>NC_135146.1:7835234-9080599 GCF_051014445.1 Colletes latitarsis
GTCAGGGTTAGGTCTGGTATTTGCCATCATCTGGCTCATACTTTCGCAATTTTCACATACATGTTAGCCAGATCCTGGGCCTTTTCTGGTTTGGATCACGTAGTAATGTGGTACCACACTGAAACAGTGAGGTAAACCTGGATTCAATCTATATTTTAGAGGATCACACCGGTTAGGTCAGGGTTAGGTCTGGTATTTGCCATCATCTGGCTCATACTTTCGAATTTTTCGCATACTTGTTGGGCATATCCTGGGCGTTTTCTGGTTTGGATCACGTAGTAATGTGGTACCACACCGAAACAGTGAGTTAATCCTGGATTCGATCTATATTTTAGAGGATAACACCGGTTAGGTCAGGGTTAGGTCTGGTATTTGCCATCATCTGGCTAATATTATCGCATTTTTGGCATACTTGTTGGCCAGATCCTGGGCGTTTTCTGGGTTTGATCAGGTAGTAGTGTGGTACCGCACTGAAACAGTGAAGTAATCCTGGATTCGATCTATATATTAGAGGGTAACACCGGTTAGGTCAGGGTTAGGCCTGGTATTTGCCATCATCTGGCTAATATTTTCGCAATTTTCGCATACTTGTTGGCCAGATCCGGGGCGTTTTCTGGGTTGGATCAGGTAGTAGTGTGGTACCGCACTGAAACAGTGAAGTAATCCTGGATTCGATCTATATATTAGTGGGTAACACCGGTTAGGTTTGGGTTAGGTCTGGTATTTGCCACCATCTGTCTCATGCTTCCGCATTTTTCGCATACTTGTTGGGCAGATCCTGGGCGTTTTCTGGTTTGGATCACGTAGTAATGTGGTACCACACTGAAACAGTGAGTTAATCCTGGATTCGATCTATATTTTAGAGGATAACATCGGTTAGGTCAGGGTTAGGCCTGGTATTTGCCATCATCTGGCTGATACTTTCGCATTTTTCGCATACTTGATGGCCAGATCCTGGGCGTTTTCTGGGTTGGATCAGGTAGTAGTGTGGTACCGCACTGAAACAGTGAATCCTGGATTCAATCTATATTTTAGAGGATAACACCGGTTAGGTCAGGGTTAGGTCTGGTATTTGCCATCATCTGGCTCATACTTTCGAATTTTTCGCATACTTCTTGGCCAGATCCTGGGCGTTTTCTGTTTTGGATCAAATACTAATGTGGTATCACACTGAAACAGTGAGTTACTCTTGGATTCAATCTATATTTTACAGGATAACACCGGTTAGGTCAGGGTTAGGTCTGGTATTTGCCATCATCTGGCTCATACTTTCGCATTTTTCGCATACTTGTTGGCCAGATCCTGGGCGTTTTCTGTTTTGGATCACATACTAATGTGGTATCACACTGAAACAGTGAGTTAATCTTGGATTCAATCTATATTTTAGAGGATAACACCGGTTAGGTCAGGGTTAGGTCTGGTATTTGCCATCATCTGGCTCATACTTTCGAACTTTTCGCATACTTGTTGGGCAGATCCTGGGCGTCTTCTGGTTTGGATCAGGTAGTAGTGTGGTACCGCACTGAAACAGTGAAGTAATCTTGGATTCGATCTATATATTAGAGGGTAACACCGGTTAGGTCAGGGTTAGGTCTGGTATTTGCCATCATCTGGCTGATACTTTCGCATTTTTCGCATACTTGATGGCCAGATCCTGGGCGTTTTCTGGGTTGGATCAGGTAGTAGTGTGTTACCGCACTGAAACAGTGAAGTAATCTTGGATTCGATCTATATATAAGAGGGTAACAGCGGTTAGGTCAGGGTTAGGTCTGGTATTAGCCATCATCTGGCTCATACCTTCGCATTTTTCGCATTCTTGTTGGCCAGATCCTGGGCGTTTTCTGGGTTGGATCAGGTAGTAGTGTGGTACCGCACTGAAACAGTGAAGTAATCTTGGATTCGATCTATATATTAGAGGGTAACACCGGTTAGGTCAGGGTTAGGTCTGGTATTTGCCATCATCTGGCTCATACTTTCGCATTTTTCGCATACTTGTTGGCCAGATCCTGGGCGTTTTCTGTTTTGGATCAGGTAGTAGTGTGGTACCGCACTGAAACAGTGAAGTAATCCTGGATTCAATCTATATTTTAGAGGATAACACCGGTTAGGTCAGGGTTAGGTCTGGTATTTGCAATCATGTGGCTAATATTTTCGCATTTTTCGCATACTTGGTGGCCAGATCCTGGGCGTCTTCTGGTTTGGATCACGTAGTAATTTAGAACCACTCTGAAACAGTGAGTTAAACCTGGATTCAATGTATATTTTAGCGGATAACACCGGTTAGGTCAGGGTTATGTCTGGTATTTGCCATCATCTGGCTAATATTTTCGCATTTTTCGCATACTTGATGGCCAGATCCTGGGCGTTTTCTGGGTTGGATCAGGTAGTAGTGTGGTACCGCACTGAAACAGTGAAGTAATCCTGGATTCAATCTATATATTGGAGGATAACACTGGCTAGGTCAGCTTCAGGTCTCGTATTTGCCATCATCTGGCTTATACTTTCGCATTTTTCGCATACTTGTTGGCCAGATCCTGGGCGTTTTCTGGGTTGGATCACGTAGTAATGTGGTACCACACTGAAACAGTGAGTTAATCCTGGATTCGATCTATATTTTAGAGGATAACACCGGTTACGTTTGGGTTAGTTCTGGTATTTGCCATCATCTGGCTGATACTTTCGCATTTTTCGCATACTTGATGGCCAGATCCTGGGCGTTTTCTGAAGTAATCCTTGATTCGATCTATATATTAGAGGGTAACTCCGGTTAGGTTTGGATTAGGTCTGGTATTTGCCATCATCTGGCTCATGCTTTCGCATTTTTCGCATACTTGTTGGCCAGATCCTGGGCGTTTTCTGGGTTGGATCAGGTAGTAGTGCGGTACCGCACTGAAACAGTGAAGTAATCCTGGATTCAATCTATATTTTAGAGGATAACACCGGTTAGGTCGGGGTTAGGTCTGGTATTTGCCATCATCTGGCTAATATTTTCGCATTTTTCGCATACTTGTTGGCCAGATCCTGGGCGTCTTCTGGTTTGGATCACGTAGTAATGTAGAACCACTCTGAAACAGTGAGTTAAACCTGGATTCAATCTATATTTTAGCGGATAACACCGGTTAGGTCAGGGTTAGGTCTGGTATTTGCCATCATCTGGCTAATATTTTCGCACTTTTCGCATACTTGTTGGCCAGATCCTGGGCGTTTTCTGGGTTGGATCAGGTAGTAGTGTGGTACCGCACTGAAACAGTGAGTTAATCCTGGATCCGATCTATATTTTAGAGGATAACACCGGTTACGTTTGGGTTAGTTCTGGTATTTGCCATCATCTGGCTGATACTTTCGCATTTTTCGCATACTTGATGGCCAGATCCTGGGCGTTTTCTGAAGTAATCCTTGATTCGATCTATATATTAGAGGGTAACTCCGGTTAGGTTTGGATTAGGTCTGGTATTTGCCATCATCTGGCTCATACTTTCGCATTTTTCGCATACTTGTTGGCCAGAGCCTGGGCGGTTTCTGGTTTGGATCACGTAGTAATATGGAAGAGCACTGAAACAGTGAGTTAATCCGGGATTCGATCTATATATTAGAGGGTAACACCGGTTAGGCTCGGGTTAGGTCTGGTATTAGCCATCATCTGGCTCATACTTTCGCATTTTTCGCATGCTTGTTGGCCAGATCCTGTGCGTTTTCTGTTTTGGATCACATACTAATGTGGTATCGCACTGAAACAGTGAGTAAATCTTGGATTCAATCTATATTTTAGAGGATAACACCGGTTAGGTCAGGGTTAGGTCTGGCATTTGCCATCATCTGGCACATACATTCGCATTTTTCGCATACTTGTTGGCCAGATCCTGGGCGTTTTCTGTTTTGGATCACATACTAATGTGGTATCACACTGAAACAGTGAGTTAATCTTGGATTCAATCTATATTTTAGAGGATCAGACCGGTTAGGTCAGGGTTAGGTCTGGTATTTGCCATCATCTGGCTCATGCTTCCGCATTTTTCGCATACTTGTTGGGCAGATCCTGGGCGTTTTCTGGTTTGGATCACGTAGTAATGTGGTACCACACTGAAACAGTGAGTTAATCCTGGATTCGATCTATATTTTAGAGCATACCACCGGTTAGGTCAGGGTTAGGTCTGGTATTTGCCATCATCTGGCTAGTATTTTCGCATTTTTCGCATACTTGTTGGCCAGATCCTGGGCGTTTTCTGGGTTGGATGAGGTAGTAGTGTGGTACCGCACTGAAACAGTGAAGTAATCCTGGATTCGATGTAAATATTACAGGGTAACACCGGTTAGGTTAGGGTTAGGTCTGGTATTTGCCATCATCTGGCTCACACTCTCGCATTTTTCGCATACTTGTTGGCCAGGTCCTGGGCGTTTTCTGGTTTGGATCACGTAGTAATGTAGAACCACTCTGAAACAGTGAGTTAAACCTGGATTCAATCTATATTTTAGAGGATAACACCGGTTAGGTCTGGGTTAGGTCTGGTATTTGCCATCATCTGGCTAATATTTTCGCATTTTTCGCATACTTGTTGGCCAGATCGTGGGCGTTTTCTGGGTTGGTTCAGGTTGTAGTGTGGTACCGCACTGGAACAGTGAAGTAATCTTGTATTCGATCCATATATTAGAGGGTAACACCGGTTAGGTCAGGGTTAGGTCTGGTATTTGCCATCATCTGACTCATACTTTCGCATTTTTCGCATACTTGTTGTCCAGATCCTGGGCGTTTTCTGGTTTGGATCACGCAGTAATGTGGTACCACACTGCAACAGTGAGTTAAACCTGGATACAATCTATATTTTAGAGGATAACACCGGCTAGGTCAGGGTTAGGGATGGTATTTGCCATCATCTGGCTCATGCTTTCGCATTTTTCGCATACTTGTTAGCCAGATACGGGGCGTTTTCTGGTTTGGATCACGTAGTAATGTGGTACCACACTGCAACAGTGAGTTAAACCTGGATACAATCTATATTTTCGAGGATAACACCGGTTAAGTCAGGGTTAGGTCTGGTATTTACCATCATCTGGCTCATACTTTCGCATTTTTCGCATACTTGTTGGCCAGATCCTTGGCGTTTCCTGGTTTGGATCACGCAGTAATGTGGTACCACTCTGAAACAGTGAGTTAAACCTGAATTCAATCTATATTTTAGAGGATAACACCGGTTAGGTCAGGGTTAGGTCTGGTATTTGCCATCATCTGGCTCATACTTTTGCATTTGTCGCATACTCGTTGGCCAGATCCTGGGCGAATTCTGGTTTGGATCACGTAGTAATGTGGTACCGCACTGAAACAGTGATGTAATCCTGGATTCAATCTATATTTTAGAGGATAACACCGGTTAGGTCAGGGTTAGGTCTGGTATTTGCCATCATCTGGCTCATACTTTCGCATTTTTCGCATACTTGTTGGCCAGATCCTGGGCGTTTTCTGGGTTGGATCAGGTAGTAGTGTGGTACGGCACTGAAACAGTGAAGTAATCTTGTATTCGATCCATATATTAGAGGGTAACACCGGTTAGGTCAGGGTTAGGTCTGGTATTTGCCATCATCTGGCTAATATTTTCGCATTTTTCGCATACTTGTTGGCCAGATCGTGGGCGGTTTCTGGGTTGGTTCAGGTTGTAGTGTGGTACTGCACTGGAACAGTGAAGTAATCTTGTATTCGATCCATATATTAGAGGGTAACACCGGTTAGGTCAGGGTTAGGTCTGGTATTTGCCATCATCTGGCTAATATTTTCGCATTTTTCGCATACTTGTTGGCCAGATCGTGGGCGTTTTCTGGGTTGGTTCAGGTTGTAGTGTGGTACCGCACTGGAACAGTGAAGTAATCTTGTATTCGATCCATATATTAGAGGGTAACACCGGTTAGGTCAGGGTTAGGTCTGGTATTTGCCATCATCTGGCTAATATTTTCGCATTTTTCGCATACTTGTTGGCCAGATCGTGGGCGTTTTCTGGGTTGGTTCAGGTTGTAGTGTGGTACCGCACTGGAACAGTGAAGTAATCTTGTATTCGATCCATATATTAGAGGGTAACACCGGTTAGGTCAGGGTTAGGTCTGGTATTTGCCATCATCTGGCTCATACTTTCGCATTTTTCGCATACTTGTTGGCCAGATCCTGGGCGATTTCTGGTTTGGATCACGTAGTAATGTGTTTCCACACTGCAACAGTGAGTTAAACCTGGATTCGATCTATATTTTAGAAGATAACACCGGTTAGGTCAGGGTTAGGTCTGGTATTTGCCATCATCTGGCTCATACTTCTGCATTTTTCGCATACTTGTTGGCCAGATCCTGGGCGTTTCCTGGTTTGGATCATGTAGTAATGTGGATCCACACTGCAACAGTGAGTTAATCCTGGATACAATCTATATTTTAGAAGATAACACCGGTTAGGTTTGGGTTAGGTCTGGTATTTGCCATCATCTGGCTCATATTTTCGCATTTTTCGCATACTCGTTGGCCAGATCCTGGGCGATTTCTGGTTTGGATCACGTAGTAATGTGTTTCCACACTGCAACAGTGAGTTAAACCTGGATTCGATCTATATTTTAGAGGATAACAACGGTTAGGTCAGGGTTAGGTCTGGTATTTGCCATCATCTGGCTAATATTTTCGCATTTTGCGCATACTTGTTGGCCAGACCGTGGGCGTTTCCTGGTTTGGATCAGGTTGTAGTGTGGTACCGCACTGGAACAGTGAAGTTATCTTGTATTCGATCCATATATTAGAGGGTAACACCGGTTAGGTCAGGGTTAGGTCTAGTATTTGCCATCATCTGGCTCATACTTTCGCATTTTTCGCATTCTTGTTGGCCAGATACTGGGCGTTCTCTGGGTTGGATCAGGTAGTATTGTGGTACGGCACTGAAACAGTGAAGTAATCCTGGATTCGATCTATATATTAGAGGGTAACACCGGTTAGGTTTGGGTTAGGTCTGGTATTTGCCATCATCTGGCTCATGCTTTCGCATTTTTCGCATACTTGTTGGCCAGATCCTGGGCGTTTTCTAGTTTGGATCAGGTAGTAATGTGGCACCACACTGCAACAGTGAGTTAAACCTGAATTCAATCTATATTTTAGAGCATAACACCGGTTAGGTCAGGGTTAAGTCTGGTATTTGCCATCATCCGGCTCATAGTTTCGCATATTTCGCATAGTTGTTGGTCAGCGCCTGGGCGTTTTCTGCGATGGATCAGTTAGTAGTGTGGTACCCAACTGAAACAATGAAGTAATCCTGGATTCAATCTATATATTAGAGGGTAACACCGGTTAGGTCAGGGTTAGGTCTGGTATTTCCCATCATCTGGCTCATACTTTCGCATTTTTCGCATACTTGTTGGCCAGATCCTGGGCGTTTTCTGTTTTGGATCACATACTAATGTGTTATCACACTGAAACAGTGAGTTAGACCTGGATTCAATCTATATTTTAGAGGATAACACCGGTTAGGTCAGGGTTAGGTCTGGTATTTGCCATCATCTGGCTCATACTTTCGCATTTTTCGCATATTTGTTGGCCATATCATGGGCGTTTTCTGGTTTGGATCAGGCAGTAATGTAAAACCACTCCGAGACAGTGAGTTAAACCTGAATTCAATCTATATTTTAGAGGATAACACCGGTTAGGTCAGGGTTAGGTCTGGTATTTGCCATCATCCGGCTCATACTTTCGCATATTTCGCATACTTGTTGGCCAGATCCTGGGCGTTTTCTGGTTTGGATCACGTAGTAATGTGGTACCACACCGAAACAGTGAGTTAATCCAGGATTCGATCTATATTTTAGAGGATAACACCGGTTAGGTCAGGGTTAGGTCTGTTATTTGCCATCATCTGGCTAATATTTTCGCACTTTTCGCATACTTGTTGGCCAGATCCTGGGCGTTCTCCGGGTTGGGTCAGGTAGTAAGTGGTACCGCACTGAATCAGTGAAGTATTCCTGGATTCAATCTATATTTTAGAGGATAACACCGGTTAGGCCAGGGTTAGGTCTGGTATTTGCCATCATCTGGCTAATATTTTCGCGTTTTTCGCATACTTGTTGGCCAGATCGTGGGCGTTTTCTAGGTTGGTTCAGGTTGTAGTGTGATACCGCACTGGAACAGTGAAGTAATCTTGTATTCGATCTATATATTAGAGAGTAACACCGGTTAGGTTTGGGTTAGGTCTGGTATTTGCCATCATCTGGCTCATGCTTTCGCATTTTTCGCATACTTGTTGGGCAGATCCTGGGCGTTTTCTGGTTTGGATCACGTAGTAATGTGGTACCACACTGAAACAGTGAGTTAATCCTGGATTCGATCTACATATATTAGAGGGTAACACCGGTTAGGTTTGGGTTAGGTCTGGTATTTGCCATCATCTGGCTCATACTTTCGCATTTTTCGCATACTTGTTGGCCAGATCCTGGGCGTTTTCTGGGTTGGATCAGGTTGTAGTGTGGTACCGCACTGGAACAGTGAAGTAATCTTGTATTCGATCTATATATTAGAGGGTAACACCGGTTAAGTTTGGGTTAGGTCTGGTATTTGCCATCATCTGTCTCATGCTTTCGCATTTTTCGCATACTTGTTGGACAGATCCTAGGCGTTTTCTGGTTTGCATCACGTAGTAATGTAGAAACTACTCTGAAACAGTGAGTTAAACCTGGAATCAATCTATATTTTAGAGGATAACACCGGCTAGGTCAGGGTTAGGTCTGGTATTTGCCGTCATCTGGCTCATACTTTCGCATTTTTCGCATACTTGTTGGTCAGCTCCTGGGCGTTTTCTGGGTTGGATCAGTTAGTAGTGTGGTACCGCACTGAAACAGTGAAGTAATCCTGGATTCAATCTATATTTTGGAGGATAACACCGGTCAGGTCAGGGTTAGGTCTGGTATTTGCCATCATCCGTCTGATACTTTCGCATTTTTCACCTACTTGTTGGCCAGATCCTGACCGTTTTCTGGGTCGGATCACGTAGTAATGTGGTATCACACTGAAACATTGAGTTAGTCTTGGATTCAATCTATATTTTAGAGGATAACACCGGTTAGGTCAGGGTTCGGTTTGGTATTTGCCATCATCTGGCTCATGCTTTCGCAGTTTTCGCATACTTGTTGGCCAGATCCTGGGCGTTTTCTGGGTTGGATCAGGTTGTAGTGTGGTACCGCACTGGAACAGTGAAGTAATCTTGTATTCGATCTATATATTAGAGGGTAACACCGGTTAGGTTTGGGTTAGGTCTGGTATTTGCCATCATCTGGCTCATGCTTTCGCATTTTTCGCATACTCGTTGGCCAGATACTGGGCGTTTTTTGATTTGGATCACGTAGTAATATGGTACCACACTGAGACAGTGAGTTAAACCTGGATTCAATCTATATTTTAGTGGATAACGGCGGTTAAGTCAGGGTAGGTCTGGTATTTGCCATTATCTGGCTCATACTTTCGCATTTTTCGCATACTTGTTGGCCAGATCCTGGGCGTTTTCTGGATTGGATTAGGTTGTAGTGTGGTACCGCACTGGAACAGTGAAGTAATCTTGTATTCGATCTATATATTAGAGGATAACACCGGTTAGGTTTGGGTTAGGTCTGGTATTTGCCATCATCTGGCTCATGCTTTCGCATTTTTCGCATACTTGTTGGGCAGATCCTGGGCGTTTTCTGGTTTGGATCACGTAGTAATGTGGTACGACACTGAAACAGTGAGTTAATCCTGGATTCGATCTACATATATTAGAGGGTAACACCGGTTAGGTTTGGGTTAGGTCTGGTATTTGCCATCATCTGGCTCATACTTTCGCATTTTTCGCATACTTGTTGGCCAGATCCTGGGCGTTTTCTGGGTTGGATCAGGTTGTAGTCTGGTACCGCACTGGAACAGTGAAGTAATCTTGTATTCGATCTATATATTAGAGGGTAACACCGGTTAGGTTTGGGTTAGGTCTGGTATTTGCCATCATCTGTCTCATGCTTTCGCATTTTTCGCATACTTGTTGGACAGATCCTAGGCGTTTTCTGGTTTGCATCACGTAGTAATGTAGAAACTACTCTGAAACAGTGAGTTAAACCTGGAATCAATCTATATTTTAGAGGATAACACCGGTTAGGTCAGGGTTATGTCTGGTATTTGCCATCATCTGGCTCATACTTTCGCATATTTCGCATACTTGTTGGCCAGATCCTGGGCGTTTTCTGGTTTGGATCACGTAGTAATATGGTACCACACTGAAGCAGTGACTTAAACCTGGATTCAATATATATATTAGAGGGTAACACCGGTTTGGTCAAGGTTGGGTCTGGTATTTGCCATCATCCGGCTCATACTTTCGCATATTTAGCATACTTGTTGGTCAGCCCCTGGGCGTTTTCTGGGTTGGATCAGTTAGTAGTGTGGTACCCCACTGAAACAGTGAAGTAATCCTGGATTCAATCTATATTTTGGAGGATAACACTGGCTAGGTCAGGGTTAGGTCCGGTATTTGCCATCGTCTGTCTCATACTTTCGCATTTTTCGCATACTTATTGGCCAGATCCTGGGCGATTTCTGGTTTGGATCACGTAGTAATGTGGCACCACACTGCAACAGTGAGTTAAACCTGAATTCAATCTATATTTTAGAGGATACCACCGGCTAGGTCAGGGTTAGGTCTGGTATTTGCCATCATCTGGCTCATACTTTCGCATATTTCGCATACTTGTTCGTCAGCTCCTGGGCGTTTTCTGGGTTGGATCAGTTAGTAGTCTGGTACCCCACTGAAACAGTGAAGTAATCCTGGATTCAATCTATATATTAAAGGGTATCACCGGTTAGATTTGGGTTAGGCCTGGTATTTGCCATCATCTGGCTCATACTTTCGCATCTTTCACATACTTGTTGGTCAGCTCCTGGGCGTTTTCTGGGTTGGATCAGTTAGTAGTGTGGTACCCCACTGAAACAGTGAAGTAATCCTGGATTCAATCTATATATTAGAGGGTAACACCGGTTAGGTTTGGGTTAGGTCTGGTATTTGCCATCATCTGGCTCATACTTTCGCATTTTTCGCATACTTGTTGGGCAGATCCTGGGCGTTTCCTGGTTTGGATCACGTAGCAATGTGGTACCCCACTGAAACAGTGAAGTAATCCTGGACACGATCTATATATTAGAGGGTAACACCGGTTACGTTTGGGTCTAGGTCTGGTATTTGCCATCGTCTGGCTCATACTTTTGCATTTTTCGCATACTTGCTAGCCAGATACGGGGCGTTTTCTGGTTTGGATCACGTAGTAATGTGGTACCACACTACCACATGAGTTAAACCTGGATTCGATCTATATTTTAGAGGATAACACCGGTTAGGTCAGGGTTAAGTCTGGTATTTGCCATCATCCGGCTCATAGTTTCGCATATTTCGCATAGTTGTTGGTCAGCGCCTGGACGTTTTCTGGGATGGATCAGTTAGTAGTGTGGTACCCCACTGAAACAATGAAGTAATCCTGGATTCAATCTATATATTAGAGGGTAACACCGGTTAGGTCAGGGTTAGGTCTGGTATTTCCCATCGTCTGGCTCATACTTTCGCATTTTTCGCATACTTGTTGGCCAGATCCTGGGCGTTTTCTGTTTTGGATCACATACTAATGTGTTATCACACTGAAACAGTGAGTTAAACCTGGATTCAATCTATATTTTAGAGGATAACACCGGTTAGGTCAGGGTTAGGTCTGGTATTTGCCATCATCTGGCTAATATTTTCGCATTTTTCGCATACTTGTTGGCCAGATCCTGGGCGTTTTCTGGGTTGGATCACGTAGTAATGTGGTACCACACTGAAACAGTGAGTTAATCCTGGATTCGATCTGTATATTAGAGGGTAACACCGGTTAGGTTTGGGTTAGGTCTGGTATTTGCCATCATCTGGATCATGCTTTCGCATTTTTCGCATACTTGTTGGGCAGATCCTGGGCGATTTCTGGTTTGGATCACGTAGTAATGTGTTTCCACACTGCAACAGTGAGTTAAACCTGGATTCGATCTATATATTAGACGGTAACACCGGTTAGGTTTTGGTTAGGTCTGGTATTTGCCTTCATCTGGCACATGCTTCCGCATATTTCGCATACTTGTTGGCCAGATCCTGGGCGTTTTCTGGTTTGGATCACGCAGTAATGTGGTACCACACTGAAACAGTGAGTTAATCCTGGATTCGATCTATATATTAGAGGGTAAAACCGGTTAGGTTTGGGTTTGGTCTGGTATTTGCTATCATCTGGCTCATACTTTTGCATTTTTCGCATACTTGTTGGCCAGATCCTGGGCGTTTCCTGGTTTGGATCACGTAGTAGTGTGGTACCACACTGAAACTGTGAGTTAGTCCTGGATTCGATCTATATATTAGAGGGTATCACCGGTTAGGTTTGGGTGAGGTCTGGTATTTGCCATCATCTGGCTCATACTGTCGCATTTTTCGCATACTTGTTGGCCAGATCCTGGGCGTTTCCTGGTTTGGATCACGTAGTAGTGTGGTACCACACTGAAACTGTGAGTTAGTCCTGGATTCGATCTATATATTAGAGGGTATCACCGGTTAGGTTTGGGTGAGGTCTGGTATTTGCCATCATCTGGCTCATACTGTCGCATTTTTCGCATACTTGATGGCCAGATCCTGGGCGTTTTCTGGGTCGGATCACTTAGTAATGTGGCACCACACACAAATAGTGAGTTAAGCCTGGATTCAATCTATATTTTAGAGGGTAACGCCGGTTAGGTCAGGGTTAGGTCTGGTATTTGCTATCATCTGGCTCATACTTTTGCATTTTTCGCATACTTGTTGGCCAGATCCTGGGCGTTTCCTGGTTTGGATCATGTAGTAATGTGGATTCACACTGCAACAGTGAGTTAATCCTGGATACAATCTATATTTTAGAAGATAACACCGGTTAGGTCAGGGTTAGGTCTGGTATTTACCATCATCTGGCTCATACTTTCGCATTTTCCGCATACTTGTTGGCCAGATCCTGGGCGTTTTCTGGTTTGGATCACGTAGTGATGTAGAAACCACTATGAAACGGTGAGTTAAACCTGGATTCAATCTATATTTTAGAGGATAACACCGGTTAGGTCAGGGTTAGGTCTGGTATTTGCCATCATCTGGCTCATATTTTCGCATTTTTCGCATACTCGTTGGCCAGATCCTGGGCGTTTTTTGGTTTGGATCACGCAGTAATGTGGCACCACACTGAAACAGTGAGTAAATCCAGGATTCGATCTATATATTAGAGGGTAACACCGGTTAGGTCAGGGTTAGGTCTGGTATTTGCCATCATGTGGCTCATACTTTCGCATTTTTCACATACTTGTTGGCCAGATCCTGGGCGTTTTCTGGGTTGGATCAAGTAGTAGTGTGGTACGGCACTGAAACAGTGAAGTAATCCTGGTTTCGATCTATATATTAGAGGGTAACACCGGTTAGGATTGGGTTAGGTCTGGTATTTGCCATCACCTGGCTCATACTTTCGCTTTTTCCGCATACTTGTTGGCCAGATCCTGGGTGTTTTCTGGGTTGGATCAGGTAGTATTGTGGTACGGCACTGAAACAGTGAAGTAATCCTGGTTTCGATCTGTATATTAGAGGGTAACACCGGTTAGGTTTGGGTTAGGTCTGGTATTTGCCATCATCTGGCTCATGCTTTCGCATTTTTCGCATACTTGTTGGCCAGATCCTGGGAGTTTTCTAGTTTGGATCAGGTAGTAATGTGGCACCACACTGCAACAGTGAGGTAAACCTGAATTCAATCTATATATTAGAGGGTAACACCGGTTAGGTTTGGGTTAGGTCTGGTATTTGCCATCATCTGGCTCATATTTTCGCATTTTTCGCATACTCGTTGGCCAGATCCTGGGCGATTTCTGGTTTGGATCACGTAGTAATGTGTTTCCACACTGCAACAGTGAGTTAAGCCTGGATTCAATCTATATTTTAGAGGATAACAACGGTTAGGTCAGGGTTAGGTCTGGTATTTGCCATCATCTGGCTAATATTTTCGCATTTTGCGCATACTCGTTGGCCAGATCCTGGGCGTTTTCTGGTTTGGATCACGTAGTAATGTGGCACCACACTGAAACAGTGAGTAAATCCTGGATTCGATCTATATATTAGAGGGTAACACCGGTAAGGTCAGGGTTAGGTCTGGTATTTGCCATCATCTGGCTCATACTTTCGCATTTTTCGCATACTTGTTGGCCAGATACTGGGCGTTCTCTGGGTTGGATCAGGTAGTATTGTGGTACGGCACTGAAACAGTGAAGTAATCCTGGATTCGATCTATATATTAGAGGGTAACACCGGTTAGGTTTGGGTTAGGTCTGGTATTTGCCATCATCTGGCTTATGCTTTCGCATTTTTCGCATACTTGTTGGCCAGATCCTGGGCGTTTTCTAGTTTGGATCAGGTAGTAATGTGGCACCACACTGAAACAGTGAGTTAATCCTGGATTCGATCTATATATTAGAGGGTAACACCGGTTAGGTTTGGGTTAGGTCTGGTATTTGCCATCACCTGGCTCATACTTTCGCTTTTTTCGCATACTTGTTGGCCAGATCCTGGGCGTTTTCTAGTTTGGATCAGGTAGTAATGTGGTACCCCACTGAAACAATGAAGTAATCCTGGATTCAATCTATATATTAGAGGGTAACACCGGTTAGGTCAGGGTTTAGTCTGGTATTTGCCATCATCCGGCTCATAGTTTCGCATATTTCGCATAGTTGTTGGTCAGCGCCTGGACGTTTTCTGGGATGGATCAGTTAGTAGTGTGGTACCACACTGAAACAGTGAGTTAATCCTGGATTCGATCTGTATATTAGAGGGTAACACCGGTTAGGTTTGGGTTAGGTCTGGTATTTGCCATCATCTGGCTCATGCTTTCGCATTTTTCGCATACTTGTTGGGCAGATCCTGGGCGATTTCTGGTTTGGATCACGTAGTAATGTGTTTCCACACTGCAACAGTGAGTTAAACCTGGATTCGATCTATATATTAGACGGTAACACCGGTTAGGTTTTGGTTAGGTCTGGTATTTGCCTTCATCTGGCACATGCTTCCGCATATTTCGCATACTTGTTGGCCAGATCCTGGGCGTTTTCTGGTTTGGATCACGCAGTAATGTGGTACCACACTGAAACAGTGAGTTAATCCTGGATTCGATCTATATATTAGAGGGTAACACCGGTTAGGTTTGGGTTTGGTCTGGTATTTGCTATCATCTGGCTCATACTTTTGCATTTTTCGCATACTTGTTGGCCAGATCCTGGGCGTTTCCTGGTTTGGATCACGTAGTAGTGTGGTACCACACTGAAACTGTGAGTTAGTCCTGGATTCGATCTATATATTAGAGGGTATCACCGGTTAGGTTTGGGTGAGGTCTGGTATTTGCCATCATCTGGCTCATACTGTCGCATTTTTCGCATACTTGTTGGCCAGATCCTGGGCGTTTCCTGGTTTGGATCACGTAGTAGTGTGGTACCACACTGAAACTGTGAGTTAGTCCTGGATTCGATCTATATATTAGAGGGTATCACCGGTTAGGTTTGGGTGAGGTCTGGTATTTGCCATCATCTGGCTCATACTGTCGCATTTTTCGCATACTTGATGGCCAGATCCTGGGCGTTTTCTGGGGTCGGATCACTTAGTAATGTGGCACCACACACAAATAGTGAGTTAAGCCTGGATTCAATCTATATTTTAGAGGGTAACACCGGTTAGGTCAGGGTTAGGTCTGGTATTTGCTATCATCTGGCTCATACTTTTGCATTTTTCGCATACTTGTTGGCCAGATCCTGGGCGTTTCCTGGTTTGGATCATGTAGTAATGTGGATCCACACTGCAACAGTGAGTTAATCCTGGATACAATCTATATTTTAGAAGATAACACCGGTTAGGTCAGGGTTAGGTCTGGTATTTACCATCATCTGGCTCATACTTTCGCATTTTCCGCATACTTGTTGGCCAGATCCTGGGCGTTTTCTGGTTTGGATCACGTAGTGATGTAGAAACCACTATGAAACGGTGAGTTAAACCTGGATTCGATCTATATATTAGAGGGTAACACCGGTTAGGTCAGGGTTAGGTCTGGTATTTGCCATCATGTGGCTCATACTTTCGCATTTTTCGCATACTTGTTGGCCAGATCCTGGGCGTTTTCTAGGTTGGATCAGGTAGTAGTGTGGTACGGCACTGAAACAGTGAAGTAATCCTGGTTTCGATTTATATATTAGAGGGTAACACCGGTTAGGATTGGGTTAGGTCTGGTATTTGCCATCACCTGGCTCATACTTTCGCTTTTTCCGCATACTTGTTGGCCAGATCCTGGGTGTTTTCTGGGTTGGATCAGGTAGTATTGTGGTACGGCACTGAAACAGTGAAGTAATCCTGGTTTCGATCTGTATATTAGCGGGTAACACCGGTTAGGTTTGGGTTAGGTCTGGTATTTGCCATCATCTGGCTCATGCTTTCGCATTTTTCGCATACTTGTTGGCCAGATCCTGGGAGTTTTCTAGTTTGGATCAGGTAGTAATGTGGCACCACACTGCAACAGTGAGGTAAACCTGAATTCAATCTATATATTAGAGGGTAACACCGGTTAGGTTTGGGTTAGGTCTGGTATTTGCCATCATCTGGCTCATATTTTCGCATTTTTCGCATACTCGTTGGCCAGATCCTGGGCGATTTCTGGATTGGATCACGTAGTAATGTGTTTCCACACTGCAACAGTGAGTTAAGCCTGGATTCAATCTATATTTTAGAGGATAACAACGGTTAGGTTAGGGTTAGGTCTGGTATTTGCCATCATCTGGCTAATATTTTCGCATTTTGCGCATACTCGTTGGCCAGATCCTGGGCGTTTTCTGGTTTGGATCACGTAGTAATGTGGCACCACACTGAAACAGTGAGTAAATCCTGGATTCGATCTATATATTAGAGGGTAACACCGGTAAGGTCAGGGTTAGGTCTGGTATTTGCCATCATCTGGCTCATACTTTCGCATTTTTCGCATATTTGTTGGCCATATCATGGGCGTTTTCTGGTTTGGATCAGGCAGTAATGTAAAACCACTCCGAGACAGTGAGTTAAACCTGGATTCAGTCTATATTTTAGAGGATAACACCGGTTAGGTCAGGGTTAGGGCTGGTATTTGCCATCACCTGGCACATATTTTCGCATTTTTCGCATACTCGTTGGCCAGATCGTGGGCGTTTTCTGGGTTGGATCAGTTAGTAGTCTGGTACCCCACTGCAACAGTGAAGTAATCCTGGATTCAATCTATATATTAGAGGATAACACCGGTTAGGTCAGGGTTCGGTTTGGTATTTGCCATCATCTGGCTCATGCTTTCGCAGTTTTCGCATACTTGTTGGCCAGATCCTGGGCGTTTTCTGGTTTGGATCAGGCAGTAATGTAAAACCACTCCGAGACAGTGAGTTAAACCTGAATTCAATCTATATTTTAGAGGATAACACCGGTTAGGTCAGGGTTAGGTCTGGTATTTGCCATCATCCGGCTCATACTTTCGCATATTTCGCATACTTGTTGGCCAGATCCTGGGCGTTTTCTGGTTTGGATCACGTAGTAATGTGTTTCCACACTGCAACAGTGAGTTAAACCTGGATTCAATCTATATCTTAGAGGATAACACCGGTCAGGTCAGGGTTAGGTCTGGTATTTGCCATCATCCGTCTGATACTTTCGCATTTTTCACCTACTTGTTGGCCAGATCCTGACCGTTTTCTGGGTCGGATCACGTAGTAATGTGGCACCACACTCAAACAGTGAGTTAAACCTGGATTCAATCCATATTTTAGAGGGTAACATCGGTTAGGACAGGGTAAGGTCTGGTATTTGCCATCATCTGGCTCATACTTTCGCATTTTTCGCATACTTGTTGGTCAGCTCCTGGGCGTTTTCTGGGTTGGATCAGTTAGTAGTCTGGTACCCCACTGCAACAGTGAAGTAATCCTGGATTCAATCTATATATTAGAGGATAACACCGGTTAGGTCAGGGTTCGGTTTGGTATTTGCCATCATCTGGCTCATGCTTTCGCAGTTTTCGCATACTTGTTGGCCAGATCCTGGGCGTTTTCTGGGTTGGATCAGGTTGTAGTGTGGTACCGCACTGGAACAGTGAAGTAATCTTGTATTCGATCTATATATTAGAGGGTAACACCGGTTAGGTTTGGCTTAGGTCTGGTATTTGCCATCATCTGGCTCATGCTTTCGCATTTTTCGCATACTCGTTGGCCAGATACTGGGCGTTTTTTGATTTGGATCACGTAGTAATATGGTACCACACTGAGACAGTGAGTTAAACCTGGATTCAATCTATATTTTAGTGGATAACGGCGGTTAAGTCAGGGTAGGTCTGGTATTTGCCATTATCTGGCTCATACTTTCGCAATTTTCGCATACTTGTTGGCCAGATCCTGGGCGTTTTCTGGATTGGATCAGGTTGTAGTGTGATACCGCACTGGAACAGTGAAGTAATCTTGTATTCGATCTATATATTAGAGAGTAACACCGGTTAGGTTTGGGTTAGGTCTGGTATTTGCCATCATCTGGCTCATGCTTTCGCATTTTTCGCATACTTGTTGGGCAGATCCTGGGCGTTTTCTGGTTTGGATCACGTAGTAATGTGGTACCACACTGAAACAGTGAGTTAATCCTGGATTCGATCTACATATATTAGAGGGTAACACCGGTTAGGTTTGGGTTAGGTCTGGTATTTGCCATCATCTGGCTCATACTTTCGCATTTTTCGCATACTTGTTGGCCAGATCCTGGGCGTTTTCTGGGTTGGATCAGGTTGTAGTGTGGTACCGCACTGGAACAGTGAAGTAATCTTGTATTCGATCTATATATTAGAGGGTAACACCGGTTAAGTTTGGGTTAGGTCTGGTATTTGCCATCATCTGTCTCATGCTTTCGCATTTTTCGCATACTTGTTGGACAGATCCTAGGCGTTTTCTGGTTTGCATCACGTAGTAATGTAGAAACTACTCTGAAACAGTGAGTTAAACCTGGAATCAATCTATATTTTAGAGGATAACACCGGCTAGGTCAGGGTTAGGTCTGGTATTTGCCGTCATCTGGCTCATACTTTCGCATTTTTCGCATACTTGTTGGTCAGCTCCTGGGCGTTTTCTGGGTTGGATCAGTTAGTAGTGTGGTACCGCACTGAAACAGTGAAGTAATCCTGGATTCAATCTATATTTTGGAGGATAACACCGGTCAGGTCAGGGTTAGGTCTGGTATTTGCCATCATCTGGCTCATACTTTCGCATTTTTCGCATACTTGTTGGTCAGCTCCTGGGCGTTTTCTGGGTTGGATCAGTTAGTAGTCTGGTACCCCACTGCAACAGTGAAGTAATCCTGGATTCAATCTATATATTAGAGGATAACACCGGTTAGGTCAGGGTTCGGTTTGGTATTTGCCATCATCTGGCTCATGCTTTCGCAGTTTTCGCATACTTGTTGGCCAGATCCTGGGCGTTTTCTGGGTTGGATCAGGTTGTAGTGTGGTACCGCACTGGAACAGTGAAGTAATCTTGTATTCGATCTATATATTAGAGGGTAACACCGGTTAGGTTTGGCTTAGGTCTGGTATTTGCCATCATCTGGCTCATGCTTTCGCATTTTTCGCATACTCGTTGGCCAGATACTGGGCGTTTTTTGATTTGGATCACGTAGTAATATGGTACCACACTGAGACAGTGAGTTAAACCTGGATTCAATCTATATTTTAGTGGATAACGGCGGTTAAGTCAGGGTAGGTCTGGTATTTGCCATTATCTGGCTCATACTTTCGCATTTTTCGCATACTTGTTGGCCAGATCCTGGGCGTTTTCTGGATTGGATTAGGTTGTAGTGTGGTACCGCACTGGAACAGTGAAGTAATCTTGTATTCGATCTATATATTAGAGGGTAACACCGGTTAGGTTTGGGTTAGGTCTGGTATTTGCCATCATCTGGCTCATGCTTTCGCATTTTTCGCATACTTGTTGGGCAGATCCTGGGCGTTTTCTGGTTTGGATCACGTAGTAATGTGGTACCACACTGAAACAGTGAGTTAATCCTGGATTCGATCTACATATATTAGAGGGTAACACCGGTTAGGTTTGGGTTAGGTCTGGTATTTGCCATCATCTGGCTCATACTTTCGCATTTTTCGCATACTTGTTGGCCAGATCCTGGGCGTTTTCTGGGTTGGATCAGGTTGTAGTCTGGTACCGCACTGGAACAGTGAAGTAATCTTGTATTCGATCTATATATTAGAGGGTAACACCGGTTAGGTTTGGGTTAGGTCTGGTATTTGCCATCATCTGTCTCATGCTTTCGCATTTTTCGCATACTTGTTGGACAGATCCTAGTCGTTTTCTGGTTTGCATCACGTAGTAATGTAGAAACTACTCTGAAACAGTGAGTTAAACCTGGAATCAATCTATATTTTAGAGGATAACACCGGTTAGGTCAGGGTTATGTCTGGTATTTGCCATCATCTGGCTCATACTTTCGCATATTTCGCATACTTGTTGGCCAGATCCTGGGCGTTTTCTGGTTTGGATCACGTAGTAATATGGTACCACACTGAAGCAGTGACTTAAACCTGGATTCAATATATATATTAGTGGGTAACACCGGTTTGGTCAGGGTTGGGTCTGGTATTTGCCATCATCCGGCTCATACTTTCGCATATTTAGCATACTTGTTGGTCAGCTCCTGGGCGTTTTCTGGGTTGGATCAGTTAGTAGTGTGGTACCCCACTGAAACAGTGAAGTAATCCTGGATTCAATCTATATTTTGGAGGATAACACCGGTTAGGTTTGGGTTAGGTCTGGTATTTGCCATCATCTGTCTCATGCTTTCGCATTTTTCGCATACTTGTTGGACAGATCGTAGGCGTTTTCTGGTTTGCATCACGTAGTAATGTAGAAACTACTCTGAAACAGTGAGTTAAACCTGGAATCAATCTATATTTTAGAGGATAACACCGGTTAGGTCAGGGTTATGTCTGGTATTTGCCATCATCTGGCACATACTTTCGCATATTTCGCATACTTGTTGGCCAGATCCTGGGCGTTTTCTGGTTTGGATCAGTTAGTAGTGTGGTACCCCACTGAAACAGTGAAGTAATCCTGGATTCAATCTATATATTAGAGGGTAACACCGGTTAGGATTGGGTTAGGTCTGGTATTTGCCATCATCTGGCTCATACTTTCGCATTTTTCACATACTTGTTGGTCAGCTCCTGGGCGTTTTCTGGGTTGGATCAGTTAGTAGTGTGGTACCCCACTGAAACAGTGAAGTAATCCTGGATTCAATCTATATATTAGAGGGTATCACCGGTTAGGTTTGGGTTAGGCCTGGTATTTGCCATCATCTGGCTCATACTTTCGTATTTTTCGCATACTTGTTGGTCAGCTCCTGGGCGTTTTCTGGGTTGGATCAGTTAGTAGTGTGGTACCGCACTGAAACAGTGAAGTAATCTTGGATTCGATCTATATATTAGAGGGTAAGACCGGATAGGTTTGGGTTTGGTCTGGTATTTGCCATCACCTGGCTCATACTTTCGCATTTTTCGCATACTTGTTGGGCAGATCCTGGGCGTTTCCTGGTTTGGATCACGTAGCAATGTGGTACCCCACTGAAACAGTGAAGTAATCCTGGACACGATCTATATATTAGAGGGTAACACCGGTTACGTTTGGGTCTAGGTCTGGTATTTGCCATCGTCTGGCTCATACTTTTGCATTTTTCGCATACTTGCTAGCCAGATACGGGGCGTTTTCTGGTTTGGATCACGTAGTAATGTGGTACCACACTACCACATGAGTTAAACCTGGATTCGATCTATATTTTAGAGGATAACACCGGTTAGGTCAGGGTTAAGTCTGGTATTTGCCATCATACGGCTCATAGTTTCGCATATTTCGCATAGTTGTTGGTCAGCGCCTGGGCGTTTTCTGGGATGGATCAGTTAGTAGTGTGGTACCCCACTGAAACAGTGAAGTAATCCTGGATTCAATCTATAAAATTAGAGGATAACACCGGTTAGGTCAGGGTTAGGTCTGGTATTTGCCATCATCTGGCTCATACTTTCGCATTTTTCACATACTTGTTGGTCAGCTCCTGGGCGTTTTCTGGGTTGGATCAGTTAGTAGTGTGGTACCCCACTGAAACAGTGAAGTAATCCTGGATTCAATCTATATTTTGGAGGATGTCACTGGCTAGGTCAGGGTTAGGTCCGGTATTTGCCATCGTCTGTCTCATACTTTCGCATTTTTCGCATACTTATTGGCCAGATCCTGGGCGATTTCTGGTTTGGATCACGTAGTAATGTGGCACCACACTGCAACAGTGAGTTAAACCTGAATTCAATCTATATTTTAGAGGAAACCACCGGCTAGGTCAGGGTTAGGTCTGGTATTTGCCATCATCTGGCTCATGCTTTCGCATTTTTCGCATACTTGTTGGCCAGATCCTAGACGTTTTCTGGTTTGGATCACGTAGTAATGTAGAAACCACTCTGAAACAGTGAGTTAAACCTGGAATCAATCTATATTTTAGACGATAACACCGGTTAGGTCAGGGTTAGGCCTGGTATTTGCCATCATCTGTCTCATACTTTCGCATATTTCGCATACTTGTTGGCCAGATCCTGGGCGTTTTCTGGGTTGGATCAGGTAGTATTGTGGTACGGCACTGAAACAGTGAAGTAATCCTGGTTTCGATCTGTATATTAGAGGGTAACACCGGTTAGGTTTGGGTTAGGTCTGGTATTTGCCATCATCTGGCTCATGCTTTCGCATTTTTCGCATACTTGTTGGCCAGATCCTGGGCGTTTTCTAGTTTGGATCACGTTGTAATGTGGCACCACACTGCAACAGTGAGTTAAACCTGAATTCAATCTATATTTTAGAGGATACCACCGGCTAGGTCAGGGTTAGGTCTGGTATTTGCCATTATCTGGCTCATACTTTCGCATTTTTCGCATACTTGTTGGCCAGATCCTGGGCGTTTTCTGGGTTGGATCACGTAGTAATGTGGTATCACACTGAAACATCGAGTTAATCTTGGATTCAATCTATATTTTAGAGGATAACACCGGTTAGGTCAGGGTTACGTCTGGTATTTGCCATCATCTGGCTCATACTTTCGCATTTTTCGCATATTTGTTGGCCAGATCCAGGGCGTTTTCTGTTTTGGATCACATACTAATGTGGTATCACACTGAAACATCGAGTTAATCTTGGATTCAATCTATATTTTAGAGGACAACGCCGGTTAGGTCAGGGTTAGGTCTGGTATTTGCCATCATCTGGCTCACGCTTTCGCATTTTTCGCATACTTGTTGGCCAGATCCAGGGCGTTCTCTGGTTTGGATCATGTAGTAAAGTGGATCCACACTGCAACAGTGAGTTAAACCTGGATACAATCTATATTTTAGAGGATAACACCGATTAGGTCAGGGTTAGGTCTGGTATTTGCCATCATCTGGCTCATTCTTTCGCATTTTTCGCGTACTTGTTGGCCAGGTACTGGGCGTTTTCTCGTTTGGATCACGTAGTAATGTGGTAACACACTGAAACAGCAAGTTAATCCTGGATTCGATCTATATATTAGAGGGTAACACCGGTTAGGTTTGGGTTAGGTGTGGTATTTGCTATCATCTGGCTCATACTTTCGCATTTTTCGCATACTGGTTGGCCAGATACAGGGCGTTTTCTGGGTTGGATCAGTTAGTAGTGTGGTACCCCACTGAAACAGTGAAGTAATCCTGGTTTCGATCTATATATTAGAGGGTAACACAGGTTAGGTTTGGGTTAGGTCTGGTATTTGCCATCATCTGGCTCATACTTTCGCATTTTTCGCATACTTGTTGGTCAGCTCCTGGGCGTTTTCTGGGTTGGATCAGGTAGTAGTGTGGTACGGCACTGAAACAGTGAAGTAATCCTGGTTTCGATCTATATATTAGAGGGTAACACAGGTTAGGTTTGGGTTAGGTCTGGTATTTGCCATCATCTGGCTCATACTTTCGCATTTTTCGCATACTTGTTGGTCAGCTCCTGGGCGTTTTCTGGGTTGGATCAGTTAGTAGTGTGGTACCCCACTGAAACAGTGAAGTAATCCTGGATTCGATCTATATATTAGAGGGTATCACCGGTTAGGTTTGGGTTAGGTCTGGTATTTGCCATCATCTGGCTCATACTTTCGCATTTTTCGCATACTTGTTGGTCAGCTCCTGGGCGTTTTCTGGGTTGGATCAGTTAGTAGTGTGGTACCCCACTGAAACAGTGAAGTAATCCTGGATTCAATCTATATATTAGAGGGTAACATCGGTTAGGATTGGGTTAGGTCTGTTATTTGCCATCATCTGGCTCATACTTTCGCTTTTTCCGCATACTTCTTGGCCAGATCCTGGGTGTTTTCTGGTTTGGATCACGTAGTAATGTAGAAACCACTCTGAAACAGTGAGTTAAACCTGAATTCAATCTATATTTTAGAGGATAACAACCGGTTAGGTCAGAGCTAGGTCTGGTATTTGCCATCATCTGGGTCATACTTTCGCATTTGTCGCATACTCGGTGGCCAGATCCTGGGCGAATTCTGGTTTGGACCACGTAGTAATGTGGTACCGCACTGAAACAGTGATGTAATCCTGGATTCAATCTATATTTTACAGGATAACACCGGTTAGGTCAGGGTTAGGTCTGGTATTTGCCATTATTTGGCTAATAATTTCGCATTTTTCGCATACTTGTTGGCCAGATCCTGGGCGTTTTCTGGGTTGGATCAGGTAGTAGTGTGGTACCGCACTGAAACAGTGAAGTAATCTTGGATTCGATCTATATATTAGAGGGTAACACCGGTTAGGTTTGGGTTTGGTCTGGTATTTGCCATCATCTGGCTCATACTTTCGCATTTTTGGCATACTTGTTGGTCAGATCCAGGGCGTTCTCTGTTTTGGATCACATACTAATGTGGTACCCCACTGAAACAGTGATGTAATCCTGGATTCAATCTATATACTAGAGGATAACACCGGGTAGGTCGGGGTTAGGTCTGGTATTTGCCATCATCCGGCTGATACTTTCGCATTTTTCGCAAACTTGTTGGCCAGATCCTGGGCGTTTTCTGGTTTGGATCACGTAGTAATGTGGTACCCCACTGAAACAGTGAAGTAATCCTGGACACGATCTATATATTAGAGGGTAACACCGGTTACGTTTGGGTTAGGTCTGGTATTTGCCATCATCTGGCTCATACTTTCTCATTTTTCGCATACTTGTTGGCCAGATCCTGGGCGTTTTCTGGGTTGGATCAGGTAGTAGTGTTGTTCCACACAGCAACAGTGAGTTAATCCTGGATTCGATCTATATATAAGAGGATAACACCGGTTAGGTCAGGGTTAGGTCTGGTATTTGCCATCATCTGGCTCATACTGTGGCATTTTTCGCATACTAGATGGGCAGATCCTGGGTGTTTTCTGGGTCGGATCACGTAGTAATGTGGCACCACACTCAAACAGTGAGTTAAACCTGGATTCAATCTATATTTTACACGATAACACCGGTTAGGTCAGGGTTAGGTCTGGTATTTGCCATCATTTGGCTAATATTTTCGCATTTTTCGCATACTTGTTGGCCAGATCCTGGGCGTTTTCTGGGTTGGATCAGGTAGTAGTGTGGTACCCCACTGAAACAGTGAAGTAATCCTGGATTCAATCTATATATTAGAGGATAACACCGGTTTGGTCAGGGTCAGGTCTGGTACTTGCCATCATCCGGCTCATACTTTCGCATATTTCGCATACTTGTTGGCCAGATCCTGGGCGTTTTCTGGTTTGGATCTCGTAGTAATGTGGTACCACACCGAAACAGTGAGTTAATCCTGGATTCAATCTATACTTTAGAGGATAACACCGGTTAGGTCAGGGTTAGGTCTGGTATTTGCCATCATCTGGCTCATGCTTTCGCATTTGTCGCATACTTGTTGGTCAGATCCAGGGCGTTCTCTGTTTTGGATCACATACTAATGTGGTACCGCACTGAAACAGTGAAGTAATCTTGGATTCGATCTATATATTAGAGGGTAACACCGGTTAGTTTTGGGATTGGTCTGGTATTTGCCATCATATGGCCCATATTTTCGCATTTTTCGCATACTTGTTAGCCAGATACGGGGCGTTTTCTGGTTTGGATCACGTAGTAATGTGGTACCACACTGCCACATGAGTTAAACCTGGATTCGATCTATATTTTATAGGATAACACCGGTTAGGTCAGGGTTAAGTCTGGTACTTGCCATCATCCGGCTCATAGTTTCGCATATTTCGCATAGTTGTTGGTCAGCGCCTGGGCGTTTTCTGGGATGGATCAGTTAGTAGTGTGGTACCCCACTGAAACAGTGAAGTAATCCAGGATTCAATCTATATATTAGAGGATAACACCGGTTTGGTCAGGGTCAGGTCTGGTACTTGCCATCATCCGGCTCATACTTTCGCATATTTCGCATACTTGTTGGCCAGATCCTGGGCGTTGTCTGGTTTGGATCTCGTAGTAATGTGGTACCACACCGAAACAGTGAGTTAATCCTGGATTCGATCTATATTTTAGAGGATAACACCGGTTAGGTCAGTGTTAGGTCTGGTATTTGCCATCATCTGGCTCATGCTATCGCATTTTTCGCATACTTGTTGGCCAGATCCAGGGCGTTCTCTGTTTTGGATCACATACTAATGTGGTACAATACTGAAACATTGAGTTAATCTTGGATTCAATCTATATTTTGGAGGATAACACCGGTTAGGTCAGGGTTAGGTCTGGTATTTGACATCATCCGGCTCATAGTTTCGCATATTTCGCATACTTGTTGGCCAGATCCTGGGCGTCTTCTGGTTTGGTCACGTAGTAATGTGGCACCACACTGCAACAGTGAGTTAAACCTGGATTCAATCTATATTTTAGAGGACAACACCGGTTAGGTCAGGGTTAGGACTGGTATTTACCATCATCTGGCTCATACTGTGGCATTTTTCGCATACTAGATGGGCAGATCCTGGGCGTTGTCTGGTTTGGATCTCGTAGTAATGTGGTACCACACCGAAACAGTGAGTTAATTCTGGATTCGATCTATATTTTAGAGGATAACACCGGTTAGGTCAGTGTTAGGTCTGGTATTTGCCATCATCTGGGTCATACTTTCGCATTTTTCGCATACTTGTTGGCCAGATCCTGGGCGTTTTCTGGGTCGGATCACGTAGTAATGTGGCACCACAATCAAACTGTGAGTTAAACCTGGATTCAATCTATATTTTAGAGGATAACACCGGTTAGGTCAGGGTTAGGTCTGGTACTTGCCATCGTCTGGCTCATATCTTCGAATTTTTCGCATACTTATTGGCCAGATCCTGGGCGTTTTCTGGTTTGGATCACGTAGTAATATGGTTCCACTCAGCAACAGTGAGTTAATCCTGGATTCGATCTATATATTAGAGGGTAACACCGGTTAGGTTTGGGTTAGGTTTGGTATTTGCCATCATCTGGCTCATACTTTCGCATTTTTCGCATACTTGTTGGCCAGATCCAGGGCGTTTTCTGGTTTGGATCACGTAGTAATGGGGCACCACACTGCAACAGTGTGTTAAACCTGAATTGAATCTATATTTTAGAGGATAACATCGGCTAGGTCACTGTTAGGTTTGTTAATAGCCATCATTTGGCTCATATCTTCGCATTTTTCGCCTACTTATTGGCCAGATCCTCGGCGTTTTCTGGTTTGGATCACGTAGTAATGTAGAACCACTCTGAAACAGTGAGCTAAACCTGGATACATTCTATATATTAGAGGATAACACCGGCTAGGTCAGGGTTAGGTCTGGTATTTGCCATCATTTGGCTCATGCTTCCGCATTTTTCGCATACTTGTTGGCCAGATCCTGGGATTTTTCTGGTTTCGATCACGTAGTAATGTGACACCACACTCAAACAGTCAGTTAAACCTGGATTCAATCTATATATTAGAGGGTAACACCGGTTAGGTTTGGGTTAGGTCTGGTATTTGCCATCATCTGGCTCATACTTTCGCATTTTTCGCATACTTGTTGGCCAGATCCTGGGCGATTTCTGTTTTGGATCACGTAGTAATGTGTTTCCACACTGCAACAGTGAGTTAAACCTGGATACATTCTATATATTAGAGGGTAACACCGGTTAGGTCAGGGTTAGGTCTGGTATTTGCCATCATCAGGCTCATACTTTCGTATTTTTCACCTACTTGTTTGCCAGATCCTGGGAGTTTTCTGGTTTGGATCACGTAGTAATGTAGAACCACTCTGAAACAGTGAGTTAAACCTGGATTCAATCTATATTTTAGAGGATAACACCGGTTAGGTCAGGGTTAGGTCTGGTATTTGCCGCCGTCTGCCTCATACTTTCGCATTTTTCGCATACTTGTTGGCCAGATCCAGGGCGCCTTCAAGTTTGGATCACGTACTAATGTGGTACCACACTGAAACAGTGAGTTAATCCTGGATTCGATCTATATATTAGAGGGTAACACCGGTTAGGTTTGGGTTAGGTCTGGTATTTGCCCTCATCTGGCTCATACTTTCGCATTTTTCGCATACTTGTTGGCCAGATCCAGGGCGTTTTCTGGTTTGGATCACGTAGTAATGGGGCACCACACTATAACAGTGTGTTATACCTGAATTCAATCTATATTTTAGAGGATAACATCGGCTAGGTCACTGTTAGGTCTGTTAATTGCCATCATTTGGCTCATATCTTCGCATTTTTCGCCTACTTATTGGCCAGATCCTCGGCGTTTTCTGGTTTGGATCACGTAGTAATGTGGTTCCACACAGCAACAGTGAGTTAAACCTGGATTCATTATATATTTTAGAGGATAACACCGGTTAGGTCAGGGATAGGTCTGGTATTTGCCATCATCTGGCTCATACATTCGCATTTTTCGCATACTTGTTGGCCAGATCCTGGGCGTCTTCTGGTTTGGATCACGTAGTAATGTGGTACCACACTGAAACAGTGAGTTAAACCTGGATTCAATCTATATATTAGATGGTAACACCGGTCAGGTTTGGGTTAGGTCTGGTATTTGATATTATCTCGCCCATGCTTTCGCATATTTCGTATAAATATTGGCCAGATCCTGGGCGTTTTCTGGTTTCGATCACGTAGTAATGTGGTACCACACTGAAACAGTGAATTAATCCTGCATTAGATCTATATATTAGAGGGTAACACCGGTCAGGTTTGGGTTAGGTCTGTTATTTGCCATCATCTGGCTCATACTTTCGCATCTTTCGCATACTTGTTTACCAGATCCTGGGCGTTTTCTGGGTTGGATCTGGTAGTAGTGTGGTACCGCACTGAAGCAGTGAAGTAATCCTGGATTCAATCTATATTTTAGAGAATAACACCGGCTAGGTCAGGGTTAGGTCTGGGATTTGCCATCATCTGGCTCATGCTTTCGCATTTTTCGCATTCTCGTTGGCCACATCCTGGGCGTATTCTAGTTTGGATCACGTAGTAATGTGGTACCACACTGAAACAGTGAGTTCAACCTGGATTCAATCTATATTTCAGAGGATAACACCGGTTATGTCAAAGTTAGGTCTGGTATTTGCCATCATCTGGCTCATACTTTCGCATTTTATGCATACTTGTTGGCCAGATCCTGGGCATTTTCTGTTTTGGATCACGTAGTAATGTGTTTCCACACTGCAACAGTGAGTTAAACCTGGATACATTCTATATATTAGAGGGTAACACCGGTTAGGTCAGGGTTAGGTCTGGTATTTGCCATCATCTGGCTCATACTTTCGCAATTTTCGCATACTTGTTGGCCAGATCCTGGGCGTTTTCTGGTTTGGATCACGTAGTAATATGGTACCACACTGAAACTGTTAGTAAAACCTGGATTCAATCTATATATTAGAGGGTAACACCGGTTAGGTTTGGGTTAGGTCTGGTATTTGCCATCATCTGGCTCATACTTCCGCATTTTTCTCATACTTGTTGGGCAGATCCTGGGCGTTTTCTGGTTTGGATCACGTAGTAATGTGGTCCCACACTGCATCAGTGTGTTAAACCTGGATACAATCTATATTTTAGAGGATAACACCGGTTATGTCAAAGTTAGGTCTGGTATTTGCCATCATCTGGCTCATACTTTCGCATTTTATGCACACTTGTTGGCCAGATCCTGGGCGTTTTCTGGTTTCCATCACGTAGTAATGTGGTACCACACTGCCACATGAGTAAAACCTGGATTCAATCTATATTTTAGAGGGTAACACCGGCTAGGTCAGGGTTAGGTCTGGTATTTGCCATCTTCTGGCTCATAGTTTCGCATTTTTCGGAATCTTATTGGCCAGATCCTGGGCTTTTTCTGGTTTGGATCACGTCGTAATGTGGTTCCACACTGCAACAGTGAGTTAAACCTGGATACAATCTATATTTTAGAGGATAACACCGGTTATGTCAAAGTTAGGTCTGGTATTTGCCATCATCTGGCTCATACTTTCGCATTTTTCGCATACTTGTTGGCCAGATCCTGGGCGTTTTCTGGGTTGGATCACGTATTAATGTGGTACCACACTGCCACATGAGTAAAACCTGGATTCAATCTATATTTTAGAGGGTAACACCGGCTAGGTCAGGGTTAGGTCTGGTATTTGCCATCATCTGGCTCATACTTTCGCATTTTTCGCATACTTGTTGGCCAGATCCTGGGCGTTTTCTGGTTTGGATCACGTAGTAATATGATACCACACTGAAACAGTGAGTAAAACCTGGATTCAATCTATATATTAGAGGGTAACACCGGTTAGGTTTGGGTTAGGTCTGGTATTTACCATCATCTGGCTCATACTTCCGTATTTTTCGCATACTTGTTGGCCAGATCCTGGGCGTTTTCTGGTTTCCATCACGTAGTAATGTGGTACCACACTGCCAACATGAGTAAAACCTGGATTCAATCTTTATTTTAGAGGGTAACACCGGCTAGGTGTGGGTTAGGTTTGGTATTTGCCATCATCTGGCTCATACTTTCGCAATTTTCGCATACTTGTTGGCCAGATCCTGGGCGTTTTCTGGTTTGGATCACGTAGTAATATGGTACCACACTGAAACAGTGAGTAAAACCTGGATTCAATCTATATATTAGAGGGTAACACCGGTTAGGTTTGGGTAAGGTCTGGTATTTGCCATCATCTGGCTCATACTTCCGCATTTTTCTCATACTTTTTGGCCAGATCCTTTGCGTTTTCTGGTTTGGATCACGTAGTAATGTGGTCCCACACTGCATCAGTGAGTTAAACCTGGATACAATCTATATTTTAGAGGATAACACCGGTTAGGCCAGGGTTAGGTCTGGTATTTGCCATCATCCGGCTCATACTTTCGCATATTTCGCATAGTTGTTGGCCAGTTCCTGGGCGTTTTCCGGGTTGGATCACGTAGTAATGTGGTACCACACTGCAACACTGAGTGAAACATGGATACGATCTATATTTTAGAGGATAACACCGGTTATGTCAGGGTTAGGTCTGGTATTTGCCATCATCTGGCACATACTTCCGAATTTTTGGCATACTTGTTGGCCAGATCCGGGGCGTTTTCTGGTTTGGATCACGTAGTAATGTGGTACCACACTCAAACAGTGAGTTAAACCTGGATTCAATCTATATTTCAGAGGATAACACCGGTTAGGTCAGGGTTAGGTCTGGTATTTGCCATCGTCTGCCACATACTTTCGCATTTTTCGCATTCTTGTTGGCCACATCCTAGGCGTATTCTGGTTTGGATCACGTAGTAATGTGGTACCACACTGAAACAGTGAAGTAGCCCTGGATTCAATCTATATTTTAGCGGATAACACCGGTAAGGTCAGGGTTAGGTCTGGTATTTGCCATCGTCTGCCTCATACTTTCGCATTTTTCGCATTCTTGTTGGCCACATCCTGGGCGTATTCTGGTTTGGATCACGTAGTAATGTGGTACCACACTGAAACAGTGAAGTAATCCTGGATTCAATCTATATTTTAGAGGATAACACCGGTTAGGTTCGGGTTAGGTCTGGTATTTGCCATCATGTGGCTCATAGTTTCGCATTTTTCGTATACTTATTGGCCAGATACTGGGCGTTTTCTGGTTTGGATCACGTAGTAATGTGGTTCCATACTGCATCAGTGAGTCAAACCTGGATTCAATCTATATTTTACAGGATAACACCGGTTAGGTCAGGCTTAGGTCTGGTATTTACCATCATCTGGCTCATGCTTTCGCATTTTTATCATACTTGTTGGCCAGATCCTGGGCGTTTTCTGGTTTGGATCACGTAGTAATGTGGTACCACACTGAAACAGTGAATTAAACCGCGATCCGATCGATACTTTAGAGGATAACACCGGTTAGGTCAGGGTTAGGTCTGGTATTTGCCATCGTCTGCCTCATACCTTCGCATTTTTCGCATTCTTGTTGGCCACATCCTGGGCGTATTCTGGTTGGGACCACGCAGTAATGTGGCACCACACTGAAACAGTGAGTTGATCCTGGTTTCGATCTATATATTAGAGGGTAACACCGGTATAGGTTTGGGTTAGGTCTGGTATTTGCCATCATCTGGTTCATACTTTCGCATTTTTCGCATACTTGTTGGCCACATCCTGGGCGTTCTCTGGTTTGGAACAGGTAGTAGTGTGGTACCGCACTGAAACAGTGATGTAATCCTGGATTCGATCTATATATTAGAGGGTAACACCGGTATAGGTTTGGGTTAGGTCTGGTATTTGCCATCATCTCGCTCATACTTTCGCATTTTTCGCATTCTTGTTGGCCAGCTCCTGGGCGTTTTCTGGGTTGGATCAGGTAGTAGTGTGGTACCGCACTGAAACAGTGAAGTAATCCTGGATTCAATCTGTATTTTAGAGGATAACACCGGTTAGGTCTGGGTTTGGTCTGGTATTTGCCATCATCTGGCTCATTCTTTCGCATTATTCGCATACTTGTTGGACAGATCCTGGGCGTTTTCTGGTTGGGACCACGCAGTAATGTGGCACCACACTGAAACAGTGAGTTGATCCTGGTTTCGATCTATATATTAGAGGGTAACACCGGTTAGGTCAGGGTTAGGTCTGGTATTTGCCATCGTCTGCCTCATACTTTCGCATTTTTCGCATACTTGTTGGCCAGATCCTGTGCGTTTTCTCGTTTCGATCACGTAGTAATGTGGTACCACACTGAAACAGTGAAGTAATCCTGGATTCAATCTATATTTTAGAGGATAACAGCGGCTAGGTCAGGGTTAGGTCTGCTATTTGCCATCATCTGGCTCATACTTTCGCCTTTTTCACTTACTTGTTGGCCTGATCCTGGGCGTTGTCTGGTTTGGATCACGTAGTAGTGTGGTACCACACTGAAACAGTGACTTAAACCTGGATTCAATATATATATTAGAGGGTAACACCGGTTTGGTCAGGGTCGGGTCTGGTATTTGCCATCATCCGGCTCATACTTTCGCATATTTAGCATACTTGTTGGCCAGATCCTGGGCGTTTTCTGGGTTGGATCAGTTAGTAGTGTGGTACCCCACTGAAACAGTGAAGTAATCCTGGATTCAATCTATATATTAGACGGTAACACCGGTTAGGATTGGGTTAGGTCTGGTATTTGCCATCATCTGGCTCATACTTTCGCATTTTTCGCATACTTGTTGGCCAGATCCTGGGCGTTTTCTGGTTTGGATCACGTAGTAATATGGTACCACACTGAAACAGTGAAGTAATCCTGGATTCAATCTATATATTAGAGAGTAACACCGGTTAGGATTGGGTTAGGTCAGGTATTTGCCATCATCTGGCTCATACTTTCGCGTTTTTCGCATACTTGTTGGCCAGATCCTGGGCGTTTTCTGGTTTGGGTCACGTAGTAATATGGTACCACACTGAAACAGTGAGCTAAACCTGGATTCAATCTATATTTTGGAGGATGACACTGGCTAGGTCAGGGTTAGGTCCGGTATTTGCCATCGTCTGTCTCATACTTTCGCATTTTTCGCATACTCGTTGGCCAGATACTGGGCGTTTTTTGATTTGGATCACGTAGTAATATGGTACCACACTGAGACAGTGAGTTAAACCTGGATTCAATCTATATTTTAGTGGATAACGGCGGTTAAGTCAGGGTAGGTCTGGTATTTGCCATTATCTGGCTCATACTTTCGCATTTTTCGCATACTTGTTGGCCAGATCCTGGGCGTTTTCTGGATTGGATCAGGTTGTAGTGTGGTACCGCACTGGAACAGTGAAGTAATCTTGTATTCGATCTATATATTAGAGGGTAACACCGGTTAGGTTTGGGTTAGGTCTGGTATTTGCCATCATCTGGCTCATGCTTTCGCATTTTTCGCATACTTGTTGGCCAGATCCTGGGCGTATTCTGGGTTGGATCAGGTTGTAGTGTGGTACCGCACTGGAACAGTGAAGTAATCTTGTATTCGATCTATATATTAGAGGGTAACACCGGTTAGGTTTGGGTTAGGTCTGGTATTTGCCATCATCTGGCTCATGCTTTCGCAGTTTTCGCATACTTGTTGGCCAGATCCTGGGCGTTTTCTGGGTTGGATCAGGTTGTAGTGTGGTACCGCACTGGAACAGTGAAGTAATCTTGTATTCGATCTATATATTAGAGGGTAACACCGGTTAGGTTTGGGTTAGGTCTGGTATTTGCCATCATCTGGCTCATGCTTTCGCATTTTTCGCATACTTGTTGGGCAGATCCTGGGCGTTTTCTGGTTTGGATCACGTAGTAATGTGGTTCCACACTGCAACAGTAAGTTAATCTTGGATTCAATCTATATTTTAGAGGATAACACCGGTTAGGTCAGGGTTCGGTTTGGTATTTGCCATCATCTGGCTCATGCTTTCGCAGTTTTCGCATACTTGTTGGCCAGATCCTGGGCGTTTTCTGGGTTGGATCAGGTTGTAGTGTGGTACCGCACTGGAACAGTGAAGTAATCTTGTATTCGATCTATATATTAGAGGGTAACACCGGTTAGGTTTGGGGTAGGTCTGGTATTTGCCATCATCTGGTTCATGCTTTCGCATTTTTCGCATACTCGTTGGCCAGATACTGGGCGTTTTTTGATTTGGATCACGTAGTAATATGGTACCACACTGAGACAGTGAGTTAAACCTGGATTCAATCTATATTTTAGTGGATAACGGCGGTTAAGTCAGGGTAGGTCTGGTATTTGCCATTATCTGGCTCATACTTTCGCATTTTTCGCATACTTGTTGGCCAGATCCTGGGCGTTTTCTGGATTGGATCAGGTTGTAGTGTGGTACCGCACTGGAACAGTGAAGTAATCTTGTATTCGATCTATATATTAGAGGGTAACACCGGTTAGGTTTGGGTTAGGTCTGGTATTTGCCATCATCTGGCTCATGCTTTCGCATTTTTCGCATACTTGTTGGGCAGATCCTGGGCGTTTTCTGGTTTGGATCACGTAGTAATGTGGTACCACACTGAAACAGTGAGTTAATCCTGGATTCGATCTATATATTAGAGGATAACACCGGTTAGGTCAGGGATAGGTCTGGTATGTGCCATCGTCTGCCTCATACTTTCGCATTTTTCGCATACTTGTTGGCCAGATCCTGGGCGTTTTCTGGTTTGGGTCACGTAGTAATGTGGTGCCACACTCAAACAGTGAGTTAAACCTGGATTCAATCTATATTTTAGAGGATAACACCGGTTACGTCAGGGTTAGGTCTGGCATATGCCATCATCTGGCTCATACTTTCGCATTTTTCGCATACTTGTTGGCCAGATCCAGGGCGTTTTCTGGTTTGGATCACGTAGTAATGGGGTACCACACTGCCATATGAGTTAAACCTGGATTCAATCTATATTGTATAGGATAACACCGGTTAGGTCAGGGTTAGGTCTGGTATTTGCCATCATCCGGCTCATACATTCGCCTTTTTCGCATACTTGTTGGCCAGATCCTGGGCGTTTTCTGGTTTGGGTCACGTAGTAATGTGATACCACACTGAAACAGTGAGTTAATCCTGGTTTCGATCTATATATTAGAGGGTAACACCGGTTAGGTCAGGGTTAGGTCTGGTATTTGCCATCATCCGGCTCATACTTTCGCATATTTCGCATACTTGTTGGCCAGATCCTCGGCGTTTTCTGGTTTGGATCACGTATTAATGTGGCACCACATTGCAACCGTGAGTTAAACCTGGATTCAATTTATATTTTTGCGGATAACACCGGTTAGGTCAGGGTTAGGTCTGGTATTTGCCATCATCCAGCTCATACTTTCGCATTTTTCGCATACTTGTTGGACAGATCCTGGGCGTTTTCTGGGTTGGATCAGGTAGTAGTGTGGTACCGCACTGAAACAGTGAAGTAATCCTGGATTCGAACTATATATTACAGGGTAACACCGGTTAGGTTTGGGTCAGGTCTGGTATTTGCCATCAGCTGGCTCATACTTTCGCATTTTTCGCATACTTGTTGGCCAGATCCTGGGCGGTTTCTGGTTTGGATCAGGTAGTAATGTAGAACCACTCTGAATCAGTGAGTTAGACCTGAATCAATCTATATTTTAGAGGACAACACAGGTTAGGTCAGGGTTAGGTCTGGTATTTGCCATCATCCGGCTCATACTTTCGCATTTTTCGCATACTTGTTGGCCAGATCCTGGGCGTTTTCTGGGTTGGATCAGGTAGTAGTGTGGTACCGCACTGAAACAGTGAAGTAATCCTGCATTCGATCTATATATTAGAGGGTAACTCCGGTTAGGTTTGAGTTAGGTCTGGTATTTGCCATCATCTGGCTCATATTTTCGCATTTTTCGCATACTTGTTGGCCAGATCCTGGGCGTTTTCTGGTTTGGATCACGTGGTAATGGTGTACCACACTGCGAGATGAGTTAAACCTGGATTCAATCTATATTTTAGAGGATAACACCGGTTAGGTCAGGGTTAGGTCTGGTATTTGCCATCATCCGGCTCATACTTTCGCATTTTTCGCATACTTGTTGGCCAGATCCTGGGCGTTTTCTGGGTTGGATCAGGTAGTAGTGTGGTACCGCACTGAAACAGTGAAGTAATCCTGGATTCGATCTATATATTAGAGGGTAACACCGGTTAGGTTTCGGTCAGGTCTGGTATTTGCCATCACGTGGCTTATACTTTCGCATTTTTCGCATACTTGTTCGCCAGATCCTGGGCGTTTTCTGGTTTGGATCACGTAGGATTGTAGAACCAGTCTGAAACAGTGAGTTAAACCTGGATTCAATCTATATTTTAGAGGATAACACCGGTTAGGTCAGGGTTAGGTCTGGTATTTGCCATCATCTGGCTCATACTTTCGAATTGTTCGCATACTTGTTGGCCAGTTCCTGGGCGTTTTCTGGTTTAGGTCACGCAGTAATGTGGTGCCACACTGCAACAGTGAGTTAAACCTGGATTCAATCTATATTTTAGAGGATAACACCGGTTAGGTCAGGGTTAAGTCTAGTATTTGCCATCGTCTGCCTCATACTTTCGCATTTTTCGCATACTCGTTGGCCAGCTCCGGGGCGTTTTCAGGTTTGGATCACGTAGTAATGTGGTACCACACTGAAACAGTGAGTTAATCCTGGATTCGATCTATATATTAGAGGGTAACACCGGTTAGGTTTGGGTTAGGTCTGGTATTTGCCATCATCTGGCTCATACTTTCGCATTTTTTGCATACTTGTTGGCCAGATCCTGGGCGTTTTCTGGTTTGGATCACGTAGTAATGTAGAACCACTCTGAAACAGTGAGTTAGACCTGGATTCAATCTATATTTTAGAGGACAACACTGGTTAGGTCAGGGTAAGGTCTGGGATTCGTCATCATCTCGCTCATACTTTCGCATTTTTCGCATACTTGTTGGCCAGATCCAGGGCGTTTTCTGGTTTGCATCACGTATTAATGTGGCACCACACTGCAACCGTGAGTTAAACTTGGATTCAATCTATATTTTAGAGGATAACACCGGTTAGGCCAGGATTAGGTCTGGTATTTGCTATCATCCGGCTCATACTTTCGCATTTTTCGCATACTTGTTGGCCAGATCCTGGGCGTTTTCTGGGTTGGATCAGGTAGTAGTGTGGTACCGCACTGAAACAGTGAAGTAATCCTGGATTCGATCTATATATTAGAGGGTAACACCGGTTAGGTTTCGGTCAGGTCTGGTATTTGCCATCACGTGGCTTATACTTTCGCATTTTTCGCATACTTGTTCGCCAGATACTGGGCGTTTTCTGGTTTGGATCACGTAGGAATGTAGAACCAGTCTGAAACAGTTAGTTAAACCTGGATTCAATCTATATTTTAGAGGATAACACCGGTTAGGTCAGGGTTAGGTCTGGTATTTGCCATCATCTGGCTCATACTTTCGAATTGTTCGCATACTTGTTGGCCAGTTCCTGGGCGTTTTCTGGTTTAGGTCACGCAGTAATGTGGTGCCACACTGAAACAGTGAGTTAATCCTGGATTCGATCTATATATTAGAGGGTAACACCGGTTAGGTTTGGGTTAGGTCTGGTATTTGCCATCATCGGGCTCATACTTTCGCATTTTTCGCATACTTGTTGGCCAGATCCTGGGCGTTTTCTGGTTTGGATCACGTAGTAATGTAGAACCACTCTGAAACAGTGAGTTAGACCTGGATTCAATCTATATTTTAGAGGATAACACCGGTTACGTCAGGGTTAGGTCTGGCATATGCCATCATCTGGCTCATACTTTCGCATTTTTCGCATACTTGTTGGCCAGATCCAGGGCGTTTTCTGGTTTGGATCACGTAGTAATGGGGTGCCACACTGCCAGATGAGTTAAACCTGGATTCAATCTATATTGTAGAGGATAACACCGGTTAGGTCAGGGTTAGGTCTGGTATTTGCCATCATCCGGCTCATACATTCGCATTTTTCGCATACTTGTTGGCCAGATCCTGGCCGTTTTCTGGGTTGGATCAGGTAGTAGTGTGGTACCGCACTGAAACAGTGAAGTAATCCTGGATTCGATCTATATATTAGAGGGTAACACCGGTTAGGTTTGGGTTAGGTCTGGTATTTGCCATAATCTGGCTCATACATTCGCATTTTTCGCATACTTGTTGGCCAGATCCTGGGCGTTTTCTGGTTTGCATCACGTAGTAATGTAGAACCACTCTGAAACAGTGAGTTAGACCTGGATTCAATCTATATTTTAGAGGACAACACCAGTTAGGTCAGGGTTAGGTCTCGTATTTGCCATCGTCTGCCTCATACTTTCGCATTTTTCGCATACTTGTTGGCCAGATCCAGGGCGTTTTCTGGTTTGGGTCACGTATTAATGTGGTACCACACTGAAACAGTGAGTTAGACCTGGATTCAATCTATATTTTAGAGGACAACACTGGTTAGGTCAGGGTTAGGTCTGGGATTCGTCATCATCTCGCTCATACTTTCGCATTTTTCGCATACTTGTTGGCCAGATCCAGCGCGTTTTCTGGTTTGGGTCACGTAGTAACGTAGAACCACTCTGAAACAGTGAGTTAGACCTGGATTCAATCTATATTTTAGAGGACAACACTGGTTAGGTCAGGGTTAGGTCTGGGATTCGTCATCATCTCGCTCATACTTTCGCATTTTTCGCATACTTGTTGGCCAGATCCAGGGCGTTTTCTGGTTTGGGTCACGTAGTAATGTGGTGCCACACTCAAACAGTGAGTTAATCCTGGATTCGATCTATATATTAGAGGGTAACACCGGTTAGGTTTGGGTTAGGTCTGGTATTTGCCATCATCTGGCTCATACTTTCGCATTTTTCGCATACTTGTTGGCCAGATCCTGGGCGTTTTCTGGTTTGGATCACGTATTAATGTGGTACCACACTGAAACAGTGAGTTAATCCTGGATTCGATCTATATATTAGAGGGTAACACCGGTTAGGTTTGGGTTAGGTCTGGTATTTGCCATCATCTGGCTCATACTTTCGCATTTTTCGCATACTTGTTGGCCAGATCCTGGGCGTTTTCTGGTTTGGATCACGTAGTAATGTAGAACCACTCTGAAACAGTGAGTTAGACCTGGATTCAATCTATATTTTAGAGGACAACACTGGTTAGGTCAGGGTTAGGTCTGGGATTCGTCATCATCTCGCTCATACTTTCGCATTTTTCGCATACTTGTTGGCCAGATCCAGGGCGTTTTCTGGTTTGGGTCACGTAGTAATGTGGTGCCACACTCAAACAGTGAGTTAAACCTGGATTCAATCTATATTTTAGAGGATAACACCAGTTACGTCAGGGTTTGGTCTGGCATATGCCATCATCTGGCTCATACTTTCGCATTTTTCGCATACTTGTTGGCCAGATCCAGGGCGTTTTCTGGTTTAGATCACGTAGTAATGGGGCGCCACACTGCCAGATGAGTTAAACCTGGATTCAATCTATATTGTAGAGGATAACACCGGTTAGGTCAGGGTTAGGTCTGGTATTTGCCATCATCCGGCTCATACATTCGCATTTTTCGCATACTTGTTGGCCAGATCCTGGCCGTTTTCTGGGTTGGATCAGGTAGTAGTGTGGTACCGCACTGAAACAGTGAGTTAATCCTGGATTCAATCTATATTTTAGAGGATAACACCGGCTAGGTCAGGGATAGGTCTGGTATTTGCCATCACGTGGCTTATACTTTCGCATTTTTCGCATACTTGTTCGCCAGATCCTGGGCGTTTTCTGGTTTGGATCACGTAGGAATGTAGAACCAGTCTGAAACAGTGAGTTAAACCTGGATTCAATCTATATTTTAGAGGATAACACCGGTTAGGTCAGGGTTAGGTCTGGTATTTGCCATCATCTGGCTCATACTTTCGAATTGTTCGCATACTTGTTGGCCAGTTCCTGGGCGTTTTCTGGTTTAGGTCACGCAGTAATGTGGTGCCACACTGCAACAGTGAGTTAAACCTGGATTCAATCTATATTTTAGAGGATAACACCGGTTAGGTCAGGGTTAAGTCTAGTATTTGCCATCGTCTGCCTCATACTTTCGCATTTTTCGCATACTTGTTGGCCAGCTCCAGGGCGTTTTCAGGTTTGGATCACGTAGTAATGTGGTACCACACTGAAACAGTGAGTTAATCCTGGATTCGATCTATATATTAGAGGGTAACACCGGTTAGGTTTGGGTTAGGTCTGGTATTTGCCATCATCTGGCTCATACTTTCGCATTTTTCGCATACTTGTTGGCCAGATCCTGGGCGTTTTCTGGTTTGGATCACGTAGTAATGTAGAACCACTCTGAAACAGTGAGTTAGACCTGGATTCAATCTATATTTTAGAGGACAACACTGGTTAGGTCAGGGTTAGGTCTGGGATTCGTCATCATCTCGCTCATACTTTCGCATTTTTCGCATACTTGTTGGCCAGATCCAGGGCGTTTTCTGGTTTGGGTCACGTAGTAATGTGGTGCTACACTCAAACAGTGAGTTAAACCTGGATTCAATCTATATATTAGAGGGTAACACCGGTTAGGTCAGGGTTAGGTCTGGCATATGCCATCATCTGGCTCATACATTCGCATTTTTCGCATACTTGTTGGCCAGATCCTGGGCGTTTTCTTGGTTGGATCAGGTAGTAGTGTGGTACCGCACTGAAACAGTGAAGTAATCCTGGATTCGATCTATATATTAGAGGGTAACACCGGTTAGGTTTGGGTTAGGTCTGGTATTTGCCATCCCGTGGCTCGTACTTTCGCATATTTCGCATACTTGTTGGCCAGATCCTGGTCGTTTTCTGGTTTGGATCACGTATTAATGTGGCACCACACTGCAACCGTGAGTTAAACCTGGATTCAATCTATATTTTAGAGGATAACACCGGTTAGGTCAGGGTTAGGTCTGGTATTTGCCATCATCCGGCTCATACTTTCGCATTTTTCGCATACTTGTTGGCCAGATCCTGGGCGTTTTCTGGGTTGGATCAGGTAGTAGTGTGGTACCGCACTGAAACAGTGAAGCATTCCTGGATTCGATCTATATATTAGAGGGTAACACCGGTTAGGTTTGGGTTAGGTCTGGTATTTGCCATCATCTGGCTCATACTTTCGCATTGTTCGCATACTTGTTGGCCAGATCCAGGGCGTTTTCAGGTTTGGATCACGTAGTAATGTAGAACCACTCTGAAACAGTGAGTTAATCCTGGATTCGATCTATATATTAGAGGGTAACACCGGTTAGGTCAGGGTTAGGTCTGGTATTTGCCATCATCTGGCTCATACATTCGCATTTTTCGCATACTTGTTGGCCAGATCCAGGGCGTTTTCTGGTTTGGGTCACGTAGTAATGTGGAACCAAACTGCAACTGTGAGTTAAGCCTGGATTCAATCTATATTTTAAAGGATAACACACGGTTAGGTCAGGGTAAGGTCTGGTGTTTGCCATCATCCTGCTGATACTTTCGCATTTTTCGCATACTTGTTGGCCAGATACTTGGCGTTTTCTGTGTTGGTTCACGTAGTAGTGTGATGCCACACTGAAACAGTGAGTTAATCCTGGATTCGATCTATATATTAGAGGGTAACATCGGTTAGGTTTGGGTTAGGTCTGGTGTTTGATGTTACCTGGCCCATTCTTTCGCATATTTCGTATAAATGTTGGCCAGATCGTGGGCTTTTTCTGGTATGGATCACGTAGTAATGTGGTACAACAATGAAACAGCGGGTTAAACCGGGGTCTGATCAATTCTTTAGAGGATAACACCGGTTAGGTCTGGGTCAGGTCTGGGATTCGCCATCATCTCGCTCATACATTCACCTTTTTCGCATAATTGTTGGCCAGATCCTGGGCGTTTTCTGGGTTGGATCAGGGAGTAGTGTGGTACCGCACTGAAACAGTGAAGTAATCCTGGTTTCGATCTATATATTAGAGGGTAACACCAGTTAAGTTTGGGTTAGGTCTGGTACTTGCCATGATCTGGCTCATACTTTCGCATTTTTCGCATACTTGTTGGCCAGACCCGGGGCGTTTTCCGGTTTGGATCACGTGGTAATGTGGTACCACACTGCCTCATGAGTTAAACCTGGATTCAATCTATATTTTAGTGTATAACACAGGTTAGGTCAGGGTTAGGTCTGGTATTTGTCATCATCCGGCTCATACTTTCGCATTTTTCGCATACTTGTTGGCCAGATCCAGGGCGTTTTCAGGTTTGAATCACGTAGTAATGTAGAACCACTCTGAAACAGTGAGTTAAACATGGATTCAATCTATATTTTAGAGGATAACACCGGTTAGGTCAGGGTTAGGTCTGGTATTTGCCATCATCTGGCTCATACATTCGCATTTTTCGCATACTTGTTGGCCAGGCCCAGGGCGTTTTCCGGTTTGGATCACGTGGTAATGTGGTACCACACTGCCACATGAGTTAAACCTGGATTCAATCTATATTTTAGTGTGTAACACAGGTTAGGTCAGGGTTAGGTCTGGTATTTGTCATCATCCGGCTCATACCTTCGCATTTTTCGCATACTTGTTGGCCAGATCCAGGGCGTTTTCTGGTTTGGGTCACGTACTAATGTGGTACCAAACTGCAACTGTGAGTTAAACATGGATTCAATCTATATTTTAGAGGATAACACCTGTTAGGTCAGGGTTAGGTCTGGTATTTGCCATCATGCAGCTCATACTTTCGCATTGTTCGCATACTTGTTGGCCAGATCCTGGGCGTTGTCTGGTTTGGATCACGTAGTAATGTGGTACCACACTGCCACATGAGTTAAACCTGGATTCAATCTATATTTTAGTGGATAACACCGGTTAGGTCAGGGTTAGGTCTGGTATTTGCCATCATCCGGCTCATACTTTCGCATTTTTCGCATACTTGTTGGCCAGATCCAGGGCGTTTTCAGGTTTGGATCACGCGGAAATGTGGTAGCACACTGAAACAGTGAGTTAATCCTGGATTCTATCTATATATTAGAGGGTAACACCGGTTTGGTCAGGGTTAGGTCCGGTAATTGCCATCATCTGGCTCATACTTTCGCATATTTCGCATACTTGTTGGCCAGATCCTGGGCGTTTTCTCGTTTGGATCACGTAGTAATGTGGCACCACACTGCAACCGCGAGTTAAACCTGGATTCAATGTATATTTTAGTGGATAACACCGGTTATGTCAAGGTTAGGTCTGGTATTTGCCATCATCTGGCTCATACTTTTTTTTTTTTTTTTTTGTCGTGGGGAAAATGTTCGAAAGACTCCCTCCCACCTCCTTGGGGAGAGGTGGGATGGGTGTGTGGGATTTCCCGCGCCCGTACAACGACAGGCGCGGGACCTACCCACTAAAAACCCCACGGTGACCCTTCGGCACGCTTTCGGAGGATACCGGGAATCGCTCGAAGCATTCTTCCGGTATCCTCCCCGTGCCCGCGCTTTCGCGCCCATCCCCAGGGGGGACAATCGGTCCCCCCAGTAGACACACTGCCTCATAGCGGCGGGACGGTGCCACTCCATCCCGCCGCTATCCGTCCCGGGGCCGCGTTTAGTGGCGGCTGCGAGCCCCAACTCGCAACCGCCCGCGACCCCGTTTCCACCCCTCGGCGGCCGGGCGTTCATGGCCGCACCAGACCGACGATCTGGCTCATACTTTCGCATTTTACGCATACTTGTTGGCCAGATCCTGGGCGTTTTCCGGTTTGGGTCACGTAGTAATGTGGTACCACACTGCAACTGTGAGTTAAACCTAGATTCAATCTATATTTTAGATGATAACACCGGTTAGGTCAGGGTTGGGTCTGGTATTTGCCTTCATCTGGCTCATACTTTCGCATTTTTCGCATACTTTTTGGCCAGATCGTGGGCGTTTTCTGGGTCGGATCACGTAGTAATGTGGTACCACAATGAAACAGCGGGTTAAACCGGGGTCCGATCAATTCTTTAGAGGATAACACCGGTTAGGTCTGGGTCATGTCTGGGAATCGCCATCATCTCGCTCATACTTTCACCTTTTTCGCATAATTGTTAGCCAAATGCTGGCTTTTTCTGGTTTGGATTACGTACTAATGTGGTACCACACTGAAACTGTGAGTTAAACCTAGATTCAATCTATATTTTAGATGATAACACCGGTTAGGTTTGGGTTAGGTCTGGTATTTGCCATCATCTGGCTCATACTTTCGCATTTTTCGCATACTTGTTGGCCAGGCCCAGGGCGTTTTCCGGTTTGGATCACGTGGTAATGTGGTACCACACTGCCACATGAGTTAAACCTGGATTCAATCTATATTTTAGTGTGTAACACAGGTTAGGTCAGGGTTAGGTCTGGTATTTGTCATCATCCGGCTCATACTTTCGCATTTTTCGCATACTTGTTGGCCAGATCCAGGGCGTTTTCAGGTTTGGATCACGCAGAAATGTGGTAGCACACTGAAACAGTGAGTTAATCCTGGATTCTATCTATATATTAGAGGGTAACACCGGTTTGGTCAGGGTTAGGTCCGGTAATTACCATCATCTGGCTCATACTTTCGCATATTTCGCATACTTGTTGGCCAGATCCTGGGCGTTTTCTGGTTTGGATCACGTAGTAATGTGGTACCACACTGCCACGTGAGTTAAACCTGGATTCAATCTATATTTTAGAGGATAACACCGGTTAGGTCAGGGTTAGGTCTGGTATTTGCCATCATCTGGCTCATACATTCGCATTTTTCGCATACTTGTTGGCCAGATCCAGGGCGTTTTCAGGTTTGGGTCACGTAGTAATGTGGTACCAAACTGCAACTGTGAGTTAAGCCTGGATTCAATCTATATTTTAAAGGATAACACCGGTTAGGTCAGGGTAAGGTCTGGTGTTTGCCATCATCCTGCTGATACTTTCGCATTTTTCGCATACTTGTTGGCCAGATCCTTGGCGTTTTCTGTGTTGGTTCACGTAGTAGTGTGATGCCACACTGAAACAGTGAGTTAATCCTGGATCCGATCTATATATTAGAGGGTAACATCGGTTAGGTTTGGGTTAGGTCTGGTGTTTGATGTTACCTGGCCCATTCTTTCGCATATTTCGTATAAATGTTGGCCAGATCGTGGGCTTTTTCTGGTATGGATCACGTAGTAATGTGGTACAACAATGAAACAGCGGGTTAAACCGGGGTCTGATCAATTCTTTAGAGGATAACACCGGTTAGGTCTGGGTCAGGTCTGGGATTCGCCATCATCTCGCTCATACTTTCACCTTTTTCGCATAATTGTTGGCCAGATCCTGGGCGTTTTCTGGGTTGGATCAGGGAGTAGTGTGGTACCGCACTGAAACAGTGAAGTAATCCTGGTTTCGATCTATATATTAGAGGGTAACACCAGTTAAGTTTGGGTTAGGTCTGGTACTTGCCATGATCTGGCTCATACTTTCGCATTTTTCGCATACTTGTTGGCCAGACCCGGGGCGTTTTCCGGTTTGGATCACGTGGTAATGTGGTACCACACTGCCACATGAGTTAAACCTGGATTCAATCTATATTTTAGTGTATAACACAGGTTAGGTCAGGGTTAGGTCTGGTATTTGTCATCATCCGGCTCATACTTTCGCATTTTTCGCATACTTGTTGGCCAGATCCAGGGCGTTTTCAGGTTTGGATCACGTAGTAATGTAGAACCACTCTGAAACAGTGAGTTAAACATGGATTCAATCTATATTTTAGAGGATAACACCGGTTAGGTCAGGGTTTGGTCTGGTATTTGCCATCATCTGGCTCATACATTCGCATTTTTCGCATACTTGTTGGCCAGGCCCAGGGCGTTTTCCGGTTTGGATCACGTGGTAATGTGGTACCACACTGCCACATGAGTTAAACCTGGATTCAATCTATATTTTAGTGTGTAACACAGGTTAGGTCAGGGTTAGGTCTGGTATTTGTCATCATCCGGCTCATACCTTCGCATTTTTCGCATACTTGTTGGCCAGATCCAGGGCGTTTTCTGGTTTGGGTCACGTACTAATGTGGTACCAAACTGCAACTGTGAGTTAAACATGGATTCAATCTATATTTTAGAGGATAACACCTGTTAGGTCAGGGTTAGGTCTGGTATTTGCCATCATGCAGCTCATACTTTCGCATTGTTCGCATACTTGTTGGCCAGATCCTGGGCGTTGTCTGGTTTGGATCACGTAGTAATGCGGTACCACACTGCCACATGAGTTAAACCTGGATTCAATCTATATTTTAGTGGATAACACCGGTTAGGTCAGGGTTAGGTCTGGTATTTGCCATCATCCGGCTCATACTTTCGCATTTTTCGCATACTTGTTGGCCAGATCCAGGGCGTTTTCAGGTTTGGATCACGCAGAAATGTGGTAGCACACTGAAACAGTGAGTTAATCCTGGATTCTATCTATATATTAGAGGGTAACACCGGTTTGGTCAGGGTTAGGTCCGGTAATTGCCATCATCTGGCTCATACTTTCGCATATTTTGCATACTTGTTGGCCAGATCCTGGGCGTTTTCTCGTTTGGATCACGTAGTAATGTGGCACCACACTGCAACCGCGAGTTAAACCTGGATTCAATCTATATTTTAGTGGATAACACCGGTTATGTCAGGGTTAGGTCTGGTATTTGCCATCATCTGGCTCATACTTTTTTTTTTTTTTTTTTGTCGTGGGGAAAATCTTCGAAAGACTCCCTCCCACCTCCTTGGGGAGAGGTGGGAGGGGTGTGTGGGATTTCCCGCGCCCGTACAACGACAGGCGCGGGACCTACCCACTAAAAACCCCACGGTGACCCTTCGGCACGCTTTCGGAGGATACCGGGAATCGCTCGAAGCATTCTTCCGGTATCCTCCCCGTGCCCGCGCTTTCGCGCCCATCCCCAGGGGGGACAATCGGTCCCCCCAGTAGACACACTGCCTCATAGCGGCGGGACGGGGCCACTCCATCCCGCCGCTATCCGTCCCGGGGCCGCGTTTAGTGCGAGCCCCAACTCGCAACCGCCCGCGACCCCGTTTCCACCCCTCGGCGGCCGGGCGTTCATGGCCGCACCAGACCGACGATCTGGCTCATACTTTCGCATTTTACGCATACTTGTTGGCCAGATCCTGGGCGTTTTCCGGTTTGGGTCACGTAGTAATGTGGTACCACACCGCAACTGTGAGTTAAACCTAGATTCAATCTATATTTTAGATGATAACACCGGTTAGGTCAGGGTTGGGTCTGGTATTTGCCTTCATCTGGCTCATACTTTCGCATTTTTCGCATACTTTTAGGCCAGATCCTGGGCGTTTTCTGGGTCGGATCACGTAGTAATGTGGTACCACAATGAAACAGCGGGTTAAACCGGGGTCCGATCAATTCTTTAGAGGATAACACCGGTTAGGTCTGGGTCATGTCTGGGAATCGCCATCATCTCGCTCATACCTTCACCTTTTTCGCATAATTGTTAGCCAAATGCTGGCTTTTTCTGGTTTGGATTACGTACTAATGTGGTATCACACTGAGACAGTGAGTTAATCCTGGATTCGATCTATATATTAGAGGGTAACACCGGTTAGGTCAGGGTAAGGTCTGGTATTTGCCACCATCTGGCTCATACTTTCGCATTTTTCTCATACTTGTTGGCCAGATCCAGGGCGTTTTCTGGTTTGGATCACGTAGTAATGTGGTACCACACTGCCACATGAGTCAAACCTGGATACAATCTATATTTTAGAGGATAACACCGGTCAGGTCAGGGTTAGGTCTGGTATTTGCCATCATCCGTCTCATACTTTCGCATTTTTCGCATACTTGATGGCCAGATCCTGGCCGTTTTCTGGGTTGGATCAGGTAGTAGTGTGGTACCGCTCTGAAACAGTGAAGTAATCCTGGATTCGATCTATATATTAGAGGGTAACACCGGTTAGGTTTGGGTTAGGTCTGGTATTTGCCATCAACTGGCTCATACTTTCGCATTTTTCGCATACTTGTTGGGCCAGATCCTGGGCGTTTTCTGGTTTGGATCACGTAGTAATGTAGAGCCACTCTGAAACAGTGAGTTAAACCTGGATTCAATCTATATTTTAGAGGATAACACCGGTTAGGTCAGGCTTAGGTCTGGTATTTGCCATCATCTGGCTCATACATTCGCATTTTTCGCATACTTGATGGCCAGATCCAGGGCGTTTTCTGGTTTGGATCACGTAGTAATGTGGTACCACACTGCCATATGAGTTAAACCTGGATTCAATCTATATTTTAGAGGATAACACCGGTTAGGTCAGGGTTAGGTCTGGTATTTGCCTTCATCTGGTTCATACATTCGCATTTTTCGCATACCTTGTTGGCCAGATCCAGGGCGTTTTCTGGGTTGGATCAGGTACTAGTGTGGTACCGCACTGAAACAGTGAAGTAATCCTGGATTCGATCTATATATTAGAGGGTAACACCGGTTAGTTTTGGGTTAGGTCTGGTATTTGCCATCATCTGGCTCATACTTTCGCATTTTTCGCATACTTGTAGGGGGCCAGATCCTGGGCGTTTTCTGGTTTGGATCACGTAGTAATGTAGAACCACTCTGAAACAGTGAGTTAAACCTGGATTGAATCTATATTTTAGAGGATAACACCGGTTAGGTCAGGCTTAGGTCTGGTATTTGCCGTCATCTGGCTCATACATTCGCATTTTTCGCATACCTTGTTGGCCAGATCCAGGGCGTTTTCTGGTTTGGATCACGTAGTAATGTGGTACTACACTGCCACATGAGTTAAACCTGGATTCAATCTATATTTTAGAGGATAACACCGGTTAGGTCATGGTTAGGTCTGGTATTTGCCATCATCTGGCTCATACATTCGCATTTTTCGCATACTTGTTGGCCAGATCCAGGGCGTTTTCTGGTTTGGGTCACGTAGTAATGTGGTACCAAACTGCAACTGTGAGTTAAACATGGATTCAATCTATATTTTAAAGGATAACACCGGTTAGGTCAGGGTTAGGTCTGGTATTTGCCATCATCCGGCTCATACTTTCGCATTTTTCGCATACTTGTTGGCCAGATCCTGGCCGTTTTCTGGGTTGGATCAGGTACTAGTGTGGTACCGCACTGAAACAGTGAAGTAATCCTGGATTCGATCTATATATTAGAGGGTAACACCGGTTAGTTTTGGGTTAGGTCTGGTATTTGCCATCATCTGGCTCATACTTTCGCATTTTTCGCATACTTGTTGGGCCAGATCCTGGGCGTTTTCTGGTTTGGATCACGTAGTAATGTAGAACCACTCTGAAACAGTGAGTTAAACCTGGATTCAATCTATATTTTAGAGGATAACACCGGTTAGGTCAGGCTTAGGTCTGGTATTTGCCATCATCTGGCTCATACATTCGCATTTTTCGCATACTTGATGGCCAGATCCAGGGCGTTTTCTGGTTTGGATCACGTAGTAATGTGGTACCACACTGCCATATGAGTTAAACCTGGATTCAATCTATATTTTAGAGGATAACACCGGTTAGGTCAGGGTTAGGTCTGGTATTTGCCTTCATCTGGCTCATACATTCGCATTTTTCGCATACTTGTTGGCCAGATCCAGGGCGTTTTCTGGTTTGGGCCACGTAGTAATGTGGTACCAAACTGCAACTGTGAGTTAAACCTGGATTCAAACTATATTTTAGAGGATAACACCGGTTAGGTCAGGGTTAGGTCTGGTATTTTCCATCATCCGGCTCATACTTTCGCATTTTTCGCATACTTGTTGGCCAGATCCTGGCCGTTTTCTGGGTTGGATCAGGTACTAGTGTGGTACCGCACTGAAACAGTGAAGTAATCCTGGATTCGATCTATATATTAGAGGGTAACACCGGTTAGTTTTGGGTTAGGTCTGGTATTTGCCATCATCTGGCTCATACTTTCGCATTTTTCGCATACTTGTAGGGGGCCAGATCCTGGGCGTTTTCTGGTTTGGATCACGTAGTAATGTAGAACCACTCTGAAACAGTGAGTTAAACCTGGATTGAATCTATATTTTAGAGGATAACACCGGTTAGGTCAGGCTTAGGTCTGGTATTTGCCGTCATCTGGCTCATACATTCGCATTTTTCGCATACCTTGTTGGCCAGATCCAGGGCGTTTTCTGGTTTGGATCACGTAGTAATGTGGTACTACACTGCCACATGAGTTAAACCTGGATTCAATCTATATTTTAGAGGATAACACCGGTTAGGTCAGGGTTAGGTCTGGTATTTGCCATTATCCGGCTCATACTTTCGCATTTTTCGCATACTTGTTGGCCAGATCCTGGCCATTTTCTGGGTTGGATCAGGTAGTAGTGTGGTACCGCACTGAAACAGTGAAGTAATCCTGGATTCGATCTATATATTGGAGGGTAACATCGGTTAGGTTTGGGTGTGGTCTGGTATTTGACATCATCTGGCTCATACTTTCGAATTTTTCGCATACTTGTTGGCCAGATCCTGGCCATTTTCTGGGTTGGATCAGGTAGTAGTGTGGTACCGCACTGAAACAGTGAAGTAATCCTGGATTCGATCTATATATTAGAGGGTAACACCGGTTAGATTTGGGTTAGGTCTGGTATTTGGCATCATCTGACTCATACATTCGCATTTTTCACATACTTGTTGGCCAGATCCTGGGCGTTTTCTCGTTTGGATCACGTAGTAATGTGGCACCACACTGCAACCGCGAGTTAAACCTGGATTCAATCTATATTTTAGTGGATAACACCGGTTAGGTCAGGGTTAGGTCTGGTATTTGCCATCATCCGGCTCATACTTTCGCATTTTTCGCATACTTGTTGGCCAGATCCTGTGCGTTCTATGGGTTGGATCAGGTTGTAGCGTGGTACCGCACTGAAACAGAGAAGTAATCCTGGATTCGATTTATATATTAGAGGGTAACACCGGTCAGGTTTGGGTTAGGTCTGGTATTTGCCATCATCTGTCTCATACTTTCGCATTTTTCGCATACTTGTTGGCCAGATCCTGGGCGTCGTCTGGTTTGGATCACGTAGTAATGTGGTACCACACTGCCACATGAGTTAAACCTGGATTCAATCTATATTTTAGTGTGTAACACAGGTTAGGTCAGGGTTAGTTCTGGTATTTGTCATCATCCGGCTCATACTTTCGCATTTTTCGCATACTTGTTGGCCAGATCCAGGGCGTTTTCTGGTTTGGATCACGTAATAATGTGGTACCACACTGCCACATGAGTTAAACCTGGATTCAATCTATATTTTAGAGGATAACACAGGTTAGGACAGGGTTAGGTCTGGTATTTGCCATCATCTGGCTCATACTTTCGAATTGTTCGCATACTTGTTGGCCAGATCCAGGGCGTTTTCTGGTTTGGGTCACGTACTAATGTGGTACCAAACTGCAACTGTGAGTTAAACCTGGATTCAATCTATATTTTAGAGGATAACACCGGTTAGGTCAGGGTTAGGTCTGGAATTTGCCATCATGCAGCTCATACTTTCGCATTTTTCGCATACTTGTTGGCCAGATCCTGGGCGTTTTCTGGTTTGGATCACGTAGTAATATGGTACCACACTGAAACAGTGAGCTAATCCTGGATTCAATCTATATTTTAGAGGATAACAGCGGTCAGGTCAGGGTTAGGTCTGGTATTTGCCATCATCTGGCCCAAACTTTCGCATTTTTCGCATACTTGTTGGCCAGATCCTGGGCGTTTTCTGGTTTGGGTCACGTAGTAATGTGGTGCCACACTCAAACAGTGAGTTAAACCTGGATTCAATCTATATTTTAGAGGATAACTCCGGTTAGGTCAGGGTTAAGTCTAGTATTTGCCATCGTCTGCCTCATACTTTCGCATTTTTCGCATACTTGTTGGCCAGATCCAGGGCGTTGTCTGTTTTGGATCACGTAGTAATGAGGTACCACACTGCCACATGAGTTAAACCTGGATTCAATCTATATTTTAGAGGATAACACCGGTTAGGTCAGGCTTAGGTCTGGTATTTGCCGTCATCTGGCTCATACATTCGCATTTTTCGCATACCTTGTTGGCCAGATCCAGGGCGTTTTCTGGTTTGGATCACGTAGTAATGTGGTACTACACTGCCACATGAGTTAAACCTGGATTCAATCTATATTTTAGTGGATAACACCGGTTAGGTCAGGGTTAGGTCTGGTATTTGCCATCATCCGGCTCATACTTTCGCATTTTTCGCATACTTTTTGGCCAGATCCAGGGCGTTTTCAGGTTTGGACCACGTAGTAATATGGTAGCACACTGAAACAGTGAGTTAATCCTGGATTCGATCTATATATTAGAGGGTAACACCGGTTAGGTTTGGGATAGCTCTGGTATTTGATATTACCTGGCCCATACTTTCGCATATTTCGTATAAATGTTGACCCGATCCTGGGCTTTTTCTGGTGTGGATCACGTAGTAATGTGGTACCTCAATGAAACTGCGGGTTAAACCGGGGTCCGATCAATTCTTTAGAGGATAACACCGGTTAGGTCTGGGTCATGTCTGGGATTCGCCATCATCTCGCTCATACTTTCACCTTTTTCGCATAATTGTTGGCCAAATGCTGGCTTTTTCTGGTTTGGATTACGTACTAATGTGGTACCACACTGAAACTGTGAGTTAATCCTGGATTCGATCTATATATTGGAGGGGAACAGCGGTTAGGTCAGGGTAAGGTCTGGTATTTGCCATCATCTGGCTCATACTTTCGCATTGTTCTCATACTTGTTGGCCAGATCCAGGGCGTTTTCTGGTTTGGATCGCGTAGTAATGTGGTACCACACTGCCACATGAGTTAAACCTGGATTCAATCTATATTTTAGAGGATAACACCGGTTAGGTCAGGGTTAGGTCTGGTATTTGCCATCATCTGGCTCATACATTCGCATTTTTCGCATACTTGTTGGCCAGATCCATGGCGTTTTCTGGTTTGGATCACGTAGTAATGTGGTACCAAACTGCAACTGTGAGTTAAACCTGGATTCAGTTTATATTTTAGAGGATAACACCGGTCAGGTCAGGGTTAGGTCTGGTATTTGCCATCATCCGTCTCATACTTTCGCATTTTTCGCATACTTGATGGCCAGATCCTGGCCGTTTTCTGGGTTGGATCAGGTAGTAGTGTGGTACCGCTCTGAAACAGTGAAGTAATCCTGGATTCGATCTATATATTAGAGGGTAACACCGGTTAGGATCGGGTCATGTCTGAGATTCGCCATCATCTCGCTTATACTTTCACCTTTTTCGCATAATTGTTCGCCAAATGCTGGCTTCATCTGGTTTGGATCACGTAGTAATGTAGAGCCACTCTGAAACAGTGAGTTAAACCTGGATTCAATCTATATTTTAGAGGATAACACCGGTTAGGTCAGGCTTAGGTCTGGTATTTGCCATCATCTGGCTCATACATTCGCATTTTTCGCATACTTGATGGCCAGAGCCAGGGCGTTTTCTGGTTTGGATCACGTAGTAATGTGGTACCACACTGCCATATGAGTTAAACCTGGATTCAATCTATATTTTAGAGGATAACACCGGTTAGGTCAGGGTTAGGTCTGGTATTTGCCTTCATCTGGCTCATACATTCGCATTTTTCGCATACTTGTTGGCCAGATCCAGGGCGTTTTCTGGTTTGGGTCACGTAGTAATGTGGTACCAAACTGCAACTGTGAGTTAAACCTGGATTCAAACTATATTTTAGAGGATAACACCGGTTAGGTCAGGGTTAGGTCTGGTATTTTCCATCATCCGGCTCATACTTTCGCATTTTTCGCATACTTGTTGGCCAGATCCTGGCCGTTTTCTGGGTTGGATCAGGTACTAGTGTGGTACCGCACTGAAACAGTGAAGTAATCCTGGATTCGATCTATATATTAGAGGGTAACACCGGTTAGTTTTGGGTTAGGTCTGGTATTTGCCATCATCTGGCTCATACTTTCGCATTTTTCGCATACTTGTAAGGGGCCAGATCCTGGGCGTTTTCTGGTTTGGATCACGTAGTAATGTAGAACCACTCTGAAACAATGAGTTAAACCTGGATTGAATCTATATTTTAGAGGATAAGACCGGTTAGGTCAGGCTTAGGTCTGGTATTTGCCGTCATCTGGCTCATACATTCGCATTTTTCGCATACCTTGTTGGCCAGATCCAGGGCGTTTTCTGGTTTGGATCACGTAGTAATGTGGTACTACACTGCCACATGAGTTAAACCTGGATTCAATCTATATTTTAGAGGATAACACCGGTTAGGTCATGGTTAGGTCTGGTATTTGCCATCATCTGGCTCATACATTCGCATTTTTCGCATACTTGTTGGCCAGATCCAGGGCGTTTTCTGGTTTGGGTCACGTAGTAATGTGGTACCAAACTGCAACTGTGAGTTAAACATGGATTCAATCTATATTTTAAAGGATAACACCGGTTAGGTCAGGGTTAGGTCTGGTATTTGCCATCATCCGGCTCATACTTTCGCATTTTTCGCATACTTGTTGGCCAGATCCTGGGCGTTTTCCGGGTTGGATCAGGTAGTAGTGTGGTACCGCACTGAAACAGTGAAGTAATCCTGGATTCGATCTATATATTAGAGGGTAACACCGGTTAGGATCGGGTCATGTCTGAGATTCGCCATCATCTCGCTTATACTTTCACCTTTTTCGCATAATTGTTCGCCAAATGCTGGCTTCATCTGGTTTGGATCACGTAGTACTGTGGAACCACTCTGAAACAGTGAGTTAAACCTGGATTCAATCTATATTTTAGAGGATAACACCGGTTAGGTCAGTGTTAGGTCTGGTATTTTCCATCATCTGGCTCATACTTTCGTATTTTTCGCATACTTTTGGGCCAGATCCGTTTTCCTAACACCGGTTAGGTTTGGGTTATGTCTGGTATTTGATATTACCTGGCCCAGACTTTCGTATATTTCGTATAAATGTTGGCCAGATCCTGAGCTTCTTCTGGTATGGATCACGTAGTAATGTGGTACCACAATGAAACAGCGGGTTAAACCGGCGTCCGATCAATTCTGTAGAGGATAACACCGGTTAGGTCTGGGTCAGGTCTGGGATTCGCCATCATCTCGCTCATACTTTCACCTTTTTCGCATAATTCTTGGCCAAATGCTGGCTTTTTCTGGTTTGGATCACGTAGTAATGTGGTACCTCAACGAAACAGTGAGTTAATCCTGGATTCGATCTATATATTAGAGGGTAACATCGGTTAGGTTTGGGTTAGGTCTGGTATTTGACATCATCTGGCTCATACTTTCGAATTTTTCGCATACTTGTTGGCCAGATCCTGGCCATTTTCTGGGTTGGATCAGGTAGTAGTGTGGTACCGCACTGAAACAGTGAAGTAATCCTGGATTCGATCTATATATTAGAGGGTAACACCGGTTAGATTTGGGTTAGGTCTGGTATTTGGCATCATCTGACTCATACATTCGCATTTTTCGCATACTTGTTGGCCAGACCCAGGGCGTTTTCCGGTTTGGATCACGTAGTAATGTGGTACCACACTGCCACATGAGTTAAACCTGGATTCAATCTATATTTTAGTGGATAACACCGGTTAGGTCAGGGTTAGGTCTGGTATTTGCCATCCGGCTCATACTTTCGCATATTTCGCATACTTGTTGGCCAGATCCTGGGCGTTTTCTCGTTTGGATCACGTAGTAATGTGGCACCACACTGCAACCGCGAGTTAAACCTGGATTCAATCTATATTTTAGTGGATAACACCGGTTAGGTCAGGGTTATGTCTGGTAATTGCCATCATCTGGCTCATACTTTCGCATATTTCGCATACTTGTTGGCCAGATCCTGGGCGTTTTCTGGTTTGGATCACGTAGTAATGCGGTACCACACTGAAACAGTGAGTTAAACCTGGATTCAATCTATATTTTAGAGGATAACACCGGTTAGGTCAGGGTTAGGTCTGGTATTTGCCATCATCCGGCTCATACTTTCGCATTTTTCGCATACTTGTTGGCCAGATCCTGTGCGTTTTCTGGTTTGGATCACGTAGTAATGTAGAACCACACTGAAACAGTGAGTTAAACCTGGATTCAATCTATATTTTAGAGGATAACACCGGTTAGGTGAGGGTTAGGTCTGGTATTTGCCACCATCCGGCTCATACTTTCGCATTTTTCGCATACTTGTTGGCCAGATCCTGCGCGTTCTCTGGGTTGGATCAGGTAGTAGCGTGGTACCGCACTGAAACAGAGAAGTAATCCTGGATTCGATTTATATATTAGAGGGTAACACCGGTTAGGTTTGGGTTAGGTCTGGTATTTGCCATCATCTGTCTCATACTTTCGCATTTTTCGCATACTTGTTGGCCAGATCCTGGGCGTCGTCTGGTTTGGATCACGTAGTAATGTGGTACCACACTGCCACATGAGTTAAACCTGGATTCAATCTATATTTTAGTGTGTAACACAGGTTAGGTCAGGGTTAGTTCTGGTATTTGTCATCATCCGGCTCATACTTTCGCATTTTTCGCACACTTGTTGGCCAGATCCAGGGCGTTTTCTGGTTTGGATCACGTAATAATGTGGTACCACACTGCCACATGAGCTAAACCTGGATTCAATCTATATTTTAGAGGATAACACCGGTTAGGACAGGGTTAGGTCTGGTATTTGCCATCATCTGGCTCATACTTTCGAATTGTACGCATACTTGTTGGCCAGATCCAGGGCGTTTTCTGGTTTGGGTCACGTACTAATGTGGTACCAAACTGCAACTGTGAGTTAAACCTGGATTCAATCTATATTTTAGAGGATAACACCGGTTAGGTCAGGGTTAGGTCTGGAATTTGCCATCATGCAGCTCATACTTTCGCATTTTTCGCATACTTGTTGGCCAGATCCTGGGCGTTTTCTGGTTTGGATCACGTAGTAATATGGTACCACACTGAAACAGTGAGCTAATCCTGGATTCAATCTATATTTTAGAGGATAACAGCGGTCAGGTCAGGGTTAGGTCTGGTATTTGCCATCATCTGGCCCAAACTTTCGCATTTTTCGCATACTTGTTGGCCAGATCCTGGGCGTTTTCTGGTTTGGGTCACGTAGTAATGTGGTGCCACACTCAAACAGTGAGTTAAACCTGGATTCAATCTATATTTTAGAGGATAACTCCGGTTAGGTCAGGGTTAAGTCTAGTATTTGCCATCGTCTGCCTCATACTTTCGCATTTTTCGCATACTTGTTGGCCAGCTCCAGGGCGTTTTCAGGTTTGGATCACGTAGTAATGTGGTACCACACTGAAACAGTGAGCTAAACCTGGATTCAATCTATATATTAGAGGGTAACACCGGATAGGTTTGGGTTAGGTCTGGTATTTGCCATCATCTGTCTCATACTTTCGCATTTTTCGCATACTTGTTGGCCAGATCCAGGGCGTTGTCTGTTTTGGATCACGTAGTAATGTGGTACCACACTGCCACATGAGTTAAACCTGGATTCAATCTATATTTTAGTGGATAACACCGGTTAGGTCAGGGTTAGGTCTGGTATTTGCCATCATCCGGCTCATACTTTCGCATTTGTCGCATTCTTTTTGGCCAGATCCAGGGCGTTTTCAGGTTTGGACCACGTAGTAATATGGTAGCACACTGAAACAGTGAGTTAATCCTGGATTCGATCTATATATTAGAGGGTAACACCGGTTAGGTTTGGGATAGGTCTGGTATTTGATATTACCTGGCCCATACTTTCGCATATTTCGTATAAATGTTGACCCGACCCTGGGCTTTTTCTGGTGTGGATCACGTAGTAATGTGGTACCTCAATGAAACTGCGGGTTAAACCGGGGTCCGATCAATTCTTTAGAGGATAACAGCGGTTAGGTCAGGGTAAGGTCTGGTATTTGCCATCATCTGGCTCATACTTTCGCATTGTTCTCATACTTGTTGGCCAGATCCAGGGCGTTTTCTGGTTTGGATCGCGTAGTAATGTGGTACCACACTGCCACATGAGTTAAACCTGGATTCAATCTATATTTTAGAGGATAACACCGGTTAGGTCAGGGTTAGGTGTGGTATTTGCCATCATCTGGCTCATACATTCGCATTTTTCGCATACTTGTTGGCCAGATCCATGGCGTTTTCTGGTTTGGATCACGTAGTAATGTGGTACCAAACTGCAACTGTGAGTTAAACCTGGATTCAATTTATATTTTAGAGGATAACACCGGTTAGGTCAGGGTTAGGTCTGGTACTTGCCATCATCCGGCTCATACTTTCGCATTTTTCGCATACTTGTTGGCCAGATACTGGGCGTTTTCTGGGTTGGATCAGGTAGTAGTGTGGTACCGCACTGCCACATGAGCTAATCCTGGATTCAAACTATATATTAGAGGGTAACACCGGTTAGGTTTGGGTTAGGTCTGGTATTTGCCATCATCCGGCTCATACTTTCGCATATTTCGCATACTTGTTGGCCAGATCCTGGGCGTTTTCTGGTTTGGATCACGTAGTAATGTGGCACCACACTGCCACATGAGTTAATCCTGGATTCAATCTATATTTTAGAGGATAACACCGGTCAGGTCAGGGTTAGGTCTGGTATTTGCCATCATCCGGCTCATACTTTCGCATTTTTCGCATACTTGTTGGCCAGATCCAGGGCGTTTTCTGGTTTGGATCACGTAGTAATGTGGTACCAAACTGCAACTGTGAGTTAAACCTGGATTCAATTTATATTTTAGAGGATAACACCGGTTAGGTCAGGGTTAGGTCTGGTATTTGCCATCATCCGGCTCATACTTTCGCATTTTTCGCATACTTGTTGGCCAGATCCTGGGCGTTTTCTGGTTTTGATCACGTAGTAATGTGGTACCAAACTGCAACTGTGAGTTAAACCTGGATTCAATTTATATTTTAGAGGATAACACCGGTTAGGTCAGGGTTAGGTCTGGTATTTGCCATCATCCGGCTCATACTTTCGCATTTTTCGCATACTTGTTGGCCAGATCCTGGGCGTTTTCTGGTTTTGATCACGTAGTAATGTGGCACCACACTGCAACCGTGAGTTAAACCTGGATTCAATCTACATTTTAGAGGATAACACCGGTTAGGTCAGGGTTAGGTCTGATATTTGCCATCATCAGGCTCATCCTTTCGCATTTTTCGCATACTTCTTGGCCAGATCCTGGATGTTTTGTGGTTTGGATCACGTAGTAATATGGTACCACACTGAAACAGTGAGCTAATCCTGGGTTCAATCTATATTTTAGAGGATGACAGCGGTTAGGTCAGGGTTAGGTCTGGTATTTGCCATCATCCGGCTCATACTTTCGCATTTTTCGCATACTTGCTGGCCAGATCCAGGGCGCTTTCTGGTTTGGATCTCGTAGTAGTGTGGTACCGCACTGAAACAGTGAAGTAATCCTGTATTCGATCTATATATTAGAGGGTAACACCGGTTAGGTTTGGGTTAGGTCTGGTATTTGCCATCATCTGTCTCATATTTTCGCATTTTTCGCATACTTATAGGCTAGATCCTGGGCGTTTTCTGGGTTGGATCAGGTAGTAGTGTGGTACCGCACTGAAACAGTGAAGTAATCCTGGATTCAATCTATATATTAGAGTGTAGCACCGGTTAGGTTTGGGTTAGGTCTGGTATTTGCCATCATCTGTCTCATATTTTCGCATTTTTCGCATACTTATAGGCTAGATCCTGGGCGTTTTCTGGTTTGGATCACGTGGTAATGTGGTTCCACACTGCAACAGTGAGTTAAACCTGGATTCAATCTATATTTCAGAGGATAACACCGGTTAGGTCAGGGTTAGGTCTGGTATTTGCCATCATCTGGCTCATACATTCGCATTTTTCGCATACTTGTTGGCCAGATCCAGGGCGTTTTCTGGTTTGGATCGCGTAGTAATGTGGTACCACACTGCCACATGAGTTAAACCTGGATTCAATCTATATTTTAGAGGATAACACCGGTTAGGTCAGGGTTAGGTCTGGTATTTGCCATCATCTGGCTCATACATTCGCATTTTTCGCATACTTGTTGGCCAGATCCATGGCGTTTTCTGGTTTGGATCACGTAGTAATGTGGTACCAAACTGCAACTGTGAGATAAACCTGGATTCAATTTATATTTTAGAGGATAACACCGGTTAGGTCAGGGTTAGGTCTGGTACTTGCCATCATCCGGCTCATACTTTCGCATTTTTCGCATACTTGTTGGCCAGATACTGGGCGTTTTCTGGGTTGGATCAGGTAGTAGTGTGGTACCGCACTGCCACATGAGCTAATCCTGGATTCAAACTATATATTAGAGGGTAACACCGGTTAGGTTTGGGTTAGGTCTGGTATTTGCCATCATCCGGCTCATACTTTCGCATATTTCGCATACTTGTTGGCCAGATCCTGGGCGTTTTCTGGTTTGGATCACGTAGTAATGTGGCACCACACTGCCACATGAGTTAATCCTGGATTCAATCTATATTTTAGAGGATAACACCGGTCAGGTCAGGGTTAGGTCTGGTATTTGCCATCATCCGGCTCATACTTTCGCATTTTTCGCATACTTGTTGGCCAGATCCATGGCGTTTTCTGGTTTAGATCACGTAGTAGTATGGTACCACACTGAAACAGTGAGCTAATCCTGGATTCAATCTATATTTTAGAGGATGACAGCGGTTAGGTCGGGGTTAGGTCTGGTATTTGCCATCATCCGGCTCATAGCTTCGCATTTTTCGCATACTTATAGGCCAGATACTGGGCGATTTCTGGTTTGGGTCACGTAGTAATGTGGTACCAAACTGCAACTGTGAGTTAAACCTGGATTCAAACTATATATTAGAGGGTAACACCGGTTAGGTTTGGGTTAGGTCTGGTATTTGCCATCATCTGGCTCATACTTTCGCAATTTTCGCCCACTTGTTGGCCAGATCCTGGGCGTTTTCTGGTTTGGATCACGTAGTACTGTGGTACCACTCTGAAACAGTGAGTTAAACTTGGATTCAATCTATATTTTAGAGGATAACACCGGTTAGGTCAGGGTTAGGTCTGGTATTTGCCAACATCTGGCTCATACGTTCGCATTTTTCGCATACTTGTTGGCCAGATCCAGGGCGTTTTCTGGTTTGGGTCACGTAGTAATGTGGTATCAAACTGCAACTGTGAGTTAAACCTGGATTCAATTTATATTTTAGAGGATAACACCGGTTAGGTCAGGGTTAGGTCTGGTATTTGCCATCATCCGGCTCATACTTTCGCATTTTTCACATACTTGTTTGCCAGATCCTGGGCGTTTTCTGGGTTGGATCAGGTAGTAGTGTGGTACCGCACTGAAACAGTGAAGTAATCCTGGATTCGATCTATATATTAGAGGGTAACACCGGTTAGGTTTGTGTTAGGTCTGGTATTTCCCATCATCTGGCTCATACTTTCGCATTTTTCGCATACTTGTTGGCCAGACACAGGGCGTTTTCCGGTTTGGATCACGTGGTAATGTGGTACCACACTGCCACTTGAGCTAAACCTGGATTCAATCTATATTTTAGAGGATAACACCGGTTAGGTCAGGGTTAGGTCTGATATTTGCCATCATCAGGCTCATCCTTTCGCATTTTTCGCATACTTCTTGGCCAGATCCTGGATGTTTTGTGGTTTGGATCACGTAGTAATATGGTACCACACTGAAACAGTGAGCTAATCCTGGATTCAATCTATATTTTAGAGGATGACAGCGGTTAGGTCAGGGTTAGGTCTGGTGTTTGCCATCATCCGGCTCATACTTTCGCATTTTTCCCATACTTGTTGGCCAGATCCATGGCGTTTTCTGGTTGGGATCTCGTAGTAGTGTGGTACCGCACTGAAACAGTGAAGTAATCCTGTATTCGATCTATATATTAGAGGGTAACACCGGTTAGGTTTGGGTTAGGTCTGGTATTTGCCATCATCTGTCTCATATTTTCGCATTTTTCGCATACTTATAGGCTAGATCCTGGGCGTTTTCTGGGTTGGATCAGGTAGTAGTGTGGTACCGCACTGAAACAGTGAAGTAATCCTGGATTCAATCTATATATTAGAGTGTAACACCGGTTAGGTTTGGGTTAGGTCTGGTATTTGCCATCATCTGTCTCATATTTTCGCATTTTTCGCATACTTATAGGCTAGATCCTGGGCGTTTTCTGGTTTGGATCACGTGGTAATGTGGTTCCACACTGCAACAGTGAGTTAAACCTGGATTCAATCTATATTTCAGAGGATAACACCGGTTAGGTCAGGGTTAGGTCTGGTATTTGCCATCATCTGGCTCATACATTCGCATTTTTCGCATACTTGTTGGCCAGATCCATGGCGTTTTCTGGTTTGGATCACGTAGTAATGTGGTACCACACTGCCACATGAGTTAAACCTGGATTCAATGTATATTTTAGAGGATAACACCGGTCAGGTCAGGGCTAGAACTGGTATTTGCCATCATCCGGCTCATAATTTCGCATTTTTCGCATACTTGTTGGCCAGATCCTGGGCGTTTTCAGGTTTGGATCACGTAGTACTGTGGAACCACTCTGAAACAGTGAGTTAAACCTGGATTCAATCTATATTTTAGAGGAGAACACCAGTTAGGTCAGGGTTAGGTCTGGTATTTGCCATCATCTGGCTCATACTTTCGCATTTTTCGCATACTTGTTGGCCAGATCCTGGGCGTTTTCTGGGTTGGATCAGGTAGTAGTGTGGTACCGCACTGAAACAGTGAAGTAATCCTGGATTCGATCTATATATTAGTGGGTAACACCGGTTAGGTTTGGGTTAGGTCTGGTATTTGCCATCATCTGGCTCATACTTTCGCATTTTTCGCATACTTGTTGGCCAGACCCAGGGCGTTTTCCGGTTTGGATCACGTGGTAATGTGGTACCACACTGCCATATGAGTTAAACCTGGATTCAATCTATATTTTAGTGGATAACACAGGTTAGGTCAGGGTTAGGTCTGGTATTTGCCATCATCCGGCTCATACTTTCGCATATTTCGCATACTTGTTGGCCAGATCCTGGGCGTTTTCTGGTTTGGATCACGTAGTAATGTGGCACCACACTGCAACCGTGAGTTAAACCTGGATTCAATCTATATTTTAAGAGGATAACACCGGTTAGGTCAGGGTTAGGTCTGGTATTTGCCATCATCTGGCTCATAGTTTCGCATTTTTCGCATACTTATAGGCCAGATCCTGGGCGTTTTCTGGTTTGGGTCACGTAGTAATGTGGTACCAAACTGCAACTGTGAGTTAAACCTGGATTCAAACTATATTTTAGAGGATAACACCGGTTAGGTCAGGGTTAGGTCTGGTATTTGCCATCATCAGGCTCATACTTTCGCATTTTTCGCATACTTGATGGCCAGAGCCAGGGCGTTTTCTGGTTTGGATCACGTAGTAATGTGGTACCACACTGCCATATGAGTTAATCCTGGATTCAATCTATATTTTAGAGGATAACACCGGTTAGGTCAGGGTTAGGTCTGGTATTTGCCTTCATCTGGCTCATACATTCGCATTTTTCGCATACTTGTTGGCCAGATCCAGGGCGTTTTCTGGTTTGGGTCACGTAGTAATGTGGTACCAAACTGCAACTGTGAGTTAAACCTGGATTCAAACTATATTTTAGAGGATAACACCGGTTAGGTCAGGGTTAGGTCTGGTATTTTCCATCATCCGGCTCATACTTTCGCATTTTTCGCATACTTGTTGGCCAGATCCTGGCCGTTTTCTGGGTTGGATCAGGTACTAGTGTGGTACCGCACTGAAACAGTGAAGTAATCCTGGATTCGATCTATATTTTAAGAGGATAACACCGGTTAGGTCAGGGTTAGGTCTAGTATTTGCCATCATCTCCCTCATACTTTCGCATTTTTCGCATACTTGTTGGCCAGATCCAGGGCGTTTTCTGGTTTGGATCACGTAGTAATGTGGTACCACACTGCCACTTGAGTTAAACCTGGATTCAATCTATATTTTAGAGGATAACACCGGTTAGGTCAGGGTTAGGTCTGGTATTTGCCATCATCAGGCTCATCCTTTCGCATTTTTCGCATACTCCTTGGCCAGATCCTGGGCGTTTACTGGTTTAGATCACGTAGTAATATGGTACCACACTGAAACAGTGAGCTAATCCTGGATTCAATCTATATTTTAGAGGATGACAGCGGTTAGGTCGGGGTTAGGTCTGGTATTTGCCATCATCCGGCTCATACTTTCGCATTTTTCGCATACTTGTTGGCCAGACCCAGGACGTTTTCCGGTTTGGATCACGTGGTAATGTGGTACCACACTCCCGCATGAGTTAAACCTGTATTCAATCTATATTTTAGTGGATAACACAGGTTAGGTCAGGGTTAGGTCTGGTATTTGCCATCATCCGGCTCATACTTTCGCATTTTTCGCATACTTCTTGGCCAGATCCTGGATGTTTTCTGGTTTGGACCACGTAGTAGTGTGGTACCGCACTGAAACAGTGAAGTAATCCAGGATTCGATCTATATATTAGAGGATAACACCGGTTAGGTCAGGGTTAGGTCTAGTATTTGCCATCATCTCCCTCATACTGTCGCATTTTTCGCATACTTGTTGGCCAGATCCATGGCGTTTTCTGGTTTGGATCACGTAGTAGTGTGGTACCGCACTGAAACAGTGAAGTAAACCTGGATTCGATCTATATATTAGAGGGTAACACCGGTTAGGTTTGGGTTAGGTCTGGTATTTGCCATCATCTGTCTCATATTTTCGCATACTTATAGGCTAGATCCTGGGCGTTTTCTGGGTTGGATCAGGTAGTAGTGTGGTACCGCACTGAAACAGTGAAGTAATCCTGGATTTGATCTATATATTAGAGGGTAACACCGGTTAGGTTTGGGTTAGGTCTGGTATTTGCCATCATCTTGCTCATACTTTCGCATTTTTCGCACACTTGTTGGCCAGATCCTGGGCGTTTTCTGGGTTGGATCAGGTAGTAGTGTGGTACCGCACTGAAACAGTGAAGTAATCCTGGATTCGATCTATATATTAGAGGGTAACACCGGTTAGGTTTGGGTTAGGTCTGGTATTTGCCATCATCAGGCTCATCCTTTCGCATTTTTCGCATACTTGTTGGCCAGATCCAGGGCGTTTTCTGGTTCGGATCACGTAGTAATGTGGTACCACACTGCCACTTTAGTTAATCCTGGATTCAAACTATATTTTAGTGGATAACACAGGTTAGGTCAGGGTTAGGTATGGTATTTGCCATCATCTGGCTCATACTTTCGCATTTTTCGCATACTTATAGGCCAGATCCTGGGCGTTTTCTGGGATGGATCAGGTAGTAGTGTGGTACCGCACTGAATCAGTGAAGTAATCCAGGATTCGATCTATATATTAGAGGATAACACCGGTTAGGTCAGGGTTAGGTCTAGTATTTGCCATCATCTCCCTCATACATTCGCATTTTTCGCATACTTGTTGGCCAGATCCAGGGCGTTTTCTGGTTTGGATCACGTAGTAATGTGGTACCACACTGCCACTTGAGTTAAACCTGGAGTCAATCTATATTTTAGAGGATAACACCGGTTAGGTCAGGGTTAGGTCTGGTATTTGCCATCATCAGGCTCATCCTTTCGCATTTTTCGCATACTTCTTGGCCAGATCCTGGGCGTTTTCTGGTTTAGATCACGTAGTAATGTGGTACCACACTGAAACAGTGAGCTAATCCTGGATTCAATCTATACTTTAGAGGATGACAGCGGTTAGGTCGGGGTTAGGTCTGGTATTTGCCATCATCAGGCTCATCCTTTCGCATTTTTCGCATACTTGTTGGCCAGATCCATGGCGTTTTCTGGTTTGGATCACGTAGTAGTGTGGTACCGCACTGAAACAGTGAAGTAATCCTGGATTCGATCTATATATTAGAGGGTAACACCGGTTAGGTTTGGGTTAGGTCTGGTATTTGCCATCATCTGTCTCATATTTTCGCATACTTATAGGCTAGATCCTGGGCGTTTTCTGGGTTGGATCAGGTAGTAGTGTGGTACCGCACTGAAACAGTGAAGTAATCCTGGATTTGATCTATATATTAGAGGGTAACACCGGTTAGGTTTGGGTTAGGTCTGGTATTTGCCATCATCTTGCTCATACTTTCGCATTTTTCGCACACTTGTTGGCCAGATCCTGGGCGTTTTCTTGGTTGGATCAGGTAGTAGTGTGGTACCGCACTGAAACAGTGAAGTAATCCTGGATTCGATCTATATATTAGAGGGTAACACCGGTTAGGTTTGGGTTAGGTCTGGTATTTGCCATCATCAGGCTCATACATTCGCATTTTTCGCATACTTATAGGCCAGATCTTGGGCGTTTTCTGGTTCGGATCACGTAGTAATGTGGTACCACACTGCCACTTGAGTTAAACCTGGATTCAATCTATATTTTAGTGGATAACACAGGTTAGGTCAGGGTTAGGTCTGGTATTTGCCATCATCCGGCTCATACTTTCGCATATTCCGCATACTTGTTGGCCAGATCCTGGGCGTTTTCTGGTTTGGATCACGTAGTAATGTGGCACCACACTGCAACCGTGAGTTAAACCTGGATTCAATCTATATTTTAGAGGATAACACCGGTTAGGTCAGGGTTAGGTCTGGTATTTGCCATCATCTGGCTCATACATTCGCATTTTTCGCATACTTATAGGCCAGATCTTGGGCGTTTTCTGGGTTGGATCAGGTAGTAATGTGGTACCACACTGCCACTTGAGTTAAACCTGGATTCAATCTATATTTTAGAGGATAACACCGGTTAGGTCAGGGTTAGGTCTGGTATTTGCCATCATCAGGCTCATCCTTTCGCATTTTTCGCATACTTCTTGGCCAGATCCTGGGCGTTTTCTGGTTTAGATCACGTAGTAATATGGTACCACACTGAAACAGTGAGCTAATCCTGGATTCAATCTATATTTTAGAGGATGACAGCGGCTAGGTCGGGGTTAGGTCTGGTATTTGCCATCATCCGGCTCATACTTTCGCATTTTTCGCATACTTGTTTGCCAGACCCAGGACGTTTTCCGGTTTGGATCACGTGGTAATGTGGTACCACACTCCCGCATGAGTTAAACCTGGATTCAATCTATATTTTAGTGGATAACACAGGTTAGGTCAGGGTTAGGTCTGGTATTTGCCATCATCCGGCTCATACTTTCGCATTTTTCGCATACTTCTTGGCCAGATCCTGGATGTTTTCTGGTTTGGACCACGTAGTAATATGGTACCACACTGAAACAGTGAGCTAATCCTGGATTCAATCTATATTTTAGAGGATGACAGCGGTTAGGTCAGGGTTAGGTCTGGTATTTGCCATCATCCGGCTCATACTTTCGCATTTTTCGCATACTTGTTGGCCAGATCCATGGCGTTTTCTGGTTTGGATCACGTAGTAGTGTGGTACCGCACTGAAACAGTGAAGTAATCCTGGATTCGATCTATATATTAGAGGGTAACACCGGTTAGGTTTGGGTTAGGTCTGGTATTTGCCATCATCTGTCTCATATTTTCGCATACTTATAGGCTAGATCCTGGGCGTTTTCTGGGTTGGATCAGGTAGTAGTAGGGTACCGCACTGAAACAGTGAAGTAATCCTGGATTCGATCTATATATTAGAGGGTAACACCGGTTAGGTTTGGGTTAGGTCTGGTATTTGCCATCATCAGGCACATCCTTTCGCATTTTTCGCATACTTGTTGGCCAGATCCAGGGCGTTTTCTGGTTCGGATCACGTAGTAATGTGGTACCACACTGCCACTTGAGTTAAACCTGGATTCAAACTATATTTTAGTGGATAACACAGGTTAGGTCAGGGTTAGGTCTGGTATTTGCCATCATCTGGCTCATACTTTCGCATTTTTCGCATACTTATAGGCCAGATCCTGGGCGTTTTCTGGGTTGGATCAGGTAGTAGAGTGGTACCGCACTGAAACAGTGAAGTAATCCAGGATTCGATCTATATATTAGAGGATAACACCGGTTAGGTCAGGGTTAGGTCTGGTATTTGCCATCATCCGGCTCATACTTTCGCATTTTTCGCATACTTGTTGGCCAGACCCAGGGCGTTTTCTGGTTTGGATCACGTAGTAATGTGGTACCACACTGCCACTTGAGTTAAACCTGGATTCAATCTATATTTTAGAGGATAACACCGGTTAGGTCAGGGTTAGGTCTGGTATTTGCCATCATCAGGCTCATCCTTTCGCATTTTTCGCATACTTCTTGGCCAGATCCTGGGCGTTTTCTGGTTTAGATCACGTAGTAATATGGTACCACACTGAAACAGTGAGCTAATCCTGGATTCAATCTATATTTTAGAGGATGACAGCGGTTAGGTCGGGGTTAGGTCTGGTATTTGCCATCATCCGGCTCATACTTTCGCATTTTTCGCATACTTGTTGGCCAGACCCAGGACGTTTTCCGGTTTGGATCACGTGGTAATGTGGTACCACACTGCCACTTGAGTTAAACCTGGATTCAATCTATATTTTAGTGGATAACACAGGTTAGGTCAGGGTTAGGTCTGGTATTTGCCATCATCCGGCTCATACTTTCGCATTTTTCGCATACTTGTTGGCCAGACCCAGGACGTTTTCCGGTTTGGATCACGTGGTAATGTGGTACCACACTCCCGCATGAGTTAAACCTGGATTCAATCTATATTTTAGTGGATAACACAGGTTAGGTCAGGGTTAGGTCTGGTATTTGCCATCATCTTGCTCATACTTTCGCATTTTTCGCACACTTGTTGGCCAGATCCTGGGCGTTTTCTGGGTTGGATCAGGTAGTAGTGTGGTACCGCACTGAAACAGTGAAGTAATCATGGATTCGATCTATATATTAGAGGGTAACACCGGTTAGGTTTGGGTTAGGTCTGGTATTTGCCATCATCAGGCTCATCCTTTCGCATTTTTCGCATACTTCTTGACCAGATCCTGGATGTTTTCTGGTTTGGATCACGTAGTAATATGGTACCACACTGAAACAGTGAGCTAATCCTGGATTCAATCTATATTTTAGAGGATAACACCGGTTAGGTCAGGTTTAGGTCTGCTATTTGCCATCATCCGGCTCATACTTTCGCATTTTTCGCATACTTGTTGGCCAGATCCTGGGCGTTTTCTGGGTTGGATCAGGTAGTAGTGTGGAACCGCACTGAAACAGTGAAGTAATCCTGGATTCGATCTATATATTAGAGGGTAACACCGGTTAGGTTTGGGTTAGGTCTGGTATTTGCCATCATCTTGCTCATACTTTCGCATTTTTCGCACACTTGTTGGCCAGATCCTGGGCGTTTTCTGGGTTGGATCACGTAGTAATGTGGTACCACACTGCCACCTGAGTTAAACCTGGATTCAATCTATATTTTAGTGGATAACACAGGTTAGGTCAGGGTTAGGTCAGGTATTTGCCATCATCAGGCTCATCCTTTCGCATTTTTCGCATACTTCTTGACCAGATCCTGGATGTTTTCTGGTTTGGATCACGTAGTAATATGGTACCACACTGAAACAGTGAGCTAATCCTGGATTCAATCTATATTTTAGAGGATAACACCGGTTAGGTCAGGTTTAGGTCTGCTATTTGCCATCATCCGGCTCATACTTTCGCATTTTTCGCATACTTGTTGGCCAGATCCTGGGCGTTTTCTGGGTTGGATCAGGTAGTAGTGTGGAACCGCACTGAAACAGTGAAGTAATCCTGGATTCGATCTATATATTAGAGGGTAACACCGGTTAGGTTTGGGTTAGGTCTGGTATTTGCCATCATCCGGCTCATACTTTCGCATATTTCGCATACTTGTTGGCCAGATCCAGGGCGTTTTCTGGTTTGGATCACGTAGTAATGTGGCACCACACTGCAACCGTGAGTTAAACCTGGATTCAATCTATATTTTAGAGGATAACACCGGTTAGGTCAGGGTTAGGTCTGGTATTTGCCATCATCTGGCTCATACTTTCGCATTTTTCGCATACTTCTTGGCCAGATCCTGGATGTTTTCTGGTTTGGACCACGTAGTAATATGGTACCACACTGAAACAGTGAGCTAATCCTGGATTCAATCTATATTTTAGAGGATGACAGCGGTTAGGTCAGGGTTAGGTCTGGTATTTGCCATCATCCGGCTCATACTTTCGCATTTTTCGCATACTTGTTGGCCAGATCCATGGCGTTTTCTGGTTTGGATCACGTAGTAGTGTGGTACCGCACTGAAACAGTGAAGTAATCCTGGATTCGATCTATATATTAGAGGGTAACACCGGATAGGTTTGGGTTAGGTCTGGTATTTGCCATCATCTGTCTCATATTTTCGCATACTTATAGGCTAGATCCTGGGCGTTTTCTGGGTTGGATCAGGTAGTAGTGTGGTACCGCACTGAAACAGTGAAGTAATCCTGGATTTGATCTATATATTGGAGGGTAACACCGGTTAGGTTTGGGTTAGGTCTGGTATTTGCCATCATCTTGCTCATACTTTCGCATTTTTCGCACACTTGTTGGCCAGATCCTGGGCGTTTTCTGGGTTGGATCAGGTAGTAGTAGGGTACCGCACTGAAACAGTGAAGTAATCCTGGATTCGATCTATATATTAGAGGGTAACACCGGTTAGGTTTGGGTTAGGTCTGGTATTTGCCATCATCAGGCACATCCTTTCGCATTTTTCGCATACTTGTTGGCCAGATCCAGGGCGTTTTCTGGTTCGGATCACGTAGTAATGTGGTACCACACTGCCACTTGAGTTAAACCTGGATTCAAACTATATTTTAGTGGATAACACAGGTTAGGTCAGGGTTAGGTCTGGTATTTGCCATCATCTGGCTCATACTTTCGCATTTTTCGCATACTTATAGGCCAGATCCTGGGCGTTTTCTGGGTTGGATCAGGTAGTAGAGTGGTACCGCACTGAAACAGTGAAGTAATCCAGGATTCGATCTATATATTAGAGGATAACACCGGTTAGGTCAGGGTTAGGTCTAGTATTTGCCATCATCTCCCTCATACTTTCGCATTTTTCGCATATTTGTTGGCCAGATCCAGGGCGTTTTCTGGTTTGGATCACGTAGTAATGTGGTACCACACTGCCACTTGAGTTAAACCTGGATTCAATCTATATTTTAGAGGATAACACCGGTTAGGTCAGGGTTAGGTCTGGTATTTGCCATCATCAGGCTCATCCTTTCGCATTTTTCGCATACTTCTTGGCCAGATCCTGGATGTTTTCTGGTTTGGACCACGTAGTAATATGGTACCACACTGAAACAGTGAGCTAATCCTGGATTCAATCTATATTTTAGAGGATGACAGCGGTTAGGTCGGGGTTAGGTCTGGTATTTGCCATCATCCGGCTCATACTTTCGCATTTTTCGCATACTTGTTGGCCAGACCCAGGACGTTTTCCGGTTTGGATCACGTGGTAATGTGGTACCACACTCCCGCATGAGTTAAACCTGGATTCAATCTATATTTTAGTGGATAACACAGGTTAGGTCAGGGTTAGGTCTGGTATTTGCCATCATCCGGCTCATACTTTCGCATTTTTCGCATACTTCTTGGCCAGATCCTGGATGTTTTCTGGTTTGGACCACATAGTAATATGGTACCACACTGAAACAGTGAGCTAATCCTGGATTCAATCTATATTTTAGAGGATGACAGCGGTTAGGTCAGGGTTAGGTCTGGTATTTGCCATCATCCGGCTCATACTTTCGCATTTTTCGCATACTTGTTGGCCAGATCCATGGCGTTTTCTGGTTTGGATCACGTAGTAGTGTGGTACCGCACTGAAACAGTGAAGTAATCCTGGATTCGATCTATATATTAGAGGGTAACACCGGTTAGGTTTGGGTTAGGTCTGGTATTTGCCATCATCTGTCTCATATTTTCGCATACTTATAGGCTAGATCCTGGGCGTTTTCTGGGTTGGATCAGGTAGTAGTGTGGTACCGCACTGAAACAGTGAAGTAATCCTGGATTTGATCTATATATTAGAGGGTAACACCGGTTAGGTTTGGGTTAGGTCTGGTATTTGCCATCATCTTGCTCATACTTTCGCATTTTTCGCACACTTGTTGGCCAGATCCTGGGCGTTTTCTGGGTTGGATCAGGTAGTAGTGTGGTACCGCACTGAAACAGTGAAGTAATCATGGATTCGATCTATATATTAGAGGGTAACACCGGTTAGGTTTGGGTTAGGTCTGGTATTTGCCATCATCAGGCTCATCCTTTCGCATTTTTCGCATACTTGTTGGCCAGATCCAGGGCGTTTTCTGGTTCGGATCACGTAGTAATGTGGTACCACACTGCCACCTGAGTTAAACCTGGATTCAATCTATATTTTAGTGGATAACACAGGTTAGGTCAGGGTTAGGTCAGGTATTTGCCATCATCCGGCTCATACTTTCGCATTTTTCGCATACTTGTTGGCCAGATCCCGGGCGTTTTCTGGGTTGGATCAGGTAGTAGTGTGGTACCGCACTGAAACAGTGAAGTAATCCTGGATTCGATCTATATATTAGAGGGTAACACCGGTTAGGTTTGTGTTAGGTTTGGTATTTGCCATCATCTGGCTCATAGTTTCGCATTTTTCGCATACTTGTTGGCCAGATCCGGGGCGTTTTCTGGTTTGGATCACGTAGTAATGTGGTACCACACTGCCACTTGAGTTAAACCTGGATTCAATCTATATGTTAGAGGATAACACCGGCTAGGTCAGGGTTAGGTCTGGTATTTGCCATCATCAGGCTCATCCTTTCGCATTTTTCGCATACTAGTTGGCCAGATCCACGGCGTTTTCTGGTTTGGATCACGTAGTAGTGTGGTACCGCACTGAAACAGTGAAGTAATCCTAGATTCGATCTATATATTAGAGGGTAACACCGGTTAGGTTTGGGTTAGGTCTGGTATTTGCCATCATCTTGCTCATACTTTCGCATTTTTCGCATACTTGTTGGCCAGATCCTGGGCGTTTTCTGGGTTGGATCAGGTAGTAGTGTGGAACCGCACTGAAACAGTGAAGTAATCCTGGATTCGATCTATATATTAGAGGGTAACACCGGTTAGGTTTGGGTTAGGTCTGGTATTTGCCATCATCCGGCTCATACTTTCGCATATTTCGCATACTTGTTGGCCAGATCCAGAGCGTTTTCTGGTTTGGATCACGTAGTAATGTGGCACCACACTGCAACCGTGAGTTAAACCTGGATTCAATCTATATTTTAGAGGATAACACCGGTTAGGTCAGGGTTAGGTCTGGTATTTGCCATCATCAGGCTCATCCTTTCGCATTTTTCGCATACTTCTTGGCCAGATCCTGGGCGTTTTCTGGTTTAGATCACGTAGTAATATGGTACCACACTGCAACCGTGAGTTAAACCTGGATTCAATCTATATTTTAGAGGATAACACCGGTTAGGTCAGGGTTAGGTCTAGTATTTGCCATCGTCTCCCTCATACTTTCGCATTTTTCGCATACTTGTTGGCCAGATCCAGGGCGTTTTCTGGTTTGGATCACGTAGTAATGTGGTACCACACTGCCACTTGAGTTAAACCTGGATTCAATCTATATTTTAGAGGATAACACCGGTTAGGTCAGGGTTAGGTCTGGTATTTGCCATCATCAGGCTCATCCTTTCGCATTTTTCGCATACTTCTTGGCCAGATCCTGGGCGTTTTCTGGTTTAGATCACGTAGTAATATGGTACCACACTGAAACAGTGAGCTAATCCTGGATTCAATCTATATTTTTAGAGGATGACAGCGGTTAGGTCGGGGTTAGGTCTGGTATTTGCCATCATCCGGCTCATACTTTCGCATTTTTCGCATACTTGTTGGCCAGATCCTGGGCGTTTTCTGGATTGGATCACGTAGTAATGTGGTACCACACTGCCACATGAGTTAAACCTGGATTCAATCTATATTTTAGAGGATAACACCGGTTAGGCCAGGGTTAGAACTGGTATTTGCCATCATCCGTCTCATAATTTCGCAATTTTCGCATACTTGTTGGCCAGATCCTGGGCGTTTTCTGGTTTGGATCACGTAGTACTGTGGAACCACTCTGAAACAGCGAGTTAAAGCTGGATTCAATCTATATTTTAGAGGATAACACCGGTTAGGTCTGTGTTAGGTCTGGTATTTGCCATCATCTGGCTCATAATTTCGCATTTTTCGAATACTTGTTCGCCAGATCCTGGGCGTTTTCTGGTTTGGATCACGTAGTAATATGGTACCACACTGAAATAGTGAGTTAATCCAGGATTCAATCTATATTTTAGAGGATAACACCGGTCAGGTCAGGGTTAGAACTGGTATTTGCCATCATCCGTCTCATAATTTCGCAATTTTCGCATACTTGTTGGCCAGATCCTGGGCGTTTTCTGGGTTGGATCAGGTAGTAGTGTGGTACCGCACTGAAACAGTGAAGTAATCCTGGATTCGATTTATGTATTAGAGGGTAACACCGGTTAAGTTTGGGTTAGGTCTGGTTTTTTGCCATCATCAGGCTCATATTTTCGCATTTTCGCATACTTGTTCGCCAGATCCTGGGCGTTTTCTGGTTTGGATCACGTAGTAATATGGTACCACACTGCAATAGTGAGTTAATCCAGGATTCAATCTATATTTTAGAGGATAACACCGGTCAGGTCAGGGTTAGAACTGGTATTTGCCATCATCCGTCTCATAATTTCGCAATTTTCGCATACTTGTTGGCCAGATCCTGGGCGTTTTCTGGTTTGGATCACGTAGTACTGTGGAACCACTCTGAAACAGTGAGTTAAAGTTGGATTCAATCCATATTTTAGAGGATGACAGCGGTTAGATCAGGGTTAGGTCTGGTATTTGCCATCATCCGGCTCATACTTTCGCATTTTTCGCATACTAGTTGGCCAGATCCACGGCGTTTTCTGGTTTGGATCACGTAGTAGTGTGGTACCGCACTGAAACAGTGAAGTAATCCTAGATTCGATCTATATATTAGAGGGTAACACCGGTTAGGTTTGGGTTAGGTCTGGTATTTGCCATCATCTTGCTCATACTTTCGCATTTTTCGCATACTTGTTGGCCAGATCCTGGGCGTTTTCTGGTTTGGATCACGTAGTACTGTGGAACCACTCTGAAACAGTGAGTTAAAGTTGGATTCAATCCATATTTTAGAGGATAACACCGGTAAGGTCAGGGTTAGGTCTAGTATTTGCCATCATCTAGCTCATACATTCGCATTTTTCGCATACTTGTTGGCCAGATCCAGGGCGTTTTCTGGTTTGGACCACGTAATAATGTGGTACCACACTGCCACATGAGCTAAACCTGGATTCAATCTATATTTTAGAGGATAACGCCGGATAGGTAAGGGTTAGGTCTGGTATTTGCCATCATCTGGCTCATACTTTCGCATTTTTCGCATACTTGTTGGCCAGATCCAGGGCGTTTTCTGGTTTGGATCACGTAGTAATGTGGTACCACACTGCCACATGAGTTAAACCTGGATTCGATCTATATATTAGAGGGTAACACCGGTTAGGTTTGGGTTAGGTCTGGTATTTGCCATCATCTTGCTCATACTTTCGCATTTTTCGCATACTTGTTGGCCAGATCCTGGGCGTTTTCTGGTTTGGATCACGTAGTACTGTGGAACCACTCTGAAACAGTGAGTTAAAGTTGGATTCAATCCATATTTTAGAGGATAACACCGGTAAGGTCAGGGTTAGGTCTGGTATTTGCCATCATCTGGCTCATACATTTGCATTTTTCGCATACTTGTTGGCCAGATCCAGGGCGTTTTCAGGTTTGCATCACGTAGTAATGTGGTAGCACACTGAAACAGTGAGTTAATCCTGGACTCGATCTATATATTAGAGGGTAACACCGCTTAGGTCAGGGTTAGGTCTGGTATTTGCCATGATCTGGCTCATACTTCCGCATTTTTTGCATACTTGTTGGCCAGATCCTGGGCGTTTTCTGGATTGGATCACGTAGTAATGTAGAACCACTCTGAAACAGTGAGTTAAACCTGGATTCAATCTATATTTTAGAGGATAAGACCGGTTAGGCCAGGCTTAGGTCTGGTATTTGCCATCGTCTGGCTCATACATTCGCATTTTTCGCATACTTGTTGGCCAGATCCATGGCGTTGTCTGGTTTGGGTCACGTAGTAATGTGGTACCAAACTGCAACTGTGAGTTAAACCTGGATTCAATCTATATTTTAGAGGATAACACCGGTTGGGTCAGGCTTAGGTCTGGTCTTTGCCATCATCCGGCTCATACTTTCGCATTTTTCGCATACTTGTTGGCCAGATCCAGGGCGTTTTCAGGTTTGCATCACGTAGTAATGTGGTAGCACACTGAAACAGTGAGTTAATCCTGGACTCGATCTATATATTAGAGGGTAACACCGTTTAGGTCAGGGTTAGGTCTGGTATTTGCCATCATCCGGCTCATACTTTCGCATATTTCGCATACTTGTTGGCCAGATCCTGGGCGTTTTCTGGTTTGGATCACGTAGTAATGTGGCACCACACTGCAACCGTGAGTTAAACCTGGATTCAATCTATATATTAGAGGATATCACCGGTTAGGTCAGGGTTAGGTCTGGTATTTGCCATCATCTGGCTCATAGTTTCGCATTTTTTGAATACTTATAGGCTAGATCCTGGGCGTTTTCTGGGTTGGATCAGGTAGTAGTGTGGTACCGCACTGAAACAGTGAAGTAATCCTGGATTCGATCTATATATTAGAGGGTAACACCGGTTAGGTTTGGGTTAGGTCTGGTATTTGCCATCATCCGGCTCATACTTTCGCATTTTCGCATACTTGTTGGCCAGATCCTGGGCGCTTTCTGGGTTGGATCAGGTAGTAGTGTGGTACCGCACTGAAACAGTGAAGTAATCCTGGATTCGATCTATATAATAGAGGATAACACCGGTTAGGTCAGGGTTAGGTCTAGTATTTGCCATCGTCTGCCTCATACTTCCGCATTTTTCAAATACTTTTTGGCCAGATCCTGGGCGTTTTCTGGGTTGGATCAGGTGGTAGTGTGGTACCGCACTGAAACAGTGAAGTAATCCTGGATTCGATTTATATTTTAGAGGGTAACACCGGTTAAGTTTGGGTTAGGTCTGGTTTTTTGCCATCATCTGGCTCATATTTTCGCATTTTCGCATACTTGTTGGCCAGATCCTGGGCGTTTTCTGGTTTGGATCACGTAGTAATATGGTACCACACTGAAGTTGTGAGTTAATCCAGGATTCAATTTATATTTTAGAGGATAACAGCGCTTAGGTCAGGGTTAGGTCTGGTATTTGCCATCATCCGGCTCATACTTTCGCATATTTCGCATACTTGTTGGCCAGATCCTGGGCGTTTTCTGGTTTGGATCACGTAGTAATGTGGCACCACACTGCAACCGTGAGTTAAACCTGGATTCAATCTATATATTAGAGGGTAACACCGCTTAGGTCAGGGTTAGGTCTGGTATTTGCCATCATCCGGCTCATACTTTCGCATATTTCGCATACTTGTTGGCCAGATCCTGGGCGTTTTCTGGTTTGGATCACGTAGTAATGTGGCACCACACTGCAACCGTGAGTTAAACCTGGATTCAATCTATATATTAGAGGATAACACCGGTTAGGTCAGGGTTAGGTCTGGTATTTGCCATCATCCGGCTCATACTTTCGCATTTTTCGCATACTTGTTGGCCAGATCCATGGCGTTTTCTGGTTTGGATCACGTAGTAGTGCGGTACCGCACTGAAACAGTGAAGTAATCCTGGACTCGATCTATATATTAGAGGGTAACACCGCTTAGGTCAGGGTTAGGTCTGGTATTTGCCATCATCTTGCTCATACTTTCGCATTTTTCGCATACTTGTTGTCCAGATCCTGGACGTTTTCTGGATTGGATCACGTAGTAATGTAGTACCACTCTGGAACAGTGAAGTAATCCTGGATTCAATCTATATTTTAGAGGATAACACCGGTTAGGGCAGGGTTAGGTCTGGTATTTGCCGTCATCTGGCTCACACATTCACATTTTTCGCATACTTGTTGGCCAGATCCATGGCGTTTTCTGGTTTGGATCTTGTAGTAATGTGGTACCAAACTGCAACTGTGGGTTAAACCTGGATTCAATCTATATTTTAGAGGATAACACCGGTTAGGTCAGGGTTAGGTCTGGTATTTGCCATCATCCGGCTCATACTTTCGCATTTTTCGCATACTTGTTGGCCAGATCCAGGGCGTTTTCAGGTTTGCATCACGTAGTAATGTGGTAGCACACTGAAACAGTGAGATAATCCTGGATTCGATCTATATATTAGAGGGTAACACCGCTTAGGTCAGGGTTAGGTCTGGTATTTGCCATCATCCGGCTCATACTTTCGCATATTTCGCATTCTTGTTGGCCAGATCCAGGGCGTTGTCTGGTTTGGATCACGTAGTAATGTGGTACCACACTGCCACATGAGTTAAACCGGGATTCAATCTATATTTTAGTGGATAACACCGGTTAGGTCAGGGTTAGGTCTGGTATTTGCCATCATCCGGCTCATACTTTCGCATTTTTCGCATACTTGTTGGCCAGATCCAGGGCGTTTTCAGGTTTGCATCACGTAGTAATGTGGTAGCACACTGAAACAGTGAGTTAATCCTGGATTCGATCTATATATTAGAGGGTAACACCGCCTAGGTCAGGGTTAGGTCTGGTATTTGCCATCATCCGGCTCATACTTTCGCATATTTCGCATACTTGTTGGCCAGATCCTGGGCGTTTTCTGGGTTGGATCAGGTAGTAGTGTGGTACCGCACTGAAACAGTGAAGTAATCCTGGATTCTTTCTATATATTAGAGGGTAACAACGGTTAGGTTTGGGTTAGGTCTGGTATTTGCCATCATCTGGCTCATACATTCGCATTTTACGCATACTTGTTGGCCAGATCCAGGGCGTTTTCTGGTTTGGATCACGTAATAATGTGGTACCACACTGCCACATGAGTTAAACCTGGATTCAATCTATATTTTAGAGGATAACACCGGTTAGGTCAGGGTTAGGTCTGGTATTTGCCATCATCTGGCTCATAGTTTCGCATTTTTCGCATACTTATAGGCCAGATCCTGGGCGTTTTCTGGGTTGGATCAGGTAGTAGTGTGGTACCGCACTGAAACAGTGAAGTAATCCTGGATTCGATTTATATATTAGAGGGTAACACCGGTTAAGTTTGGGTTAGGTCTGGTTTTTTGCCATCATCTGGCTCATATTTTCGCATTTTCGCATACTTGTTGGCCAGATCCTGTGCGTTTTCTGGTTTGGATCACGTAGTAATATGGTACCACACTGAAGTAGTGAGTTAATCCAGGATTCATCTATATTTTAGAGGATAACAGCGTTTAGGTCAGGGTTAGGTCTGGTATTTGCCATCATCTGTCTCATATTTTCGCATTTTTCGCATACTTATAGGCTAGATCCTGGGCGTTTTCTGGGTTGGATCAGGTAGTAGTGTGGTACCGCACTGAAACAGTGAAGTAATCCTGGATTAGATCTATATATTAGAGGGTAACACCGGTTAGGTTTGGGTTAGGTCTGGTATTTGCCATCATCTTGCTCATACTTTCGCATTTTTCGCATACTTGTTGGCCAGATCCTGGGCGTTTTCTGGATTGGATCACGTAGTAATGTAGAACCACTCTGGAACAGTGAAGTAATCCTGGATTCAATCTATATTTTAGAGGATAACACCTGTTAGGGCAGGGTTAGGTCTGGTATTTGCCATCATCTGTCTCATATTTTCGCATTTTTCGCATACTTATAGGCTAGATCCTGGGCGTTTTCTGGGTTGGATCAGGTAGTAGTGTGGTACCGCACTGAAACAGTGAAGTAATCCTGGATTAGATCTATATATTAGAGGATAACACCGGATAGGTCAGGGTTAGGTCTGGTATTTGCCATGATCTGGCTCATACTTTTGCATTTTTTGCATACTTGTTGGCCAGATCCTGGGCGTTTTCTGGATTGGATCACGTAGTAATGTAGAACCACTCTGAAACAGTGAGTTAAACCTGGATTCAATCTATATTTTAGAGGATAACACCGGTTAGGTCAGGGTTAGGTCTGGTATTTGCCATCATCTGGCTCATACATTAGCATTTTTCGCATACTTGTTGGCCAGATCCAGGGCGTTTTCTGGTTTGGATCACGTAATTATGTGGTACCACACTGCCACATGAGTTAAACCTGGATTCAATCTATATTTTAGAGGATAAGACCGGTTAGGTCAGGCTTAGGTCTGGTATTTGCCATCGTCTGGCTCATACATTCGCATTTTTCGCATACTTGTTGGCCAGATCCATGGCGTTTTCTGGTTTGGGTCACGTAGTAATGTGGTACCAAACTGCAACTGTGAGTTAAACCTGGATTCAATCTATATTTTAGAGGATAACACCGGTTGGGTCAGGCTTAGGTCTGGTCTTTGCCATCATCCGGCTCATACTTTCGCATTTTTCGCATACTTGTTGGCCAGATCCAGGGCGTTTTCAGGTTTGCATCACGTAGTAATGTGGTAGCACACTGAAATAGTGAGTTAATCCTGGATTCGATCTATATATTAGAGGGTAACACCGCTTAGATCAGGGTTAGGTCTGGTATTTGCCATCATCCGGCTCATACTTTCGCATACTTCGCATACTTGTTGGCCAGATCCTGGGCGTTTTCTGGTTTGGATCACGTAGTAATGTGGCACCACACTGCAACCGTGAGTTAAACCTGGATTCAATCTATATATTAGAGGATATCACCGGTTAGGTCAGGGTTAGGTCTGGTATTTGCCATCACCTGGCTCATACTTTCGCATTTTTCGCATACTTATAGGCCAGATCCTGGGCGTTTTCTGGGTTGGATCAGGTAGTAGTGTGGTACCGCACTGAAACAGTGAAGTAATCCTGGATTAGATCTATATATTAGAGGGTAACACCGGTTAGGTTTGGGTTAGGTCTGGTATTTGCCATCATCTTGCTCATACTTTCGCATTTTTCGCATACTTGTTGGCCAGATACTGGGCGTTTTCTGGGTTGGATCAGGTAGTAGTGTGGTACCGCACTGAAATAGTGAAGTAATCCTGGATTCTTTCTATATATTAGAGGGTAACAACGGTTAGGTTTGGGTTAGGTCTGGTATTTGCCATCATCTGGCTCATACATTCGCATTTTACGCATACTTGTTGGCCAGATCCAGGGCGTTTTCTGGTTTGGATCACGTAATAATGTGGTACCACACTGCCACATGAGTTAAACCTGGATTCAATCTATATTTTAGAGGATAACACCGGTTAGGTCAGGGTTAGGTCTGGTATTTGCCATCACCTGGCTCATACTTTCGCATTTTTCGCATACTTATAGGCCAGATCCTGGGCGTTTTCTGGGTTGGATCAGGTAGTAGTGTGGTACCGCACTGAAACAGTGAAGTAATCCTGGATTAGATCTATATATTAGAGGGTAACACCGGTTAGGTTTGGGTTAGGTCTGGTATTTGCCATCATCTTGCTCATACTTTCGCATTTTTCGCATACTTGTTGGCCAGATCCTGGGCGTTTTCTGGATTGGATCACGTAGTAATGTAGAACCACTCTGGAACAGTGAAGTAATCCTGGATTCAATCTATATTTTAGAGGATAACACCTGTTAGGGCAGGATTAGGTCTGGTATTTGCCATCATCTGTCTCATATTTTCGCATTTTTCGCATACTTATAGGCTAGATCCTGGGCGTTTTCTGGGTTGGATCAGGTAGTAGTGTGGTACCGCACTGAAACAGTGAAGTAATCCTGGATTCGATCTATATATTAGAGGGTAACACCGGTTAGGTTTGGGTTAGGTCTGGTATTTGCCATCATCCGGCTCATACTTTCGCATTTTTCGCATACTTGTTGGCCAGATACTGGGCGTTTTCTGGGTTGGATCAGGTAGTAGTGTGGTACCGCACTGAAATAGTGAAGTAATCCTGGATTCGATCTATATATTAGAGGGTAACACCGGTTAGGTTTGGGATAGGTCTGGTATTTGCCATCATCTGGCTCATACTTTCGCATTTTTCGCATACTTGTTGGCCAGATCCAGGGCGTTTTCTGGTTTGGATCACGTAGTAATGTGGTACCACACTGCCACATGAGTAAAACCTGGATTCAATCTATATTTTAGAGGATAACACCGGTTAGGTCAGGGTTAGGTCTGGTATTTGCCATCATCTGGCTCATACTTTCGCATTTTTCGCATACTTGTTGGCCAGATCCAGGGCGTTTTCTGGTTTGGATCACGTAGTAATGTGGTACCACACTGCCACATGAGTTAAACCTGGATTCAATCTATATTTAGGAGGATAACACCGGTTAGGTTTGGGTTAGGTCTGGTACTTGCCTTCGTCCGGCTCATACTTTCGCATTTTTCGCATACTTGTTGGCCAGATCCTGGGCGTTTTCTGGGTTGGATCAGGTAGTAGTGTGGTACCGCACTGAAACAGTGAAGTAATCCTGGATTCGATCCATATATTAGAGGGTAACACCGGTTAGGTCAGGGTTAGGTCTGGTATTTGCCATCATCTAGCTCATACATTCGCATTTTTCGCATACTTGTTGTCCAGATCCAGGGCGTTGTCTGGTTTGGATCACGTAATAATGTGGTACCACACTGCCACATGAGCTAAACCTGGATTCAATCTATATTTTAGAGGATAACACCGGATAGGACAGGGTTAGGTCTGGTATTTGCCATGATCTGGCTCATACTTTTGCATTTTTTGCATACTTGTTGGCCAGATCCTGGGCGTTTTCTGGATTGGATCACGTAGTAATGTAGAACCACTCTGAAACAGTGAGTTAAACCTGGATTCAATCTATATTTTAGAGGATAACACCGGTTAGGTCAGGGTTAGGTCTGGTATTTGCCATCATCTGGCTCATACATTAGCATTTTTCGCATACTTGTTGGCCAGATCCAGGGCGTTTTCTGGTTTGGATCACGTAATTATGTGGTACCACACTGCCACATGAGTTAAACCTGGACTCAATCTATATTTTAGAGGATATCACCGGTTAGGTCAGGGTTAGGTCTGGTATTTGCCATCGTCTGCCTCATACTTTCGCACTTTTCGCATACTTGTTGGCCAGATCCAGCGCGTTTTCTGGTTTGGATCACGTAGTAATGTGGTACCACACTGAGACTGTGAGTTAATCCTGGATTCGATCTATATATTAGAGGGTAACACCGGTTAGGTTTGGGTTAGGTCTGGTATTTGCCATCGTCTGCCTCATGCTTTCGCATTTTTCTCCTACTTGCTGGCCAGATCCTGGGCGTTTTCTGGTTTGGATCACGTAGTAATGTGGTACCACACTGAGACTGTGAGTTAATCCTGGATTCGATCTATATATTAGAGGGTAACACCGGTTAGGTCAGGGTTAGGTCTGGTATTTGCCATCGTCTGGCCCATACTTTCGCATTTATCGCATACTTGTTGGCCAGATCCTGGGCGTTTTTTGGTTTGGATCACGTAGTAATGTGTTACCAGACTGAAACAGTGAGTCAATCTTGGATTCAATCTATACTTTATAGGATGACACCGGTTAGGTCGGGGTTAGGTCTGGTATTTGCCATCCACTGGCTCATAATTTTGCATTTTTCGCATACTTGTTGGCCTGATCCTTGGCGTTTTCTGGTTTGGATCACGTAGTAATGTGTTACCAGACTGAAACAGTGAGTCAATCTTGGATTCAATCTATACTTTAGAGGATGACACCGGTTAGGTCAGGGTTAGGTCTGGTATTTGCCATCCACTGGCTCATAATTTTGCATTTTTCGCATACTTGTTGGCCAGATCCTGGGCGTTATCTGGTTTGGATCATGTAGTAATGTGGTACCACACTCAAACAGTGAGTTAAACCTGGATCCAATCTATATTTTAGAAGAATAACAACAGTTAGGTCAGCGTTAGGTCTGGTATTTGCCATCAACTGGCTCATACCTTCGCATTTTTCACCTACTTGTTGGCCAGATTCTGGGCGTTTTCTGGGTTGGATCACGTAGAAATGTGGTACCACACTGAAAGAGTGAGTTAAACCTTGCTTCAATGTATATTTTAGGGGATAACACAGGTTAGGCCAGGGTTAGGTCTGGTATTTGCCATCCACTGGCTCAGAATTTCGCATTTTTCGCATACTTGTTGGCCAGATCCTGGGCGCCATCTCGTTTGGATCACGTAGCAATGTTGCACCACTCTGAAACAATGAGTTATACTTGGATTCAATCTATGTTTTAGAGGATAACACTGGTTAGGTCAGGGTTAGGACCGGTATTTGCCATCATCTGGCACATACATTCGCATTTTTCGCATACTTGTTGGCCAGATCCTGGGCATTTTCTGGGTTGGATCAGGTAGTAGTGTGGTACCGCACTGAAACAGTGAAGTAATTCTGGATTCGATCTATATATTAGAGGGTGACACAGGTTAGGTTTGGGTTAGGTCTGGTATTTTCCATCATCTGGTTCATGCTTTCGCATTTTCCGCATACTTGTTGGCCAGATCCTGGGCGTTTTCTGGTTTGGATCACGTAGTAATTTGGTACCACACTGAAACAGTGAGTTTATCTTGGATACAATCTATATTCTAGAGGATAACACCGGTTAGGTCAGGGATAGGTCTGGTATTTGCCATCATCTGGGTCATACTTTCGCATTTTTCGCATACTTGTTGGCCAGATCCTGGGCGTTTTCTGGGTTAGATAAGGTAGTAGTGTGGTACCGCACTGAAACTGTGAAGTAATCCTGGATTCGATCTATATATTAGAGGGTAACACCGGTTAGGGTTGGGTTAGGTCTGGTATTTGCCATAATCTGCCTCATGCTTTCGCATTTTTCGCATACTTGTTGGCCAGATCCTGGGCGTTTTCTGGTCTGGATCACGTAGTAATGAGGTACCACACTGAAACGGTGAGTTAATCCTGGATTCGATCTATATATTAGAAGGGTAACACCGGTTAGGTTTGGGTTAGGTCCGGTATTTGCCATCATCTGGCGCATACTTTCGCATTTTTCACCTACTTGTTGGCCAGATCCAGGGCCTTTTCTGGTTTGGGTTACGTAGTAATGTGGTACCACACTGCAACAGTGAGTCAAACTTGAATTCAATCTATATTTTAGAGGATAACACCGGTTAGGTCAGCCTTAGGTCTGGTATTTGCCATCATCTGGCTCATACTTTCGCCTTTTTCACTTACTTGTTGGCCTGAGCCTGGGCGTTTTCTGGGTTGGATCTTGTAGTAATGTGGTACCACACTGAAACAGTGGGTTAAACCAGGATTCGGTCTATATATTAGAGGGTGACACCAGTTAGGTTTGGGTTAGGTCTGGTATCTGCCATCATCTGGCTCACACTTTCGCATTTTTCACGTACTCGTTGGCCAGATCCTGGGCGTTTTCTGGGGTGGATCAGGTAGTAGTGTGGTACCGCACTGAAACAGTGAAGTAATCCTGGATTCGATCTATATATTAGATGGTGACACCGGTTAGGTTTGGGTTAGGTCTGGTATTTGCCATCATCTGGCTCATGCTTACGCATTTTGCGCATACTTGTTGGCCAGATCCTGGGCGTTTTCTGGTTTGGATCACGTAGTAATTTGGTACCACACTGAAACAGTGAGTTTATCTTGGATACAATCTATATTCTAGAGGATAACACCGGTTAGGTCAGGGTTAGGTCTGGTATTTGCCATCATCTGGCCCATACTGTCGCATTTTTCGCATACTTGTTGGCCAGATCCTCGGCGTTTTCTGGTTTGGGTCACGTAGTAATGTGGTGCCACACTGCAACAGTGAGTTAAAGCTGGATCAATCTATATTTTAGAGGATATCACCGGTCAGGTCAGGGTTAGGTCTTGTATTTGCCATCATCTGGCTCATACTTTCGTATTTTTCGCATACTTTTTGGCCAGATCCTGGGCGTTTTCTGGTTTTGATTACGTTGTAATGTGGTACCACACTGAAACGGTGAGTTAATCCTGGATTCGATCTATATATTAGAAGGGTAACACCGGTTAGGTTTGGGATAGGTCTGGTATTTGCCATCATCTGGCTGATACTTTCGCATTTTTCACATACTTGTTGGCCAGATCCTGGGCGCTTTCTGGTTTGGATCACGTAGTTATTTAGAACCACTCTGAAACAGTGAGTTAAACCTGGATTCAATCTATATTTTACAGGATAACACCGGTTAGGTCAGGGTTAGGGCTGGTATTTGCCATCGCATGCCTCATGCTTTCGCATTTTTCGCATACTTGTTGGCCAGATCCTGGGCGTCTTCTGGTTTGGATCACGTAGTAATAAGGTTGCACACTGAAACTGTGAGTTAATCCTGTATTCGATCTATATATTAGAGGGTAACACCGGTTAGGTCAGGGTTAGGACTGGTATTTGTCATCATCCGGCTCATACTTTCGCATTCTTCACCTACTTTTTGGCCAGATCCTGGGCGTTTTCTGGATTGTATCACGTAGTAATGTAGAACCACTCTGAAGCTGTGAGTTAAACCTGGATTCGATCTATATTTTAGAGGATAACACCAGGTTAGGTCAGGGTTAGGTCTGGTATTTGCCATCGCCTGCCTCATGCTTTCGCATTTTTCTCCTAGTTGTTGGCCAGATCCTGGGCGTTTTCTGGGTCGCATCACGTAGTAATGTGGCACCACACTCAAACAGTGAGTTAAACCTGGATTCAATCTATATTTTAGAGGATAACACCGGTTAGGATTGGGTTAGGTCTGGTATTTGCCATCATCTGGCTAATACTTTCGCATTTATCGCATACTTGTTGGCCATATCCTGGGCGTTTTTTGGTTTGGATCAAATAGCAATGTGGTATCACACTTAAACAGTGAGTTAAACCTGGATTCAACCTATATTTTAGAGGATAACACCGGTTAGGTCAGGGTTAGGTCTGGTATTTGCCATCATCTGCCTCATGCTTTCGCATTTTTCTCCTAGTTGTTGGCCAGATCCTGGGCGTTTTCTGGGTCGCATCACGTAGTAATGTGGCACCACACTCAAACAGTGAGTTAAACCTGGATTCAATCTATATTTTAGAGGATAACACCGGTTAGGTCAGTGTTAGGTCTGGTATTTGCCATCATCTGGCTCATACTTTCGCATTCTTCACCTACTTTTTGGCCAGATACTGGGCGATCTCTGGGTTGGATCACGTGGTAATGTGGTACCACACTGAAACAGTGAGTTAATCCTGGATTCGATCTATATTTTAGAGGATAACACCTGTTAGGTCAGGGTTAGGTCTGGTATTTGCCATCATCCGACTCATGCTTTCGCATTTTTCGCATACTTGTTGGCCAGATCCTGGGCGTCTTCCGGTTTGGATCACGTAGTAATATGGTACCACACTGAAACTGTGAGTTAATCCTGTATTCGATCTATATATTAGAGGGTAATACCGGTTAGGTCAGGGTTAGGTCTGGTATTTGTCATCATCCGGCTCATACTTTCGCATATTTCGCATACTTGTTGGCCAGATCCTGGGCGTTTTCTGGATTGTATCACGTAGTAATGTAGAACCACTCTGAAGCTGTGAGTTAAACCTGGATTCGATCTATATTTTAGAGGATAACACCGGTTAGGTCAGGGTTAGGTCTGGTATTTGCCATCATCTGCCTCATGCTTTCGCTTTTTTCGCCTACTTGTTGGCCAGATACTGGGCATTTTCTAGGTTGGATCGGGTGGTAATGTGGTACCGCACTGAAACAGTGAAGTAATCCTGGATTCGATCTATATATTAGAGGGTAACACCGGTTAGGTTTGGGTTAGGTATGGTATTTGCCACCATCTGGCTCATACTTTCGCAATTTTCGCACACTTGTTGGCCAGATCCTGGGCGTTTTCTGGTTTGGATCACATAGCAATGTGGTATCACACTTAAACAGTGAATTAAACCTGGATTCAATCTATATTTTAGAGGATAACACCGGTTAGGATTGGGTTAGGTCTGGTATTTGCCATCATCTGGCTAATACTTTCGCATTTATCGCATACTTGTTGGCCATATCCTGGGCGTTTTTTGGTTTGGATCACGTAGTAGTGTGTTACCAGACTGAAACAGTGAGTCAATCTTGGATTCAATCTATATATTAGAGGGTGGCACCAGTTAGGTTTGGGTTAGGTCTGGTATTTGCCATCATCTGGCTCATACTTTCGCATTTTTCACCTACTTGTTGGCCACATCCTGGGCGTTTTCTGGGTTGGATCAGGTAGTAGTGTGGTACCGCACTGAAACAGTGAAGTAATCCTGGATTCGATCTATATATTAGAGGGTGACACCAGTTAGGTTTGGGTTAGGAATGGTATTTGCCATCATCTGGCTCATACTTTCGCATTTTTCGCATACTTGTTGGCCAGATCCTGGGCGCTTTCTGGTTTGGATCACGTAGTAATTTGGTACCACACTGAAACAGTGAGTTAATCCTGGATTCGATCTATATTTTAGAGGATAACACCGGTTAGGTCAGGGTTAGGTCTGGTATTTGCCATCATCTGCCTCATGCTTTCGCTTTTTTCGCCTACTAGTTGGCCAGATACTGGGCGTTTTCTAGGTTGGATCGGGTGGTAATGTGGTACCGCACTGAAACAGTGAAGTAATCCTGGATTCGATCTATATATTAGAGGGTAACACCGGTTAGGTCAGGGTTAGGTTTGGTATTTGCCATCATCTGGCTCATACCTTCGCATTTTTCACCAACTTGTTGGCCAGATACTGGGCGTATTCTGGGTTGGATCACGTAGTAGTGTGGCACAACACTCAAACAGTGAGTTAAACCTGGATTCAATCTATATTTTACAGGATAACACCGGTTAGGTCATGGTTAGGTCTGGTATTTGCCATCATCCGACTCATGCTTTCGCATTTTTCGCATACATATTGGCCAGATCCTGGGCGTCTTCTGGTTTGGATCACGTAGTAATGTGGTTCCACACAGCAACAGTGAGTTAAACCTGGATTCAATCTATATTTTAGAGGATAACACCGGTTTGGGTTAGGTCTGGTATTTGCCATCATCTGGCTCATACTGTCGCACTTTTCGCATACTTGTTGGCCAGATCCAGCGCGTTTTCTGGTTTGGATCACGTAGCAATGTGGTACCACACTGAAACAGTGAGTTAATCCTGGATTCGATCTATATTTTAGAGGATAACACCGGTTAGGTCAGGGTTAGGTCTGGTATTTGCCATCATCTGCCTCATGCTTTCGCTTTTTTCGCCTACTTGTTGGCCAGATACTGGGCGTTTTCTAGGTTGGATCGGGTGGTAATGTGGTACCGCACTGAAACAGTGAAGTAATCCTGGATTCGATCTATATATTAGAGGGTAACACCGGTTAGGTCAGGGTTAGGTCTGGTATTTGCCATCGTCTGCCTCATACTATCGCACTTTTCGCATACTTGTTGGCCAGATCCAGCGCGTTTTCTGGTTTGCATCACGTAGTAATGTGGCACAACACTCAAACAGTGAGTTAAACCTGGATTCAATCAATATTTTACAGGATAACACCGGTTAGGTTTGGGTTAGTTCTGGTATTTGCCATCATCTGGCTCATACTTTCGCATTTTTCGCGTACTTGTTGGCCAGATCCAGGGCGTTTTCTGGTTTGGTTCACGTAGTAATGTGGTACCACACAGCCACATAAGTTAAACCTGGATTCAATCTATGTTTTAGAGGATAACACCGGTTAGGTCAGGGTTAGGTCTGGTATTTGCCATCATCTGGCTCATACTTTCGCATTTTTCACCTACTTGTTGGCCAGATACTGGGCGTATTCTGGGTTGGATCACGTAGTAATGTGGCACCACACTCAAACAGTGAGTTAAACCTGGATTCAATCTATATTTTACAGGATAACACCGGTTAGGTCAGGGTTAGGTCTGGTATTTGCCATCATCTGCCTCATGCTTTCGCATTTTTCTCCTAGTTGTTGGCCAGATCCTGGGCGTTTTCTGGGTCGCATCACGTAGTAATGTGGCACCACACTCAAACAGTGAGTTAAACCTGGATTCAATCTATATTTTAGAGGATAACACCGGTTAGGTCAGGGTTAGGTCTGGTATTTGCCATCATCTGCCTCATGCTTTCGCATTTTTCTCCTAGTTGTTGGCCAGATCCTGGGCGTTTTCTGGGTCGCATCACGTAGTAATGTGGCACCACACTCAAACAGTGAGTTAAACCTGGATTCAATCTATATTTTAGAGGATAACACCGGTTAGGTCAGGGTTAGGTCTGGTATTTGCCATCATCTGGCTCATACTTTCGCATACTTCACCTACTTTTTGGCCAGAACCTGGGCGTTTTCTGGTTTGGATCACATAGCAATGTGGTATCACACTTAAACAGTGAGTTAAACCTGGATTCAACCTATATTTTAGAGGATAACACCGGTTAGGTCAGGGTTAGGTCTGGTATTTGCCATCATCTGCCTCATGCTTTCGCATTTTTCTCCTAGTTGTTGGCCAGATCCTGGGCGTTTTCTGGGTCGCATCACGTAGTAATGTGGCACCACACTCAAACAGTGAGTTAAACCTGGATTCAATCTATATTTTAGAGGATAACACCGGTTAGGTCAGGGTTAGGTCTGGTATTTGCCATCATCTGGCTCATACTTTCGCATTCTTCACCTACTTTTTGGCCAGATACTGGGCGTTCTCTGGGTTGGATCACGTGGTAATGTGGTACCACACTGAAACAGTGAGTTAATCCTGGATTCGATCTATATTTTAGAGGATAACACCTGTTAGGTCAGGGTTAGGTCTGGTATTTGCCATCATCTGGCTCATACTTTCGCAATTTTCGTATACTTGTTGGCCAGATCCTGGGCGTTTTCAGGGTTGGATCAGGTTGTAGTGTGGTACCGCACTGAAACAGTGAAGTAATCCTGGATTCGATCTATATATTAGAGGGTAACACCGGTTAGGTTTGGGTTAGGTCTGGTATTTGCCATCATCTGGCTCATACTTTCGGATTTTTCGCATACTTGTTGGCCAGATCCTGGGCGTCTTCTGGTTTGGATCACCTAGTAATAAGGTTGCACACTGAAACTGTGAGTTAATCCTGTATTCGATCTATATATTAGAGGGTAATACCGGTTAGGTCAGGGTTAGGTCTGGTATTTGTCATCATCCGGCTCATACTTTCGCATATTTCGCATACTTGTTGGCCAGATCCTGGGCGTTTTCTGGATTGTATCACGTAGTAATGTAGAACCACTCTGAAGCTGTGAGTTAAACCTGGATTCGATCTATATTTTAGAGGATAACACCGGTTAGGTCAGGGTTAGGTCTGGTATTTGCCATCATCTGCCTCATGCTTTCGCTTTTTTCGCCTACTTGTTGGCCAGATACTGGGCGTTTTCTGGGTTGGATCGGGTGGTAATGTGGTACCGCACTGAAACAGTGAAGTAATCCTGGATTCGATCTATATATTAGAGGGTAACACCGGTTAGGTTTGGGTTAGGTCTGGTATTTGCCATCATCTGCCTCATGCTTTCGCTTTTTTCGCCTACTTGTTGGCCAGATACTGGGCGTTTTCTTGGTTGGATCACATAGCAATGTGGTATCACACTTAAACAGTGAGTTAAACCTGGATTCAATCTATATTTTAGAGGATAACACCGGTTATGTTTGGGTTAGGTCAGGTATTTGCCATCATCTGGCTCATGCATTCGCATTTTTCGCATACTTGTTGGCCAGATCCTGGGCGTTTTCTTGGTTGGGTCACGTAGTAATGTGGTACCTCACTGAAACAGTGAGTTAAACCTGGATTCAATCTATATTTTAGAGGATAACACCGGTTAGGTTTGGGTTAGGTCTGGTATTTGCCATCATCTGCCTCATGCTTTCGCTTTTTTCGCCTACTTGTTGGCCAGATACTGGGCGTTTTCTGGGTTGGATCGGGTGGTAATGTGGTACCGCACTGAAACAGTGAAGTAATCCTGGATTCGATCTATATATTAGAGGGTAACACCGGTTAGGTTTGGGTTAGGTATGGTATTTGCCATCATCTGGCTCATACTTTCGCAATTTTCGCACACTTGTTGGCCAGATCCTGGGCGTTTTCTTGGTTGGGTCACGTAGTAATGTGGTACCTCACTGAAACAGTGAGTTAAACCTGGATTCAATCTATATTTTAGAGGATAACACCGGTTATGTTTGGGTTAGGTCAGGTATTTGCCATCATCTGGCTCATGCATTCGCATTTTTCGCATACTTGTTGGCCAGATCCAGCGCGTTTTCTGGTTTGGATCACGTAGTAATTTGGTACCACACTGAAACAGTGAGTTTATCTTGGATACAATCTATATTCTAGAGAATAACACCGGTTAGGTCAGGGTTAGGTCTGGTATTTGCCATCATCTGGCTCATACTTTCGCATTTTTCGCATACTTGTTGGCCAGATCCTGGGCGTTTTCTGGTTTGGATCACATAGCAATGTGGTATCACACTTAGACAGTGAGTTAAACCTGGATTCAATCTATATTTTGGAGGATAATACCGGTTAGATCTGGGTTAGGTCTGGTATTTGCCATCATCCGACTCATGCTTTTTGCAGGGCGTTTTCTGGTTTGAATCACGCAGTAATGTGGTACCACACTGGAACAGTGAGTTTATCTTGGATACAATCTATATTCTAGAGAATAACACCGGTTAGGTCAGGGTTAGGTCTGGTATTTGCCATCATCTGGCTCATACTTTCGCATTTTTCGCATACTTGATGGCCAGATCCTGGGCGTTTTCTGGTTTGGATCCCGTAGTGATGTAGAACCACTCTGAAACAGTGTGTTAAGCCTAGATTCAATCTATATTTTAGAGGATAACAGTGGTTAGGTCAGGGTTAGGTCTGGTATGTGCCATCATCTGGCTCGTACTTTCGCAATTTTCGCATACTTGTTGGCCAGATCCTGGGCGTTTTCTGGTTTGGATCACGTAGTAATGTGGCACCACACTCAAACAGTGAGCTAAACCGGGATTCAATCTATATTTTACAGGATAACACCGGTTAGGTCAGGGTTAGGTCTGGTATGTGCCATCGCCTGCCTCATGCTTTCGCATTTTTCGAATACTTGTTGGCCAGATCCTGGGCGTCTTCTGGTTTGGATCACGTAGTAATATGGTACCACACTGAAACAGTGAGTTAATCCTGGATTCGATCTATATATTAGAGGGTAACACCGGTTAGGTTTGGGTTAGTTCTGGTATTTGCCATCATCTGGCTCATACTTTCGCATTTTTCGCGTGCTTGTTGGCCAGATCCAGGCCGTTTTCTGGTTTGGTTCACGTAGTAATGTGGTACCACACAGCCACATGAGTTAAACCTGGATTCAATCTATATTTTAGAGGATAACACCGGTTAGGTCAGGGTTAGGTTTGGTATTTGCCATCATCTGGCTCATACCTTCGCATTTTTCACCAACTTGTTGGCCAGATACTGGGCGTATTCTGGGTTGGATCACGTAGTAATGTGGCACAACACTCAAACAGTGAGTTAAACCTGGATTCAATCTATATTTTAGAGGATAACACCGGTTAGGTTTGGGTTAGGTCTGCTATTTGCCATCATCTGGCTCATACTGTCGCACTTTTCGCATACTTGTTGGCCAGATCCAGCGCGTTTTCTGGTTTGGATCACGTAGCAATGTGGCACAACACTCAAACAGTGAGTTAATCCTGGATTCGATCTATATATTAGAGGGTAACACCGGTTAGGTTTGGGTTAGTTCTGGTATTTGCCATCATCTGGCTCATACTTTCGCATTTTTCGCGTGCTTGTTGGCCAGATCCAGGCCGTTTTCTGGTTTGGATCACGTAGTAATGTGGTTCCACACAGCAACAGAGAGTTAAACCTGGATTGAATCTATATTTTAGAGGATAACACCGGTTTGGGTTAGGTCTGGTATTTGCCATCATCTGGCTCATACTTTCGCAATTTTCGAATACTTGTTGGCCAGAACCTGGGCGTTTTCTGGTTTGGATCACATAGCAATGTGGTATCACACTTAAACAGTGAGTTAAACCTGGATTCAACCTATATTTTAGAGGATAACACCGGTTAGGTCAGGGTTAGGTCTGGTATTTGCCATCATCTGCCTCATGCTTTCGCATTTTTCTCCTAGTTGTTGGCCAGATCCTGGGCGTTTTCTGGGTCGCATCACGTAGTAATGTGGCACCACACTCAAACAGTGAGTTAATCCTGGATTCGATCTATATTTTAGAGGATAACACCTGTTAGGTCAGGGTTAGGTCTGGTATTTGCCATCATCTGCCTCATGCTTTCGCATTCTTCACCTACTTTTTGGCCAGATACTGGGCGTTCTCTGGGTTGGATCACGTGGTAATGTGGTACCACACTGAAACAGTGAGTTAATCCTGGATTCGATCTATATTTTAGAGGATAACACCTGTTAGGTCAGGGTTAGGTCTGGTATTTGCCATCATCCGACTCATGCTTTCGCATTTTTCGCATACTTGTTGGCCAGATCCTGGGCGTCTTCCGGTTTGGATCACGTAGTAATATGGTACCACACTGAAACAGTGAGTTAATCCTGGATTCGATCTATATATTAGGGGGTAACACCGGTTAGGTTTGGGTTAGGTCTGGTATTTGCCATCATCTGGCTCATACTTTCGCAATTTTCGAATACTTGTTGGCCAGATCCTGGGAGTTTTCAGGGTTGGATCAGGTTGTAGTGTGGTACCGCACTGAAACAGTGAAGTAATCCTGGATTCGATCTATATATTAGAGGGTGACACCAGTTAGGTTTGGGTTAGGAATGGTATTTGCCATCATCTGGCTCATACTTTCGCATTTTTCGCATACTTGTTGGCCAGATCCTGGGCGCTTTCTGGTTTGGATCACGTAGTAATTTGGTACCACACTGAAACAGTGAGTTAATCCTGGATTCGATCTATATATTAGAGGGTAACACCGGTTAGGTTTGGGTTAGTTCTGGTATTTGCCATCATCTGGCTCATACTTTCGCATTTTTCGCGTGCTTGTTGGCCAGATCCAGAGCGTTTTCTGGTTTGGTTCACGTAGTAATATGGTACCACACAGCCACATGAGTTAAACCAGGTTTCAATCTATATTTTAAAGGATAACACCGGTTAGGTCTGGGTTAGGTCTGGTATTTGCCATCATCTGTCTCATACTGTCGCATTTTTCGCCTACTTGTGGGCCAGATCCTGGGCGTTCTCTGGTTTGGACCACATAGCAATGTGGTACCACACTGAAGCAGTGTGTTAATCCTGGATTCGATCTATATATTAGAGGGTAACACCGGTTAGGTTTGGGTTGGGTCTGGTATTTGCCATCATCTGGCTCATGCATTCGCATTTTTCGCATACTTGTTGGCCAGATCCTGGGCGTTTTCTTGGTTGGGTCACGTAGTAATGTGGTACCTCACTGAAACAGTGAGTTAAACCTGGATTCAATCTATATTTTAGAGGATAACACCGGTTAGGATTGGGTTAGGTCTGGTATTTGCCATCATCTGGCTAATACTTTCGCATTTATCGCATACTTGTTGGCCATATCCTGGGCGTTTTTTGGTTTGGATCACGTAGTAGTGTGTTACCAGACTGAAACAGTAGTCAATCTTGGATTCAATCTATATATTAGAGGGTAATACCGGTTAGGTCAGGGTTAGGTCTGGTATTTGTCATCATCCGGCTCATACTTTCGCATATTTCGCATACTTGTTGGCCAGATCCTGGGCGTTTTCTGGATTGTATCACGTAGTAATGTAGAACCACTCTGAAGCTGTGAGTTAAACCTGGATTCGATCTATATTTTAGAGGATAACACCGGTTATGTTTGGGTTAGGTCAGGTATTTGCCATCATCTGGCTCATGCATTCGCATTTTTCGCATACTTGTTGGCCAGATCCTGGGCGTTTTCTTGGTTGGGTCACGTAGTAATGTGGTACCTCACTGAAACAGTGAGTTAAACCTGGATTCAATCTATATTTTAGAGGATAACACCGGTTAGGTCAGGGTTAGGTTTGGTATTTGCCATCATCTGGCTCATACCTTCGCATTTTTCACCAACTTGTTGGCCAGATACTGGGCGTATTCTGGGTTGGATCACGTAGTAATGTGGCACAACACTCAAACAGTGAGTTAAACCTGGATTCAATCTATATTTTAGAGGATAACACCGGTTAGGTTTGGGTTAGGTCTGCTATTTGCCATCATCTGGCTCATACTGTCGCACTTTTCGCATACTTGTTGGCCAGATCCAGCGCGTTTTCTGGTTTGGATCACGTAGCAATGTGGCACAACACTCAAACAGTGAGTTAATCCTGGATTCGATCTATATATTAGAGGGTAACACCGGTTAGGTTTGGGTTAGTTCTGGTATTTGCCATCATCTGGCTCATACTTTCGCATTTTTCGCGTGCTTGTTGGCCAGATCCAGGCCGTTTTCTGGTTTGGATCACGTAGTAATGTGGTTCCACACAGCAACAGAGAGTTAAACCTGGATTGAATCTATATTTTAGAGGATAACACCGGTTTGGGTTAGGTCTGGTATTTGCCATCATCTGCCTCATGCTTTCGCATTTTTCTCCTAGTTGTTGGCCAGATCCTGGGCGTTTTCTGGGTCGCATCACGTAGTAATGTGGCACCACACTCAAACAGTGAGTTAAACCTGGATTCAATCTATATTTTAGAGGATAACACCGGTTAGGTCAGGGTTAGGTCTGGTATTTGCCATCATCTGGCTCATACTTTCGCATTCTTCACCTACTTTTTGGCCAGATACTGGGCGTTCTCTGGGTTGGATCACGTGGTAATGTGGTACCACACTGAAACAGTGAGTTAATCCTGGATTCGATCTATATTTTAGAGGATAACACCTGTTAGGTCAGGGTTAGGTCTGGTATTTGCCATCATCCGACTCATGCTTTCGCATTTTTCGCATACTTGTTGGCCAGATCCTGGGCGTCTTCCGGTTTGGATCACGTAGTAATATGGTACCACACTGAAACAGTGAGTTAATCCTGGATTCGATCTATATATTAGGGGGTAACACCGGTTAGGTTTGGGTTAGGTCTGGTATTTGCCATCATCTGGCTCATACTTTCGCAATTTTCGAATACTTGTTGGCCAGATCCTGGGCGTTTTCAGGGTTGGATCAGGTTGTAGTGTGGTACCGCACTGAAACAGTGAAGTAATCCTGGATTCGATCTATATATAAGAGGGTAACACCGGTTAGGTTTGGGTTAGGTCTGGTATTTGCCATCATCTGGCTCATACTTTCGGATTTTTCGCATACTTGTTGGCCAGATCCTGGGCGTCTTCTGGTTTGGATCACCTAGTAATAAGGTTGCACACTGAAACTGTGAGTTAATCCTGTATTCGATCTATATATTAGAGGGTAATACCGGTTAGGTCAGGGTTAGGTCTGGTATTTGTCATCATCCGGCTCATACTTTCGCATATTTCGCATACTTGTTGGCCAGATCCTGGGCGTTTTCTGGATTGTATCACGTAGTAATGTAGAACCACTCTGAAGCTGTGAGTTAAACCTGGATTCGATCTATATTTTAGAGGATAACACCGGTTAGGTCAGGGTTTGGTCTGGTATTTGCCATCATCTGCCTCATGCTTTCGCTTTTTTCGCCTACTTGTTGGCCAGATACTGGGCGTTTTCTGGGTTGGATCGGGTGGTAATGTGGTACCGCACTGAAGCAGTGAAGTAATCCTGGATTCGATCTATATATTAGAGGGTAACACCGGTTAGGTTTGGGTTAGGTATGGTATTTGCCACCATCTGGCTCATACTTTCGCAATTTTCGCACACTTGTTGGCCAGATCCTGGGCGATTTCTGGTTTGGATCACATAGCAATGTGGTATCACACTTAAACAGTGAGTTAAACCTGGATTCAATCTATATTTTAGAGGATAACACCGGTTATGTTTGGGTTAGGTCAGGTATTTGCCATCATCTGGCTCATTCATTCGCATTTTTCGCATACTTGTTGGCCAGATCCTGGGCGTTTTCTTGGTTGGGTCACGTAGTAATGTGGTACCTCACTGAAACAGTGAGTTAAACCTGGATTCAATCTATATTTTAGAGGATAACACCGGTTAGGATTGGGTTAGGTCTGGTATTTGCCATCATCTGGCTAATACTTTCGCATTTATCGCCTACTTGTGGGCCAGATCCTGGGCGTTCTCTGGTTTGGACCACATAGCAATGTGGTACCACACTGAAGCAGTGTGTTAATCCTGGATTCGATCTATATATTAGAGGGTAACACCGGTTAGGTTTGGGTTGGGTCTGGTATTTGCCATCATCTGGCTCATGCATTCGCATTTTTCGCATACTTGTTGGCCAGATCCTGGGCGTTTTCTTGGTTGGGTCACGTAGTAATGTGGTACCTCACTGAAACAGTGAGTTAAACCTGGATTCAATCTATATTTTAGAGGATAACACCGGTTAGGATTGGGTTAGGTCTGGTATTTGCCATCATCTGGCTAATACTTTCGCATTTATCGCATACTTGTTGGCCATATCCTGGGCGTTTTTTGGTTTGGATCACGTAGTAGTGTGTTACCAGACTGAAACAGTAGTCAATCTTGGATTCAATCTATATATTAGAGGGTAATACCGGTTAGGTCAGGGTTAGGTCTGGTATTTGTCATCATCCGGCTCATACTTTCGCATATTTCGCATACTTGTTGGCCAGATCCTGGGCGTTTTCTGGATTGTATCACGTAGTAATGTAGAACCACTCTGAAGCTGTGAGTTAAACCTGGATTCGATCTATATTTTAGAGGATAACACCGGTTATGTTTGGGTTAGGTCAGGTATTTGCCATCATCTGGCTCATGCATTCGCATTTTTCGCATACTTGTTGGCCAGATCCTGGGCGTTTTCTTGGTTGGGTCACGTAGTAATGTGGTACCTCACTGAAACAGTGAGTTAAACCTGGATTCAATCTATATTTTAGAGGATAACACCGGTTAGGTTTGGGTTAGGTATGGTATTTGCCATCATCTGGCTCATACTTTCGCAATTTTCGCACACTTGTTGGCCAGATCCTGGGCGTTTTCTGGTTTGGATCACATAGCAATGTGGTATCACACTTAAACAGTGAGTTAAACCTGGATTCAATCTATATTTTAGAGGATAACACCGGTTATGTTTGGGTTAGGTCAGGTATTTGCCATCATCTGGCTCATGCATTCGCATTTTTCGCATACTTGTTGGCCAGATCCAGCGCGTTTTCTGGTTTGGATCACGTAGTAATTTGGTACCACACTGAAACAGTGAGTTTATCTTGGATACAATCTATATTCTAGAGAATAACACCGGTTAGGTCAGGGTTAGGTCTGGTATTTGCCATCATCTGGCTCATACTTTCGCATTTTTCGCATACTTGATGGCCAGATCCTGGGCGTTTTCTGGTTTGGATCCCGTAGTGATGTAGAACCACTCTGAAACAGTGTGTTAAGCCTAGATTCAATCTATATTTTAGAGGATAACAGTGGTTAGGTCAGGGTTAGGTCTGGTATGTGCCATCATCTGGCTCGTACTTTCGCAATTTTCGCATACTTGTTGGCCAGATCCTGGGCGTTTTCTGGTTTGGATCACGTAGTAATGTGGCACCACACTCAAACAGTGAGCTAAACCTGGATTCAATCTATATTTTACAGGATAACACCGGTTAGGTCAGGGTTAGGTCTGGTATGTGCCATCGCCTGCCTCATGCTTTCGCATTTTTCGAATACTTGTTGGCCAGATCCTGGGCGTCTTCTGGTTTGGATCACGTAGTAATATGGTACCACACTGAAACAGTGAGTTAATCCTGGATTCGATCTATTTATTAGGGGGTAACACCGGTTAGGATTGGGTTTGGTCTGGTATTTGCCATCATCTGGCTCATACTTTCGCAATTTTCGAATACTTGTTGGCCAGATCCTGGGCGTCTTCTGGTTTGGATCACGTAGTAATATGGTACCACACTGAAACAGTGAGTTAATCCTGGATTCGATCTATATATTAGGGGGTAACACCGGTTAGGTTTGGGTTAGGTCTGCTATTTGCCATCATCTGGCTCATACTGTCGCACTTTTCGCATACTTGTTGGCCAGATCCAGCGCGTTTTCTGGTTTGGATCACGTAGCAATGTGGCACAACACTCAAACAGTGAGTTAATCCTGGATTCGATCTATATATTAGAGGGTAACACCGGTTAGGTTTGGGTTAGTTCTGGTATTTGCCATCATCTGGCTCATACTTTCGCATTTTTCGCGTGCTTGTTGGCCAGATCCAGGCCGTTTTCTGGTTTGGATCACGTAGTAATGTGGTTCCACACAGCAACAGAGAGTTAAACCAGGATTGAATCTATATTTTAGAGGATAACACCGGTTTGGGTTAGGTCTGGTATTTGCCATCATCTGCCTCATGCTTTCGCATTTTTCTCCTAGTTGTTGGCCAGATCCTGGGCGTTTTCTGGGTCGCATCACGTAGTAATGTGGCACCACACTCAAACAGTGAGTTAAACCTGGATTCAATCTATATTTTAGAGGATAACACCGGTTAGGTCAGGGTTAGGTCTGGTATTTGCCATCATCTGGCTCATACATTCGCATTCTTCACCTACTTTTTGGCCAGATACTGGGCGTTCTCTGGGTTGGATCACGTGGTAATGTGGTACCACACTGAAACAGTGAGTTAATCCTGGATTCGATCTATATTTTAGAGGATAACACCTGTTAGGTCAGGGTTAGGTCTGGTATTTGCCATCATCCGACTCATGCTTTCGCATTTTTCGCATACTTGTTGGCCAGATCCTGGGCGTCTTCCGGTTTGGATCACGTAGTAATATGGTACCACACTGAAACAGTGAGTTAATCCTGGATTCGATCTATATATTAGGGGGTAACACCGGTTAGGTTTGGGTTAGGTCTGGTATTTGCCATCATCTGGCTCATACTTTCGCAATTTTCGAATACTTGTTGGCCAGATCCTGGGCGTTTTCAGGGTTGGATCAGGTTGTAGTGTGGTACAGCACTGAAACAGTGAAGTAATCCTGGATTCGATCTATATATAAGAGGGTAACACCGGTTAGGTTTGGGTTAGGTCTGGTATTTGCCATCATCTGGCTCATACTTTCGGATTTTTCGCATACTTGTTGGCCAGATCCTGGGCGTCTTCTGGTTTGGATCACCTAGTAATAAGGTTGCACACTGAAACTGTGAGTTAATCCTGTATTCGATCTATATATTAGAGGGTAATACCGGTTAGGTCAGGGTTAGGTCTGGTATTTGTCATCATCCGGCTCATACTTTCGCATATTTCGCATACTTGTTGGCCAGATCCTGGGCGTTTTCTGGATTGTATCACGTAGTAATGTAGAACCACTCTGAAGCTGTGAGTTAAACCTGGATTCGATCTATATTTTAGAGGATAACACCGGTTAGGTCAGGGTTTGGTCTGGTATTTGCCATCATCTGCCTCATGCTTTCGCTTTTTTCGCCTACTTGTTGGCCAGATACTGGGCGTTTTCTGGGTTGGATCGGGTGGTAATGTGGTACCGCACTGAAGCAGTGAAGTAATCCTGGATTCGATCTATATATTAGAGGGTAACACCGGTTAGGTTTGGGTTAGGTATGGTATTTGCCACCATCTGGCTCATACTTTCGCAATTTTCGCACACTTGTTGGCCAGATCCTGGGCGATTTCTGGTTTGGATCACATAGCAATGTGGTATCACACTTAAACAGTGAGTTAAACCTGGATTCAATCTATATTTTAGAGGATAACACCGGTTATGTTTGGGTTAGGTCAGGTATTTGCCATCATCTGGCTCATTCATTCGCATTTTTCGCATACTTGTTGGCCAGATCCTGGGCGTTTTCTTGGTTGGGTCACGTAGTAATGTGGTACCTCACTGAAACAGTGAGTTAAACCTGGATTCAATCTATATTTTAGAGGATAACACCGGTTAGGATTGGGTTAGGTCTGGTATTTGCCATCATCTGGCTAATACTTTCGCATTTATCGCATACTTGTTGGCCATATCCTGGGCGTTTTTTGGTTTGGATCACGTAGTAGTGTGTTACCAGACTGAAACAGTGAGTCAATCTTGGATTCAATCTATATATTAGAGGGTGGCACCAGTTAGGTTTGGGTTAGGTCTGGTATTTGCCATCATCTGGCTCATACTTTCGCATTTTTCACCTACTTGTTGGCCAGATCCTGGGCGTTTTCTGGGTTGGATCAGGTAGTAGTGTGGTACCGCACTGAAACAGTGAAGTAATCCTGGATTCGATCTATATATTAGAGGGTGACACCAGTTAGGTTTGGGTTAGGAATGGTATTTGCCATCATCTGGCTCATACTTTCGCATTTTTCGCATACTTGTTGGCCAGATCCTGGGCGCTTTCTGGTTTGGATCACGTAGTAATTTGGTACCACACTGAAACAGTGAGTTAATCCTGGATTCGATCTATATATTAGAGGGTAACACCGGTTAGGTTTGGGTTAGGTCCGGTATTTGCCATCATCTGGCTGATACTTTCGCATTTTTCGCGTACTTGTTGGACAGATCCAGGCCGTTTTCTGGTTTGGTTCACGTAGTAATGTGGTACCACACAGCCACATGAGTTAAACCTGGATTCAATCTATATTTTAGAGGATAACACCGGTTAGGTCAGGGTTAGGTTTGGTATTTGCCATCATCTGGCTCATACCTTCGCATTTTTCACCAACTTGTTGGCCAGATACTGGGCGTATTCTGGGTTGGATCACGTAGTAGTGTGGCACAACACTCAAACAGTGAGTTAAACCTGGATTCAATCTATATTTTACAGGATAACACCGGTTAGGTCATGGTTAGGTCTGGTATTTGCCATCATCCGACTCATGCTTTCGCATTTTTCGCATACATATTGGCCAGATCCTGGGCGTTTTCTGGTTTGGATCACGTAGTAATGTGGTTCCACACAGCAACAGTGAGTTAAACCTGGATTCAATCTATATTTTAGAGGATAACACCGGTTTGGGTTAGGTCTGGTATTTGCCATCATCTGGCTCATACTGTCGCACTTTTCGCATACTTGTTGGCCAGATCCAGCGCGTTTTCTGGTTTGGATCACGTAGCAATGTGGTACCACACTGAAACAGTGAGTTAATCCTGGATTCGATCTATATATTAGAGGGTAACACCGGTTAGGTTTGGGTTAGTTCTGGTATTTGCCATCATCTGGCTCATACTTTCGCATTTTTCGCGTGCTTGTTGGCCAGATCCAGAGCGTTTTCTGGTTCGGTTCACGTAGTAATATGGTACCACACAGCCACATGAGTTAAACCAGGTTTCAATCTATATTTTAAAGGATAACACCGGTTAGGTCAGGGTTAGGTCTGGTATTTACCATCATCTGGCTCATACTTTCGCATTTTTCACCTACTTGTTGGCCAGATACTGGGCGTATTCTGGTTTGGATTACATAGCACTGTGGTATCACACTTAAACAGTGAGCTAAACCTGGATTCAATCTCTATTTTACAGGATAACACCGGTTAGGTCTGGGTTAGGTCTGGTATTTGCCATCATCTGTCTCATACTGTCGCATTTTTCGCCTACTTGTGGGCCACATCCTGGGCGTTCTCTGGTTTGGACCACATAGCAATGTGGTACCACACTGAAGCAGTGTGTTAATCCTGGATTCGATCTATATATTAGAGGGTAACACCGGTTAGGTCAGGGTTAGGTCTGGTATTTGCCATCATCTGTCTCATACTGTCGCATTTTTCGCCTACTTGTGGGCCACATCCTGGGCTTTTTCTGGTTTGGATCACGTAGTAATGAGGTTCCACACTGGAGCAGTGAGTTAATCCTGGATTCGATCTATATATTAGAGGGTAACACCGGTTAGGTCAGGGTTAGGTCTGGTATTTGCCATCATCTGGCTCATACTTTCGCCTTTTTCACCTACTTGTTGGCCTGATCCTGGGCGTTTTCTGGGTTGGATCACGTAGTAATGTGGTACCACACTGAAACAGTGGGTTAAACCAGGATTCAATCTATATTTTAGAGGATAACACCGGTTAGGTCAGGGTTAGGTCTGGTATTTGCCATCATCCGGCTCATACTTTCGCATTTTTCGCATACTTGTTGGCCAGATCCTGGGCGTTTTCTGGTATGGATCAGGTAGTAATGTGGTACCACAATGAAACTGTGAGTTAATCCTGGATTCGATCTATATATTAGAGGGTAACACCGGTTAGGTTTGGGTCAGGTCTGGTATTAGATATTACCTGGCCCATACTTTCGCATATTTCGTATAAATGTTGGCCAGATCCTGGGCGTTTTCTGGTTTTGATCACGTAGTAATGTGGTACCACACTGCAACAGTGAGTTAAACCTGGATTCAATCTATATTTTAGAGGATAACACCGGTTAGGTCAGGGTTAGGTCTGGTATTTGCCATCATCTGGCTCATACTTTCGCATTTTTCGCACACTTGTTGGCCAGTTCCTGGGCGTTTTCTGGTATGCATCACGTAGTAATGTGGTGCCACACTGCCACAGTGAGTTAAACCTGGATTCAATCTATATTTTAGAGGATAACACCGGTTAGGTCAGGGTTAGGTCTGGTATTTGCCATCATCGGGCTCATACTTTCGCATTTTTCGCACACTTGTTGGCCAGATCCTGGGCGTTTTCTGGTATGCATCACGTAGTAATGTGGTGCCACACTGCCACAGTGAGTTAAACCTGGATTCAATCTATATTTTAGAGGATAACACCGGTTAGGTCAGGTTTAGGTCTGGTATTTGCCATCATCTGGCTCATACTTTCGCATTTTTCGCATACTTGTTGGCCAGATGCTGGGCGTTTCCTGGTTTGTTTCACGTAGTAATGTGGTGCCACTCTGCAACAGTGAGTTAATCCTGGATTCAATCTATATTTTAGAGGATAACACCGGTTAGGTCAGGGTTAGGTCTGGTATTTGCCACCATCTGGCTCATACTTTCGCCTTTTTCACCTACTTGTTGGCCTGATCCTGGGCGTTTTCTGGTATGGATCACGTAGTAATGTGGCACCACGCTGCAACCGTGAGTTAAACCTGGATTCAATCTATATTTTAGAGGATAACACCGGTTAGGTCAGGGTTAGGTCAGGTATTTGCCATCATCCGGCTCATACTTTGGCATTTTTCGCATACTTGTTGGCCTGATCCTGGGCGTTTTCTGGGTTGGATCACGTAGTAATGTGGTACCACACTGAAACAGTGGGTTAAACCAGGATTCAATCTATATTTTAGAGGGTAACACCGGTTAGGTCAGGGTTAGGTCTGGTATTTTCCATCATCTGGCTCATACTTTCGCATTTTTCGCATACTTTTTGGCCAGATCCTGGGCGTTTTCTGGGTTGGATCACGTAGTAATGTGGTACCACACTGCAAGAGTGAGTTAAACCTGGATTCAATCTATATTTTAGAGGATAACACCGGTTAGGTCAGGGTTAGGTCTGGCATTTGATATTACCTGGCCCATACTTTCGCATTTTTCGCATACTTGTTGGCCAGATCCTGGGCGTTTTCTGGGTTGGATCAAGTACTGGTTTGGTACCACACTGAAACAGTGAATTAATCATGGATTCGATCTATATACTAGAGGGTAACACCGGTTAGGTTTGGGTCAGGTCTGGTATTAGATATTACCTGGCCCATACTTTCGCATATTTCGTATAAATGTTGGCCAGATCCTGGGCTTTTTCTGGTTTTGATCACGTAGTAATGTGGCACCACGCTGCAACCGTGAGTTAAACCTGGATTCAATCTATATTTTAGAGGATAACACCGGTTAGGTCAGGGTTAGGTCAGGTATTTGCCATCATGCGGCTCATACTTTGGCATTTTTCGCATACTTGTTGGCCAGATCCTGGGCGTTTTCTAGGTTGGATCACGTAGTAATGTGGTGCCACACTGCCACAGTGAGTTAAACCTGGATTCAATCTATATTTTAGAGGATAACACCGGTTAGGTCAGGGTTAGGTCTGGTATTTGCCATCATCTGGCTCATACTTTCGCATTTTTCGCACACTTGTTGGCCAGATCCTGGGCGTTTTCTGGTATGCATCACGTAGTAATGTGGTGCCACACTGCCACAGTGAGTTAAACCTGGATTCAATCTATATTTTAGAGGATAACACCGGTTAGGTCAGGGTTAGGTCTGGTATTTGCCATCATCCGGCTCATACTTTCGCATATTTCGCATACTTGTTGGCCAGATCCTGGGCGTTTTCTGGTATGGATCACGTAGTAATGTGGTGCCACACTGCCACAGTGAGTTAAACCTGGATTCAATCTATATTTTAGAGGATAACACCGGTTAGGTCAGGGTTAGGTCTGGTATTTGCCATCATCTGGCTCATACTTTCGCATTTTTCGCATACTTGTTGGCCAGATGCTGGGCGTTTCCTGGTTTGTTTCACGTAGTAATGTGGTGCCACTCTGCAACAGTGAGTTAATCCTGGATTCAATCTATATTTTAGAGGATAACACCGGTTAGGTCAGGGTTAGGTCTGGTATTTGCCACCATCTGGCCCATACTTTCGCATATTTTGCATGCTTGTTGGCCAGATCCTGGGCGTTTTCTGGTATGGATCACGTAGTAATGTGGTGCCACACTGCCACAGTGAGATAATCCTGGATTCAATCTATATTTTAGAGGATAACACCGGTTAGGTCAGGGTTAGGTCTGGTATTTGCCATCATCTGACTCAAACTTTCGCCTTTTTCACCTACGTGTTGGCCTGATCCTGGGCGTTTTCTGGGTTGGATCACGTAGTAATGTGGTACCACACTGAAACAGTGAGTTAATCCTGGATTCGATCTATATATTAGAGGGTAACACCGGTTAGGTTTGGATTTGGTCTGGTATTTGATATTACCTGGCCCATACTTTCGCATATTTCGTATAAATGTTGGCCAGATCCTGGGCTTTTTCTGGTTTGGATCACGTAGTAATGAGGTTCCACACTGAAGCAGTGAGTTAATCCTGGATTCGATCTATATATTAGAGGGTAACACCGGTTAGGTCAGGGTTAGGTCTGGTATTTGCCATCATCTGGCTCATACTTTCGCCTTTTTCACCTACTTGTTGGCCTGATCCTGGGCGTTTTCTGGGTTGGATCACGTAGTAATGTGGTACCACACTGAAACAGTGGGTTAAACCAGGATTCAATCTATATTTTAGAAGATAACACCGGTTAGGTCAGGGTTAGGTCTGGTATTTGCCATCATCCGGCTCATACTTTCGCATTTTTCGCATACTTGTTGGCCAGATCCTGGGCGTTTTCTAGGTTGGATCAGGTAGTAGTGCGGTACCGCACTCAAACAGTGAAGTAATCCTGGATTCAATCTATATATTGGAGGATAACACCGGTTAGGTCAGGGTTAGATCTGGTATTTGCCATCATCCGGCTCATACTTTCGCATATTTCGCATACTTGTTGGCCAGATCCTGGGCGTTTTCTGGTATGGATCACGTAGTAATGTGGTACCACAATGAAACTGTGAGTTAATCCTGGATTCGATCTATATATTAGAGGGTAACACCGGTTAGGTCAGGGTTAGGTCTGGTATTTGCCATCATCCGGTTCATACTTTCGCATATTTTGCATGCTTGTTGGCCAGATCCTGGGCGTTTTCTGGTATGGATCACGTAGTAATGTGGCACCACACTGCAACCGTGAGTTAAACCTGGATTCAATCTATATTTTAGAGGATAACACCGGTTAGGTCAGGGTTAGGTCAGGTATTTGCCATCATCCGGCTCATACTTTGGCATTTTTCGCATACTTGTTGGCCAGATCCTGGGCGTTTTCTAGGTTGGATCAGGTAGTAGTGCGGTACCGCACTCAAACAGTGAAGTAATCCTGGATTCGATCTATACATTGGAGGATAACACCGGTTAGGTCAGGGTTAGATCTGGTATTTGCCATCATCCGGCTCATACTTTCGCATTTTTCGCATACTTGTTGGCCAGATACTGGGCGTTTTCTGGGTTGGATCAGGTAGTAGTGCGGTACCGCACTCAAACAGTGAATTAATCCTGGATTCGGTCTATATATTAGAGGGTAACACCGGTTAGGTTTGGGTTAGGTCTGGTATTTGCCATCATCTGGCTCATACTTTCGCATTTTTCGCCTACTTGTTGGCCAGATCCTGGGCGTTTTCTGGTTTGGGTCACGTAGTAATGTGGTGCCACACTGCAACAGTGAGTTAAACCTGGATTCAATCTATATTTTAGAGGATAACACCGGTTAGGTCAGGGTTAGGTCTGGTATTTTCCATCATCTGGCTCATACTTTCACCTTTTTCGCATAATTGTTGGCCAAATGCTGGCTTTTTCTGGTTTGGATCACGTAGTAATGTGGTACCACACTGAAACAGTGAGTTAATCCTGGATTCGGTCTATATATTAGAGGGTAACACCGGTTACGTTTGGGTTAGGTCTGGTATTTGCCATCATCTGGCTCATACTTTCGCATTTTTCGCATACTTGTTGGCCAGATCCTGGGCGTTTTCTGGTTTGGGTCACGTAGTAATGTGGTGCCACACTGCAACAGTGAGTTAAACCTGGATTCAATCTATATTTTAGAGGATAACACCGGCTAGGTCAGGGTTAGGTCTGGTATTTGCCATCATCTGGCTCATTGTTTCGCATTTTTCGCATACTTGTTGGCCAGATCCTGGGCGTTTTCTGGTTTGAATCACGTAGTAATGTGGTACCACACTGCCACATGAGTTAAAACTGGATTCAATCTATATTTTAGAGGATAACACCGGTTAGGTCAGGGTATGGTCTGGTATTTGCCATCATCCGGCTCATACTTTCGCCTTTTTCACCTACTTGTTGGCCTGATCCTGGGCGTTTTCTGGGTTGGATCACGTAGTAATGTGGTACCACACTGAAACAGTGGGTTAAACCAGGATTCAATCTATATTTTAGAGGATAACACCGGTTAGGTCAGAGTTAGGACTGGTATTTGATATTACCTGGCCCATACTTTCGCATATTTCCTATAAATGTTGGCCAGATCCTGGGCTTTTTCTGGTATGGATCACGTAGTAATGTGGTACCACACTGAAGCAGTGAGTTAATCTTGGATTCAATCAATATTTTAGAGGATAACACCGGTCAGGTCAGGGTTAGGTCTGGTACTTGCCATCATCTGGCTCATACTTTCACCTTTTTCGCATAATTTTTGGCCAGATCCTGGGCGTTTTCTGGTTTGGATCACACAGTAATGTGGTTCCACACTGTAACAGTGAGTTAAACCTGGATACAATCTATATTTTAGAGGATAACACCGGTTAGGTCAGGGTTAGGTCTGGTATTTACCATCATCTGGCTCATACTTTCACCTTTTTCGCATAATTTTTGGCCAGATCCTGGGCGTTTTCTGGTTTGGATCACATAGTAATGTGGTTCCACACTGTAACAGTGAGTTAAACCTGGATACAATCTATATTTTAGAGGATAACACCGGTTAGGTCAGGGTTAGGTCTGGTATTTACCATCATCTGGCTCATACTTTCACCTTTTTCGCATAATTTTTGGCCAGATCCTGGGCCTTTTCTGGTTTGGATCACATAGTAATGTGGTTCCACACTGTAACAGTGAGTTAAACCTGGATACAATCTATATTTTAGAGGATAAGACCGGTTAGGTCAGGGTTAGGTCTGGTATTTGCCATCATCTGTCTCATACTTTCGCATTTTTCACCTACTTGTTGGCCAGCTACTGGGCTTTTTCTGGTATGGATCACGTAGTAATGTGGTTCCACACTGTAACAGTGAGTTAAACCTGGATACAATCTATATTTTAGAGGATAACACCGGTTAGGTCTGGGTTAGGTCTGGTATTTGCCATCATCTGTCTCATACTTTCGCATTTCTCGCATACTTGTTGGCCAGATCCTGGGCGTTTTCTGGGTTGGATCAGGTAGTAGTCTGGTATCGCACTGAAACAGTGAAGTAATCCTGGATTCGATCTATATATTAGAGGGTACCACGGTTAGGTTTGGGTTAGGTCTGGTATTTGCCATCATCTGGCACATACTTTCGCATTATTCGCATACTTGTTGGGCAGATCCTGGGCGTTTTCTGGGTTGGATCAGGTAGTAGTGTGGTACCGCACTGAAACAGTGAAGTAATCCTGGATTCAATCTATATTTTAGAGGATAACACCCGTTAGGTCAGGGATAGGTCTGGTATTTGCCATCATCTGGCTAATATTTTCGCACTTTTCGCATACATGTTGGGCAGATCCTGGGCGTATTCTTGTTTGGATCACGCAGTAATGTGGTACCACACTGAAACAGTGAGTTAATCCTGGATTCGATCTATATTTTAGAGGATAACACCGGTTAGGTCAGGGTTAGTTCTGGTATTTGCCATCATCTGGCTCATACTTTCGCATTTTTCGCATACTTGTTGGCCAGATCCTGGGCGTTTTCTGTTTTGGATGACGTAGTAATGTAGAAGAACACTGAAACAGTGAGTTAATCCTGGATTCGATCTATATATTCGTGGGTAACACCGGTTAGGTTTGGGTTAGGTCTGGTATTAGCCATCATCTGGCTCATACTTTCGCATTTTTCACATACTTGTTGGCCAGATCCTGGGCGTTTTCTGTTTTGGATGACGTAGTAATGTGTTTCCACACTGCAACAGTGAGTTATTCCTGGATTCGATCTATATTTTAGTGGACAACACCGGTTAGGTCAGGGTTAGGTCCGGTATTTGCCATCATCTGGCTCATACTTTCGCATTTTTCGCATACTTGTTGGCCGGATCCTGAGCGGTTTCTGTTTTGGATAACATACCAATGTGGTATCACACTGAAACAGTGAGTTAATCCTGGATTCGATCTATATTTTAGAGGATAACACCGGTTAGGTCAGGGTTAGGTCTGGTATTTGCCATCATCTGGCGAATATTTTCGCATTTTTCGCATACTTGTTGGCCAGATCCTGGGCGTTTTCTGAGTTGGATCACGTAGTACTGTGGTACCACACTGAAACGGGTGATTTAGTCCTGGATTCGATCTATATTTTAGAGGATACCACCGGCTAGGTCAGGGTTAGGTCTGGTATTTGCCATCATCTGGCACATACTTTCGCATTATTCGCATACTTGTTGGGCAGATCCTGGGCGATTTCTGGGTTGGAACAGGTAGTAGTGTGGTATCGCACTGAAACAGTGAAGTAATCCTGTATTCGATCTAAATATTAGAGGGTAACACCGGTTAGGTTTGGGTTAGTTCTGGTATTTCCCATCACCTGGCGAATATTTTTGCATTTTTCGCATACTTGTTGGCCAGATCCTGTGCGTTTTCTGGGTTGGATCACATACTAATGTGCTATCACACTGAAACAGTGAGTTAATCTTGGATTCAATCTATATTGTAGAGGATAACACCGGCTAGGTCAGGGTTAGGTCTGGTATTTGCCATCATCTGGCTCATACTTTCGCATTTTTCGCATACTTGTTGGCCAGATCCTGGGCGTTTTCTGGTTGGGATCACGTAGTAATATGGTACCACACTGAAACAGTGAGTTAAACCTGGATTCAATCTATATATTAGAGGGTAACACCGGTTAGGATTCGGTTAGGTCTGGTATTTGCCATCATCTGGCTCATACTTTCGCTTTTTCCGCATACTTGTTGGCCAGATCCTGGGCGTTTTCTGGATTGGATCACGTAGTAATATGGTACCACACTGCAACAGTGAGTTAAACCTGAATTCAATCTATATTTTAGAGGATACCACCGGCTAGGTCAGGGTTAGGTCTGGAATTTGCCATCATCTGGCTAATATTTTCGCATTTTTCGCATACTTGTTGGCCAGATCCTGGGCGTTTTCTGTTTTGGATCACATACTAATGTGCTATCACACTGAAACAGTGAGTTAATCTTGGATTCAATCTATATTGTAGAGGATAACACCGGTTAGGTCAGGGTTAGGACTGGGATTAGCCATCATCTGGCTAATATTTTCGTATTTTTCGCACACTTGTTGGCCAGATCCTGGGCGTTTTCTGGGTTGGATCAGGTAGTAGTGTGGTACCGCACTGAAACTGTGAAGTTATCTTGGATTCGATCTATATATTGGAGGGTAACACCGCTTAGGTTTGGGTTTGGTCTGGTATTTACCATCATCTGGCACATACTTTCGCATTTTTCACATACTTGTTGGCCAGATCCTGGGCGTTTTCTGGTTTGGATCACGCAGTAATGTGGTACCACACTGAAACAGTGAGTTAATCCTGGATTCGATCTATATATTAGATGATAACACCGGTTAGGTCAGGGTTAGGTCTGGTATTAGCCATCATCTGGCTAATATTTTCGTATTTTTCGCACACTTGTTGGCCAGATCCTGGGCGTTTTCTGGGTTGGATCAGGTAGTAGTGTGGTACCGCACTGAAACTGTGAAGATATCTTGGATTCGATCTATATATTGGAGGGTAACACCGCTTAGGTTTGGGTTTGGTCTGGTATTTGCCATCATCTGGCACATACTTTCGCATTTTTCACATACTTGTTGGCCAGATCCTGGGCGTTTTCTGGTTTGGATCACGCAGTAATGTGGTACCACACTGAAACAGTGAGTTAATCCTGGATTCGATCTATATATTAGAGGGTAACAACGGTTAGGTTTGGGTTAGGTCTGGTATTTGCCATCATCTGGCTCATACTTTCGCATTTTTCGCATACATGTTGGCCCGAACCAGGGCGGTTTCTGGTTTGGATCACGTAGTAATGTAGAAGAACACTGAAACAGTGAGTTAATCCTGGATTCGATCTATATATTCGTGGGTAACACCGGTTAGGTTTGGGTTTGGTCTGGTATTTGCCATCATCTGGCTCATACTTTCGAACTTTTCGCATACTTGTTGGGCAGATCCTGGGCGTTTTCTGGTTTGGATCACGCAGTAATGTGGTACCACACTGAAACAGTGAGTTAATCATGAATTCGATCTATATATTAGAGGATAACACCGGTTAGGTCAGGGTTAGGTCTGGTATTAGCCATCATCTGGCTAATATTTACGCATATTTCGCACACTTGTTGGCCAGATCCTGGGCGATTTCTGGGTTGGAACAGGTAGTAGTGTGGTATCGCACTGAAACAGTGAAGTAATCCTGGATTCGATCTAAATATTAGAGGGTAACACCGGTTAGGTTTGGGTTAGTTCTGGTATTTCCCATCACCTGGCGAATATTTTTGCATTTTTCGCATACATGTTGGCCCGAACCTGGGCGTTTTCTGGTTTGGATCACGTAGTAATGTGGTACCACACTGAAACAGTGAGTTAATCCTGGATTCGATCTATATTTTAGAGGATAACACCGGTTAGGTCAGGGTTAGGACTGGTATTTGCCAACATCTGGCTAATATTCTCGCACATTTCGCATACTTGTTGGCCAGATCCTGGGCGTTTTCTGGGTTGGATCCGGTAGTAGTGTGGTACCGCACTGAAACAGTGAAGAAATCCTGGATTCAATCTATATTTTAGAGGATAACACCGGTTAGGTCAGGGTTAGGACTGGTATTTGCCAACATCTGGCTAATATTCTCGCACATTTCGCATACTTGTTGGCCAGATCCTGGGCGTTTTCTGGGTTGGATCCGGTAGTAGTGTGGTACCGCACTGAAACAGTGAAGTAATCCTGGATTCAATCCATATTTTAGAGGATAACACCCGTTAGGTCAGGGATGGGTCTGGTATTTGCCATCATCTGGCTAATATTTTCGCACTTTTCGCATACTTGCTGGCCAGATCCTGGGCATTTTCTGGGTTGGATCAACTAGTAGTGTGGTACCGCACAGAAACAGTGAAGTAATCCTGGATTCAATCTATATATTAGAGGGTAATACCGGTTAGGTTTGGGTTAGTTCTGGTATTTGCCATCATCTGGCTCATACTTTCGCATTTTTCGCATACTTGATGGCCAGATCCTGGGCGTTTTCTGGGTTGGATCAGATAGTAGTGTGGTACCGCACTGAAACAGTGAGTTAATCCTGGATTCGATCTATATTTTAGAGGACAACACCGGTTAGGTCAGGGTTAGGTCTGGTATTTGCCATCATCTGGCTCATACATTCGCATTTTTCGCATACTTGTAGGCCGGATCCTGGGCGTTTTATGTTTTGGATCACATACTAATGTGGTATCACACTGAAACGGTGAGTTAATCTTGGATCCGATCTATACTTTAGAGGATAACACCGGTTAGGTTTGGGTTTGGTCTGGCATTTGCCATCATCTGGCTCATACTTTCGCATTTTTCGCATACTTGATGGCCAGATCCTGGGCGTTTTCTGGATTGGATAAGATAGTAGTGTGATACCGCACTGAAACAGTGAGTTAATCCTGGATTCGATCTATATTTTAGAGGACAACACCGGTTAGGTCAGGGTTAGGTCTGGTATTTGCCATCATCTGGCTCATACTTTCGCATTTTTCGCATACTTGTTGGCCGGATCCTGGGCGTTTTCTGTTTTGGACCACATACTAATGTGGTATCACACTGAAACAGTGAGTTAATCCTGGATCCGATCTATATTTTAGAGGATAACACCGGTTAGGTTTGTGTTTGGTCTGGTATTTGCCATCATCTGGCTAATATTTTCGCATTTTTCGCATACTTGTTGGCCGGATCCTGGGCGTTTTCTGTTTTGGATCACATACTAATGTGGTATCACACTGAAACAGTGAGTTAATCTTGGATCCGATCTATACTTTAGAGGATAACACCGGTTAGGTTTGGGTTAGGTCTGGTATTTGCCATCATCTGGCTCATGCTTTCACATTTTTCGCATACTTGTTGGCCGGATCCTGGGCGTTTTCTGTTTTGGACCACATACCAATGTGGTATCACACTGAAACAGTGAGTTAATCTTGGATCCGATCTATACTTTAGAGGATAACACCGGTTAGGTTTGGGTTAGGTCTGGTATTTGCCATCATCTGGCTCATACTTTCGCATTTTTCGCATACTTGTTGGCCGGATCCTGGGCGTTTTCTGTTTTGGACCACATACTAATGTGGTATCACACTGAAACAGTGAGTTAATCTTGGATCCGATCTATACTTTAGAGGATAACACCGGTTAGGTTTGGGTTTGGTCTGGTATTTGCCATCATCTGGCACATACTTTCGCATTTTTCACATACTTGTTGGCCAGATCCTGGGCGTTTTCTGGTTTGGATCACGCAGTAATGTGGTACCACGCCGAAACAGTGAGTTAATCGTGGATCCGATCTATATTTTAGAGGATAGCACCGGTTAGGTTTGGGTTTGATCTGGTATTTGCCATCATCTGGCTCATACTTTCGCATTTTTGGCATACTTGTTGGCCGGATCCTGGGCGTTTTCTGTTTTGGATCACATACTAATGTGGTATCACACTGAAACGGTGAGTTAATCTTGGATCCGATCTATACTTTAGAGGATAACACCGGTTAGGTTTGGGTTAGGTCTGGTATTTGCCATCATCTGGATCATACTTTCACATTTTTCGCATGCTTGTTGGCCAGAGCCTGGGCAGTTTCTGGTTTGGATCACGTAGTAATGTAGAAGAACACTGAAACAGTGAGTTAATCCTGGATTCGATCTATATTTTAGTGGATAACACCGGTTAGGTCAGGGTTTGGTCTGGTATTTGCAATCACCTGGCTAATATTTTCGCATTTTTCGCATACATGTTGGCCAGATCCTGGGCGTTTTCTGGGTTGGATCAGGTAGTAGTGTGGTACCGCACTGAAACAGTGAAGTAATCCTGGATTCAATCTATATTTTAGACGATAACACCCGTTAGGTCAGGGATAGGTCTGGTATTTGCCATCATCTGGCTAATATTTTCGCACTTTTCGCATACTTGTTGGCCAGATCCTGGGCATTTTCCGGGTTGGATCAAGTAGTAGTGTGGTACCGCACAGAAACAGTGAAGTAATCCTGGATTCAATCTATATATTAGAGGGTAACACCGGTTAGGTTTGGGTTAGTTCTGGTATTTGCCATCATCTGGCTCATACTTTCGCATTTTCCGCATACTTGTTGGCCCGATCCTGGGCGTTTTCTGGTTTGGATCACGTAGTAATGCGGTACCACACTGGAACAGTGAGTTAATCCTGTATCCGATCTATATTTTAGAGGATAACACCGGTTAGGTTTGTGTTTGGTCTGGTATTTGCCATCATCTGGCTCATACTTTCACATTTTTCGCATACTTGTGGGGCCGATCCTGGGCGTTTTCTGGTTTGGATCACGTAGTAATGTGGTACCACACTGAAACAGTGAGTTAATCCTGGATCCGATCTATATTTTAGAGGATAACACCGGTTAGGTCAGGGTTAGGTCTGGTATTTGCCATCATCTGGCTAATATTTTCGCATTTTTCGCATACTTGTTGGCCAGATCCTGGGCGTTTTCGGGTTTGGATCACGTAGTAATGTGGTACCACACTGAAACAGTGAGTTAATCCTGGATCCGATCTATATTTTAGAGGATAACACCGGTTAGGTCAGGGTTAGGTCTGGTATTTGCCATCATCTGGCTAATATTTTCGCACTTTTCGCATACTTGTTGGCCAGATCCTGGGCATTTTCCGGGTTGGATCAAGTAGTAGAGTGGTGCCGCACAGAAAAAGTGAAGTAATCCTGGGTTCAATCTATATATTAGAGGGTAACACCGGTTAGGTTTGGGTTAGTTCTGGTATTTGCCATCATCTGGCTCATACTTTCGCATTTTTCGCATACTTGATGGCCAGATCCTGGGCGTTTTCTGGGTTGGATCAGATAGTAGTGTGGTACCGCACTGAAACAGTGAGTTAATCCTGGATTCGATCTATATTTTAGAGGACAACACCGGTTAGGTCAGGGTTAGGTCTGGTATTTGCCATCATCTGGCTCATACATTCGCATTTTTCGCATACTTGTAGGCCGGATCCTGGGCGTTTTCTGTTTTGGATCACATACTAATGTGGTATCACACTGAAACGGTGAGTTAATCTTGGATCCGATCTATACTTTAGAGGATAACACCGGTTAGGTTTGGGTTTGGTCTGGCATTTGCCATCATCTGGCTCATACTTTCGCATTTTTCGCATACTTGATGGCCAGATCCTGGGCGTTTTCTGGATTGGATAAGATAGTAGTGTGATACCGCACTGAAACAGTGAGTTAATCCTGGATTCGATCTATATTTTAGAGGACAACACCGGTTAGGTCAGGGTTAGGTCTGGTATTTGCCATCATCTGGCTCATACTTTCGCATTTTTCGCATACTTGTTGGCCGGATCCTGGGCGTTTTCTGTTTTGGACCACATACTAATGTGGTATCACACTGAAACAGTGAGTTAATCCTGGATCCGATCTATATTTTAGAGGATAACACCGGTTAGGTTTGTGTTTGGTCTGGTATTTGCCATCATCTGGCTAATATTTTCGCATTTTTCGCATACTTGTTGGCCGGATCCTGGGCGTTTTCTGTTTTGGATCACATACTAATGTGGTATCACACTGAAACAGTGAGTTAATCTTGGATCCGATCTATACTTTAGAGGATAACACCGGTTAGGTTTGGGTTAGGTCTGGTATTTGCCATCATCTGGCTCATACTTTCGCATTTTTCGCATACTTGTTGGCCGGATCCTGGGCGTTTTCTGTTTTGGACCACATACTAATGTGGTATCACACTGAAACAGTGAGTTAATCCTGGATTCGATCTATATTTTAGAGGACAACACCGGTTAGGTCAGGGTTAGGTCTGGTATTTGCCATCATCTGGCTCATACTTTCGCATTTTTCGCATACTTGTTGGCCGGATCCTGGGCGTTTTCTGTTTTGGACCACATACTAATGTGGTATCACACTGAAACAGTGAGTTAATCTTGGATCCGATCTATACTTTAGAGGATAACACCGGTTAGGTTTGGGTTTGGTCTGGTATTTGCCTTCATCTGGCACATACTTTCGCATTTTTCACATACTTGTTGGCCAGATCCTGGGCGTTTTCTGGTTTGGATCACGCAGTAATGTGGTACCACGCCGAAACAGTGAGTTAATCGTGGATCCGATCTATATTTTAGAGGATAGCACCGGTTAGGTTTGGGTTTGATCTGGTATTTGCCATCATCTGGCTCATACTTTCGCATTTTTGGCATACTTGTTGGCCGGATCCTGGGCGTTTTCTGTTTTGGATCACATACTAATGTGGTATCACACTGAAACGGTGAGTTAATCTTGGATCCGATCTATACTTTAGAGGATAACACCGGTTAGGTTTGGGTTAGGTCTGGTATTTGCCATCATCTGGATCATACTTTCACATTTTTCGCATGCTTGTTGGCCAGAGCCTGGGCAGTTTCTGGTTTGGATCACGTAGTAATGTAGAAGAACACTGAAACAGTGAGTTAATCCTGGATTCGATCTATATTTTAGTGGATAACACCGGTTAGGTCAGGGTTTGGTCTGGTATTTGCAATCACCTGGCTAATATTTTCGCACTTTTCGCATACTTGTTGGCCAGATCCTGGGCGTTTTCTGGGTTGGATCACGTAGTACTGTGGTACCACACTGAAACAGTGAGTTAATCCTGGATTCGATCTATATATTCGTGGGTAACACCGGTTAGGTTTGGGTTAGGTCTGGTATTAGCCATCATCTGGCTTATACTTTCGCATTTTTCGCATACTTGTTGGCCAGATCCTGGGCGTTTTCTGGATTGGATGAGGTAGTAGTGTGGTACCGCTCTGAAACAGTGAAGTAATCCTGGATTCGACCCATATATTAGAGGGTAACAACGGTTAGGTTTGGGTTAGGTCTGGTATTTGCCATCATCTGGCTCATACTTTCGCATTTTTCGCATGCTTGTTGGCCAGAGCCTGGGCAGTTTCTGGTTTGGATCACGTAGTAATGTAGAAGAACACTGAAACAGTGAGTTAATCCTGGATTCGATCTATATTTTAGTGGATAACACCGGTTAGGTCAGGGTTTGGTCTGGTATTTGCAATCACCTGGCTAATATTTTCGCACTTTTCGCATACTTGTTGGCCAGATCCTGGGCGTTTTCTGGGTTGGATCACGTAGTACTGTGGTATCACACTGAAACGGTGAGTTAATCTTGGATCCGATCTATACTTTAGAGGATAACACCGGTTAGGTTTGGGTTAGGTCTGGTATTTGCCATCATCTGGATCATACTTTCACATTTTTCGCATGCTTGTTGGCCAGAGCCTGGGCAGTTTCTGGTTTGGATCACGTAGTAATGTAGAAGAACACTGAAACAGTGAGTTAATCCTGGATTCGATCTATATTTTAGTGGATAACACCGGTTAGGTCAGGGTTTGGTCTGGTATTTGCAATCACCTGGCTAATATTTTCGCACTTTTCGCATACTTGTTGGCCAGATCCTGGGCGTTTTCTGGGTTGGATCACGTAGTACTGTGGTACCACACTGAAACAGTGAGTTAATCCTGGATTCGATCTATATATTCGTGGGTAACACCGGTTAGGTTTGGGTTAGGTCTGGTATTAGCCATCATCTGGCTTATACTTTCGCATTTTTCGCATACTTGTTGGCCAGATCCTGGGCGTTTTCTGGATTGGATGAGGTAGTAGTGTGGTACCGCTCTGAAACAGTGAAGTAATCCTGGATTCGACCCATATATTAGAGGGTAACAACGGTTAGGTTTGGGTTAGGTCTGGTATTTGCCATCATCTGGCTCATACTTTCGCATTTTTCGCATACATGTTGGCCAGATCCTGGGCGTTTTCTGGGTTGGATCAGGTAGTAGTGTGGTACCGCACTGAAACAGTGAAGTAATCCTGGATTCAATCTATATTTTAGACGATAACACCCGTTAGGTCAGGGATAGGTCTGGTATTTGCCATCATCTGGCTAATATTTTCGCACTTTTCGCATACTTGTTGGCCAGATCCTGGGCATTTTCCGGGTTGGATCAAGTAGTAGTGTGGTACCGCACAGAAACAGTGAAGTAATCCTGGATTCAATCTATATATTAGAGGGTAACACCGGTTAGGTTTGGGTTAGTTCTGGTATTTGCCATCATCTGGCTCATACTTTCGCATTTTCCGCATACTTGTTGGCCCGATCCTGGGCGTTTTCTGGTTTGGATCACGTAGTAATGCGGTACCACACTGGAACAGTGAGTTAATCCTGTATCCGATCTATATTTTAGAGGATAACACCGGTTAGGTTTGTGTTTGGTCTGGTATTTGCCATCATCTGGCTCATACTTTCACATTTTTCGCATACTTGTGGGGCCGATCCTGGGCGTTTTCTGGTTTGGATCACGTAGTAATGTGGTACCACACTGAAACAGTGAGTTAATCCTGGATCCGATCTATATTTTAGAGGATAACACCGGTTAGGTCAGGGTTAGGTCTGGTATTTGCCATCATCTGGCTCATACTTTCGCATATTTCGCATACTTGTTGGCCAGATCCTGGACGCTTGCTGGGTTGGATCAGGTAGTATTGTGGTACGGCACTGAAACAGTGAGTTAATCCTGGATTCAATCTATATTTTAGAGGATAACACCGGTTAGGTTAGGGTTAGGTCTGGTATTTGCCATAATCTGGCTCATATTTTCGCATTTTTCGCATACTCGTTGACCAGATCCTGGGCGATTTCTGGTTTGGATCACGTAGTAATGTGTTTCCACACTGCAACAGTGAGTTAAACCTGGATTCAATCTATATTTTAGAGGATAACAACGGTTAGGTCAGGGTTAGGTCTGGCATTTGCCATCATCTGGCTAATATTTTGGCATTTTGCGGATACTTGTTGGCCAGATCCTGGGCGTTTTCTGGTTTGGATCACGTAGTAATGTGGCACCACACTGCAACCGTGAGTTAAACCGGAATTCAATCTATATTTTAGAGGATACCACCGGCTAGGTCAGGGTTAAATCTGGTATTTGCAATCATTTGGCTCATAGTTTCGCATTTTTCACATACTTGTTGGCCAGATCCTGGGCGTTTTCTGGTTTGGATCACGTAGTAATGTGGCACCACACTGCAACCGTGAGTTAAACCTGAATTCAATCTATATTTTAGACGATACCACCAGCTAGGTCGGGTTTAGGTCTGGTATTTGCCATCATTTGGCTCATAGTTTCGCATTTTTCGCATACTTGTTGGCCACGTCCTGGGCGTTTTCTAGTTCGGATCACGTGGTAATGTGATACCACACTGCCACATGAGTTAAACCTGGATTCAATCTATATTTTAGAGGATACCACCGGTTAGGTCAGGGTTAGGTCTGGTATTTGCTATCATCTGGCTCATACTTTCGCATTTTCCGCATACTTGTTGGCCAGATCCTGGGTGTTTTCTGGTTTGGATCACGTAGTAATGTGGCACCACACTGCAACAGTGAGTTAAACCTGAATTCAATCTATATTACAGAGGATAACACCGATTAGGCCAGGGTTAGGTCTGGTATTTGCCATCATCAGGCTCATAGTTTCGCATTTTTCGCATACTTATTGGCCAGATCCTGGGCGTTTTCTGGTTTGCATCACGTAGTAATGTGCTAGCACAATGAAACAGTGAGTAAATCCTGGATTCAATCTATATTTTAGAGGGTAACACCGGTTAGGTCAGGGTTAGGTCTGGTATTTGCCATCATCTGGCTCATACTTTCGCATTTTTCGCATACTTGTTGGCCAGATCCTGGGCGTTTTCTGGTTCGGACCACGTAGTAATGTGACACCACACAGCAACAGTGAGTTAAACCTGCATTCAATCTATATTTTAGAGGATAACATCGGTTAGGTCAGGGTTAGGTCTGGTATTTGCCATCATCTGGCTAATATTTTCGCATTTTTCGCATACTTGTTGGCCAGATCCTGGTCGCTTTCTGGTTTGGATCACATAGTAATGTGGTATCACACTGAAACAGTGAGTTAATCTTGGATTCAATCTATATTTTGGAGGATAACACCGGTTAGGTCAGGGTTAGATCTGGTATTTGCCATCATCTGTTTCATACTTTCGCATTTTTCGCATACTTGTTGGCCAGATCCTGGGCGTTTACTGGGTTGGATCAGGTAGTAGTGTGGTACCGCACTGAAATAGTGCAGTAATCCTGGATTTGATCTATATATTAGTGGGTAACACCTGTTAGGTTTGGGTTAGGTCTGGTATTTGCCACCATCTGGCTCATACTTTCGCATTTTTCGCATACTTGTTGGCCAGATCCTGGGCGTTTACTGGGTTGGATCAGGTAGTAGTGTGGTACCGCACTGAAATAGTGCAGTAATCCTGGATTCAATCTATATTTTAGAGGGTAACACCTGTTAGGTTTGGGTTAGGTCTGGTATTTGCCACCATCTGGCTCATACTTTCGCATTTTTCGCATACTTGTTGGCCAGATCCTGGTCGCTTTCTGGTTTGGATCACATAGTAATGTGGTATCACACTGAAACAGTGAGTTAATCTTGGATTCAATCTATATTTTAGAGGGTAACACCGGTTAGGTCAGGGTTAGGTCTGGTATTTGCCATCATCTGTCTCACACTTTCGCATTTTTCGCATACTTGTTGGCCAGATCCTGGGCGTTTACCGGGTTGGATCACGTAGTAATATGGCACCACACTCAAACAGTGAGTTAAACCTGAATTCAATCTATATTTTAGAGGATACCACCGGCTAGTTCAGGCTTAGGTCTGGTATTTGCAATCATTTGGCTCATAGTTTCGCATTTTTCGCATACTTGTTGGCCAGATCCTGGGCGTTTTCTGGGTTGGATCAGATAGTAATGTGGTATCACAGATACAGTGAGTTAATCTTGGATTCAATCTATATTTTAGAGGATAACACCGGTTAGGTCAGGGTTAGGTCTGTTGTTTGCCATTATCTGGCTCATACTTTCGCATTTTACGCATACTTGTTGGCCAGATCCTGGGCGTTTTCTGGGTTGGATCAGGTAGTAGTGTGGTACCGCACTGAAATAGTGCATTAATCCTGGATTCAATCTATATTTTAGAGGATAACACCGGTTAGGTCAGGGTTAGGTCTGTTGTTTGCCATCATCTGGCTCATACTTTCGCATTTTACGCATACTTGTTGGCCAGATCCTGGGCGTTTTCTGGGTTGGATCAGGTAGTAGTGTGGTATCACACTGAAATAGTGCAGTAATCCTGGATTCAATCTATATTTTAGAGGATAACACCGGTTAGGTCAGGGTTAGGTCTGTTGTTTGCCATCATCTGGCTCATACTTTCGCATTTTACGCATACTTGTTGGCCAGATCCTGGGCGTTTTCTGGTTCGGACCACGTAGTAATGTGACACCACACAGCAACAGTGAGTTAAACCTGCATTCAATCTATATTTTAGTGGGTAACACCGGTTAGGTTTGGGTTAGGTCTGGTATTTGCCTTCATCTGGCTCATACTTTCGCATTTTTCGCATACTTGTTGGCCAGATCCTGGGCGTTTTCAGGTTTGGATCACATAGTAATGTGGTATCACACTGAAATAGTGCAGTAATCCTGGATTCAATCTATATTTTAGAGGATAACACCGGTTAGGTCAGGGTTAGGTCTGGTATTTGCCATCATCTGGCTCGTACTTTCGCATTTTTCGCATACTTGTTGGCCAGATCCTGGCCCTTTTCTGGTTTGGATCAGATAGTAATGTGGTATCACACTGATACAGTGAGTTAATCTTGGATTCAATCTATATTTTAGAGGATAACACCGGTTAGGTCAGGGTTAGGTCTGTTGTTTGCCATCATCTGGCTCATACTTTCGCATTTTTCGCATACTTGTTGGCCAGATCCTGGGCGTTTTCTGGGTTGGATCAGGTAGTAGTGTGGTACCGCACTGAAATAGTGCAGTAATCCTGGATTTGATCTATATATTAGTGGGTAACACCGGTTAGGTTTGGGTTAGGTCTGGTATTTGCCACCATCTGGCTCATACTTTCGCATTTTTCGCATACTTGTTGGCCAGATCCTGGGCGTCTTCTGGTTTGGATCACGTAGTAATGTGGCACCACACTGCAACCGTGAGTTAAACCGGAATTCAATCTATATTTTAGAGGATACCACCGGCTAGGTCAGGGTTAGGTCTGGTATTTGCAATCATTTGGCTCATAGTTTCGCATTTTTCGCATACTTGTTGGCCAGATCCTGGGCGTTTTCAGGTTTGGATCACGTAGTAATGTGGCACCACACTGCAACCGTGAGTTAAACCGGAATTCAATCTATATTTTAGAGGATACCACCGGCTAGTTCAGGCTTAGGTCTGGTATTTGCAATCATTTGGCTCATAGTTTCGCATTTTTCGCATACTTGTTGGCCAGATCCTGGGCCTTTTCTGGGTTGGATCACGTAGTATTGTGGTACGGCACTGAAACAGTGAGTAAATCCTGGATTCGATGTATATGTTAGAGGGTAACACCGGTTAGGTTTGGGTTAGGTCTGGTATTTGCCATCATCTGGCTCATACTTTCGCATTTTTCGCATACTTGTTGGCCAGATCCTGGGCGTTTTCTGGCTCGGACCACGTAGTAATGTGACACCACACTGCAACAGTGAGTTAAACCTGGATTCAATCTATATTTTAGAGGATAACACCGGTTAGGTCAGGGTTAGGTCTGTTGTTTGCCTTCATCTGGCTCATACTTTCGCATTTTTCGCATACTTGATGGCCAGATCCTGGGCGTTTTCTGGGTTGGATAAGATAGTAGTGTGGTACCGCACTGAAACAGTGAGTTAATCCTGGATTCGATCTATATTTTAGAGGACAACACCGGTTAGGTCAGGGTTAGGTCTGGTATTTGCCATCATCTGGCTCATGCTTTCGCATTTTTCGCATACTTGTTGGCCAGATCCCGGGCGTTTTCTGGCTTGGATCACGTAGTAATGTGGCACCACACTCAAAATGTGAGTTAAACCTGGATTCAATCTATATTTTAAAGGGTAACATCGCTTAGGTCAGGGTTAGGTCTGGTATTTGCCATCATCTGGCTTATACTTTCGCATTTTTCGCATACTTGTTGGCCAGATCCTGGGCGTTTTCTGGATTGGATGAGGTAGTAGTGTGGTACCACACTGCAACAGTGAGTTAAACCTGAATTCAATCTATATTTTAGAGGATACCACCGGTTAGGTCAGGGTTAGGTCTGGTATTTGCCATCATTTGGCTCATAGTTTCGCATTTTTCGCGTCCTTATTGGCCAGATCCTCGGCGTTTTCTGGTTTGGATCATGTAATAATGTGGATCCACACTGCAACAGTGAGTTAAACCTGGATACAATCTATATTTTGGAGGATAACACCGGTTAGGTCAGGGTTAGGTCTGGTATTTGCCTTCATCTGGCTCATAGTTTCGCATTTTTCGCATACTTGTTGGCCAGATCCTGGGCGATTTCTGGTTTGGATCACGTAGTAATGTGTTTCCACACTGCAACAGTGAGTTAAACCTGGATTCAATCTATATTTTAGAGGATAACAACGGTTAGGTCAGGGTTAGGTCTGGTATTTGCCATCATCTGGCTCATACTTTCGCATTTTTCGCGTACTTGTTGGCCAGATACTGGGCGTTTTCTGGTTTGGATCACATAGTAATGTGGTATCACACTGAAACAGCAAGTTAATCCTGGATTCGATCTATATATTAGAGGGTAACATCGGTTAGGTTTGGGTTAGGTCTGGTATTTGCCATCATCTGGCTCATACATTCGCATTTTTCGCATACTTGTTGGCCAGATCCTGGGCGCTTTCAAGTTTGGATCACGTATTAATGTGGTACCACACTTAAACAGTGAGTTAATCCTGGATTCGATCTATATATTAGAGGGTAACACCGGTTAGGTTTGGGTTAGGTCTGGTATTTGCCATCATCTGGCTCATATTTTCGCATTTTTCGCATACTCGTTGACCAGATCCTGGGCGATTTCTGGTTTGGATCAGATAGTAATGTGGTATCACACTGATACAGAGAGTTAATCTTGGATTCAATCTATATTTTAGAGGATAACAACGGTTAGGTCAGGGTTAGGTCTGGTATTTGCCATCATCTGGCTCATATTTTCGCATTTTTCGCATACTCGTTGACCAGATCCTGGGCGATTTCTGGTTTGGATCACATAGTAATGTGTTTCCACACTGCAACAGTGAGTTAAACCTGGATTCAATCTATATTTTAGAGGATAACAACGGTTAAGTCAGGGTTAGGTCTGGTATTTGCCATCATCCGGCTCATACTTTCGCATTTTTCGCATACTTGTTGGCCAGATCCTGGGCGCTTTCAAGTTTGGATCACATACTAATGTGGTATCACACTGAAACAGTGAGTTAATCTTGGATTCAATCTATATTTTAGAGGATAACACCGGTTAGGTCAGGGTTAGGTCTGTTGTTTGCCTTCATCTGGCTCATACTTTTGCATTTTTCACCTACTTGTTGGCCAGATACTGGGCGTTTTCTTGGTTGGATCACGTAGTAATATGGCACCACACTCAAACAGTGAGTTAAACCTCGATTCAATCTATATCTTAGAGGATAACATCGGTTAGGTCAGGGTTAGGTCTGGTATTTGCCATCATCTGGCTAATATTTTCGCATTTTTCGCGTACATGTTGGCCAGATCCTGGGCGATTTCTGTTTTGGATCACGTAGTAATGTGTTTCCACACTGCAACAGTGAGTTAAACCTGGATTCGATCTATATATTAGAGGGTAACACCGGTTAGGTTAGGGTTAGGTCTGGTATTTGCCATCATCTGTCTCATACTTTCGCATTTTTCACCTACTTGTTGGCCAGATACTGGGCGTTTTCTTGATTGGATCACGTAGTAATGTGATTCCACACTGCAACAGTGAGTTAAACCTGGATTCAATCTATATTTTAGAGGATAACATCGGTTAGGTCAGGGTTAGGTCTGGTATTTGCCATCATCTGACTAATATTTTCGCATTTTTCGCATACTCGTTGACCAGATCCTGGGCGATTTCTGGTTTGGATCACGTAGTAATGTGTTTCCACACTGCAACAGTGAGTTAAACCTGGATTCAATCTATATTTTAGAGGATAACACCGGTTAGGTCAGGGTTAGGTCTGGTATTTGCCATCATCTGGCTCATACTTTCGCATTTTTCGCGTACTTGTTGGCCAGATCCAGGGCGTTTTCTGGTTTGGATCACGTAGTAATGTAGAACCACTCTGAAACAGTGAGTTAAACCTGGATTCAATCTATATTTTAGAGGATAACACCGGTTAGGTCAGGGTTAGGTCTGGTATTTGCCATCATCTGGCTCATACTTTCGCATTTTTCGCGTACTTGTTGGCCAGATACAGGCCTTTTCTGTTTTGGATCACATACTAATGTGGTATCACACTGAAACAGTGAGTTAAACTTGGATTCAATCTATATTTTAGAGGATAACATCGGTTAGGTCAGGGTTAGGTCTGGTATTTGCCATCATCTGGCTAATAGTTTCGCATTTTTCGCATACATGTTGGCCCGATCCTGGGCGTTTTCTGGTTTGGATCACGTAGTAATGTGGCACCACACTGCAACCGTGAGTTAAACCGGAATTCAATCTATATTTTAGAGGATAACATCGGTTAGGTCAGGGTTAGGTCTGGTATTTGCCATCATCTGGCTAATATTTTCGCATTTTTCGCATACATGTTGGCCAGATCCTGGGCGATTTCTGTTTGGGATCAGGTAGTAATGTGTTTCCACACTGCAACAGTGAGTTAAACCTGGATTCGATCTATATATTAGAGGGTAACACCGGTTAGGTTTGGGTTAGGTCTGGTATTTGCCATCATCTGGCTCATATTTTCGCATTTTTCGCATACTTGTTGGCCAGATCCTTGGCGTTTTCTGGGTTGGATCCGGTAGTATTGTGGTACGGCACTGAAACAGTGAGTAAATCCTGGATTCGATGTATATGTTAGAGGGTAACACCGGTTAGGTCAGGGTTAGGTCTGGTATTTGCCATCATCTGGCTCATACTTTCGCATTTTTCGCGTACTTGTTGGCCAGATACTGGGCGTTTTCTGGTTTGGATCACATAGTAATGTGGTATCACACTGAAACAGTGAGTTAAACCTTGATTCAATCTATATTTTAGAGGATAACATCGGTTAGGTCAGGGTTAGGTCTGGTATTTGCCATCATCGGGCTCATACTTTTGCATTTTTCGCATTCTTGTTGGCCAGATCCAGGGCGTTTTCCGGTTTGGATCACATAGTAATGTGGTATCACACTGAAACAGTGAGTTAATCTTGGATTCAATCTATATTTTAGAGGATAACACCGGTTAGGTCAGGGTTAGGTCTGTTGTTTGCCTTCATCTGGCTCATACTTTCGCATTTTTCGCATACTTGTTGGCCAGATCCTGGGCGTTTTCTGTTTTGGATCACATACTAATGTGGTATCACACTGAAACAGTGAGTTAATCTTGGATTCAATCTATATTTTAGAGGATAACACCGGTTAGGTCAGGGTTAGGTCTGTTGTTTGCCTTCATCTGGCTCATACTTTCGCATTTTTCGCATACTTGTTGGCCAGATCCTGGGCGATTTCTGTTTTGGATCACGTAGTAATGTGTTTCCACACTGCAACAGTGTGTTAATCCTGGATTCGATCTATATATTAGAGGGTAACACCGGTTAGGTTAGGGTTAGGTCTGGTATTTGCCATCATCTGTCTCATACTTTCGCATTTTTCGCATACTTGTTGGCCAGATCCTGGGCGATTTCTGGTTTGGATCACGTAGTAATGTGTTTCCACACTGCAACAGTGAGTTAAACCTGGATTCAATCTATATTTTAGAGGATAACAACGGTTAGGTCAGGGTTAGGTCTGGTATTTGCCATCATCTGGCTCATACTTTCGCATTTTTCGCGTACTTGTTGGCCAGATACTGGGCGTTTTCTGGTTTGGATCACGTAGTTATGTGCTAGCACAATGAAACAGTGAGTAAATCCTGGATTCAATCTATATTTTAGAGGATACCACCGGTTAGGTCAGGGTTAGGTCTGGTATTTGCCATCATTTGGCTCATAGTTTCGCATTTTTCGCGTCCTTATTGGCCAGATCCTCGGCGTTTTCTGGTTTGGATCATGTAGTAATGTGGATCCACACTGCAACAGTGAGTTAAACCTGGATACAATCTATATTTTGGAGGATAACACCGGTTAGGTCAGGGTTAGGTCTGGTATTTGCCTTCATCTGGCTCATAGTTTCGCATTTTTCGCATACTTGTTGGCCAGATCCTGGGCGATTTCTGGTTTGGATCACGTAGTAATGTGTTTCCACACTGCAACAGTGAGTTAAACCTGGATTCAATCTATATTTTAGAGGATAACAACGGTTAGGTCAGGGTTAGGTCTGGTATTTGCCATCATCTGGCTCATACTTTCGCATTTTTCGCGTACTTGTTGGCCAGATACTGGGCGTTTTCTGGTTTGGATCACATAGTAATGTGGTATCACACTGAAACAGCAAGTTAATCCTGGATTCGATCTATATATTAGAGGGTAACATCGGTTAGGTTTGGGTTAGGTCTGGTATTTGCCATCATCTGGCTCATACATTCGCATTTTTCGCATACTTGTTGGCCAGATCCTGGGCGCTTTCAAGTTTGGATCACGTATTAATGTGGTACCACACTTAAACAGTGAGTTAATCCTGGATTCGATCTATATATTAGAGGGTAACACCGGTTAGGTTTGGGTTAGGTCTGGTATTTGCCATCATCTGGCTCATATTTTCGCATTTTTCGCATACTCGTTGACCAGATCCTGGGCGATTTCTGGTTTGGATCAGATAGTAATGTGGTATCACACTGATACAGAGAGTTAATCTTGGATTCAATCTATATTTTAGAGGATAACAACGGTTAGGTCAGGGTTAGGTCTGGTATTTGCCATCATCTGGCTCATATTTTCGCATTTTTCGCATACTCGTTGACCAGATCCTGGGCGATTTCTGGTTTGGATCACGTAGTAATGTGTTTCCACACTGCAACAGTGAGTTAAACCTGGATTCAATCTATATTTTAGAGGATAACAACGGTTAGGTCAGGGTTAGGTCTGGTATTTGCCATCATCTGGCTCATACTTTCGCATTTTTCGCGTACTTGTTGGCCAGATACTGGGCGATTTCTGTTTTGGATCACGTAGTAATGTGTTTCCACACTGCAACAGTGAGTTAAACCTGGATTCGATCTATATATTAGAGGGTAACACCGGTTAGGTTTGGGTTAGATCTGGTATTTGCCATCATCTGGCTCATACTTTCGCATTTTTCGCATACTTGTTGGCCCGATCCTGGGCGATTTCTGTTTTGGATCACGTAGTAATGTGTTTCCACACTGCAACAGTGAGTTAAACCTGGATTCGATCTATATATTAGAGGTTAACACCGGTTAAGTCAGGGTTAGGTCTGGTATTTGCCATCATCCGGCTCATACTTTCGCATTTTTCGCATACTTGTTGGCCAGATACTGGGCGTTTTCTTGGTTGGATCACGTAGTAATATGGCACCACACTCAAACAGTGAGTTAAACCTCGATTCAATCTATATCTTAGAGGATAACATCGGTTAGGTCAGGGTTAGGTCTGGTATTTGCCATCATCTGGCTAATATTTTCGCATTTTTCGCGTACATGTTGGCCAGATCCTGGGCGATTTCTGTTTTGGATCACGTAGTAATGTGTTTCCACACTGCAACAGTGAGTTAAACCTGGATTCGATCTATATATTAGAGGTTAACACCGGTTAAGTCAGGGTTAGGTCTGGTATTTGCCATCATCTGTCTCATACTTTCGCATATTTCACCTACTTGTTGGCCAGATACTGGGCGTTTTCTTGATTGGATCACGTAGTAATGTGATTCCACACTGCAACAGTGAGTTAAACCTGGATTCAATCTATATTTTACAGGATAACATCGGTTAGGTCAGGGTTAGGTCTGGTATTTGCCATCATCTGACTAATATTTTCGCATTTTTCGCATACTCGTTGACCAGATCCTGGGCGATTTCTGGTTTGGATCACGTAGTAATGTGTTTCCACACTGCAACAGTGAGTTAAACCTGGATTCAATCTATATTTTAGAGGATAACACCGGTTAGGTCAGGGTTAGGTCTGGTATTTGCCATCATCTGGCTCATACTTTTGCATTTTTCGCATTCTTGTTGGCCAGATCCAGGGCGTTTTCAGGTTTGGATCACATAGCAATGTGGTATCACACTGAAACAGTGAGTTAATCTTGGATTCAATCTATATTTTAGAGGATAACACCGGTTAGGTCAGGGTTAGGTCTGTTGTTTGCCTTCATCTGGCTCATACTTTCGCATTTTTCGCATACTTGTTGGCCAGATCCTGCGCGTTTTCTGTTTTGGATCACATACTAATGTGGTATCACACTGAAACAGTGAGTTAATCTTGGATTCAATCTATATTTTAGAGGATACCTCCGGCTAGGTCAGGGTTAGGTCTGGTATTTGCAATCATTTGGCTCATAGTTTCGCATTTTTCGCATACTTGTTGGACAGATCCTGGGCGATTTCTGTTTTGGATCACGTAGTAATGTGTTTCCACACTGCAACAGTGAGTTAAACCTGGATTCGATCTATATATTAGAAGTTAACACCGGTTAGGTCAGGGTTAGGTCTGGTATTTGCCATCATCCGGCTCATACTTTCGCATTTTTCGCATACTTGTTGGCCAGATCCTGGGCGTTTTCTGGTTTGGATCACGTAGTAATGTGTTTCCACACTGCAACAGTGAGTTAAACCTGGATTCAATCTATATTTTAGGGGATAACAACGGTTAGGTCAGGTTTAGGTCTGGTATTTGCCATCATCTGGCTCATACTTTCGCATTTTTCGCGTACTTGTTGGCCAGATACAGGCCTTTTCTGTTTTGGATCACATACTAATGTGGTATCACACTGAAACAGTGAGTTAAACTTGGATTCAATCTATATTTTAGAGGATAACATCGGTTAGGTCAGGGTTAGGTCTGGTATTTGCCATCATCTGGCTAATAGTTTCGCATTTTTCGCATACATGTTGGCCCGATCCTGGGCGTTTTCTGGTTTGGATCACGTAGTAATGTGGCACCACACTGCAACCGTGAGTTAAACCGGAATTCAATCTATATTTTAGAGGATACCTCCGGCTAGGTCAGGGTTAGGTCTGGTATTTGCAATCATTTGGCTCATAGTTTCGCATTTTTCGCATACTTGTTGGCCAGATCCTTGGCGTTTTCTGGGTTGGATCCGGTAGTATTGTGGTACGGCACTGAAACAGTGAGTAAATCCTGGATTCGATGTATATGTTAGAGGGTAACACCGGTTAGGTTTGGGTTAGGTCTGGTATTTGCCATCATCTGGCTCATATTTTCGCATTTTTCGCATACTCGTTGACCAGATCCTGGGCGATTTCTGGTTTGGATCACGTAGTAATGTGTTTCCACACTGCAACAGTGAGTTAAACCTGGATTCAATCTATATTTTAGGGGATAACAACGGTTAGGTCAGGGTTAGGTCTGGTATTTGCCATCATCTGGCTCATACTTTCGCATTTTTCGCGTACTTGTTGGCCAGATACTGGGCGTTTTCTGGTTTGGATCACATAGTAATGTGGTATCACACTGAAACAGTGAGTTAAACCTTGATTCAATCTATATTTTAGAGGATAACATCGGTTAGGTCAGGGTTAGGTCTGGTATTTGCCATCATCTGGCTAATATTTTCGCATTTTTCGCATACATGTTGGCCAGATCCTGGGCGATTTCTGTTTGGGATCAGGTAGTAATGTGTTTCCACACTGCAACAGTGAGTTAAACCTGGATTCGATCTATATATTAGAGGGTAACACCGGTTAGGTTTGGGTTAGGTCTGGTATTTGCCATCATCTGGCTCATATTTTCGCATTTTTCGCATACTTGTTGGCCAGATCCTTGGCGTTTTCTGGGTTGGATCCGGTAGTATTGTGGTACGGCACTGAAACAGTGAGTAAATCCTGGATTCGATGTATATGTTAGAGGGTAACACCGGTTAGGTCAGGGTTAGGTCTGGTATTTGCCATCATCTGGCTCATACTTTCGCATTTTTCGCGTACTTGTTGGCCAGATACTGGGCGTTTTCTGGTTTGGATCACATAGTAATGTGGTATCACACTGAAACAGTGAGTTAAACCTTGATTCAATCTATATTTTAGAGGATAACATCGGTTAGGTCAGGGTTAGGTCTGGTATTTGCCATCATCGGGCTCATACTTTTGCATTTTTCGCATTCTTGTTGGCCAGATCCAGGGCGTTTTCCGGTTTGGATCACATAGTAATGTGGTATCACACTGAAACAGTGAGTTAATCTTGGATTCAATCTATATTTTAGAGGATAACACCGGTTAGGTCAGGGTTAGGTCTGTTGTTTGCCTTCATCTGGCTCATACTTTCGCATTTTTCGCATACTTGTTGGCCAGATCCTGGGCGTTTTCTGTTTTGGATCACATACTAATGTGGTATCACACTGAAACAGTGAGTTAATCTTGGATTCAATCTATATTTTAGAGGATAACACCGGTTAGGTCAGGGTTAGGTCTGTTGTTTGCCTTCATCTGGCTCATACTTTCGCATTTTTCGCATACTTGTTGGCCAGATCCTGGGCGATTTCTGTTTTGGATCACGTAGTAATGTGTTTCCACACTGCAACAGTGTGTTAATCCTGGATTCGATCTATATATTAGAGGGTAACACCGGTTAGGTTAGGGTTAGGTCTGGTATTTGCCATCATCTGTCTCATACTTTCGCATTTTTCACCTACTTGTTGGCCAGAAACTGGCCGTTTTCTTGGTTGGATCACGTAGTAATATGGCACCACACTCAAACAGTGAGTTAAACCTTGATTCAATCTATATTTTAGTGGATAACATCGGTTAGGTCAGGGTTAGGTCTGGTATTTGCCATCATCTGGCTCATATTTTCGCATTTTTCGCATACTCGTTGACCAGATCCTGGGCGATTTCTGGTTTGGATCACGTAGTAATGTGTTTCCACACTGCAACAGTGAGTTAAACCTGGATTCAATCTATATTTTAGAGGATAACACCGGTTAGGTCAGGGTTAGGTCTGGTATTTGCCATCATCTGGCTAATAGTTTCGCATTTTTCGCATACATGTTGGCCAGATCCTGGGCGTTTTCTGGTTTGGATCACGTAGTAATGTGGCACCACACTGCAACCGTGAGTTAAACCGGAATTCAATCTATATTTTAGAGGATACCTCCGGCTAGGTCAGGGTTAGGTCTGGTATTTGCAATCATTTGGCTCATAGTTTCGCATTTTTCGCATACTTGTTGGCCAGATCCTGGGCGTTTTCTGGGTTGGATCCGGTAGTATTGCGGTACGGCACTGAAACAGTGAGTAAATCCTGGATTCGATGTATATGTTAGAGGGTAACACCGGTTAGGTTTGGGTTAGGTCTGGTATTTGCCATCATCTGGCTCATATTTTCGCATTTTTCGCATACTCGTTGACCAGATCCTGGGCGATTTCTGGTTTGGATCAGATAGTAATGTGGTATCACACTGATACAGAGAGTTAATCTTGGATTCAATCTATATTTTAGAGGATAACAACGGTTAGGTCAGGGTTAGGTCTGGTATTTGCAATCATCTGGCTCATACTTTCGCATTTTTCGCGTACTTGTTGGCCAGATACTGGGCGTTTTCTGGTTTGGATCACGTAGTAATGTGTTCCACACAGCAACAGTGAGTTAAACCTGGATACAATCTATATTTTAGAGGATAACACCGGTTAGGTCAGGGTTAGGTCTGGTGTTTGCCATCATCTGACTAATATTTTCGCATTTTTCGCATACATGTTGGCCAGATCCTGGGCGATTTCTGTTTGGGATCAGGTAGTAATGTGTTTCCACACTGCAACAGTGAGTTAAACCTGGATTCGATCTATATATTAGAGGGTAACACCGGTTAGGTTAGGGTTAGGTCTGGTATTTGCCATCATCTGTCTCATACTTTCGCATTTTTCACCTACTTGTTGGCCAGATACTGGGCGTTTTCTTGGTTGGATCACGTAGTAATATGGCACCACACTCAAACAGTGAGTTAAACCTTGATTCAATCTATATTTTAGAGGATAACATCGGTTAGGTCAGGGTTAGGTCTGGTATTTGCCATCATCTGGCTAATATTTTCGCATTTTTCGCATACTCGTTGACCAGATCCTGGGCGATTTCTGGTTTGGATCACGTAGTAATGTGTTTCCACACTGCAACAGTGAGTTAAACCTGGATTCAATCTATATTTTAGAGGATAACACCGGTTAGGTCAGGGTTAGGTCTGGCATTTGCCATCATCTGGCTCATACTTTTGCATTTTTCGCATTCTTGTTGGCCAGATCCAGGGCGTTTTCCGGTTTGGATCACATAGTAATGTGGTATCACACTGAAACAGTGAGTTAATCTTGGATTCAATCTATATTTTAGAGGATAACACCGGTTAGGTCAGGGTTAGGTCTGTTGTTTGCCTTCATCTGGCTCATACTTTCGCATTTATCGCATACTTGTTGGCCAGATCCTGGGCGTTTTCTGTTTTGGATCACATACTAATGTGGTATCACACTGAAACAGTGAGTTAATCTTGGATTCAATCTATATTTTAGAGGATAACACCGGTTAGGTCAGGGTTAGGTCTGTTGTTTGCCTTCATCTGGCTCATACTTTCGCATTTTTCGCATACTTGTTGGCCAGATCCTGGGCGATTTCTGTTTTGGATCACGTAGTAATGTGTTTCCACACTGCAACAGTGTGTTAATCCTGGATTCGATCTATATATTAGAGGGTAACACCGGTTAGGTTAGGGTTAGGTCTGGTATTTGCCATCATCTGTCTCATACTTTCGCATTTTTCACCTACTTGTTGGCCAGAAACTGGCCGTTTTCTTGGTTGGATCACGTAGTAATATGGCACCACACTCAAACAGTGAGTTAAACCTTGATTCAATCTACATTTTAGAGGATAACATCGGTTAGGTCAGGGTTAGGTCTGGTATTTGCCATCATCTGGCTCATATTTTCGCATTTTTCGCATACTTGTTGGCCAGATCCTGGGCGCTTTCAAGTTTGGATCACGTATTAATGTGGTACCACACTGAAACAGTGAGTTAATCCTGGATTCGATCTATATATTAGAGGGTAACACCGGTTAGGTTTGGGTTAGGTCTGGTATTTGCCATCATCCGGCTCATACTTTCGCATTTTTCGCATACTTGTTGGCCAGATCCTGGGCGTTTTCTGGTTTGGATCACGTAGTAATGTGGCACCACACTGCAACCGTGAGTTAAACCGGAATTCAATCTATATTTTAGAGGATACCTCCGGCTAGGTCAGGGTTAGGTCTGGTATTTGCAATCATTTGGCTCATAGTTTCGCATTTTTCGCATACTTGTTGGCCAGATCCTGGGCGTTTTCTGGGTTGGATCCGGTAGTATTGCGGTACGGCACTGAAACAGTGAGTAAATCCTGGATTCGATGTATATGTTAGAGGGTAACACCGGTTAGGTTTGAGTTAGGTCTGGTATTTGCCATCATCTGGCTCATACATTCGCATTTTTCGCATACTTGTTGGCCAGATCCTGGGCGCTTTCAAGTTTGGATCACGTATTAATGTGGTACCACACTGAAACAGTGAGTTAATCCTGGATTCGATCTATATATTAGAGGGTAACACCGGTTAGGTTTGGGTTAGGTCTGGTATTTGCCATCATCTGGCTAATATTTCCGCATTTTTCGCATACTCGTTGACCAGATCCTGGGCGATTTCTGGTTTGGATCACGTAGTAATGTGTTTCCACACTGCAACAGTGAGTTAAACCTGGATTCAATCTATATTTTAGAGGATAACACCGGTTAGGTCAGGGTTAGGTCTGGTATTTGCCATCATCTGGCTCATACTTTTGCATTTTTCGCATTCTTGTTGGCCAGATCCAGGGCGTTTTCCGGTTTGGATCACATAGTAATGTGGTATCACACTGAAACAGTGAGTTAATCTTGGATTCAATCTATATTTTAGAGGATAACACCGGTTAGGTCAGGGTTAGGTCTGTTGTTTGCCTTCATCTGGCTCATACTTTCGCATTTTTCGCATACTTGTTGGCCCGATCCTGGGCGATTTCTGTTTTGGATCACGTAGTAATGTGTTTCCACACTGCAACAGTGAGTTAAACCTGGATTCGATCTATATATTAGAGGTTAACACCGGTTAGGTCAGGGTTAGGTCTGGTATTTGCCATCATCCGGCTCATACTTTCGCATTTTTCGCATACTTGTTGGCCAGATCCTGGACGTTTTCTGGTTTGGATCAGATAGTAATGTGGTATCACACTGAAACAGTGAGTTAATCTTGGATTCAATCTATATTTTAGAGGATAACACCGGTTAGGTCAGGGTTAGGTCTGTTGTTTGCCTTCATCTGGCTCATACTTTTGCATTTTTCACCTACTTGTTGGCCAGATACTGGGCGTTTTCTTGGTTGGATCACGTAGTAATATGGCACCACACTCAAACAGTGAGTCAAACCTTGATTCAATCTATATTTTAGAGGATAACATCGGTTAGGTCAGGGTTAGGTCTGGTATTTGCCATCATCTGTCTCATACTTTCGCATTTTTCACCTACTTGTTGGCCAGATACTGGGCGTTTTCTTGGTTGGATCACGTAGTAATGTGTTTCCACACTGCAACAGTGAGTTAAACCTGGATTCAATCTATATTTTAGAGGATAACATCGGTTAGGTCAGGGTTAGGTCTGGTATTTGCCATCATCTGACTAATATTTTCGCATTTTTCGCATACTCGTTGACCAGATCCTGGGCGATTTCTGGTTTGGATCACGTAGTAATGTGTTTCCACACTGCAACAGTGAGTTAAACCTGGATTCAATCTATATTTTAGAGGATAACACCGGTTAGGTCAGGGTTAGGTCTGGTATTTGCCATCATCTGGCTCATACTTTTGCATTTTTCGCATTCTTGTTGGCCAGATCCAGGGCGTTTTCAGGTTTGGATCACATAGTAATGTGGTATCACACTGAAACAGTGAGTTAATCTTGGATTCAATCTATATTTTAGAGGATAACACCGGTTAGGTCAGGGTTAGGTCTGGTATTTGCCATCATCTGGCTCATATTTTCGCATTTTTCGCATACTCGTTGACCAGATCCTGGGCGATTTCTGGTTTGGATCACGTGGTAATGTGTTTCCACACTGCAACAGTGAGTTAAACCTGGATTCAATCTATATTTTAGGGGATAACAACGGTTAGGTCAGGGTTAGGTCTGGTATTTGCCATCATCTGGCTAATATTTTCGCATTTTTCGCATACATGTTGGCCAGATCCTGGGCGATTTCTGTTTGGGATCAGGTAGTAATGTGTTTCCACACTGCAACAGTGAGTTAAACCTGGATTCGATCTATATATTAGAGGGTAACACCGGTTAGGTTAGGGTTAGGTCTGGTATTTGCCATCATCTGGCTCATACATTCGCATTTTTCGCATACTTGTTGGCCAGATCCTGGGCGTTTTCTGGTTTGGATCACATAGTAATGTGGTATCACACTGAAACAGCAAGTTAATCCTGGATTCGATCTATATATTAGAGGGTAACATCGGTTAGGTTTGGGTTAGGTCTGGTATTTGCCATCATCTGGCTCATACATTCGCATTTTTCGCATACTTGTTGGCCAGATCCTGGGCGCTTTCAAGTTTGGATCACGTATTAATGTGGTACCACACTGAAACAGTGAGTTAATCCTGGATTCGATCTATATATTAGAGGGTAACACCGGTTAGGTTTGGGTTAGGTCTGGTATTTGCCATCATCTGGCTCATACTTTCGCATTTTTCGCATACTTGTTGGCCCGATCCTGGGCGTTTTCTGGTTTGGATCACGTAGTAATGTGGCACCACACTGCAACCGTGAGTTAAACCGGAATTCAATCTATATTTTAGAGGATACCTCCGGCTAGGTCAGGGTTAGGTCTGGTATTTGCAATCATTTGGCTCATAGTTTCGCATTTTTCGCATACTTGTTGGCCAGATCCTGGGCGTTTTCTGGGTTGGATCCGGTAGTATTGTGGTACGGCACTGAAACAGTGAGTAAATCCTGGATTCGATGTATATGTTAGAGGGTAACACCGGTTAGGTTTGGGTTAGGTCTGGTATTTGCCATCATCTGGCTCATACTTTCGCATTTTTCGCATACTCGTTGACCAGATCCTGGGCGATTTCTGGTTTGGATGACGTAGTAATGTGTTTCCACACTTTTTTTTTTTTTTTTTTTTTTTTTTTTTTTTTTTGTCGTGGGGAAAATCTTCGAAAGACTCCCTCCCACCTCCTTGGGGAGAGGTGGGAGGGGTGTGTGGGATTCCCCGCGCCCGTACAACGACAGGCGCGGGACCTACCCACTAAAAACCCCACGGTGACCCTTCGGCACGCTTTGGGAGGATACCGGGAATCGCTCGAAGCATTCTTCCGGTATCCTCCCCGTGCCCGCGCTTTCGCGCCCATCCCCGGGGGGGACAATCGGTCCCCCCAGTAGACACACTGCCTCATAGCGGCGGGACGGGGCCACTCCATCCCGCCGCTATCCGTCCCGGGGCCGCGTTTAGTGGCGGCTGCGAGCCCCAACTCGCAACTGCCCGCGACCCCGTTTCCACCCCTCGGCGGCCGGGCGTTCATGGCCGCACCAGACCGCCGAGGGTGCCTCCCCTTGCGTCGGACCGGTAGGGGGAGGCACTCCTACCCCCAACCGGTCCGAATGTGTTTCCACACTGCAACAGTGAATTAAACCTGGATTCAATCTATATTTTAGAGGATAACATCGGTTAGGTCAGGGTTAGGTCTGGTATTTGCCATCATCTGGCTAATATTTTCGCATTTTTCGCATACATGTTGGCCAGATCCTGGGCGATTTCTGTTTGGGATCAGGTAGTAATGTGTTTCCACACTGCAACAGTGAGTTAAACCTGGATTCGATCTATATATTAGAGGGTAACACCGGTTAGGTTTGGGTTAGGTCTGGTATTTGCCATCATCTGGCTAATATTTTCGCATTTTTCGCATACTCGTTGACCAGATCCTGGGCGATTTCTGGTTTGGATCACGTAGTAATGTGTTTCCACACTGCAACAGTGAGTTAAACCTGGATTCAATCTATATTTTAGAGGATAACACCGGTTAGGTCAGGGTTAGGTCTGGTATTTGCAATCATTTGGCTCATAGTTTCGCATTTTTCGCATACTTGTTGGCCAGATCCTGGGCGTTTTCTGGGTTGGATCACGTAGTAATGTGGCACCACACTGCAACCGTGAGTTAAACCGGAATTCAATCTATATTTTAGAGGATACCTCCGGCTAGGTCAGGGTTAGGTCTGGTATTTGCCATCATCTGGCTAATAGTTTCGCATTTTTCGCATACATGTTGGCCAGATCCTGGGCGTTTTCTGGTTTGGATCACGTAGTAATGTGGCACCACACTGCAACCGTGAGTTAAACCGGAATTCAATCTATATTTTAGAGGATACCTCCGGCTAGGTCAGGGTTAGGTCTGGTATTTGCAATCATTTGGCTCATAGTTTCGCATTTTTCGCGTACTTGTTGGCCAGATCCTGGGCGTTTTCTGGGTTGGATCCGGTAGTATTGCGGTACGGCACTGAAACAGTGAGTAAATCCTGGATTCGATGTATATGTTAGAGGGTAACACCGGTTAGGTTTGAGTTAGGTCTGGTATTTGCCATCATCTGGCTCATACATTCGCATTTTTCGCATACTTGTTGGCCAGATCCTGGGCGCTTTCAAGTTTGGATCACGTATTAATGTGGTACCACACTGAAACAGTGAGTTAATCCTGGATTCGATCTATATATTAGAGGGTAACACCGGATAGGTCAGGGTTAGGTCTGGTATTTGCAATCATTTGGCTCATAGTTTCGCATTTTTCGCATACTCGTTGACCAGATCCTGGGCGATTTCTGGTTTGGATCACGTAGTAATGTGTTTCCACACTGCAACAGTGAGTTAAACCTGGATTCGATCTATATATTAGAGGTTAACACCGGATAGGTCAGGGTTAGGTCTGGTATTTGCCATCATCCGGCTCATACTTTCGCATTTTTCGCATACTTGTTGGCCAGATCCTGGGCGTTTTCTGGTTTGGATCACATAGTAATGTGGTATCACACTGAAACAGCGAGTTAATCTTGGATTCAATCTATATTTTAGAGGATAACACCGGTTAGGTCAGGGTTAGGTCTGTTGTTTGCCATCATCTGGCTCATACATTCGCATTTTTCACCTACTTGTTGGCCAGATACTGGGCGTTTTCTTGGTTGGATCACGTAGTAATGTGTTTCCACACTGCAACAGTGAGTTAAACCTTGATTCAATCTATATTTTAGAGGATAACTTCGGTTAGGTCAGGGTTAGGTCTGGTATTTGCCATCATCTGTCTCATACTTTCGCATTTTTCACCTACTTGTTGGCCAGATACTGGGCGTTTTCTTGGTTGGATCACGTAGTAATGTGTTTCCACACTGCAACAGTGAGTTAAACCTGGATTCAATCTATATTTTAGAGGATAACATCGGTTAGGTCAGGGTTAGGTCTGGTATTTGCCATCATCTGACTAATATTTTCGCATTTTTCGCATACTCGTTGACCAGATCCTGGGCGATTTCTGGTTTGGATCACGTAGTAATGTGTTTCCACACTGCAACAGTGAGTTAATCTTGGATTCAATCTATATTTTAGAGGATAACACCGGTTAGGTCAGGGTTAGGTCTGGTATTTGCCATCATCTGGCTCATATTTTCGCATTTTTCGCATACTCGTTGACCAGATCCTGGGCGATTTCTGGTTTGGATCACGTAGTAATGTGTTTCCACACTGCAACAGTGAGTTAAACCTGGATTCAATCTATATTTTAGAGGATAACAACGGTTAGGTCAGGGTTAGGTCTGGTATTTGCCATCATCTGGATCATACTTTCGCATTTTTCGCATACTTGTTGGCCAGATCCTGGGCGCTTTCAAGTTTGGATCACGTATTAATGCGGTACCACACTGAAACAGTGAGTTAATCCTGGATTCGATCTATATATTAGAGGGTAACACCGGTTAGGTTTCGGTTAGGTCTGGTATTTGCCATCATCTGGCTCATAGTTTCGCATTTTTCGCATTCTTGTTGGCCAGATCCTGAGCGTTTTCTGGGTTGCATTAGGTAGTAGTGTGGTACGGCACTGAAAAAGTGAAGTATTCCTGGTTTCGATCTATATATTAGAGGGTAACACCGGTTAGGTTTGGGTTAGGTCTGGTATTTGCCATCATTTGGCTCATAGTTTCGCATTTTTCGCGTCCTTATTGGCCAGATCCTCGGCGTTTTCTGGTTTGGATCATGTAGTAATGTGGATCCACACTGCAACAGTGAGTTAAACCTGGATTCAATCTATATTTTAGAGGATAACACCGGTTAGGTCAGGGTGAGGTCTGGTATTTGCCATCATCTGTCTGATGCTTTCGCATTTTTCACCTACTTGTTGGCCAGATCCTGGGCGTCTTCAGGTTTGGATAACGTAGTAATGTGGCACCACACACAAACAGTGAGTTAAACCTGAATTCAATCTATATTTTAGAGGATAACATCGGCTAGGTCACTGTTAGGTCTGTTAATTGCCATCATTTGGCTCATATCTTCGCATTTTTCGCCTACTTATTGGCCAGATCCTGGGCGTTTTCTGGTTTGGATCACGTAGTAATGTGGTTCCACACAGCAACAGTGAGTTAAACCTGGATTCAATCTATATTTTAGAGGATAACACCGGTTAGGTCAGGGTGAGGTCTGGTATTTGCCATCATCTGTCTGATGCTTTCGCATTTTTCACCTACTTGTTGGCCAGATCCTGGGCGTCTTCAGGTTTGGATAACGTAGTAATGTGGCACCACACACAAACAGTGAGTTAAACCTGAATTCAATCTATATTTTAGAGGATAACATCGGCTAGGTCACTGTTAGGTCTGTTAATTGCCATCATTTGGCTCATATCTTCGCATTTTTCGCCTACTTATTGGCCAGATCCTGGGCGTTTTCTGGTTTGGATCACGTAGTAATGTGGTTCCACACAGCAACAGTGAGTTAAACCTGGATTCAATCTATATTTTAGAGGATAACACCGGTTAGGTCAGGGTTAGGCCTGGTATTTGCCATCATCTGGCTCATTGTTTCGCATTTTTCGCATACTTGTTGGCCAGATACTGGGCGATTTCTGCTTTGGATCACGTAGTAATGTGTTTGCACACTGCAACAGTGAGTTAATCCTGGATACAATCTATATATTAGAGGGTAACACCGGTTAGGTCAGGGTTAGGTCTGGTATTTGCCACCATCTGGCTCATACTTTCGCATTTTTGACCTACTTGTTGGCCAGATCCTGGGCGTTTTCTGGTTTGGATCACGTAGTAATGTGGTTCCACACAGCAACAGTGAGTTAAACCTGGATTCAATCTATATTTTAGAGGATAACACCGGTTAGGTCAGGGTTAGGTCTGGTATTTGCAATCATCTGGCTCATACTTTTGCATTTTTCGCATACTTGTTGGCCAGATCCGGGGCGTTTTCTGGTTTGGATCAGGTAGTAATGTAGTACCACTCTGAAACAGTGAGTTAAACCTGGATTCAATCTATATTTTTGAGGATAACACCGGTTAGGTCACGGTTAGGTCTGGTATTTGCCTTCATCTGGCTCATGGTTCCGCATTTTTCGCATACTTGTTGGCCAGATCCTAGGCGTTTTCTGGGTTGGATCAGGTAGTAGTGTGGTACCACACTGAAATAGTGCAGTAATCCTGGATTCGATCTATATATTAGAGGGTAACACCGGTTAGGTCAGGGTTAGGTCTGGTATTTGCCACCATCTGGCTCATACTTTCGCATTTTTGACCTACTTGTTGGCCAGATCCGGGGCGTTTTCTGGTTTGGATCACGTAGTAATGTAGAACCACTCTGAAACAGTGAGTTAATCCTGGATTCAATCTATATTTTATAGGATAACACCGGTTAGGTCAAGGTTAGGTCTAGTATTTGCCATCATCTGGCTCACACTTTTGCATTTTTCGCATACTTGTTGGCCAGATCCTGGGCGTTTTCTGGTTTGGATCACGTAGTAATATGTTTCCACACTGCAACAGTGAGTTAAACCTGGATTCGATCTATATATTAGAGTGTAACACAGTTTAGGTTAGGGTTAGGTCTGGTATTTGCCATCATCTGTCTCATACTTTCGCATTTTTCACCTACTTGTTGGCCAGATCCTGGCGCTTTCAAGTTTGGATCGCGCATTAATGTGGTACCACACTGTAACAGTGGGTTAATCCTGGATTCGATCTATATATTAGAGGATAACACCGGTTAGGTCAGGGTTAGGCCTGGTATTTGCCATCATCTGGCTCATTGTTTCGCATTTTTCACCTACTTGTTGGCCAGATCCTGGGCGTTTTCTGGTTTGGATCACGTAGTAATGTGTTTCCACACTGCAACAGTGAGTTAAACCTGGATTCGATCTATATATTAGAGGGTAACACCGGTTAGGTTTGGGTTAGGCCTGGTATTTGCCATCATCTGGCTCATTGTTTCGCATTTTTCACCTACTTGTTGGCCAGGTCCTGGCCGTTTTCTGGGTTCGATCTGACAGTAGTGTGGTACCGCACTGAAATAGTGAGTTAATCCTGGATTCGATCTATATATTAAATGGTAACACCGGTTAGGTCAGGGTTAGGTCTGGTATTTGCCATCATCTGTCTGATGCTTTCGCATTTTTCACCTACTAGTTGGCCAGATCCTGGGCGTTTTCTAATTCGGATCACGTAGTAATGTGACACCACTATGAAACAGTGAGTTAAACCTGTATTCAATCTATATTTTAGAGGATAACACCGGATAGGTCAGGGTTAGGTCCGGTATTTGCCATCATCTGGCTCATACTTTCGCATTTTTCGCATACTTGTTGGCCAGATCCAGGGCGTTTTCTGGGTTGGATCAGGTAGTAGTGTGGTACCGCACTGAAATAGTGCAGTAATCCTGGATTCGATCTATATATTAGAGGATAACACCGGTTAGGTCAGGGTTAGGTCTGGTATTTGCCATCATCTGGCACATACATTCGCATTTTTTGCATACTTGTTGGCCAGATCCGGGGCGTCTTCAGGTTTGGATCACGTAGTAATGTGGCACCACACTCAAACAGTCACTTTAACCTGGATTCAATCTATATTTTAGAGGATAACACCGGCTAGGTTTGGGTTAGGTCTGGTATTTGCAACCATCTGGCTCATACTTTCGCATTTTTCACCTACTTGTTTGCCAGATCCAGGGCGTTTTCTGGGTTGGATCAGGTAGTAGTGTGGTACCGCACTGAAATAGTGCAGTAATCCTGGATTCGATCTATATATTAGTGGGTAACACCGGCTAGGTTTGGGTTAGGTCTGGTATTTGCCGTCGTCTGCCTCATACTTTCGCATTTTTCGCATACTTGTTGGCCAGATCCAGGGCGTTTTCAAGTTTGGATCACGTATTAATGTGGTACCACACTGTAACAGTGAGTTAATCCTGGATTCGATCTATATATTAGAGGATAGCACCGGTTAGGTCAGGGTTAGGCCTGGTATTTGCCATCATCTGGCTCATTGTTTCGCATTTTTCGCATACTTGTTGGCCAGATCCGGGGCGTTTTCTGGTTTGGATCAGGTAGTAATGTAGAACCACTCTGAAACAGTGAGTTAAACCTGGATTCAATCTATATTTTAGAGGATAACACCGGTGAGGTCAGGGTTAGGCCTGGTATTTGCCATCATCTGGCTCATTGTTTCGCATTTTTCGCATACTTGTTGGCCAGATCCTGGGCGATTTCTGTTTTGGATCACGTAGTAATGTGTTTCCACACTGCAACAGTGAGTTAAACCAGGATTCAATCTATATTTTAGAGGATAACACCGGTTAGGTCAGGGTTAGGTCTGGTGTTTGCCTTCATCTGGCTCATGGTTCCGCATTTTTCGCATACTTGTTGGCCAGATCCTGGGCGTTTTCTGGTTTGGATCACGTAGTAATGTAGAACCACTCTGAAACAGTGAGTTAAACCTGGATTCAATCTATATTTTAGAGGATAACACCGGTTAGGTCAGGGTTAGGTCTGGTATTTGCCATCATCTGGCTCATACTTTCGCATTTTTCGCATACTTGTTGGCCAGATCCTGGGCGATTTCTGTTTTGGATCACGTAGTAATGTGTTTCCACACTGCAACAGTGAGTTAAACCTGGATTCGATCTATATACTAGAGGGTAACACAGTTTAGGTCTGGTATTTGCCATCATCTGTCTGATGCTTTCGCATTTTTCACCTACTTGTTGGCCAGATCCTGGGCGTTTTCTAATTCGGATCACGTAGTAATGTGACACCACTATGAAACAGTGAGTTAAACCTGGATTCAATCTATATTTTAGAGGATAACACCGGTTAGGTCAGGGTTAGGCCTGGTATTTGCCATCATCTGGCTTATTGTTTCGCATTTTTCGCATACTTGTTGGTCAGATCCTGGGCGATTTCTGTTTTGGATCACGTAGTAATGTGTTTCCACACTGCAACAGTGAGTTAAACCTGGATACAATCTATATATTAGAGGGTAACACCGGTTAGGTCAGGGTTTAGGACTGGTGTTTGCCTTCATCTGGCTCATGGTTCCGCATTTTTCGCATACTTCTTGGCCAGATCCTGGGCGTTTTCTGGTTTGGATCACGTAGTAATGTAGAACCACTCTGAAACAGTGAGTTAAACCTGGATTCAATCTATATTTTAGAGGATAACACCGGTTAGGTCAGGGTTAGGTCTGGTATTTGCCATCATCTGGCTCATACTTTTGCATTTTTCGCATACTTGTTGGCCAGATCCAGGGCGTTTTCTGGGTTGGATCATGTAGTAGAGTGGTACCGCACTGAAATAGTGCAGTAATCCTGGATTCGATCTATACATTAGTGGGTAACACCGGCTAGGTTTGGGTTAGGTCTGGTATTTGCCACCATCTGGCTCAGACTTTCGCATTTTTCACCTACTTGTTGGCCAGATCCTGGGCGTTTTCTGGTTCGGATCACGTAGTAATGTGTTTCCACACTGCAACAGTGAGTTAGACCTGGATTCGACCTATATATTAGAGGGTAACAACGGTTAGGTTTGGGTTAGGTCTGGTATTTGCCATCATCTGGCTCATACTTTCGCATTTTTCGCATACTTGTTGGCCAGATCCTGGGCGTTTTCTGTTTTGGATCACATACTAATGTGATAACACACTGAAACAGTGAAGTAATCCTGGATTCGATCTACATATTAGAGGGTAACACCGCTTAGGTTTGGGTTAGGTCTGGTATTTGCCATCATCTGTCTGATGCTTTCGCATTTTTCACCTACTTGTTGGCCAGATCCTGGGCGTTTTCTAATTCGGATCACGTAGTAATGTGACACCACACTGCAACAGTGAGTTAAACCTGGATTCAATCTATATTTTAGAGGATAACACCGGTTAGGTCAGTGTTAGGTCTGGTATTTGCCATCAGCTGGCTCATACTTTTGCATTTTTCGCATACTTGTTGGCCAGATCCTGGGCGCTTTCAGGGTTGGATCAGGTAGTAGTGTGGTACCGCACTGAAATAGTGCAGTAATCCTGGATTCGATCTATATTTTAGAGGATAACACCGGTTAGGTCAGGGTTAGGTCTGGTATTTGCCATCATCTGGCTCATAGTTTCGCATTTTTCGCATACTTGTTGGCCAGATCCTGGGCGTTTTCTGGTTCGGACCACGTAGTAATGTGACACCACACTGCAACAGTGAGTTAAACCTGGATTCAATCTATATTTTAGAGGATAACACCGGTTAGGTCAGTGTTAGGTCTGGTATTTGCCATCAGCTGGCTCATACTTTTGCATTTTTCGCATACTTGTTGGCCAGATCCAGGGCGTTTTCAGGGTTGGATCACATAGTAATGTGTTTCCACACTGCAACAGTGAGTTAAACCTGGATTCAATCTATATTTTGGAGGATAACACTGGCTAGGTCAGGGTTAGGTTCGGTATTTGCCATCATCTGTCTCATACTTTCGCATTTTTCGCATACTTGTTGGCCAGATCCAGGGCGATTTCTGTTTTGGATCACGTAGTAATGTGTTTCCACACTGCAACAGTGAGTTAAACCTGGATACAATCTATATATTAGAGGGTAACACCGGTTAGGTCAGGGTTAGGTCTGGTGTTTGCCTTCATCTGGCTCATGGTTCCGCATTTTTCGTATACTTGTTGGCCAGATCCTGGGCGTTTTCTGGTTTGGATCACGTAGTAATGTAGATCCACTCAGAAACAGTGAGTTAAACCTGTATTCAATCTATATTTTAGAGGATAACACCGGTTAGGTCAGGGTTAGGTCTGGTATTTGTCATCATCTGTCTCATACTTCCGCATTTTTCACCTACTGGTTGGCCAGATACTGAGCATTTTCTGGGATGGATCACGTAGTAATGTGTTTCCACACTGCAACAGTGAGTTAAACCTGGATTCAATCTATATTTTAGAAGATAACACCGGTTAGGTCAGGGTTAGGTCTGGTATTTGCCATCATCTGTCTGATGCTTTCGCATTTTTCACCTACTTCTTGGCCAGATCCTGGGCGTTTTCTGGATCGGATCACGTAGTAATGTGTTTCCACACTGCAACAGTGAGTTAAACCTGGATTCGATCTATATATTAGAGGGTAACACCGGTTAGGTTTGGGTTAGGTCTGGTGTTTGCCTTCATCTGGCTCATGGTTCCGCATTTTTCGCATACTTGTTGACCAGATCCTGAGCGTTTTCTGGTTTGGATCACGTAGTAATGTAGAACCACTCTGAAACAGTGAGTTAAACCTGTATTCAATCTATATTTTAGAGGATAACACCGGTTAGGTTTGGGTTAGGTCTGGTATTTGCCATCATCTGGCTCATACTTTCGCATTTTTCGCATACTTGTTGGTCAGATCCTGAGCTTTTTCTGGTTTGGATCACATACTAATGTGGTAACACACTGAAACAGTGAAATAATCCTGGATTCGATCTATATATTAGAGGGTAACACCGCTTAGGTTTGGGTTAGGTCTGGTATTTGCCATCATCTGTCTGATGCTTTCGCATTTTTCACCTACTTGTTGGCCAGATCCTGGGCGTTTTCTAATTCGGATCTCGTAGTAATGTGACACCACTATGAAACAGTGAGTTAAACCTGGATTCAATCTATATTTTAGAGGATAACACCGGTTAGGTCATGGTTAGGCCTGGTATTTGCCATCATCTGGCTCATACATTCGCATTTTTCACCTACTTGTTAGCCAGATCCGGGGCGATTTCTGTTTTGGATCACGTAGTAATGTGTTTCCACACTGCAACAGTGAGTTAAACCTGGATTCAATCTATATTTTAGAGGATAACACCGGTTAGGTCAGGGTTAGGTCTGGTATTTGCCATCAACTGGCTCATACTTTCGCATTTTTCGCATACTTGTTGGCCAGATCCAGGGCGTTTTCTGGGTTGGATCAGGTAGTAGTGTGGTACCGCACTGAAATAGTGCAGTAATCCTGGATTCGATCTATATTTTAGAGGATAACACCGGTTAGGTCAGGGTTAGGTCTGGTATTTGCCATCATCTGGCTCATAGTTTCGCATTTTTCGCATACTTGTTGGCCAGATCCTGGGCGTTTTCTGGTTCGGACCACGTAGTAATGTGACACCACACTGCAACAGTGAGTTAAACCTGGATTCAATCTATATTTTAGAGGATAACACCGGTTAGGTCAGTGTTAGGTCTGGTATTTGCCATCAGCTGGCTCATACTTTTGCATTTTTCGCATACTTGTTGGCCAGATCCAGGGCGTTTTCAGGGTTGGATCACATAGTAATGTGTTTCCACACTGCAACAGTGAGTTAAACCTGGATTCAATCTATATTTTGGAGGATAACACTGGCTAGGTCAGGGTTAGGTTCGGTATTTGCCATCATCTGTCTCATACTTTCGCATTTTTCGCATACTTGTTGGCCAGATCCAGGGCGATTTCTGTTTTGGATCACGTAGTAATGTGTTTCCACACTGCAACAGTGAGTTAAACCTGGATACAATCTATATATTAGAGGGTAACACCGGTTAGGTCAGGGTTAGGTCTGGTGTTTGCCTTCATCTGGCTCATGGTTCCGCATTTTTCGTATACTTGTTGGCCAGATCCTGGGCGTTTTCTGGTTTGGATCACGTAGTAATGTAGATCCACTCAGAAACAGTGAGTTAAACCTGTATTCAATCTATATTTTAGAGGATAACACCGGTTAGGTCAGGGTTAGGTCTGGTATTTGTCATCATCTGTCTCATACTTCCGCATTTTTCACCTACTTGTTGGCCAGATACTGGGCATTTTCTGGGATGGATCACGTAGTAATGTGTTTCCACACTGCAACAGTGAGTTAAACCTGTATTCAATCTATATTTTAGAGGATAACACCGGTTAGGTTTGGGTTAGGTCTGGTATTTGCCATCATCTGGCTCATACTTTCGCATTTTTCGCATACTTGTTGGCCAGATCCAGGGCGATTTCTGTTTTGGATCACGTAGTAATGTGTTTCCACACTGCAACAGTGAGTTAAACCTGGATACAATCTATATATTAGAGGGTAACACCGGTTAGGTCAGGGTTAGGTCTGGTGTTTGCCTTCATCTGGCTCATGGTTCCGCATTTTTCGCATACTTGTTGGCCAGATCCTGGGCGTTTTCTGGTTTGGATCACGTAGTAATGTGTTTCCACACTGCAACAGTGAGTTAAACCTGGATTCAATCTATATTTTGGAGGATAACACTGGCTAGGTCAGGGTTAGGTCCTGTATTTGCCATCATCTGGCTCATACTTTCGCATTTTCCGCATACTTGCTGGCCAGATCCTGGGCGTTTTCTGGTTTGGATCACGTAGTAATGTGTTTCCACACTGCAACAGTGAGTTAAACCTGGATTCAATCTATATTTTAGAGGATAACACCGGTTAAGTCAGGGTAGGTCTGGTATTTGCCATCACCTGGCTCATGCTTTCGCATTTTTCGCATACTTGTTGGCCAGATCCAGGGCGGTCTCTGTTTTGGATCACGTAGTATTGTGTTTCCACACTGCAACAGTGAGTTAAACCTGGATACAATCTATATATTAGAGGGTAACACCGGTTAGGTCAGGGTTAGGTCTGGTGTTTGCCTTCATCTGGCTCATGGTTCCGCATTTTTCGTATACTTGTTGGCCAGATCCTGGGCGTTTTCTGGTTTGGATCACGTAGTAATGTAGATCCACTCAGAAACAGTGAGTTAAACCTGTATTCAATCGATATTTTAGAGGATAATACCGGTTAGGTCAGGGTTAGGTCTGGTGTTTGCCTTCATCTGGCTCATGGTTCCGCATTTTTCGCATACTTGTTGGCCAGATCCTGGGCGTTTTCTGGTTTGGATCACGTAGTAATGTGTTTCCACACTGCAACAGTGAGTTAAAACTGGATTCAATCTATATTTTAGAGGATAACACCGGTTAAGTCAGGGTAGGTCTGGTATTTGCCATCACCTGGCTCATGCTTTCGCATTTTTCGCATACTTGTTGGCCAGATCCAGGGCGGTCTCTGTTTTGGATCACGTAGTATTGTGTTTCCACACTGCAACAGTGAGTTAAACCTGGATACAATCTATATATTAGAGGGTAACACCGGTTAGGTCAGGGTTAGGTCTGGTGTTTGCCTTCATCTGGCTCATGGTTCCGCATTTTTCGTATACTTGTTGGCCAGATCCTGGGCGTTTTCTGGTTTGGATCACGTAGTAATGTAGATCCACTCAGAAACAGTGAGTTAAACCTGTATTCAATCTATATTTTAGAGGATAATACCGGTTAGGTCAGGGTTAGGTCTGGTATTTGCCATCATCTGGCTCATAGTTTCGCATTTTTCGCATACTTGTTGGCCAGATCCTGGGCGTTTTCTGGTTCGGACCACGTAGTAATGTGACACCACACTGCAACAGTGAGTTAAACCTGGATTCAATCTATATTTTAGAGGATAACACCGGTTAGGTCAGGGTTAGGTCTGGTGTTTGCCTTCATCTGGCTCATGGTTCCGCATTTTTCACCTACTTGTTGGCCAGATCCTGGGCGTTTTCTGGTTTGGATAACGTAGTAATGTAGATCCACTCAGAAACAGTGAGTTAAACCTGTATTCAATCTATATTTTAGAGGATAACACCGGTTAGGTCAGGGTTAGGTCTGGTATTTGTCATCATCTGTCTCATACTTCCGCATTTTTCACCTACTTGTTGGCCAGATACTGAGCATTTTCTGGGATGGATCACGTAGTAATGTGTTTCCACACTGCAACAGTGAGTTAAACCTGGATTCAATCTATATTTTAGAAGATAACACCGGTTAGGTCAGGGTTAGGTCTGGTATTTGCCATCATCTGGCTCATACTTTTGCATTTTTCGCATACTTGTTGGCCAGATCCTGGGCGTTTTCTGTTTTGGATCACATACTAATGTGATAACACACTGAAACAGTGAAGTAATCCTGGATTCGACCTATATATTAGAGGGTAACAACGGTTAGGTTTGGGTTAGGTCTGGTATTTGCCATCATCTGGCTCATACTTTCGCATTTTTCGCATACTTGTTGGCCAGATCCTGGGCGTTTTCTGTTTTGGATCACATACTAATGTGATAACACACTGAAACAGTGAAGTAATCCTGGATTCGATCTACATATTAGAGGGTAACACCGGTTAGGTCAGGGTTAGGTCTGGTGTTTGCCTTCATCTGGCTCATGGTTCCGCATTTTTCGCATACTTGTTGGCCAGATCCTGGGCGTTTTCTGGTTTGGATCACGTAGTAATGTAGAACCACTCAGAAACAGTGAGTTAAACCTGTATTCAATCTATATTTTAGAGGATAACACCGGTTAGGTTTGGGTTAGGTCTGGTATTTGCCATCATCTGTCTGATGCTTTCGCATTTTTCACCTACTTCTTGGCCAGATCCTGGGCGTTTTCTGGTTCGGATCACGTAGTAATTTGTTTCCACACTGCAACAGTGAGTTAAACCTGGATTCGATCTATATATTAGAGGGTAACACCGGTTAGGTTTGGGTTAGGTCTGGTGTTTGCCTTCATCTGGCTCATGGTTCCGCATTTTTCGTATACTTGTTGGCCAGATCCTGGGCGTTTTCTGGTTTGGATCACGTAGTAATGTAGAACCACTCTGAAACAGTGAGTTATACCTGGATTCAATCTATATTTTAGAGGATAACACCGGTTAAGTCAGGGTAGGTCTGGTATTTGCCATCATCTGGCTCATACTTTCGCATTTTTCGCATACTTGTTGGCCAGATACTGGGCGTTCTTTGATTTGGATCACGTAGTAATGTAGAACCACTCTGAAACAGTGAGTTAAACCTGGATTCGATCTATATATTAGAGGGTAACACCGGTTAGGTTTGGGTTAGGTCTGGTGTTTGCCTTCATCTGGCTCATGGTTCCGCATTTTTCGCATACTTGTTGGCCAGATCCAGGGCGTTTTCTGGTTTGGATCACGTAGTAATATGGTACCACTCTGCAACAGTGAGTTAAACCTGGATTCAATCTATATTTTAGTGTATAACGGCGGTTAAGTCAGGGTAGGTCTGGTGTTTGCGATCATCTGGCTCATACTTTCGCATTTTTCGCATACTTGTTGGTCAGCTCCTGGGCGTTTTCTGGTTTGGATCACGTAGTAATGTAGAACCACTCTGAAACAGTGAGTTAAACCTGGATACAATCTATATTTTAGAGGATAACACAGGTTAGGTCAGGGTTAGGTCTGGTATTTGCCATCATCTGGCTCATACATTCGCGTTTTTCGCATACTTGTTGGCCGGATCCTGGACGTCTTCTGGTTTGGATCACGTAGTAATGTGGTACCACACTGAAACAGTGAGTTAATCCTGGATTCAATCTATATATTAGAGGGTAACACCGGTTAGGTTTGGGTTAGGTCTGGTATTTGCCATCATCTGGCTCATAGTTTCGCATTTTTCGCATACTTGTTGGCCAGATCCTGGGCGTTTTCTGGTTTGGATCACGTAGTAATGTAGAAACCACTCTGAAACAGTGAGTTAAACCTGAATTCAATCTATATTTTAGAGGATAACACCGGTTAGGTCAGGGTTAGGTCTGGTATTTGCCATCACCTGGCTCATGCTTTCGCATTTTTCGCATACTTGTTGGCCAGATCCAGGGCGGTCTCTGTTTTGGATCACGTAGTATTGTGTTTCCACACTGCAACAGTGAGTTAAACCTGGATACAATCTATATTTTAGAGGATAACACAGGTTAGGTCAGGGTTAGGTCTGGTATTTGCCATCATCTGGCTCATACATTCGCGTTTTTCGCATACTTGTTGGCCGGATCCTGGACGTCTTCTGGTTTGGATCACGTAGTAATGTGGTACCACACTGAAACAGTGAGTTAATCCTGGATTCGATCTATATATTAGAGGGTAACACCGGTTAGGTTTGGGTTAGGTCTGGTGTTTGCCTTCATCTGGCTCATGGTTCCGCATTTTTCGCATACTTGTTGGCCAGATCCAGGGCGTTTTCTGGTTTGGATCACGTAGTAATATGGTACCACTCTGCAACAGTGAGTTAAACCTGGATACAATCTATATTTTAGAGGATAACACCGGTTAAGTCAGGGTAGGTCTGGTATTTGCCATCAGCTGGCTCATACTTTCGCATTTTTCGCATACTTGTTGGTCAGCTCCTGGGCGTTTTCTGGTTTGGATCACGTAGTAATGTAGAAACCACTCTGAAACAGTGAGTTAAACCTGAATTCAATCTATATTTTAGAGGATAACACCGGTTAGGTCAGGGTTAGGTCTGGTATTTGCCATCACCTGGCTCATGCTTTCGCATTTTTCGCATACTTGTTGGCCAGATCCAGGGCGGTCTCTGTTTTGGATCACGTAGTATTGTGTTTCCACACTGCAACAGTGAGTTAAACCTGGATACAATCTATATATTAGAGGGTAACACCGGTTAGGTCAGGGTTAGGTCTGGTGTTTGCCTTCATCTGGCTCATGGTTCCGCATTTTTCGTATACTTGTTGGCCAGATCCTGGGCGTTTTCTGGTTTGGATCACGTAGTAATGTAGATCCACTCAGAAACAGTGAGTTAAACCTGTATTCAATCTATATTTTAGAGGATAATACCGGTTAGGTCAGGGTTAGGTCTGGTATTTGCCATCATCTGGCTCATAGTTTCGCATTTTTCGCATACTTGTTGGCCAGATCCTGGGCGTTTTCTGGTTCGGACCACGTAGTAATGTGACACCACACTGCAACAGTGAGTTAAACCTGGATTCAATCTATATTTTAGAGGATAACACCGGTTAGGTCAGGGTTAGGTCTGGTGTTTGCCTTCATCTGGCTCATGGTTCCGCATTTTTCACCTACTTGTTGGCCAGATCCTGGGCGTTTTCTGGTTTGGATAACGTAGTAATGTAGATCCACTCAGAAACAGTGAGTTAAACCTGTATTCAATCTATATTTTAGAGGATAACACCGGTTAGGTCAGGGTTAGGTCTGGTATTTGTCATCATCTGTCTCATACTTCCGCATTTTTCACCTACTTGTTGGCCAGATACTGAGCATTTTCTGGGATGGATCACGTAGTAATGTGTTTCCACACTGCAACAGTGAGTTAAACCTGGATTCAATCTATATTTTAGAAGATAACACCGGTTAGGTCAGGGTTAGGTCTGGTATTTGCCATCATCTGGCTCATACTTTTGCATTTTTCGCATACTTGTTGGCCAGATCCTGGGCGTTTTCTGTTTTGGATCACATACTAATGTGATAACACACTGAAACAGTGAAGTAATCCTGGATTCGACCTATATATTAGAGGGTAACAACGGTTAGGTTTGGGTTAGGTCTGGTATTTGCCATCATCTGGCTCATACTTTCGCATTTTTCGCATACTTGTTGGCCAGATCCTGGGCGTTTTCTGTTTTGGATCACATACTAATGTGATAACACACTGAAACAGTGAAGTAATCCTGGATTCGATCTACATATTAGAGGGTAACACCGGTTAGGTCAGGGTTAGGTCTGGTGTTTGCCTTCATCTGGCTCATGGTTCCGCATTTTTCGCATACTTGTTGGCCAGATCCTGGGCGTTTTCTGGTTTGGATCACGTAGTAATGTAGAACCACTCAGAAACAGTGAGTTAAACCTGTATTCAATCTATATTTTAGAGGATAACACCGGTTAGGTTTGGGTTAGGTCTGGTATTTGCCATCATCTGTCTGATGCTTTCGCATTTTTCACCTACTTCTTGGCCAGATCCTGGGCGTTTTCTGGTTCGGATCACGTAGTAATTTGTTTCCACACTGCAACAGTGAGTTAAACCTGGATTCGATCTATATATTAGAGGGTAACACCGGTTAGGTTTGGGTTAGGTCTGGTGTTTGCCTTCATCTGGCTCATGGTTCCGCATTTTTCGTATACTTGTTGGCCAGATCCTGGGCGTTTTCTGGTTTGGATCACGTAGTAATGTAGAACCACTCTGAAACAGTGAGTTATACCTGGATTCAATCTATATTTTAGAGGATAACACCGGTTAAGTCAGGGTAGGTCTGGTATTTGCCATCATCTGGCTCATACTTTCGCATTTTTCGCATACTTGTTGGCCAGATACTGGGCGTTCTTTGATTTGGATCACGTAGTAATGTAGAACCACTCTGAAACAGTGAGTTAAACCTGGATTCGATCTATATATTAGAGGGTAACACCGGTTAGGTTTGGGTTAGGTCTGGTGTTTGCCTTCATCTGGCTCATGGTTCCGCATTTTTCGCATACTTGTTGGCCAGATCCAGGGCGTTTTCTGGTTTGGATCACGTAGTAATATGGTACCACTCTGCAACAGTGAGTTAAACCTGGATTCAATCTATATTTTAGTGTATAACGGCGGTTAAGTCAGGGTAGGTCTGGTGTTTGCGATCATCTGGCTCATACTTTCGCATTTTTCGCATACTTGTTGGTCAGCTCCTGGGCGTTTTCTGGTTTGGATCACGTAGTAATGTAGAACCACTCTGAAACAGTGAGTTATACCTGGATTCAATCTATATTTTAGAGGATAACACCGGTTAAGTCAGGGTAGGTCTGGTATTTGCCATCATCTGGCTCATACTTTCGCATTTTTCGCATACTTGTTGGCCAGATCCAGGGCGGTCTCTGTTTTGGATCACGTAGTATTGTGTTTCCACACTGCAACAGTGAGTTAAACCTGGATACAATCTATATATTAGAGGGTAACACCGGTTAGGTCAGGGTTAGGTCTGGTATTTGCCATCAGCTGGCTCATACTTTTGCATTTTTCGCATACTTGTTGGCCAGATCCAGGGCGTTTTCAGGGTTGGATCACATAGTAATGTGTTTCCACACTGCAACAGTGAGTTAAACCTGGATTCGATCTATATATTAGAGGGTAACACCGGTTAGGTTTGGGTTAGGTCTGGTGTTTGCCTTCATCTGGCTCATGGTTCCGCATTTTTCGCATACTTGTTGGCCAGATCCAGGGCGTTTTCTGGTTTGGATCACGTAGTAATATGGTACCACTCTGCAACAGTGAGTTAAACCTGGATACAATCTATATTTTAGAGGATAACACAGGTTAGGTCAGGGTTAGGTCTGGTATTTGCCATCATCTGGCTCATACATTCGCGTTTTTCGCATACTTGTTGGCCGGATCCTGGACGTCTTCTGGTTTGGATCACGTAGTAATGTGGTACCACACTGAAACAGTGAGTTAATCCTGGATTCAATCTATATATTAGAGGGTAACACCGGTTAGGTTTGGGTTAGGTCTGGTATTTGCCATCATCTGGCTCATAGTTTCGCATTTTTCGCATACTTGTTGGCCAGATCCTGGGCGTTTTCTGGTTTGGATCACGTAGTAATGTAGAAACCACTCTGAAACAGTGAGTTAAACCTGAATTCAATCTATATTTTAGAGGATAACACCGGTTAGGTCAGGGTTAGGTCTGGTATTTGCCATCACCTGGCTCATGCTTTCGCATTTTTCGCATACTTGTTGGCCAGATCCAGGGCGGTCTCTGTTTTGGATCACGTAGTATTGTGTTTCCACACTGCAACAGTGAGTTAAACCTGGATACAATCTATATTTTAGAGGATAACACAGGTTAGGTCAGGGTTAGGTCTGGTATTTGCCATCATCTGGCTCATACATTCGCGTTTTTCGCATACTTGTTGGCCGGATCCTGGACGTCTTCTGGTTTGGATCACGTAGTAATGTGGTACCACACTGAAACAGTGAGTTAATCCTGGATTCGATCTATATATTAGAGGGTAACACCGGTTAGGTTTGGGTTAGGTCTGGTGTTTGCCTTCATCTGGCTCATGGTTCCGCATTTTTCGCATACTTGTTGGCCAGATCCAGGGCGTTTTCTGGTTTGGATCACGTAGTAATATGGTACCACTCTGCAACAGTGAGTTAAACCTGGATACAATCTATATTTTAGAGGATAACACCGGTTAAGTCAGGGTAGGTCTGGTATTTGCCATCAGCTGGCTCATACTTTCGCATTTTTCGCATACTTGTTGGTCAGCTCCTGGGCGTTTTCTGGTTTGGATCACGTAGTAATGTAGAAACCACTCTGAAACAGTGAGTTAAACCTGAATTCAATCTATATTTTAGAGGATAACACCGGTTAGGTCAGGGTTAGGTCTGGTATTTGCCATCACCTGGCTCATGCTTTCGCATTTTTCGCATACTTGTTGGCCAGATCCAGGGCGGTCTCTGTTTTGGATCACGTAGTATTGTGTTTCCACACTGCAACAGTGAGTTAAACCTGGATACAATCTATATTTTAGAGGATAACACAGGTTAGGTCAGGGTTAGGTCTGGTATTTGCCATCATCTGGCTCATACATTCGCGTTTTTCGCATACTTGTTGGCCGGATCCTGGACGTCTTCTGGTTTGGATCACGTAGTAATGTGGTACCACACTGAAACAGTGAGTTAATCCTGGATTCAATCTATATATTAGAGGGTAACACCGGTTAGGTTTGGGTTAGGTCTGGTATTTGCCATCATCTGGCTCATAGTTTCGCATTTTTCGCATACTTGTTGGCCAGATCCTGGGCGTTTTCTGGTTCGGACCACGTAGTAATGTGACACCACACTGCAACAGTGAGTTAAACCTGGATTCAATCTATATTTTAGAGGATAACACCGGTTAGGTCAGTGTTAGGTCTGGTATTTGCCATCATCTGTCTCATACTTTCGCATTTTTCGCATACTTGTTGGCCAGATCCAGGGCGATTTCTGTTTTGGATCACGTAGTAATGTGTTTCCACACTGCAACAGTGAGTTAAACCTGGATACAATCTATATATTAGAGGGTAACACCGGTTAGGTCAGCGTTAGGTCTGGTGTTTGCCTTCATCTGGCTCATGGTTCCGCATTTTTCGTATACTTGTTGGCCAGATCCTGGGCGTTTTCTGGTTTGGATCACGTAGTAATGTAGATCCACTCAGAAACAGTGAGTTAAACCTGTATTCAATCTATATTTTAGAAGATAACACCGGTTAGGTCAGGGTTAGGTCTGGTATTTGTCATCATCTGTCTCATACTTCCGCATTTTTCACCTACTTGTTGGCCAGATACTGGGCATTTTCTGGGATGGATCACGTAGTAATGTGTTTCCACACTGCAACAGTGAGTTAAACCTGGATTCAATCTATATATTAGAGGGTAACACCGGTTAAGTCAGGGTAGGTCTGGTATTTGCCATCATCTGGCTCATACTTTCGCATTTTTCGCATACTTGTTGGCCAGATACTGGGCGCTTTCAAGTTTGGATCACGTATTAATGTGGTACCACACTGAAACAGTGAGTTAATCCTGGATTCGATCTATATATTAGAGGGTAACACCGGTTAGGTTTGGGTTAGGTCTGGTGTTTGCCTTCATCTGGCTCATGGTTCCGCATTTTTCGCATACTTGTTGGCCAGATCCTGGGCGTTTTCTGGTTTGGATCACGTAGTAATGTGTTTCCACACTGCAACAGTGAGTTAAACCTGGATACAATCTATATATTAGAGGGTAACACCGGTTAAGTCAGGGTAGGTCTGGTATTTGCCATCATCTGGCTCATACTTTCGCATTTTTCGCATACTTGTTGGCCAGATACTGGGCGCTTTCAAGTTTGGATCACGTATTAATGTGGTACCACACTGAAACAGTGAGTTAATCCTGGATTCGATCTATATATTAGAGGGTAGCACCGGTTAGGTTTGGGTTAGGTCTGGTATTTGCCATCATCTGTCTCATACTTTCGCATTTTTCGCATACTTGTTGGCCAGATCCAGGGCGATTTCTGTTTTGGATCACGTAGTAATGTGTTTCCACACTGCAACAGTGAGTTAAACCTGGATACAATCTATATATTAGAGGGTAACACCGGTTAAGTCAGGGTAGGTCTGGTATTTGCCATCATCTGGCTCATACTTTCGCATTTTTCGCATACTTGTTGGCCAGATACTGGGCGTTCTTTGATTTGGATCACGTAGTAATGTAGAACCACTCTGAAACAGTGAGTTAATCTTGGATTCGATCTATATATTAGAGGGTAAGGCCGGTTAGGTTTGGGTTAGGTCTGGTATTTGCCATCATCTGGCTCATACTTTCGCATTTTTCGCATACTTGTTGGCCAGATCCAGGGCGCTTTCAAGTTTGGATCACGTATTAATGTGGTACCACACTGAAACAGTGAGTTAATCCTGGATTCGATCTATATATTAGAGGGTAACACCGTTTAGGTTTGGGTTAGGTCTGGTATTTGCCATCAACTGGCTCATACTTTCGCATTTTTCGCATACTTGTTGGCCAGATCCTGGGCGTTTTCTGGTTTGGATCACGTAGGAATGTGTTTCCACACTGCAGCAGTGAGTTAAACCTGGATTCAATCTATATTTTGGAGGATAACACTGGCTAGATCAGGGTTAGGTCCGGTATTTGCCATCATCTGTCTCATACATTCGCATTTTTCGCATACTTGTTGGCCAGATCCAGGGCGTTTTCAGGTTTGGATCACGTAGTAATATGGTACCACTCTGCAACAGTGAGATAAACCTGGATTCAATCTATATTTTAGTGGATAACGGCGGTTAAGTCAGGGTAGGTCTGGTGTTTGCGATCATCTGGCTCATACTTTCGCATTTTTCGCATACTTGTTGGCCAGATCCAGGGCGGTCTCTGTTTTGGATCACGTAGTATTGTGTTTCCACACTGCAACAGTGAGTTAAACCTGGATACAATCTATATTTTAGAGGATAACACAGGTTAGGTCAGGGTTAGGTCTGGTATTTGCCATCATCTGGCTCATACATTCGCGTTTTTCGCATACTTGTTGGCCGGATCCTGGGCGTCTTCTGGTTTGGATCACGTAGTAATGTGGTACCACACTGAAACAGTGAGTTAATCCTGGATTCAATCTATATATTAGAGGGTAACACCGGTTAGGTTTGGGTTAGGTCTAGTATTTGCCATCATCTGGCTCACACTTTCGCATTTTTCGCATACTTGTTGGCCAGATACTGGGCGTTTTTTGATTTGGATCACGTAGTAATGTAGAACCACTCTGAAACAGTGAGTTAAACCTGGAATCGATCTATATATTAGAGGGTAACACCGGTTAGGTTTGGGTTAGGACTGGTATTTGCTATCATCTGGCTCATACTTTCGCATTTTCCGCATACTTGTTGGCCAGATACTGGGCGTTTTTTGATTTGGATCACGTAGTAATGTAGAACCACTCTGAAACAGTGAGTTAAACCTGGAATCGATGTATATATTAGAGGGTAACACCGGTTAGGTTTGGGTTAGGACTGGTATTTGCTATCATCTGGCTCATACTTTCGCATTTTTCGCATACTTGTTGGCCAGATCCAGGGCGTATTCAGGTTTGGATCACATAGTAATGTGGTACCACTCTGAAACAGCGAGTTAATCCTGGATAAATTTTCTGTATATTAGAGGGTAACACCAGTTAGGTTTGGGTTAGGTGTGGTATTTGCCATCATCTGGCTCATACTTTCGCATTTTCCGCATACATGCTGGCCAGATCCTGGGCGTTTTCTGGTTTGGATAACGTAGTAATGTAGAACCACTCTGAAACAGTGAGTTAAACCTGGATTCAATCTATATTTTAGAGGATAACGGCGGTTAAGTCAGGGTAGGTCTGGTATTTGCCATCATCTGGCTCATACTTTCGCATTTTTCGCATACTGGTTGGCCAGATACTGGGCGTTTTTTGATTTGGATCACGTAGTAATGTAGAACCACTCTGAAACAGTGAGTTAAACCTGGATTCGATCTATATATTAGAGGGTAACACCGGTTAGGATTTGGTTAGGTCTGGTATTTGCTATCATGTGGCTCATGCTTCCGCATTTTTCACCTACTTGTTGGCCAGATACTGGGCGTCTTCTGGGTTGGATCACGTAGTAATGTGTTTCCACACTGCAACAGTGAGTTGAACCTGGATTCAATCTATATTTTGGAGGATAACACCGCTTAGGTCAGGGTTAGGTCTGGTATTTGCCATCATCTGGCTCATTCTTTCGCATTTTCCGCATACTTGTTGGCCAGATACTGGGCGTTTTTTGATTTGGATCACGTAGTAATGTAGAACCAATCTGAAACAGTGAGTTAAACCTGGATTCGATCTATATATTAGAGGGTAACAACGGTTACGTCAGGGTTAGGTCTAGTATTTGCCATCATCTGGCTCACACTTTCGCATTTTGCGCATACTTGTTGGCCAGATCCAGGGCGTTTTCTGGTTTGGATCACGTAGTAATATGGAACCACACTGAAACAGTGAGTTAAACCTGGATTCAATCTATATATTAGAGGGTAACACCGGTTAGGTTTGGGTTAGGTGTGGTATTTGCCATCATCTGGCTCATACTTTCGCATTTTTCGCATACTTGTTGGCCAGATCCAGGGCGGTCTCTGTTTTGGATCACGTAGTATTGTGTTTCCACACTGCAACAGTGAGTTAAACCTGGATACAATCTATATTTTAGAGGATAACACAGGTTAGGTCAGGGTTAGGTCCGGTGTTTGCCATCATCTGGCTCATACACTCGTATTTTTCGCATACTCGTTGGCCAGATCCTGGGCGTCTTCTGGTTTGGATCACGTAGTAATGTGGTACCACACTGAAACAGTGAGTTAATCCTGGATTCAATCTATATATTAGAGGGTAACACCGGTTAGGTTTGGGTTAGGTGTGGTATTTGCCATCATCTGGCTCATACTTTCGCATTTTTCGCATACATGTTGGCCAGATCCAGGGCGTTTTCTGGTTTGGATCACGTAGTAATATGGAACCACACTGAAACAGTGAGTTAAACCTGGATTCAATCTATATGTTAGTGGATAACGGCGGTTAAGTCAGGGTAGGTCTGGTGTTTGCGATCATCTGGCTCATACTTTCGCATTTTTCGCATACTTGTTGCTCAGCTCCTGGGCGTTTTCTGGTTTGGATCACGTAGTAATGTAGAAACCACTCTGAAACAGTGAGTTAAACCTGAATTCAATCTATACATTAGAGGGTAACACCGGTTAGGTTTGGGTTAGGTGTGGTATTTACCATCATCTGGCTCATACTTTCGCATTTTGCGCATACTTGTTGGCCAGATCCAGGGCGTTTTTTGATTTGGATCACGTAGTAATGTAGAACCACTCTGAAACAGTGTGTTAAACCTGGATTCGATCTATATATTAGAGGGTAACACCGGTTAGGATTTGGTTAGGTCTGGTATTTTCTATCATCTGGCTCATGCTTCCGCATTTTTCGCATTCTTGTTGGCCAGATCCTGGGCGTTTTCTGGTTTGGATCACATAGTAATGTGGTATCACACTGAAACAGCGAGTTAATCCTGGATTCGATCTATATATTAGAGGGTAACACCGGATAGGTTTGGGTTAGGTCTGGTGTTTGCCATCATCTGGCTCATACTTTCGCATTCTTCGCGTACTTGTTGGCCAGATACTGGGCGTTTTCTCGGTTGGATCACGTAGTAATGTGGTACCACACTGAAACAGCGAGTTAATCCTGGATTCGATCTATATATTAGGGGGTTACACCGGTTAGGTTTGGGTTAGTTCTGGTGTTTGCTATCATCTGGCTCATACTTTCGTATTTTTCGCATACTTGTTGGCCAGATACAGGGCGTATTCAGGTTTGGATCACATAGTAATGTGGTATCACACTGAAACACCGAGTTAATCCTGGATTCGATCTATATATTAGAGGGTAACACCGTTTAGGTTTGGGTTAGGTCTGGTATTTGCCATCATCTGGCTCATACTTTCGCATTTTTCGCGTACTTGTTGGCCAGATACTGGGCGTTTTTTCGTTTGGATCACGTAGTAATGTGGTACCACACTTAAACAGCGAGTTAATCCTGGATTCGATCTATATATTAAGGGGTTACACCGGTTAGGTTTGGGTTAGGTCTGGTATTTGCTATCATCTGGCTCATACTTTCGCATTTTTCACCTACTTCTTGGCCAGATCCTGGGCGTTTTCTGGTTCGGATCACGTAGTAATGTGTTTCCACACTGCAACAGTGAGTTAAACCTGGATTCGATCTATATATTAGAGGGTAACACCGGTTAGGTTTGGGTTAGGTCTGGTGTTTGCCTTCATCTGGCTCATGGTTCCGCATTTTTCGCATACTTGTTGGCCAGATCCTGGGCGTTTTCTGGTTTGGATCACGTAGTAATGTGTTTCCACACTGCAACAGTGAGTTAAACCTGGATTCAATCTATATTTTAGAGGATAACACCGGTTAAGTCAGGGTAGGTCTGGTATTTGCCATCATCTGGCTCATACTTTCGCATTTTTCGCATACTTGTTGGCCAGATCCAGGGCGCTTTCAAGTTTGGATCACGTATTAATGTGGTACCACACTGAAACAGTGAGTTAATCTTGGATTCGATCTATATATTAGAGGGTAACACCGGTTAGGTTTGGGTTAGGTCTGGTATTTGCCATCATCTGGCTCATACTTTCGCATTTTTCGCATACTTGTTGGCCAGATCCAGGGCGCTTTCAAGTTTGGATCACGTATTAATGTGGTACCACACTGAAACAGTGAGTTAATCCTGGATTCGATCTATATATTAGAGGGTAACACCGGTTAGGTTTGGGTTAGGTCTGGTATTTGCCATCAACTGGCTCATACTTTCGCATATTTCGCATACTTGTTGGCCAGATCCTGGGCGTTCTTTGATTTTGATCACGTAGTAATGTAGAACCACTCTGAAACAGTGAGTTAATCTTGGATTCGATCTATATATTAGAGGGTAACACCGGTTAGGTTTGGGTTAGGACTGGTATTTGCTATCATCTGGCTCATGCTTCCGCATTTTTCGCATACTTGTTGGCCAGATCCTGGGCGTTTTCTGGTTTGGATCACGTAGTAATGTGGTACCACACTGACACAGCGAGTTAATCCTGGATTCGATCTATATATTAGAGGGTAACACCGGTTAGGTTTGGGTTAGGTCTGGTATTTGCCATCATCTGGCTCATACTTTCGCATTTTTCGCGTACTTGTTGGCCAGATACTGGGCGTTTTCTCGTTTGGATCACGTAGTAATGCGGTACCACACTGAAACAGCGAGTTAATCCTGGATTCGATCTATATTTTGGAGGATAACACCGCTTAGGTCAGGGTTAGGTCCGGTATTTGCCATCATCTGGCTCATACATTCGCGTTTTTCGCATACTTGTTGGCCAGATCCTGGGCGTCTTCTGGTTTGGATCACGTAGTAATGTGGCACCACACACAAACAGTGAGTTAAACCTGGATTCAATCTATATTTTAGAGGATAACACCGGTTAGGTCAGGGTTAGGTCCGGTATTTGCCATCATCTGGCTCATACATTCGTATTTTTCGCATACTCGTTGGCCAGATCCTGGGCGTCTTCTGGTTTGGATCACGTAGTAATGTGGTACCACACTGAAACAGTGAGTTAATCCTGGATTCAATCTATATTTTAGACGATAACGGCGGTTAAGTCAGTGTAGGTCTGGTATTTGCCATCATCTGGCTCATACTTTCGCATTTTTCACCTACTTGTTGGCCAGATACTGCGCGTTTTCTGGGTTGGATCACGTAGTAATGTGTTTCCACACTGCAACAGTGAGTTAAACCTGGATTCAATCTATATTTTGGAGGATAACACCGCTTAGGTCAGGGTTAGGTCTAGTATTTGCCATCATCTGGCTCACACTTTCGCATTTTTCGCATACTTGTTGGCCAGATCCCGGGCGTTTTCTGGTTTGGATCACGTAGTAACGTGTTTCCACACTGCAACAGTGAGTTAGACCTGAATTCGATCTATATGTTAGAGGGTAACACCGGTTAGGTTTGGGTGAGGTCTGGTATTTGCCATCATCTGGCTCATACTTTCGCATTTTCCGCATACCTGTTGGCCAGATACTGGGCGTTTTTTGATTTGGATCACGTAGTAATGTAGAACCACTCTGAAACAGTGAGTTAAACCTGGATTCGATCTATATATTAGAGGGTAACACCGGTTAGGTCAGGGTTAGGTCTAGTATTTGCCATCATCTGGCTCACACTTTCGCATTTTTCGCATACTTGTTGGCCAGATCCAGGGCGTTTTCTGGTTTGGATCACGTAGTAATATGGAACCACACTGAAACAGTGAGTTAAACCTGGATTCAATCTATATTTTAGAGGATAACACTGGTTAGGTCAGGGTTAGGTCAGTTAATTACCATCATTTGGCTCATATCTTCGCATTTTTCGCCTACTTATTGGCTAGATCCTGGGCGTTTTCTGGTTTGGATCACGTAGTAATGTGGTTCCACACAGCAACAGTGAGTTAAACCTGGATACAATCTATATTTTAGAGGATAACACCGGTTAGGTCAGGGTTAGGTCCGGTGTTTGCCATCATCTGGCTCATTCACTCGTATTTTTCGCATACTCGTTGGCCAGATCCTGGGCGTCTTCTGGTTTGGATCACGTAGTAATATGGAACCACACTGAAACAGTGAGTTAATCCTGGATTCGATCTATATATTAGCGGGTAACACCGGTTAGGTTTGGGTTAGGTCTGGTGTTTGCTATCACCTGGCTCATATTTTCGTATTTTTCGCATACTTGTTGGCCAGATACAGGGCGTATTCAGGTTTGGATCACATAGTAATGTGGTATCACACCGAAACAGCGAGTTAATCCTGGATTCGATCTATATATTAGAGGGTAACACCGGTTAGGTTTGGGTTAGGTCTGGTATTTGCCATCATCTGGCTCATACTTTCGCATTTTTCGCCTACTTATTGGCCAGATCCTGGGCGTTTTCTGGTTTGGATCGCGATGTAATGTGGTTCCACACAGCAACCGTGAGTTAAACCTGGATACAATCTATATTTTAGAGGATAACGCAGGTTAGGTCAGGGTTAGGTCTGGTATTTGCCATCATCTGGCTCATACATTCGCATTTTTCGCATACTTGTTGGCCAGATCCTGGGCGTCTTCTGGTTTGGATCACGTGGTAATGTGGCACCACACACAAACAGTGAGTTAAACCTGGATTCAATGTATATTTTAGAGGATAACACTGGTTAGGTCAGGGTTAGGTCAGTTAATTGCCATCATTTGGCTCATATCTTCGCATTTTTCGCCTACTTATTGGCCAGATCCTGGGCGTTTTCTGGTTTGGATCACGTAGTAAGGTGGTTCCACACAGCAACTGTGAGTTAAACCTGGATACAATCTATATTTTAGAGGATAACACCGGTTAGGTCAGGGTTAGGTCCGGTATTTGCCATCATCTGGCTCATACATTCGTATTTTTCGCATACTCGTTGGCCAGATCCTGGGCGTCTTCTGGTTTGGATCACGTAGTAATGTGGTACCACACTGAAACAGTGAGTTAATCCTGGATTCAATCTATATTTCAGAGGATAACACCGGTTAGGTCAGGGTTAGGTCTGGTATTTGCCATCATCTGTCTCATACTTTTGCATTTTTCGCATACTTGATGGCCAGATCCGGGGCGTTTTCTGGTTTGGATCAGGTAGTAATGTAGAACCTCTCTGCAACAGTGAGTTAAACCTGGATTCGATCTATATTTTAGAGGATAACACCGGTTAGGTCAGGGTTAGGTCCGGTATTTGCCATCATCTGGCTCATACATTCGTATTTTTCGCATACTCGTTGGCCAGATCCTGGGCGTCTTCTGGTTTGGATCACGTAGTAATGTGGTACCACACTGAAACAGTGAGTTAATCCTGGATTCGATCTATATTTTAGAGGATAACACCGGTTAGGTCAGGGTTAGGTCTGGTATTTGCCATCATCTGGCTCATACTTTCGCATTTTTCGCATACTTGTTGGCCAGATACTGGGCGTTTTCTGGGTTGGATCACGTAGTAATGTGTTTCCACACTGCAACAGTGAGTTAAACCTGGATTCAATCTATATTTTGGAGGATAACACTGGCTAGGTCAGGGTTAGGTCCGGTATTTGCCATCATCTGTCTCATACTTTCGCATTTTTCGCATACTTATTGGCCAGATCCAGGGCGTTTTCTGGTTTGGATCACGTAGTAATATGGTACCACACTCAAACAGTCACTTAAACCTGGATTCAATCTATATACTAGAGGGTAACACCGGTTAGGTTTAGGGTTAGGTCTGGTATTTGCCATCATCTGGCTCATACTTTCGCATTTTTCGCATACTTGTTGGCCAGATCCTGGGTGGTTTCTGGTTTGGATCACGTAGTAGTGTAGATCCACTCTGAAACAGTGTGTTAAACCTGAATTCAATCTATATTTTAGAGGATAACATCGGCTAGGTCACTGTTAGGTCTGTTAAGTGCCATCATTTGGCTCATATCTTCGCATTTTTCGCCTACTTATTGGCCAGATCCTGGGCGTTTTCTGGTTTGGATCGCGTAGTAATGTGGTTCCACACAGCAACAGTGCGTTAAACCTGGATACAATCTATAATTTAGAGGATAACACAGGTTAGGTCAGGGTTAGGTCTGGTATTTGCCATCATCTGGCTCATACATTCGCGTTTTTCGCATACTTGTTGGCCAGATCCTGGGCGTCTTCTGGTTTGGATCACGTAGTAATGTGGCACCACACACAAACAGTGAGTTAAACCTGGATTCAATCTATATTTTAGAGGATAACGGCGGTTAAGTCAGGGTAGGTCTGGTATTTGCCATCATCTGGCTCATACTTTCGCATTTTCCGCATACTTGCTGGCCAGATCCTGGGCGTCTTCTGGTTTGGATCACGTAGTAATGTAGAACCACTCTGAAACAGTGAGTGAAACCTGGATTCAATCTATATTTTAGAGGATAACGGCGGTTAAGTCAGGGTAGGTCTGGTATTTGCCATCATCTGGCTCATACTTTCGCATTTTTCACCTACTTGTTGGCCAGATACTGGGCGTTTTCTGGGTTGGATCACATAGTAATGTGGTATCACAATGAAACAGCGAGTTAATCCTAGATTCGACCTATATATTAGAGGGTAACACCGGTTAGGTTTTGGTTAGGTCTGGTATTTGCTATCATCTGGCTCATGCTTCCGCATTTTTCGCATACTTGTTGGCCAGATCCTGGGCGTTTTCTGGTTTGGATCACATAGTAATGTGGTATCACAATGAAACAGCGAGTTAATCCTGGATTCGACCTATATATTAGAGGGTAACACCGGTTAGGTTTTGGTTAGGTCTGGTATTTGCTATCATCTGGCTCATGCTTCCGCATTTTTCGCATACTTGTTGGCCAGATCCTGGGCGTTTTCTGGTTTGGATCACATAGTAATGTGGTATCACAATGAAACAGCGAGTTAATCCTAGATTCGACCTATATATTAGAGGGTAACACCGGTTAGGTTTTAGTTAGGTCTGGTATTTGCTATCATCTGGCTCATGCTTCCGCATTTTTCGCATACTTGTTGGCCAGATCCTGGGCGTTTTCTGGTTTGGATCACATAGTAATGTGGTATCACAATGAAACAGCGAGTTAATCCTGGATTCGACCTATATATTAGAGGGTAACACCGGTTAGGTTTTGGTTAGGTCTGGTATTTGCTATCATCTGGCTCATGCTTCCGCATTTTTCGCATACTTGTTGGCCAGATCCTGGGCGTCTTCTGGTTTGGATCACGTGGTAATGTGGCACCACACACAAACAGTGAGTTAAACCTGGATTCAATGTATATTTTAGAGAATAACAATGGTTAGGTCAGGGTTAGGTCAGTTAATTGCCATCATTTGGCTCATATCTTCGCATTTTTCGCCTACTTATTGGCCAGAACCTGGGCGTTTTCTGGTTTGGATCACGTAGTAAGGTGGTTCCACACAGCAACTGTGAGTTAAACCTGGATACAATCTATATTTTAGAGGATAACACCGGTTATGTCAGGGTTAGGTCCGGTATTTGCCATCATCTGGCTCATACATTCGTATTTTTCGCATACTCGTTGGCCAGATCCTGGGCGTCTTCTGGTTTGGATCACGTAGTAATGTGGTACCACACTGAAACAGTGAGTTAATCCTGGATTCGATCTATATTTTAGTGGATAACACTGGTTAGGTCAGGGTTAGGTCTAGTATTTGCCATCATCTGGCTCACACTTTCGCATTTTTCGCATACTTGTTGGCCAGATCCAGGGCGTTTTCTGGTTTGGATCACGTAGTAATGTGTTTCCACACTGCAACAGTGAGTTAAACCTGGATTCGATCTATATATTAGAGGGTAACACCGGTTAGGTTTGGGTTAGGTCAGGTAATTGCCATCATCTGGCTCATACTTTCGCATTTTTCGCATAGTTGTTGGCCAGATCCTGGGCGTTTTCTGGTTCGGATCACGTAGTAATGTGACGCCACACTCAAACAGTCACTTAAACCTGGATTCAATCTATATTTTAGAGGATAACACCGGTTAGGTCACGGTTAGGTCTGGTATTTGCCATCATCTGGCTCATAATTTCGCATTTTTCGCATACTTGTTGGCCAGATCCTGGGCGTTTTCTGTTTTGGATCACATACTAATGTGGCAACACACTGAAACAGTGAAGTAATCCTGGATTCGATCTATATATTAGAGGGTAACACCGGTTAGGTTTGGGATAGGTCTGGTATTTGCCATCATCTGGCTCATACTTTCGCATTTGTCGCATACTCGTTGGCCAGATCTAGGGCGTAGTCAGGTTTGGATCACATAGTAATGTGGTATCACACTGATACGGTGAGATAATCTTGGATTCCATCTATAGTTTAGAGGATAATACCGGTAAGGTCAGGGTTAGGTCTGGTATTTGCCATCATCTGGGTCATACTTTCGCATTTTCCGCATACTTGCTGGCCAGATCCTGGGCGTTTTCTGGTTTGGATCTCGTAGTAATGTGGTACCACACTGATACAGTGAGTTAATCCTGGATTCGATCTATATTTTAGAGGGTAACACCGGTTAGGTCAGGGTTAGGTCTGGTATTTGCCACCATCTGGCTCATACTTTCGCATTTTTCGCATACTTGTTGGCCAGATCCTGGGCGATTTCTGGTTTGGATCACATAGTAATGTGGTATCACACTGAAACAGCGAGTTAATCGTGGATTCGATCTATATATTAGAGGGTAACACCGGTTAGGTTTTGGTTAGGTCTGGTATTTGCATTCATCTGGCTCATGCTTCCGCATTCTTCGTATACTTGTTGGCCAGATCCTGGGCGTTTTCTGGTTTGGATCACGAAGTAATGTGGTTCCACACAGCAACAGTGAGTTAAACCTGGATACAATCTATATTTTAGAGGATAACACCGGTTAGGTCAGTGTTAGGTCTGGTATTTGCCGTCGTCTGCCTCATTCTTTCGCATTTTTCGCATACTTGTTGGCCAGATCCTGGGCGTTTTCTGGTTTGGATCACATAGTAATGTGGTATCACAATGAAACAGTGAGTTAATCCTGGATTCGACCTATATATTAGAGGGTAACACCGGTTAGGTTTTGGTTAGGTCTGGTATTTGCTACCATCTGGCTCATGCTTCCGCATTTTTCGCATACTTGTTGGCCAGATCCTGGGCGATATCTGGTTTGGATCAAATAGTAATGTGGTATCACACTGAAACAGCGAGTTAATCCTGGATTCGATCTATATATTAGAGGGTAACACCGGTTAGGTTTGGGTTAAGTCTGGTATTTGCCATCATCTGGCTCATACTTTCGCATTTTTCGCGTACTTGTTGGCCAGATCCTGGGCGTTTTCTCGTTTGGATCACGTAGTAATGTGGTACCACACTGAAACAGCGAGTTAATCCTGGATTCGATCTATATATTAGAGGGTAACACCGGTCAGGTTTGGGTTAGGTCTGATATTTGCCATCATCTGGCTCATAATGTCGCATTTTTCGCATACTTGATGGCCAGATCCTGGACATTTTCTGGGTCGGATAACGTACTAATGGGGCACCACACTGCAACAGTGTGTTAAACCTGAATTCAATCTATATTTTAGAGGATATCACCGGTTAGGTCAGGGTTAGTTCTGTTAATTGCCATCATTTGGCTCATATCTTCGCATTTTTCACCTACTTATTGGCCAGAGGCTGGGCGTTTTCTGGTTTGGATCACGTAGTAATGTGGTTCCACACAACAACAGTGAGTTAAACCTGGATACAACCTATATTTTAGAGGATAACACCGGTTAGGTCAGGGTTAGGTCTGGTATTTGCCGTCGTCTGCCTCATTCTTTCGCATTTCTCGCATACTTGTTGGCCAGATCCAGGGCGCTTTCAAGTTTGGATCACGTATTAATGTGGTACCACACTGAAACAGTGAGTTAAACCTGGATACTATCTATATTTTAGAGGATAACACCGGTTAGGTCAGGGTTAGGTCTGGTATTTGCCATCATCTGGCTCATACATTCGCATTCTTCGCATACTTGTTGGCCAGATACTGGGCGTTTTCTGGGTTGGATCACGTATTAATGTGGTACCACACTGAAACAGTGAGTTAAACCTGGATACTATCTATATTTTAGAGGATAACACCGGTTAGGTCAGGGTTAGGCCTGGTATTTGCCACCATCTGGCTCATAGTTTCGCATTTTTCGCATACTTGTTGGCCAGATCCTGGGCGTTTTCTGGTTTGGATCACGTAGTAATGTAGAAACCACTCTGAAACAGTGACTTAAACCTGAATTCAATCTATATTTTAGAGGATAACACCGGTTAGGTCAGGGTTAGGTCTGGTATTTGCCATCGTCTCGCTCACATCTTCGAATTTTTCGCATACTTGTTGGCCAGATCCTGGGCGTTTTCTGGTTTGGATCACGTAGTAATGTGGTTCCACACAGCAACAGGGAGTTAAACCTGGATTCAATCTATATTTTAGAGGATACCACCGGCTAGGCCAGGGTTAGGTCTGGTATTTGCCATCATCTGGCTCATACTTTCGCATTTTTCGCGTACTTGTTGGCTAGATCCAGGGCGCTCTCAAGTTTGGATCACGTATTAATGTGGTACCACACTGAAACAGTGAGTGAATCCTGGATTCAATCTATATTTTAGGGGATAACACCGGTTAGGTCAGGGTTAGGTCTGGTATTTGCCGTCGTCTGCCTCATTCTTTCGCATTTTTAGCATACTTGTTGGCCAGATCCAGGGCGTATTCAGGTTTGGATCACATAGTAATGTGGTATCACACTGAAACAGTGAGTTAATCTTGGATTCGATCTATATATTAGGGGGTATCACCGGTTAGGTTTTGGTTAGGTCTGGTATTTGCCTTCATCTGGCTCATGCTTCCGCATTTTTCGCATACTTGTTGGCCAGATCCTGGCCGTTTTCTGGTTTGGATCACGTAGTAATGTGGCACCACACACAAACAGTGAGTTAAACCTGGATTCAATCTATATTTTAGAGGATAATACCGGTTAGGTCAGGGTTAGGTCTGGTATTTGCCATCGTCTCGCTCACATCTTCGAATTTTTCGCATACTTGTTGGCCAGATCCTGGGCGTTTTCTGGTTTGGATCACGTAGTAATGTGGTTCCACACAGCAACAGCGAGTTAAACCTGGATTCAATCTATATATTAGAGGATAACACCGGTTAGGTCAGGGTTAGGCCTGGTATTTGCCACCATCTGGCTCATAGTTTCGCATTTTTCGCATACTTGTTGGCCAGATCCTGGGCGTTTTCTGGGTTGGATCAGTTAGTAGTGTGGTACCCCACTGAAACAGTGAAGTAATTCTGGATTCAATCTATATATTAGAGGGTAACACCGGTTAGGATTGGGTTAGGTCTGGTATTTGCCATCATCTGGCTCATACTTTCGCAATTTTCGCATACTTGTTGGCCAGATCCAGGGCGTATTCAGGTTTGGATCACATAGTAATGTGGTATCACACTGAAACGGTGAGTGAATCCTGGATTCAATCTATATTTTAGAGGATAACACCGGTTAGGTCAGGGATAGGTCTGGTATTTGCCGTCGTCTGCCTCATTCTTTCGCATTTTTAGCATACTTGTTGGCCAGATCCAGGGCGTATTCAGGTTTGGATCACATAGTAATGTGGTATCACACTGAAACAGTGAGTGAATCCTGGATTCAATCTATATTTTAGAGGATAACACCGGTTAGGTCAGGGTTAGGTCTGGTATTTGCCGTCGTCTGCCTCATTCTTTCGCATTTTTCGCATATTTGTTGACCAGATCCAGGGCGCTTTCAAGTTTGGATCACGCATTAATGTGGTCCCCACTGAAACAGTGAGTTAAACCTGAATTCAATCTATATTTTAGAGGATAACACCGGTTAGGTCAGGGTTAGGTCTGTTAATTGCCATCATTTGGCTCATATCTTCGCATTTTTCGCCTACTTATTGGCCAGATCCTGGGCGTTTTCTGGTTTGGATCACGTAGTAATGTGGTTCCACACAGCAACAGTGAGTTAAACCTGGATACAATCTATATTTTAGAGGATAACACCGGTTAGGTTTGGGTTAGGTCTGGTATTTGCCATCATCAAGCTCATACTTTTGCATTTTTCGCATACTTGTTGGCCAGATCCGGGGCGTTTTCTGGTTTGGATCACGTAGTAATGTAGAACCACTCTGAAACAGTGAGTTAAACCTGGATTCAATCTATATTTTAGAGGATAACACCGGTTAGGTCAGGGTTAGGTCTGGTATTTGCCATCATTTGGCTCATATCTTCGCATTTTTCGCCTACTTATTGGCCAGATCCTGGGCGTTTTCTGGTTTGGATCACGTAGTAATGTGGTTCCACACAGCAACAGTGAGTTAAACCTGGATACAATCTATATTTTAGAGGATAACACCGGTTAGGTCAGGGTTAGGTCTGGCATTTGCCATCATTTGGCTCATATCTTCGCATTTTTCGCCTACTTATTGGCCAGATCCTGGGCGTTTTCTGGTTTGGATCACGTAGTAATGTGGTACCACACTGAAACAGTGAGTTAAACCTGGATACAATCTATATATTAGAGGGTAACACCGGTTAGGTCAGGGTTAGGTCTGGTGTTTGCCTTCATCTGGCTCATGGTTCCGCATTTTTCGCTTACTTGTTGGCCAGGTCCCTGGGCGTTTTCTGGTTTGAATCACGTAGTAATGTGGTTCCACACAGCAACAGTGAGTTAAACCTGGATTCAATCTATATATTAGAGGGTGACACCGGTTAGGTTAGGGTTGGGTCTGGTATTTGCCATCATGTGGCTCATACTTTCGCATTTTTCGCCTACTTATTGGCCAGATCCTGGGCGTTTTCTGGTTTGGATCACGTAGTAATGTGGTTCCACACAGCAACAGTGAGTTAAACCTGGATACAATCTATATTTTAGAGGATAACACCGGTTAGGTCAGGGTTAGGTCTGGTATTTGCCGTCGTCTGCCTCATTCTTTCGCATTTCTCGCATACTTGTTGACCAGATCCAGGGCGCTTTCAAGTTTGGATCACTTATTAATGTGGTACCACACTGAAACAGTGAGCTAAACCTGGATACTATCTATATTTTAGAGGATAACACCGGTTAGGTCAGGGTTAGGTCTGGTATTTGCCGTCGTCTGCCTCATTCTTTCGCATTTCTCGCATACTTGTTGACCAGATGCTGGGCGTTTTCTGGTTTGGATCACGTAGTAATGTGGTTCCACACAGCAACAGTGAGTTAAACCTGGATACAATCTATATTTTAGAGGATAACACCGGTTAGGTTAGGGTTAGGTCTGGTATTTGCCATCATGTGGCTCATACTTTCGCATTTTTCGCCTACTTATTGGCCAGATCCTGGGCGTTTTCTGGTTTGGATCACGTAGTAATGTGGTTCCACACAGCAACAGTGAGTTAAACCTGGATACAATCTATATTTTAGAGGATAACACCGGTTAGGTCAGGGTTAGGTCTGGTATTTGCCGTCGTCTGCCTCATTCTTTCGCATTTCTCGCATACTTGTTGACCAGATCCAGGGCGCTTTCAAGTTTGGATCACTTATTATTGTGGTACCACACTGAAACAGTGAGTTAAACCTGGATACTATCTATATTTTAGAGGATAACCCCGGTTAGGTCAGGGTTAGGTCTGGTATTTGCCATCATCTGGCTCATACATTCGCATTTTTCGCATACTTGTTGGCCAGATGCTGGGCGTTTTCTGGTTTGGATCACGTAGTAATGTGGTTCCACACAGCAACAGTGAGTTAAACCTGGATACAATCTATATTTTAGAGGATAACACCGGTTAGGTCAGGGTTAGGTCTGGTATTTGCCATCATCTGGCTCATACATTCGCATTTTTCGCATACTTATTGCCCAGATCCTGGGCGTTTTCTGGTTTGGATCACGTAGTAATGTGTACCACACTGCAACAGTGAGTTAAACCTGGATTCAATCTATATATTAGAAGGTAACACCGGTTAGGTTTGGGTTAGGTCTGGTATTTGCCATCATCTGGCTCATACTGTCGCATTTTTCGCATACTTGTTGGCCCGATCCAGGGCGCTCTCAAGTTTGGATCACGTATTAATGTGGTACCACACTGAAACAGTGAGTTAATCCTGGATTCAATCTATATTTTAGAGGATAACACCGGTTAGGTCAGGGTTAGGTCTGGTATTTGCCGTCGTCTGCCCCATTCTTACGCATTTTTAGCATACTTGTTGGCCAGATCCTGGGCGTTTTCTGGATTGGATCACATAGTAATGTGGTATCACACTGAAACAGTGAGTTAAACCTGGATACAATCTATATTTTAGAGGATAACACCAGTTAGGTCAGGGTTAGGTCTGGTATTTGCCGTCGTCTGGCTCATACTTTTGCATTTTTCGCATACTTGTTGGCCAGATCCTGGGCGACTTCTGGTTTGGATCACGTAGTAATGTAGAACCACTCTGAAACAGTGAGTTAAACCTGGATACAATCTATATTTTAGAGGATAACACCGGTTAGGTCAGGGTTAGGTCTGTTAATTGCCATCATTTGACTCATATCTTCGCATTTTTCGCCTACTTGTTGGCCAGATCCAGGGCGTTTTCTGGTTTGGATCACGGAGTAATGTGGTTCTACACAGCAACAGTGAGTTAAACCTGGATACAATCTATATTTTAGAGGATAACACCAGTTAGGTCAGGGTTAGGTCTGGTATTTGCCGTCGTCTGGCTCATACTTTTGCATTTTTCGCATACTTGTTGGCCAGATCCGGGGCGTTTGCTGGTTTGGATCACGTAGTAATGTAGAACCACTCTGAAACAGTGAGTTAAACCTGGATTCAATCTATATATTAGAGGATAACACCGGTTAGGTCAGGGTTAGGTCTGGTATTTGGCTTCATCTGGCTCATACATTCGCATTTTTCGCATACTTGTTGGCCAGATCCTGGGCAACTTCTGGTTTGGATCACGTAGTAATGTAGAACCACTCTGAAACAGTGAGTTAAACCTGGATTCAATCTATATTTTAGAGGATAACACCGGTTAGGGCAGGGTTAGGTCTGGTATTTGCCATCATCTGGCTCATACATTCGCATTTTTCGCATACTTGTTGGCCAGATCCTGGGCGTCTTCTGGTTTGGATCACGTAGTAAAGGGCACCACACTGCAACAGTGTGTTAAACCTGAATTCAATCTATATTTTAGAGGATAACACCGGTTAGGTCAGGGTTAGGTCTGTTAATTGCCATCATTTGACTCATATCTTCGCATTTTTCGCCTACTTGTTGGCCAGATTCTGGGCGTTTTCTGGTTTGGATCACGTAGTAATGTGGTTCCACACAGCAACAGTGAGTTAAACCTGGATACAATCTATATTTTGGAGGATAACACCGGTTAGGTCAGGGTTAGGTCTGGTATTTGCCATCATCTGGCTCATACATTCGCATTTTTCGCATACTTGTTGGCCAGATCCTGGGCAACTTCTGGTTTGGATCACGTAGTAATGTAGAACCACTCTGAAACAGTGAGTTAAACCTGGATTCAATCTATATTTTAGAGGATAACACCGGTTAGGGCAGGGTTAGGTCTGGTATTTGCCGTCGTCTGCCTCATTCTTTCGCATTTTTCGCATACTTGTTGGCCCGATCCAGGGCGCTCTCAAGTTTGGATCACGTATTAATGTGGTACCACTCTGAAACAGTGAGTTAAACCTGGATTCAATCTATATTTTAGAGGATAACACCGGTTAGTTCAGGGTTAGGTCTGGTATTTGCCATCATCTGCCTCATACTTTCGCATTTTTCGCATACTTGTTGGCCAGATCCAGGGCGCTTTCAAGTTTGGATCACGTATTAATGTGGTACCACACTGAAACAGTGAGTTAATCCTGGATTCAATCTATATTTTAGAGGATAACACCGGTTAGGTCAGGGTTAGGTCTGGTATTTGCCGTCGTCTGCCTCATTCATTCGCATTTTTCGCATACTTGTTGGCTAGATCCAGGGCGCTTTCAAGTTTGGATCACGTATTAATGTGGTACCACACTGAAACAGTGAGTTAAACCTGGATTCAATCTATATTTTAGAGGATAACACCGGTTAGGTCAGGGTTAGGTCTGGTATTTGCCATCATCTGGCTCATACATTCGCATTTTTCGCATACTTGATGGCCAGATCCTGGGCGTTTTCTGGTTTGGATCACGTAGTAATGTGGTACCACACTGAAACAGTGAGCTAATCCTGGATTCGATCTATATATTAGAGGGTAACACCGGTTAGGTCAGGGTTAGGTCTGGTATTTGCTATCACCTGGCTCATACTTTCGCATTTTTCGCATACTGATTGGCCAGATCCTGGGCGTTTTCTGGTTTGGATCACGTAGTAATGTGGTTCCACACAGCAACAGTGAGTTAAACCTGGATTCAATCTATATTTTAGAGGATAACTCCGGTTAGGTCAGGGTTAGGTCTGGTATTTGCCATCATCTGGCTCATACTTTTGCAATTTTCGCATACTTGTTGGCCAGATCCGGGGCGTTTTCTGGTTTGGTTCACGTAGTAATGTGTACCACACTCCAACAGTGAGTTAATCCTGGATTCAATCTATATTTTAGAGGATAACACCGGTTAGGACAGGGTTAGGTCTGGTATTTGCCATCATCTGGCTCATACTTTTGCAATTTTCGCATACTTGTTGGCCAGATCCGGGGCGTTTTCTGGTTTGGTTCACGTAGTAATGTGTACCACACTGCAACAGTGAGTTAATCCTGGATTCAATCTATATTTTAGAGGATAACACCGGTTAGGTCAGGGTTAGGTCTGGTATTTGCCATCATCTGCCTCATACTTTCGCATTTTTCGCATACTTGTTGGCCAGATCCTGGGCGTTTTCTGGTTTGGATCACGTAGTAATGTAGAACCACTCTGAAACAGTGAGTTAAACCTGGATTCAATCTATATTTTAGAGGATAACACCGGTTAGGTCAGGGTTAGGTCTGGTATTTGCCATCATCAGGCTCATACATTCGCATTTTTCGCATACTTGTTGGCCAGATCCAGGGCGTTTTCTAGTTTGGATCACGTAGTAATGTGGTTCCACACAGCAACAGTGAGTTAAACCTGAATTCAATCTATATTTTAGAGGATAACACCGGTTAGGTCAGGGTTAGGTCTGTTAATTGCCATCATTTGGCACATATCTTCGCATTTTTCGCCTACTTATTGGCCAGATCCTGGGCGTTTTCTGGTTTGGATCACGTAGTAATGTGGTTCCACACAGCAACAGTGAGTTAAACCTGGATACAATCTATATTTTAGAGGATAACACCGGTTAGGTCAGGGTTAGGTCTGGTATTTGCCGTCGTCTGCCTCATTCATTCGCATTTTTCGCATACTTGTTGGCTAGATCCAGGGCGCTTTCAAGTTTGGATCACGTATTAATGTGGTACCACACTGAAACAGTGAGTTAATCCTGGATTCAATCTATATTTTAGAGGATAACACCGGTTAGGTCAGGGTTAGGTCTGGTATTTGCCGTCGTCTGCCTCATTCATTCGCATTTTTCGCATACTTGTTGGCTAGATCCAGGGCGCTTTCAAGTTTGGATCACGTATTAATGTGGTACCACACTGAAACAGTGAGTTAAACCTGGATTCAATCTATATTTTAGAGGATAACACCGGTTAGGTCAGGGTTAGGTCTGGTATTTGCCATCATCTGGCTCATACATTCGCATTTTCCGCATACTTGTTGGCCAGATCCTGGGCGTCTTCTGGTTTGGATCACGTAGTAATGTGGTACCACACTGAAACAGTGAGTTAAACCTGGATTCAATCTATATTTTAGAGGATAACACCGGTTAGGTCAGGGTTAGGTCTGGTATTTCCCATCATTTGGCTCATATCTTCGCATTTTTCGCCTACTTATTGGCCAGATCCTGGGCGTTTTCTGGTTTGGATCACGTAGTAATGTGGTTCCACACAGCGACAGTGAGTTAAACCTGGATACAATCTATATTTTAGAGGATAACACCTGTTAGGTCAGGGTTAGGTCTGGTATTTGCCATCATCTGGCTCATACATTCGCATTTTTCGCATACTTGTTGGCCAGATCCTGGGCGTCTTCTGGTTTGGATCACGTAGTAATGTGGTATCACACTGAAACAGTGAGTTAATCTTGGATTCGATCTATATATTAGAGGGTAACACCGGTTAGGTTTTGGTTAGGTCTGGTATTTGCCTTCATCTGGCTCATGCTTCCGCATTTTTCGCATACATGTTGGCCAGATCCTGGGCGTTTTCTGGTTTGGATCACGTAGTGATGTAGAACCACTCTGAAACAGTGAGTTAAACCTGGATTCAATCTATATTTTAGAGGATAACACCGGTTAGGTCAGGGTTAGGTCTGGTATTTGCCATCATCTGGCTCACACTTTCGCATTTTTCGCATACTTGTTGGCCAGATCCTGGGCGGTTTCTGGTTTGGATCACGTAGTAATGTGGCACCACACTCAAACAGTCAGTTAAACCTTGATTCAATCTATATTTTAGAGGACAACATCGGTTAGGTCAGGGTTAGGTCTGGTATTTGCCATCATCTGGCTCATAGTTTCGCATTTTTCGCATACTTGTTGGCCAGATCCTGGGCGTTTTCTGTTTTGGATCACATACTAATGTGGCATCACACTGAAACAGTGAGTTAAACCTGGATACAATCTATATATTAGAGGGTAACACCGGTTAGGTTTGGGTTAGGTCTGGTATTTGCCATCATCTGGCTCATGCTTCCGCATTTTTCGCATACTTGTTGGCCAGATCCTGGGCGTTTTCTGGTTTGGATCACGTAGTAATGTGGTACCACACTGAACCAGTGAGTTAATCCTGGATTCAATCTATATTTTAGAGGATAACACCGGTTAGGTCAGGGTTAGGTCTGGTATTTGCCATCATCTGGCACATACTTTCGCATTTTTCGCATACTTGTTGGCCAGATCCTGGGCGGTTTCTGGTTTGGATCACGTAGTAATGTGGCACCACACTCAATCAGTCAGTTAAACCTTGATTCAATCTATATTTTAGAGGACAACATCGGTTAGGTCAGGGTTAGGTCTGGTATTTGCCATCATCAGGCTCATACATTCGCATTTTTCGCATACTTGTTGGCCAGATCCTGGGCGTTTTCCGGTTTGGATCACGTAGTAATGTAGAACCACTCTGAAACAGTGAGTTAAACCTGGATTCAATCTATATTTTAGAGGATAACACCGGTTAGGTCAGGGTTAGGTCTGGTATTTGCCTTCATCTGGCTCATGCTTCCGCATTTTTCGCATACTTGTTGGCCGGATCCTGGACGTTTGCTGGGTTGGATCAGGTAGTAGTGTGGTACCGCACTGAAACAGTGAAGTAATCCTGGATTCGATCTATATATTAGAGGGTAACACCGGTTAGGTCAGGGTTAGGTCTGGTATTTGCCTTCATCTGGCTCATGCTTCCGCATTTTTCGCATACTTGTTGGCCAGGTCCTGGGCGTTTTCTGGTTTGGATCACGTAGTAATGTAGAACCACTCTGAAACAGTGAGTTAAACCTGGATTCAATCTATATTTTAGAGGATAACACCGGTTAGGTCAGGGTTAGGTCTGGTATTTGCCATCATCTGGCTCATACATTCGCATTTTTCGCATACTTGTTGGCCAGATCCTGGGCGTTTTCTGGTTTGGATCACGTAGTAATGTAGAACCACTCTGAAACAGTGAGTTAAACCTGGATTCAATCTATATTTTAGAGGATAACACCGGTTAGGTCAGGGTTAGGTCTGTTAATTGCCATCATTTGGCTCATATCTTCGCATTTTTCGCCTACTTATTGGCCAGATCCTGGGCGTTTTCTGGTTTGGATCACGTAGTAATGTAGAACCACTCTGAAACAGTGAGTTAAACCTGGATACAAACTATATTTTAGAGGATAACACCGGTTAGGTCACGGTTAGCCCTATTATTTGCCATCATTTGGCTCATATCTTCGCATTTTTCGCATACTTGTTGGCCAGATCCTGGGCGTTTTCTGGTTTGGATCACGTAGTAATGTAGAACCACTCTGAAACAGTGAGTTAAACCTGGATACAATCTATATATTAGAGGATAACACCGGTTAGGTCAGGGTTAGGTCTGTTAATTGCCATCATTTGGCTCATACTTTTGCATTTTTCGCATACTTGTTGGCCAGATCCTGGGCGTTTTCTGGGTTCGATCTGGCGATAGTGTGGTACCGCACTGAAATAGTGAAGTAATCCTGGATTCGATCTATATATTAGTGGGTAACACCGGTTAGGTTTGGGTTAGCTCTGGTATTTGCCATCATCTGTCTCATGCTTCCGCATTTTTCGCATACTTGTTGGCCAGATCCTGGACGTTTGCTGGGTTGGATCAGGTAGTAATGTGGTACCACACTGAAACAGTGAGTTAAACCTCGATTCAATCTATATTTTAGAGGATAACACCGGTTAGGTCAGGGTTAGGTCTGTTAATTGCCATCATTTGGCTCATATCTTCGCATTTTTCGCCTACTTATTGGCCAGATCCTGGGCGATTTCTGTTTGGGATCAGGTAGTAATGTGTTTCCACACTGCAACAGTGAGTTAAACCTGGATTCGATCTATATATTAGAGGGTAACACCGGTTAGGTTAGGGTTAGGTCTGGTATTTGCCATCATCTGGCTCATACATTCGCATTTTTCGCATACTTGTTGGCCAGATCCTGGGCGTTTTCTGGTTTGGATCACATAGTAATGTGGTATCACACTGAAACAGCAAGTTAATCCTGGATTCGATCTATATATTAGAGGGTAACATCGGTTAGGTTTGGGTTAGGTCTGGTATTTGCCATCATCTGGCTCATACATTCGCATTTTTCGCATACTTGTTGGCCAGATCCTGGGCGCTTTCAAGTTTGGATCACGTATTAATGTGGTACCACACTGAAACAGTGAGTTAATCCTGGATTCGATCTATATATTAGAGGGTAACACCGGTTAGGTTTGGGTTAGGTCTGGTATTTGCCATCATCTGGCTCATACTTTCGCATTTTTCGCATACTTGTTGGCCCGATCCTGGGCGTTTTCTGGTTTGGATCACGTAGTAATGTGGCACCACACTGCAACCGTGAGTTAAACCGGAATTCAATCTATATTTTAGAGGATACCTCCGGCTAGGTCAGGGTTAGGTCTGGTATTTGCAATCATTTGGCTCATAGTTTCGCATTTTTCGCATACTTGTTGGCCAGATCCTGGGCGTTTTCTGGGTTGGATCCGGTAGTATTGTGGTACGGCACTGAAACAGTGAGTAAATCCTGGATTCGATGTATATGTTAGAGGGTAACACCGGTTAGGTTTGGGTTAGGTCTGGTATTTGCCATCATCTGGCTCATACTTTCGCATTTTTCGCATACTCGTTGACCAGATCCTGGGCGATTTCTGGTTTGGATGACGTAGTAATGTGTTTCCACACTTTTTTTTTTTTTTTTTTTTTTTTTTTTTTTTTTTGTCGTGGGGAAAATCTTCGAAAGACTCCCTCCCACCTCCTTGGGGAGAGGTGGGAGGGGTGTGTGGGATTCCCCGCGCCCGTACAACGACAGGCGCGGGACCTACCCACTAAAAACCCCACGGTGACCCTTCGGCACGCTTTGGGAGGATACCGGGAATCGCTCGAAGGATTCTTCCGGTATCCTCCCCGTGCCCGCGCTTTCGCGCCCATCCCCGGGGGGGACAATCGGTCCCCCCAGTAGACACACTGCCTCATAGCGGCGGGACGGGGCCACTCCATCCCGCCGCTATCCGTCCCGGGGCCGCGTTTAGTGGCGGCTGCGAGCCCCAACTCGCAACTGCCCGCGACCCCGTTTCCACCCCTCGGCGGCCGGGCGTTCATGGCCGCACCAGACCGCCGAGGGTGCCTCCCCTTGCGTCGGACCGGTAGGGGGAGGCACTCCTACCCCCAACCGGTCCGAATGTGTTTCCACACTGCAACAGTGAATTAAACCTGGATTCAATCTATATTTTAGAGGATAACATCGGTTAGGTCAGGGTTAGGTCTGGTATTTGCCATCATCTGGCTAATATTTTCGCATTTTTCGCATACATGTTGGCCAGATCCTGGGCGATTTCTGTTTGGGATCAGGTAGTAATGTGTTTCCACACTGCAACAGTGAGTTAAACCTGGATTCGATCTATATATTAGAGGGTAACACCGGTTAGGTTTGGGTTAGGTCTGGTATTTGCCATCATCTGGCTAATATTTTCGCATTTTTCGCATACTCGTTGACCAGATCCTGGGCGATTTCTGGTTTGGATCACGTAGTAATGTGTTTCCACACTGCAACAGTGAGTTAAACCTGGATTCAATCTATATTTTAGAGGATAACACCGGTTAGGTCAGGGTTAGGTCTGGTATTTGCAATCATTTGGCTCATAGTTTCGCATTTTTCGCATACTTGTTGGCCAGATCCTGGGCGTTTTCTGGGTTGGATCACGTAGTAATGTGGCACCACACTGCAACCGTGAGTTAAACCGGAATTCAATCTATATTTTAGAGGATACCTCCGGCTAGGTCAGGGTTAGGTCTGGTATTTGCCATCATCTGGCTAATAGTTTCGCATTTTTCGCATACATGTTGGCCAGATCCTGGGCGTTTTCTGGTTTGGATCACGTAGTAATGTGGCACCACACTGCAACCGTGAGTTAAACCGGAATTCAATCTATATTTTAGAGGATACCTCCGGCTAGGTCAGGGTTAGGTCTGGTATTTGCAATCATTTGGCTCATAGTTTCGCATTTTTCGCGTACTTGTTGGCCAGATCCTGGGCGTTTTCTGGGTTGGATCCGGTAGTATTGCGGTACGGCACTGAAACAGTGAGTAAATCCTGGATTCGATGTATATGTTAGAGGGTAACACCGGTTAGGTTTGAGTTAGGTCTGGTATTTGCCATCATCTGGCTCATACATTCGCATTTTTCGCATACTTGTTGGCCAGATCCTGGGCGCTTTCAAGTTTGGATCACGTATTAATGTGGTACCACACTGAAACAGTGAGTTAATCCTGGATTCGATCTATATATTAGAGGGTAACACCGGATAGGTCAGGGTTAGGTCTGGTATTTGCAATCATTTGGCTCATAGTTTCGCATTTTTCGCATACTCGTTGACCAGATCCTGGGCGATTTCTGGTTTGGATCACGTAGTAATGTGTTTCCACACTGCAACAGTGAGTTAAACCTGGATTCGATCTATATATTAGAGGTTAACGCCGGATAGGTCAGGGTTAGGTCTGGTATTTGCCATCATCCGGCTCATACTTTCGCATTTTTCGCATACTTGTTGGCCAGATCCTGGGCGTTTTCTGGTTTGGATCACATAGTAATGTGGTATCACACTGAAACAGCGAGTTAATCTTGGATTCAATCTATATTTTAGAGGATAACACCGGTTAGGTCAGGGTTAGGTCTGTTGTTTGCCATCATCTGGCTCATACATTCGCATTTTTCACCTACTTGTTGGCCAGATACTGGGCGTTTTCTTGGTTGGATCACGTAGTAATGTGTTTCCACACTGCAACAGTGAGTTAAACCTTGATTCAATCTATATTTTAGAGGATAACTTCGGTTAGGTCAGGGTTAGGTCTGGTATTTGCCATCATCTGTCTCATACTTTCGCATTTTTCACCTACTTGTTGGCCAGATACTGGGCGTTTTCTTGGTTGGATCACGTAGTAATGTGTTTCCACACTGCAACAGTGAGTTAAACCTGGATTCAATCTATATTTTAGAGGATAACATCGGTTAGGTCAGGGTTAGGTCTGGTATTTGCCATCATCTGACTAATATTTTCGCATTTTTCGCATACTCGTTGACCAGATCCTGGGCGATTTCTGGTTTGGATCACGTAGTAATGTGTTTCCACACTGCAACAGTGAGTTAATCTTGGATTCAATCTATATTTTAGAGGATAACACCGGTTAGGTCAGGGTTAGGTCTGGTATTTGCCATCATCTGGCTCATATTTTCGCATTTTTCGCATACTCGTTGACCAGATCCTGGGCGATTTCTGGTTTGGATCACGTAGTAATGTGTTTCCACACTGCAACAGTGAGTTAAACCTGGATTCAATCTATATTTTAGAGGATAACAACGGTTAGGTCAGGGTTAGGTCTGGTATTTGCCATCATCTGGATCATACTTTCGCATTTTTCGCATACTTGTTGGCCAGATCCTGGGCGCTTTCAAGTTTGGATCACGTATTAATGCGGTACCACACTGAAACAGTGAGTTAATCCTGGATTCGATCTATATATTAGAGGGTAACACCGGTTAGGTTTCGGTTAGGTCTGGTATTTGCCATCATCTGGCTCATAGTTTCGCATTTTTCGCATTCTTGTTGGCCAGATCCTGAGCGTTTTCTGGGTTGCATTAGGTAGTAGTGTGGTACGGCACTGAAAAAGTGAAGTATTCCTGGTTTCGATCTATATATTAGAGGGTAACACCGGTTAGGTTTGGGTTAGGTCTGGTATTTGCCATCATTTGGCTCATAGTTTCGCATTTTTCGCGTCCTTATTGGCCAGATCCTCGGCGTTTTCTGGTTTGGATCATGTAGTAATGTGGATCCACACTGCAACAGTGAGTTAAACCTGGATTCAATCTATATTTTAGAGGATAACACCGGTTAGGTCAGGGTGAGGTCTGGTATTTGCCATCATCTGTCTGATGCTTTCGCATTTTTCACCTACTTGTTGGCCAGATCCTGGGCGTCTTCAGGTTTGGATAACGTAGTAATGTGGCACCACACACAAACAGTGAGTTAAACCTGAATTCAATCTATATTTTAGAGGATAACATCGGCTAGGTCACTGTTAGGTCTGTTAATTGCCATCATTTGGCTCATATCTTCGCATTTTTCGCCTACTTATTGGCCAGATCCTGGGCGTTTTCTGGTTTGGATCACGTAGTAATGTGGTTCCACACAGCAACAGTGAGTTAAACCTGGATTCAATCTATATTTTAGAGGATAACACCGGTTAGGTCAGGGTGAGGTCTGGTATTTGCCATCATCTGTCTGATGCTTTCGCATTTTTCACCTACTTGTTGGCCAGATCCTGGGCGTCTTCAGGTTTGGATAACGTAGTAATGTGGCACCACACACAAACAGTGAGTTAAACCTGAATTCAATCTATATTTTAGAGGATAACATCGGCTAGGTCACTGTTAGGTCTGTTAATTGCCATCATTTGGCTCATATCTTCGCATTTTTCGCCTACTTATTGGCCAGATCCTGGGCGTTTTCTGGTTTGGATCACGTAGTAATGTGGTTCCACACAGCAACAGTGAGTTAAACCTGGATTCAATCTATATTTTAGAGGATAACACCGGTTAGGTCAGGGTTAGGCCTGGTATTTGCCATCATCTGGCTCATTGTTTCGCATTTTTCGCATACTTGTTGGCCAGATACTGGGCGATTTCTGCTTTGGATCACGTAGTAATGTGTTTGCACACTGCAACAGTGAGTTAATCCTGGATACAATCTATATATTAGAGGGTAACACCGGTTAGGTCAGGGTTAGGTCTGGTATTTGCCACCATCTGGCTCATACTTTCGCATTTTTGACCTACTTGTTGGCCAGATCCTGGGCGTTTTCTGGTTTGGATCACGTAGTAATGTGGTTCCACACAGCAACAGTGAGTTAAACCTGGATTCAATCTATATTTTAGAGGATAACACCGGTTAGGTCAGGGTTAGGTCTGGTATTTGCAATCATCTGGCTCATACTTTTGCATTTTTCGCATACTTGTTGGCCAGATCCGGGGCGTTTTCTGGTTTGGATCAGGTAGTAATGTAGTACCACTCTGAAACAGTGAGTTAAACCTGGATTCAATCTATATTTTTGAGGATAACACCGGTTAGGTCACGGTTAGGTCTGGTATTTGCCTTCATCTGGCTCATGGTTCCGCATTTTTCGCATACTTGTTGGCCAGATCCTAGGCGTTTTCTGGGTTGGATCAGGTAGTAGTGTGGTACCACACTGAAATAGTGCAGTAATCCTGGATTCGATCTATATATTAGAGGGTAACACCGGTTAGGTCAGGGTTAGGTCTGGTATTTGCCACCATCTGGCTCATACTTTCGCATTTTTGACCTACTTGTTGGCCAGATCCGGGGCGTTTTCTGGTTTGGATCACGTAGTAATGTAGAACCACTCTGAAACAGTGAGTTAATCCTGGATTCAATCTATATTTTATAGGATAACACCGGTTAGGTCAAGGTTAGGTCTAGTATTTGCCATCATCTGGCTCACACTTTTGCATTTTTCGCATACTTGTTGGCCAGATCCTGGGCGTTTTCTGGTTTGGATCACGTAGTAATATGTTTCCACACTGCAACAGTGAGTTAAACCTGGATTCGATCTATATATTAGAGTGTAACACAGTTTAGGTTAGGGTTAGGTCTGGTATTTGCCATCATCTGTCTCATACTTTCGCATTTTTCACCTACTTGTTGGCCAGATCCTGGCGCTTTCAAGTTTGGATCGCGCATTAATGTGGTACCACACTGTAACAGTGGGTTAATCCTGGATTCGATCTATATATTAGAGGATAACACCGGTTAGGTCAGGGTTAGGCCTGGTATTTGCCATCATCTGGCTCATTGTTTCGCATTTTTCACCTACTTGTTGGCCAGATCCTGGGCGTTTTCTGGTTTGGATCACGTAGTAATGTGTTTCCACACTGCAACAGTGAGTTAAACCTGGATTCGATCTATATATTAGAGGGTAACACCGGTTAGGTTTGGGTTAGGCCTGGTATTTGCCATCATCTGGCTCATTGTTTCGCATTTTTCACCTACTTGTTGGCCAGGTCCTGGCCGTTTTCTGGGTTCGATCTGACAGTAGTGTGGTACCGCACTGAAATAGTGAGTTAATCCTGGATTCGATCTATATATTAAATGGTAACACCGGTTAGGTCAGGGTTAGGTCTGGTATTTGCCATCATCTGTCTGATGCTTTCGCATTTTTCACCTACTAGTTGGCCAGATCCTGGGCGTTTTCTAATTCGGATCACGTAGTAATGTGACACCACTATGAAACAGTGAGTTAAACCTGTATTCAATCTATATTTTAGAGGATAACACCGGATAGGTCAGGGTTAGGTCCGGTATTTGCCATCATCTGGCTCATACTTTCGCATTTTTCGCATACTTGTTGGCCAGATCCAGGGCGTTTTCTGGGTTGGATCAGGTAGTAGTGTGGTACCGCACTGAAATAGTGCAGTAATCCTGGATTCGATCTATATATTAGAGGATAACACCGGTTAGGTCAGGGTTAGGTCTGGTATTTGCCATCATCTGGCACATACATTCGCATTTTTTGCATACTTGTTGGCCAGATCCGGGGCGTCTTCAGGTTTGGATCACGTAGTAATGTGGCACCACACTCAAACAGTCACTTTAACCTGGATTCAATCTATATTTTAGAGGATAACACCGGCTAGGTTTGGGTTAGGTCTGGTATTTGCAACCATCTGGCTCATACTTTCGCATTTTTCACCTACTTGTTTGCCAGATCCAGGGCGTTTTCTGGGTTGGATCAGGTAGTAGTGTGGTACCGCACTGAAATAGTGCAGTAATCCTGGATTCGATCTATATATTAGTGGGTAACACCGGCTAGGTTTGGGTTAGGTCTGGTATTTGCCGTCGTCTGCCTCATACTTTCGCATTTTTCGCATACTTGTTGGCCAGATCCAGGGCGTTTTCAAGTTTGGATCACGTATTAATGTGGTACCACACTGTAACAGTGAGTTAATCCTGGATTCGATCTATATATTAGAGGATAGCACCGGTTAGGTCAGGGTTAGGCCTGGTATTTGCCATCATCTGGCTCATTGTTTCGCATTTTTCGCATACTTGTTGGCCAGATCCGGGGCGTTTTCTGGTTTGGATCAGGTAGTAATGTAGAACCACTCTGAAACAGTGAGTTAAACCTGGATTCAATCTATATTTTAGAGGATAACACCGGTGAGGTCAGGGTTAGGCCTGGTATTTGCCATCATCTGGCTCATTGTTTCGCATTTTTCGCATACTTGTTGGCCAGATCCTGGGCGATTTCTGTTTTGGATCACGTAGTAATGTGTTTCCACACTGCAACAGTGAGTTAAACCAGGATTCAATCTATATTTTAGAGGATAACACCGGTTAGGTCAGGGTTAGGTCTGGTGTTTGCCTTCATCTGGCTCATGGTTCCGCATTTTTCGCATACTTGTTGGCCAGATCCTGGGCGTTTTCTGGTTTGGATCACGTAGTAATGTAGAACCACTCTGAAACAGTGAGTTAAACCTGGATTCGATCTATATATTAGTGGGTAACACCGGCTAGGTTTGGGTTAGGTCTGGTATTTGCCGTCGTCTGCCTCATACTTTCGCATTTTTCGCATACTTGTTGGCCAGATCCAGGGCGTTTTCAAGTTTGGATCACGTATTAATGTGGTACCACACTGTAACAGTGAGTTAATCCTGGATTCGATCTATATATTAGAGGATAGCACCGGTTAGGTCAGGGTTAGGCCTGGTATTTGCCATCATCTGGCTCATTGTTTCGCATTTTTCGCATACTTGTTGGCCAGATCCTGGGCGATTTCTGTTTTGGATCACGTAGTAATGTGTTTCCACACTGCAACAGTGAGTTAAACCAGGATTCAATCTATATTTTAGAGGATAACACCGGTTAGGTCAGGGTTAGGTCTGGTATTTGCCATCATCTGGCTCATACTTTCGCATTTTTCGCATACTTGTTGGCCAGATCCTGGGCGATTTCTGTTTTGGATCACGTAGTAATGTGTTTCCACACTGCAACAGTGAGTTAAACCTGGATTCGATCTATATACTAGAGGGTAACACAGTTTAGGTCTGGTATTTGCCATCATCTGTCTGATGCTTTCGCATTTTTCACCTACTTGTTGGCCAGATCCTGGGCGTTTTCTAATTCGGATCACGTAGTAATGTGACACCACTATGAAACAGTGAGTTAAACCTGGATTCAATCTATATTTTAGAGGATAACACCGGTTAGGTCAGGGTTAGGCCTGGTATTTGCCATCATCTGGCTTATTGTTTCGCATTTTTCGCATACTTGTTGGTCAGATCCTGGGCGATTTCTGTTTTGGATCACGTAGTAATGTGTTTCCACACTGCAACAGTGAGTTAAACCTGGATACAATCTATATATTAGAGGGTAACACCGGTTAGGTCAGGGTTTAGGACTGGTGTTTGCCTTCATCTGGCTCATGGTTCCGCATTTTTCGCATACTTCTTGGCCAGATCCTGGGCGTTTTCTGGTTTGGATCACGTAGTAATGTAGAACCACTCTGAAACAGTGAGTTAAACCTGGATTCAATCTATATTTTAGAGGATAACACCGGTTAGGTCAGGGTTAGGTCTGGTATTTGCCATCATCTGGCTCATACTTTTGCATTTTTCGCATACTTGTTGGCCAGATCCAGGGCGTTTTCTGGGTTGGATCATGTAGTAGAGTGGTACCGCACTGAAATAGTGCAGTAATCCTGGATTCGATCTATACATTAGTGGGTAACACCGGCTAGGTTTGGGTTAGGTCTGGTATTTGCCACCATCTGGCTCAGACTTTCGCATTTTTCACCTACTTGTTGGCCAGATCCTGGGCGTTTTCTGGTTCGGATCACGTAGTAATGTGTTTCCACACTGCAACAGTGAGTTAGACCTGGATTCGACCTATATATTAGAGGGTAACAACGGTTAGGTTTGGGTTAGGTCTGGTATTTGCCATCATCTGGCTCATACTTTCGCATTTTTCGCATACTTGTTGGCCAGATCCTGGGCGTTTTCTGTTTTGGATCACATACTAATGTGATAACACACTGAAACAGTGAAGTAATCCTGGATTCGATCTACATATTAGAGGGTAACACCGCTTAGGTTTGGGTTAGGTCTGGTATTTGCCATCATCTGTCTGATGCTTTCGCATTTTTCACCTACTTGTTGGCCAGATCCTGGGCGTTTTCTAATTCGGATCACGTAGTAATGTGACACCACACTGCAACAGTGAGTTAAACCTGGATTCAATCTATATTTTAGAGGATAACACCGGTTAGGTCAGTGTTAGGTCTGGTATTTGCCATCAGCTGGCTCATACTTTTGCATTTTTCGCATACTTGTTGGCCAGATCCTGGGCGCTTTCAGGGTTGGATCAGGTAGTAGTGTGGTACCGCACTGAAATAGTGCAGTAATCCTGGATTCGATCTATATTTTAGAGGATAACACCGGTTAGGTCAGGGTTAGGTCTGGTATTTGCCATCATCTGGCTCATAGTTTCGCATTTTTCGCATACTTGTTGGCCAGATCCTGGGCGTTTTCTGGTTCGGACCACGTAGTAATGTGACACCACACTGCAACAGTGAGTTAAACCTGGATTCAATCTATATTTTAGAGGATAACACCGGTTAGGTCAGTGTTAGGTCTGGTATTTGCCATCAGCTGGCTCATACTTTTGCATTTTTCGCATACTTGTTGGCCAGATCCAGGGCGTTTTCAGGGTTGGATCACATAGTAATGTGTTTCCACACTGCAACAGTGAGTTAAACCTGGATTCAATCTATATTTTGGAGGATAACACTGGCTAGGTCAGGGTTAGGTTCGGTATTTGCCATCATCTGTCTCATACTTTCGCATTTTTCGCATACTTGTTGGCCAGATCCAGGGCGATTTCTGTTTTGGATCACGTAGTAATGTGTTTCCACACTGCAACAGTGAGTTAAACCTGGATACAATCTATATATTAGAGGGTAACACCGGTTAGGTCAGGGTTAGGTCTGGTGTTTGCCTTCATCTGGCTCATGGTTCCGCATTTTTCGTATACTTGTTGGCCAGATCCTGGGCGTTTTCTGGTTTGGATCACGTAGTAATGTAGATCCACTCAGAAACAGTGAGTTAAACCTGTATTCAATCTATATTTTAGAGGATAACACCGGTTAGGTCAGGGTTAGGTCTGGTATTTGTCATCATCTGTCTCATACTTCCGCATTTTTCACCTACTGGTTGGCCAGATACTGAGCATTTTCTGGGATGGATCACGTAGTAATGTGTTTCCACACTGCAACAGTGAGTTAAACCTGGATTCAATCTATATTTTAGAAGATAACACCGGTTAGGTCAGGGTTAGGTCTGGTATTTGCCATCATCTGTCTGATGCTTTCGCATTTTTCACCTACTTCTTGGCCAGATCCTGGGCGTTTTCTGGATCGGATCACGTAGTAATGTGTTTCCACACTGCAACAGTGAGTTAAACCTGGATTCGATCTATATATTAGAGGGTAACACCGGTTAGGTTTGGGTTAGGTCTGGTGTTTGCCTTCATCTGGCTCATGGTTCCGCATTTTTCGCATACTTGTTGACCAGATCCTGAGCGTTTTCTGGTTTGGATCACGTAGTAATGTAGAACCACTCTGAAACAGTGAGTTAAACCTGTATTCAATCTATATTTTAGAGGATAACACCGGTTAGGTTTGGGTTAGGTCTGGTATTTGCCATCATCTGGCTCATACTTTCGCATTTTTCGCATACTTGTTGGTCAGATCCTGAGCTTTTTCTGGTTTGGATCACATACTAATGTGGTAACACACTGAAACAGTGAAATAATCCTGGATTCGATCTATATATTAGAGGGTAACACCGCTTAGGTTTGGGTTAGGTCTGGTATTTGCCATCATCTGTCTGATGCTTTCGCATTTTTCACCTACTTGTTGGCCAGATCCTGGGCGTTTTCTAATTCGGATCTCGTAGTAATGTGACACCACTATGAAACAGTGAGTTAAACCTGGATTCAATCTATATTTTAGAGGATAACACCGGTTAGGTCATGGTTAGGCCTGGTATTTGCCATCATCTGGCTCATACATTCGCATTTTTCACCTACTTGTTAGCCAGATCCGGGGCGATTTCTGTTTTGGATCACGTAGTAATGTGTTTCCACACTGCAACAGTGAGTTAAACCTGGATTCAATCTATATTTTAGAGGATAACACCGGTTAGGTCAGGGTTAGGTCTGGTATTTGCCATCAACTGGCTCATACTTTCGCATTTTTCGCATACTTGTTGGCCAGATCCAGGGCGTTTTCTGGGTTGGATCAGGTAGTAGTGTGGTACCGCACTGAAATAGTGCAGTAATCCTGGATTCGATCTATATTTTAGAGGATAACACCGGTTAGGTCAGGGTTAGGTCTGGTATTTGCCATCATCTGGCTCATAGTTTCGCATTTTTCGCATACTTGTTGGCCAGATCCTGGGCGTTTTCTGGTTCGGACCACGTAGTAATGTGACACCACACTGCAACAGTGAGTTAAACCTGGATTCAATCTATATTTTAGAGGATAACACCGGTTAGGTCAGTGTTAGGTCTGGTATTTGCCATCAGCTGGCTCATACTTTTGCATTTTTCGCATACTTGTTGGCCAGATCCAGGGCGTTTTCAGGGTTGGATCACATAGTAATGTGTTTCCACACTGCAACAGTGAGTTAAACCTGGATTCAATCTATATTTTGGAGGATAACACTGGCTAGGTCAGGGTTAGGTTCGGTATTTGCCATCATCTGTCTCATACTTTCGCATTTTTCGCATACTTGTTGGCCAGATCCAGGGCGATTTCTGTTTTGGATCACGTAGTAATGTGTTTCCACACTGCAACAGTGAGTTAAACCTGGATACAATCTATATATTAGAGGGTAACACCGGTTAGGTCAGGGTTAGGTCTGGTGTTTGCCTTCATCTGGCTCATGGTTCCGCATTTTTCGTATACTTGTTGGCCAGATCCTGGGCGTTTTCTGGTTTGGATCACGTAGTAATGTAGATCCACTCAGAAACAGTGAGTTAAACCTGTATTCAATCTATATTTTAGAGGATAACACCGGTTAGGTCAGGGTTAGGTCTGGTATTTGTCATCATCTGTCTCATACTTCCGCATTTTTCACCTACTTGTTGGCCAGATACTGGGCATTTTCTGGGATGGATCACGTAGTAATGTGTTTCCACACTGCAACAGTGAGTTAAACCTGTATTCAATCTATATTTTAGAGGATAACACCGGTTAGGTTTGGGTTAGGTCTGGTATTTGCCATCATCTGGCTCATACTTTCGCATTTTTCGCATACTTGTTGGCCAGATCCAGGGCGATTTCTGTTTTGGATCACGTAGTAATGTGTTTCCACACTGCAACAGTGAGTTAAACCTGGATACAATCTATATATTAGAGGGTAACACCGGTTAGGTCAGGGTTAGGTCTGGTGTTTGCCTTCATCTGGCTCATGGTTCCGCATTTTTCGCATACTTGTTGGCCAGATCCTGGGCGTTTTCTGGTTTGGATCACGTAGTAATGTGTTTCCACACTGCAACAGTGAGTTAAACCTGGATTCAATCTATATTTTGGAGGATAACACTGGCTAGGTCAGGGTTAGGTCCTGTATTTGCCATCATCTGGCTCATACTTTCGCATTTTCCGCATACTTGCTGGCCAGATCCTGGGCGTTTTCTGGTTTGGATCACGTAGTAATGTGTTTCCACACTGCAACAGTGAGTTAAACCTGGATTCAATCTATATTTTAGAGGATAACACCGGTTAAGTCAGGGTAGGTCTGGTATTTGCCATCACCTGGCTCATGCTTTCGCATTTTTCGCATACTTGTTGGCCAGATCCAGGGCGGTCTCTGTTTTGGATCACGTAGTATTGTGTTTCCACACTGCAACAGTGAGTTAAACCTGGATACAATCTATATATTAGAGGGTAACACCGGTTAGGTCAGGGTTAGGTCTGGTGTTTGCCTTCATCTGGCTCATGGTTCCGCATTTTTCGTATACTTGTTGGCCAGATCCTGGGCGTTTTCTGGTTTGGATCACGTAGTAATGTAGATCCACTCAGAAACAGTGAGTTAAACCTGTATTCAATCGATATTTTAGAGGATAATACCGGTTAGGTCAGGGTTAGGTCTGGTGTTTGCCTTCATCTGGCTCATGGTTCCGCATTTTTCGCATACTTGTTGGCCAGATCCTGGGCGTTTTCTGGTTTGGATCACGTAGTAATGTGTTTCCACACTGCAACAGTGAGTTAAAACTGGATTCAATCTATATTTTAGAGGATAACACCGGTTAAGTCAGGGTAGGTCTGGTATTTGCCATCACCTGGCTCATGCTTTCGCATTTTTCGCATACTTGTTGGCCAGATCCAGGGCGGTCTCTGTTTTGGATCACGTAGTATTGTGTTTCCACACTGCAACAGTGAGTTAAACCTGGATACAATCTATATATTAGAGGGTAACACCGGTTAGGTCAGGGTTAGGTCTGGTGTTTGCCTTCATCTGGCTCATGGTTCCGCATTTTTCGTATACTTGTTGGCCAGATCCTGGGCGTTTTCTGGTTTGGATCACGTAGTAATGTAGATCCACTCAGAAACAGTGAGTTAAACCTGTATTCAATCTATATTTTAGAGGATAATACCGGTTAGGTCAGGGTTAGGTCTGGTATTTGCCATCATCTGGCTCATAGTTTCGCATTTTTCGCATACTTGTTGGCCAGATCCTGGGCGTTTTCTGGTTCGGACCACGTAGTAATGTGACACCACACTGCAACAGTGAGTTAAACCTGGATTCAATCTATATTTTAGAGGATAACACCGGTTAGGTCAGGGTTAGGTCTGGTGTTTGCCTTCATCTGGCTCATGGTTCCGCATTTTTCACCTACTTGTTGGCCAGATCCTGGGCGTTTTCTGGTTTGGATAACGTAGTAATGTAGATCCACTCAGAAACAGTGAGTTAAACCTGTATTCAATCTATATTTTAGAGGATAACACCGGTTAGGTCAGGGTTAGGTCTGGTATTTGTCATCATCTGTCTCATACTTCCGCATTTTTCACCTACTTGTTGGCCAGATACTGAGCATTTTCTGGGATGGATCACGTAGTAATGTGTTTCCACACTGCAACAGTGAGTTAAACCTGGATTCAATCTATATTTTAGAAGATAACACCGGTTAGGTCAGGGTTAGGTCTGGTATTTGCCATCATCTGGCTCATACTTTTGCATTTTTCGCATACTTGTTGGCCAGATCCTGGGCGTTTTCTGTTTTGGATCACATACTAATGTGATAACACACTGAAACAGTGAAGTAATCCTGGATTCGACCTATATATTAGAGGGTAACAACGGTTAGGTTTGGGTTAGGTCTGGTATTTGCCATCATCTGGCTCATACTTTCGCATTTTTCGCATACTTGTTGGCCAGATCCTGGGCGTTTTCTGTTTTGGATCACATACTAATGTGATAACACACTGAAACAGTGAAGTAATCCTGGATTCGATCTACATATTAGAGGGTAACACCGGTTAGGTCAGGGTTAGGTCTGGTGTTTGCCTTCATCTGGCTCATGGTTCCGCATTTTTCGCATACTTGTTGGCCAGATCCTGGGCGTTTTCTGGTTTGGATCACGTAGTAATGTAGAACCACTCAGAAACAGTGAGTTAAACCTGTATTCAATCTATATTTTAGAGGATAACACCGGTTAGGTTTGGGTTAGGTCTGGTATTTGCCATCATCTGTCTGATGCTTTCGCATTTTTCACCTACTTCTTGGCCAGATCCTGGGCGTTTTCTGGTTCGGATCACGTAGTAATTTGTTTCCACACTGCAACAGTGAGTTAAACCTGGATTCGATCTATATATTAGAGGGTAACACCGGTTAGGTTTGGGTTAGGTCTGGTGTTTGCCTTCATCTGGCTCATGGTTCCGCATTTTTCGTATACTTGTTGGCCAGATCCTGGGCGTTTTCTGGTTTGGATCACGTAGTAATGTAGAACCACTCTGAAACAGTGAGTTATACCTGGATTCAATCTATATTTTAGAGGATAACACCGGTTAAGTCAGGGTAGGTCTGGTATTTGCCATCATCTGGCTCATACTTTCGCATTTTTCGCATACTTGTTGGCCAGATACTGGGCGTTCTTTGATTTGGATCACGTAGTAATGTAGAACCACTCTGAAACAGTGAGTTAAACCTGGATTCGATCTATATATTAGAGGGTAACACCGGTTAGGTTTGGGTTAGGTCTGGTGTTTGCCTTCATCTGGCTCATGGTTCCGCATTTTTCGCATACTTGTTGGCCAGATCCAGGGCGTTTTCTGGTTTGGATCACGTAGTAATATGGTACCACTCTGCAACAGTGAGTTAAACCTGGATTCAATCTATATTTTAGTGTATAACGGCGGTTAAGTCAGGGTAGGTCTGGTGTTTGCGATCATCTGGCTCATACTTTCGCATTTTTCGCATACTTGTTGGTCAGCTCCTGGGCGTTTTCTGGTTTGGATCACGTAGTAATGTAGAACCACTCTGAAACAGTGAGTTATACCTGGATTCAATCTATATTTTAGAGGATAACACCGGTTAAGTCAGGGTAGGTCTGGTATTTGCCATCATCTGGCTCATACTTTCGCATTTTTCGCATACTTGTTGGCCAGATCCAGGGCGGTCTCTGTTTTGGATCACGTAGTATTGTGTTTCCACACTGCAACAGTGAGTTAAACCTGGATACAATCTATATATTAGAGGGTAACACCGGTTAGGTCAGGGTTAGGTCTGGTATTTGCCATCAGCTGGCTCATACTTTTGCATTTTTCGCATACTTGTTGGCCAGATCCAGGGCGTTTTCAGGGTTGGATCACATAGTAATGTGTTTCCACACTGCAACAGTGAGTTAAACCTGGATTCGATCTATATATTAGAGGGTAACACCGGTTAGGTTTGGGTTAGGTCTGGTGTTTGCCTTCATCTGGCTCATGGTTCCGCATTTTTCGCATACTTGTTGGCCAGATCCAGGGCGTTTTCTGGTTTGGATCACGTAGTAATATGGTACCACTCTGCAACAGTGAGTTAAACCTGGATACAATCTATATTTTAGAGGATAACACAGGTTAGGTCAGGGTTAGGTCTGGTATTTGCCATCATCTGGCTCATACATTCGCGTTTTTCGCATACTTGTTGGCCGGATCCTGGACGTCTTCTGGTTTGGATCACGTAGTAATGTGGTACCACACTGAAACAGTGAGTTAATCCTGGATTCAATCTATATATTAGAGGGTAACACCGGTTAGGTTTGGGTTAGGTCTGGTATTTGCCATCATCTGGCTCATAGTTTCGCATTTTTCGCATACTTGTTGGCCAGATCCTGGGCGTTTTCTGGTTTGGATCACGTAGTAATGTAGAAACCACTCTGAAACAGTGAGTTAAACCTGAATTCAATCTATATTTTAGAGGATAACACCGGTTAGGTCAGGGTTAGGTCTGGTATTTGCCATCACCTGGCTCATGCTTTCGCATTTTTCGCATACTTGTTGGCCAGATCCAGGGCGGTCTCTGTTTTGGATCACGTAGTATTGTGTTTCCACACTGCAACAGTGAGTTAAACCTGGATACAATCTATATTTTAGAGGATAACACAGGTTAGGTCAGGGTTAGGTCTGGTATTTGCCATCATCTGGCTCATACATTCGCGTTTTTCGCATACTTGTTGGCCGGATCCTGGACGTCTTCTGGTTTGGATCACGTAGTAATGTGGTACCACACTGAAACAGTGAGTTAATCCTGGATTCGATCTATATATTAGAGGGTAACACCGGTTAGGTTTGGGTTAGGTCTGGTGTTTGCCTTCATCTGGCTCATGGTTCCGCATTTTTCGCATACTTGTTGGCCAGATCCAGGGCGTTTTCTGGTTTGGATCACGTAGTAATATGGTACCACTCTGCAACAGTGAGTTAAACCTGGATACAATCTATATTTTAGAGGATAACACCGGTTAAGTCAGGGTAGGTCTGGTATTTGCCATCAGCTGGCTCATACTTTCGCATTTTTCGCATACTTGTTGGTCAGCTCCTGGGCGTTTTCTGGTTTGGATCACGTAGTAATGTAGAAACCACTCTGAAACAGTGAGTTAAACCTGAATTCAATCTATATTTTAGAGGATAACACCGGTTAGGTCAGGGTTAGGTCTGGTATTTGCCATCACCTGGCTCATGCTTTCGCATTTTTCGCATACTTGTTGGCCAGATCCAGGGCGGTCTCTGTTTTGGATCACGTAGTATTGTGTTTCCACACTGCAACAGTGAGTTAAACCTGGATACAATCTATATTTTAGAGGATAACACAGGTTAGGTCAGGGTTAGGTCTGGTATTTGCCATCATCTGGCTCATACATTCGCGTTTTTCGCATACTTGTTGGCCGGATCCTGGACGTCTTCTGGTTTGGATCACGTAGTAATGTGGTACCACACTGAAACAGTGAGTTAATCCTGGATTCAATCTATATATTAGAGGGTAACACCGGTTAGGTTTGGGTTAGGTCTGGTATTTGCCATCATCTGGCTCATAGTTTCGCATTTTTCGCATACTTGTTGGCCAGATCCTGGGCGTTTTCTGGTTCGGACCACGTAGTAATGTGACACCACACTGCAACAGTGAGTTAAACCTGGATTCAATCTATATTTTAGAGGATAACACCGGTTAGGTCAGTGTTAGGTCTGGTATTTGCCATCATCTGTCTCATACTTTCGCATTTTTCGCATACTTGTTGGCCAGATCCAGGGCGATTTCTGTTTTGGATCACGTAGTAATGTGTTTCCACACTGCAACAGTGAGTTAAACCTGGATACAATCTATATATTAGAGGGTAACACCGGTTAGGTCAGCGTTAGGTCTGGTGTTTGCCTTCATCTGGCTCATGGTTCCGCATTTTTCGTATACTTGTTGGCCAGATCCTGGGCGTTTTCTGGTTTGGATCACGTAGTAATGTAGATCCACTCAGAAACAGTGAGTTAAACCTGTATTCAATCTATATTTTAGAAGATAACACCGGTTAGGTCAGGGTTAGGTCTGGTATTTGTCATCATCTGTCTCATACTTCCGCATTTTTCACCTACTTGTTGGCCAGATACTGGGCATTTTCTGGGATGGATCACGTAGTAATGTGTTTCCACACTGCAACAGTGAGTTAAACCTGGATTCAATCTATATATTAGAGGGTAACACCGGTTAAGTCAGGGTAGGTCTGGTATTTGCCATCATCTGGCTCATACTTTCGCATTTTTCGCATACTTGTTGGCCAGATACTGGGCGCTTTCAAGTTTGGATCACGTATTAATGTGGTACCACACTGAAACAGTGAGTTAATCCTGGATTCGATCTATATATTAGAGGGTAACACCGGTTAGGTTTGGGTTAGGTCTGGTGTTTGCCTTCATCTGGCTCATGGTTCCGCATTTTTCGCATACTTGTTGGCCAGATCCTGGGCGTTTTCTGGTTTGGATCACGTAGTAATGTGTTTCCACACTGCAACAGTGAGTTAAACCTGGATACAATCTATATATTAGAGGGTAACACCGGTTAAGTCAGGGTAGGTCTGGTATTTGCCATCATCTGGCTCATACTTTCGCATTTTTCGCATACTTGTTGGCCAGATACTGGGCGCTTTCAAGTTTGGATCACGTATTAATGTGGTACCACACTGAAACAGTGAGTTAATCCTGGATTCGATCTATATATTAGAGGGTAGCACCGGTTAGGTTTGGGTTAGGTCTGGTATTTGCCATCATCTGTCTCATACTTTCGCATTTTTCGCATACTTGTTGGCCAGATCCAGGGCGATTTCTGTTTTGGATCACGTAGTAATGTGTTTCCACACTGCAACAGTGAGTTAAACCTGGATACAATCTATATATTAGAGGGTAACACCGGTTAAGTCAGGGTAGGTCTGGTATTTGCCATCATCTGGCTCATACTTTCGCATTTTTCGCATACTTGTTGGCCAGATACTGGGCGTTCTTTGATTTGGATCACGTAGTAATGTAGAACCACTCTGAAACAGTGAGTTAATCTTGGATTCGATCTATATATTAGAGGGTAAGGCCGGTTAGGTTTGGGTTAGGTCTGGTATTTGCCATCATCTGGCTCATACTTTCGCATTTTTCGCATACTTGTTGGCCAGATCCAGGGCGCTTTCAAGTTTGGATCACGTATTAATGTGGTACCACACTGAAACAGTGAGTTAATCCTGGATTCGATCTATATATTAGAGGGTAACACCGTTTAGGTTTGGGTTAGGTCTGGTATTTGCCATCAACTGGCTCATACTTTCGCATTTTTCGCATACTTGTTGGCCAGATCCTGGGCGTTTTCTGGTTTGGATCACGTAGGAATGTGTTTCCACACTGCAGCAGTGAGTTAAACCTGGATTCAATCTATATTTTGGAGGATAACACTGGCTAGATCAGGGTTAGGTCCGGTATTTGCCATCATCTGTCTCATACATTCGCATTTTTCGCATACTTGTTGGCCAGATCCAGGGCGTTTTCAGGTTTGGATCACGTAGTAATATGGTACCACTCTGCAACAGTGAGATAAACCTGGATTCAATCTATATTTTAGTGGATAACGGCGGTTAAGTCAGGGTAGGTCTGGTGTTTGCGATCATCTGGCTCATACTTTCGCATTTTTCGCATACTTGTTGGCCAGATCCAGGGCGGTCTCTGTTTTGGATCACGTAGTATTGTGTTTCCACACTGCAACAGTGAGTTAAACCTGGATACAATCTATATTTTAGAGGATAACACAGGTTAGGTCAGGGTTAGGTCTGGTATTTGCCATCATCTGGCTCATACATTCGCGTTTTTCGCATACTTGTTGGCCGGATCCTGGGCGTCTTCTGGTTTGGATCACGTAGTAATGTGGTACCACACTGAAACAGTGAGTTAATCCTGGATTCAATCTATATATTAGAGGGTAACACCGGTTAGGTTTGGGTTAGGTCTAGTATTTGCCATCATCTGGCTCACACTTTCGCATTTTTCGCATACTTGTTGGCCAGATACTGGGCGTTTTTTGATTTGGATCACGTAGTAATGTAGAACCACTCTGAAACAGTGAGTTAAACCTGGAATCGATCTATATATTAGAGGGTAACACCGGTTAGGTTTGGGTTAGGACTGGTATTTGCTATCATCTGGCTCATACTTTCGCATTTTCCGCATACTTGTTGGCCAGATACTGGGCGTTTTTTGATTTGGATCACGTAGTAATGTAGAACCACTCTGAAACAGTGAGTTAAACCTGGAATCGATGTATATATTAGAGGGTAACACCGGTTAGGTTTGGGTTAGGACTGGTATTTGCTATCATCTGGCTCATACTTTCGCATTTTTCGCATACTTGTTGGCCAGATCCAGGGCGTATTCAGGTTTGGATCACATAGTAATGTGGTACCACTCTGAAACAGCGAGTTAATCCTGGATAAATTTTCTGTATATTAGAGGGTAACACCAGTTAGGTTTGGGTTAGGTGTGGTATTTGCCATCATCTGGCTCATACTTTCGCATTTTCCGCATACATGCTGGCCAGATCCTGGGCGTTTTCTGGTTTGGATAACGTAGTAATGTAGAACCACTCTGAAACAGTGAGTTAAACCTGGATTCAATCTATATTTTAGAGGATAACGGCGGTTAAGTCAGGGTAGGTCTGGTATTTGCCATCATCTGGCTCATACTTTCGCATTTTTCGCATACTGGTTGGCCAGATACTGGGCGTTTTTTGATTTGGATCACGTAGTAATGTAGAACCACTCTGAAACAGTGAGTTAAACCTGGATTCGATCTATATATTAGAGGGTAACACCGGTTAGGATTTGGTTAGGTCTGGTATTTGCTATCATGTGGCTCATGCTTCCGCATTTTTCACCTACTTGTTGGCCAGATACTGGGCGTCTTCTGGGTTGGATCACGTAGTAATGTGTTTCCACACTGCAACAGTGAGTTGAACCTGGATTCAATCTATATTTTGGAGGATAACACCGCTTAGGTCAGGGTTAGGTCTGGTATTTGCCATCATCTGGCTCATTCTTTCGCATTTTCCGCATACTTGTTGGCCAGATACTGGGCGTTTTTTGATTTGGATCACGTAGTAATGTAGAACCAATCTGAAACAGTGAGTTAAACCTGGATTCGATCTATATATTAGAGGGTAACAACGGTTACGTCAGGGTTAGGTCTAGTATTTGCCATCATCTGGCTCACACTTTCGCATTTTGCGCATACTTGTTGGCCAGATCCAGGGCGTTTTCTGGTTTGGATCACGTAGTAATATGGAACCACACTGAAACAGTGAGTTAAACCTGGATTCAATCTATATATTAGAGGGTAACACCGGTTAGGTTTGGGTTAGGTGTGGTATTTGCCATCATCTGGCTCATACTTTCGCATTTTTCGCATACTTGTTGGCCAGATCCAGGGCGGTCTCTGTTTTGGATCACGTAGTATTGTGTTTCCACACTGCAACAGTGAGTTAAACCTGGATACAATCTATATTTTAGAGGATAACACAGGTTAGGTCAGGGTTAGGTCCGGTGTTTGCCATCATCTGGCTCATACACTCGTATTTTTCGCATACTCGTTGGCCAGATCCTGGGCGTCTTCTGGTTTGGATCACGTAGTAATGTGGTACCACACTGAAACAGTGAGTTAATCCTGGATTCAATCTATATATTAGAGGGTAACACCGGTTAGGTTTGGGTTAGGTGTGGTATTTGCCATCATCTGGCTCATACTTTCGCATTTTTCGCATACATGTTGGCCAGATCCAGGGCGTTTTCTGGTTTGGATCACGTAGTAATATGGAACCACACTGAAACAGTGAGTTAAACCTGGATTCAATCTATATGTTAGTGGATAACGGCGGTTAAGTCAGGGTAGGTCTGGTGTTTGCGATCATCTGGCTCATACTTTCGCATTTTTCGCATACTTGTTGCTCAGCTCCTGGGCGTTTTCTGGTTTGGATCACGTAGTAATGTAGAAACCACTCTGAAACAGTGAGTTAAACCTGAATTCAATCTATACATTAGAGGGTAACACCGGTTAGGTTTGGGTTAGGTGTGGTATTTACCATCATCTGGCTCATACTTTCGCATTTTGCGCATACTTGTTGGCCAGATCCAGGGCGTTTTTTGATTTGGATCACGTAGTAATGTAGAACCACTCTGAAACAGTGTGTTAAACCTGGATTCGATCTATATATTAGAGGGTAACACCGGTTAGGATTTGGTTAGGTCTGGTATTTTCTATCATCTGGCTCATGCTTCCGCATTTTTCGCATTCTTGTTGGCCAGATCCTGGGCGTTTTCTGGTTTGGATCACATAGTAATGTGGTATCACACTGAAACAGCGAGTTAATCCTGGATTCGATCTATATATTAGAGGGTAACACCGGATAGGTTTGGGTTAGGTCTGGTGTTTGCCATCATCTGGCTCATACTTTCGCATTCTTCGCGTACTTGTTGGCCAGATACTGGGCGTTTTCTCGGTTGGATCACGTAGTAATGTGGTACCACACTGAAACAGCGAGTTAATCCTGGATTCGATCTATATATTAGGGGGTTACACCGGTTAGGTTTGGGTTAGTTCTGGTGTTTGCTATCATCTGGCTCATACTTTCGTATTTTTCGCATACTTGTTGGCCAGATACAGGGCGTATTCAGGTTTGGATCACATAGTAATGTGGTATCACACTGAAACACCGAGTTAATCCTGGATTCGATCTATATATTAGAGGGTAACACCGTTTAGGTTTGGGTTAGGTCTGGTATTTGCCATCATCTGGCTCATACTTTCGCATTTTTCGCGTACTTGTTGGCCAGATACTGGGCGTTTTTTCGTTTGGATCACGTAGTAATGTGGTACCACACTTAAACAGCGAGTTAATCCTGGATTCGATCTATATATTAAGGGGTTACACCGGTTAGGTTTGGGTTAGGTCTGGTATTTGCTATCATCTGGCTCATACTTTCGCATTTTTCACCTACTTCTTGGCCAGATCCTGGGCGTTTTCTGGTTCGGATCACGTAGTAATGTGTTTCCACACTGCAACAGTGAGTTAAACCTGGATTCGATCTATATATTAGAGGGTAACACCGGTTAGGTTTGGGTTAGGTCTGGTGTTTGCCTTCATCTGGCTCATGGTTCCGCATTTTTCGCATACTTGTTGGCCAGATCCTGGGCGTTTTCTGGTTTGGATCACGTAGTAATGTGTTTCCACACTGCAACAGTGAGTTAAACCTGGATTCAATCTATATTTTAGAGGATAACACCGGTTAAGTCAGGGTAGGTCTGGTATTTGCCATCATCTGGCTCATACTTTCGCATTTTTCGCATACTTGTTGGCCAGATCCAGGGCGCTTTCAAGTTTGGATCACGTATTAATGTGGTACCACACTGAAACAGTGAGTTAATCTTGGATTCGATCTATATATTAGAGGGTAACACCGGTTAGGTTTGGGTTAGGTCTGGTATTTGCCATCATCTGGCTCATACTTTCGCATTTTTCGCATACTTGTTGGCCAGATCCAGGGCGCTTTCAAGTTTGGATCACGTATTAATGTGGTACCACACTGAAACAGTGAGTTAATCCTGGATTCGATCTATATATTAGAGGGTAACACCGGTTAGGTTTGGGTTAGGTCTGGTATTTGCCATCAACTGGCTCATACTTTCGCATATTTCGCATACTTGTTGGCCAGATCCTGGGCGTTCTTTGATTTTGATCACGTAGTAATGTAGAACCACTCTGAAACAGTGAGTTAATCTTGGATTCGATCTATATATTAGAGGGTAACACCGGTTAGGTTTGGGTTAGGACTGGTATTTGCTATCATCTGGCTCATGCTTCCGCATTTTTCGCATACTTGTTGGCCAGATCCTGGGCGTTTTCTGGTTTGGATCACGTAGTAATGTGGTACCACACTGACACAGCGAGTTAATCCTGGATTCGATCTATATATTAGAGGGTAACACCGGTTAGGTTTGGGTTAGGTCTGGTATTTGCCATCATCTGGCTCATACTTTCGCATTTTTCGCGTACTTGTTGGCCAGATACTGGGCGTTTTCTCGTTTGGATCACGTAGTAATGCGGTACCACACTGAAACAGCGAGTTAATCCTGGATTCGATCTATATTTTGGAGGATAACACCGCTTAGGTCAGGGTTAGGTCCGGTATTTGCCATCATCTGGCTCATACATTCGCGTTTTTCGCATACTTGTTGGCCAGATCCTGGGCGTCTTCTGGTTTGGATCACGTAGTAATGTGGCACCACACACAAACAGTGAGTTAAACCTGGATTCAATCTATATTTTAGAGGATAACACCGGTTAGGTCAGGGTTAGGTCCGGTATTTGCCATCATCTGGCTCATACATTCGTATTTTTCGCATACTCGTTGGCCAGATCCTGGGCGTCTTCTGGTTTGGATCACGTAGTAATGTGGTACCACACTGAAACAGTGAGTTAATCCTGGATTCAATCTATATTTTAGACGATAACGGCGGTTAAGTCAGTGTAGGTCTGGTATTTGCCATCATCTGGCTCATACTTTCGCATTTTTCACCTACTTGTTGGCCAGATACTGCGCGTTTTCTGGGTTGGATCACGTAGTAATGTGTTTCCACACTGCAACAGTGAGTTAAACCTGGATTCAATCTATATTTTGGAGGATAACACCGCTTAGGTCAGGGTTAGGTCTAGTATTTGCCATCATCTGGCTCACACTTTCGCATTTTTCGCATACTTGTTGGCCAGATCCCGGGCGTTTTCTGGTTTGGATCACGTAGTAACGTGTTTCCACACTGCAACAGTGAGTTAGACCTGAATTCGATCTATATGTTAGAGGGTAACACCGGTTAGGTTTGGGTGAGGTCTGGTATTTGCCATCATCTGGCTCATACTTTCGCATTTTCCGCATACCTGTTGGCCAGATACTGGGCGTTTTTTGATTTGGATCACGTAGTAATGTAGAACCACTCTGAAACAGTGAGTTAAACCTGGATTCGATCTATATATTAGAGGGTAACACCGGTTAGGTCAGGGTTAGGTCTAGTATTTGCCATCATCTGGCTCACACTTTCGCATTTTTCGCATACTTGTTGGCCAGATCCAGGGCGTTTTCTGGTTTGGATCACGTAGTAATATGGAACCACACTGAAACAGTGAGTTAAACCTGGATTCAATCTATATTTTAGAGGATAACACTGGTTAGGTCAGGGTTAGGTCAGTTAATTACCATCATTTGGCTCATATCTTCGCATTTTTCGCCTACTTATTGGCTAGATCCTGGGCGTTTTCTGGTTTGGATCACGTAGTAATGTGGTTCCACACAGCAACAGTGAGTTAAACCTGGATACAATCTATATTTTAGAGGATAACACCGGTTAGGTCAGGGTTAGGTCCGGTGTTTGCCATCATCTGGCTCATTCACTCGTATTTTTCGCATACTCGTTGGCCAGATCCTGGGCGTCTTCTGGTTTGGATCACGTAGTAATATGGAACCACACTGAAACAGTGAGTTAATCCTGGATTCGATCTATATATTAGCGGGTAACACCGGTTAGGTTTGGGTTAGGTCTGGTGTTTGCTATCACCTGGCTCATATTTTCGTATTTTTCGCATACTTGTTGGCCAGATACAGGGCGTATTCAGGTTTGGATCACATAGTAATGTGGTATCACACCGAAACAGCGAGTTAATCCTGGATTCGATCTATATATTAGAGGGTAACACCGGTTAGGTTTGGGTTAGGTCTGGTATTTGCCATCATCTGGCTCATACTTTCGCATTTTTCGCCTACTTATTGGCCAGATCCTGGGCGTTTTCTGGTTTGGATCGCGATGTAATGTGGTTCCACACAGCAACAGTGAGTTAAACCTGGATACAATCTATATTTTAGAGGATAACGCAGGTTAGGTCAGGGTTAGGTCTGGTATTTGCCATCATCTGGCTCATACATTCGCATTTTTCGCATACTTGTTGGCCAGATCCTGGGCGTCTTCTGGTTTGGATCACGTGGTAATGTGGCACCACACACAAACAGTGAGTTAAACCTGGATTCAATGTATATTTTAGAGGATAACACTGGTTAGGTCAGGGTTAGGTCAGTTAATTGCCATCATTTGGCTCATATCTTCGCATTTTTCGCCTACTTATTGGCCAGATCCTGGGCGTTTTCTGGTTTGGATCACGTAGTAAGGTGGTTCCACACAGCAACTGTGAGTTAAACCTGGATACAATCTATATTTTAGAGGATAACACCGGTTAGGTCAGGGTTAGGTCCGGTATTTGCCATCATCTGGCTCATACATTCGTATTTTTCGCATACTCGTTGGCCAGATCCTGGGCGTCTTCTGGTTTGGATCACGTAGTAATGTGGTACCACACTGAAACAGTGAGTTAATCCTGGATTCAATCTATATTTTAGAGGATAACACCGGTTAGGTCAGGGTTAGGTCTGGTATTTGCCATCATCTGTCTCATACTTTTGCATTTTTCGCATACTTGATGGCCAGATCCGGGGCGTTTTCTGGTTTGGATCAGGTAGTAATGTAGAACCTCTCTGCAACAGTGAGTTAAACCTGGATTCGATCTATATTTTAGAGGATAACACCGGTTAGGTCAGGGTTAGGTCCGGTATTTGCCATCATCTGGCTCATACATTCGTATTTTTCGCATACTCGTTGGCCAGATCCTGGGCGTCTTCTGGTTTGGATCACGTAGTAATGTGGTACCACACTGAAACAGTGAGTTAATCCTGGATTCGATCTATATTTTAGAGGATAACACCGGTTAGGTCAGGGTTAGGTCTGGTATTTGCCATCATCTGGCTCATACTTTCGCATTTTTCGCATACTTGTTGGCCAGATACTGGGCGTTTTCTGGGTTGGATCACGTAGTAATGTGTTTCCACACTGCAACAGTGAGTTAAACCTGGATTCAATCTATATTTTGGAGGATAACACTGGCTAGGTCAGGGTTAGGTCCGGTATTTGCCATCATCTGTCTCATACTTTCGCATTTTTCGCATACTTATTGGCCAGATCCAGGGCGTTTTCTGGTTTGGATCACGTAGTAATATGGTACCACACTCAAACAGTCACTTAAACCTGGATTCAATCTATATACTAGAGGGTAACACCGGTTAGGTTTAGGGTTAGGTCTGGTATTTGCCATCATCTGGCTCATACTTTCGCATTTTTCGCATACTTGTTGGCCAGATCCTGGGTGGTTTCTGGTTTGGATCACGTAGTAGTGTAGATCCACTCTGAAACAGTGTGTTAAACCTGAATTCAATCTATATTTTAGAGGATAACATCGGCTAGGTCACTGTTAGGTCTGTTAAGTGCCATCATTTGGCTCATATCTTCGCATTTTTCGCCTACTTATTGGCCAGATCCTGGGCGTTTTCTGGTTTGGATCGCGTAGTAATGTGGTTCCACACAGCAACAGTGCGTTAAACCTGGATACAATCTATAATTTAGAGGATAACACAGGTTAGGTCAGGGTTAGGTCTGGTATTTGCCATCATCTGGCTCATACATTCGCGTTTTTCGCATACTTGTTGGCCAGATCCTGGGCGTCTTCTGGTTTGGATCACGTAGTAATGTGGCACCACACACAAACAGTGAGTTAAACCTGGATTCAATCTATATTTTAGAGGATAACGGCGGTTAAGTCAGGGTAGGTCTGGTATTTGCCATCATCTGGCTCATACTTTCGCATTTTCCGCATACTTGCTGGCCAGATCCTGGGCGTCTTCTGGTTTGGATCACGTAGTAATGTAGAACCACTCTGAAACAGTGAGTGAAACCTGGATTCAATCTATATTTTAGAGGATAACGGCGGTTAAGTCAGGGTAGGTCTGGTATTTGCCATCATCTGGCTCATACTTTCGCATTTTTCACCTACTTGTTGGCCAGATACTGGGCGTTTTCTGGGTTGGATCACATAGTAATGTGGTATCACAATGAAACAGCGAGTTAATCCTAGATTCGACCTATATATTAGAGGGTAACACCGGTTAGGTTTTGGTTAGGTCTGGTATTTGCTATCATCTGGCTCATGCTTCCGCATTTTTCGCATACTTGTTGGCCAGATCCTGGGCGTTTTCTGGTTTGGATCACATAGTAATGTGGTATCACAATGAAACAGCGAGTTAATCCTGGATTCGACCTATATATTAGAGGGTAACACCGGTTAGGTTTTGGTTAGGTCTGGTATTTGCTATCATCTGGCTCATGCTTCCGCATTTTTCGCATACTTGTTGGCCAGATCCTGGGCGTTTTCTGGTTTGGATCACATAGTAATGTGGTATCACAATGAAACAGCGAGTTAATCCTAGATTCGACCTATATATTAGAGGGTAACACCGGTTAGGTTTTAGTTAGGTCTGGTATTTGCTATCATCTGGCTCATGCTTCCGCATTTTTCGCATACTTGTTGGCCAGATCCTGGGCGTTTTCTGGTTTGGATCACATAGTAATGTGGTATCACAATGAAACAGCGAGTTAATCCTGGATTCGACCTATATATTAGAGGGTAACACCGGTTAGGTTTTGGTTAGGTCTGGTATTTGCTATCATCTGGCTCATGCTTCCGCATTTTTCGCATACTTGTTGGCCAGATCCTGGGCGTCTTCTGGTTTGGATCACGTGGTAATGTGGCACCACACACAAACAGTGAGTTAAACCTGGATTCAATGTATATTTTAGAGAATAACAATGGTTAGGTCAGGGTTAGGTCAGTTAATTGCCATCATTTGGCTCATATCTTCGCATTTTTCGCCTACTTATTGGCCAGAACCTGGGCGTTTTCTGGTTTGGATCACGTAGTAAGGTGGTTCCACACAGCAACTGTGAGTTAAACCTGGATACAATCTATATTTTAGAGGATAACACCGGTTATGTCAGGGTTAGGTCCGGTATTTGCCATCATCTGGCTCATACATTCGTATTTTTCGCATACTCGTTGGCCAGATCCTGGGCGTCTTCTGGTTTGGATCACGTAGTAATGTGGTACCACACTGAAACAGTGAGTTAATCCTGGATTCGATCTATATTTTAGTGGATAACACTGGTTAGGTCAGGGTTAGGTCTAGTATTTGCCATCATCTGGCTCACACTTTCGCATTTTTCGCATACTTGTTGGCCAGATCCAGGGCGTTTTCTGGTTTGGATCACGTAGTAATGTGTTTCCACACTGCAACAGTGAGTTAAACCTGGATTCGATCTATATATTAGAGGGTAACACCGGTTAGGTTTGGGTTAGGTCAGGTAATTGCCATCATCTGGCTCATACTTTCGCATTTTTCGCATAGTTGTTGGCCAGATCCTGGGCGTTTTCTGGTTCGGATCACGTAGTAATGTGACGCCACACTCAAACAGTCACTTAAACCTGGATTCAATCTATATTTTAGAGGATAACACCGGTTAGGTCACGGTTAGGTCTGGTATTTGCCATCATCTGGCTCATAATTTCGCATTTTTCGCATACTTGTTGGCCAGATCCTGGGCGTTTTCTGTTTTGGATCACATACTAATGTGGCAACACACTGAAACAGTGAAGTAATCCTGGATTCGATCTATATATTAGAGGGTAACACCGGTTAGGTTTGGGATAGGTCTGGTATTTGCCATCATCTGGCTCATACTTTCGCATTTGTCGCATACTCGTTGGCCAGATCTAGGGCGTAGTCAGGTTTGGATCACATAGTAATGTGGTATCACACTGATACGGTGAGATAATCTTGGATTCCATCTATAGTTTAGAGGATAATACCGGTAAGGTCAGGGTTAGGTCTGGTATTTGCCATCATCTGGGTCATACTTTCGCATTTTCCGCATACTTGCTGGCCAGATCCTGGGCGTTTTCTGGTTTGGATCTCGTAGTAATGTGGTACCACACTGATACAGTGAGTTAATCCTGGATTCGATCTATATTTTAGAGGGTAACACCGGTTAGGTCAGGGTTAGGTCTGGTATTTGCCACCATCTGGCTCATACTTTCGCATTTTTCGCATACTTGTTGGCCAGATCCTGGGCGATTTCTGGTTTGGATCACATAGTAATGTGGTATCACACTGAAACAGCGAGTTAATCGTGGATTCGATCTATATATTAGAGGGTAACACCGGTTAGGTTTTGGTTAGGTCTGGTATTTGCATTCATCTGGCTCATGCTTCCGCATTCTTCGTATACTTGTTGGCCAGATCCTGGGCGTTTTCTGGTTTGGATCACGAAGTAATGTGGTTCCACACAGCAACAGTGAGTTAAACCTGGATACAATCTATATTTTAGAGGATAACACCGGTTAGGTCAGTGTTAGGTCTGGTATTTGCCGTCGTCTGCCTCATTCTTTCGCATTTTTCGCATACTTGTTGGCCAGATCCTGGGCGTTTTCTGGTTTGGATCACATAGTAATGTGGTATCACAATGAAACAGTGAGTTAATCCTGGATTCGACCTATATATTAGAGGGTAACACCGGTTAGGTTTTGGTTAGGTCTGGTATTTGCTACCATCTGGCTCATGCTTCCGCATTTTTCGCATACTTGTTGGCCAGATCCTGGGCGATATCTGGTTTGGATCAAATAGTAATGTGGTATCACACTGAAACAGCGAGTTAATCCTGGATTCGATCTATATATTAGAGGGTAACACCGGTTAGGTTTGGGTTAAGTCTGGTATTTGCCATCATCTGGCTCATACTTTCGCATTTTTCGCGTACTTGTTGGCCAGATCCTGGGCGTTTTCTCGTTTGGATCACGTAGTAATGTGGTACCACACTGAAACAGCGAGTTAATCCTGGATTCGATCTATATATTAGAGGGTAACACCGGTCAGGTTTGGGTTAGGTCTGATATTTGCCATCATCTGGCTCATAATGTCGCATTTTTCGCATACTTGATGGCCAGATCCTGGACATTTTCTGGGTCGGATAACGTACTAATGGGGCACCACACTGCAACAGTGTGTTAAACCTGAATTCAATCTATATTTTAGAGGATATCACCGGTTAGGTCAGGGTTAGTTCTGTTAATTGCCATCATTTGGCTCATATCTTCGCATTTTTCACCTACTTATTGGCCAGAGGCTGGGCGTTTTCTGGTTTGGATCACGTAGTAATGTGGTTCCACACAACAACAGTGAGTTAAACCTGGATACAACCTATATTTTAGAGGATAACACCGGTTAGGTCAGGGTTAGGTCTGGTATTTGCCGTCGTCTGCCTCATTCTTTCGCATTTCTCGCATACTTGTTGGCCAGATCCAGGGCGCTTTCAAGTTTGGATCACGTATTAATGTGGTACCACACTGAAACAGTGAGTTAAACCTGGATACTATCTATATTTTAGAGGATAACACCGGTTAGGTCAGGGTTAGGTCTGGTATTTGCCATCATCTGGCTCATACATTCGCATTCTTCGCATACTTGTTGGCCAGATACTGGGCGTTTTCTGGGTTGGATCACGTATTAATGTGGTACCACACTGAAACAGTGAGTTAAACCTGGATACTATCTATATTTTAGAGGATAACACCGGTTAGGTCAGGGTTAGGCCTGGTATTTGCCACCATCTGGCTCATAGTTTCGCATTTTTCGCATACTTGTTGGCCAGATCCTGGGCGTTTTCTGGTTTGGATCACGTAGTAATGTAGAAACCACTCTGAAACAGTGACTTAAACCTGAATTCAATCTATATTTTAGAGGATAACACCGGTTAGGTCAGGGTTAGGTCTGGTATTTGCCATCGTCTCGCTCACATCTTCGAATTTTTCGCATACTTGTTGGCCAGATCCTGGGCGTTTTCTGGTTTGGATCACGTAGTAATGTGGTTCCACACAGCAACAGGGAGTTAAACCTGGATTCAATCTATATTTTAGAGGATACCACCGGCTAGGCCAGGGTTAGGTCTGGTATTTGCCATCATCTGGCTCATACTTTCGCATTTTTCGCGTACTTGTTGGCTAGATCCAGGGCGCTCTCAAGTTTGGATCACGTATTAATGTGGTACCACACTGAAACAGTGAGTGAATCCTGGATTCAATCTATATTTTAGGGGATAACACCGGTTAGGTCAGGGTTAGGTCTGGTATTTGCCGTCGTCTGCCTCATTCTTTCGCATTTTTAGCATACTTGTTGGCCAGATCCAGGGCGTATTCAGGTTTGGATCACATAGTAATGTGGTATCACACTGAAACAGTGAGTTAATCTTGGATTCGATCTATATATTAGGGGGTATCACCGGTTAGGTTTTGGTTAGGTCTGGTATTTGCCTTCATCTGGCTCATGCTTCCGCATTTTTCGCATACTTGTTGGCCAGATCCTGGCCGTTTTCTGGTTTGGATCACGTAGTAATGTGGCACCACACACAAACAGTGAGTTAAACCTGGATTCAATCTATATTTTAGAGGATAATACCGGTTAGGTCAGGGTTAGGTCTGGTATTTGCCATCGTCTCGCTCACATCTTCGAATTTTTCGCATACTTGTTGGCCAGATCCTGGGCGTTTTCTGGTTTGGATCACGTAGTAATGTGGTTCCACACAGCAACAGCGAGTTAAACCTGGATTCAATCTATATATTAGAGGATAACACCGGTTAGGTCAGGGTTAGGCCTGGTATTTGCCACCATCTGGCTCATAGTTTCGCATTTTTCGCATACTTGTTGGCCAGATCCTGGGCGTTTTCTGGGTTGGATCAGTTAGTAGTGTGGTACCCCACTGAAACAGTGAAGTAATTCTGGATTCAATCTATATATTAGAGGGTAACACCGGTTAGGATTGGGTTAGGTCTGGTATTTGCCATCATCTGGCTCATACTTTCGCAATTTTCGCATACTTGTTGGCCAGATCCAGGGCGTATTCAGGTTTGGATCACATAGTAATGTGGTATCACACTGAAACGGTGAGTGAATCCTGGATTCAATCTATATTTTAGAGGATAACACCGGTTAGGTCAGGGATAGGTCTGGTATTTGCCGTCGTCTGCCTCATTCTTTCGCATTTTTAGCATACTTGTTGGCCAGATCCAGGGCGTATTCAGGTTTGGATCACATAGTAATGTGGTATCACACTGAAACAGTGAGTGAATCCTGGATTCAATCTATATTTTAGAGGATAACACCGGTTAGGTCAGGGTTAGGTCTGGTATTTGCCGTCGTCTGCCTCATTCTTTCGCATTTTTCGCATATTTGTTGACCAGATCCAGGGCGCTTTCAAGTTTGGATCACGCATTAATGTGGTCCCCACTGAAACAGTGAGTTAAACCTGAATTCAATCTATATTTTAGAGGATAACACCGGTTAGGTCAGGGTTAGGTCTGTTAATTGCCATCATTTGGCTCATATCTTCGCATTTTTCGCCTACTTATTGGCCAGATCCTGGGCGTTTTCTGGTTTGGATCACGTAGTAATGTGGTTCCACACAGCAACAGTGAGTTAAACCTGGATACAATCTATATTTTAGAGGATAACACCGGTTAGGTTTGGGTTAGGTCTGGTATTTGCCATCATCAAGCTCATACTTTTGCATTTTTCGCATACTTGTTGGCCAGATCCGGGGCGTTTTCTGGTTTGGATCACGTAGTAATGTAGAACCACTCTGAAACAGTGAGTTAAACCTGGATTCAATCTATATTTTAGAGGATAACACCGGTTAGGTCAGGGTTAGGTCTGGTATTTGCCATCATTTGGCTCATATCTTCGCATTTTTCGCCTACTTATTGGCCAGATCCTGGGCGTTTTCTGGTTTGGATCACGTAGTAATGAGGTTCCACACAGCAACAGTGAGTTAAACCTGGATACAATCTATATTTTAGAGGATAACACCGGTTAGGTCAGGGTTAGGTCTGGCATTTGCCATCATTTGGCTCATATCTTCGCATTTTTCGCCTACTTATTGGCCAGATCCTGGGCGTTTTCTGGTTTGGATCACGTAGTAATGTGGTACCACACTGAAACAGTGAGTTAAACCTGGATACAATCTATATATTAGAGGGTAACACCGGTTAGGTCAGGGTTAGGTCTGGTGTTTGCCTTCATCTGGCTCATGGTTCCGCATTTTTCGCTTACTTGTTGGCCAGGTCCCTGGGCGTTTTCTGGTTTGAATCACGTAGTAATGTGGTTCCACACAGCAACAGTGAGTTAAACCTGGATTCAATCTATATATTAGAGGGTGACACCGGTTAGGTTAGGGTTGGGTCTGGTATTTGCCATCATGTGGCTCATACTTTCGCATTTTTCGCCTACTTATTGGCCAGATCCTGGGCGTTTTCTGGTTTGGATCACGTAGTAATGTGGTTCCACACAGCAACAGTGAGTTAAACCTGGATACAATCTATATTTTAGAGGATAACACCGGTTAGGTCAGGGTTAGGTCTGGTATTTGCCGTCGTCTGCCTCATTCTTTCGCATTTCTCGCATACTTGTTGACCAGATCCAGGGCGCTTTCAAGTTTGGATCACTTATTAATGTGGTACCACACTGAAACAGTGAGCTAAACCTGGATACTATCTATATTTTAGAGGATAACACCGGTTAGGTCAGGGTTAGGTCTGGTATTTGCCGTCGTCTGCCTCATTCTTTCGCATTTCTCGCATACTTGTTGACCAGATGCTGGGCGTTTTCTGGTTTGGATCACGTAGTAATGTGGTTCCACACAGCAACAGTGAGTTAAACCTGGATACAATCTATATTTTAGAGGATAACACCGGTTAGGTTAGGGTTAGGTCTGGTATTTGCCATCATGTGGCTCATACTTTCGCATTTTTCGCCTACTTATTGGCCAGATCCTGGGCGTTTTCTGGTTTGGATCACGTAGTAATGTGGTTCCACACAGCAACAGTGAGTTAAACCTGGATACAATCTATATTTTAGAGGATAACACCGGTTAGGTCAGGGTTAGGTCTGGTATTTGCCGTCGTCTGCCTCATTCTTTCGCATTTCTCGCATACTTGTTGACCAGATCCAGGGCGCTTTCAAGTTTGGATCACTTATTATTGTGGTACCACACTGAAACAGTGAGTTAAACCTGGATACTATCTATATTTTAGAGGATAACCCCGGTTAGGTCAGGGTTAGGTCTGGTATTTGCCATCATCTGGCTCATACATTCGCATTTTTCGCATACTTGTTGGCCAGATGCTGGGCGTTTTCTGGTTTGGATCACGTAGTAATGTGGTTCCACACAGCAACAGTGAGTTAAACCTGGATACAATCTATATTTTAGAGGATAACACCGGTTAGGTCAGGGTTAGGTCTGGTATTTGCCATCATCTGGCTCATACATTCGCATTTTTCGCATACTTATTGCCCAGATCCTGGGCGTTTTCTGGTTTGGATCACGTAGTAATGTGTACCACACTGCAACAGTGAGTTAAACCTGGATTCAATCTATATATTAGAAGGTAACACCGGTTAGGTTTGGGTTAGGTCTGGTATTTGCCATCATCTGGCTCATACTGTCGCATTTTTCGCATACTTGTTGGCCCGATCCAGGGCGCTCTCAAGTTTGGATCACGTATTAATGTGGTACCACACTGAAACAGTGAGTTAATCCTGGATTCAATCTATATTTTAGAGGATAACACCGGTTAGGTCAGGGTTAGGTCTGGTATTTGCCGTCGTCTGCCCCATTCTTACGCATTTTTAGCATACTTGTTGGCCAGATCCTGGGCGTTTTCTGGATTGGATCACATAGTAATGTGGTATCACACTGAAACAGTGAGTTAAACCTGGATACAATCTATATTTTAGAGGATAACACCAGTTAGGTCAGGGTTAGGTCTGGTATTTGCCGTCGTCTGGCTCATACTTTTGCATTTTTCGCATACTTGTTGGCCAGATCCTGGGCGACTTCTGGTTTGGATCACGTAGTAATGTAGAACCACTCTGAAACAGTGAGTTAAACCTGGATACAATCTATATTTTAGAGGATAACACCGGTTAGGTCAGGGTTAGGTCTGTTAATTGCCATCATTTGACTCATATCTTCGCATTTTTCGCCTACTTGTTGGCCAGATCCAGGGCGTTTTCTGGTTTGGATCACGGAGTAATGTGGTTCTACACAGCAACAGTGAGTTAAACCTGGATACAATCTATATTTTAGAGGATAACACCAGTTAGGTCAGGGTTAGGTCTGGTATTTGCCGTCGTCTGGCTCATACTTTTGCATTTTTCGCATACTTGTTGGCCAGATCCGGGGCGTTTGCTGGTTTGGATCACGTAGTAATGTAGAACCACTCTGAAACAGTGAGTTAAACCTGGATTCAATCTATATATTAGAGGATAACACCGGTTAGGTCAGGGTTAGGTCTGGTATTTGGCTTCATCTGGCTCATACATTCGCATTTTTCGCATACTTGTTGACCAGATCCAGGGCGCTTTCAAGTTTGGATCACGTATTAATGTGGTACCACACTGAAACAGTGAGTTAACCCTGGATTCAATCTATATTTTAGAGGATAACTCCGGTTAGGTCAGGGTTAGATCTGGTATTTGCCATCATCTGGCTCATACATTCGCATTTTTCGCATACTTGTTGGCCAGATCCTGGGCAACTTCTGGTTTGGATCACGTAGTAATGTAGAACCACTCTGAAACAGTGAGTTAAACCTGGATTCAATCTATATTTTAGAGGATAACACCGGTTAGGGCAGGGTTAGGTCTGGTATTTGCCATCATCTGGCTCATACATTCGCATTTTTCGCATACTTGTTGGCCAGATCCTGGGCGTCTTCTGGTTTGGATCACGTAGTAAAGGGCACCACACTGCAACAGTGTGTTAAACCTGAATTCAATCTATATTTTAGAGGATAACACCGGTTAGGTCAGGGTTAGGTCTGTTAATTGCCATCATTTGACTCATATCTTCGCATTTTTCGCCTACTTGTTGGCCAGATTCTGGGCGTTTTCTGGTTTGGATCACGTAGTAATGTGGTTCCACACAGCAACAGTGAGTTAAACCTGGATACAATCTATATTTTGGAGGATAACACCGGTTAGGTCAGGGTTAGGTCTGGTATTTGCCATCATCTGGCTCATACATTCGCATTTTTCGCATACTTGTTGGCCAGATCCTGGGCAACTTCTGGTTTGGATCACGTAGTAATGTAGAACCACTCTGAAACAGTGAGTTAAACCTGGATTCAATCTATATTTTAGAGGATAACACCGGTTAGGGCAGGGTTAGGTCTGGTATTTGCCGTCGTCTGCCTCATTCTTTCGCATTTTTCGCATACTTGTTGGCCCGATCCAGGGCGCTCTCAAGTTTGGATCACGTATTAATGTGGTACCACTCTGAAACAGTGAGTTAAACCTGGATTCAATCTATATTTTAGAGGATAACACCGGTTAGTTCAGGGTTAGGTCTGGTATTTGCCATCATCTGCCTCATACTTTCGCATTTTTCGCATACTTGTTGGCCAGATCCAGGGCGCTTTCAAGTTTGGATCACGTATTAATGTGGTACCACACTGAAACAGTGAGTTAATCCTGGATTCAATCTATATTTTAGAGGATAACACCGGTTAGGTCAGGGTTAGGTCTGGTATTTGCCGTCGTCTGCCTCATTCATTCGCATTTTTCGCATACTTGTTGGCTAGATCCAGGGCGCTTTCAAGTTTGGATCACGTATTAATGTGGTACCACACTGAAACAGTGAGTTAAACCTGGATTCAATCTATATTTTAGAGGATAACACCGGTTAGGTCAGGGTTAGGTCTGGTATTTGCCATCATCTGGCTCATACATTCGCATTTTTCGCATACTTGATGGCCAGATCCTGGGCGTTTTCTGGTTTGGATCACGTAGTAATGTGGTACCACACTGAAACAGTGAGCTAATCCTGGATTCGATCTATATATTAGAGGGTAACACCGGTTAGGTCAGGGTTAGGTCTGGTATTTGCTATCACCTGGCTCATACTTTCGCATTTTTCGCATACTGATTGGCCAGATCCTGGGCGTTTTCTGGTTTGGATCACGTAGTAATGTGGTTCCACACAGCAACAGTGAGTTAAACCTGGATTCAATCTATATTTTAGAGGATAACTCCGGTTAGGTCAGGGTTAGGTCTGGTATTTGCCATCATCTGGCTCATACTTTTGCAATTTTCGCATACTTGTTGGCCAGATCCGGGGCGTTTTCTGGTTTGGTTCACGTAGTAATGTGTACCACACTCCAACAGTGAGTTAATCCTGGATTCAATCTATATTTTAGAGGATAACACCGGTTAGGACAGGGTTAGGTCTGGTATTTGCCATCATCTGGCTCATACTTTTGCAATTTTCGCATACTTGTTGGCCAGATCCGGGGCGTTTTCTGGTTTGGTTCACGTAGTAATGTGTACCACACTGCAACAGTGAGTTAATCCTGGATTCAATCTATATTTTAGAGGATAACACCGGTTAGGTCAGGGTTAGGTCTGGTATTTGCCATCATCTGCCTCATACTTTCGCATTTTTCGCATACTTGTTGGCCAGATCCTGGGCGTTTTCTGGTTTGGATCACGTAGTAATGTAGAACCACTCTGAAACAGTGAGTTAAACCTGGATTCAATCTATATTTTAGAGGATAACACCGGTTAGGTCAGGGTTAGGTCTGGTATTTGCCATCATCAGGCTCATACATTCGCATTTTTCGCATACTTGTTGGCCAGATCCAGGGCGTTTTCTAGTTTGGATCACGTAGTAATGTGGTTCCACACAGCAACAGTGAGTTAAACCTGAATTCAATCTATATTTTAGAGGATAACACCGGTTAGGTCAGGGTTAGGTCTGTTAATTGCCATCATTTGGCACATATCTTCGCATTTTTCGCCTACTTATTGGCCAGATCCTGGGCGTTTTCTGGTTTGGATCACGTAGTAATGTGGTTCCACACAGCAACAGTGAGTTAAACCTGGATACAATCTATATTTTAGAGGATAACACCGGTTAGGTCAGGGTTAGGTCTGGTATTTGCCGTCGTCTGCCTCATTCATTCGCATTTTTCGCATACTTGTTGGCTAGATCCAGGGCGCTTTCAAGTTTGGATCACGTATTAATGTGGTACCACACTGAAACAGTGAGTTAATCCTGGATTCAATCTATATTTTAGAGGATAACACCGGTTAGGTCAGGGTTAGGTCTGGTATTTGCCGTCGTCTGCCTCATTCATTCGCATTTTTCGCATACTTGTTGGCTAGATCCAGGGCGCTTTCAAGTTTGGATCACGTATTAATGTGGTACCACACTGAAACAGTGAGTTAAACCTGGATTCAATCTATATTTTAGAGGATAACACCGGTTAGGTCAGGGTTAGGTCTGGTATTTGCCATCATCTGGCTCATACATTCGCATTTTCCGCATACTTGTTGGCCAGATCCTGGGCGTCTTCTGGTTTGGATCACGTAGTAATGTGGTACCACACTGAAACAGTGAGTTAAACCTGGATTCAATCTATATTTTAGAGGATAACACCGGTTAGGTCAGGGTTAGGTCTGGTATTTCCCATCATTTGGCTCATATCTTCGCATTTTTCGCCTACTTATTGGCCAGATCCTGGGCGTTTTCTGGTTTGGATCACGTAGTAATGTGGTTCCACACAGCGACAGTGAGTTAAACCTGGATACAATCTATATTTTAGAGGATAACACCTGTTAGGTCAGGGTTAGGTCTGGTATTTGCCATCATCTGGCTCATACATTCGCATTTTTCGCATACTTGTTGGCCAGATCCTGGGCGTCTTCTGGTTTGGATCACGTAGTAATGTGGTATCACACTGAAACAGTGAGTTAATCTTGGATTCGATCTATATATTAGAGGGTAACACCGGTTAGGTTTTGGTTAGGTCTGGTATTTGCCTTCATCTGGCTCATGCTTCCGCATTTTTCGCATACATGTTGGCCAGATCCTGGGCGTTTTCTGGTTTGGATCACGTAGTGATGTAGAACCACTCTGAAACAGTGAGTTAAACCTGGATTCAATCTATATTTTAGAGGATAACACCGGTTAGGTCAGGGTTAGGTCTGGTATTTGCCATCATCTGGCTCACACTTTCGCATTTTTCGCATACTTGTTGGCCAGATCCTGGGCGGTTTCTGGTTTGGATCACGTAGTAATGTGGCACCACACTCAAACAGTCAGTTAAACCTTGATTCAATCTATATTTTAGAGGACAACATCGGTTAGGTCAGGGTTAGGTCTGGTATTTGCCATCATCTGGCTCATAGTTTCGCATTTTTCGCATACTTGTTGGCCAGATCCTGGGCGTTTTCTGTTTTGGATCACATACTAATGTGGCATCACACTGAAACAGTGAGTTAAACCTGGATACAATCTATATATTAGAGGGTAACACCGGTTAGGTTTGGGTTAGGTCTGGTATTTGCCATCATCTGGCTCATGCTTCCGCATTTTTCGCATACTTGTTGGCCAGATCCTGGGCGTTTTCTGGTTTGGATCACGTAGTAATGTGGTACCACACTGAACCAGTGAGTTAATCCTGGATTCAATCTATATTTTAGAGGATAACACCGGTTAGGTCAGGGTTAGGTCTGGTATTTGCCATCATCTGGCACATACTTTCGCATTTTTCGCATACTTGTTGGCCAGATCCTGGGCGGTTTCTGGTTTGGATCACGTAGTAATGTGGCACCACACTCAATCAGTCAGTTAAACCTTGATTCAATCTATATTTTAGAGGACAACATCGGTTAGGTCAGGGTTAGGTCTGGTATTTGCCATCATCAGGCTCATACATTCGCATTTTTCGCATACTTGTTGGCCAGATCCTGGGCGTTTTCCGGTTTGGATCACGTAGTAATGTAGAACCACTCTGAAACAGTGAGTTAAACCTGGATTCAATCTATATTTTAGAGGATAACACCGGTTAGGTCAGGGTTAGGTCTGGTATTTGCCTTCATCTGGCTCATGCTTCCGCATTTTTCGCATACTTGTTGGCCGGATCCTGGACGTTTGCTGGGTTGGATCAGGTAGTAGTGTGGTACCGCACTGAAACAGTGAAGTAATCCTGGATTCGATCTATATATTAGAGGGTAACACCGGTTAGGTCAGGGTTAGGTCTGGTATTTGCCTTCATCTGGCTCATGCTTCCGCATTTTTCGCATACTTGTTGGCCAGGTCCTGGGCGTTTTCTGGTTTGGATCACGTAGTAATGTAGAACCACTCTGAAACAGTGAGTTAAACCTGGATTCAATCTATATTTTAGAGGATAACACCGGTTAGGTCAGGGTTAGGTCTGGTATTTGCCATCATCTGGCTCATACATTCGCATTTTTCGCATACTTGTTGGCCAGATCCTGGGCGTTTTCTGGTTTGGATCACGTAGTAATGTAGAACCACTCTGAAACAGTGAGTTAAACCTGGATTCAATCTATATTTTAGAGGATAACACCGGTTAGGTCAGGGTTAGGTCTGTTAATTGCCATCATTTGGCTCATATCTTCGCATTTTTCGCCTACTTATTGGCCAGATCCTGGGCGTTTTCTGGTTTGGATCACGTAGTAATGTAGAACCACTCTGAAACAGTGAGTTAAACCTGGATACAAACTATATTTTAGAGGATAACACCGGTTAGGTCACGGTTAGCCCTATTATTTGCCATCATTTGGCTCATATCTTCGCATTTTTCGCATACTTGTTGGCCAGATCCTGGGCGTTTTCTGGTTTGGATCACGTAGTAATGTAGAACCACTCTGAAACAGTGAGTTAAACCTGGATACAATCTATATATTAGAGGATAACACCGGTTAGGTCAGGGTTAGGTCTGTTAATTGCCATCATTTGGCTCATACTTTTGCATTTTTCGCATACTTGTTGGCCAGATCCTGGGCGTTTTCTGGGTTCGATCTGGCGATAGTGTGGTACCGCACTGAAATAGTGAAGTAATCCTGGATTCGATCTATATATTAGTGGGTAACACCGGTTAGGTTTGGGTTAGCTCTGGTATTTGCCATCATCTGTCTCATGCTTCCGCATTTTTCGCATACTTGTTGGCCAGATCCTGGACGTTTGCTGGGTTGGATCAGGTAGTAATGTGGTACCACACTGAAACAGTGAGTTAAACCTCGATTCAATCTATATTTTAGAGGATAACACCGGTTAGGTCAGGGTTAGGTCTGTTAATTGCCATCATTTGGCTCATATCTTCGCATTTTTCGCCTACTTATTGGCCAGATCCTGGGCGTTTTCTGGTTTGGATCACGTAGTAATGTAGAACCACTCTGAAACAGTGAGTTAAACCTGGATACAATCTATATTTTAGAGGATAACACCGGTTAGGTCACGGTTAGCCCTATTATTTGCCATCATTTGGCTCATATCTTCGCATTTTTCGCATACTTGTTGGCCAGATCCTGGGCGTTTTCTGGTTTGGATCACGTAGTAATGTAGAACCACACTCAAACAGTCAGTTAAACCTGGATACAATCTATATTTTAGAGGATAACACCGGTTAGGTCAGGGTTAGGTCTGGTATTTGCCTTCATCTGGCTCATGCTTCCGCATTTTTCGCATACTTGTTGGCCAGATCCTGGACGTTTGCTGGGTTGGATCAGGTAGTAGTGTGGTACCGCACTGAAGCAGTGAAGTAATCCTGGATACGATCTATATATTAGAGGGTAACACCGGTTAGGTCAGGGTCAAGTCTGGTATTTGCCTTCATCTGGCTCATGCTTCCGCATTTTTCGCATACTTGTTGGCCAGGTCCTGGGCGTTTTCTGGTTTGGATCACGTAGTAATGTAGAACCACTCTGAAACAGTGAGTTAAACCTGGATTCAATCTATACTTTAGAGGATAACATTGGTTAGGTCAGGGTTAGGTCTGGTATTTGCCATCATCTGGCTCATACTTTCGCATTTTTCGCATTCTCGTTGGCCAGATCCTGGGCGTTTTCTGGGTTGGATCACGTAGTAATGTGGCACCACACTCAAACAGTCAGTTAAACCCTGATTCAATCTATATTTTAGAGGATAACATCAACTAGGTCAGGGTTAGGTCTGGTATTTGCCATCATCTGGCTCATACTTTCGCATATTTCGCCTACTTATTGGCCAGATCCTGGGCGTTTTCTGGTTTGGATCACGTACTAATGTGGCACCACACTCAAACAGTCAGTTAAACCCTGATTCAATCTATATTTTAGAGGATAACATCATCTAGGTCAGGGTTAGGTCTGGTATTTGCCATCATCTGGCTCATGCTTCCGCATTTTTCGCATACTTGTTGGCCAGATCCTGGGCGGTTTCTGGTTTGGATCACGTAGTAATGTGGCACCACACTCAAACAGTCAGTTAAACCTTGATTCAATCTATATTTTAGAGGATAACATCGGTTAGGTCAGGGTTAGGTCTGGTATTTGCCATCATCTGGCTCATAGTTTCGCATTTTTCGCATACTTGTTGGCCAGATCCTGGGCGTCTGCTGTTTTGGATCACATACTAATGTGGCATCACACTGAAACCGTGAGTTAACCTTGGATTCAATCTATATTTTAGAGGATAACATCGGTTAGGTCAGGGTTAGTTCTAGTATTTGCCATCATCTGGCTCACACTTTCGCATTTTTCGCATACTTGTTGGCCAGATCCTTGGCGTTTTCTGGGTTCGATCTGGCGATAGTGTGGTACCGCACTGAAATAGTGAAGTAATCCTGGATTCGATCTATATATTAGTGGGTAACACCGGTTAGGTTTGGGTTAGGTCTGGTATTTGCCATCATCTGTCTCATGCTTCCGCATTTTTCGCATACTCGTTGGCCAGATCCTGGGCGTTTTCTGGGTTGGATCACGTAGTAATGTAGAACCACTCTGAAACAGTGAGTTAAACCTGGATTCAATCTAAATTTTAGAGGATAACACCGGTTAGGTCAGGGTTAGGCCTGGTATTTGCCATCATCTGGCTCATTGTTTCGCATTTTTCGTATACTTGTTGGCAAGATCCTGGGCGATTTCTGTTTTGGATCACGTAGGAATGTGTTTCCACACTGCAACAGTGAGTTAAACCTGGATACAATCTATATATTAGAGGGTAACACCGGTTAGGTCAGGGTTAGGTCTGGTGTTTGCCATCATCTGGCTCATACTTTCGCATATTTCGCATACTTGTTGGCCAGATCCTGGACGTTTGCTGGGTTGGATCAGGTAGTAATGCGGTACCACACTGAAACAGTGAGTTAAACCTGGATTCAATCTATATTTTAGAGGATAACACCGGTTAGGTCAGGGTTAGGTCTGGTATTTGCCATCATCTGGCTCATACATTCGCATTTTTCGCATACTTGTTGGCCAGATCCTGGGCGTCTTCTGGTCTGGATCACGTAGTAATGTGGTACCACACTGAAACAGTGAGTTAAACCAGGATTCAATCTATATTTTAGAGTATAACACCGGTTAGGTCAGGGTTAGGTCTGTTAATTGCCATCATTTGGCTCATATCTTCGCATTTTTCGCATACTTGTTGGCCAGATGCTGGCCGTTTTCTGGTTTGGATCACGTAGTAATGGGGCACCACACTGCAACAGTGTGTTAAACCTGAATTCAATCTATATTTTAGAGGATAACATCGGCTAGGTCACTGTTAGGTCTGTTAATTGCCATCATTTGGCTCATATCTTCGCATTTTTCGCCTACCTATTGGCCAGATCCTGGGTGTTTTCTAGTTTGGAACACGTAGTAATGTAGAACCACACAGAAACAGTGAGTTAAACCTGGATTCAATCTATATTTTAGACGATAGCATTGGTTAGGTCAGGGTTAGGCCTGGTATTTGCCATCATCTGGCTCATACTTTCGCAGTTTTCGCATACTTGTTGGCCAGATCCTGGGCGGTTTCTGGTTTGGAACACGTAGTATTGTGGCACCACACTCAAACAGTCAGTTAAACCTTGATTCAATCTATATTTTAGAGGATAACATCGGTTAGGTCAGGGTTGGGTCTGGTATTTGCCATCATCTGGCTCATAGTTTCGCATTTTTCGCATACTTGTTGGCCAGATCCTGGGCGTTTTCTGGTTTGGGTCACGTAGTAATGTGTACCACACTGCAACAGTGAGTTAATCCTGGATTCAATCTATATATTAGAGGGTAACACCGGTTAGGTCAGGCTTAGGTCTGGTATTTGCCATCATCAGGCTCATACTTTCGCATTTTTCGAATACTTTTTGGCCAGATCCTGGGCGTTTTCTGGGTTGGATCACGTAGTAATATGGCACCACACTCAAACAGTGAGTTAAACCAGGATTCAATCTATATTTTAGAGTATAACACCGGTTAGGTCAGGGTTAGATCTAGTATTTGCCATCATCTGGCTCACACTTTCGCAATTTTCGCATACTTGTTGGCCAGATCCTGGGCGGTTTCTGGTTTGGATCACGTAGTAATGAGGCACCACACTCAAACAGTCAGTTAAACCTTGATTCAATCTATATTTTAGAGGATAACATCGGTTAGGTCAGGGTTAGGTCTGGTATTTGCCATCATCTGGCTCATAGTTTCGCATTTTTCGCATACTTGTTGGCCAGATCCTGGGCGTTTTCTGGATTGGATCACGTAGTAATATGGCACCACACTGAAACAGCGAGTTAATCCTGGATTCGATCTATATATTAGAGGGTAACACCAGTTAGGTTTGGGTTAGGTCTGGTATTTGCCATCATCTGGCTCATAGTTTCGCATTTTTCGCATACTTATTGGCCAGATCCAGGGCGTTTTCTGGTTTGGGTCACGTAGTAATGTGGTACCACACTGAAACTGTGAGTTAATCCTGGATTCGATCTATATATTAGGGGGTAACACCGATTAGGTCTGGGTTAGGGCAGGTATTTGCCATCATCTAGCTCATACTTTCGCATTTTTCGCATACTTGTTGGCCAGATCCTGGGCGTTTTCTGGTTTGGGTCACGTAGTAATGTGGTACCACACTGAAACTGTGAGTTAATCCTGGATTCGATCTATATATTAGGTGGTAACACTGGTTAGGTCAGGGTTAGGTCTGGTATTTGCCATCATCCGGCTCATACTTTCGCATATTTCGCATACTTGTTGGCCAGATCCTGGGCGTTTTCTGGTTTGGATCACGTATTAATATGATACCACACTGAAACAGTGAGTTAATCCTGGATTCAATCTATATTTTAGAGGATAACAGCGGTTAGGTCAGGGTTAGATCTAGTATTTGCCATCATCTGGCTCACACTTTCGCATTTTTCGCATACTTGTTGGCCAGATCCTGGGCGTTTTCTGGTTTGGGTCACGTAGTAATGTGGTACCACACTGAAACTGTGAGTTAATCCTGGATTCGATCTATATATTAGGTGGTAACACTGGTTAGGTCAGGGTTAGGTCTGGTATTTGCCATCATCCGGCTCATACTTTCGCATTTTTCGCATACTTGTTGGCCAGATCCTGGGCGGTTTCTGGTTTGGATCACGTAGTAATGTGGCACCACACTCAAACAGTCAGTTAAACCTTGATTCAATCTATATTTTAGAGGATAACATCGGTTAGGTCAGGGTTAGGTCTGGTATTTGCCATCATCTGGCTCATAGTTTCGCATTTTTCGCATACTTGTTGGCCAGATCCTGGGCGTCTGCTGTTTTGGATCACATACTAATGTGGCATCACACTGAAACCGTGAGTTAACCTTGGATTCAATCTATATTTTAGAGGATAACATCGGTTAGGTCAGGGTTAGTTCTAGTATTTGCCATCATCTGGCTCACACTTTCGCATTTTTCGCATACTTGTTGGCCAGATCCTGGGCGTTTTCTGGGTTCGATCTGGCGATAGTGTGGTACCGCACTGAAATAGTGAGTTAAACCTGGTTACAATCTATATTTTAGAGGATAACACCAGTTAGGTCAGGGTTAGGTCTGGTATTTGCCATCATCTGGCTCATTGTTTCGCATTTTTCGAATACTTGCTGGCAAGATCCTGGGCGTTTTCTGGGTTGGATCACGTAGTAATGTAGAACCACTCTGAAACAGTGAGTTAAACCTGGATTCAATCTAAATTTTAGAGGATAACACCGGTTAGGTCAGGGTTAGGCCTGGTATTTGCCATCATCTGGCTCATTGTTTCGCATTTTTCGTATACTTGTTGGCAAGATCCTGGGCGATTTCTGTTTTGGATCACGTAGGAATGTGTTTCCACACTGCAACAGTGAGTTAAACCTGGATACAATCTATATATTTGAGGGTAACGCCGGTTAGGTCAGGGTTAGGTCTGGTGTTTGCCATCATCTGGCTCATACTTTCGCATATTTGGCATACTTGTTGGCCAGATCCTGGACGTTTGCTGGGTTAGATCAGGTAGTAATGCGGTACCACACTGAAACAGTGAGTTAAACCTGGATTCAATCTATATTTTAGAGGATAACACCGGTTAGGTCAGGGTTAGGCCTGGTATTTGCCATCATCTGGCTCATACTTTCGCATTTTTCGCATACTTGTTGCCCAGATCCTGGGCGTCTTCTGGTTTGGATCACGTAGTAATGTGGTACCACACTGAAACAGTGAGTTAATCCTGGAATCGATCTATATATTAGAGGGTAACACCGGTCAGGTTTGGGTTAGGCCTGGTATTTGCCATCATCTGGCTCATACTTTCGCATTTTTCGCATACTTGTTGGGCATATCCTGGGCGTTTTCTGGTTTGGGTCACGTAGTTATGTATACCACACTGCAACAGTGAGTTAAACCTGGATTCGATCTATATATTAGAGGGTAACACCGGTTAGGTCTGGGTTAGGTCTGGTATTTGCCATCATCTGGCTCACAGTTTCGCATTTTTCGCATACTTGTTGGCCAGATCCTGGGCGTCTTCTGGTTTGGATCACGTAGTAATGTGGTACCACACTGAAACAGTGAGTTAAGCCAGGATTCAATCTATATTTTAGAGTATAACACCGGTTAGGTCAGGGTTAGGTCTGTTAATTGCCATCATTTGGCTCATATCTTCGCATTTTTCGCCTACTTATTGGCCAGATCCTGGGCGTTTTCTGGTTTGGATCACGTAGTAATGGGGCATCACACTGCAACAGTGTGTTAAACCTGAATTCAATCTATATTTTAGAGGATAACATCGGCTAGGTCACTGTTAGGTCTGTTAATTGCCATCATTTGGCTCATATCTTCGCATTTTTCGCCTACTTATTGGCCAGATCCTGGGCGGTTTCTGGTTTGGAACACGTAGTAATGTGGCACCACACTCAAACAGTCAGTTAAACCTTGATTCAATCTATATTTTAGAGGATAACACCGGTTAGGTCAGGGTTAGTTCTAGTATTTGCCATCATCTGGCTCACACTTTCGCATTTTTCGCATACTTGTTGGCCAGATCCTGGGCGGTTTCTGGTTTGGATCACGTAGTAATGAGGCACCACACTGAAACAGTGAGTTAATCCTGGAATCGATCTATATATTAGAGGGTAACACCGGTCAGGTTTGGGTTAGGCCTGGTATTTGCCATCATCTGGCTCATAGTTTCGCATTTTTCGCATACTTGTTGGCCAGATTCTGGGCGTTTTCTGGTTTGGGTCACGTAGTAATGTGTACCACACTGCAACAGTGAGTTAATCCTGGATTCAATCTATATATTAGAGGGTAACACCGGTTAGGTCAGGCTTAGGTCTGGTATTTGCCATCATCAGGCTCATACTTTCGCATTTTTCGAATACTTGTTGGCCAGATCCGGGGCGGTTTCTGGTTTGGATCACGTAGTAATGTAGAACCGCACTGAAACAGTGAGTTAATCCTGGATTCGATCTATATATTAGAGGGTAACACCAGTTAGGTTTGGGATAGGTCTGGTATTTGCCATCATCTGGCTCATATCTTCGCATTTTTCGCCTACTTATTGGCCAGATCCTGGGCGTTTTCTGGTTTGGATCACGTAGTAATGAGGCACCACACTCAAACAGTCAGTTAAACCTTGATTCAATCTATATTTCAGAGGATAACATCGGTTAGGTCAGGGTTAGGTCTGGTATTTGCCATCATCTGGCTCATAGTTTCGCATTTTTCGCATACTTGTTGGCCAGATCCTGGGCGTTTTCTGGATTGGATCACGTAGTAATATGGCACCACACTGAAACAGCGAGTTAATCCTGGATTCGATCTATATATTAGAGGGTAACACCAGTTAGGTTTGGGTTAGGTCTGGTATTTGCCATCATCTGGCTCATAGTTTCGCATTTTTCGCATACTTATTGGCCAGATCCAGGGCGTTTTCTGGTTTGGATCACGTAGTAATATGATACCACACTGAAACAGTGAGTTAATCCTGGATTCAATCTATATTTTAGAGGATAACAGCGGTTAAGTCAGGGTTAGGTCTGGTATTTGCCATCATCTAGCTCATATTTTCGCATTTTTCGCATACTTGTTGGCCAGATCCTGGGCGTTTTCTGGTTTGGATCACGTAGTGATGAGATTCCACACTGCAGTAGTGAGTTAAACCTGGATACAATCTATATTTTAGAGGATAACACCGGTTAGGTCAGGGTTAGGTCTGCTACTTGCCATCATCCGGCTCATACTTTCGCATATTTCGCATACTTGTTGGCCAGATACTGGGCGTTTTCTGGTTTGGATCACGTAGTAATATGATACCACACTGAAACAGTGAGTTAATCCTGGATTCAATCTATATTTTAGAGGATAACAGCGGTTAGGTCAGGGTTAGGTCTGGTATTTGCCATCATCTAGCTCATACTTTCGCATTTTTCGCATACTTGTTGGCCAGATCCTGGGCGTTTTCTGGTTTGGATCACGTAGTGATGAGATTCCACACTGCAGTAGTGAGTTAAACCTGGATACAATCTATATTTTAGAGGATAACACCGGTTAGGTCAGGGTTAGGTCAGCTACTTGCCATCATCTGGCTCATGCTTCCGCATTTTTCGCATACTTGTTGGCCAGATCCTGGGCGGTTTCTGGTTTGGATCACGTAGTAATGTGGCACCACACTCAAACAGTCAGTTAAACCTTGATTCAATCCATATTTTAGAGGATAACATCGGTTAGGTCAGGGTTAGGTCTGGTATTTGCCATCATCTGGCTCATCGTTTCGCATTTTTCGCATACTTGTTGGCCAGATCCTGGGCGTCTGCTGTTTTGGATCACATACTAATGTGGCATCACACTGAAACCGTGAGTTAACCTTGGATTCAATCTATATTTTAGAGGATAACATCGGTTAGGTCAGGGTTAGTTCTAGTATTTGCCATCATCTGGCTCACACTTTCGCATTTTTCGCATACTTGTTGGCCAGATCCTGGGCGTTTTCTGGCTTGGATCACGTAGTAATGTGGTACCACACTGAAACAGTGAGTTAAACCTGGATACAATCTATATTTTAGAGGATAACACCGGTTAGGTCAGGGTTAGGTCTGCTACTTGCCATCATCTGGCTCATGCTTCCGCATTTTTCGCATACTTGTTGGCCAGATCCTGGGCGTTTTCTGGTTTGGATCACGTGGTGATGAGATTCCACACTGCAGTAGTGAGTTAAACCTGGATACAATCTATATTTTAGAGGATAACACCGGTTAGGTCAGGGTTAGGTCTGCTACTTGCCATCATCTGGCTCATGCTTCCGCATTTTTCGCATACTTGTTGGCCAGATCCTGGGCGGTTTCTGGTTTGGATCACGTAGTAATGTGGCACCACACTCAAACAGTCAGTTAAACCTTGATTCAATCCATATTTTAGAGGATAACATCGGTTAGGTCAGGGTTAGGTCTGGTATTTGCCATCATCTAGCTCATACTTTCGCATTTTTCGCATACTTGTTGGCCAGATCCTGGGCGTTTTCTGGTTTGGATCACGTAGTGATGAGATTCCACACTGCAGTAGTGAGTTAAACCTGGATTCAATCTATATTTTAGAGGATAACATCGGTTAGGTCAGGGTTAGGTCTGGTATTTGCCATCACCTGGCCCATACTTTCGCATTTTTCGCGTACTTGTTGGCCAGATCCTGGGCGTTTTCTGGTTTGGGTCACGTAGTAATGTAATGCCACACTGAAACGGTGAGTCTAACCTGGATTCGATCAATATTTTAGAGGAAAACACCGATTAGGTCTGGGTTAGGTCTGGTATTTGCCATCATCTGTCTCATAGTTTCGCATTTTTCGCATACTTATTGGCCAGATCCAGGGCGTTTTCTGGTTTGGATCACGTAGTAATATGATACCACACTGAAACAGTGAGTTAATCCTGGATTCAATCTATATTTTAGAGGATAACAGCGGTTAGGTCAGGGTTAGGTCCGGTATTTGCCATCATCTAGCTCATACTTTCGCATTTTTCGCATACTTGTTGGCCAGATCCTGGGCGTTTTCTGGTTTGGATCACGTAGTGATGAGATTCCACACTGCAGTAGTGAGTTAAACCTGGATACAATCTATATTTTAGAGGATAACACCGGTTAGGTCAGGGTTAGGTCTGCTACTTGCCATCATCCGGCTCATACTTTCGCATATTTCGCATACTTGTTGGCCAGATCCTGGGCGTTTTCTGGTTTGGATCACGTAGTAATATGATACCACACTGAAAATGTGAGTTAATCCTGGATTCAATCTATATTTTAGAGGATAACAGCGGTTAGGTCAGGGTTAGGTCTGGTATTTGCCATCATCTAGCTCATACTTTCGCATTTTTCGCATACTTGTTGGCCAGATCCTGGGCGTTTTCTGGTTTGTGTCACGTAGTAATGTGGTACCACACTGAAACTGTGAGTTAATCCTGGATTCGATCTATATATTAGGGGGTAACACCGATTAGGTATGGGTTACGGCAGGTATTTGCCATCATCTAGCTCATACTTTCGCATTTTTCGCATACTTGTTGGCCAGATCCTGGGCGTTTTCTGGCTTGGATCACGTAGTAATGTGGTACCACACTGAAACAGTGAGTTAAACCTGGATACAATCTATATTTTAGAGGATAACACCGGTTAGGTCAGGGTTAGGTCTGGTATTTGCCATCATCTGGCTCATTGTTTCGCATTTTTCGTATACTTGTTGGCAAGATCCTGGGCGTTTTCTGTTTTGGATCACATACTAATGTGGCATCACACTGAAACCGCGAGTTAATCTTGGATTCAATCTATATTTTAGAGGATAACATCGGTTAGGTCAGGGTTAGGTCTGGTATTTGCCATCATCTGGCTCATACATTCGCATTTTTCGCATACTTGTTGGCCAGATCCTGGGCGTCTTCTGGTCTGGATCACGTAGTAATGTGGTACCACACTGAAACAGTGAGTTAAACCAGGATTCAATCTATATTTTAGAGTATAACACCGGTTAGGTCGGGGTTAGGTCTGTTAATTGCCATCATTTGGCTCATATCTTCGTATTTTTCGCCTACTTATTGGCCAGATCCTGGGCGTTTTCTGGTTTGGATCACGTATTAATGGGGCATCACACTGCAACAGTGTGTTAAACCTGAATTCAATCTATATTTTAGAGGATAACATCGGCTAGGTCACTGTTAGGTCTGTTAATTGCCATCATTTGGCTCATATCTTCGCATTTTTCGCCTACTTATTGGCCAGATCCTGGGTGTTTTCTGGTTTGGAACACGTAGTAATGTAGAACCACACAGAAACAGTGAGTTAAACCTGGATTCAATCTATATTTTAGAGGATAACATTGGTTAGGTCAGGGTTAGGCCTGGTATTTGCCATCATCTGGCTCATACTTTCGCATTTTTCGCATACTTGTTGCCCAGATCCTGGGCGTCTTCTGGTTTGGATCACGTAGTAATGTGGTACCACACTGAAACAGTGAGTTAATCCTGGAATCGATCTATATATTAGAGGGTAACACCGGTCAGGTTTGGGTTAGGCCTGGTATTTGCCATCATCTGGCTCATTCTTTCGCATTTTTCGCATACTTGTTGGGCATATCCTGGGTGTTTTCTGGTTTGGGTCACGTAGTTATGTATACCACACTGCAACAGTGAGTTAAACCTGAATTCAATCTATATATTAGAGGGTAACACCGGTTAGGTCAGGGTTAGGTCTGGTATTTGCCATCATCAGGCTCATACTTTCGCAGTTTTCGCATACTTGTTGGCCAGATCCTGGGCGGTTTCAGGTTTGGAACACGTAGTAATGTGGCGCCACACTCAAACAGTCAGTTAAACCTTGATTCAATCTATATTTTAGAGGATAACATCGGTTAGGTCAGGGTTGGGTCTGGTATTTGCCATCATCTGGCTCATAGTTTCGCATTTTTCGCATACTTGTTGGCCAGATCCGGGGCGGTTTCTGGTTTGGATCACGTAGTAATGTAGAACCGCACTGAAACAGTGAGTTAATCCTGGATTCGATCTATATATTAGAGGGTAACACCGGTTAGGTTTGGGTTAGGTCTGGTATTTGCCATCATCTGGCTCATACTTTCGCATTTTTCGCATACTTGTTGGCCGGATCCTGGGCGTTTTCTGGTTTGGGTCACGTAGTAATATGGCACCACACTGAAACAGCGAGTTAATCCTGGATTCGATCTATATATTAGAGGGTAACACCAGTTAGGTTTGGGTTAGGTCTGGTATTTGCCATCATCTGGCTCATACTTTCGCATTTTTCGCATACTTGTTGGCCGGATCCTGGGCGTTTTCTGGTTTGGGTCACGTAGTAATGTGGTGCGACACTGCAACAGTGAGTTAAACCTGGATTCAATCTATATTTTAGAGGATAACACCGGTTAAGTCAGGGTTAGGTCTGGTATTTGTCATCATCTGGCTCATACTTTCGCCTTTTTCACCTACTTGTTGGCCTGATCCTGGGCGTTTTCTGTTTTGGATCACATACTAATGTGGCATCACACTGAAACCGCGAGTTAATCTTGGATTCAATCTATATTTTAGAGGATAACATCGGTTAGGTCAGGGTTAGGTCTGGTATTTGCCATCACCTGGCCCATACTTTCGCATTTTTCGCGTACTTGTTGGCCAGATCCTGGGCGTTTTCTGGTTTGGGTCACGTAGTAATGTAATGCCACACTGAAACGGTGAGTCTAACCTGGATTCGATCAATATTTTAGAGGAAAACACCGATTAGGTCTGGGTTAGGTCTGGTATTTGCCATCATCTGTCTCATAGTTTCGCATTTTTCGCATACTTATTGGCCAGATCCAGGGCGTTTTCTGGTTTGGATCACGTAGTAATATGATACCACACTGAAACAGTGAGTTAATCCTGGATTCAATCTATATTTTAGAGGATAACAGCGGTTAGGTCAGGGTTAGGTCCGGTATTTGCCATCATCTAGCTCATACTTTCGCATTTTTCGCATACTTGTTGGCCAGATCCTGGGCGTTTTCTGGTTTGGATCACGTAGTGATGAGATTCCACACTGCAGTAGTGAGTTAAACCTGGATACAATCTATATTTTAGAGGATAACACCGGTTAGGTCAGGGTTAGGTCTGCTACTTGCCATCATCCGGCTCATACTTTCGCATATTTCGCATACTTGTTGGCCAGATCCTGGGCGTTTTCTGGTTTGGATCACGTAGTAATATGATACCACACTGAAAAAGTGAGTTAATCCTGGATTCAATCTATATTTTAGAGGATAACAGCGGTTAGGTCAGGGTTAGGTCTGGCATTTGCCATCATCCGGCTCATACTTTCGTATATTTCGCATACTTGTTGGCCAGATCCTGGGCGTTTTCTGGTTGGGACCACGCAGTAATGTGGCACCACACTGAAACAGTGAGTTGATCCTGGTTTCGATCTATATATTAGAGGGTAACACCGGTATAGATTTGGGTTAGGTCTGGTATTTGCCATCATCTGGTTCATACTTTCGCATTTTTCGCATACTTGTTGGCCAGATCCTGGGCGTTCTCTGGTTTGGATAAGGTAGTAATATGGTACCACACTGAAACAGTGAGTTAATCCAGGATTCAATCTATATTTTAGAGGTTAACACCGGTTATGTCAGTGTTAGGTCTGGTATTTGCCATCATCTGGCCCATACTTTCGCATTTTTCGCATACTTGTTGGCCAGATCCTGGGCGTTTTCTGGGTTGGATCACGTAGTAATGTGGTACCACACTGAAACAGTGGGTTAAACCAGGATTCAATCTATATTTTAGAGGATAACACCGGTTAGGTCAGGGTTAGGTCTGGTATTTGCCATCATCCGGCTCATTCTTTCGCATTTTTCGCATACTTGTTGGCCAGATCCTGGGCGTTTTCTGGGTTGGATCACGTAGTAGTGTGATGCCACACTGAAACAGTGAATTAATCCTGGATTCGATCTATATATTAGAAGGGTAACACCGGTTAGGTCAGGGTTAGGTCTGGTACTTGCCATCGTCTGGCTCATACTTTCACCTTTTATCTCTTACTTGTTGGCCTGATTCTGGGCGTTTTCTGGGTTGGATCGCGTAGTAATGTGATAGCACACTGAAACAGTGGGTTAAACCAGGGTTCAATCTATATTTTAGAGGATAACACCGGTTAGGTCAGGGTTAGGTCTGGTATTTGCCATCATCCGGCTCATTCTTTCGCATTATTCGCATACTTTTTGGCCAGATCCTGGGCGTTTTCTGGGTTGGATCACGTACTAGTGTGATGCCACACTGAAACAGTGAATTAATCCTGGATTCGATCTATATATTAGAGGGTAACACCGGTTAGGTCAGGGTTAGGTCTGGTATTTGCTATCATCTGGCTCATTCTTTCACATTATTCGCATACTTTTTGGCCAGATCCTGGGCGTTTTCTGGGTTGGATCACGTAGTAGTGTGATGCCACACTGAAACAGTGAATTAATCCTGGATTCGATCTATATATTAGAGGGTGACACCGGTTAGGTTTGGGTTAGGTCTGGTATTTGCCATCATCTGGCCCATACTTTCTCATTTTTCGCATACTTGTTGGCCAGATCCTGGGCGTTCTCTGGTTTGGATCACGTAGTAGTGTGATGCCACACTGAAACAGTGAATTAATCCTGGTTTCGATCTATATTTTAGAGGATAACACCGGTTAGGTCAGGGTTAGGTCTGGTATTTGCTATCATCTGGCTCATTCTTTCACATTATTCGCATACTTTTTGGCCAGATCCTGGGCGTCTTCTTGGTTGGATCAAGTAGTGGTGTGGTACCGCACTGAAACAGTGAAGTAATCCTGGATTCGATCTATAGATTAGAGGGTGACACCGGTTAGGTTTGGGTTAGGTCTGGTATTTGCCATCATCAGACTCATACTTTCGCATTTTTCGCATACTTGTTGGCCAGATCCTGGGCGTTTTCTGGGTTGGATCAGGTAGTAGTGTGGTACCGCACTGAAACAGTGAGTTAATCCTGGATTCGATCTATACTTTAGTGGATAACACCGGTTAGGTCAGGGTTAGGTCTGGTATTTGCCATCATCTGGCTCATAGTTTCGCATTTTTCGCATACTTGTTGGCCAGATCCAGGGCGTTTTCTGGTTTGGATCACGTAGTAATGTGGTACCACACTGCAACAGTGAGTTAATCCTGGATTCGATCTATATATTAGAGGGTAACACCGGTTAGGTTTGGGCTGGATCTGGTATTTGCCATCATCGGGCTCATACTTTCGCATTTTTCGCATACTTGTTGGCCAGATACAGGGCGTTTTCTGGTTTGGATCACGTAGTAATGTGGTACCACACTGCAACAGTGAGTTAATCCTGGATTCGATCTATATATTAGAGGGTAACACCGGTTAGGTTTGGGTTAGATCTGGTATTTGCCATCATCTGACTCATGCTTTCGCATTTTTCGCATAATTGTGTGCCAGATCCTGGGCGTTTTCTGGTTTCCAACACGTAGTTATGTGGTAACACACTGATACAGTGACTTAAGCCTGGATTCGATCTATATATTAGGGGGTAACACCGGTTAGGTTTGGGTTAGATCTGGTATTTGCCATCATCTGGCTCATAGTTTCGCATTTTTCGCATACTTGTTGGCCAGATCCAGGGCGTTTTCTGGTTTGGAACACGTAGTAATGTGGTACCACACTGCAACAGTGAGTTAATCCTGGATTCGATCTATACTTTAGTGGATAACACCGGTTAGGTCAGGGTTAGGTCTGGTATTTGCCATCATCTGGCTCATAGTTTCGCATTTTTCGCATACTTGTTGGCCAGATCCAGGGCGTTTTCTGGTTTGGATCACGTAGTAATGTGGTACCACACTGCAACAGTGAGTTAATCCTGGATTCGATCTATATATTAGAGGGTAACACCGGTTAGGTTTGGGTTAGATCTGGTATTTGCCATCATCGGGCTCATACTTTCGCATTTTTCGCATACTTGTTGGCCAGATCCAGGGCGTTTTCTGGTTTGGATCACGTAGTAATGTGGTACCACACTGCAACAGTGAGTTAATCCTGGATTCGATCTATATATTAGAGGGTAACACCGGTTAGGTTTGGGTTAGACCTGGTATTTGCCATCATCTGGCTCATAGTTTCGCATTTTTCGCATACTTGTTGGCCAGATCCAGGGCGTTTTCTGGTTTGGATCACGTAGTAATGTGGTACCACACTGCAACAGTGAGTTAATCCTGGATTCGATCTATATATTAGAGGGTAACACCGGTTAGGTCAGGGCTAGGTCTGGTATTTGCCATCATCTGGCTCATACTTTCGCATTTTTCGCATACTTGTTGGCCAGATCCTGGGCGTTTTCTGGTTTGGATCACGTAGTAATGTGGTATCACACTGCAACAGTGAGTTAAACCTGGATACAATCTATATTTTAGAGGATAAACCCGGTTAGGTCACGGATAGGTCTGGTAATTGCCATCATCTGGCTCATCCTTTCGCATTTTTCGCATACTTGTAGGCCAGCTCCTGGGCGTTTTCTGGTTTGGATCACGTAGTAATGTGGTATCACACTGCAACAGTGAGTTAAACCTGGATACAATCTATATTTTAGAGGATAAACCCGGTTAGGTCACGGATAGGTCTGGTAATTGCCATCATCTGGCTCATCCTTTCGCATTTTTCGCATACTTGTAGGCCAGCTCCTGGGCGTTTTCTGGTTTGGATCACGTAGTAATGTGGTATCACACTGCAACAGTGAGTTAAACCTGGATACAATCTATATTTTAGAGGATAAACCCGGTTAGGTCACGGATAGGTCTGGTAATTGCCATCATCTGCCTCATACTTTCGCATGTTTCGCATACTTGTTGGACAGATCCAGGGCGTTTTCTGGTTTGGGTCACGTAGTAATGTGGTACCACACTGAAACTGTGAGTTAATCCTGGATTCGATCTATATATTAGAGGGTAACACCGGTTAGGTCAGGGTTAGGTCTGGTATTTGCCATCCTCTGTCTCATACTTTCGTATTTTTCACCTACTTGTTGGCCAGATACAGGGCGCTTTCTGGGTTGAATCACGTAGTAATGTGGCACCACACTCAAACAGTGACTTAAACCTGAAATCAATCTATAATTTAGAGGATAACACCGGTTAGGTCAGGGTTAGGTCTGGTATTTGCCATCGTCTGCCTCATACTTTCGCATGTTTCGCATACTTGTTGGCCAGATCCCGGGCGTTTTCTGGTTTGGATCGCGTAGTAATGTGGAACCACACTGCCACATGGGTTAAACCTGGATTCGATCTATATTTTAGAGGATAACACCGGTTAGGTCAGGGTTATGTCTGGTATTTGCCACCATCTGGCTCATACTCTCGCATTTTTCGCATACTTGTTGGCCAGCTCCTGGGCGTTTTCTGGTTTGGATCACGTAGTAATGTGGTATCACACTGCAACAGTGAGTTAAACCTGGATACAATCTATATTTTAGAGGATAAACCCGGTTAGGTCACGGATAGGTCTGGTAATTGCCATCATCTGGCTCATCCTTTCGCATTTTTCGCATACTTGTTGGCCAGATACTGGGCGTTTTCTGGTTTGGATCACGTAGTAATGTAGAACCACTCTGAAACTGTGAGTTAAACCTGGATTCAATCTATATTTTAGAGGATAACACCGGTTAGGTCAGGGTTAGGTCTGGTATTTGCCATCATCTGGCTCATATTTTCGCATTTTTCGCATACTTGTTGGCCAGCTCCTGGGCGTTTTCTGGTTTGGATCACGTAGTAATGTGGTACCACACTGCAACAGTGAGTTAATCCTGGATTCGATCTATATATTAGAGGGTAACACCGGTTAGGTTTGGGTTAGATCTGGTATTTGCCATCATCGGGCTCATACTTTCGCATTTTTCGCATACTTGTTGGCCAGATCCAGGGCGTTTTCTGGTTTGGATCACGTAGTAATGTGGTACCACACTGCAACAGTGAGTTAATCCTGGATTCGATCTATATATTAGAGGGTAACACCGGTTAGGTTTGGGTTAGACCTGGTATTTGCCATCATCTGGCTCATAGTTTCGCATTTTTCGCATACTTGTTGGCCAGATCCAGGGCGTTTTCTGGTTTGGATCACGTAGTAATGTGGTACCACACTGCAACAGTGAGTTAATCCTGGATTCGATCTATATATTAGAGGGTAACACCGGTTAGGTCAGGGCTAGGTCTGGTATTTGCCATCATCTGGCTCATACTTTCGCATTTTTCGCATACTTGTTGGCCAGATCCTGGGCGTTTTCGGGCTTGGGTCACGTAGTAATGAGGTACCACACTGAAACAGTGAGTTAATCCTGGATTCGATCTATATATTAGAGGGTAACACCGGTTAGGTTTGGGTTAGATATGGTATTTGCCATCATCGGGCTCATACTTTCGCATTTTTCGCATACTTGTTGGCCAGATCCAGGGCGTTTTCTGGTTTGGATCACGTAGTAATGTGGTACCACACTGCAACAGTGAGTTAATCCTGGATTCGATCTATATATTAGAGGGTAACACCGGTTAGGTCAGGGTTTGGTGTGGTATTTGCCATCATCTGGCTCATACTCTCGCATTTTTCGCATACTTGTTGGCCAGATCCAGGGCGTTTTCTGGTTTGGATCATGTAGTAATGTGGAACCACACTGCCACATGGGTTAAACCTGGATTCGATGTATATTTTAGTGGATACCACCGGTTAGGTCAGGGTTAGGTCTGGTATTTGCCATAATCTGACTCATAGTTTCGCATTTTTCGCATACTTGTTGGCCAGATCCTGGGCGTTTTCTGGCGTGGATCACATACTAATGTGGTATCACACTGCAACAGTGAGTTAATCCTGGATTCGATCTATATATTAGAGGGTAACACCGGTTAGGTCAGGGTTTGGTGTGGTATTTGCCATCATCTGGCTCATACTCTCGCATTTTTCGCATACTTGTTGGCCAGATCCTGGGCGTTTTCTGGCGTGGATCACATACTAATGTGGTACCACACTGCAACAGTGAGTTAATCCTGGATTCGATCTATATATTAGAGGGTAACACCGGTTAGGTTTGGGTTAGATCTGGTATTTGCCATCATCTGGCTCATAGTTTCGCATTTTTCGCATACTTGTTGGCCAGATCCTGGGCGTTTTCTGGTTTGGATCACGTAGTAATGTGGTATCACACTGCAACAGTGAGTTAAACCTGGATACAATCTATATTTTAGAGGATAAACCCGGTTAGGTCACGGATAGGTCTGGTAATTGCCATCATCTGGCTCATCCTTTCGCATTTTTCGCATACTTGTAGGCCAGCTCCTGGGCGTTTTCTGGTTTGGATCACGTAGTAATGTGGTATCACACTGCAACAGTGAGTTAAACCTGGATACAATCTATATTTTAGAGGATAAACCCGGTTAGGTCACGGATAGGTCTGGTAATTGCCATCATCTGGCTCATCCTTTCGCATTTTTCGCATACTTGTAGGCCAGCTCCTGGGCGTTTTCTGGTTTGGATCACGTAGTAATGTGGTATCACACTGCAACAGTGAGTTAAACCTGGATACAATCTATATTTTAGAGGATAAACCCGGTTAGGTCACGGATAGGTCTGGTAATTGCCATCATCTGCCTCATACTTTCGCATGTTTCGCATACTTGTTGGACAGATCCAGGGCGTTTTCTGGTTTGGGTCACGTAGTAATGTGGTACCACACTGAAACTGTGAGTTAATCCTGGATTCGATCTATATATTAGAGGGTAACACCGGTTAGGTCAGGGTTAGGTCTGGTATTTGCCATCCTCTGTCTCATACTTTCGTATTTTTCACCTACTTGTTGGCCAGATACAGGGCGCTTTCTGGGTTGAATCACGTAGTAATGTGGCACCACACTCAAACAGTGACTTAAACCTGAAATCAATCTATAATTTAGAGGATAACACCGGTTAGGTCAGGGTTAGGTCTGGTATTTGCCATCGTCTGCCTCATACTTTCGCATGTTTCGCATACTTGTTGGCCAGATCCCGGGCGTTTTCTGGTTTGGATCGCGTAGTAATGTGGAACCACACTGCCACATGGGTTAAACCTGGATTCGATCTATATTTTAGAGGATAACACCGGTTAGGTCAGGGTTATGTCTGGTATTTGCCACCATCTGGCTCATACTCTCGCATTTTTCGCATACTTGTTGGCCAGCTCCTGGGCGTTTTCTGGTTTGGATCACGTAGTAATGTGGTATCACACTGCAACAGTGAGTTAAACCTGGATTCAATCTATATTTTAGAGGATAACACCGGTTAGGTCAGGGTTAGGTCTGGTATTTGCCATCATCTGGCTCATATTTTCGCATTTTTCGCATACTTGTTGGCCAGCTCCTGGGCGTTTTCTGGTTTGGATCACGTAGTAATGTGGTATCACACTGCAACAGTGAGTTAAACCTGGATACAATCTATATTTTAGAGGATAAACCCGGTTAGGTCACGGATAGGTCTGGTAATTGCCATCATCTGGCTCATCCTTTCGCATTTTTCGCATACTTGTTGGCCAGCTCCAGGGCGTTTTCTGGTTTGGATCACGTAGTAATGTGGTATCACACTGCAACAGTGAGTTAAACCTGGATACAATCTATATTTTAGAGGATAAACCCGGTTAGGTCGCGGATAGGTCTGGTAATTGCCATCATCTGGCTCATCCTTTCGCATTTTTTGCATACTTGTTGGCCAGCTCATGGGCGTTTTCTGGTTTGGATCACGTAGTAATGTGGTATCACACTGCAACAGTGAGTTAAACCTGGATACAATCTATATTTTAGAGGATAAACCCGGTTAGGTCGCGGATAGGTCTGGTAATTGCCATAATCTGGCTCATCCTTTCGCATTTTTCGCATACTTGTTGGCCAGATCCTGGGCGTTTTCTGGTTTGGATCACGTAGTAATGTGGTACCACACTGCAACAGTGAGTTAATCCTGGATTCGATCTATATATTAGAGGATAACACCGGTTTGGTCAGGGATAGGTCTGGTATTTGCCATCATCTGGCTCTTACTTTCGCATTTTTCGCATACTTGTTGGCCAGCTCCTGGGCGTTTTCTGGTTTGGATCACGTAGTAATGTGGTATCACACTGCAGCAGTGAGTTAAACCTGGATACAATCTATATTTTAGAGGATAAACCCGGTTAGGTCACGGATAGGTCTGGTAATTGCCATCATCTGGCTCATCCTTTCGCATTTTTCGCATACTTGTTGGCCAGATCCTGGGCGTTTTCTGGTTTGGATCACGTAGTGATGTAGAACCACTCTGAATCTGTGAGTTAAACCTGGATTCAATCTATATTTTAGAGGATAACACCGGTTAGGTCAGGGTTAGGTCTGGTATTTGCCATCATCTGGCTCATACTTTCGCATTTTTCGCATACTTGTTGGCCAGCTCCCGGGCGTTTTCTGGTTTGGATCACGTAGTAATGTAGAACCACTCTGAAACTGTGAGTTAAACCTGGATTCAATCTATATTTTAGAGGATAACACCGGTTAGGTCAGGGTTAGGTCTGGTATTTGCCATCATCTGGCTAATATTTTCGCACTTTTGGCATACTTGTTGGCCAGATCCTGGGCGTTTTCTGGTTTGGATCACGTAGTAATGTGTTTCCACACTGAAACTGTGAGTTAATCCTGGATTCGATGTATATATTACAGGGTAACACCGGTTAGGTTAGGGTTAGGTCTGGTATTTGCCATCATCTGTCTCACACTCTCGCATTTTTCGCATACTTGTTGGCCAGGTCCTGGGCGTTTTCTGGATCACGTAGTAATGTAGAACCACTCTGAAACAGTGACTTAAACCTGGATTCAATCTATATTTTAGAGGATAACACCGGTTAGGTCAGGGTTAGGTCTGGTATTTGCCATCATCTGGCTTATATTTTCGCACTTTTCGCATACTTGTTGGCCAGATCCTGGGCGTTTCCTGGGTTGGATCAGGTAGTAGTGTGGTACCGCACTGAAACAGTGAAGTAATCCTGGATTCAATCTATATATTAGAGGATAACACCGGTTAGGTCAGGGATTGGTCTGGTATTTGCCATCGTCTGCCTCATACTTTCGCATGTTTCGCATACTTGTTGGCCAGATCCAGGGCGTTTTCTGGTTTGGGTCACGTAGTAATGTGGTACCACACTGAAACTGTGAGTTAATCCTGGATTCGATCTATATATTAGAGGGTAACACCGGTTAGGTCAGGGTTAGGTCTGGTATTTGCCATCCTCTGTCTCATACTTTCGCATTTTTCACCTACTTGTTGGCCAGATACTGGGCGCTTTCTGGGTTGAATCACGTAGTAATGTGGCACCACACTCGAACAGTGACTTAAACCTGGATTCAATCTATAATTTAGAGGATAACACCGGTTAGGTCAGGGTTAGGTCTGGTATTTGCCATCGTCTGCCTCATACTTTCGCATGTTTCGCATACTTGTTGGCCAGATCCCGGGCGTTTTCTGGTTTGGATCACGTAGTAATGTGGTATCACACTGAAACTGTGAGTTAATCCTGGATTCGATCCATATATTAGAGGGTAACGCCGGTTAGGTCAGGGTTAGGTCTGGTATTTGCCATCATCCGTCTCATACTTTCACATATTTCGCATACTTGTTGGCCAGATCCTGGGTGTTTTCTGGTTTGGATCACGTAGTAATGTAGAACCACTCTGAAACAGTGAGATAAACCTGGATTCAATCTATATTTTAGAGGATAACACCGGTTAGGTCAGGGTTAGGTCTGGTATTTGCCATCGTCTGCCTCATACTTTCGCATGTTTCGCATACTTGTTGGCCAGATCCAGGGCGTTTTCTGGTTTGGATCACGTAGTAATGTGGTACCACACTGAAGCAGTGAGTTAATCCTGGATTCGATCTATATATTAGAGGGTAACACCGGCTAGGTCAGGGTTAGGACTGGTATTTGCCTTCATCTGGTTCATAGTTACGCATTTTTCGGAAACTTGTTGGCCAGATCCTGGGCGTTTTCTGGATTGGATCACATAGTAATGTGGTATCACACTGAAACAGTGAGTTAATCCTGGATTCAATCTATATATTAGAGGATGAAACCGGTTAGGTCACGGATAGGTCTGGTATTTGCCACCATCTGGCTCATACTTTCGCATTTTTCGCAAACTTGTTGGCCAGATCCTGGGCGTTTTCTGGATTGGATCACGTAGTAATGTGGTTCCACACTGCAACAGTGAGTTAAACCTGGATGCAATATATACTTTAGAGGATAACACCGGTTAGGTCAGGGTTAGGTCTGGTATTTGCCATCATCTGGCTCATATTTTCGCATTTTTCGCATACTTGTTGGCCAGATCCTGGGCGTGTTCAGGTTTGGATCACGTAGTAATGTAGAACCACTCTGAAACAGTGAGTTAAACCTGGATTCAATCTATATTTTAGAGGATAACACCGGTTAGGTCAGGGTTAGGTCTGTTATTTGCCATCGTCTGCCTCATACTTTCGCATTTTTCGCATACTTGTTGGCCAGATCCAGGGCGTTTTCTGGTTTTGGATCATATAGTAATGTGGTACCACACTGAAACTGTGGGTTAAACCTGGATTCGATCTATATTTTAGAGGATAACACCGGTTAGGTCAGGGTTATGTCTGGTATTTGCCATCAACTGGCTCATACTCACGCAATTTTCGCATACTTGTTGGCCAGAACCAGGGCGTTTTCTGCTTTGGATCACGTAGTAATGTGGTACCACACTGCAACAGTGTGTTAATCCTGGATTCGATCTATACTTTAGTGGATAACACCGGTTAGGTCAGGGTTAGGTCTGGTATTTGCCATCATCTGGCTCATAGTTTCGCATTTTTCGCATACTTGATGGCCAGAACCAGGGCGTTTTCTGGTTTGGATCATATAGTAATGTGGTATCACACTGAAACAGTGAGGTAATCTTGGATTCAATCTATATATTAGAGGGTAACACCGGTTAGGTTTGAGTTAAGTCTGGTATTTGCCATCATCTGGCTCATACTTTCGCATTTTTCGCATACTTGTTGGCCAGATCCTGGGCGTGTTCTGGTTTGGATCACGTAGTAATGTGGTATCACACTGCAACAGTGAGATAAACCTGGATACAATCTATATTTTAGAGGATAAACCCGGTTAGGTCACGGATAGGTCTGGTAATTGCCACCATCTGGCTCATCCTTTCGTATTTTTCGCATACTTGTTGGCCAGCTCCCGGGCGTTTTCTGGTTTGGATCACGTAGTAATGTGGTATCACACTGCAACAGTGAGTTAAACCTGGATACAATCTATATTTTAGAGGATAAACCCGGTTAGGTCACGGATAGGTCTGGTAATTGCCATCATCTGGCTCATCCTTTCGCATTTTTCGCATACTTGTTGGCCAGATCCTGGGCGTTTTCTGGTTTGGATCACGTAGTAATGTAGAACCACTCTGAAACTGTGAGTTAAACCTGGATACAATCTATATTTTAGAGGATAAACCCGGTTAGGTCACGGATAGGTCTGGTAATTGCCATCATCTGGCTCATCCTTTCGCATTTTTCGCAAACTTGTTGGCCGGATCCTGGGCGTTTTCCGGTTTGTATCACGCAGTAATGTGGTACCACACTGCAACAGTGAGTTAATCCTGGATTCAATCTATATTTTAGAGGATAACACCGGTTAGGTCAGGGTTAGGTCTGGTATTTGCCATCATCTAGCTCATACTTTCGCATTTTTCGCATACTTGTTGGCCAGATCCTGGGCGTTTTCTGGCTTGGATCACGTAGTAATGAGGTTCCACACTGCAACAGTGAGTTAAACCTGGATAGAATGTATATTTTAGAGGATAACACCGGTTAGGTCAAGGATAGGTCTGGTATTTGCCATCATCCGGCTCATACTTTCGCATATTTCGCGAACTTGTTGGCCGGATCCTGGGCGTTTTCCGGTTTGTATCACGCAGTAATGTGGTACCACACTGCAACAGTGAGTTAATCCTTGATTCGATCTATATTTTAGAGGATAACCTCGGTTAGGTCAGGGTTAGGTCTGATATTTGCCATCATCTGGCTCATACTTTCGCATTTTTCGCATACTTGTTGGCCAGCTCCTGGGCGTGTTCTGGTTTGGATCACGTAGTAATGTGGTATCACACTGCAACAGTGAGATAAACCTGGATACAATCTATATTTTAGAGGATAAACCCGGTTAGGTCACGGATAGGTCTGGTAATTGCCATCATCTGGCTCATCCTTTCGTATTTTTCGCATACTTGTTGGCCAGCTCCCGGGCGTTTTCTGGTTTGGATCACGTAGTAATGTGGTATCACACTGCAACAGTGAGTTAAACCTGGATACAATCTATATTTTAGAGGATAAACCCGGTTAGGTCACGGATAGGTCTGGTAATTGCCATCATCTGGCTCATCCTTTCGCATTTTTCGCATACTTGTTGGCCAGATCCTGGGCGTTTTCTGGTTTGGATCACGTAGTAATGTAGAACCACTCTGAAACTGTGAGTTAAACCTGGATTCAATCTATATTTTAGAGGATAACACCGGTTAGGTCAGGGTTAGGTCTGGTATTTGCCATCATCTGGCTCATACTTCCGCATTTTTCGCATACATGTTGGCTAGCTCCTGGGCGTTTTCTGGTTTGGATCACGTAGTAATGATGTTCCACACTGCAAGAGTGAGTTAAACCTGGATACAATCTATATTTTAGTGGATAACACCGGTTAGGTCAGGGTTAGGTGTGGTATTTGCCATCATCTGGCTCATAGTTTCGCATTTTTCGCATACTTGTTGGCCAGATCCAGGGCGTTTTCTGGCTTGGATCACGTAGTAATGTAGAACCACTCTGAAACAGTGACTTAAACCTGGATTCAATCTATATTTTAGAGGATAACACCGGTTAGGTGAGGGTTAGGTCTGGTATTTGCCATCATCTGGCTCACACTCTCGCATTTTTCGCATACTTGTTGGCCAGGTCCTGGGCGTTTTCTGGTTTGGATCACGTAGTAATGTAGAACCACTCTGAAACAGTGACTTAAACCTGGATTCAATCTATATTTTAGAGGATAACACCGGTTAGGTCAGGGTTAGGTCTGGTATTTGCCATCATCTGGCTAATATTTTCGCACTTTTCGCATACTTGTTGGCCAGATCCTCGGCGTTTCCTGGGTTGGATCAGGTAGTAGTGTGGTACCGCACTGAAACTGTGAGTTAATCCTGGATTCGATCTATATATTAGAGGGTAACACCGGTTAGGTCAGGGTTAGGTCTGGTATTTGCCATCGTCTGCCACATACTTTCGCATGTTTCGCATACTTGTTGGCCAGATACTGGGCGCTTTCTGGGTTGAATCACGTAGTAATGTGGCACCACACTCAAACAGTGACTTAAACCTGGATTCAACCTATAATTTAGAGGATAACACCGGTTAGGTCGGGGTTTGGTCTGGTATTTGCCATCGTCTGCCTCATACTTTCGCATGTTTCGCATACTTGTTGGCCAGATCCAGGGCGTTTTCTGCTTTGGATCACCTAGTAATGTGGTACCACACAGCAACAGTGTGTTAATCCTGGATTCAATCTATATATTAGAGGATAACACCGGTTAGGTCAGGGTTAGGTCTGGTATTTGCCATCGTCTGCCACATACTTTCGCATGTTTCGCATACTTGTTGGCCAGATCCAGGGCGTTTTCTGGATTGGATTACATAGTAATGTGGTATCACACTGAAACAGTGAGGTAATCTTGGATTCAATCTATATATTAGAGGGTAACACCGGTTAGGTTTGGGTTAGGTCTGGTATTTGCCCTCATCTGTCTCTTACTTTCGCATTTATCGCATACTCGTTTGCCAGCTCCTGGGCGTTTTCTGGTTTGGATCACGTAGTAATGTGGTACCACTCTGAAACAGTGAGTTAATCCTGGATTCGATCTATACTTTAGTGGATAACACCGGTTAGGTCAGTGTTAGGTCTGGTATTTGACATCATCTGGCTCATAGTTTCGCATTTTTCGCATACTTGTTGGCCAGATCCAGGGCGTTTTCTGGTTTGGATCACGTAGTAATGTGGTACCACACTGCAACAGTGAGTTAATCCTGGATTCGATCTATACTTTAGTGGATAACACCGGTTAGGTCAGGGTTAGGTCTGGTATTTGCCATCGTCTGCCTCATACTTTCGCATTTTTCGCATACTTGTTGGCCAGATCCTGGGCGTTTTCTGGTTTGGATCACGTAGTAATGAGGTTCCACACTGCAACAGTGAGTTAAACCTGGATAGAATGTATATTTTAGAGGATAACACCGGTTAGGTCAAGGATAGGTCTGGTATTTGCCATCATCCGGCTCATACTTTCGCATATTTCGCGAACTTGTTGGCCGGATCCTGGGCGTTTTCCGGTTTGTAACACGCAGTAATGTGGTACCACACTGAAACAGTGAATTAATCCTTGATTCGATCTATATTTTAGAGGATAACCTCGGTTAGGTCAGGGTTAGGTCTGGTATTTGCCATCATCTGGCTCATCCTTTCGCATTTTTCGCATACTTGTTGGCCAGCTCCTGGGCGTTTTCTGGTTTGGATCACGTAGTAATGTGGTATCACACTGCAACAGCGAGTTAAACCTGGATACAATCTATATTTTAGAGGATAAACCCAGTTAGGTCACCGATAGGTCTGGTAATTGCCATCACCTGGCTCATACTTTCGCATTTTTCGCATACTTGTTGGCCAGATCCAGGGCGTTTTCTGGTTTGGATCACGTAGTAATGTGGGACCACACTGCCACATGAGTTAAACCTGGATTCAATCTATATTTTAGTGGATAACACCGGTTAGGTCTGGGTTAGGTCTGGTATTTGCCATCATCTGGCTCATGGTTTCGCATTTTTCGCATACTTGTTGGCCAGATCCTGGTCGTTTTCTGGTTTGGATCACGTACTAATGTGGTTCCGCACTGCAACAGTGAGTTTATCTTGGATTCAATCTATATTTTAGAGGGTAACACCGGTTAGGTCAGGGTTAGGTCTGGTATTTGCCATCGTCTGCCTCATACTTTCGCATTTTTCGCATACTTGTTGGCCAGCTCCTTGGCGTTTTCTGGTTTGGATCACGTAGTAATGAGGTACCACACTGAAACAGTGAGTTAATCCTGGATTCGATCTATATTTTAGAGGATAACACCGGTTAGGTCAGGGTTAGGTCTGGTATTTGCCATCATCTGGCTCATAGTTTCGCATTTTTCGCATACTTGTTGGCCAGATCCTGGGCGTTTTCTGGATTGGATCACATAGTAATGTGGTATCACACTGAAACAGTGAGTTAATCTTGGATTCAATCTATATTTTAGAAGATAACACCGGTTAGGTCAGGGTTAGGTCTGGTATTTGCCATCATCTGGCTCATACTTTCGCATTTTTCGCATACTTGTTGGCCAGCTCCTGGGCGTTTTCTGGTTTGAACCACGTAGTAATGTAGAACCACTCTGAAACTGTGAGTTAAACCTGGATTCAATCTATATTTTAGAGGATAACACCGGTTAGGTCAGGGTTAGGTCTGGTATTTGCCATCATCTGGCTAATATTTTCGTACTTTTGGCATACTTGTTGGCCAGATCCTGGGCGTTTTCTGGTTTGGATCACGTAGTAATGTGTTTCCACACTGCAACAGTGAATTAATCCTGGATTCAATCTATATTTTAGAGGATAACACCGGTTAGGTTAGGGTTAGGTCTGGTGTTTGCAATCATCTGGCTAATATTTTCGCATTTTTCGCATACTTGATGGCCAGATCCTGGGCGTTTTCTGGGTTGGATGAGGTAGTAGTGTGGTACCGCACTGAAACAGTGAAGTAATCCTGGATTCGATGTATATATTACAGGGTAACACCGGTTAGGTTAGGGTTAGGTCTGGTATTTGCCATCATCTGGCTCACACTCTCGCATTTTTCGCATACTTGTTGGCCAGGTCCTGGGCGTTTTCTGGTTTGGATCACGTAGTAATGTAGAACCACTCTGAAACAGTGAGTTAAACCTGGATTCAATCTATATTTTAGAGGATAACACCGGTTAGGTCAGGGTTAGGTCTGGTATTTGCCATCATCTGGCTTATATTTTCGCACTTTTCGCATACTTGTTGGCCAGATCCTGGGCGTTTCCTGGGTTGGATCAGGTAGTAGTGTGGTACCGCACTGAAACAGTGAAGTAATCCTGGATTCAATCTATATATTAGAGGAGAACACCGGTTAGGTCAGGGATAGGTCTGGTATTTGCCATCGTCTGCCTCATACTTTCGCATGTTTCGCATACTTGTTGGCCAGATCCAGGGCGTTTTCTGGTTTGGGTCACGTAGTAATGTGGTACCACACTGAAACTGTGAGTTAATCCTGGATTCGATCTATATATTAGAGGGTAACACCGGTTAGGTCAGGGTTAGGTCTGGTATTTGCCATCCTCTGTCTCATACTTTCGCATTTTTCACCTACTTGTTGGCCAGATACTGGGCGCTTTCTGGGTTGAATCACGTAGTAATGTGGCACCACACTCGAACAGTGACTTAAACCTGGATTCAATCTATAATTTAGAGGATAACGCCGGTTAGGTCAGGGTTAGGTCTGGTATTTGCCATCATCCGTCTCATACTTTCACATATTTCGCATACTTGTTGGCCAGATCCTGGGTGTTTTCTGGTTTGGATCACGTAGTAATGTAGAACCACTCTGAAACAGTGAGATAAACCTGGATTCAATCTATATTTTAGAGGATAACACCGGTTAGGTCAGGGTTAGGTCTGGTATTTGCCATCGTCTGCCTCATACTTTCGCATGTTTCGCATACTTGTTGGCAAGATCCAGGGCGTTTTCTGGTTTGGATCACGTAGTAATGTGGTACCACACTGAAGCAGTGAGTTAATCCTGGATTCGATCTATATATTGGAGGGTAACACCGGCTAGGTCAGGGTTAGGACTGGTATTTGCCTTCATCTGGTTCATAGTTACGCATTTTTCGGAAACTTGTTGGCCAGATCCTGGGTGTTTTCTGGATTGGATCACATAGTAATGTGGTATCACACTGAAACAGTGAGTTAATCCTGGATTCGATCTATATATTAGAGGATGAAACCGGTTAGGTCAGGGTTAGGTCTGGTATTTGCCACTATCTGGCTCATACTTTCGCATTTTTCGCAAACTTGTTGGCCAGATCCTGGGCGTTTTCTGGATTGGATCACATAGTAATGTGGTATCACACTGAAACAGTGAGGTAATCTTGGATTCAATCTATATATTAGAGGGTAACACCGGTTAGGTTTGGGTTAGGTCTGGTATTTGCCACCATCTGGCTCATACTTTCGCATTTTTCGCAAACTTGTTGGCCAGATCCTGGGCGTTTTCTGGATTGGATCACGTAGTAATGTGGTTCCACACTGCAACAGTGAGTTAAACCTGGATGCAATATATACTTTAGAGGATAACACCGGTTAGGTCAGGGTTAGGTCTGGTATTTGCCTACATCTGGCTCATAGTTTCGCATTTTTCGCATACTTGTTGTCCAGATCCTGGGCGTTTTCTGGATTGGATCACATAGTAATGTGGTATCACACTGAAACAGTGAGGTAATCTTGGATTCAATCTATATATTAGAGGGTAACACCGGTTAGGTTTGGGTTAGGTCTGGTATTTGCCACCATCTGGCTCATACTTTCGCATTTTTCGCAAACTTGTTGGCCAGATCCTGGGCGTTTTCTGGATTGGATCACGTAGTAATGTAGAACCACTCTGAAACAGTGAGTTAAACCTGGATTCAATCTATATTTTAGAGGATAACACCGGTTAGGTCAGGGTTAGGTCTGGTATTTGCCATCGTCTGCCTCATACTTTCGCATTTTTCGCATACTTGTTGGCCAGATCCAGGGCGTTTTCTGGTTTGGATCATATAGTAATGTGGTACCACACTGAAACTGTGGGTTAAACCTGGATTCGATCTATATTTTAGAGGATAACACCGGTTAGGTCAGGGTTATGTCTGGTATTTGCCATCAACTGGCTCATACTCTCGCAATATTCGCATACTTGTTGGCCAGAACCATGGCGTTTTCTGCTTTGGATCACGTAGTAATGTGGTACCACACTGCAACAGTGTGTTAATCCTGGATTCGATCTATACTTTAGTGGATAACACCTGTTAGGTCAGGGTTAGGTCTGGTATTTGCCATCATCTGGCTCATAGTTTCGCATTTTTCGCATACTTGATGGCCAGAACCAGGGCGTTTTCTGGTTTGGATCATATAGTAATGTGGTATCACACTGAAACAGTGAGGTAATCTTGGATTCAATCTATATATTAGAGGGTAACACCGGTTAGGTTTGGGTTAGGTCTGGTATTTGCCATCATCTGGCTCATATTTTCGCATTTTTGCATACTTGTTGGCCAGATCCTGGGCGTTTTCTGGCTTGGATCACATACTAATGTGGTATCACACTGCAACAGTGAGTTAAACCTGGATACAATCTATATTTTCGAGGATAACACCGGTTAGGTCAGGGTTAGGTCTGGTATTTGCCATCATCTGGCTCATAGTTTCGCATTTTTCGCATACTTGTTGGCCAGATCCTGGGCGCTTTCTGGTTTGGATCACGTAGTAATGTGGTTCCGCACTGCAACAGTGAGTTAAACCTGGATACAATCTATATTTTAGTGGATAACACCGGTTAGGTCAGGGTTAGGTCTGGTATTTGCCAACATCTGGCTCATAGTTTCGCATTTTTCGTATCCTTGTTGGCCAGATCCTGGGCGTTTTCTGGCTTGGATCACGTAGTAATGAGGTTCCACACAGCAACAGTGAGTTAAACCTGGATAGGATGTATATTTTAGAGGATAACACCGGTAAGGTCAGGGTTAGGTCTGGTATTTGCCATCATCCGGCTCATACTTTCGCATATTTCGCGAACTTGTTGGCCGGATCCTGGGCGTTTTCCAGTTTGTATCACGCAGTACTGTGGTACCACACTGAAACAGTGAGTTAATCCAGGATACGATCTATATTTTAGAGGATAACCCCGGTTAGGTCAGGGTTAGGTCTGGTATTTGCCATCATCTGGCTCTTACTTTCGCATTTTTCGCATACTTGTTGGCCAGCTCCTGGGCGTTTTCTGGTTTGGATCACGTAGTAATGTGGTATCACACTGCAACAGTGAGTTAAACCTGGATACAATCTATATTTTAGAGGATAAACCCGGTTAGGTCACGGGTAGGTCTGGTAATTGCCATCATCTGGCTCATCCTTTCGCATTTTTCGCATACTTGTTGGCCAGATCCTGGGCGTTTTCTGGTTTGGATCACGTAGTAATGTAGAACCACTCTGAAACTGTGAGTTAAACCTGGATTCAATCTATATTTTAGAGGATAACACCGGTTAGGTCAGGGTTAGGTCTGGTATTTGCCATCATCTGGCTCATAGTTTCGCATTTTTCGCATACTTGTTGGCCAGATCCAGGGCGTTTTCTGGCTTGGATCACGTAGTAATGTAGAACCACTCTGAAACAGTGAGTTAAACCTGGATTCAATCTATATTTTAGAGGATAACACCGGTTAGGTCAGGGTTAGGTCTGGCATTTGCCATCATCTGGCTCATACTTCCGCATTTTCCGCATCCATGTTGGCTAGCTCCTGGGCGTTTTCTGGTTTGGATCACGTAGTAATGATGTTCCACACTGCAACAGTGAGTTAAACCTGGATTCAATCTATATTTTAGAGGATAACACTGGTTAGGTCAGGGTTAGGTCTGGTATTTGCCATCGTCTGCCACATACTTTCGCATGTTTCGCATACTTGTTGGCCAGATCCTGGGCGTTTTCTGGCTTGGATCACGTAGTAATGTAGAACCACTCTGAAACTGTGAGTTAAACCTGGATTCAATCTATATTTTAGAGGATAACACCGGTTAGGTCAGGGTTAGGTCTGGCATTTGCCATCATCTGGCTCATACTTCCGCATTTTCCGCATCCATGTTGGCTAGCTCCTGGGCGTTTTCTGGTTTGGATCACGTAGTAATGATGTTCCACACTGCAACAGTGAGTTAATCCTGGATTCAATCTATATTTTAGAGGATAACACCGGTTAGGTCAGGGTTAGGTCTGGTATTTGCCATCATCTGGCTAATATTTTCGCACTTTTCGCATACTTGTTGGCCAGATTCTGGGCGCTTTCGGGGTTGAATCACGTAGTAATGTGGCACCACACTCAAACAGTGACTTAAACCTGGATTCAACCTATAATTTAGAGGATAACACCGGTTAGGTCAGGGTTAGGTCTGGTATTTGCCATCGTCTGCCTCATACTTTCGCATGTTTCGCATACTTGTTGGCCAGATCCAGGGCGTTTTCTGCTTTGGATCACGTAGTAATGTGGTACCACACTGCAACAGTGTGTTAATCCTGGATTCAATCTATATATTAGAGGATAACACCGGTTAGGTCAGGGTTAGGTCTGGTATTTGCCATCGTCTGCCACATACTTTCGCATGTTTCGCATACTTGTTGGCCAGATCCAGGGCGTTTTCTGGATTGGATCACATAGTAATGTGGTATCACACTGAAACAGTGAGGTAATCTTGGATTCAATCTATATATTAGAGGGTAACACCGGTTAGGTTTGGGTTAGGTCTGGTATTTGCCATCATCTGGCTCATATTTTCGCATTTTTCGCATACTTGTTGGCCAGATGCTCGGCGTTTCCTGGGTTGGATCAGGTAGTAGTGTGGTACCGCACTGAAACAGTGAGTTAAACCTGGATTCAATCTATATTTTAGAGGATAACACCGGTTAGGTCAGGGTTAGGTCTGGTATTTGCCATCATCTGGCTCATACTTTCGCATTTTTCGCATACTTGTTGGCCAGATCCTGGGCGTTTTCTGGCTTGGATCACGTAGTAATGGGGTTCCACACTGCAACAGTGAGTTAAACCTGGATAGAATGTATATTTTAGAGGATAACACCGGTTAGGTCAAGGATAGGTCTGGTATTTGCCATCATCCGGCTCATACTTTCGCATATTTCGCGAACTTGTTGGCCGGATCCTGGGCGTTTTCCGGTTTGTATCACGCAGTAATGTGGTACCACACTGAAACAGTGAGTTAATCCTTGATTCGATCTATATTTTAGAGGATAACCTCGGTTAGGTCAGGGTTAGGTCTGGTAATTGCCATCATCTGGCTCATACTTTCGCATTTTTCGCATACTTGTTGGCCAGCTCCTGGGCGTTTTCTGGTTTGGATCACGTAGTAATGTGGTATCACACTGCAACAGTGAGTTAAACCTGGATACAATCTATATTTTAGAGGATAAACCCGGTTAGGTCACCGATAGGTCTGGTAATTGCCATCACCTGGCTCATACTTTCGCATTTTTCGCATACTTGTTGGCCAGATCCAGGGCGTTTTCTGGTTTGGATCACGTAGTAATGTGGGACCACACTGCCACATGAGTTAAACCTGGATTCAATCTATATTTTAGTGGATAACACCGGTTAGGTCAGGGTTAGGTCTGGTATTTGCCATCATCTGGCTCATGGTTTCGCATTTCTCGCATACTTGTTGGCCAGATCCTGGTCGTTTTCTGGTTTGGATCACGTACTAATGTGGTTCCGCACTGCAACAGTGAGTTAATCCTGGATTCGATCTATATTTTAGAGGATAACACCGGTTAGGTCAGGGTTAGGTCTGGTATTTGCCATCATCTGGGTCATAGTTTCTCATTTTTCGCATACTTGTTGGCCAGATCCTGGGCGTTTTCTGGATTGGATCACATAGTAATGTGGTATCACACTGAAACAGTGAGTTAATCTTGGATTCAATCTATATTTTAGAGGATAACACCGGTTAGGTCAGGGTTAGGTCTGGTATTTGCCATCATCTGGGTCATAGTTTCGCATTTTTCGCATACTTGTTGGCCAGATCCTGGGCGTTTTCTGGATTGGATCACATAGTAATGTGGTACCACACTGCCACGTGAGTTAAACCTGGATTCAATCTATATTTTAGAGGATAACACCGGTTAGGTCAAGGATAGGTCTGGTATTTGCCATCATCTAGCTCATACTTTCGCATTTTTCGCATACTTGTTGGCCAGATCCTGGGCGTTTTCTGGATTGGATCACATAGTAATGTGGTATCACACTGAAACAGTGAGTTAATCTTGGATTCAATCTATATTTTAGAGGATAACACCGGTTAGGTCAGGGTTAGGTCTGGTATTTGCCATCATCTGGGTCATAGTTTCGCATTTTTCGCATACTTGTTGGCCAGATCCTGGGCGTTTTCTGGATTGGATCACATAGTAATGTGGTACCACACTGAAACAGTGAGTTAATCCTGGATTCGATCAATATATTAGAGGGTAACACCGGTTAGGTTTGGGTTAGGTCTGGTATTTGCCATCATCTGGCTCATAGTTTCGCTTTATTCGCATAGTTATTGGCCAGATCCTGGGCGTTTTCTGGTTTGGATCACGTAGTAATGTGGTACCATACTGCCACGTGAGTTAAACCTGGATTCAATCTATATTTTAGTGGATAACACCGGTTAGGTCAGGGTTAGGTCTGGTATTTGCCACCATCTGGCTCATGGTTTCGCATTTCTCGCATACTTGTTGGCCAGATCCTGGTCGTTTTCTGGTTTGGATCACGTACTAATGTGGTTCCGCACTGCAACAGTGAGTTAATCCTGGATTCGATCTATATTTTAGAGGATAACACCGGTTAGGTCAGGGTTAGGTCTGGTATTTGCCATCATCTGGGTCATAGTTTCTCATTTTTCGCATACTTGTTGGCCAGATCCTGGGCGTTTTCTGGATTGGATCACATAGTAATGTGGTACCACACTGAAACAGTGAGTTAATCCTGGATTCGATCAATATATTAGAGGGTAACACCGGTTAGGTTTGGGTTAGGTCTGGTATTTGCCATCATCTGGCTCATAGTTTCGCTTTATTCGCATAGTTATTGGCCAGATCCTGGGCGTTTTCTGGTTTGGATCACGTACTAATGTGGTTCCGCACTGCAACAGTGAGTTAATCCTGGATTCGATCTATATTTTAGAGGATAACACCGGTTAGGTCAGGGTTAGGTCTGGTATTTGCCATCATCTGGGTCATAGTTTCTCATTTTTCGCATACTTGTTGGCCAGATCCTGGGCGTTTTCTGGATTGGATCACATAGTAATGTGGTATCACACTGAAACAGTGAGTTAATCTTGGATTCAGTCTATATTTTGGAGGATAACACCGGTTAGGTCAGGGATAGGTCTGGTATTTGCCATCATCTGGCTCATACTTTCGCATTTCTCGCATACTTGTTGGCCAGATCCAGGGCGTTTTCTGGATTGGATCACATAGTAATGTGGTATCACACTGAAACAGTGAGTTAATCTTGGATTCAGTCTATATCTTGGAGGATAACACCGGTTAGGTCAGGGATAGGTCTGGTATTTGCCATCATCTGGCTCATAGTTTCGCATTTTTCGCATACTTGTTGGCCAGATCCTGGGCGTTTTCTGGCTTGGATCACATACTAATGTGGTATCACACTGCAACAGTGAGTTAAACCTGGATACAATCTATAGTTTAGAGGATAAACTCGGTTAGGTCACGGATAGGTCTGGTAATTGCCATCATCTGGCTCATCCTTTCGCATTTTTCGCATACTTGTTGGCCAGCTCCTGGGCGTTTTCTGGTTTGGATCACGTAGTAATGAGGTTCAACACTGCAACAGTGTTTTAAACCTGGATACAATCTATATTTTAGTGGATAACACCTGTTAGGTCAGGGTTAGGTCTGGTATTTGCCATCATCTGGCTCATACTTTCGCATTTTTCGCATACTTGTTGGCCAGCTCCTGGGCGTTTTCTGGTTTGGATCACGTAGTAATGAGGTTCAACACTGCAACAGTGTTTTAAACCTGGATACAATCTATATTTTAGTGGATAACACCTGTTAGGTCAGGGTTAGGTCTGGTATTTGCCATCATCTGGCTCATACTTTCGCATTTTTCGCATACTTGTTGGCCAGATCCTGGGCGTTTTCTGGATTGGATCACATAGTAATGTGGTATCACACTGCCACGTGAGTTAAACCTGGATTCAATCTATATTTTAGAGGATAACACCGGTTAGGTCAGGGTTAGGTCTGGTAACTGCCATCATCTGGCTCATCCTTTCGCATCTTTCGCATACTCGTTGGCCAGATCCTGGGCGTTTTCTAGTTTGGATCACGTAGTAATGTAGAACCAGTCTGAAACTGTGAGTTAAACCTGGATTCAATCTATATTTTAGAGGTTAACACCGGTTAGGTCAGGGTTAGGTCTGATATTTGCCATCATCTGGCTCATACTTTCGCATTTTTCGCATACTTGTTGGCCAGATCCTGGGCGTTTTCTGGTTTGGGTCACGTAGTAATGTGGTGCCACACTGCAACAGTGAGTTAAACCTGGATTCAATCTATATTTTAGAGGATAACACCGGCTAGGTCAGGGTTAGGTCTGGTATTTGCCATCGTCTGGCTCATACTTTCGCATTTTTCGCATACTTGTTGGCCAGATCTAGGGCGTTTTCTGGATTGGATCACATAGTAATGTGGTATCACACTGCCACGTGAGTTAAACCTGGATTCAATCTATATTTTAGAGGATAACACCGGTTAGGTCAAGGATAGGTCTGGTATTTGCCATCATCCGGCTCATACTTTCGCAATTTTTCGCATACTTGTTGGCAGGATCCTGGGCGTTTTCTGGGTTGGATCAGGTAGTAGTGTGGTACCGTACTGAAACAGTGAAGTAATCCTGGATTCGATCTATATATTAGTGGGTAACACCGGTTAGGTCAGGGTTAGTTCTGGTGTTTGCCATCATCTGGCTCATACTTTCGCATTTTTCGCATACTTGTTTGGCAGACCCTGGGCGTTTTCTGGTTTGGATCACGTAGTAATGTGTTTCCACACTGAAACAGTGAGTTAATCCTGGATTCGATCTAAATTTTAGAGGATAACACCGGTTAGGTCAGGGTTAGGTCTGGCATTTGCCATCATCTGGCTCATGCTTTCGCATTTTTCGCATACTTGTTGGCCGGATCTTGGGCGTTTTCAAGTTTGGATCACGTAGTAATGTAGAACCATTCTGAAACAGTGAGTTAAACCTGGATGCAATCTATATTTTAGAGGATAACACCGGTTTGGTCAGGGTTAGGTCTGGTATTTGCCATCATCTGGCTAATATTTTCGCACTTTTCGCATACTTCTTGGTCAGATCCTGGGCGTTTTCTGGGTTGGATCAGGTAGTAGTGTGGTACCGCACTGAAACTGTGAAATAATCCTGGATCCAATCTATATTTTAGAGGATAACACCGGTTAGGGCAGGGTTAGGTCTGGTATTTGCAATCATTTGGCTAATATTTTCGCATTTTTCGCATACTTGTTGGCCAGATCCTGGGCGTCTTCTGGTTTGGATCACGTAGTAATGTAGAACCACTCTGAAACAGTGCGTTAAACCTGGATTCAATCTATATTTTAGCGGATAACACCGGTTAGGTCAGGGTTAGGTCTGGTATTTGCAATCATCTGGCTAATATTTTCGCATTTTTCGCATACTTGTTGGGCAGATCCTGGGCGTTTTCTGGTTTGGATCACGTAGTAATGTGGTATCACACTGAAACAGTGAGTTAATCTTGGATTCAATCTATATTATAGAGGATAACACCAGTTAGGTCAGGGTTAGGTCTGGTATTTGCCATCATCTGGCTCATACTTTCACATTTCTCGCATACTTGTTGGCCAGATCCTGGGCGTTTTCTGGGTTGGATCACGCAGTAATGTGGTACCACACTGAAACAGTGAGTAAATTCTAGATTCGATCTATATATTAGAGGGTAACACCGGTTAGGTTTGGGTTAGGTCAGGTATTAGCCATCATCTAGCCCATGCTTTCGCATTTTTCGCATACTTGTTGACCAGATCCAGGGCGTTTTCTGGTTTGGATCACGTAGTAATGTGTTTCCACACTGCATCAGTGAGTTAAACCTGGATTCAATCTATATTTTAGAGGATAACAACGGTTAGGTCAGGGTTAGGTCTGGTATTTGCCATCATCTGGCTCATACTTTCGCATTTTTCGCATACTTGTTGACCAGATCCTGGGCGTTTTCTGGTTTGCATCACGTAGTAATGTGGTATCACACTGAAACAGTGAGTTAATCTTGGATTCAATCTATATTTTAGAGGATAACACCAGTTAGGTCAGGGTTAGGTCTGGTATTTGCCATCATCTGGCTCATACTTTCACATTTCTCGCATACTTGTTGGCCAGAGCCTGGGCGGTTTCTGGTTTGGATCACGTAGTAATGTAGAACCACTCTGAAACAGTGAGTTAAACCTGGAATCAATCTATATTTTAGAGGATAACACCGGTTAGGTCAGGGTTAGGTCTGGTATTTGCCATCATCTGGCTCATACTTTCGCATTTTTCGCATACTTGTTGGCCAGATCCTGGGCGTTTTCTGGTTTGGATCACGTAGTAATGTGGCACCACACTGAAACAGTGAGTAAATCCTGGATTCGATCTATATATTAGAGGGTAACACCGGTTAGGTTTGGGTTAGGTCAGGTATTAGCCATCATCTAGCCCATGCTTTCGCATTTTTCGCATACTTGTTGACCAGATCCAGGGCGTTTTCTGGTTTGGATCACGTTGTAATGTAGAAACCACTCTGAAACAGTGAGTTATACCTGGAATCAATCTATATTTTAGAGGATAACACCGGTTAGGTCAGGGTTAGGTCTGGTATTTGCCATCATCTGGCTCATGCTTTCGCATTTTTCGCATACTTGTTGGCCAGATCCTAGGCGTTTTCTGGTTTGGATCACGTAGTAATGTAGAAGCCACTCTAAAACAGTGAGTTAAACCTGGAATCAATCTATATTTTAGAGGATAACACCGGTTAGGTCAGGGTTAGGTCTGGTATTTGCCATCATCTGGCTCATGCTTTCGCATTTTTCGCATACTTGTTGGGCAGATCCTGGGCGTTTTCTGGTTTGGATCAGGTAGTATTGTCGTACCACACTGAAACAGTGAAGTAATCTTGTATTCGATCTATATATTAGAGGGTAACACCGGTTAGGTTTGGGTTAGGTCTGGTATTTGCCATCATCTGGCTCATACTTTCGCATTTTTCGCATACTTGTTGGGCAGATCCTGGGCGTTTTCTGGTTTGGATCACGTAGTAATGTGGTACCACACTGAAACAGTGATGTAATCCTGGATTCAATCTATATTTTAGAGGATAACACCGGTTAGGTCAGGGTTAAGTCTGGTATTTGCCATCATCTGGCTCATACTTTCGCATTTTTCGCATACTTGTTGGCCAGATCCTGGGCGTTTTCTGGTTTGGATCACGTAGTAATGTAGAAACCACTCTGAAACGGTGAGTTAAACCTGGATTCAATCTATATTTTAGAGGATAACACCGGTTAGGTCAGGGTTAGGTCTGGTATTTGCCATCATCTGGCTCATACTTTCGCATTTTTCGCATACTTGTTGGCCAGATCCTGGGCGTTTTCTGGTTTGGATCAGTTAGTAGTGTGGTACCCCACTGAAACTGTGAAGTCATCCTGGATTCAATCTATATATTGGAGGGTAACACCGGTTAGGATTGTGTTAGGTCTGGTATTTGCCATCATCTGGCTCATGCTTTCGCATTTTTCGCATACTTGTTAGCCAGATACGGGGCGTTTTCTGGTTTGGATCATGTAGTAATGTGGATCCACACTGCAACAGTGAGTTAAACCTGGATACAATCTATATTTTAGAGGATAACACCGGTTAGGTCAGGGTTAGGTCTGGTATTTGCCATCATCTGGCTCATACTTTCGCATTTTTCGCATACTTGTTGGCCAGATCCTGGGCGTTTTCTGGTTTGGATCACGTAGTAATGTGGTACCACACTGAAACAGTGATGTTATCCTGGATTCAATCTATATTTTAGAGGATAACACCGGTTAGGTCAGGGTTAAGTCTGGTATTTGCCATCATCTGGCTCATGCTTTCGCATTTTTCGCATACTTGTTGGGCAGATCCTGGGCGTTTTCTAGTTTGGATCACGTAGTAATGTGGTACCACACTGAAACAGTGAGTTAATCCTGGTTTCGATCCGTATATTAGAGGGTAACACCGGTTAGGTTTGGGTTAGGTCTGGTATTTGCAATCATCTGGCTCATGCTTTCGCATTTTTCGCATACTTGTTGGCCAGATCCTGGGCGTTTTCTGGTTTGGATCATGTAGTAATGTGGATCCACACTGCAACAGTAAGTTAATCCTGGATACAATCTATATTTTAGAGGATAACACCGGTTAGGTCAGGGTTAGGTCTGGTATTTACCATCATCTGGCTCATACTTTCGCATTCTCCGCATACTTGTTGGCCAGATCCTGGGCGCTTTCTGGTTTGGATCACGTAGTAATGTAGAAACCACTCTGAAACGGTGAGTTAAACCTGGATTCAATCTATATTTTAGAGGATAACACCGGTTAGGATTGGGTTAGGTCTGGTATTTGCCATCATCTGGCTCATACTTTCGCTTTTTCCACATACTTGTTGGCCAGATCCTGGGCGTTTTCTGGTTTGGATCACGTAGTAATGTAGAAACCACTCTGAAACGGCGAGTTAAACCTGGATTCAATCTATGTTTTAGAGGATAACACCGTTTAGGTCAGGGTTAGGTCTGGTATTTACCATCATCTGGCTCATACTTTCGCATTTTCCGCATACTTGTTGGCCAGATCCTGGGCGTTTTCTGGTTTCGATCATGTAGTAATGTGGATCCACACTGCAACAGTGAGTTAAACCTGGATACAATCTATATTTTAGAGGATAACACCGGTTAGGTCAGGGTTAGGTCTGGTATTTGCCATCATCTGGCTCATACTTTCGCATTTTTCGCATACTTGTTGGCCAGATCCTGGGCGTTTTCTGGTTTGGATCACGCAGTAATGTGGCACCACACTGAAACAGTGAGTAAATCCTGGATTCGATCTATATATTAGAGGATAACACCGGTTAGGTCAGGGTTAGGTCTGGTATTTGCCATCATCTGGCTCATAGTTTCGCATTTTTCGCATACTTGTTGGACAAGTCCTGGGCGGTTTCTGTTTTGGATCACATACTAATGTGGTATCACACTGAAACAGTGAGTTAAACCTGGATTCGATCTATATTTTAGTGGATAACGGCGGTTAAGTCAGGGTAGGTTTGGTATTTTCCATCATCTGGCTCATGCTTTCGCATTTTTCGCATACTTTTTGGGCAGATCCTGGGCGTTTTCTGGTTTGGATCACGTAGTAATGTAGAAGCCACTCTGAAACAGTGAGTTAAACCTGGAATCAATCTACATTTTAGAGGATAACTCCGGTTAGGTTTGGGTTAGGTCTGGTATTTGCCATCATCTGGCTCATACTTTCGCATTTTTCGCATACTTGTTGGGCAGATCCTGGGCGATTTCTGGTTTGGATCACGTAGTAATGTAGAAACCACTCTGAAACAGTGAGTTAAACCTGGAATCAATCTATATTTTAGAGGATAACACCGGTTAGGTCAGGGTTAGGTCTGGTATTTGCCATCATCTGGCTCATGCTTTCGCATTTTTCGCATACTTGTTGGGCAGATCCTGGGCGTTTTCTGGTTTGGATCACGTAGTAATGTGGTACCACAATGAAACTGTGAGTTAATCCTGGATTCGATCTATATATTAGAGGATAACACCGGTTAGGTCAGGGTTAGGTCTGGTATTTGCCATCATCTGGCTCATGCTTTCGCATTTTTCGCATACTTGTTGGGCAGATCCTGGGCGTTTTCTGGTATGGATCACGTAGTAATGTGGTACCACAATGAAACTGTGAGTTAATCCTGGATTCGATCTATATATTAGAGGGTAACACCGGTTAGGTCAGGGTTAGGTCTGGTATTTACCATCATCTGGCTCATACTTTCGCATTCTCCGCATACTTGTTGGCCAGATCCTGGGCGTTTTCTGGTATGGATCACGTAGTAATGTGGCACCACGCTGCAACCGTGAGTTAAACCTGGATTCGATCTATATATTAGAGGGTTACACCGGTTAGGTCAGGGTTAGATCTGGTATTTGCCATCATCCGGCTCATACTTTCGCATTTTTCGCCTACTTGTTGGCCAGATCCTGGGCGTTTTCTGGGTTGGATCACGTAGTAATGTGGTGCCACTCTGCAACAGTGAGTTAATCCTGGATTCAATCTATATTTTAGAGGATAACACCGGTTAGGTCAGGGTTAGGTCTGGTATTTGCCACCATCTGGCTCATACTTTCGCCTTTTTCACCTACTTGTTGGCCTGATCCTGGGCGTTTTCTGGGTTGGATCACGTAGTAATGTGGTGCCACACTGCCACAGTGAGTTAAACCTGGATTCAATCTATATTTTAGAGGATAACACCGGTTAGGTCAGGGTTAGGTCTGGTATTAGATATTACCTGGCCCATACTTTCGCATATTTCGTATAAATGTTGGCCAGATCCTGGGCGTTTTCTGGTTTTGATCACGTAGTAATGTGGTACCACACTGCAACAGTGAGTTAAACCTGGATTCAATCTATATTTTAGAGGATAACACCGGTTAGGTCAGGGTTAGGTCTGGTATTTGCCATCATCTGGCTCATACTTTCGCATTTTTCGCACACTTGTTGGCCAGATCCTGGGCGTTTTCTGGTATGCATCACGTAGTAATGTGGTGCCACACTGCCACAGTGAGTTAAACCTGGATTCAATCTATATTTTAGAGGATAACACCGGTTAGGTCAGGGTTAGGTCTGGTATTTGCCACCATCTGGCTCATACTTTCGCCTTTTTCACCTACTTGTTGGCCTGATCCTGGGCGTTTTCTGGGTTGGATCACGTAGTAATGTGGTACCACACTGAAACAGTGGGTTAAACCAGGATTCAATCTATATTTTAGAGGATAACACCGGTTAGGTCAGGGTTAGATCTGGTATTTGCCATCATCCGGCTCATACTTTCGCATTTTTCGCATACTTATTGGCCAGATCCTGGGCGTTTTCTGGTTTTGATCACGTAGTAATGTGGTGCCACTCTGCAACAGTGAGTTAATCCTGGATTCAATCTATATTTTAGAGGATAACACCGGTTAGGTCAGGGTTAGGTCTGGTATTTGCCACCATCTGGCTCATACTTTCGCCTTTTTCACCTACTTGTTGGCCTGATCCTGGGCGTTTTCTGGGTTGGATCACGTAGTAATGTGGTACCACAATGAAACAGTGGGTTAAACCAGGATTCAATCTATATTTTAGAGGATAACACCGGTTAGGTCAGGGTTAGGTCTGGTATTTGCCATCATCCGGCTCATACTTTCGCATTTTTCGCATACTTATTGGCCAGATCCTGGGCGTTTTCTGGTTTTGATCACGTAGTAATGTGGTGCCACTCTGCAACAGTGAGTTAATCCTGGATTCAATCTATATATTAGAGGGTTACACCGGTTAGGTCAGGGTTAGATCTGGTATTTGCCATCATCCGGCTCATACTTTCGCATTTTTCGCCTACTTGTTGGCCAGATCCTGGGCGTTTTCTGGGTTGGATCACGTAGTAATGTGGTGCCACTCTGCAACAGTGAGTTAATCCTGGATTCAATCTATATTTTAGAGGATAACACCGGTTAGGTCAGGGTTAGATCTGGTATTTGCCATCATCCGGCTCATACTTTCGCATTTTTCGCATACTTATTGGCCAGATCCTGGGCGTTTTCTGGTTTTGATCACGTAGTAATGTGGTGCCACTCTGCAACAGTGAGTTAATCCTGGATTCAATCTATATATTAGAGGGTAACACCGGTTAGGTCAGGGTTAGGTCTGGTATTTGCCACCATCTGGCTCATACTTTCGCCTTTTTCACCTACTTGTTGGCCTGATCCTGGGCGTTTTCTGGGTTGGATCACGTAGTAATGTGGTACCACACTGAAACAGTGGGTTAAACCAGGATTCAATCTATATTTTAGAGGATAACACCGGTTAGGTCAGGGTTAGATCTGGTATTTGCCATCATCCGGCTCATACTTTCGCATTTTTCGCATACTTATTGGCCAGATCCTGGGCGTTTTCTGGTTTTGATCACGTAGTAATGTGGTGCCACTCTGCAACAGTGAGTTAATCCTGGATTCAATCTATATATTAGAGGGTTACACCGGTTAGGTCAGGGTTAGATCTGGTATTTGCCATCATCCGGCTCATACTTTCGCATTTTTCGCCTACTTGTTGGCCAGATCCTGGGCGTTTTCTGGGTTGGATCACGTAGTAATGTGGTGCCACTCTGCAACAGTGAGTTAATCCTGGATTCAATCTATATTTTAGAGGATAACACCGGTTAGGTCAGGGTTAGGTCTGGTATTTGCCACCATCTGGCTCATACTTTCGCCTTTTTCACCTACTTGTTGGCCTGATCCTGGGCGTTTTCTGGGTTGGATCACGTAGTAATGTGGTACCACACTGCAACAGTGAGTTAAACCTGGATTCAATCTATATTTTAGAGGATAACACCGGTTAGGTCAGGGTTAGATCTGGTATTTGCCATCATCCGGCTCATACTTTCGCATTTTTCGCATACTTATTGGCCAGATCCTGGGCGTTTTCTGGTTTTGATCACGTAGTAATGTGGTGCCACTCTGCAACAGTGAGTTAATCCTGGATTCAATCTATATTTTAGAGGATAACACCGGTTAGGTCAGGGTTAGGTCTGGTATTTGCCACCATCTGGCTCATACTTTCGCCTTTTTCACCTACTTGTTGGCCTGATCCTGGGCGTTTTCTGGGTTGGATCACGTAGTAATGTGGTACCACACTGAAACAGTGGGTTAAACCAGGATTCAATCTATATTTTAGAGGATAACACCGGTTAGGTCAGGGTTAGGTCTGGTATTTTCCATCATCTGGCTCATACTTTCGCATTTTTCGCATACTTTTTGGCCAGATCCTGGGCGTTTTCTGGGTTGGATCTCGTAGTAGTGTGATGCCACACTGAAACAGTGAATTAATCCTGGATTCGATCTATATATTAGAGGGTAACACCGGTTAGGTTTGGATTTGGTCTGGTATTTCATATTACCTGGCCCATACTTTCGCATATTTCGTATAAATGTTGGCCAGATCCTGGGCTTTTTCTGTTTTGGATCACGTAGTAATGTGGTACCACACTGCAACAGTGAGTTAAACCTGGATTCAATCTATATTTTAGAGGATAACACCGGTTAGGTCAGGGTTAGGTCTGGTATTTGCCATCATCTGGCCCATACTTTCGCATTTTTCGTATACTTGTTGGCCAGATCCTGGGCGTTTTCTAGGTTGGATCAGGTAGTAGTGCGGTACCGCACTCAAACAGTGAAGTAATCCTGGATTCAATCTATATATTGGAGGATAACACCGGTTAGGTCAGGGTTAGATCTGGTATTTGCCATCATCCGGCTCATACTTTCGCATATTTCGCATACTTGTTGGCCAGATCCTGGGCGTTTTCTGGTATGGATCACGTAGTAATGTGGTACCACAATGAAACTGTGAGTTAATCCTGGATTCGATCTATATATTAGAGGGTAACACCGGTTAGGTCAGGGTTAGGTCTGGTATTTGCCATCATGTGGCTCATACTTTCGCATTATTCGCATACTTGTTGGCCAGATCCTGGGCGTTTTCTGGTATGGATCACGTAGTAATGTGGCACCACGCTGCAACCGTGAGTTAAACCTGGATTCAATCTATATTTTAGAGGATAACACCGGTTAGGTCAGGGTTAGGTCAGGTATTTGCCATCATCCGGCTCATACTTTGGCATTTTTCGCATACTTGTTGGCCAGATCCTGGGCGTTTTCTAGGTTGGATCAGGTAGTAGTGCGGTACCGCACTCAAACAGTGAAGTAATCCTGGATTCGATCTATACATTGGAGGATAACACCGGTTAGGTCAGGGCTAGATCTGGTATTTGCCATCATCCGGCTCATACTTTCGCATTTTTCGCCTACTTGTTGGCCAGATCCTGGGCGTTTTCTGGGTTGGATCAGGTAGTAGTTTGGTACCACACTGAAACAGTGAATTAATCATGGATTCGATCTATATATTAGAGGGTAACACCGGTTAGGTTTGGGTCAGGTCTGGTATTAGATATTACCTGGCCCATACTTTCGCATATTTCGTATAAATGTTGGCCAGATCCTGGGCGTTTTCTGGTTTTGATCACGTAGTAATGTGGTACCACACTGCAACAGTGAGTTAAACCTGGATTCAATCTATATTTTAGAGGATAACACCGGTTAGGTCAGGGTTAGGTCTGGTATTTGCCATCATCTGGCTCATACTTTCGCATTTTTCGCACACTTGTTGGCCAGATCCTGGGCGTTTTCTGGTATGCATCACGTAGTAATGTGGTGCCACACTGCCACAGTGAGTTAAACCTGGATTCAATCTATATTTTAGAGGATAACACCGGTTAGGTCAGGGTTAGGTCTGGTATTTGCCATCATCTGGCTCATACTTTCGCATTTTTCGCACACTTGTTGGCCAGATCCTGGGCGTTTTCTGGTATGCATTACGTAGTAATGTGGTGCCACACTGCCACAGTGAGTTAAACCTGGATTCAATCTATATTTTAGAGGATAACACCGGTTAGGTCAGGGTTAGGTCTGGTATTTGCCATCATCCGGCTCATACTTTCGCATATTTCGCATACTTGTTGGCCAGATCCTGGGCGTTTTCTGGTATGGATCATGTAGTAATGTGGTACCACACTGAAACAGTGGGTTAAACCAGGATTCAATCTATATTTTAGAGGATAACACCGGTTAGGTCAGGGTTAGGTCTGGTATTTGCCACCATCTGGCTCATACTTTCGCCTTTTTCACCTACTTGTTGGCCTGATCCTGGGCGTTTTCTGGGTTGGATCATGTAGTAATGTGGTACCACACTGAAACAGTGGGTTAAACCAGGATTCAATCTATATTTTAGAGGATAACACCGGTTAGGTCAGGGTTAGGTCTGGTATTTGCCACCATCTGGCTCATACTTTCGCCTTTTTCACCTACTTGTTGGCCTGATCCTGGGCGTTTTCTGGTTTTGATCACGTAGTAATGTGGTACCACACTGAAACAGTGGGTTAAACCAGGATTCAATCTATATTTTAGAGGATAACACCGGTTAGGTCAGGGTTAGGTCTGGTATTTGCCACCATCTGGCTCATACTTTCGCCTTTTTCACCTACTTGTTGGCCTGATCCTGGGCGTTTTCTGGGTTGGATCACGTAGTAATGTGGTGCCACACTGCCACAGTGAGTTAAACCTGGATTCAATCTATATTTTAGAGGATAACACCGGTTAGGTCAGGGTTAGGTCTGGTATTTGCCACCATCTGGCTCATACTTTCGCCTTTTTCACCTACTTGTTGGCCTGATCCTGGGCGTTTTCTGGGTTGGATCATGTAGTAATGTGGTACCACACTGAAACAGTGGGTTAAACCAGGATTCAATCTATATTTTAGAGGATAACACCGGTTAGGTCAGGGTTAGGTCTGGTATTTTCCATCATCTGGCTCATACTTTCGCATTTTTCGCATACTTTTTGGCCAGATCCTGGGCGTTTTCTGGGTTGGATCACGTAGTAGTGTGATGCCACACTGAAACAGTGAATTAATCCTGGATTCGATCTATATATTAGAGGGTAACACCGGTTAGGTTTGGATTTGGTCTGGTATTTGATATTACCTGGCCCATACTTTCGCATATTTCGTATAAATGTTGGCCAGATCCTGGGCTTTTTCTGGTTTGGATCACGTAGTAATGTGGTACCACACTGCAACAGTGAGTTAAACCTGGATTCAATCTATATTTTAGAGGATAACACCGGTTAGGTCAGGGTTAGGTCTGGTATTTGATATTACCTGGCCCATACTTTCGCATTTTTCGCATACTTGTTGGCCAGATCCTGGGCGTTTTCTGGGTTGGATCAAGTACTGGTTTGGTACCACACTGAAACAGTGAATTAATCATGGATTCGATCTATATATTAGAGGGTAACACCGGTTAGGTTTGGGTCAGGTCTGGTATTAGATATTACCTGGCCCATACTTTCGCATATTTCGTATAAATGTTGGCCAGATCCTGGGCCTTTTCTGGTTTTGATCACGTAGTAAAGTGGTACCACACTGCAACAGTGAGTTAAACCTGGATTCAATCTATATTTTAGAGAATAACACCGGTTAGGTCAGGGTTAGGTCTGGTATTTGCCACCATCTGGCCCATACTTTCGCATTTTTCGCATACTTGTTGGCCAGATCCTGGGCGTTTTCTGGGTTGGATCACGTAGTAATGTGGTGCCACACTGCCACAGTGAGTTAAACCTGGATTCAATCTATATTTTAGAGGATAACACCGGTTAGGTCAGGGTTAGGTCTGGTATTTGCCATCATCTGGCCCATACTTTCGCATTTTTCGTATACTTGTTGGCCAGATCCTGGGCGTTTTCTAGGTTGGATCAGGTAGTAGTGCGGTACCGCACTCAAACAGTGAAGTAATCCTGGATTCAATCTATATATTGGAGGATAACACCGGTTAGGTCAGGGTTAGATCTGGTATTTGCCATCATCCGGCTCATACTTTCGCATATTTCGCATACTTGTTGGCCAGATCCTGGGCGTTTTCTGGTATGGATCACGTAGTAATGTGGTACCACAATGAAACTGTGAGTTAATCCTGGATTCGATCTATATATTAGAGGGTAACACCGGTTAGGTCAGGGTTAGGTCTGGTATTTGCCATCATGTGGCTCATACTTTCGCATTATTCGCATACTTGTTGGCCAGATCCTGGGCGTTTTCTGGTATGGATCACGTAGTAATGTGGTACCACAATGAAACTGTGAGTTAATCCTGGATTCGATCTATATATTAGAGGGTAACACCGGTTAGGTCAGGGTTAGGTCTGGTATTTGCCATCATCCGGCTCATACTTTCGCATTTTTCGCATACTTGTTGGCCAGATCCTGGGCGTTTTCTAGGTTGGATCAGGTAGTAGTGCGGTACCGCACTCAAACAGTGAAGTAATCCTGGATTCAATCTATATATTGGAGGATAACACCGGTTAGGTCAGGGTTAGATCTGGTATTTGCCATCATCCGGCTCATACTTTCGCATTTTTCGCATACTTGTTGGCCAGATCCTGGGCGTTTTCTGGTTTGGATCACGTAGTAATGTGGTGCCACACTGCAACAGTGAGTTAAACCTGGATTCAATCTATATTTTAGAGGATAACACCGGTTAGGTCAGGGTTAGGTCTGGTATTTGCCATCATCCGGCTCATACTTTCGCATATTTCGCATACTTGTTGGCCAGATCCTGGGCGTTTTCTGGTATGGATCACGTAGTAACGTGGTGCCACACTGCCACAGTGAGTTAAACCTGGATTCAATCTATATTTTAGAGGATAACACCGGTTAGGTCAGGGTTAGGTCTGGTATTTGCCATCATCTGGCCCATACTTTCGCATTTTTCGCATACTTGTTGGCCAGATCCTGGGCGTTTTCTGGTTTGGATCACGTAGTAAAGTGGTGCCACACTGCCACAGTGAGTTAAACCTGGATTCAATCTATATTTTAGAGGATAACACCGGTTAGGTCAGGGTTAGGTCTGGTATTTGCCATCATCTGGCCCATACTTTCGCATTTTTCGCATACTTGTTGGCCAGATCCTGGGCGTTTTCTGGTATGGATCACGTAGTAATGTGGCACCACGCTGCAACCGTGAGTTAAACCTGGATTCAATCTATACTTTAGAGGATAACACCGGTTAGGTCAGGGTTAGGTCAGGTATTTGCCATCATCCGGCTCATACTTTGGCATTTTTCGCATACTTGTTGGCCAGATCCTGGGCGTTTTCTAGGTTGGATCAGGTAGTAGTGCGGTACCGCACTCAAACAGTGAAGTAATCCTGGATTCGATCTATACATTGGAGGATAACACCGGTTAGGTCAGGGCTAGATCTGGTATTTGCCATCATCCGGCTCATACTTTCGCATTTTTCGCCTACTTGTTGGCCAGATCCTGGGCGTTTTCTGGGTTGGATCAGGTAGTAGTTTGGTACCACACTGAAACAGTGAATTAATCATGGATTCGATCTATATATTAGAGGGTAACACCGGTTAGGTTTGGGTCAGGTCTGGTATTAGATATTACCTGGCCCATGCTTTCGCATATTTCGTATAAATGTTGGCCAGATCCTGGGCGTTTTCTGGTTTTGATCACGTAGTAATGTGGTACCACACTGCAACAGTGAGTTAAACCTGGATTCAATCTATATTTTAGAGGATAACACCGGTTAGGTCAGGGTTAGGTCTGGTATTTGCCATCATCTGGCTCATACTTTCGCATTTTTCGCACACTTGTTGGCCAGATCCTGGGCGTTTTCTGGTATGCATCACGTAGTAATGTGGTGCCACACTGCCACAGTGAGTTAAACCTGGATTCAATCTATATTTTAGAGGATAACACCGGTTAGGTCAGGGTTAGGTCTGGTATTTGCCATCATCTGGCTCATACTTTCGCATTTTTCGCACACTTGTTGGCCAGATCCTGGGCGTTTTCTGGTATGCATTACGTAGTAATGTGGTGCCACACTGCCACAGTGAGTTAAACCTGGATTCAATCTATATTTTAGAGGATAACACCGGTTAGGTCAGGGTTAGGTCTGGTATTTGCCATCATCCGGCTCATACTTTCGCATATTTCGCATACTTGTTGGCCAGATCCTGGGCGTTTTCTGGTATGGATCATGTAGTAATGTGGTACCACACTGAAACAGTGGGTTAAACCAGGATTCAATCTATATTTTAGAGGATAACACCGGTTAGGTCAGGGTTAGGTCTGGTATTTGCCACCATCTGGCTCATACTTTCGCCTTTTTCACCTACTTGTTGGCCTGATCCTGGGCGTTTTCTGGGTTGGATCATGTAGTAATGTGGTACCACACTGAAACAGTGGGTTAAACCAGGATTCAATCTATATTTTAGAGGATAACACCGGTTAGGTCAGGGTTAGGTCTGGTATTTGCCACCATCTGGCTCATACTTTCGCCTTTTTCACCTACTTGTTGGCCTGATCCTGGGCGTTTTCTGGTTTTGATCACGTAGTAATGTGGTACCACACTGAAACAGTGGGTTAAACCAGGATTCAATCTATATTTTAGAGGATAACACCGGTTAGGTCAGGGTTAGGTCTGGTATTTGCCACCATCTGGCTCATACTTTCGCCTTTTTCACCTACTTGTTGGCCTGATCCTGGGCGTTTTCTGGGTTGGATCACGTAGTAATGTGGTGCCACACTGCCACAGTGAGTTAAACCTGGATTCAATCTATATTTTAGAGGATAACACCGGTTAGGTCAGGGTTAGGTCTGGTATTTGCCACCATCTGGCTCATACTTTCGCCTTTTTCACCTACTTGTTGGCCTGATCCTGGGCGTTTTCTGGGTTGGATCATGTAGTAATGTGGTACCACACTGAAACAGTGGGTTAAACCAGGATTCAATCTATATTTTAGAGGATAACACCGGTTAGGTCAGGGTTAGGTCTGGTATTTTCCATCATCTGGCTCATACTTTCGCATTTTTCGCATACTTTTTGGCCAGATCCTGGGCGTTTTCTGGGTTGGATCACGTAGTAGTGTGATGCCACACTGAAACAGTGAATTAATCCTGGATTCGATCTATATATTAGAGGGTAACACCGGTTAGGTTTGGATTTGGTCTGGTATTTGATATTACCTGGCCCATACTTTCGCATATTTCGTATAAATGTTGGCCAGATCCTGGGCTTTTTCTGGTTTGGATCACGTAGTAATGTGGTACCACACTGCAACAGTGAGTTAAACCTGGATTCAATCTATATTTTAGAGGATAACACCGGTTAGGTCAGGGTTAGGTCTGGTATTTGATATTACCTGGCCCATACTTTCGCATTTTTCGCATACTTGTTGGCCAGATCCTGGGCGTTTTCTGGGTTGGATCAAGTACTGGTTTGGTACCACACTGAAACAGTGAATTAATCATGGATTCGATCTATATATTAGAGGGTAACACCGGTTAGGTTTGGGTCAGGTCTGGTATTAGATATTACCTGGCCCATACTTTCGCATATTTCGTATAAATGTTGGCCAGATCCTGGGCCTTTTCTGGTTTTGATCACGTAGTAAAGTGGTACCACACTGCAACAGTGAGTTAAACCTGGATTCAATCTATATTTTAGAGAATAACACCGGTTAGGTCAGGGTTAGGTCTGGTATTTGCCACCATCTGGCCCATACTTTCGCATTTTTCGCATACTTGTTGGCCAGATCCTGGGCGTTTTCTGGGTTGGATCACGTAGTAATGTGGTGCCACACTGCCACAGTGAGTTAAACCTGGATTCAATCTATATTTTAGAGGATAACACCGGTTAGGTCAGGGTTAGGTCTGGTATTTGCCATCATCTGGCCCATACTTTCGCATTTTTCGTATACTTGTTGGCCAGATCCTGGGCGTTTTCTAGGTTGGATCAGGTAGTAGTGCGGTACCGCACTCAAACAGTGAAGTAATCCTGGATTCAATCTATATATTGGAGGATAACACCGGTTAGGTCAGGGTTAGATCTGGTATTTGCCATCATCCGGCTCATACTTTCGCATATTTCGCATACTTGTTGGCCAGATCCTGGGCGTTTTCTGGTATGGATCACGTAGTAATGTGGTACCACAATGAAACTGTGAGTTAATCCTGGATTCGATCTATATATTAGAGGGTAACACCGGTTAGGTCAGGGTTAGGTCTGGTATTTGCCATCATCCGGCTCATACTTTCGCATTTTTCGCATACTTGTTGGCCAGATCCTGGGCGTTTTCTAGGTTGGATCAGGTAGTAGTGCGGTACCGCACTCAAACAGTGAAGTAATCCTGGATTCAATCTATATATTGGAGGATAACACCGGTTAGGTCAGGGTTAGATCTGGTATTTGCCATCATCCGGCTCATACTTTCGCATTTTTCGCATACTTGTTGGCCAGATCCTGGGCGTTTTCTGGTTTGGATCACGTAGTAATGTGGTGCCACACTGCAACAGTGAGTTAAACCTGGATTCAATCTATATTTTAGAGGATAACACCGGTTAGGTCAGGGTTAGGTCTGGTATTTGCCATCATCCGGCTCATACTTTCGCATATTTCGCATACTTGTTGGCCAGATCCTGGGCGTTTTCTGGTATGGATCACGTAGTAACGTGGTGCCACACTGCCACAGTGAGTTAAACCTGGATTCAATCTATATTTTAGAGGATAACACCGGTTAGGTCAGGGTTAGGTCTGGTATTTGCCATCATCTGGCCCATACTTTCGCATTTTTCGCATACTTGTTGGCCAGATCCTGGGCGTTTTCTGGTTTGGATCACGTAGTAAAGTGGTGCCACACTGCCACAGTGAGTTAAACCTGGATTCAATCTATATTTTAGAGGATAACACCGGTTAGGTCAGGGTTAGGTCTGGTATTTGCCATCATCTGGCCCATACTTTCGCATTTTTCGCATACTTGTTGGCCAGATCCTGGGCGTTTTCTGGTTTGGATCCCGTAGTAAAGTGGTACCACACTGCAACAGTGAGTTAAACCTGGATTCAATCTATATTTTAGAGAATAACACCGGTTAGGTCAGGGTTAGGTCTGGTATTTGCCACCGTCTGGCCCATACTTTCGCATTTTTCGCATACTTGTTGGCGAGATCCTGGGCGTTTTCTGGGTTGGATCACGTAGTAATGTGGTGCCACACTGCCACAGTGAGTTAAACCTGGATTCAATCTATATTTTAGAGGATAACACCGGTTAGGTCAGGGTTAGGTCTGGTATTTGCCATCATCTGGCGCATACTTTCGCATTTTTCGCATACTTGTTGGCCAGATCCTGGGCGTTTTCTGGTTTGGATCACGTAGTAATGTGGTACCACACTGAAACAGTGAGCTAATCCTGGATTCGATCTATATATTAGAGGGTAACACCGGTTAAGTTTGGGTTAGGTCTGGTATTTGCCATCATCTGGCACATACTTTCGCATTTTTCGCATACTTGTTGGCCAGATCCTGGGCGTTTTCTGTTTGGATCACGTAGTAATGTAGAACCACTCTGAAACAGTGAGTTGAACTGGATTCAATCCATATTTTAGAGGATAACACCGGTTAGGTCAGGGTTAGGTCTGGTATTTGCCACCATCTGGCCCATACTTTCGCATTTTTCACCTACTTGTTGGCCAGATCCTGGGCGTTCTCTGGGTTGGATCAGGTAGTAGTTTGGTACCACACTGAAACAGTGAATTAATCATGGATTCGATCTATATATTAGAGGGTAACACCGGTTAGGTTTGGGTCAGGTCTGGTATTAGATATTACCTGGCCCATACTTTCGCATATTTCGTATAAATGTTGGCCAGATCCTGGGCGTTTTCTGGTATGGATCACGTAGTAATGTGGTGCCACACTGCCACAGTGAGATAAACCTGGATTCAATCTATATTTTAGAGAATAACACCGGTTAGGTCAGGGTTATGTCTGGTATTTTCCATCATCTGGCTCATACTTTCGCATTTTTCGCATACTTTTTGGCCAGATCCTGGGCGTTTTCTGGTTTGGATCACGTAGTAATGTGGTGCCACACTGCAACAGTGAGTTAAACCTGGATTCAATCTATATTTTAGAGGATAACACCGGTTAGGTCAGGGTTAGGTCTGGTATTTGCCATCATCCGGCTCATACTTTCGCATATTTCGCATACTTGTTGGCCAGATCCTGGGCGTTTTCTGGTATGGATCACGTAGTAACGTGGTGCCACACTGCCACAGTGAGTTAAACCTGGATTCAATCTATATTTTAGAGGATAACACCGGTTAGGTCAGGGTTAGGTCTGGTATTTGCCATCATCTGGCCCATACTTTCGCATTTTTCGCATACTTGTTGGCCAGATCCTGGGCGTTTTCTGGTTTGGATCACGTAGTAAAGTGGTGCCACACTGCCACAGTGAGTTAAACCTGGATTCAATCTATATTTTAGAGGATAACACCGGTTAGGTCAGGGTTAGGTCTGGTATTTGCCATCATCTGGCCCATACTTTCGCATTTTTCGCATACTTGTTGGCCAGATCCTGGGCGTTTTCTGGTTTGGATCACGTAGTAAAGTGGTACCACACTGCAACAGTGAGTTAAACCTGGATTCAATCTATATTTTAGAGAATAACACCGGTTAGGTCAGGGTTAGGTCTGGTATTTGCCACCGTCTGGCCCATACTTTCGCATTTTTCGCATACTTGTTGGCGAGATCCTGGGCGTTTTCTGGGTTGGATCACGTAGTAATGTGGTGCCACACTGCCACAGTGAGTTAAACCTGGATTCAATCTATATTTTAGAGGATAACACCGGTTAGGTCAGGGTTAGGTCTGGTATTTGCCATCATCTGGCGCATACTTTCGCATTTTTCGCATACTTGTTGGCCAGATCCTGGGCGTTTTCTGGTTTGGATCACGTAGTAATGTGGTACCACACTGAAACAGTGAGCTAATCCTGGATTCGATCTATATATTAGAGGGTAACACCGGTTAAGCTTGGGTTAGGTCTGGTATTTGCCATCATCTGGCACATACTTTCGCATTTTTCGCATACTTGTTGGCCAGATCCTGGGCGTTTTCTGTTTGGATCACGTAGTAATGTAGAACCACTCTGAAACAGTGAGTTGAACTGGATTCAATCCATATTTTAGAGGATAACACCGGTTAGGTCAGGGTTAGGTCTGGTATTTGCCACCATCTGGCCCATACTTTCGCATTTTTCACCTACTTGTTGGCCAGATCCTGGGCGTTCTCTGGGTTGGATCAGGTAGTAGTTTGGTACCACACTGAAACAGTGAATTTATCATGGATTCGATCTATATATTAGAGGGTAACACCGGTTAGGTTTGGGTCAGGTCTGGTATTAGATATTACCTGGCCCATACTTTCGCATATTTCGTATAAATGTTGGCCAGATCCTGGGCGTTTTCTGGTTTTGATCACGTAGTAATGTGGTACCACACTGCAACAGTGAGTTAAACCTGGATTCAATCTATATTTTAGAGGATAACACCGGTTAGGTCAGGGTTAGGTCTGGTATTTGCCACCATCTGGCCCATACTTTCGCATGTTTCACCTACTTGTTGGCCAGATCCTGGGCGTTCTCTGGGTTGGATCAGGTAGTAGTTTGGTACCACACTGAAACAGTGAATTAATCATGGATTCGATCTATATATTAGAGGGTAACACCGGTTAGGTTTGGGTCAGGTCTGGTATTAGATATTACCTGGCCCATACTTTCGCATTTTTCGCACACTTGTTGGCCAGATCCTGGGCGTTTTCTGGTATGCATCACGTAGTAATGTGGTGCGACACTGCCACAGTGAGTTAAACCTGGATTCAATCTATATTTTAGAGGATAACACCGGTTAGGTCAGGGTTAGGTCTGGTATTTGCCATCATCTGGCTCATACTTTCGCATTTTTCGCACACTTGTTGGCCAGATCCTGGGCGTTTTCTGGTATGCATCACGTAGTAATGTGGTGCCACACTGCCACAGTGAGTTAAACCTGGATTCAATCTATATTTTAGAGGATAACACCGGTTAGGTCAGGGTTAGGTCTGGTATTTGCCATCATCTGGCTCATACTTTCGCATTTTTCGCACACTTGTTGGCCAGATCCTGGGCGTTTTCTGGTATGCATCACGTAGTAATGTGGTGCCACACTGCCACAGTGAGTTAAACCTGGATTCAATCTATATTTTAGAGGATAACACCGGTTAGGTCAGGGTTAGGTCTGGTATTTGCCATCATCCGGCTCATACTTTCGCATATTTCGCATACTTGTTGGCCAGATCCTGGGCGTTTTCTGGTATGGATCACGTAGTAATGTGGTGCCACACTGCCACAGTGAGTTAAACCTGGATTCAATCTATATTTTAGAGAATAACACCGGTTAGGTCAGGGTTATGTCTGGTATTTTCCATCATCTGGCTCATACTTTCGCATTTTTCGCATACTTTTTGGCCAGATCCTGGGCGTTTTCTGGTTTGGATCACGTAGTAATGTGGTGCCACACTGCAACAGTGAGTTAAACCTGGATTCAATCTATATTTTAGAGGATAACAACGGTTAGGTCAGGGTTAGGTCTGGTATTTGCCATCATCCGGCTCATACTTTCGCATATTTCGCATACTTGTTGGCCAGATCCTGGGCGTTTTCTGGTATGGATCACGTAGTAATGTGGTGCCACACTGCCACAGTGAGTTAAACCTGGATTCAATCTATATTTTAGAGAATAACACCGGTTAGGTCAGGGTTAGGTCTGGTATTTGCCACCATCTGGCCCATACTTTCGCATTTTTCACCTACTTGTTGGCCAGATCCTGGGCGTTTTCTGGGTTGGATCAGGTAGTAGTTTGGTACCACACTGAAACAGTGAATTAATCATGGATTCGATCTATATATTAGAGGGTAACACCGGTTAGGTTTGGATTTGGTCTGGTATTTGATATTACCTGGCCCATACTTTCGCATATTTCGTATAAATGTTGGCCAGATCCTGGGCTTTTTCTGGTTTGGATCACGTAGTAATGTGGTACCACACTGCAACAGTGAGTTAAACCTGGATTCAATCTATATTTTAGAGGATAACACCCGTTAGGTCTGGGTTAGGTCTGGTATTTGATATTACCTGGTCCATACTTTCGCATTTTTCGCATACTTGTTGGCCAGATCCTGGGCGTTTTCTGGGTTGGATCAGGTACTGGTTTGGTACCACACTGAAACAGTGAATTAATCATGGATTCGATCTATATATTAGAGGGTAACACCGGTTAGGTTTGGGTCAGGTCTGGTATTAGATATTACCTGGCCCATACTTTCGCATATTTCGTATAAATGTTGGCCAGATCCTGGGCGTTTTCTGGTTTTGATCACGTAGTAAAGTGGTACCACACTGCAACAGTGAGTTAAACCTGGATTCAATCTATATTTTAGAGAATAACACCGGTTAGGTCAGGGTTAGGTCTGGTATTTGCCACCATCTGGCCCATACTTTCGCATTTTTCGCATACTTGTTGGCCAGATCCTGGGCGTTTTCTGGTTTGGATCACGTAGTAATGTGGTGCCACACTGCCACAGTGAGTTAAACCTGGATTCAATCTATATTTTAGAGGATAACACCGGTTAGGTCAGGGTTAGGTCTGGTATTTGCCATCATCTGGCCCATACTTTCGCATTTTTCGTATACTTGTTGGCCAGATCCTGGGCGTTTTCTGGTTTGTGTCACGTAGTAATGTGGTGCCACACTGCCACAGTGAGTTAAACCTGGATTCAATCTATATTTTAGAGGATAACACCGGTTAGGTCAGGGTTAGGTCTGGTATTTGCCATCATCCGGCTCATACTTTCGCATTTTTCGCATACTTGTTGGCCAGCTCCTGGGCGTTTTCTGGTATGGATCACGTAGTAATGTGGTGCCACACTGCCACAGTGAGATAATCCTGGATTCAATCTATATTTTAGAGGATAACACCGGTTAGGTCAGGGTTAGGTCTGGTATTTGCCATCATCTGACTCAAACTTTCGCCTTTTTCACCTACGTGTTGGCCTGATCCTGGGCGTTTTCTGGGTTGGATCACGTAGTAATGTGGTACCACACTGAAACAGTGAGTTAATCCTGGATTCGATCTATATATTAGAGGGTAACACCGGTTAGGTTTGGATTTGGTCTGGTATTTGATATTACCTGGCCCATACTTTCGCATATTTCGTATAAATGTTGGCCAGATCCTGGGCTTTTTCTGGTTTGGATCACGTAGTAATGAGGTTCCACACTGAAGCAGTGAGTTAATCCTGGATTCGATCTATATATTAGAGGGTAACACCGGTAAGGTCAGGGTTAGGTCTGGTATTTGCCATCATCTGGCTCATACTTTCGCCTTTTTCACCTACTTGTTGGCCTGATCCTGGGCGTTTTCTGGGTTGGATCACGTAGTAATGTGGTACCACACTGAAACAGTGGGTTAAACCAGGATTCAATCTATATTTTAGAGGATAACACCGGTTAGGTCAGGGTTAGGTCTGGTATTTGCCATCATCCGGCTCATACTTTCGCATTTTTCGCATACTTGTTGGCCAGATCCTGGGCGTTTTCTGGTATGGATCACGTAGTAATGTGGTACCACAATGAAACTGTGAGTTAATCCTGGATTCGATCTATATATTAGAGGGTAACACCGGTTAGGTCAGGGTTTGGTCTGGTATTTGCCATCATGTGGCTCATACTTTCGCATTATTCGCATACTTGTTGGCCAGATCCTGGGCGTTTTCTGGTATGGATCACGTAGTAATGTGGTACCACAATGAAACTGTGAGTTAATCCTGGATTCGATCTATATTTTAGAGGGTAACACCGGTTAGGTCAGGGTTAGGTCTGGTATTTGCCATCATCTGGCTCATACTTTCGCCTTTTTCACCTACTTGTTGGCCTGATCCTGGGCGTTTTCTGGTATGGATCACGTAGTAATGTGGCACCACGCTGCAACCGTGAGTTAAACCTGGATTCAATCTATATTTTAGAGGATAACACCGGTTAGGTCAGGGTTAGGTCAGGTATTTGCCATCATCCGGCTCATACTTTGGCATTTTTCGCATACTTGTTGGCCAGATCCTGGGCGTTTTCTAGGTTGGATCAGGTAGTAGTGCGGTACCGCACTCAAACAGTGAAGTAATCCTGGATTCGATCTATACATTGGAGGATAACACCGGTTAGGTCAGGGTTAGATCTGGTATTTGCCATCATCCGGCTCATACTTTCGCATTTTTCGCCTACTTGTTGGCCAGATCCTGGGCGTTTTCTGGGTTGGATCAGGTAGTAGTTTGGTACCACACTGAAACAGTGAACTAATCATGGATTCGATCTATATATTAGAGGGTAACACCGGTTAGGTTTGGGTCAGGTCTGGTATTAGATATTACCTGGCCCATACTTTCGCATATTTCGTATAAATGTTGGCCAGATCCTGGGCGTTTTCTGGTTTTGATCACGTTGTAATGTGGTACCACACTCCAACAGTGAGTTAAACCTGGATTCAATCTATATTTTAGAGGATAACACCGGTTAGGTCAGGGTTAGGTTTGGTATTTGCCATCATCTGGCTCATACTTTCGCATTTTTCGCACACTTGTTGGCCAGATCCTGGGCGTTTTCTGGTATGCATCACGTAGTAATGTGGTGCCACACTGCCACAGTGAGTTAAACCTGGATTCAATCTATATTTTAGAGGATAACACCGGTTAGGTCAGGGTTAGGTCTGGTATTTGCCATCATCTGGCCCATACTTTCGCATTTTTCGTATACTTGTTGGCCAGATCCTGGGCGTTTTCTAGGTTGGATCAGGTAGTAGTGCGGTACCGCACTCAAACAGTGAAGTAATCCTGGATTCAATCTATATATTGGAGGATAACACCGGTTAGGTCAGGGTTAGATCTGGTATTTGCCATCATCCGGCTCATACTTTCGCATATTTCGCATACTTGTTGGCCAGATCCTGGGCGTTTTCTGGTATGGATCACGTAGTAATGTGGTACCACAATGAAACTGTGAGTTAATCCTGGATTCGATCTATATATTAGAGGGTAACACCGGTTAGGTCAGGGTTAGGTCTGGTATTTGCCATCATCTGGCTCATACTTTCGCATTTTTCGCATACTTTTTGGCCAGATCCTGGGCGTTTTCTGGGTTGGATCACGTAGTAGTGTGATGCCACACTGAAACAGTGAATTAATCCTGGATTCGATCTATATATTAGAGGGTAACACCGGTTAGGTTTGGGTCAGGTCTGGTATTAGATATTACCTGGCCCATACTTTCGCATATTTCGTATAAATGTTGGCCAGATCCTGGGCGTTTTCTGGTTTTGATCACGTAGTAAAGTGGTACCACACTGCAACAGTGAGTTAAACCTGGATTCAATCTATATTTTAGAGAATAACACCGGTTAGGTCAGGGTTAGGTCTGGTATTTGCCACCATCTGGCCCATACTTTCGCATTTTTCGCATACTTGTTGGCCAGATCCTGGGCGTTTTCTGGGTTGGATCACGTAGTAATGTGGTGCCACACTGCCACAGTGAGTTAAACCTGGATTCAATCTATATTTTAGAGGATAACACCGGTTAGGTCAGGGTTAGGTCTGGTATTTGCCATCATCTGGCCCATACTTTCGCATTTTTCGTATACTTGTTGGCCAGATCCTGGGCGTTTTCTAGGTTGGATCAGGTAGTAGTGCGGTACCGCACTCAAACAGTGAAGTAATCCTGGATTCAATCTATATATTGGAGGATAACACCGGTTAGGTCAGGGTTAGATCTGGTATTTGCCATCATCTGGCCCATACTTTCGCATTTTTCGTATACTTGTTGGCCAGATCCTGGGCGTTTTCTGGTTTTGATCACGTAGTAATGTGGTGCCACACTGCCACAGTGAGTTAAACCTGGATTCAATCTATATTTTAGAGGATAACACCGGTTAGGTCAGGGTTAGATCTGGTATTTGCCATCATCCGGCTCATACTTTCGCATATTTCGCATACTTGTTAGCCAGATCCTGGGCGTTTTCTGGTATGGATCACGTAGTAATGTGGTACCACAATGAAACTGTGAGTTAATCCTGGATTCGATCTATATATTAGAGGGTAACACCGGTTAGGTCAGGGTTAGGTCTGGTATTTGCCATCATGTGGCTCATACTTTCGCATTATTCGCATACTTGTTGGCCAGATCCTGGGCGTTTTCTGGTATGGATCACGTAGTAATGTGGTACCACAATGAAACTGTGAGTTAATCCTGGATTCGATCTATATATTAGAGGGTAACACCGGTTAGGTCAGGGTTAGGTCTGGTATTTGCCATCATCTGGCTCATACTTTCGCCTTTTTCACCTACTTGTTGGCCTGATCCTGGGCGTTTTCTGGTATGGATCACGTAGTAATGTGGCACCACGCTGCAACCGTGAGTTAAACCTGGATTCAATCTATATTTTAGAGGATAACACCGGTTAGGTCAGGGTTAGGTCTGGTATTTGCCATCATCTGGCCCATACTTTCGCATTTTTCGCATACTTGTTGGCCAGATCCTGGGCGTTTTCTGGGTTGGATCACGTAGTAATGTGGTGCCACACTGCCACAGTGAGTTAAACCTGGATTCAATCTATATTTTAGAGGATAACACCGGTTAGGTCAGGGTTAGGTCTGGTATTTGCCATCATCTGGCCCATACTTTCGCATTTTTCGCATACTTGTTGGCCAGATCCTGGGCGTTTTCTGGGTTGGATCACGTAGTAATGTGGTGCCACACTGCCACAGTGAGTTAAACCTGGATTCAATCTATATTTTAGAGGATAACACCGGTTAGGTCAGGGTTAGGTCTGGTATTTGCCATCATCTGGCTCATACTTTCGCATTATTCGCACACTTGTTGGCCAGATCCTGGGCGTTTTCTGGTATGCATCACGTAGTAATGTGGTGCCACACTGCCACAGTGAGTTAAACCTGGATTCAATCTATATTTTAGAGGATAACACCGGTTAGGTCAGGGTTAGGTCTGGTATTTGCCATCATCTGGCTCATACTTTCGCATTTTTCGCACACTTGTTGGCCAGATCCTGGGCGTTTTCTGGTATGCATCACGTAGTAATGTGGTGCCACACTGCCACAGTGAGTTAAACCTGGATTCAATCTATATTTTAGAGGATAACACCGGTTAGGTCAGGGTTAGGTCTGGTATTTGCCATCATCCGGCTCATACTTTCGCATATTTCGCATACTTGTTGGCCAGATCCTGGGCGTTTTCTGGTATGGATCACGTAGTAATGTGGTGCCACACTGCCACAGTGAGTTAAACCTGGATTCAATCTATATTTTAGAGGATAACACCGGTTAGGTCAGGGTTAGGTCTGGTATTTGGCATCATCTGGCTCATACTTTCGCATTTTTCGCATACTTGTTGGCCAGATGCTGGGCGTTTCCTGGTTTGTTTCACGTAGTAATGTGGTGCCACTCTGCAACAGTGAGTTAATCCTGGATTCAATCTATATTTTAGAGGATAACACCGGTTAGGTCAGGGTTAGGTCTGGTATTTGCCACCATCTGGCTCATACTTTCGCCTTTTTCACCTACTTGTTGGCCTGATCCTGGGCGTTTTCTGGGTTGGATCACGCAGTAATGTGGTACCACACTGAAACAGTGGGTTAAACCAGGATTCAATCTATATTTTAGAGGATAACACCTGTTAGGTCAGGGTTAGGTCTGGTATTTTCCATCATCTGGCTCATACTTTCGCATTTTTCGCATACTTTTTGGCCAGATCCTGGGCGTTTTCTGGGTTGGATCACGTAGTAGTGTGATGCCACACTGAAACAGTGAATTAATCCTGGATTCGATCTATATATTAGAGGGTGACACCGGTTAGGTTTGGATTTGGTCTGGTATTTGATATTACCTGGCCCATACTTTCGCATATTTCGTATAAATGTTGGCCAGATCCAGGGCTTTTTCTGGTTTGGATCACGTAGTAATGTGGTACCACACTGCAACAGTGAGTTAAACCTGGATTCAATCTATATTTTAGAGGATAACACCGGTTAGGTCAGGGTTAGGTCTGGTATTTGATATTACCTGGCCCATACTTACGCATTTTTCGCATACTTGTTGGCCAGATCCTGGGCGTTTTCTGGGTTGGATCAAGTACTGGTTTGGTACCACACTGAAACAGTGAATTAATCATGGATTCGATCTATATATTAGAGGGTAACACCGGTTAGGTTTGGGTCAGGTCTGGTATTAGATATTACCTGGCCCATACTTTCGCATATTTCGTATAAATGTTGGCCAGATCCTGGGCGTTTTCTGGTTTTGATCACGTAGTAAAGTGGTACCACACTGCAACAGTGAGTTAAACCTGGATTCAATCTATATTTTAGAGAATAACACCGGTTAGGTCAGGGTTAGGTCTGGTATTTGCCACCATCTGGCCCATACTTTCGCATTTTTCGTATACTTGTTAGCCAGATCCTGGGCGTTTTCTGGTTTGTGTCACGTAGTAATGTGGTGCCACACTGCCACAGTGAGTTAAACCTGGATTCAATCTATATTTTAGAGGATAACACCGGTTAGGTCAGGGTTAGGTCTGGTATTTGCCACCATCTGGCCCATACTTTCGCATTTTTCGCATACTTGTTGGCCAGATCCTGGGCGTTTTCTGGTATGGATCACGTAGTAATGTGGTGCCACACTGCCACAGTGAGATAATCCTGGATTCAATCTATATTTTAGAGGATAACACCGGTTAGGTCAGGGTTAGGTCTGGTATTTGCATCATCTGACTCAAACTTTCGCCTTTTTCACCTACGTGTTGGCCTGATCCTGGGCGTTTTCTGGGTTGGATCACGTAGTAATGTGGTACCACACTGAAACAGTGAGTTAATCCTGGATTCGATCTATATATTAGAGGGTAACACCGGTTAGGTTTGGATTTGGTCTGGTATTTGATATTACCTGGCCCATACTTTCGCATATTTCGTATAAATGTTGGCCAGATCCTGGGCTTTTTCTGGTTTGGATCACGTAGTAATGAGGTTCCACACTGAAGCAGTGAGTTAATCCTGGATTCGAACTATATATTAGAGGGTAACACCGGTTAGGTCAGGGTTAGGTCTGGTATTTGCCATCATCTGGCTCATACTTTCGCCTTTTTCACCTACTTGTTGGCCTGATCCTGGGCGTTTTCTGGGTTGGATCACGTAGTAATGTGGTACCACACTGAAACAGTGGGTTAAACCAGGATTCAATCTATATTTTAGAGGATAACACCGGTTAGGTCAGGGTTAGGTCTGGTATTTGCCATCATCCGGCTCATACTTTCGCATTTTTCGCATACTTGTTGGCCAGATCCTGGGCGTTTTCTGGTATGGATCAGGTAGTAATGTGGTACCACAATGAAACTGTGAGTTAATCCTGGATTCGATCTATATATTAGAGGGTAACACCGGTTAGGTCAGGGTTAGGTCTGGTATTTGCCATCATGTGGCTCATACTTTCGCATTATTCGCATACTTGTTGGCCAGATCCTGGGCGTTTTCTGGTATGGATCACGTAGTAATGTGGTACCACAATGAAACTGTGAGTTAATCCTGGATTCGATCTATATATTAGAGGGTAACACCGGTTAGGTCAGGGTTAGGTCTGGTATTTGCCATCATCTGGCTCATACTTTCGCCTTTTTCACCTACTTGTTGGCCTGATCCTGGGCGTTTTCTGGTATGGATCACGTAGTAATGTGGCACCACGCTGCAACCGTGAGTTAAACCTGGATTCAATCTATATTTTAGAGGATAACACCGGTTAGGTCAGGGTTAGGTCAGGTATTTGCCATCATCCGGCTCATACTTTGGCATTTTTCGCATACTTGTTGGCCAGATCCTGGGCGTTTTCTAGGTTGGATCAGGTAGTAGTGCGGTACCGCACTCAAACAGTGAAGTAATCCTGGATTCGATCTATACATTGGAGGATAACACCGGTTAGGTCAGGGTTAGATCTGGTATTTGCCATCATCCGGCTCATACTTTCGCATTTTTCGCCTACTTGTTGGCCAGATCCTGGGCGTTTTCTGGGTTGGATCAGGTAGTAGTTTGGTACCACACTGAAACAGTGAATTAATCATGGATTCGATCTATATATTAGAGGGTAACACCGGTTAGGTTTGGGTCAGGTCTGGTATTAGATATTACCTGGCCCATACTTTCGCATATTTCGTATAAATGTTGGCCAGATCCTGGGCGTTTTCTGGTTTTGATCACGTAGTAATGTGGTACCACACTGCAACAGTGAGTTAAACCTGGATTCAATCTATATTTTAGAGGATAACACCGGTTAGGTCAGGGTTAGGTCTGGTATTTGCCATCATCTGGCTCATACTTTCGCATTTTTCGCACACTTGTTGGCCAGTTCCTGGGCGTTTTCTGGTATGCATCACGTAGTAATGTGGTGCCACACTGCCACAGTGAGTTAAACCTGGATTCAATCTATATTTTAGAGGATAACACCGGTTAGGTCAGGGTTAGGTCTGGTATTTGCCATCATCTGGCTCATACTTTCGCATTTTTCGCACACTTGTTGGCCAGATCCTGGGCGTCTTCTGGTATGCATCACGTAGTAATGTGGTGCCACACTGCCACAGTGAGTTAAACCTGGATTCAATCTATATTTTAGAGGATAACACCGGTTAGGTCAGGGTTAGGTCTGGTATTTGCCATCATCCGGCTCATACTTTCGCATATTTCGCATACTTGTTGGCCAGATCCTGGGCGTTTTCTGGTATGGATCACGTAGTAAAGTGGTGCCACACTGCCACAGTGAGTTAAACCTGGATTCAATCTATATTTTAGAGGATAACACCGGTTAGGTCAGGGTTAGGTCTGGTATTTGCCATCATCTGGCTCATACTTTCGCATTTTTCGCATACTTGTTGGCCAGATGCTGGGCGTTTCCTGGTTTGTTTCACGTAGTAATGTGGTGCCACTCTGCAACAGTGAGTTAATCCTGGATTCAATCTATATTTTAGAGGATAACACCGGTTAGGTCAGGGTTAGGTCTGGTATTTGCCACCATCTGGCTCATACTTTCGCCTTTTTCACCTACTTGTTGGCCTGATCCTGGGCGTTTTCTGGTATGGATCACGTAGTAATGTGGCACCACGCTGCAACCGTGAGTTAAACCTGGATTCAATCTATATTTTAGAGGATAACACCGGTTAGGTCAGGGTTAGGTCAGGTATTTGCCATCATCCGGCTCATACTTTGGCATTTTTCGCATACTTGTTGGCCTGATCCTGGGCGTTTTCTGGGTTGGATCACGTAGTATTGTGGTACCACACTGAAACAGTGGGTTAAACCAGGATTCAATCTATATTTTAGAGGATAACACCGGTTAGGTCAGGGTTAGGTCTGGTATTTGATATTACCTGGCCCATACTTTCGCATTTTTCGCATACTTGTTGGCCAGATCCTGGGCGTTTTCTGGGTTGGATCAAGTACTGGTTTGGTACCACACTGAAACAGTGAATTAATCATGGATTCGATCTATATATTAGAGGGTAACACCGGTTAGGTTTGGGTCAGGTCTGGTATTAGATATTACCTGGCCCATACTTTCGCATATTTCGTATAAATGTTGGCCAGATCCTGGGCTTTTTCTGGTTTTGATCACGTAGTAAAGTGGTACCACACTGCAACAGTGAGTTAAACCTGGATTCAATCTATATTTTAGAGGATAACACCGGTTAGGTCAGGGTTAGGTCAGGTATTTGCCATCATCTGGCTCATACTTTCGCATTTTTCGCATACTTGTTGGCCAGATCCTGGGCGTTTTCTGGTATGGATCACGTAGTAATGTGGTACCACACTGCAAGAGTGAGTTAAACCTGGATTCAATCTATATTTTAGAGGATAACACCGGTTAGGTCAGGGTTAGGTCTGGTATTTGATATTACCTGGCCCATACTTTCGCATTTTTCGCATACTTGTTGGCCAGATCCTGGGCGTTTTCTGGGTTGGATCAAGTACTGGTTTGGTACCACACTGAAACAGTGAATTAATCATGGATTCGATCTATATATTAGAGGGTAACACCGGTTAGGTTTGGGTCAGGTCTGGTATTAGATATTACCTGGCCCATACTTTCGCATATTTCGTATAAATGTTGGCCAGATCCTGGGCGTTTTCTGGTTTTGATCACGTAGTAAAGTGGTACCACACTGCAACAGTGAGTTAAACCTGGATTCAATCTATATTTTAGAGAATAACACCGGTTAGGTCAGGGTTAGGTCTGGTATTTGCCACCATCTGGCCCATACTTTCGCATATTTTGCATGCTTGTTGGCCAGATCCTGGGCGTTTTCTGGTATGGATCACGTAGTAATGTGGTGCCACACTGCCACAGTGAGATAATCCTGGATTCAATCTATATTTTAGAGGATAACACCGGTTAGGTCAGGGTTAGGTCTGGTATTTGCCATCATCCGGCTCATACTTTCGCATTTTTCGCCTACTTGTTGGCCAGATCCTGGGCGTTTTCTGGGTTGGATCAGGTAGTAGTTTGGTACCACACTGAAACAGTGAATTAATCATGGATTCGATCTATATATTAGAGGGTAACACCGGTTAGGTTTGGGTCAGGTCTGGTATTAGATATTACCTGGCCCATACTTTCGCATATTTCGTATAAATGTTGGCCAGATCCTGGGCGTTTTCTGGTTTTGATCACGTAGTAAAGTGGTACCACACTGCAACAGTGAGTTAAACCTGGATTCAATCTATATTTTAGAGAATAACACCGGTTAGGTCAGGGTTAGGTCAGGTATTTGCCATCATGCGGCTCATACTTTGGCATTTTTCGCATACTTGTTGGCCAGATCCTGGGCGTTTTCTAGGTTGGATCACGTAGTAATGTGGTGCCACACTGCCACAGTGAGTTAAACCTGGATTCAATCTATATTTTAGAGGATAACACCGGTTAGGTCAGGGTTAGGTCTGGTATTTGCCATCATCTGGCTCATACTTTCGCATTTTTCGCACACTTGTTGGCCAGATCCTGGGCGTTTTCTGGTATGCATCACGTAGTAATGTGGTGCCACACTGCCACAGTGAGTTAAACCTGGATTCAATCTATATTTTAGAGGATAACACCGGTTAGGTCAGGGTTAGGTCTGGTATTTGCCATCATCCGGCTCATACTTTCGCATATTTCGCATACTTGTTGGCCAGATCCTGGGCGTTTTCTGGTATGGATCACGTAGTAATGTGGTGCCACACTGCCACAGTGAGTTAAACCTGGATTCAATCTATATTTTAGAGGATAACACCGGTTAGGTCAGGGTTAGGTCTGGTATTTGCAATCATCTGGCTAGTATTTTCGCACTTTTCGCATACTTGTTGGCCAGATCCTGGGCGTTTTCTGAGTTGGATCACGTAGTAATGTGGTGCCACTCTGCAACAGTGAGTTAATCCTGGATTCAATCTATATTTTAGAGGATAACACCGGTTAGGTCAGGGTTAGGTCTGGTATTTGCCATCATCTGGCTAATATTTTCGCATTTTTTGCATACTTGTTGGCCAGATCCTGTGCGTTTTCTGGGTTGGATGAGGTAGTAGTGTGGTACCGCACTGAAACAGTGAAGTAATCCTGGATTCGATCTATATATTAGAGGGTAACACCGGTTAGGATTCGGTTAGGTCTGGTATTTGCCATCATCTGGCTCATACTTTCGCTTTTTCCGCATACTTGTTGGCCAGATCCTGGGCGTTTTCTGGATTGGATCACGTAGTAATATGGTACCACACTGCAACAGTGAGTTAAACCTGAATTCAATCTATATTTTAGAGGATACCACCGGCTAGGTCAGGGTTAGGTCTGGAATTTGCCATCATCTGGCTAATATTTTCGCATTTTTTGCATACTTGTTGGCCAGATCCTGGGCGTTCTCTGGGTTGGATGAGGTAGTAGTGTGGTACCGCACTGAAACAGTGAAGTAATCCTGGATTCGATCTATATATTAGAGGGTAACACCGGTTAGGTCAGGGTTAGGTCTGGTATTTGCCATCATCTGGCTCATACTTTCGCATTTTTCGCATACTTGTTGGCCAGATCCAGGGCGTTTTCAGGTTTGGATCACATAGTAATGTGGTATCACACTGAAACAGTGAGTTAATCTTGGATTCAATCTATATTTTAGAGGATAACACCGGTTAGGTCAGGGTTAGGTCTGTTGTTTGCCTTCATCCGGCTCATACTTTCGCATTTTTCGCATACTTGTTGGCCAGATCCTGGGCGTTTTCTGTTTTGGATCACATACTAATGTGGTATCACACTGAAACAGTGAGTTAATCTTGGATTCAATCTATATTGTAGAGGATAACACCGGTTAGGTCAGGGTTAGGACTGGGATTAGCCATCATCTGGCTAATATTTTCGTATTTTTCGCACACTTGTTGGCCAGATCCTGGGCGTTTTCTGGGTTGGATCAGGTAGTAGTGTGGTACCGCACTGAAACTGTGAAGTTATCTTGGATTCGATCTATATATTGGAGGGTAACACCGCTTAGGTTTGGGTTTGGTCTGGTATTTGCCATCATCTGGCACATACTTTCGCATTTTTCACATACTTGTTGGCCAGATCCTGGGCGTTTTCTGGTTTGGATCACGCAGTAATGTGGTACCACACTGAAACAGTGAGTTAATCCTGGATTCGATCTATATATTAGATGATAACACCGGTTAGGTCAGGGTTAGGTCTGGTATTAGCCATCATCTGGCTAATATTTTCGTATTTTTCGCACACTTGTTGGCCAGATCCTGGGCGTTTTCTGGGTTGGATCAGGTAGTAGTGTGGTACCGCACTGAAACTGTGAAGTTATCTTGGATTCGATCTATATATTGGAGGGTAACACCGCTTAGGTTTGGGTTTGGTCTGGTATTTGCCATCATCTGGCACATACTTTCGCATTTTTCACATACTTGTTGGCCAGATCCTGGGCGTTTTCTGGTTTGGATCACGCAGTAATGTGGTACCACACTGAAACAGTGAGTTAATCCTGGATTCGATCTATATATTAGAGGGTAACAACGGTTAGGTTTGGGTTAGGTCTGGTATTTGCCATCATCTGGCTCATACTTTCGCATTTTTCGCATACATGTTGGCCCGAACCAGGGCGGTTTCTGGTTTGGATCACGTAGTAATGTAGAAGAACACTGAAACAGTGAGTTAATCCTGGATTCGATCTATATATTCGTGGGTAACACCGGTTAGGTTTGGGTTTGGTCTGGTATTTGCCATCATCTGGCTCATACTTTCGAACTTTTCGCATACTTGTTGGGCAGATCCTGGGCGTTTTCTGGTTTGGATCACGCACTAATGTGGTACCACACTGAAACAGTGAGTTAATCTTGGATCCGATCTATACTTTAGAGGATAACACCGGTTAGGTTTGGGTTTGGTCTGGCATTTGCCATCATCTGGCTCATACTTTCGCATTTTTCGCATACTTGATGGCCAGATCCTGGGCGTTTTCTGGATTGGATAAGATAGTAGTGTGATACCGCACTGAAGCAGTGAGTTAATCCTGGATTCGATCTATATTTTAGAGGACAACACCGGTTAGGTCAGGGTTAGGTCTGGTATTTGCCATCATCTGGCTCATACTTTCGCATTTTTCGCATACTTGTTGGCCGGATCCTGGGCGTTTTCTGTTTTGGACCACATACTAATGTGGTATCACACTGAAACAGTGAGTTAATCCTGGATCCGATCTATATTTTAGAGGATAACACCGGTTAGGTTTGTGTTTGGTCTGGTATTTGCCATCATCTGGCTAATATTTTCGCATTTTTCGCATACTTGTTGGCCGGATCCTGGGCGTTTTCTGTTTTGGATCACATACTAATGTGGTATCACACTGAAACAGTGAGTTAATCTTGGATCCGATCTATACTTTAGAGGATAACACCGGTTAGGTTTGGGTTAGGTCTGGTATTTGCCATCATCTGGCTCATACTTTCGCATTTTTCGCATACTTGTTGGCCGGATCCTGGGCGTTTTCTGTTTTGGACCACATACTAATGTGGTATCACACTGAAACAGTGAGTTAATCCTGGATTCGATCTATATTTTAGAGGACAACACCGGTTAGGTCAGGGTTAGGTCTGGTATTTGCCATCATCTGGCTCATACTTTCGCATTTTTCGCATACTTGTTGGCCGGATCCTGGGCGTTTTCTGTTTTGGACCACATACTAATGTGGTATCACACTGAAACAGTGAGTTAATCTTGGATCCGATCTATACTTTAGAGGATAACACCGGTTAGGTTTGGGTTTGGTCTGGTATTTGCCATCATCTGGCACATACTTTCGCATTTTTCACATACTTGTTGGCCAGATCCTGGGCGTTTTCTGGTTTGGATCACGCAGTAATGTGGTACCACGCCGAAACAGTGAGTTAATCGTGGATCCGATCTATATTGTAGAGGATAGCACCGGTTAGGTTTGGGTTTGATCTGGTATTTGCCATCATCTGGCTCATACTTTCGCATTTTTGGCATACTTGTTGGCCGGATCCTGGGCGTTTTCTGTTTTGGATCACATACTAATGTGGTATCACACTGAACCGGTGAGTTAATCTTGGATCCGATCTATACATTAGAGGATAACACCGGTTAGGTTTGGGTTAGGTCTGGTATTTGCCATCATCTGGATCATACTTTCACATTTTTCGCATGCTTGTTGGCCAGAGCCTGGGCAGTTTCTGGTTTGGATCACGTAGTAATGTAGAAGAACACTGAAACAGTGAGTTAATCCTGGATTCGATCTATATTTTAGTGGATAACACCGGTTAGGTCAGGGTTTGGTCTGGTATTTGCAATCACCTGGCTAATATTTTCGCACTTTTCGCATACTTGTTGGCCAGATCCTGGGCGTTTTCTGGGTTGGATCACGTAGTACTGTGGTACCACACTGAAACAGTGAGTTAATCCTGGATTCGATCTATATATTCGTGGGTAACACCGGTTAGGTTTGGGTTAGGTCTGGTATTAGCCATCATCTGGCTTATACTTTCGCATTTTTCGCATACTTGTTGGCCAGATCCTGGGCGTTTTCTGGATTGGATGAGGTAGTAGTGTGGTACCGCTCTGAAACAGTGAAGTAATCCTGGATTCGACCCATATATTAGAGGGTAACAACGGTTAGGTTTGGGTTAGGTCTGGTATTTGCCATCATCTGGCTCATACTTTCGCATTTTTCGCATACATGTTGGCCAGATCCTGGGCGTTTTCTGGGTTGGATCAGGTAGTAGTGTGGTACCGCACTGAAACAGTGAAGTAATCCTGGATTCAATCTATATTTTAGACGATAACACCCGTTAGGTCAGGGATAGGTCTGGTATTTGCCATCATCTGGCTAATATTTTCGCACTTTTCGCATACTTGTTGGCCTGATCCTGGGCATTTTCCGGGTTGGATCAAGTAGTAGTGTGGTACCGCACAGAAACAGTGAAGTAATCCTGGATTCAATCTATATATTAGAGGGTAACACCGGTTAGGTTTGGGTTAGTTCTGGTATTTGCCATCATCTGGCTCATACTTTCGCATTTTCCGCATATTTGTTGGCCCGATCCTGGGCGTTTTCTGGTTTGGATCACGTAGTAATGCGGTACCACACTGGAACAGTGAGTTAATCCTGTATCCGATCTATATTTTAGAGGATAACACCGGTTAGGTTTGTGTTTGGTCTGGTATTTGCCATCATCTGGCTCATACTTTCACATTTTTCGCATACTTGTGGGGCCGATCCTGGGCGTTTTCTGGTTTGGATCACGTAGTAATGTGGTACCACACTGAAACAGTGAGTTAATCCTGGATCCGATCTATATTTTAGAGGATAACACCGGTTAGGTCAGGGTTAGGTCTGGTATTTGCCATCATCTGGCTAATATTTTCGCATTTTTCGCATACTTGTTGGCCAGATCCTGGGCGTTTTCGGGTTTGGATCACGTAGTAATGTGGTACCACACTGAAACAGTGAGTTAATCCTGGATCCGATCTATATTTTAGAGGATAACACCGGTTAGGTCAGGGTTAGGTCTGGTATTTGCCATCATCTGGCTAATATTTTCGCACTTTTCGCATACTTGTTGGCCAGATCCTGGGCATTTTCCGGGTTGGATCAAGTAGTAGAGTGGTGCCGCACAGAAAAAGTGAAGTAATCCTGGATTCAATCTATATATTAGAGGGTAACACCGGTTAGGTTTGGGTTAGTTCTGGTATTTGCCATCATCTGGCTCATACTTTCGCATTTTTCGCATACTTGATGGCCAGATCCTGGGCGTTTTCTGGGTTGGATCAGATAGTAGTGTGGTACCGCACTGAAACAGTGAGTTAATCCTGGATTCGATCTATATTTTAGAGGACAACACCGGTTAGGTCAGGGTTAGGTCTGGTATTTGCCATCATCTGGCTCATACTTTCGCATTTTTCGCATACTTGTTGGCCGGATCCTGGGCGTTTTCTGTTTTGGACCACATACTAATGTGGTATCACACTGAAACAGTGAGTTAATCCTGGATCCGATCTATACTTTAGAGGATAACACCGGTTAGGTTTGGGTTTGGTCTGGCATTTGCCATCATCTGGCTCATACTTTCGCATTTTTCGCATACTTGATGGCCAGATCCTGGGCGTTTTCTGGATTGGATAAGATAGTAGTGTGATACCGCACTGAAACAGTGAGTTAATCCTGGATTCGATCTATATTTTAGAGGACAACACCGGTTAGGTCAGGGTTAGGTCTGGTATTTGCCATCATCTGGCTCATACTTTCGCATTTTTCGCATACTTGTTGGCCGGATCCTGGGCGTTTTCTGTTTTGGACCACATACTAATGTGGTATCACACTGAAACAGTGAGTTAATCCTGGATCCGATCTATATTTTAGAGGATAACACCGGTTAGGTTTGTGTTTGGTCTGGTATTTGCCATCATCTGGCTAATATTTTCGCATTTTTCGCATACTTGTTGGCCGGATCCTGGGCGTTTTCTGTTTTGGATCACATACTAATGTGGTATCACACTGAAACAGTGAGTTAATCTTGGATCCGATCTATACTTTAGAGGATAACACCGGTTAGGTTTGGGTTAGGTCTGGTATTTGCCATCATCTGGCTCATACTTTCGCATTTTTCGCATACTTGTTGGCCGGATCCTGGGCGTTTTCTGTTTTGGACCACATACTAATGTGGTATCACACTGAAACAGTGAGTTAATCCTGGATTCGATCTATATTTTAGAGGACAACACCGGTTAGGTCAGGGTTAGGTCTGGTATTTGCCATCATCTGGCTCATACTTTCGCATTTTTCGCATACTTGTTGGCCGGATCCTGGGCGTTTTCTGTTTTGGACCACATACTAATGTGGTATCACACTGAAACAGTGAGTTAATCTTGGATCCGATCTATACTTTAGAGGATAACACCGGTTAGGTTTGGGTTTGATCTGGTATTTGCCATCATCTGGCTCATACTTTCGCATTTTTGGCATACTTGTTGGCCGGATCCTGGGCGTTTTCTGTTTTGGATCACATACTAATGTGGTATCACACTGAAACAGTGAGTTAATCTTGGATCCGATCTATACTTTAGAGGATAACACCGGTTAGGTTTGGGTTAGGTCTGGTATTTGCCATCATCTGGATCATACTTTCACATTTTTCGCATGCTTGTTGGCCAGAGCCTGGGCAGTTTCTGGTTTGGATCACGTAGTAATGTAGAAGAACACTGAAACAGTGAGTTAATCCTGGATTCGATCTATATTTTAGTGGATAACACCGGTTAGGTCAGGGTTTGGTCTGGTATTTGCAATCACCTGGCTAATATTTTCGCACTTTTCGCATACTTGTTGGCCAGATCCTGGGCGTTTTCTGGGTTGGATCACGTAGTACTGTGGTACCACACTGAAACAGTGAGTTAATCCTGGATTCGATCTATATATTCGTGGGTAACACCGGTTAGGTTTGGGTTAGGTCTGGTATTAGCCATCATCTGGCTTATACTTTCGCATTTTTCGCATACTTGTTGGCCAGATCCTGGGCGTTTTCTGGATTGGATGAGGTAGTAGTGTGGTACCGCTCTGAAACAGTGAAGTAATCCTGGATTCGACCCATATATTAGAGGGTAACAACGGTTAGGTTTGGGTTAGGTCTGGTATTTGCCATCATCTGGCTCATACTTTCGCATTTTTCGCATACATGTTGGCCAGATCCTGGGCGTTTTCTGGGTTGGATCAGGTAGTAGTGTGGTACCGCACTGAAACAGTGAAGTAATCCTGGATTCAATCTATATTTTAGACGATAACACCCGTTAGGTCAGGGATAGGTCTGGTATTTGCCATCATCTGGCTAATATTTTCGCACTTTTCGCATACTTGTTGGCCAGATCCTGGGCATTTTCCGGGTTGGATCAAGTAGTAGTGTGGTACCGCACAGAAACAGTGAAGTAATCCTGGATTCAATCTATATATTAGAGGGTAACACCGGTTAGGTTTGGGTTAGTTCTGGTATTTGCCATCATCTGGCTCATACTTTCGCATTTTCCGCATACTTGTTGGCCCGATCCTGGGCGTTTTCTGGTTTGGATCACGTAGTAATGCGGTACCACACTGGAACAGTGAGTTAATCCTGTATCCGATCTATATTTTAGAGGATAACACCGGTTAGGTTTGTGTTTGGTCTGGTATTTGCCATCATCTGGCTCATACTTTCACATTTTTCGCATACTTGTGGGGCCGATCCTGGGCGTTTTCTGGTTTGGATCACGTAGTAATGTGGTACCACACTGAAACAGTGAGTTAATCCTGGATCCGATCTATATTTTAGAGGATAACACCGGTTAGGTCAGGGTTAGGTCTGGTATTTGCCATCATCTGGCTCATACTTTCGCATATTTCGCATACTTGTTGGCCAGATCCTGGACGCTTGCTGGGTTGGATCAGGTAGTATTGTGGTACGGCACTGAAACAGTGAGTAAATCCTGGATTCGATGTATATGTTAGAGGGTAACACCGGTTAGGTTTGGGTTAGGTCTGGTATTTGCCATCATCTGGCTCATACTTTCGCATTTTTCGCATACTTGTGGGGCCGATCCTGGGCGTTTTCTGGTTTGGATCACGTAGTAATGTGGTACCACACTGAAACAGTGAGTTAATCCTGGATCCGATCTATATTTTAGAGGATAACACCGGTTAGGTTTGTGTTTGGTCTGGTATTTGCCATCATCTGGCTCATACTTTCACATTTTTCGCATACTTGTGGGGCCGATCCTGGGCGTTTTCTGGTTTGGATCACATAGTAATGTGGTACCACACTGAAACAGTGAGTTAATCCTGGATCCGATCTATATTTTAGAGGATAACACCGGTTAGGTCAGGGTTAGGTCTGGTATTTGCAATCATTTGGCTCATAGTTTCGCATTCTTCACATACTTGTTGGCCAGATCCTGGGCGTTTTCTGGTTTGGATCACGTAGTAATGTGGCACCACACTGCAACCGTGAGTTAAACCTGAATTCAATCTATATTTTAGAGGATACCACCGGCTAGTTCAGGCTTAGGTCTGGTATTTGCAATCATTTGGCTCATAGTTTCGCATTTTTCGCATACTTGTTGGCCAGATCCTGGGCGTTTTCTGGGTTGGATCACATACTATTGTGGTATCACACTGAAACAGTGAGTTAATCTTGGATTCAATCTCTATTTTAGAGGATAACACCGGTTAGGTCAGGGTTAGGTCTGGTATTTGCCACCATCTGGCTCATACTTTCACATTTTTCGCATACTTGTTGGCCAGATCCTGGCCCTTTTCTGGTTTGGATCAGATAGTAATGTGGTATCACAGATACAGTGAGTTAATCTTGGATTCAATCTATATTTTAGAGGATAACACCGGTTAGGTCAGGGTTAGGTCTGATGTTTGCCATCATCTGGCTCATACTTTCGCATTTTACGCATACTTGTTGGCCAGATCCTGGGCGTTTTCTGGGTTGGATCAGGTAGTAGTGTGGTACCGCACTGAAATAGTGCAGTAATCCTGGATTTGATGTATATATTAGTGGGTAACACCGGTTAGGTTTGGGTTAGGTCTGGTATTTGCCTTCATCTGGCTCATACTTTCGCATTTTTCGCATACTTGTTGGCCAGATCCTGGGCGTTTTCAGGTTTGGATCACATAGTAATGTGGTATCACACTGAAATAGTGCAGTAATCCTGGATTCAATCTATATTTTAGAGGATAACACCGGTTAGGTCAGGGTTAGGTCTAGTATTTGCCATCATCTGGCTCGTACTTTCGCATTTTTCGCATACTTGTTGGCCAGATCCTGGCCCTTTTCTGGTTTGGATCAGATAGTAATGTGGTATCACACTGATACAGTGAGTTAATCTTGGATTCAATCTATATTTTAGAGGATAACACCGGTTAGGTCAGGGTTAGGTCTGTTGTTTGCCATCATCTGGCTCATACTTTCGCATTTTTCGCATACTTGTTGGCCAGATCCTGGGCGTTTTCTGGGTTGGATCAGGTAGTAGTGTGGTACCGCACTGAAATAGTGCAGTAATCCTGGATTTGATCTATATATTAGTGGGTAACACCGGTTAGGTTTGGGTTAGGTCTGGTATTTGCCACCATCTGGCTCATACTTTCGCATTTTTCGCATACTTGTTGGCCAGATCCTGGGCGTCTTCTGGTTTGGATCACGTAGTAATGTGGCACCACACTGCAACCGTGAGTTAAACCGGAATTCAATCTATATTTTAGAGGATACCACCGGCTAGGTCAGGGTTAGGTCTGGTATTTGCAATCATTTGGCTCATAGTTTCGCATTTTTCGCATACTTGTTGGCCAGATCCTGGGCGTTTTCAGGTTTGGATCACGTAGTAATGTGGCACCACACTGCAACCGTGAGTTAAACCGGAATTCAATCTATATTTTAGAGGATACCACCGGCTAGTTCAGGCTTAGGTCTGGTATTTGCAATCATTTGGCTCATAGTTTCGCATTTTTCGCATACTTGTTGGCCAGATCCTGGGCCTTTTCTGGGTTGGATCACGTAGTATTGTGGTACGGCACTGAAACAGTGAGTAAATCCTGGATTCGATGTATATGTTAGAGGGTAACACCGGTTAGGTTTGGGTTAGGTCTGGTATTTGCCATCATCTGGCTCATACTTTCGCATTTTTCGCATACTTGTTGGCCAGATCCTGGGCGTTTTCTGGCTCGGACCACGTAGTAATGTGACACCACACTGCAACAGTGAGTTAAACCTGGATTCAATCTATATTTTAGAGGATAACACCGGTTAGGTCAGGGTTAGGTCTGGTATTTGCCATCATCTGGCTCATACTTTTGCATTTATCGCATACTTGTTGGCCAGATCCAGGGCGTTTTCAGGTTTGGATCACATAGTAATGTGGTATCACACTGAAACAGTGAGTTAATCTTGGATTCAATCTATATTTTAGAGGATAACACCGGTTAGGTCAGGGTTAGGTCTGTTGTTTGCCTTCATCTGGCTCATACTTTCGCATTTTTCGCATACTTGATGGCCAGATCCTGGGCGTTTTCTGGGTTGGATAAGATAGTAGTGTGGTACCGCACTGAAACAGTGAGTTAATCCTGGATTCGATCTATATTTTAGAGGACAACACCGGTTAGGTCAGGGTTAGGTCTGGTATTTGCCATCATCTGGCTCATACTTTTGCATTTATCGCATACTTGTTGGCCAGATCCCGGGCGTTTTCTGGCTTGGATCACGTAGTAATGTGGCACCACACTCAAAATGTGAGTTAAACCTGGATTCAATCTATATTTTAAAGGGTAACATCGCTTAGGTCAGGGTTAGGTCTGGTATTTGCCATCATTTGGCAAATATTTTCGCTTTTTCCGCTTACTTGTTGGCCAGATCCTGGGCGTTTTCTGGATTGGATCACGTAGTAATATGGTACCACACTGCAACAGTGAGTTAAACCTGAATTCAATCTATATTTTAGAGGATACCACCGGCTAGGTCAGGGTTAAGTCTGGTATTTGCAATCACCTGGCTAATATTTTCGCACTTTTCGCATACTTGTTGGCCAGATCCTGCGCGTTTTCTGGGTTGGATCACGTAGTACTGTGGTACCACACTGAAACAGTGAGTTAATCCTGGATTCGATCTATATATTCGTGGGTAACACCGGTTAGGTTTGGGTTAGGTCTGGTATTAGCCATCATCTGGCTTATACTTTCGCATTTTTCGCATACTTGTTGGCCAGATCCTGGGCGTTTTCTGGATTGGATGAGGTAGTAGTGTGGTGCCGCTCTGAAACAGTGAAGTAATCCTGGATTCAATCTATATTTTAGACGATAACACCCGTTAGGTCAGGGATAGGTCTGGTATTTGCCATCATCTGGCTAATATTTTCGCATTTTTCGCATACTTGTTGGCCAGATCCTGGGCGTTTTCTGGATTGGATGAGGTAGTAGTGTGGTACCACACTGCAACAGTGAGTTAAACCTGAATTCAATCTATATTTTAGAGGATACCACCGGCTAGGTCAGGGTTAAGTCTGGTATTTGCAATCACCTGGCTAATATTTTCGCACTTTTCGCATACTTGTTGGCCAGATCCTGCGCGTTTTCTGGGTTGGATCACGTAGTACTGTGGTACCGCACTGAAACAGTGAAGTAATCCTGGATTCAATCTATATTTTAGACGATAACACCCGTTAGGTCAGGGATAGGTCTGGTATTTGCCATCATCTGGCTAATATTTTCGCATTTTTCGCATACTTGTTGGCCAGATCCTGGGCGTTTTCTGGGTTGGATCACGTAGTACTGTGGTACCACACTGAAACAGTGAGTTAATCCTGGATTCGATCTATATATTCGTGGGTAACACCGGTTAGGTTTGGGTTAGGTCTGGTATTAGCCATCATCTGGCTTATACTTTCGCATTTTTCGCATACTTGTTGGCCAGATCCTGGGCGTTTTCTGGATTGGATGAGGTAGTAGTGTGGTACCGCTCTGAAACAGTGAAGTAATCCTGGATTCGACCCATATATTAGAGGGTAACAACGGTTAGGTTTGGGTTAGGTCTGGTATTTGCCATCATCTGGCTCATACTTTCGCATTTTCCGCATACTTGTGGGGCCGATTCTGGGCGATTTCTGGTTTGGATCACGTAGTAATGTGGTACCACACTGAAACAGTGAGTTAATCCTGGATCCGATCTATATTTTAGAGGATAACACCGGTTAGGTTAGGGTTAGGTCTGGTATTTGCCATCATCTGGCTAATATTTTCGCACTTTTCGCATACTTGTTGGCCAGATCCTGGGCATTATCTGGGTTAGATCAAGTAGTAGTGTGGTACCGCACAGAAACAGTGAAGTAATCCTGGATTCAATCTATATATTAGAGGGTAACACCTGTTAGGTTTGGGTTAGTTCTGGTATTTGCCATCATCTGGCTCATACTTTCGCATTTTCCGCATATTTGTTGGCCCGATCCTGGGCGTTTTCAGTTTTGGATGACGTAGTAATGTGTTTCCACACTGCAACAGTGAGTTAATCTCGGATTCAATCTATATTTTAGAGGGTACCACCGGCTAGGTCAGGGTTAGGTCTGGTATTTGCCATCATCTGGCTCATACTTTCGCATTTTTCGCATACTTGTTGGGCAGATCCTGGGCGTTTTCTGGTTTGGATCACGCAGTAATGTGGCACCACACTGCAACCGTGAGTTAAACCTGAATTCAATCTATATTTTAGAGGATACCACCGGCTAGTTCAGGCTTAGGTCTGGTAATTGCAATCATTTGGCTCATAGTTTCGCATTTTTCGCGTCCTTATTGGCCAGATCCTGGGCGTTTTCTGGGTTGGATCAGGTAGTATTGTGGTGCGGCACTGAAACAGTGAGTGAATCCTGGATTCGATGTATATGTTAGAGGGTAACACCGGTTAGGTTTGGGTTAGGTCTGGTATTTGCCATCATCTGGCTAATAATTTGGCATTTTGCGCATACTTGTTGGCCAGATCCTGGGCGTTTTCTGGTTTGGATCACGTAGTAATGTGGCACCACACTGCAACCGTGAGTTAAACCGGAATTCAATCTATATTTTAGAGGATACCACCGGCTAGGTCAGGGTTAGATCTGGTATTTGCAATCATTTGGCTCATAGTTTCGCATTTTTCACATACTTGTTGGCCAGATCCTGGGCGTTTTCTGGTTTGGATCACGTAGTAATGTGGCACCACACTGCAACCGTGAGTTAAACCTGAATTCAATCTATATTTTAGACGATACCACCAGCTAGGTCGGGTTTAGGTCTGGTATTTGCCATCATTTGGCTCATAGTTTCGCATTTTTCGCATACTTGTTGGCCAGGTCCTGGGCGTTTTCTGGTTCGGACCACGTAGTAATGTGACACCACACAGCAACAGTGAGTTAAACCTGCATTCAATCTATATTTCACAGGATAACATCGGTTAGGTCAGGGTTAGGTCTGGTATTTGCCATCATCTGGCTAATATTTTCGCATTTTTCGCATACTTGTTGGCCAGATCCTTGGCGTTTTCTGGTTTGCATCACGTAGTAATGTGCTAGCACAATGAAACAGTGAGTAAATCCTGGATTCAATCTATATTTTAGAGGGTAACACCGGTTAGGTCAGGGTTAGGTCTGGTATTTGCCATCATCTGGCTCATACTTTCGCATTTTTCGCATACTTGTTGGCCAGATCCTGGGCGTTTTCTGGTTCGGACCACGTAGTAATGTGACACCACACAGCAACAGTGAGTTAAACCTGCATTCAATCTATATTTCACAGGATAACATCGGTTAGGTCAGGGTTAGGTCTGGTATTTGCCATCATCTGGCTAATATTTTCGCATTTTTCGCATACTTGTTGGCCAGATCCTGGTCGTTTTCTGGTTTGGATCACATAGTAATGTGGTATCACACTGAAACAGTGAGTTAATCTTGGATTCAATCTATATTTTAGAGGATAACACCGGTTAGGTCAGGGTTAGGTCTGGTATTTGCCATCATCTGTCTCATACTTTCGCATTTTTCGCATACTTGTTGGCCAGATCCTGGGCGTTTACTGGGTTGGATCAGGTAGTAGTGTGGTACCGCACTGAAATAGTGCAGTAATCCTGGATTTGATCTAGATATTAGTGGGTAACACCTGTTAGGTTTGGGTTAGGTCTGGTATTTGCCACCATCTGTCCCATACTTTCGCATTTTTCGCATACTTGTTGGCCAGATCCTGGGCGTTTACCGGGTTGGATCACGTAGTAATATGGCACCACACTCAAACAGTGAGTTAAACCGGAATTCAATCTATATTTTAGAGGATACCACCGGCTAGGTCAGGTTTAGGTCTGGTATTTGCAATCATTTGGCTCATAGTTTCGCATTTTTCACATACTTGTTGGCCAGATCCTGGGCGTTTTCTGGTTTGGATCACGTAGTAATGTGGCACCACACTGCAACCGTGAGTTAAACCTGAATTCAATCTATATTTTAGAGGATAACACCGGTTAGGTCAGGGTTAGGTCTGGTATTTTCCATCATCTGGCTCATACTTTTGCATTTTTCGCATACTTGTTGGCCAGATCCAGGGCGTTTTCAGGTTTGGATCACATAGTAATGTGGTATCACACTGAAACAGTGAGTTAATCTTGGATTCAATCTATATTTTAGAGGATAACACCGGTTAGGTCAGGGTTAGGTCTGTTGTTTGCCTTCATCTGGCTCATACTTTCGCATTTTTCGCATACTTGTTGGCCAGATCCTGGGCGTTTTCTGTTTTGGATCACATACTAATGTGGTATCACACTGAAACAGTGAGTTAATCTTGGATTCAATCTATATTTTAGAGGATAACACCGGTTAGGTCAGGGTTAGGTCTGTTGTTTGCCTTCATCTGGCTCATACTTTCGCATTTTTCGCATACTTGTTGGCCAGATCCTGGGCCATTTCTGTTTTGGATCACGTAGTAATGTGTTTCCACACTGCAACAGTGAGTTAAGCCTGGATTCGATCTATATATTAGAGGGTAACACCGGTTAGGTTAGGGTTAGGTCTGGTATTTGCCATCATCTGTCTCATACTTTCGCATTTTTCACCTACTTGTTGGCCAGATACTGGGCGTTTTCTGGGTTGGATCACGTAGTAATATGGCACCACACTCAAACAGTGAGTTAAACCTGGATTCAATCTATATTTTAGAGGATAACACCGGTTAGGTCAGGGTTAGGTCTAGTATTTGCCAACATCTGGCTCACACTTTCGCATTTTTCGCATACTTGTTGGCCAGATCCTGGACGGTTTCTGGGTTGGATCACGTGGTAATATGGCACCACACTCAAACAGTGAGTTAAACCTGGATTCAATCTATATTTTAGAGGATAACACCGGTTAGGTCAGGGTTAGGTCTAGTATTTGCCAACATCTGGCTCACACTTTCGCATTTTTCGCATACTTGTTGGCCAGATCCTGGGCGTTTTCTGGTTTGGATCACGTAGTAATGTGGCACCACACTGCAACAGTGAGTTAAACCTGAATTCAATCTATATTTTAGAGGATACCACCGGCTAGGTCGGGTTTAGGTCTGGTATTTGCCATCATTTGGCTCATACTTTCGCATTTTTCGCATACTTGTTGGCCAGATCCTGGGCGTTTTCTGGTTCGGACCACGTAGTAATGTGACACCACACTGCAACAGTGAGTTAAACCTGGATTCAATCTATATTTTAGAGGATAACACCGGTTAGGTCAGGGTTAGGTCTGGTATTTGCCATCATCTGGCTCATATTTTCGCAGTTTTCGCATACTCGTTGACCTGATCCTGGGCGATTTCTGGTTTGGATCACGTAGTAATGTGTTTCCACACTGCAACAGTGAGTTAAACCGGAATTCAATCTATATTTTAGAGGATAACACCGGTTAGGTCAGGGTTAGGTCTGGCATTTGTCATCATCTGGCTCATTTTTTCGCATTTTTCGCATACTCGTTGACCAGATCCTGGGCGATTTCTGGTTTGGATCACGTAGTAATGTGTTTCCGCACTGCAACAGTGAGTTAAACCTGGATTCAATCTATATTTTAGAGGATAACACCGGTTAGGTCAGGGTTAGGTCTGTTGTTTGCCTTCATCTGGCTCATACTTTCGCATTTTTCGCATACTTGATGGCCAGATCCTGGGCGTTTTCTGGGTTGGATAAGATAGTAGTGTGGTACCGCACTGAAACAGTGAAGTAATCCTAGATTCGGTCTATATATTAGAGGGTAACACCGGTTAGGTCAGGGTTTGGTCTGGTATTTGCCATCATCTGGCTCATGCTTTCGCATTTTTCGCATACTTGATGGCCAGATCCCGGGCGTTTTCTGGCTTGGATCACGTAGTAATGTGGCACCACACTCAAAATGTGAGTTAAACCTGGATTCAATCTATATTTTAAAGGGTAACATCGCTTAGGTCAGGGTTAGGTCTGGTATTTGCCATCATTTGGCTCATACTTTCGCTTTTTCCGCTTACTTGTTGGCCAGATCCTGGGCGTTTTCTGGATTGGATCACGTAGTAATATGGTACCACACTGCAACAGTGAGTTAAACCTGAATTCAATCTATATTTTAGAGGATACCACCGGCTAGGTCAGGGTTAAGTCTGGTATTTGCAATCACCTGGCTAATATTTTCGCACTTTTCGCATACTTGTTGGCCAGATCCTGCGCGTTTTCTGGGTTGGATCACGTAGTACTGTGGTACCACACTGAAACAGTGAGTTAATCCTGGATTCGATCTATATATTCGTGGGTAACACCGGTTAGGTTTGGGTTAGGTCTGGTATTAGCCATCATCTGGCTTATACTTTCGCATTTTTCGCATACTTGTTGGCCAGATCCTGGGCGTTTTCTGGATTGGATGAGGTAGTAGTGTGGTACCGCTCTGAAACAGTGAAGTAATCCTGGATTCGACCCATATATTAGAGGGTAACAACGGTTAGGTTTGGGTTAGGTCTGGTATTTGCCATCATCTGGCTCATACTTTCGCATTTTTCGCATACATGTTGGCCAGATCCTGGGCGTTTTCTGGGTTGGATCAGGTAGTAGTGTGGTACCGCACTGAAACAGTGAAGTAATCCTGGATTCAATCTATATTTTAGACGATAACACCCGTTAGGTCAGGGATAGGTCTGGTATTTGCCATCATCTGGCTAATATTTTCGCATTTTTCGCATACTTGTTGGCCAGATCCTGGGCGTTTTCTGGATTGGATGAGGTAGTAGTGTGGTACCACACTGCAACAGTGAGTTAAACCTGAATTCAATCTATATTTTAGAGGATACCACCGGCTAGGTCAGGGTTAAGTCTGGTATTTGCAATCACCTGGCTAATATTTTCGCACTTTTCGCATACTTGTTGGCCAGATCCTGCGCGTTTTCTGGGTTGGATCACGTAGTACTGTGGTACCGCACTGAAACAGTGAAGTAATCCTGGATTCAATCTATATTTTAGACGATAACACCCGTTAGGTCAGGGATAGGTCTGGTATTTGCCATCATCTGGCTAATATTTTCGCATTTTTCGCATACTTGTTGGCCAGATCCTGGGCGTTTTCTGGGTTGGATCACGTAGTACTGTGGTACCACACTGAAACAGTGAGTTAATCCTGGATTCGATCTATATATTCGTGGGTAACACCGGTTAGGTTTGGGTTAGGTCTGGTATTAGCCATCATCTGGCTTATACTTTCGCATTTTTCGCATACTTGTTGGCCAGATCCTGGGCGTTTTCTGGATTGGATGAGGTAGTAGTGTGGTACCGCTCTGAAACAGTGAAGTAATCCTGGATTCGACCCATATATTAGAGGGTAACAACGGTTAGGTTTGGGTTAGGTCTGGTATTTGCCATCATCTGGCTCATACTTTCGCATTTTTCGCATACATGTTGGCCAGATCCTGGGCATTTTCCGGGTTGGATCAAGTAGTAGTGTGGTACCGCACAGAAACAGTGAAGTAATCCTGGATTCAATCTATATATTAGAGGATAACACCGGTTAGGTCAGGGTTAGGTCTGGTATTTGCCATCATCTGGCTAATATTTTCGCATTTTTCGCATACTTGTTGGCCAGATCCTGGGCATTTTCTGGGTTGGATCAAGTAGTAGTGTGGTACCGCACAGAAACAGTGAAGTAATCCTGGATTCAATCTATATATTAGAGGGTAACACCGGTTAGGTTTGGGTTAGTTCTGGTATTTGCCATCATCTGGCTCATACTTTCGCATTTTCCGCATACTTGTTGGCCCGATCCTGGGCGTTTTCTGGTTTGGATCACGTAGTAATGCGGTACCACACAGGAACAGTGAGTTAATCCTGGATCCGATCTATATTTTAGAGGATAACACCGGTTAGGTTTGGGTTAGTTCTGGTATTTGCCATCATCTGGCTCATACTTTCGCATTTTCCGCATACTTGTGGGGCCGATTCTGGGCGATTTCTGGTTTGGATCACGTAGTAATGTGGTACCACACTGAAACAGTGAGTTAATCCTGGATCCGATCTATATTTTAGAGGATAACACCGGTTAGGTCAGGGTTAGGTCTGGTATTTGCCATCATCTGGCTAATATTTTCGCACTTTTCGCATACTTGTTGGCCAGATCCTGGGCATTATCTGGGTTAGATCAAGTAGTAGTGTGGTACCGCACAGAAACAGTGAAGTAATCCTGGATTCAATCTATATATTAGAGGGTAACACCTGTTAGGTTTGGGTTAGTTCTGGTATTTGCCATCATCTGGCTCATGCTTTCGCATTTTCCGCATATTTGTTGGCCCGATCCTGGGCGTTTTCAGTTTTGGATGACGTAGTAATGTGTTTCCACACTGCAACAGTGAGTTAATCTCGGATTCAATCTATATTTTAGAGGATAACACCGGTTAGGTCAGGGTTAGGTCTGGTATTTGCCATCATCTGGCTCATACTTTCGCATTTTTCGCATACTTGTTGGGCAGATCCTGGGCGTTTTCTGGTTTGGATCACGCAGTAATGTGGCACCACACTGCAACCGTGAGTTAAACCTGAATTCAATCTATATTTTAGAGGATACCACCGGCTAGTTCAGGCTTAGGTCTGGTAATTGCAATCATTTGGCTCATAGTTTCGCATTTTTCGCGTCCTTATTGGCCAGATCCTGGGCGTTTTCTGGGTTGGATCAGGTAGTATTGTGGTACGGCACTGAAACAGTGAGTGAATCCTGGATTCGATGTATATGTTAGAGGGTAACACCGGTTAGGTTTGGGTTAGGTCTGGTATTTGCCATCATCTGGCTAATAATTTGGCATTTTGCGCATACTTGTTGGCCAGATCCTGGGCGTTTTCTGGTTTGGATCACGTAGTAATGTGGCACCACACTGCAACCGTGAGTTAAACCGGAATTCAATCTATATTTTAGAGGATACCACCGGCTAGGTCAGGGTTAGATCTGGTATTTGCAATCATTTGGCTCATAGTTTCGCATTTTTCACATACTTGTTGGCCAGATCCTGGGCGTTTTCTGGTTTGGATCACGTAGTAATGTGGCACCACACTGCAACCGTGAGTTAAACCTGAATTCAATCTATATTTTAGACGATACCACCAGCTAGGTCGGGTTTAGGTCTGGTATTTGCCATCATTTGGCTCATAGTTTCGCATTTTTCGCATACTTGTTGGCCAGGTCCTGGGCGTTTTCTGGTTCGGACCACGTAGTAATGTGACACCACACAGCAACAGTGAGTTAAACCTGCATTCAATCTATATTTCACAGGATAACATCGGTTAGGTCAGGGTTAGGTCTGGTATTTGCCATCATCTGGCTAATATTTTCGCATTTTTCGCATACTTGTTGGCCAGATCCTTGGCGTTTTCTGGTTTGCATCACGTAGTAATGTGCTAGCACAATGAAACAGTGAGTAAATCCTGGATTCAATCTATATTTTAGAGGGTAACACCGGTTAGGTCAGGGTTAGGTCTGGTATTTGCCATCATCTGGCTCATACTTTCGCATTTTTCGCATACTTGTTGGCCAGATCCTGGGCGTTTTCTGGTTCGGACCACGTAGTAATGTGACACCACACAGCAACAGTGAGTTAAACCTGCATTCAATCTATATTTCACAGGATAACATCGGTTAGGTCAGGGTTAGGTCTGGTATTTGCCATCATCTGGCTAATATTTTCGCATTTTTCGCATACTTGTTGGCCAGATCCTGGTCGTTTTCTGGTTTGGATCACATAGTAATGTGGTATCACACTGAAACAGTGAGTTAATCTTGGATTCAATCTATATTTTAGAGGATAACACCGGTTAGGTCAGGGTTAGGTCTGGTATTTGCCATCATCTGTCTCATACTTTCGCATTTTTCGCATACTTGTTGGCCAGATCCTGGGCGTTTACTGGGTTGGATCAGGTAGTAGTGTGGTACCGCACTGAAATAGTGCAGTAATCCTGGATTTGATCTAGATATTAGTGGGTAACACCTGTTAGGTTTGGGTTAGGTCTGGTATTTGCCACCATCTGTCTCATACTTTCGCATTTTTCGCATACTTGTTGGCCAGATCCTGGGCGTTTACCGGGTTGGATCACGTAGTAATATGGCACCACACTCAAACAGTGAGTTAAACCGGAATTCAATCTATATTTTAGAGGATACCACCGGCTAGGTCAGGGTTAGGTCTGGTATTTGCAATCATTTGGCTCATAGTTTCGCATTTTTCACATACTTGTTGGCCAGATCCTGGGCGTTTTCTGGTTTGGATCACGTAGTAATGTGGCACCACACTGCAACCGTGAGTTAAACCTGAATTCAATCTATATTTTAGAGGATAACACCGGTTAGGTCAGGGTTAGGTCTGGTATTTTCCATCATCTGGCTCATACTTTTGCATTTTTCGCATACTTGTTGGCCAGATCCAGGGCGTTTTCAGGTTTGGATCACATAGTAATGTGGTATCACACTGAAACAGTGAGTTAATCTTGGATTCAATCTATATTTTAGAGGATAACACCGGTTAGGTCAGGGTTAGGTCTGTTGATTGCCTTCATCTGGCTCATACTTTCGCATTTTTCGCATACTTGTTGGCCAGATCCTGGGCGTTTTCTGTTTTGGATCACATACTAATGTGGTATCACACTGAAACAGTGAGTTAATCTTGGATTCAATCTATATTTTAGAGGATAACACCGGTTAGGTCAGGGTTAGGTCTGTTGTTTGCCTTCATCTGGCTCATACTTTCGCATTTTTCGCATACTTGTTGGCCAGATCCTGGGCCATTTCTGTTTTGGATCACGTAGTAATGTGTTTCCACACTGCAACAGTGAGTTAAGCCTGGATTCGATCTATATATTAGAGGGTAACACCGGTTAGGTTAGGGTTAGGTCTGGTATTTGCCATCATCTGTCTCATACTTTCGCATTTTTCACCTACTTGTTGGCCAGATACTGGGCGTTTTCTGGGTTGGATCACGTAGTAATATGGCACCACACTCAAACAGTGAGTTAAACCTGGATTCAATCTATATTTTAGAGGATAACACCGGTTAGGTCAGGGTTAGGTCTAGTATTTGCCAACATCTGGCTCACACTTTCGCATTTTTCGCATACTTGTTGGCCAGATCCTGGACGGTTTCTGGGTTGGATCACGTGGTAATATGGCACCACACTCAAACAGTGAGTTAAACCTGGATTCAATCTATATTTTAGAGGATAACACCGGTTAGGTCAGGGTTAGGTCTAGTATTTGCCAACATCTGGCTCACACTTTCGCATTTTTCGCATACTTGTTGGCCAGATCCTGGGCGTTTTCTGGTTTGGATCACGTAGTAATGTGGCACCACACTGCAACAGTGAGTTAAACCTGAATTCAATCCATATTTTAGAGGATACCACCGGCTAGGTCGGGTTTAGGTCTGGTATTTGCCATCATTTGGCTCATACTTTCGCATTTTTGGCATACTTGTTGGCCAGATCCTGGGCGTTTTCTGGTTCGGACCACGTAGTAATGTGACACCACACTGCAACAGTGAGTTAAACCTGGATTCAATCTATATTTTAGAGGATAACACCGGTTAGGTCAGGGTTAGGTCTGGTATTTGCCATCATCTGGCTCATAGTTTCGCATTTTTCGCATACTCGTTGACCTGATCCTGGGCGATTTCTGGTTTGGATCACGTAGTAATGTGTTTCCACACTGCAACAGTGAGTTAAACCGGAATTCAATCTATATTTTAGAGGATAACAACGGTTAGGTCAGGGTTAGGTCTGGCATTTGTCATCATCTGGCTCATTTTTTCGCATTTTTCGCATACTCGTTGACCAGATCCTGGGCGATTTCTGGTTTGGATCACGTAGTAATGTGTTTCCACACTGCAACAGTGAGTTAAACCTGGATTCGATCTATATATTAGAGGTTAACACCGGTTAGGTCAGGGTTAGGTCTGGTATTTGCCATCATCCGGCTCATACTTTCGCATTTTTCGCATACTTGTTGGCCAGATCCTGGGCGTTTTCTGGTTTGGATCAGATAGTAATGTGGTATCACACTGATACAGAGAGTTAATCTTGGATTCAATCTATATTTTAGAGGATAACACCGGTTAGGTCAGGGTTAGGTCTGGTATTTGCCATCATCTGGCTCATATTTTCGCATTTTTCGCATACTCGTTGACCTGATCCTGGGCGATTTCTGGTTTGGATCACATAGTAATGTGTTTCCACACTGCAACAGTGAGTTAAACCGGAATTCAATCTATATATTAGAGGATACCTCCTGCTAGGTCAGGGTTAGGTCTGGTATTTGCAATCATTTGGCTCATAGTTTCGCATTTTTCGCATACTTGTTGGCCAGATCCTGGGCGCTTTCAAGTTTGGATCAGATAGTAATGTGGTATCACACTGATACAGAGAGTTAATCCTGGATTCGATCTATATATTAGAGGGTAACACCGGTTAGGTTTGGGTTAGGTCTGGTATTTGCCATCATCTGGCTCATATTTTCACATTTTTCGCATGCTCGTTGGCCAGATCCTGGGCGTTTTCTGGTTTGGATCACGTAGTAATGTAGAACCACTCTGAAACAGTGAGTTAAACCTGGATTCAATCTATATTTTATGAGGATACCACCGGTTAGGTCAGGGTTAGGTCTGGTATTTGCTATCATCTGGCTCATACTTTCGCATTTTCCGCATACTTTTTGGCCAGATCCTGGGTGTTTTCTGGTTTGGATCACGTAGTAATGTGGCACCACACTGTAACAGTGAGTTAAACCTGAATTCAATCTATATTTTAGAGGATACCACCGGCTAGGTCGGGTTTAGATCTGGTATTTGCCATCATTTGGCTCATAGTTTCGCATTTTTCGCATACTTATTGGCCAGATCCTGGGCGTTTTCTGGTTTGGATCACGTAGTAATGTGCTAGCACAATGAAACAGTGAGTAAATCCTGGATTCAATCTATATTTTAGAGGGTAACACCGGTTAGGTCAGGGTAAGGTCTGGTATTTGCCATCATCTGGCTCATACTTTCGCATTTTTCGCATACTTGTTGGCCAGATCCTGGGCGTTTTCTGGTTCGGACCACGTAGTAATGTGACACCACACTGCAACAGTGAGTTAAACCTGGATTCAATCTATATTTTAGAGGATAACACCGGTTAGGTCAGTGTTAGGTCTGGTATTTGCCATCATCTGGCTCATAGTTTCGCATTTTTCGCATACTTGTTGGCCAGATCCTGGGCGTTTTCTGGTTCGGACCACGTAGTAATGTGACACCACACTGCAACAGTGAGTTAAACCTGGATTCAATCTATATATTAGAGGGTAACATCGGTTAGGTTTGGGTTAGGTCTGGTATTTGCCATCATCTGGCTCATACTTTCGCATTTTTCGCATACTTGTGGCCAGATCCTGGGCGTTTTCTGTTTTGGATCACGTAGTAATGTGTTTCCACACTGCAACAGTGAGTTAAACCTGGATTCGATTTATATATTAGAGGTTAACACCGGTTAGGTCAGGGTTAGGTCTGGTATTTGCCATCATCCGGCTCATACTTTCGCATTTTTCGCATACTTGTTGGCCAGATCCTGGGCGTTTTCTGGTTTGGATCAGATAGTAATGTGGTATCACACTGATACAGAGAGTTAATCTTGGATTCAATCTATATTTTAGAGGTTAACACCGGTTAGGTCAGGGTTAGGTCTGGTATTTGCCATCATCTGGCTCATACTTTTGCATTTTTCGCATACTTGTTGGCCAGATACAGGGCGTTTTCAGGTTTGGATCACATAGTAATGTGGTATCACACTGAAACAGTGAGTTAATCTTGGATTCAATCTATATTTTAGAGGATAACACCGGTTAGGTCAGGGTTAGGTCTGTTGTTTGCCTTCATCTGGCTCATACTTTCGCATTTTTCGCATACTTGTTGGCCAGATCCTGGGCGTTTTCTGTTTTGGATCACATACTAATGTGGTATCACACTGACACAGTGAGTTAATCTTGGATTCAATCTATATTTTAGAGGATAACATCGGTTAGGTCAGGGTTAGGTCTGGTATTTGCCATCATCTGGCTAATATTTTCGCATTTTTCGCATACTCGTTGACCAGATCCTGGGCGATTTCTGGTTTGGATCACATAGTAATGTGGTATCACACTGATACAGAGAGTTAATCTTGGATTCAATCTATATTTTAGAGGATAACACCGGTTAGGTCAGGGTTAGGTCTGGTATTTGCCATCATATGGCTCTTATTTTCGCATTTTTCGCATACTCGTTGGCCAGACCCTGGACGTTTTCTGGGTTGGATCAGGTAGTAGTGTGGTACCGCACTGAAAAAGTGAAGTATTCCTGGTTTCGATCTATATATTAGAGGGTAACACCGGTTAGGTTTGGGTTAGGTCTGGTGTCTGCCTTCATCTGGCTCATGGTTCCGCATTTTTCACATACTTGTTGGCCAGATCCTGGGCGTTTTCTGGTTTGGATCACGTAGTAATGTAGAACCACTCTGAAACAGTGAGTTAAACCTGGATTCAATCTATATTTTAGAGGATACCACCGGCTAGGTCGGGTTTAGGTCTGGTATTTGCAATCATTTGGCTCATAGTTTCGCATTTTTCGGATACTTATTGGCCAGATCCTTGGCGTTTTCTGGTTTGGATCACGTAGTTATGTGCTAGCACAATGAAACAGTGAGTAAATCCTGGATTCAATCTATATTTTAGAGGATACCACCGGTTAGGTCAGGGTTAGGTCTGGTATTTGCCATCATTTGGCTCATAGTTTCGCATTTTTCGCGTCCTTATTGGCCAGATCCTCGGCGTTTTCTGGTTTGGATCATGTAGTAATGTGGATCCACACTGCAACAGTGAGTTAAACCTGGATACAATCTATATTTTGGAGGATAACACCGGTTAGGTCAGGGTTAGGTCTGGTATTTGCCTTCATCTGGCTCATAGTTTCGCATTTTTCGCGTACTTGTTGGCCAGATACTGGGCGTTTTCTGGTTTGGATCACATAGTAATGTGGTATCACACTGAAACAGCAAGTTAATCCTGGATTCGATCTATATATTAGAGGGTAACATCGGTTAGGTTTGGGTTAGGTCTGGTATTTGCCATCATCTGGCTCATACATTCGCATTTTTCGCATACTTGTTGGCCAGATCCTGGGCGCTTTCAAGTTTGGATCACGTATTAATGTGGTACCACACTTAAACAGTGAGTTAATCCTGGATTCGATCTATATATTAGAGGGTAACACCGGTTAGGTTTGGGTTAGGTCTGGTATTTGCCATCATCTGGCTCATATTTTCGCATTTTTCGCATACTCGTTGACCAGATCCTGGGCGATTTCTGGTTTGGATCAGATAGTAATGTGGTATCACACTGATACAGAGAGTTAATCTTGGCTCCAATCTATATTTTAGAGGATAACAACGGTTAGGTCAGGGTTAGGTCTGGTATTTGCCATCATCTGGCTCATATTTTCGCATTTTTCGCATACTCGTTGACCAGATCCTGGGCGATTTCTGGTTTGGATCACGTAGTAATGTGTTTCCACACTGCAACAGTGAGTTAAACCTGGATTCAATCTATATTTTAGAGGATAACAACGGTTAGGTCAGGGTTAGGTCTGGTATTTGCCATCATCTGGCTCATACTTTCGCATTTTTCGCGTAGTTGTTGGCCAGATACTGGGCGATTTCTGTTTTGGATCACGTAGTAATGTGTTTCCACACTGCAACAGTGAGTTAAACCTGGATTCGATCTATATATTAGAGGGTAACACCGGTTAGGTTTGGGTTAGATCTGGTATTTGCCATCATCTGGCTCATACTTTCGCATTTTTCGCATACTTGTTGGCCCGATCCTGGGCGATTTCTGTTTTGGATCACGTAGTAATGTGTTTCCACACTGTAACAGTGAGTTAAACCTGGATTCGATCTATATATTAGAGGTTAACACCGGTTAGGTCAGGGTTAGGTCTGGTATTTGCCATCATCCGGCTCATACTTTCGCATTTTTCGCATACTTGTTGGCCAGATCCTGGGCGCTTTCAAGTTTGGATCACATACTAATGTGGTATCACACTGAAACAGTGAGTTAATCTTGGATTCAATCTATATTTTAGAGGATAACACCGGTTAGGTCAGGGTTAGGTCTGTTGTTTGCCTTCATCTGGCTCATACTTTTGCATTTTTCACCTACTTGTTGGCCAGATACTGGGCGTTTTCTTGGTTGGATCACGTAGTAATATGGCACCACACTCAAACAGTGAGTTAAACCTCGATTCAATCTATATCTTAGAGGATAACATCGGTTAGGTCAGGGTTAGGTCTGGTATTTGCCATCATCTGGCTAATATTTTCGCATTTTTCGCATACATGTTGGCCAGATCCTGGGCGATTTCTGTTTTGGATCACGTAGTAATGTGTTTCCACACTGCAACAGTGAGTTAAACCTGGATTCGATCTATATATTAGAGGGTAACACCGGTTAGGTTAGGGTTAGGTCTGGTATTTGCCATCATCTGTCTCATACTTTCGCATTTTTCACCTACTTGTTGGCCAGATACTGGGCGTTTTCTTGATTGGATCACGTAGTAATGTGATTCCACACTGCAACAGTGAGTTAAACCTGGATTCAATCTATATTTTAGAGGATAACATCGGTTAGGTCAGGGTTAGGTCTGGTATTTGCCATCATCTGACTAATATTTTCGCATTTTTCGCATACTCGTTGACCAGATCCTGGGCGATTTCTGGTTTGGATCACGTAGTAATGTGTTTCCACACTGCAACAGTGAGTTAAACCTGGATTCAATCTATATTTTAGAGGATAACACCGGTTAGGTCAGGGTTAGGTCTGGTATTTGCCATCATCTGGCTCATACTTTTGCATTTTTCGCATTCTTGTTGGCCAGATCCAGGGCGTTTTCAGGTTTGGATCACATAGTAATGTGGTATCACACTGAAACAGTGAGTTAATCTTGGATTCAATCTATATTTTAGAGGATAACACCGGTTAGGTCAGGGTTAGGTCTGTTGTTTGCCTTCATCTGGCTCATACTTTCGCATTTTTCGCATACTTGTTGGCCAGATCCTGGGCGTTTTCTGTTTTGGATCACATACTAATGTGGTATCACACTGAAACAGTGAGTTAATCTTGGATTCAATCTAAATTTTAGAGGATAACACCGGTTAGGTCAGGGTTAGGTCTGTTGTTTGCCTTCATCTGGCTCATACTTTCGCATTTTTCGCATACTTGTTGGCCAGATCCTGGGCGTTTTCTGTTTTGGATCACATACTAATGTGGTATCACACTGAAACAGTGAGTTAATCTTGGATTCAATCTATATTTTAGAGGATAACATCGGTTAGGTCAGGGTTAGGTCTGGTATTTGCCATCATCTGGCTAATAGTTTCGCATTTTTCGCATACATGTTGGCCAGATCCTGGGCGTTTTCTGGTTTGGATTACGTAGTAATGTGGCACCACACTGCAACCGTGAGTTAAACCGGAATTCAATCTATATTTTAGAGGATACCTCCGGCTAGGTCAGGGTTAGGTCTGGTATTTGCAATCATTTGGCTCATAGTTTCGCATTTTTCGCATACTTGTTGGCCAGATCCTGGGCGATTTCTGTTTTGGATCACGTAGTAATGTGTTTCCACACTGCAACAGTGAGTTAAACCTGGATTCGATCTATATATTAGAAGTTAACACCGGTTAGGTCAGGGTTAGGTCTGGTATTTGCCATCATCCGGCTCATACTTTCGCATTTTTCGCATACTTGTTGGCCAGATCCTGGGCGTTTTCTGGTTTGGATCACGTAGTAATGTGTTTCCACACTGCAACAGTGAGTTAAACCTGGATTCAATCTATATTTTAGGGGATAACAACGGTTAGGTCAGGGTTAGGTCTGGTATTTGCCATCATCTAGCTCATACTTTCGCATTTTTCGCGTACTTGTTGGCCAGATACTGGGCGTTTTCTGTTTTGGATCACATACTAATGTGGTATCACACTGAAACAGTGAGTTAAACTTGGATTCAATCTATATTTTAGAGGATAACATCGGTTAGGTCAGGGTTAGGTCTGGTATTTGCCATCATCTGGCTAATAGTTTCGCATTTTTCGCACACATGTTGGCCCGATCCTGGACGTTTTCTGGTTTGGATCACGTAGTAATGTGGCACCACACTGCAACCGTGAGTTAAACCGGAATTCAATCTATATTTTAGAGGATACCTCCGGCTAGGTCAGGGTTAGGTCTGGTATTTGCAATCATTTGGCTCATAGTTTCGCATTTTTCGCATACTTGTTGGCCAGATCCTTGGCGTTTTCTGGGTTGGATCCGGTAGTATTGTGGTACGGCACTGAAACAGTGAGTAAATCCTGGATTCGATGTATATGTTAGAGGGTAACACCGGTTAGGTTTGGGTTAGGTCTGGTATTTGCCATCATCTGGCTCATATTTTCGCATTTTTCGCATACTCGTTGACCAGATCCTGGGCGATTTCTGGTTTGGATCACGTAGTAATGTGTTTCCACACTGCAACAGTGAGTTAAACCTGGATTCAATCTATATTTTAGGGGATAACAACGGTTAGGTCAGGGTTAGGTCTGGTATTTGCCATCATCTGGCTCATACTTTCGCATTTTTCGCGTACTTGTTGGCCAGATACTGGGCGTTTTCTGGTTTGGATCACATAGTAATGTGGTATCACACTGAAACAGTGAGTTAAACCTTGATTCAATCTATATTTTAGAGGATAACATCGGTTAGGTCAGGGTTAGGTCTGGTATTTGCCATCATCTGGCTAATATTTTCGCATTTTTCGCATACATGTTGGCCAGATCCTGGGCGATTTCTGTTTGGGATCAGGTAGTAATGTGTTTCCACACTGCAACAGTGAGTTAAACCTGGATTCGATCTATATATTAGAGGGTAACACCGGTTAGGTTAGGGTTAGGTCTGGTATTTGCCATCATCTGTCTCATACTTTCGCATTTTTCACCTACTTGTTGGCCAGATACTGGGCGTTTTCTTGGTTGGATCACATAGTAATGTGGTACCACACTCAAACAGTGAGTTAAACCTTGATTCAATCTATATTTTAGAGGATAACATCGGTTAGGTCAGGGTTAGGTCTGGTATTTGCCATCATCGGGCTCATACTTTTGCATTTTTCGCATTCTTGTTGGCCAGATCCAGGGCGTTTTCCGGTTTGGATCACATAGTAATGTGGTATCACACTGAAACAGTGAGTTAATCTTGGATTCAATCTATATTTTAGAGGATAACACCGGTTAGGTCAGGGTTAGGTCTGTTGTTTGCCTTCATCTGGCTCATACTTTCGCATTTTTCGCATACTTGTTGGCCAGATCCTGGGCGTTTTCTGTTTTGGATCACATACTAATGTGGTATCACACTGAAACAGTGAGTTAATCTTGGATTCAATCTATATTTTAGAGGATAACACCGGTTAGGTCAGGGTTAGGTCTGTTGTTTGCCTTCATCTAGCTCATACTTTCGCATTTTTCGCATACTTGTTGGCCAGATCCTGGGCGATTTCTGTTTTGGATCACGTAGTAATGTGTTTCCACACTGCAACAGTGTGTTAATCCCGGATTCGATCTATATATTAGAGGGTAACACCGGTTAGGTTAGGGTTAGGTCTGGTATTTGCCATCATCTGTCTCATACTTTCGCATTTTTCACCTACTTGTTGGCCAGAAACTGGCCGTTTTCTTGGTTGGATCACGTAGTAATATGGCACCACACTCAAACAGTGAGTTAAACCTTGATTCAATCTATATTTTAGTGGATAACATCGGTTAGGTCAGGGTTAGGTCTGGTATTTGCCATCATCTGGCTCATATTTTCGCATTTTTCGCATACTCGTTGACCAGATCCTGGGCGATTTCTGGTTTGGATCACGTAGTAATGTGTTTCCACACTGCAACAGTGAGTTAAACCTGGATTCAATCTATATTTTAGAGGATAACACCGGTTAGGTCAGGGTTAGGTCTGGTATTTGCCATCATCTGGCTAATAGTTTCGCATTTTTCGCATACATGTTGGCCAGATCCTGGGCGTTTTCTGGTTTGGATCACGTAGTAATGTGGCACCACACTGCAACCGTGAGTTAAACCGGAATTCAATCTATATTTTAGAGGATACCTCCGGCTAGGTCAGGGTTAGGTCTGGTATTTGCAATCATTTGGCTCATAGTTTCGCATTTTTCGCATACTTGTTGGCCAGATCCTGGGCGTTTTCTGGGTTGGATCCGGTAGTATTGCGGTACGGCACTGAAACAGTGAGTAAATCCTGGATTCGATGTATATGTTAGAGGGTAACACCGGTTAGGTTTGGGTTAGGTCTGGTATTTGCCATCATCTGGCTCATATTTTCGCATTTTTCGCATACTCGTTGACCAGATCCTGGGCGATTTCTGGTTTGGATCAGATAGTAATGTGGTATCACACTGATACAGAGAGTTAATCTTGGATTCAATCTATATTTTAGAGGATAACAACGGTTAGGTCAGGGTTAGGTCTGGTATTTGCCATCATCTGGCTCATACTTTCGCATTTTTCGCGTACTTGTTGGCCAGATACTGGGCGTTTTCTGGTTTGGATCACGTAGTAATGTGTTCCACACAGCAACAGTGAGTTAAACCTGGATACAATCTATATTTTAGAGGATAACACCGGTTAGGTCAGGGTTAGGTCTGGTGTTTGCCATCATCTGACTAATATTTTCGCATTTTTCGCATACATGTTGGCCAGATCCTGGGCGATTTCTGTTTGGGATCAGGTAGTAATGTGTTTCCACACTGCAACAGTGAGTTAAACCTGGATTCGATCTATATATTAGAGGGTAACACCGGTTAGGTTAGGGTTAGGTCTGGTATTTGCCATCATCTGTCTCATACTTTCGCATTTTTCACCTACTTGTTGGCCAGATACTGGGCGTTTTCTTGGTTGGATCACGTAGTAATATGGCACCACACGCAAACAGTGAGTTAAACCTTGATTCAATCTTTATTTTAGAGGATAACATCGGTTAGGTCAGGGTTAGGTCTGGTATTTGCCATCATCTGGCTAATATTTTCGCATTTTTCGCATACTCGTTGACCAGATCCTGGGCGATTTCTGGTTTGGATCACGTAGTAATGTGTTTCCACACTGCAACAGTGAGTTAAACCTGGATTCAATCTATATTTTAGAGGATAACACCGGTTAGGTCAGGGTTAGGTCTGGCATTTGCCATCATCTGGCTCATACTTTTGCATTTTTCGCATTCTTGTTGGCCAGATCCAGGGCGTTTTCCGGTTTGGATCACATAGTAATGTGGTATCACACTGAAACAGTGAGTTAATCTTGGATTCAATCTATATTTTAGAGGATAACACCGGTTAGGTCAGGGTTAGGTCTGTTGTTTGCCTTCATCTGGCTCATACTTTCGCATTTATCGCATACTTGTTGGCCAGATCCTGGGCGTTTTCTGTTTTGGATCACATACTAATGTGGTATCACACTGAAACAGTGAGTTAATCTTGGATTCAATCTATATTTTAGAGGATAACACCGGTTAGGTCAGGGTTAGGTCTGTTGTTTGCCTTCATCTGGCTCATACTTTCGCATTTTTCGCATACTTGTTGGCCAGATCCTGGGCGATTTCTGTTTTGGATCACGTAGTAATGTGTTTCCACACTGCAACAGTGTGTTAATCCTGGATTCGATCTATATATTAGAGGGTAACACCGGTTAGGTTAGGGTTAGGTCTGGTATTTGCCATCATCTGTCTCATACTTTCGCATTTTTCACCTACTTGTTGGCCAGAAACTGGCCGTTTTCTTGGTTGGATCACGTAGTAATATGGCACCACACTCAAACAGTGAGTTAAACCTTGATTCAATCTATATTTTAGAGGATAACACCGGTTAGGTCAGGGTTAGGTCTGGTATTTGCCATCATCTGGCTAATAGTTTCGCATTTTTCGCATACATGTTGGCCAGATCCTGGGCGTTTTCTGGTTTGGATCACGTAGTAATGTGGCACCACACTGCAACCGTGAGTTAAACCGGAATTCAATCTATATTTTAGACGATACCTCCGGCTAGGTCAGGGTTAGGTCTGGTATTTGCAATCATTTGGCTCATAGTTTCGCATTTTTCGCATACTTGTTGGCCAGATCCTGGGTGTTTTCTGGGTTGGATCCGGTAGTATTGCGGTACGGCACTGAAACAGTGAGTAAATCCTGGATTCGATGTATATGTTAGAGGGTAACACCGGTTAGGTTTGGGTTAGGTCTGGTATTTGCCATCATCTGGCACATATTTTCGCATTTTTCGCATACTCGTTGACCAGATCCTGGGCGATTTCTGGTTTGGATCAGATAGTAATGTGGTATCACACTGATACAGAGAGTTAATCTTGGATTCAATCTATATTTTAGAGGATAACAACGGTTAGGTCAGGGTTAGGTCTGGTATTTGCCATCATCTGGCTCATATTTTCGCATTTTTCGCATACTCGTTGACCAGATCCTGGGCGATTTCTGGTTTGGATCACGTAGTAATGTGTTTCCACACTGCAACAGTGAGTTAAACCTGGATTCAATCTATATTTTAGAGGATAACAACGGTTAGGTCAGGGTTAGGTCTGGTATTTGCCATCATCTGGCTCATACATTCGCATTTTTCGCATACTTGTTGGCCAGATCCTGGGCGTTTTCTGGTTTGGATCACATAGTAATGTGGTATCACACTGAAACAGCAAGTTAATCCTGGATTCGATCTATATATTAGAGGGTAACATCGGTTAGGTTTGGGTTAGGTCTGGTATTTGCCATCATCTGGCTCATACATTCGCATTTTTCGCATACTTGTTGGCCAGATCCTGGGCGCTTTCAAGTTTGGATCACGTATTAATGTGGTACCACACTGAAACAGTGAGTTAATCCTGGATTCGATCTATATATTAGAGGGTAACACCGGTTAGGTTTGGGTTAGGTCTGGTATTTGCCATCATCTGGCTCATACTTTCGCATTTTTCGCATACTTGTTGGCCCGATCCTGGGCGTTTTCTGGTTTGGATCACGTAGTAATGTGGCACCACACTGCAACCGTGAGTTAAACCGGAATTCAATCTATATTTTAGAGGATACCTCCGGCTAGGTCAGGGTTAGGTCTGGTATTTGCAATCATTTGGCTCATAGTTTCGCATTTTTCGCATACTTGTTGGCCAGATCCTGGGCGTTTTCTGGGTTGGATCCGGTAGTATTGTGGTACGGCACTGAAACAGTGAGTAAATCCTGGATTCGATGTATATGTTAGAGGGTAACACCGGTTAGGTTTGGGTTAGGTCTGGTATTTGCCATCATCTGGCTCATACTTTCGCATTTTTCGCATACTCGTTGACCAGATCCTGGGCGATTTCTGGTTTGGATGACGTAGTAATGTGTTTCCACACTGCAACAGTGAGTTAAACCTGGATTCAATCTATATTTTAGAGGATAACATCGGTTAGGTCAGGGTTAGGTCTGGTATTTGCCATCATCTGGCTAATATTTTCGCATTTTTCGCATACATGTTGGCCAGATCCTGGGCGATTTCTGTTTGGGATCAGGTAGTAATGTGTTTCCACACTGCAACAGTGAGTTAAACCTGGATTCGATCTATATATTAGAGGGTAACACCGGTTAGGTTTGGGTTAGGTCTGGTATTTGCCATCATCTGGCTAATATTTTCGCATTTTTCGCATACTCGTTGACCAGATCCTGGGCGATTTCTGGTTTGGATCACGTAGTAATGTGTTTCCACACTGCAACAGTGAGTTAAACCTGGATTCAATCTATATTTTAGAGGATAACACCGGTTAGGTCAGGGTTAGGTCTGGTATTTGCAATCATTTGGCTCATAGTTTCGCATTTTTCGCATACTTGTTGGCCAGATCCTGGGCGTTTTCTGGGTTGGATCACGTAGTAATGTGGCACCACACTGCAACCGTGAGTTAAACCGGAATTCAATCTATATTTTAGAGGATACCTCCGGCTAGATCAGGGTTAGGTCTGGTATTTGCAATCATTTGGCTCATAGTTTCGCATTTTTCGCGTACTTGTTGGCCAGATCCTGGGCGTTTTCTGGGTTGGATCCGGTAGTATTGCGGTACGGCACTGAAACAGTGAGTAAATCCTGGATTCGATGTATATGTTAGAGGGTAACACCGGTTAGGTTTGAGTTAGGTCTGGTATTTGCCATCATCTGGCTCATACATTCGCATTTTTCGCATACTTGTTGGCCAGATCCTGGGCGCTTTCAAGTTTGGATCACGTATTAATGTGGTACCACACTGAAACAGTGAGTTAATCCTGGATTCGATCTATATATTAGAGGGTAACACCGGTTAGGTTTGGGTTAGGTCTGGTATTTGCCATCATCTGGCTAATATTTTCGCATTTTTCGCATACTCGTTGACCAGATCCTGGGCGATTTCTGGTTTGGATCACGTAGTAGTGTGTTTCCACACTGCAACAGTGAGTTAAACCTGGATTCAATCTACATTTTAGAGGATAACACCGGTTAGGTCAGGGTTAGGTCTGGTATTTGCCATCATCTGGCTCATACTTTTGCATTTTTCGCATTCTTGTTGGCCAGATCCAGGGCGTTTTCCGGTTTGGATCACATAGTAATGTGGTATCACACTGAAACAGTGAGTTAATCTTGGATTCAATCTATATTTTAGAGGATAACACCGGTTAGGTCAGGGTTAGGTCTGTTGTTTGCCTTCATCTGGCTCATACTTTCGCATTTTTCGCATACTTGTTGGCCCGATCCTGGGCGATTTCTGTTTTGGATCACGTAGTAATGTGTTTCCACACTGCAACAGTGAGTTAAACCTGGATTCGATCTATATTTTAGAGGATAACACCGGTTAGGTCAGGGTTAGGTCTGTTGTTTGCCTACATCTGGCTCATACTTTCGCATTTTTCGCGTACTTGTTGGCCAGATACTGGGCGTTTTCTGTTTTGGATCACATACTAATGTGGTATCACACTGAAACAGTGAGTTAATCTTGGATTCAATCTATATTTTAGAGGATAACATCGGTTAGGTCAGGGTTAGGTCTGGTATTTGCCATCATCTGGCTAATAGTTTCGCATTTTTCGCATACTCGTTGACCAGATCCTGGGCGATTTCTGGTTTGGATCACGTAGTAATGTGTTTCCACACTGCAACAGTGAGTTAAACCTGGATTCAATCTATATTTTAGGGGATAACAACGGTTAGGTCAGGGTTAGGTCTGGTATTTGCCATCATCTGGCTAATATTTTCGCATTTTTCGCATACATGTTGGCCAGATCCTGGGCGATTTCTGTTTGGGATCAGGTAGTAATGTGTTTCCACACTGCAACAGTGAGTTAAACCTGGATTCGATCTATATATTAGAGGGTAACACCGGTTAGGTTAGGGTTAGGTCTGGTATTTGCCATCATCTGTCTCATACTTTTTTTTTTTTTTTTTTTTTTTTTTTTTTTTTTTTTTTTTTTTTTTGTCGTGGGGAAAATCTTCGAAAGACTCCCTCCCACCTCCTTGGGGAGAGGTGGGAGGGGTGTGTGGGATTCCCCGCGCCCGTACAACGACAGGCGCGGGACCTACCCACTAAAAACCCCACGGTGACCCTTCGGCACGCTTTGGGAGGATACCGGGAATCGCTCGAAGCATTCTTCCGGTATCCTCCCCGTGCCCGCGCTTTCGCGCCCATCCCCCGGGGGGACAATCGGTCCCCCCAGTAGACACACTGCCTCATAGCGGCGGGACGGGGCCACTCCATCCAGCCGCTATCCGTCCCGGGGCCGCGTTAGTGGCGGCTGCGAGCCCCAACTCGCAACCGCCCGCGACCCCGTTTCCACCCCTCGGCGGCCGGGCGTTCATGGCCGCACCAGACCGCCGAGGGTGCCTCCCCTTGCGTCGGACCGGTAGGGGGAGGCACTCCTACCCCCAACCGGTCCGACCCGGCGCCGCCTGGCGGGAGGAGGGTCCCCTCAGGACCCCCCTCCCAGCCTAGGTCATCCGCCACGCCGAGGCGGCCGCCCGCGACGCCTTGCGACCGGGCGACGACCTCGGGCCACCGCACGAGCGCGCGCTTCAGCACGCCGCTGAAGCTCGCGCTCCCTCCCCGCGGCCTCCTTCTGCAACATTACGTTCTCGCAGAAGGAGGCCACGGCCCTCCACTTCTCCTCGCTGCCGAGCATGGCGCGCACCACGCCCGGCAGCGAGACATCCCGCCCGACGACGCCGACCAGGACACGGCGCTCCCCGTCCCACGCGGGGCATACCTCCAGGGTATGATCCGCCGTGTCCTGCTCAGCGTCGCAGTGGCAGCAACGCGCCGTCGGCTCCTTCCCTATCCGGCACAGGTATCTTCCGAAGCTGCCATGCCCGGAAAATACCTGTGCCATCCGGTAGGTGAGGCTGCCATGGCCTCTGTCCAGCCACTCCTTCAGGAGTGGCCGAACCGCCCCGACAGTCCGGTGCCCCGCGGTTGGCAGAGCCAGCCGCTCCTGCCACGCGAGCAACACGGACTGCCGGGCCTGGCGCTTCAAATCGCCCCAAGCAGGTTCCTGCCCGCCCGGGACCGCCCCCACCCCCGCGCGACGGTCGACGCGGTGCCGGTACATCACCGCGTGCGACCGCGCGAGCAGGTCCATGGGCGATCTGTCTCATACTTTCGCATTTTTCACCTACTTGTTGGCCAGATACTGGGCGTTTTCTTGGTTGGATCACGTAGTAATATGGCACCACACTCAAACAGTGAGTTAAACCTTGATTCAATCTATATTTTAGAGGATAACATCGGTTAGGTCAGGGTTAGGTCTGGTATTTGCCATCATCTGGCTAATATTTTCGCATTTTTCGCATACTCGTTGACCAGATCCTGGGCGATTTCTGGTTTGGATCACGTAGTAATGTGTTTCCACACTGCAACAGTGAGTTAAACCTGGATTCAATCTATATTTTAGAGGATAACACCGGTTAGGTCAGGGTTAGGTCTGGTATTTGCCATCATCTGGCTCATACTTTTGCATTTTTCGCATTCTTGTTGGCCAGATCCAGGGCGTTTTCCGGTTTGGATCACATAGTAATGTGGTATCACACTGAAACAGTGAGTTAATCTTGGATTCAATCTATATTTTAGAGGATAACACCGGTTAGGTCAGGGTTAGGTCTGTTGTTTGCCTTCATCTGGCTCATACTTTCGCATTTTTCGCATACTTGTTGGCCAGATCCTGGGCGTTTTCTGTTTTGGATCACATACTAATGTGGTATCACACTGAAACAGTGAGTTAATCTTGGATTCAATCTATATTTTAGAGGATAACACCGGTTAGGTCAGGGTTAGGTCTGTTGTTTGCCTTCATCTGGCTCATACTTTCGCATTTTTCGCATACTTGTTGGCCAGATCCTGGGCGATTTCTGTTTAGGATCACGTAGTAATGTGTTTCCACACTGCAACAGTGTGTTAATCCTGGATTCGATCTATATATTAGAGGGTAACACCGGTTAGGTTAGGGTTAGGTCTGGTATTTGCCATCATCTGTCTCATACTTTCGCATTTTTCACCTACTTGTTGGCCAGAAACTGGCCGTTTTCTTGGTTGGATCACGTAGTAATATGGCACCACACTCAAACAGTGAGTTAAACCTTGATTCAATCTATATTTTAGAGGATAACATCGGTTAGGTCAGGGTTAGGTCTGGTATTTGCCATCATCTGGCTCATATTTTCGCATTTTTCGCATACTCGTTGACCAGATCCTGGGCGATTTCTGGTTTGGATCACGCAGTAATGTGTTTCCACACTGCAACAGTGAGTTAAACCTGGATTCAATCTATATTTTAGAGGATAACACCGGTTAGGTCAGGGTTAGGTCTGGTATTTGCCATCATCTGGCTAATAGTTTCGCATTTTTCGCATACATGTTGGCCAGATCCTGGGCGTTTTCTGGTTTGGATCACGTAGTAATGTGGCACCACACTGCAACCGTGAGTTAAACCGGAATTCAATCTATATTTTAGAGGATACCTCCGGCTAGGTCAGGGTTAGGTCTGGTATTTGCAATCATTTGGCTCATAGTTTCGCATTTTTCGCATACTTGTTGGCCAGATCCTGGGTGTTTTCTGGGTTGGATCCGGTAGTATTGCGGTACGGCACTGAAACAGTGAGTAAATCCTGGATTCGATGTATATGTTAGAGGGTAACACCGGTTAGGTTTGGGTTAGGTCTGGTATTTGCCATCATCTGGCACATATTTTCGCATTTTTCGCATACTCGTTGACCAGATCCTGGGCGATTTCTGGTTTGGATCAGATAGTAATGTGGTATCACACTGATACAGAGAGTTAATCTTGGATTCAATCTATATTTTAGAGGATAACAACGGTTAGGTCAGGGTTAGGTCTGGTATTTGCCATCATCTGGCTCATATTTTCGCATTTTTCGCATACTCGTTGACCAGATCCTGGGCGATTTCTGGTTTGGATCACGTAGTAATGTGTTTCCACACTGCAACAGTGAGTTAAACCTGGATTCAATCTATATTTTAGAGGATAACAACGGTTAGGTCAGGGTTAGGTCTGGTATTTGCCATCATCTGGCTCATACATTCGCATTTTTCGCATACTTGTTGGCCAGATCCTGGGCGTTTTCTGGTTTGGATCACATAGTAATGTGGTATCACACTGAAACAGCAAGTTAATCCTGGATTCGATCTATATATTAGAGGGTAACATCGGTTAGGTTTGGGTTAGGTCTGGTATTTGCCATCATCTGGCTCATACATTCGCATTTTTCGCATACTTGTTGGCCAGATCCTGGGCGCTTTCAAGTTTGGATCACGTATTAATGTGGTACCACACTGAAACAGTGAGTTAATCCTGGATTCGATCTATATATTAGAGGGTGACACCGGTTAGGTTTGGGTTAGGTCTGGTATTTGCCATCATCTGGCTCATACTTTCGCATTTTTCGCATACTTGTTGGCCAGATCCTGGGCGATTTCTGTTTTGGATCACGTAGTAATGTGTTTCCACACTGCAACAGTGAGTTAAACCTGGATTCGATCTATATATTAGAGGGTAACACCGGTTAGGTTAGGGTTAGGTCTGGTATTTGCCATCATCTGTCTCATACTTTCGCATTTTTCACCTACTTGTTGGCCAGATACTGGGCGTTTTCTTGGTTGGATCACGTAGTAATATGGCACCACACTCAAACAGTGAGTTAAACCTTGATTCAATCTATATTTTAGAGGATAACATCGGTTAGGTCAGGGTTAGGTCTGGTATTTGGCATCATCTGGCTAATATTTTCGCATTTTTCGCATACTCGTTGACCAGATCCTGGGCGATTTCTGGTTTGGATCACGTAGTAATGTGTTTCCACACTGCAACAGTGAGTTAAACCTGGATTCAATCTATATTTTAGAGGATAACACCGGTTAGGTCAGGGTTAGGTCTGGTATTTGCCATCATCTGGCTCATACTTTTGCATTTTTCGCATTCTTGTTGGCCAGATCCAGGGCGTTTTCAGGTTTGGATCACATAGTAATGTGGAATCACACTGAAACAGTGAGTTAATCTTGGATTCAATCTATATTTTAGAGGATAACGCCGGTTAGGTCAGGGTTAGGTCTGTTGTTTGCCTTCATCTGGCTCATACTTTCGCATTTTTCGCATACTTGTTGGCCAGATCCTGGGCGTTTTCTGTTTTGGGTCACATACTTATGTGGTATCACACTGAAACAGTGAGTTAATCTTGGATTCAATCTATATTTTAGGGGATAACATCGGTTAGGTTAGGGTTAGGTCTGGTATTTGCCATCATCTGGCTCATACTTTCGCATTTTTCGCATACTCGTTGACCAGATCCTGGGCGATTTCTGGTTTGGATCACGTAGTAATGTGTTTCCACACTGCAACAGTGAGTTAAACCTGGATTCAATCTATATTTTAGAGGATAACACCGGTTAGGTCAGGGTTAGGTCTGGTATTTGGCATCATCTGGCTAATATTTTCGCATTTTTCGCATACTCGTTGACCAGATCCTGGGCGATTTCTGGTTTGGATCACGTAGTAATGTGTTTCCACACTGCAACAGTGAGTTAAACCGGAATTCAATCTATATTTTAGAGGATACCTCCGGCTAGGTCAGGGTTAGGTCTGGTATTTGCAATCATCTGGCTCATACTTTTGCATTTTTCGCATTCTTGTTGGCCAGATCCAGGGCGTTTTCAGGTTTGGATCACGTATTAATGTGGTACCACACTGAAACAGTGAGTTAATCCTTGATTCGATCTATATATTAGAGGGTGACACCGGTTAGGTTTGGGTTAGGTCTGGTATTTGCCATCATCAGGCTCATACTTTCGCATTTTTCGCATACTTGTTGGCCAGATCCTGGGCGTTTTCTGGTTTGGATCAGATAGTAATGTGGTATCACACTGATACAGAGAGTTAATCTTGGATTCAATCTATATTTTAGAGGATAACACCGGTTAGGTCAGGGTTAGGTCTGGTATTTGCCATCATCTGGCTCATATTTTCGCATTTTTCGCATACTCGTTGACCAGATCCTGGGCGATTTCTGGTTTGGATCACGTAGTAATGTGTTTCCACACTGCAACAGTGAGTTAAACCTGGATTCAATCTATATTTTAGAGGATAACAACGGTTAGGTCAGGGTTAGGTCTGGTATTTGCCATCATCTGGATCATACTTTCGCATTTTTCGCATACTTGTTGGCCAGATCCTGGGCGCTTTCAAGTTTGGATCACGTATTAATGCGGTACCACACTGAAACAGTGAGTTAATCCTGGATTCGATCTATATATTAGAGGGTAACACCGGTTAGGTTTCGGTTAGGTCTGGTATTTGCCATCATCTGGCTCATAGTTTCGCATTTTTCGCATTCTTGTTGGCCAGATCCTGAGCGTTTTCTGGGTTGCATTAGGTAGTAGTGTGGTACGGCACTGAAAAAGTGAAGTATTCCTGGTTTCGATCTATATATTAGAGGGTAACACCGGTTAGGTTTGGGTTAGGTCTGGTATTTGCCATCATTTGGCTCATAGTTTCGCATTTTTCGCGTCCTTATTGGCCAGATCCTCGGCGTTTTCTGGTTTGGATCATGTAGTAATGTGGATCCACACTGCAACAGTGAGTTAAACCTGGATTCAATCTATATTTTAGAGGATAACACCGGTTAGGTCAGGGTGAGGTCTGGTATTTGCCATCATCTGTCTGATGCTTTCGCATTTTTCACCTACTTGTTGGCCAGATCCTGGGCGTCTTCAGGTTTGGATAACGTAGTAATGTGGCACCACACACAAACAGTGAGTTAAACCTGAATTCAATCTATATTTTAGAGGATAACATCGGCTAGGTCACTGTTAGGTCTGTTAATTGCCATCATTTGGCTCATATCTTCGCATTTTTCGCCTACTTATTGGCCAGATCCTGGGCGTTTTCTGGTTTGGATCACGTAGTAATGTGGTTCCACACAGCAACAGTGAGTTAAACCTGGATTCAATCTATATTTTAGAGGATAACACCGGTTAGGTCAGGGTGAGGTCTGGTATTTGCCATCATCTGTCTGATGCTTTCGCATTTTTCACCTACTTGTTGGCCAGATCCTGGGCGTCTTCAGGTTTGGATAACGTAGTAATGTGGCACCACACACAAACAGTGAGTTAAACCTGAATTCAATCTATATTTTAGAGGATAACATCGGCTAGGTCACTGTTAGGTCTGTTAATTGCCATCATTTGGCTCATATCTTCGCATTTTTCGCCTACTTATTGGCCAGATCCTGGGCGTTTTCTGGTTTGGATCACGTAGTAATGTGGTTCCACACAGCAACAGTGAGTTAAACCTGGATTCAATCTATATTTTAGAGGATAACACCGGTTAGGTCAGGGTTAGGCCTGGTATTTGCCATCATCTGGCTCATTGTTTCGCATTTTTCGCATACTTGTTGGCCAGATACTGGGCGATTTCTGCTTTGGATCACGTAGTAATGTGTTTGCACACTGCAACAGTGAGTTAATCCTGGATACAATCTATATATTAGAGGGTAACACCGGATAGGTCAGGGTTAGGTCTGGTATTTGCCACCATCTGGCTCATACTTTCGCATTTTTGACCTACTTGTTGGCCAGATCCTGGGCGTTTTCTGGTTTGGATCACGTAGTAATGTGGTTCCACACAGCAACAGTGAGTTAAACCTGGATTCAATCTATATTTTAGAGGATAACACCGGTTAGGTCAGGGTTAGGTCTGGTATTTGCAATCATCTGGCTCATACTTTTGCATTTTTCGCATACTTGTTGGCCAGATCCGGGGCGTTTTCTGGTTTGGATCAGGTAGTAATGTAGAACCACTCTGAAACAGTGAGTTAAACCTGGATTCAATCTATATTTTTGAGGATAACACCGGTTAGGTCACGGTTAGGTCTGGTATTTGCCTTCATCTGGCTCATGGTTTCGCATTTTTCGCATACTTGTTGGCCAGATCCTAGGCGTTTTCTGGGTTGGATCAGGTAGTAGTGTGGTACCACACTGAAATAGTGCAGTAATCCTGGATTCGATCTATATATTAGAGGGTAACACCGGTTAGGTCAGGGTTAGGTCTGGTATTTGCCACCATCTGGCTCATACTTTCGCATTTTTGACCTACTTGTTGGCCAGATCCGGGGCGTTTTCTGGTTTGGATCACGTAGTAATGTAGAACCACTCTGAAACAGTGAGTTAATCCTGGATTCAATCTATATTTTATAGGATAACACCGGTTAGGTCAAGGTTAGGTCTAGTATTTGCCATCATCTGGCTCACACTTTTGCATTTTTCGCATACTTGTTGGCCAGATCCTGGGCGTTTTCTGGTTTGGATCACGTAGTAATATGTTTCCACACTGCAACAGTGAGTTAAACCTGGATTCGATCTATATATTAGAGTGTAACACAGTTTAGGTTTGGGTTAGGTCTGGTATTTGCCATCATCTGTCTCATACTTTCGCATTTTTCACCTACTTGTTGGCCAGGTCCTGGGCGTTTTCTGGGTTCGATCTGGCAGTAGTGTGGTACCGCACTGAAATAGTGAGTTAATCCTGGATTCGATCTATATATTAAATGGTTACACCGGTTAGGTCAGGGTTAGGTCTGGTATTTGCCATCATCTGTCTGATGCTTTCGCATTTTTCACCTACTTGTTGGCCAGATTCTGGGCGTTTTCTGGTTCGGATCACGTAGTAATGTGACACCACACTCAAGCAGTCACTTAAACCTGGATTCAATCTATATTTTAGAGGATAACACCGGTTAGGTCAGGGTTAGGTCTGGTATTTGCCGTCGTCTGCCTCATACTTTCGCATTTTTCGCATACTTGTTGGCCAGATCCTGGCGCTTTCAAGTTTGGATCACGCATTAATGTGGTACCACACTGTAACAGTGGGTTAATCCTGGATTCGATCTATATATTAGAGGATAACACCGGTTAGGTCAGGGTTAGGCCTGGTATTTGCCATCATCTGGCTCATTGTTTCGCATTTTTCACCTACTTGTTGGCCAGATCCTGGGCGATTTCTGGTTTGGATCACGTAGTAATGTGTTTCCACACTGCAACAGTGAGTTAAACCTGGATTCAATCTATATTTTAGAGGATAACACCGGTTAGGTCAGGGTTAGGTCTGGTATTTGGCATCATCTGGCTAATATTTTCGCATTTTTCGCATACTCGTTGACCAGATCCTGGGCGATTTCTGGTTTGGATCACGTAGTAATGTGTTTCCACACTGCAACAGTGAGTTAAACCGGAATTCAATCTATATTTTAGAGGATACCTCCGGCTAGGTCAGGGTTAGGTCTGGTATTTGCAATCATCTGGCTCATACTTTTGCATTTTTCGCATTCTTGTTGGCCAGATCCAGGGCGTTTTCAGGTTTGGATCACGTATTAATGTGGTACCACACTGAAACAGTGAGTTAATCCTTGATTCGATCTATATATTAGAGGGTGACACCGGTTAGGTTTGGGTTAGGTCTGGTATTTGCCATCATCAGGCTCATACTTTCGCATTTTTCGCATACTTGTTGGCCAGATCCTGGGCGTTTTCTGGTTTGGATCAGATAGTAATGTGGTATCACACTGATACAGAGAGTTAATCTTGGATTCAATCTATATTTTAGAGGATAACACCGGTTAGGTCAGGGTTAGGTCTGGTATTTGCCATCATCTGGCTCATATTTTCGCATTTTTCGCATACTCGTTGACCAGATCCTGGGCGATTTCTGGTTTGGATCACGTAGTAATGTGTTTCCACACTGCAACAGTGAGTTAAACCTGGATTCAATCTATATTTTAGAGGATAACAACGGTTAGGTCAGGGTTAGGTCTGGTATTTGCCATCATCTGGATCATACTTTCGCATTTTTCGCATACTTGTTGGCCAGATCCTGGGCGCTTTCAAGTTTGGATCACGTATTAATGCGGTACCACACTGAAACAGTGAGTTAATCCTGGATTCGATCTATATATTAGAGGGTAACACCGGTTAGGTTTCGGTTAGGTCTGGTATTTGCCATCATCTGGCTCATAGTTTCGCATTTTTCGCATTCTTGTTGGCCAGATCCTGAGCGTTTTCTGGGTTGCATTAGGTAGTAGTGTGGTACGGCACTGAAAAAGTGAAGTATTCCTGGTTTCGATCTATATATTAGAGGGTAACACCGGTTAGGTTTGGGTTAGGTCTGGTATTTGCCATCATTTGGCTCATAGTTTCGCATTTTTCGCGTCCTTATTGGCCAGATCCTCGGCGTTTTCTGGTTTGGATCATGTAGTAATGTGGATCCACACTGCAACAGTGAGTTAAACCTGGATTCAATCTATATTTTAGAGGATAACACCGGTTAGGTCAGGGTGAGGTCTGGTATTTGCCATCATCTGTCTGATGCTTTCGCATTTTTCACCTACTTGTTGGCCAGATCCTGGGCGTCTTCAGGTTTGGATAACGTAGTAATGTGGCACCACACACAAACAGTGAGTTAAACCTGAATTCAATCTATATTTTAGAGGATAACATCGGCTAGGTCACTGTTAGGTCTGTTAATTGCCATCATTTGGCTCATATCTTCGCATTTTTCGCCTACTTATTGGCCAGATCCTGGGCGTTTTCTGGTTTGGATCACGTAGTAATGTGGTTCCACACAGCAACAGTGAGTTAAACCTGGATTCAATCTATATTTTAGAGGATAACACCGGTTAGGTCAGGGTGAGGTCTGGTATTTGCCATCATCTGTCTGATGCTTTCGCATTTTTCACCTACTTGTTGGCCAGATCCTGGGCGTCTTCAGGTTTGGATAACGTAGTAATGTGGCACCACACACAAACAGTGAGTTAAACCTGAATTCAATCTATATTTTAGAGGATAACATCGGCTAGGTCACTGTTAGGTCTGTTAATTGCCATCATTTGGCTCATATCTTCGCATTTTTCGCCTACTTATTGGCCAGATCCTGGGCGTTTTCTGGTTTGGATCACGTAGTAATGTGGTTCCACACAGCAACAGTGAGTTAAACCTGGATTCAATCTATATTTTAGAGGATAACACCGGTTAGGTCAGGGTTAGGCCTGGTATTTGCCATCATCTGGCTCATTGTTTCGCATTTTTCGCATACTTGTTGGCCAGATACTGGGCGATTTCTGCTTTGGATCACGTAGTAATGTGTTTGCACACTGCAACAGTGAGTTAATCCTGGATACAATCTATATATTAGAGGCTAACACCGGTTAGGTCAGGGTTAGGTCTGGTATTTGCCACCATCTGGCTCATACTTTCGCATTTTTGACCTACTTGTTGGCCAGATCCTGGGCGTTTTCTGGTTTGGATCACGTAGTAATGTGGTTCCACACAGCAACAGTGAGTTAAACCTGGATTCAATCTATATTTTAGAGGATAACACCGGTTAGGTCAGGGTTAGGTCTGGTATTTGCAATCATCTGGCTCATACTTTTGCATTTTTCGCATACTTGTTGGCCAGATCCGGGGCGTTTTCTGGTTTGGATCAGGTAGTAATGTAGAACCACTCTGAAACAGTGAGTTAAACCTGGATTCAATCTATATTTTTGAGGATAACACCGGTTAGGTCACGGTTAGGTCTGGTATTTGCCTTCATCTGGCTCATGGTTCCGCATTTTTCGCATACTTGTTGGCCAGATCCTAGGCGTTTTCTGGGTTGGATCAGGTAGTAGTGTGGTACCACACTGAAATAGTGCAGTAATCCTGGATTCGATCTATATATTAGAGGGTAACACCGGTTAGGTCAGGGTTAGGTCTGGTATTTGCCACCATCTGGCTCATACTTTCGCATTTTTGACCTACTTGTTGGCCAGATCCGGGGCGTTTTCTGGTTTGGATCACGTAGTAATGTAGAACCACTCTGAAACAGTGAGTTAATCCTGGATTCAATCTATATTTTATAGGATAACACCGGTTAGGTCAAGGTTAGGTCTAGTATTTGCCATCATCTGGCTCACACTTTTGCATTTTTCGCATACTTGTTGGCCAGATCCTGGGCGTTTTCTGGTTTGGATCACGTAGTAATATGTTTCCACACTGCAACAGTGAGTTAAACCTGGATTCGATCTATATATTAGAGTGTAACACAGTTTAGGTTTGGGTTAGGTCTGGTATTTGCCATCATCTGTCTCATACTTTCGCATTTTTCACCTACTTGTTGGCCAGGTCCTGGGCGTTTTCTGGGTTCGATCTGGCAGTAGTGTGGTACCGCACTGAAATAGTGAGTTAATCCTGGATTCGATCTATATATTAAATGGTTACACCGGTTAGGTCAGGGTTAGGTCTGGTATTTGCCATCATCTGTCTGATGCTTTCGCATTTTTCACCTACTTGTTGGCCAGATTCTGGGCGTTTTCTGGTTCGGATCACGTAGTAATGTGACACCACACTCAAGCAGTCACTTAAACCTGGATTCAATCTATATTTTAGAGGATAACACCGGTTAGGTCAGGGTTAGGTCTGGTATTTGCCGTCGTCTGCCTCATACTTTCGCATTTTTCGCATACTTGTTGGCCAGATCCTGGCGCTTTCAAGTTTGGATCACGCATTAATGTGGTACCACACTGTAACAGTGGGTTAATCCTGGATTCGATCTATATATTAGAGGATAACACCGGTTAGGTCAGGGTTAGGCCTGGTATTTGCCATCATCTGGCTCATTGTTTCGCATTTTTCACCTACTTGTTGGCCAGATCCTGGGCGTTTTCTGCTTTGGATCACGTAGTAATGTGTTTCCACACTGCAACAGTGAGTTAAACCTGGATTCGATCTATATATTAGAGGGTAACACCGGTTAGGTTTGGGATAGGTCTGGTATTTGCCAACATCTGGCTCATACTTTCGCATTTTTCGCATACTTGTTGTCCAGATCCTGGGCGTTTTCTGTTTTGGATCACATACTAATGTGGTAACACACTGAAACAGTGAAATAATCCTGGATTCGATCTATATATTAGAGGGTAACACCGGTTAGGTTTGGGTTAGGCCTGGTATTTGCCATCATCTGGCTCATTGTTTCGCATTTTTCACCTACTTGTTGGCCAGGTCCTGGGCGTTTTCTAATTCGGATCACGTAGTAATGTGACACCACTATGAAACAGTGAGTTAAACCTGTATTCAATCTATATATTAGAGGATAACACCGGTTAGGTCAGGGTTAGGTCTGGTATTTGCCATCATCTGGCACATACATTCGCATTTTTCGCATACTTGTTGGCCAGATCCTGGGCGTCTTCAGGTTTGGATCACGTAGTAATGTGGCACCACACTCAAACAGTCACTTTAACCTGGATTCAATCTATATTTTAGAGGATAACACCGGCTAGGTTTGGGTTAGGTCTGGTATTTGCCTTCATCTGGCTCATGGTTCCGCATTTTTCGCATACTTGTTGGCCAGGTCCTGGGCGTTTTCTGGGTTGGATCGCGTAGTAATGTGTTTCCACACTGCAACAGTGAGTTAAACCTGGATTCAATCTATATTTTAGAGGATAACACCGGTTAGGTCAGGGTTAGGTCTGGTATTTGCCTTCATCTGGCTCATGGTTCCGCATTTTTCGCATACTTGTTGGCCAGGTCCTGGGCGTTTTCTGGTTTGGATCACGTAGTAATGTGTTTCCACACTGCAACATTGAGTTAAACCTGGATTCGATCTATATATTAGAGGGTAACACCGGTTAGGTTTGGGTTAGGTCTGGTATTTGCCATCATCTGGCTCATACTTTCGCATTTTTCGCATACTTGTTGTCCAGATCCTGGGCGTTTTCTGTTTTGGATCACATACTAATGTGGTAACACACTGAAACAGTGAAATAATCCTGGATTCGATCTATATATTAGAGGGTAACACCGGTTAGGTTTGGGTTAGGTATGGTATTTGCCATCATCTGGCTCATACTTTCGCATTTTTCGCATACTTGTTGGCCAGATCCTGGGCGATTTCTGTTTTGGATCACGTAGTAATGTGTTTCCACACTGCAACAGTGAGTTAAACCTGGATTCGATCTATATACTAGAGGGTAACACAGTTTAGGTTTGGGTTAGGTCTGGTATTTGCCATCATCTGGCTCATACTTTCGCATTTTTCGCATACTTGTTGGCCAGATCCTGGGCGATTTCTGTTTTGGATCACGTAGTAATGTGTTTCCACACTGCAACAGTGAGTTAAACCTGGATTCGATCTATATTTTAGAGGATAACACCGGTTAGGTCAGGGTTAGGCCTGGTATTTGCCATCATCTGGCTCATACTTTCGCATTTTTCACCTACTTGTTGGCCAGGTCCTGGCCGTTTTCTGGGTTCGATCTGACAGTAGTGTGGTACCGCACTGAAATAGTGAGTTAATCCTGGATTCGATCTATATATTAAATGGTAACACCGGTTAGGTCAGGGTTAGGTCTGGTATTTGCCATCATCTGGCTCATACTTTCGCATTTTTCACCTACTTGTTTGCCAGATCCAGGGCGTTTTCTGGGTTGGATCAGGTAGTAGTGTGGTACCGCACTGAAATAGTGCAGTAATCCTGGATTCGATCTATATATTAGTGGGTAACACCGGCTAGGTTTGGGTTAGGTCTGGTATTTGCCGTCGTCTGCCTCATACTTTCGCATTTTTCGCATACTTGTTGGCCAGATCCAGGGCGTTTTCTGGTTTGGATCAGGTAGTAATGTAGAACCACTCTGAAACAGTGAGTTAAACCTGGATTCAATCTATATTTTAGAGGACAACACCGGTGAGGTCAGGGTTAGGCCTGGTATTTGCCATCATCTGGCTCATTGTTTCGCATTTTTCGCATACTTGTTGGCCAGATCCTGGGCGATTTCTGTTTTGGATCACATACTAATGTGGTAACACACTGAAACAGTGAAATAATCCTGGATTCGATCTATATATTAGAGGGTAGCACCGGTTAGGTCAGGGTTAGGCCTGGTATTTGCCATCATCTGGCTCATTGTTTCGCATTTTTCGCATACTTGTTGGCCAGATCCGGGGCGTTTTCTGGTTTGGATCAGGTAGTAATGTAGAACCACTCTGAAACAGTGAGTTAAACCTGGATTCAATCTATATTTTAGAGGACAACACCGGTGAGGTCAGGGTTAGGCCTGGTATTTGCCATCATCTGGCTCATTGTTTCGCATTTTTCGCATACTTGTTGGCCAGATCCTGGGCGATTTCTGTTTTGGATCACGTAGTAATGTGTTTCCACACTGCAACAGTGAGTTAAACCAGGATTCAATCTATATTTTAGAGGATAACACCGGTTAGGTCAGGGTTAGGTCTGGTATTTGCCTTCATCTGGCTCATGGTTCCGCATTTTTCGCATACTTGTTGGCCAGGTCCTGGGCGTTTTCTGGGTTGGATCGCGTAGTAATGTGTTTCCACACTGCAACAGTGAGTTAAACCTGGATTCAATCTATATTTTAGAGGATAACACCGGTTAGGTCAGGGTTAGGTCTGGTATTTGCCTTCATCTGGCTCATGGTTCCGCATTTTTCGCATACTTGTTGGCCAGGTCCTGGGCGTTTTCTGGTTTGGATCACGTAGTAATGTGTTTCCACACTGCAACAGTGAGTTAAACCTGGATTCGATCTATATTTTAGAGGATAACACCGGTTAGGTCAGGGTTAGGCCTGGTATTTGCCATCATCTGGCTCATTGTTTCGCATTTTTCGCATACTTGTTGGCCAGATCCTGGGCGATTTCTGTTTTGGATCACGTAGTAATGTGTTTCCACACTGCAACAGTGAGTTAAACCTGGATTCGATCTATATACTAGAGGGTAACACAGTTTAGGTTTGGGTTAGGTCTGGTATTTGCCATCATCTGGCTCATACTTTCGCATTTTTCGCATACTTGTTGGCCAGATCCTGGGCGATTTCTGTTTTGGATCACGTAGTAATGTGTTTCCACACTGCAACAGTGAGTTAAACCTGGATTCGATCTATATTTTAGAGGATAACACCGGTTAGGTCAGGGTTAGGCCTGGTATTTGCCATCATCTGGCTCATTGTTTCGCATTTTTCGCATACTTGTTGGCCAGATCCTGGGCGATTTCTGTTTTGGATCACGTAGTAATGTGTTTCCACACTGCAACAGTGAGTTAAACCTGGATTCGATCTATATACTAGAGGGTAACACAGTTTAGGTTTGGGTTAGGTCTGGTATTTGCCATCATCTGGCTCATACTTTCGCATTTTTCGCATACTTGTTGGCCAGATCCTGGGCGTTTTCTGTTTTGGATCACATACTAATGTGGTAACACACTGAAACTGTGAGTTAAACCTGGATTCAATCTATATTTTAGAGGATAACACCGGTGAGGTCAGGGTTAGGCCTGGTATTTGCCATCATCTGGCTCATTGTTTCGCATTTTTCGCATACTTGTTGGCCAGATCCTGGGCGATTTCTGTTTTGGATCACGTAGTAATGTGTTTCCACACTGCAACTGTGAGTTAAACCAGGATTCAATCTATATTTTAGAGGATAACACCGGTTAGGTCAGGGTTAGGCCTGGTATTTGCCATCATCTGGCTCATTGTTTCGCATTTTTCGCATACTTGTTGGCCAGATCCTGGGCGTTTTCTGGTTTGGATCACGTAGTAATGTAGAACCACTCAGAAACAGTGAGTTAAACCTGTATTCAATCTATATTTTAGAGGATAACACCGGTTAGGTTTGGGTTAGGTCTGGTATTTGCCATCATCTGGCTCATACTTTCGCATTTTTCGCATACTTGTTGGTCAGATCCTGAGCTTTTTCTGGTTTGGATCACATACTAATGTGGTAACACACTGAAACAGTGAAATAATCCTGGATTCGATCTATATATTAGAGGGTAACACCGCTTAGGTTTGGGTTAGGTCTGGTATTTGCCATCATCTGTCTGATGCTTTCGCATTTTTCACCTACTTGTTGGCCAGATCCTGGGCGTTTTCTAATTCGGATCACGTAGTAATGTGACACCACTATGAAACAGTGAGTTAAACCTGGATTCAATCTATATTTTAGAGGATAACACCGGTTAGGTCATGGTTAGGCCTGGTATTTGCCATCATCTGGCTCATACATTCGCATTTTTCACCTACTTGTTGGCCAGATCCGGGGCGATTTCTGTTTTGGATCACGTAGTAATGTGTTTCCACACTGCAACAGTGAGTTAAACCTGGATTCGACCTATATATTAGAGGGTAACAACGGTTAGGTTTGGGTTAGGTCTGGTATTTGCCATCATCTGGCTCATACTTTCGCATTTTTCGCATACTTGTTGGCCAGATCCTGGGCGTTTTCTGGGTTGGATCAGGTAGTAGTGTGGTGCCGCACTGAAATAGTGCAGTAATCCTGGATTCGATCTATATTTTAGAGGATAACACCGGTTAGGTCAGTGTTAGGTCTGGTATTTGCCATCAGCTGGCTCATACTTTTGCATTTTTCGCATACTTGTTGGCCAGATCCAGGGCGTTTTCAGGGTTGGATCACATAGTAATGTGTTTCCACACTGCAACAGTGAGTTAAACCTGGATTCAATCTATATTTTGGAGGATAACACTGGCTAGGTCAGGGTTAGGTTCGGTATTTGCCATCATCTGTCTCATACTTTCGCATTTTTCGCATACTTGTTGGCCAGATCCAGGGCGATTTCTGTTTTGGATCACGTAGTAATGTGTTTCCACACTGCAACAGTGAGTTAAACGTGGATACAATCTATATATTAGAGGGTAACACCGGTTAGGTCAGGGTTATGTCTGGTGTTTGCCTTCATCTGGCTCATGGTTCCGCATTTTTCGTATACTTGTTGGCCAGATCCTGGGCGTTTTCTGGTTTGGATCACGTAGTAATGTAGATCCACTCAGAAACAGTGAGTTAAACCTGTATTCAATCTATATTTTAGAGGATAACACCGGTTAGGTCAGGGTTAGGTCTGGTATTTGTCATCATCTGTCTCATACTTCCGCATTTTTCACCTACTGGTTGGCCAGATACTGAGCATTTTCTGGGATGGATCACGTAGTAATGTGTTTCCACACTGCAACAGTGAGTTAAACCTGGATTCAATCTATATTTTAGAAGATAACACCGGTTAGGTCAGGGTTAGGTCTGGTATTTGCCATCATCTGTCTGATGCTTTCGCATTTTTCACCTACTTCTTGGCCAGATCCTGGGCGTTTTCTGGATCGGATCACGTAGTAATGTGTTTCCACATTGCAACAGTGAGTTAAACCTGGATTCGATCTATATATTAGAGGGTAACACCGGTTAGGTTTGGGTTAGGTCTGGTGTTTGCCTTCATCTGGCTCATGGTTCCGCATTTTTCGCATACTTGTTGGCCAGATCCTGAGCGTTTTCTGGTTTGGATCACGTAGTAATGTAGAACCACTCTGAAACAGTGAGTTAAACCTGGATTCAATCTATATTTTAGAGGATAACACCGGTTAGGTCAGGGTTAGGTCTGGTATTTGCCATCATCTGGCTCATACTTTTGCATTTTTCGCATACTTGTTGGCCAGATCCTGGGCGTTTTCTGTTTTGGATCACATACTAATGTGATAACACACTGAAACAGTGAAGTAATCCTGGATTCGACCTATATATTAGAGGGTAACACCGGTTAGGTCAGGGTAAGGTCTGGTGTTTGCCTTCATCTGGCTCATGGTTCCGCATTTTTCGCATACTTGTTGGCCAGATCCTGGGCGTTTTCTGGTTTGGATCACGTAGTAATGTAGAACCACTCAGAAACAGTGAGTTAAACCTGTATTCAATCTATATTTTAGAGGATAACACCGGTTAGGTTTGGGTTAGGTCTGGTATTTGCCATCATCTGGCTCATACTTTCGCATTTTTCGCATACTTGTTGGTCAGATCCTGAGCTTTTTCTGGTTTGGATCACATACTAATGTGGTAACACACTGAAACAGTGAAATAATCCTGGATTCGATCTATATATTAGAGGGTAACACCGCTTAGGTTTGGGTTAGGTCTGGTATTTGCCATCATCTGTCTGATGCTTTCGCATTTTTCACCTACTTGTTGGCCAGATCCTGGGCGTTTTCTAATTCGGATCACGTAGTAATGTGACACCACTACGAAACAGTGAGTTAAACCTGGATTCAATCTATATTTTAGAGGATAACACCGGTTAGGTCATGGTTAGGCCTGGTATTTGCCATCATCTGGCTCATACATTCGCATTTTTCACCTACTTGTTGGCCAGATCCGGGGCGATTTCTGTTTTGGATCACGTAGTAATGTGTTTCCACACTGCAACAGTGAGTTAAACCTGGATTCAATCTATATTTTAGAGGATAACACCGGTTAGGTCAGGGTTAGGTCTGGTATTTGCCATCAACTGGCTCATAGTTTCGCATTTTTCGCATACTTGTTGGCCAGATCCTGGGCGTTTTCTGGTTCGGACCACGTAGTAATGTGACACCACACTGCAACAGTGAGTTAAACCTGGATTCAATCTATATTTTAGAGGATAACACCGGTTAGGTCAGTGTTAGGTCTGGTATTTGCCATCAGCTGGCTCATACTTTTGCATTTTTCGCATACTTGTTGGCCAGATCCAGGGCGTTTTCAGGGTTGGATCACATAGTAATGTGTTTCCACACTGCAACAGTGAGTTAAACCTGGATTCAATCTATATTTTGGAGGATAACACTGGCTATGTCAGGGTTAGGTTCGGTATTTGCCATCATCTGTCTCATACTTTCGCATTTTTCGCATACTTGTTGGCCAGATCCAGGGCGATTTCTGTTTTGGATCACGTAGTAATGTGTTTCCACACTGCAACAGTGAGTTAAACCTGGATACAATCTATATATTAGAGGGTAACACCGGTTAGGTCAGGGTTAGGTCTGGTGTTTGCCTTCATCTGGCTCATGGTTCCGCATTTTTCGTATACTTGTTGGCCAGATCCTGGGCGTTTTCTGGTTTGGATCACGTAGTAATGTAGATCCACTCAGAAACAGTGAGTTAAACCTGTATTCAATCTATATTTTAGAGGATAACACCGGTTAGGTCAGGGTTAGGTCTGGTATTTGTCATCATCTGTCTCATACTTCCGCATTTTTCACCTACTTGTTGGCCAGATACTGGGCATTTTCTGGGATGGATCACGTAGTAATGTGTTTCCACACTGCAACAGTGAGTTAAACCTGGATTCAATCTATATTTTAGAGGATAACACCGGTTAGGTCAGGGTTAGGTCTGGTATTTGCCATCATCTGTCTGATGCTTTCGCATTTTTCACCTACTTCTTGGCCAGATCCTGGGCGTTTTCTGGTTCGGATCACGTAGTAATGTGTTTCCACACTGCAACAGTGAGTTAAACCTGGATTCGATCTATATATTGGAGGGTAACACCGGTTAGGTTTGGGTTAGGTCTGGTGTTTGCCTTCATCTGGCTCATGGTTCCGCATTTTTCGCATACTTGTTGGCCAGATCCTGGGCGTTTTCTGGTTTGGATCACGTAGTAATGTGTTTCCACACTGCAACAGTGAGTTAAACCTGGATTCAATCTATATTTTGGAGGATAACACTGGCTCGGTCAGGGTTAGGTCCTGTATTTGCCATCATCTGGCTCATACTTTCGCATTTTCCGCATACTTGCTGGCCAGATCCTGGGCGTTTTCTGGTTTGGATCACGTAGTAATGTAGAACCACTCTGAAACAGTGAGTTATACCTGGATTCAATCTATATTTTAGAGGATAACACCGGTTAAGTCAGGGTAGGTCTGGTATTTGCCATCACCTGGCTCATGCTTTCGCATTTTTCGCATACTTGTTGGCCAGATCCAGGGCGGTCTCTGTTTTGGATCACGTAGTATTGTGTTTCCACACTGCAACAGTGAGTTAAACCTGGATACAATCTATATATTAGAGGGTAACACCGGTTAGGTCAGGGTTAGGTCTGGTGTTTGCCTTCATCTGGCTCATGGTTCCGCATTTTTCGTATACTTGTTGGCCAGATCCTGGGCGTTTTCTGGTTTGGATCACGTAGTAATGTAGATCCACTCAGAAACAGTGAGTTAAACCTGTATTCAATCTATATTTTAGAGGATAATACCGGTTAGGTCAGGGTTAGGTCTGGTATTTGCCATCATCTGGCTCATAGTTTCGCATTTTTCGCATACTTGTTGGCCAGATCCTGGGCGTTTTCTGGTTCGGACCACGTAGTAATGTGACACCACACTGCAACAGTGAGTTAAACCTGGATTCAATCTATATTTTAGATGATAACACCGGTTAGGTCAGGGTTAGGTCTGGTGTTTGCCTTCATCTGGCTCATGGTTCCGCATTTTTCGTATACTTGTTGGCCAGATCCTGGGCGTTTTCTGGTTTGGATCACGTAGTAATGTAGATCCACTCAGAAACAGTGAGTTAAACCTGTATTCAATCTATATTTTAGAGGATAATACCGGTTAGGTCAGGGTTAGGTCTGGTATTTGCCATCATCTGGCTCATAGTTTCGCATTTTTCGCATACTTGTTGGCCAGATCCTGGGCGTTTTCTGGTTCGGACCACGTAGTAATGTGACACCACACTGCAACAGTGAGTTAAACCTGGATTCAATCTATATTTTAGATGATAACACCGGTTAGGTCAGGGTTAGGTCTGGTGTTTGCCTTCATCTGGCTCATGGTTCCGCATTTTTCGTATACTTGTTGGCCAGATCCTGGGCGTTTTCTGGTTTGGATCACGTAGTAATGTAGATCCACTCAGAAACAGTGAGTTAAACCTGTATTCAATCTATATTTTAGAGGATAACACCGGTTAGGTCAGGGTTAGGTCTGGTATTTGTCATCATCTGTCTCATACTTCCGCATTTTTCACCTACTTGTTGGCCAGATACTGAGCATTTTCTGGGATGGATCACGTAGTAATGTGTTTCCACACTGCAACAGTGAGTTAAACCTGGATTCAATCTATATTTTAGAAGATAACACCGGTTAGGTCAGGGTTAGGTCTGGTATTTGCCATCATCTGTCTGATGCTTTCGCATTTTTCACCTACTTCTTGGCCAGATCCTGGGCGTTTTCTGGATCGGATCACGTAGTAATGTGTTTCCACACTGCAACAGTGAGTTAAACCCGGATTCGATCTATATATTAGAGGGTAACACCGGTTAGGTTTGGGTTAGGTCTGGTGTTTGCCTTCATCTGGCTCATGGTTCCGCATTTTTCGCATACTTGTTGGCCAGATCCTGGGCGTTTTCTGGTTTGGATCACGTAGTAATGTAGAACCACTCTGAAACAGTGAGTTAAACCTGGATTCAATCTATATTTTAGAGGATAACACCGGTTAGGTCAGGGTTAGGTCTGGTATTTGCCATCATCTGGCTCATACTTTTGCATTTTTCGCATACTTGTTGGCCAGATCCTGGGCGTTTTCTGTTTTGGATCACATACTAATGTGATAACACACTGAAACAGTGAAGTAATCCTGGATTCGACCTATATATTAGAGGGTAACAACGGTTAGGTTTGGGTTAGGTCTGGTATTTGCCATCATCTGGCTCATACTTTCGCATTTTTCGCATACTTGTTGGCCAGATCCTGGGCGTTTTCTGTTTTGGATCACATACTAATGTGATAACACACTGAAACAGTGAAGTAATCCTGGATTCGATCTACATATTAGAGGGTAACACCGGTTAGGTCAGGGTTAGGTCTGGTGTTTGCCTTCATCTGGCTCATGGTTCCGCATTTTTCGCATACTTGTTGGCCAGATCCTGGGCGTTTTCTGGTTTGGATCACGTAGTAATGTAGAACCACTCAGAAACAGTGAGTTAAACCTGTATTCAATCTATATTTTAGAGGATAACACCGGTTAGGTTTGGGTTAGGTCTGGTATTTGCCATCATCTGTCTGATGCTTTCGCATTTTTCACCTACTTCTTGGCCAGATCCTGGGCGTTTTCTGGTTCGGATCACGTAGTAATTTGTTTCCACACTGCAACAGTGAGTTAAACCTGGATTCGATCTATATATTAGAGGGTAACACCGGTTAGGTTTGGGTTAGGTCTGGTGTTTGCCTTCATCTGGCTCATGGTTCCGCATTTTTCGCATACTTGTTGGCCAGATCCTGGGCGTTTTCTGGTTTGGACCACGTAGTAATGTGACACCACACTGCAACAGTGAGTTATACCTGGATTCAATCTATATTTTAGAGGATAACACCGGTTAAGTCAGGGTAGGTCTGGTATTTGCCATCATCTGGCTCATACTTTCGCATTTTTCGCATACTTGTTGGCCAGATACTGGGCGTTCTTTGATTTGGATCACGTAGTAATGTAGAACCACTCTGAAACAGTGAGTTAAACCTGGATTCGATCTATATATTAGAGGGTAACACCGGTTAGGTTTGGGTTAGGTCTGGTGTTTGCCTTCATCTGGCTCATGGTTCCGCATTTTTCGCATACTTGTTGGCCAGATCCAGGGCGTTTTCTGGTTTGGATCACGTAGTAATATGGTACCACTCTGCAACAGTGAGTTAAACCTGGATTCAATCTATATTTTAGTGTATAACGGCGGTTAAGTCAGGGTAGGTCTGGTGTTTGCGATCATCTGGCTCATACTTTCGCATTTTTCGCATACTTGTTGGTCAGCTCCTGGGCGTTTTCTGGTTTGGATCACGTAGTAATGTAGAACCACTCTGAAACAGTGAGTTATACCTGGATTCAATCTATATTTTAGAGGATAACACCGGTTAAGTCAGGGTAGGTCTGGTATTTGCCATCATCTGGCTCATACTTTCGCATTTTTCGCATACTTGTTGGCCAGATACTGGGCGCTCTTTGATAAGGATCACGTAGTAATGTAGAACCACTCTGAAACAGTGAGTTATACCTGGATTCAATCTATATTTTAGAGGATAACACCGGTTAAGTCAGGGTAGGTCTGGTATTTGCCATCAGCTGGCTCATACTTTTGCATTTTTCGCATACTTGTTGGCCAGATCCAGGGCGTTTTCAGGGTTGGATCACATAGTAATGTGTTTCCACACTGCAACAGTGAGTTAAACCTGGATTCGATCTATATATTAGAGGGTAACACCGGTTAGGTTTGGGTTAGGTCTGGTGTTTGCCTTCATCTGGCTCATGGTTCCGCATTTTTCGCATACTTGTTGGCCAGATCCAGGGCGTTTTCTGGTTTGGATCACGTAGTAATATGGTACCACTCTGCAACAGTGAGTTAAACCTGGATTCAATCTATATTTTAGTGGATAACGGCGGTTAAGTCAGGGTAGGTCTGGTGTTTGCGATCATCTGGCTCATACTTTCGCATTTTTCGCATACTTGTTGGTCAGCTCCTGGGCGTTTTCTGGTTTGGATCACGTAGTAATGTAGAAACCACTCTGAAACAGTGAGTTAAACCTGAATTCAATCTATATTTTAGAGGATAACACCGGTTAGGTCAGGGTTAGGTCTGGTATTTGCCATCACCTGGCTCATGCTTTCGCATTTTTCGCATACTTGTTGGCCAGATCCAGGGCGGTCTCTGTTTTGGATCACGTAGTATTGTGTTTCCACACTGCAACAGTGAGTTAAACCTGGATACAATCTATATTTTAGAGGATAACACAGGTTAGGTCAGGGTTAGGTCTTGTATTTGCCATCATCTGGCTCACACTTTCGCATTTTTCGCATACTTGTTGGCCAGATCCAGGGCGTTTTCAGGTTTGGATCAGGTAGTAGTGTGGTACCGCACTGAAATAGTGCAGTAATCCTGAATTCGATCTATATTTTAGAGGATAACACCGGTTAGGTCAGGGTTAGGTCTGGTATTTGCCATCATCTGGCTCATAGTTTCGCATTTTTCGCATACTTGTTGGCCAGATCCTGGGCGTTTTCTGGTTCGGACCACGTAGTAATGTGACACCACACTGCAACAGTGAGTTAAACCTGGATTCAATCTATATTTTAGAGGATAACACCGGTTAGGTCAGTGTTAGGTCTGGTATTTGCCATCATCTGTCTCATACTTTCGCATTTTTCGCATACTTGTTGGCCAGATCCAGGGCGATTTCTGTTTTGGATCACGTAGTAATGTGTTTCCACACTGCAACAGTGAGTTAAACCTGGATACAATCTATATATTAGAGGGTAACACCGGTTAGGTCAGGGTTAGGTCTGGTGTTTGCCTTCATCTGGCTCATGGTTCCGCATTTTTCGTATACTTGTTGGCCAGATCCTGGGCGTTTTCTGGTTTGGATCACGTAGTAATGTAGATCCACTCAGAAACAGTGAGTTAAACCTGTATTCAATCTATATTTTAGAGGATAACACCGGTTAGGTCAGGGTTAGGTCTGGTATTTGTCATCATCTGTCTCATACTTCCGCATTTTTCACCTACTTGTTGGCCAGATACTGGGCATTTTCTGGGATGGATCACGTAGTAATGTGTTTCCACACTGCAACAGTGAGTTAAACCTGGATTCAATCTATATATTAGAGGGTAACACCGGTTAAGTCAGGGTAGGTCTGGTATTTGCCATCATCTGGCTCATACTTTCGCATTTTTCGCATACTTGTTGGCCAGATACTGGGCGCTTTCAAGTTTGGATCACGTATTAATGTGGTACCACACTGAAACAGTGAGTTAATCCTGGATTCGATCTATATATTAGAGGGTAACACCGGTTAGGTTTGGGTTAGGTCTGGTGTTTGCCTTCATCTGGCTCATGGTTCCGCATTTTTCGCGTACTTGTTGGCCAGATCCTGGGCGTTTTCTGGTTTGGATCACGTAGTAATGTGTTTCCACACTGCAACAGTGAGTTAAACCTGGATACAATCTATATATTAGAGGGTAACACCGGTTAAGTCAGGGTAGGTCTGGTATTTGCCATCATCTGGCTCATACTTTCGCATTTTTCGCATACTTGTTGGCCAGATACTGGGCGCTTTCAAGTTTGGATCACGTATTAATGTGTTTCCACACTGCAACAGTGAGTTAAACCTGGATACAATCTATATATTAGAGGGTAACACCGGTTAAGTCAGGGTAGGTCTGGTATTTGCCATCATCTGGCTCATACTTTCGCATTTTTCGCATACTTGTTGGCCAGATACTGGGCGTTCTTTGATTTGGATCACGTAGTAATGTAGAACCACTCTGAAACAGTGAGTTAATCTTGGATTCGATCTATATATTAGAGGGTAAGGCCGGTTAGGTTTGGGTTAGGTCTGGTATTTGCCATCATCTGGCTCATACTTTCGCATTTTTCGCATACTTGTTGGCCAGATCCAGGGCGCTTTCAAGTTTGGATCACGTATTAATGTGGTACCACACTGAAACAGTGAGTTAATCCTGGATTCGATCTATATATTAGAGGGTAACACCGGTTAGGTTTGGGTTAGGTCTGGTATTTGCCATCAACTGGCTCATACTTTCGCATTTTTCGCATACTTGTTGGCCAGATCCTGGGCGTTTTCTGGTTTGGATCACGTAGTAATGTGTTTCCACACTGCAGCAGTGAGTTAAACCTGGATTCAATCTATATTTTGGAGGATAACACTGGCTAGGTCAGGGTTAGGTCCGGTATTTGCCATCATCTGTCTCATACATTCGCATTTTTCGCATACTTGTTGGCCAGATCCAGGGCGTTTTCTGGTTTGGATCACGTAGTAATATGGTACCACTCTGCAACAGTGAGTTAAACCTGGATTCAATCTATATTTTAGTGGATAACGGCGGTTAAGTCAGGGTAGGTCTGGTGTTTGCGATCATCTGGCTCATACTTTCGCATTTTTCGCATACTTGTTGGCCAGATCCAGGGCGGTCTCTGTTTTGGATCACGTAGTATTGTGTTTCCACACTGCAACAGTGAGTTAAACCTGGATACAATCTATATTTTAGAGGATAACACAGGTTATGTCAGGGTTAGGTCTGGTATTTGCCATCATCTGGCTCATACATTCGCGTTTTTCGCATACTTGTTGGCCGGATCCTGGGCGTCTTCTGGTTTGGATCACGTAGTAATGTGGTACCACACTGAAACAGTGAGTTAATCCTGGATTCAATCTATATATTAGAGGGTAACACCGGTTAGGTTTGGGTTAGGTCTAGTATTTGCCATCATCTGGCTCACACTTTCGCATTTTTCGCATACTTGTTGGCCAGATACTGGGCGTTTTTTGATTTGGATCACGTAGTAATGTAGAACCACTCTGAAACAGTGAGTTAAACCTGGAATCGATCTATATATTAGAGGGTAACACCGGTTAGGTTTGGGTTAGGACTGGTATTTGCTATCATCTGGCTCATACTTTCGCATTTTCCGCATACTTGTTGGCCAGATACTGGGCGTTTTTTGATTTGGATCACGTAGTAATGTAGAACCACTCTGAAACAGTGAGTTAAACCTGGAATCGATCTATATATTAGAGGGTAACACCGGTTAGGTTTGGGTTAGGACTGGTATTTGCTATCATCTGGCTCATACTTTCGCATTTTTCGCATACTTGTTGGCCAGATCCAGGGCGTATTCAGGTTTGGATCACATAGTAATGTGGTACCACTCTGAAACAGCGAGTTAATCCTGGATAAATTTTCTGTATATTAGAGGGTAACACCAGTTAGGTTTGGGTTAGGTGTGGTATTTGCCATCATCTGGCTCATACTTTCGCATTTTCCGCATACATGCTGGCCAGATCCTGGGCGTTTTCTGGTTTGGATAACGTAGTAATGTAGAACCACTCTGAAACAGTGAGTTAAACCTGGATTCAATCTATATTTTAGAGGATAACGGCGGTTAAGTCAGGGTAGGTCTGGTATTTGCCATCATCTGGCTCATACTTTCGCATTTTTCGCATACTGGTTGGCCAGATACTGGGCGTTTTTTGATTTGGATCACGTAGTAATGTAGAACCACTCTGAAACAGTGAGTTAAACCTGGATTCGATCTATATATTAGAGGGTAACACCGGTTAGGATTTGGTTAGGTCTGGTATTTGCTATCATGTGGCTCATGCTTCCGCATTTTTCACCTACTTGTTGGCCAGATACTGGGCGTCTTCTGGGTTGGATCACGTAGTAATGTGTTTCCACACTGCAACAGTGAGTTGAACCTGGATTCAATCTATATTTTGGAGGATAACACCGCTTAGGTCAGGGTTAGGTCTAGTATTTGCCATCATCTGGCTCACACTTTCGCATTTTTCGCATACTTGTTGGCCAGATCCTGGGCGTTTTCTGGTTTGGATCACGTAGTAACGTGTTTCCACACTGCAACAGTGAGTTAAACCTGGATTCGATCTATATATTAGAGGGTAACACCGGTTAGGTTTGGGTTAGGTCTGGTATTTGCCATCATCTGGCTCATTCTTTCGCATTTTCCGCATACTTGTTGGCCAGATACTGGGCGTTTTTTGATTTGGATCACGTAGTAATGTAGAACCACTCTGAAACAGTGAGTTAAACCTGGATACAATCTATATATTAGAGGGTAACACCGGTTAGGTCAGGGTTAGGTCTGGTGTTTGCCTTCATCTGGCTCATGGTTCCGCATTTTTCGTATACTTGTTGGCCAGATCCTGGGCGTTTTCTGGTTTGGATCACGTAGTAATGTAGATCCACTCAGAAACAGTGAGTTAAACCTGTATTCAATCTATATTTTAGAGGATAACACCGGTTAGGTCAGGGTTAGGTCTGGTATTTGTCATCATCTGTCTCATACTTCCGCATTTTTCACCTACTTGTTGGCCAGATACTGGGCATTTTCTGGGATGGATCACGTAGTAATGTGTTTCCACACTGCAACAGTGAGTTAAACCTGGATACAATCTATATTTTAGAGGATAACACAGGTTATGTCAGGGTAGGTCTGGTATTTGCCATCATCTGGCTCATACTTTCGCATTTTTCGCATACTTGTTGGCCAGATACTGGGCGCTTTCAAGTTTGGATCACGTATTAATATGGTACCACACTGAAACAGTGAGTTAATCCTGGATTCGATCTATATATTAGAGGGTAACACCGGTTAGGTTTGGGTTAGGTCTGGTGTTTGCCTTCATCTGGCTCATGGTTCCGCATTTTTCGCGTACTTGTTGGCCAGATCCTGGGCGTTTTCTGGTTTGGATCACGTAGTAATGTGTTTCCACACTGCAACAGTGAGTTAAACCTGGATACAATCTATATATTAGAGGGTAACACCGGTTAAGTCAGGGTAGGTCTGGTATTTGCCATCATCTGGCTCATACTTTCGCATTTTTCGCATACTTGTTGGCCAGATACTGGGCGCTTTAAAGTTTGGATCACGTATTAATGTGGTACCACACTGAAACAGTGAGTTAATCCTGGATTCGATCTATATATTAGAGGGTAACACCGGTTAGGTTTGGGTTAGGTCTGGTATTTGCCATCATCTGTCTCATACTTTCGCATTTTTCGCATACTTGTTGGCCAGATCCAGGGCGATTTCTGTTTTGGATCACGTAGTAATGTGTTTCCACACTGCAACAGTGAGTTAAACCTGGATACAATCTATATATTAGAGGGTAACACCGGTTAAGTCAGGGTAGGTCTGGTATTTGCCATCATCTGGCTCATACTTTCGCATTTTTCGCATACTTGTTGGCCAGATACTGGGCGTTCTTTGATTTGGATCACGTAGTAATGTAGAACCACTCTGAAACAGTGAGTTAATCTTGGATTCGATCTATATATTAGAGGGTAAGGCCGGTTAGGTTTGGGTTAGGTCTGGTATTTGCCATCATCTGGCTCATACTTTCGCATTTTTCGCATACTTGTTGGCCAGATCCAGGGCGCTTTCAAGTTTGGATCACGTATTAATGTGGTACCACACTGAAACAGTGAGTTAATCCTGGATTCGATCTATATATTAGAGGGTAACACCGGTTAGGTTTGGGTTAGGTCTGGTATTTGCCATCAACTGGCTCATACTTTCGCATTTTTCGCATACTTGTTGGCCAGATCCAGGGCGGTCTCTGTTTTGGATCACGTAGTATTGTGTTTCCACACTGCAACAGTGAGTTAAACCTGGATACAATCTATATTTTAGAGGATAACACAGGTTATGTCAGGGTTAGGTCTGGTATTTGCCATCATCTGGCTCATACATTCGCGTTTTTCGCATACTTGTTGGCCGGATCCTGGGCGTCTTCTGGTTTGGATCACGTAGTAATGTGGTACCACACTGAAACAGTGAGTTAATCCTGGATTCAATCTATATATTAGAGGGTAACACCGGTTAGGTTTGGGTTAGGTCTAGTATTTGCCATCATCTGGCTCACACTTTCGCATTTTTCGCATACTTGTTGGCCAGATACTGGGCGTTTTTTGATTTGGATCACGTAGTAATGTAGAACCACTCTGAAACAGTGAGTTAAACCTGGAATCGATCTATATATTAGAGGGTAACACCGGTTAGGTTTGGGTTAGGACTGGTATTTGCTATCATCTGGCTCATACTTTCGCATTTTCCGCATACTTGTTGGCCAGATACTGGGCGTTTTTTGATTTGGATCACGTAGTAATGTAGAACCACTCTGAAACAGTGAGTTAAACCTGGAATCGATCTATATATTAGAGGGTAACACCGGTTAGGTTTGGGTTAGGACTGGTATTTGCTATCATCTGGCTCATACTTTCGCATTTTTCGCATACTTGTTGGCCAGATCCAGGGCGTATTCAGGTTTGTATCACATAGTAATGTGGTACCACTCTGAAACAGCGAGTTAATCCTGGATAAATTTTCTGTATATTAGAGGGTAACACCAGTTAGGTTTGGGTTAGGTGTGGTATTTGCCATCATCTGGCTCATACTTTCGCATTTTCCGCATACATGCTGGCCAGATCCTGGGCGTTTTCTGGTTTGGATAACGTAGTAATGTAGAACCACTCTGAAACAGTGAGTTAAACCTGGATTCAATCTATATTTTAGAGGATAACGGCGGTTAAGTCAGGGTAGGTCTGGTATTTGCCATCATCTGGCTCATACTTTCGCATTTTTCGCATACTGGTTGGCCAGATACTGGGCGTTTTTTGATTTGGATCACGTAGTAATGTAGAACCACTCTGAAACAGTGAGTTAAACCTGGATTCGATCTATATATTAGAGGGTAACACCGGTTAGGATTTGGTTAGGTCTGGTATTTGCTATCATGTGGCTCATGCTTCCGCATTTTTCACCTACTTGTTGGCCAGATACTGGGCGTCTTCTGGGTTGGATCACGTAGTAATGTGTTTCCACACTGCAACAGTGAGTTGAACCTGGATTCAATCTATATTTTGGAGGATAACACCGCTTAGGTCAGGGTTAGGTCTAGTATTTGCCATCATCTGGCTCACACTTTCGCATTTTTCGCATACTTGTTGGCCAGATCCTGGGCGTTTTCTGGTTTGGATCACGTAGTAACGTGTTTCCACACTGCAACAGTGAGTTAAACCTGGATTCGATCTATATATTAGAGGGTAACACCGGTTAGGTTTGGGTTAGGTCTGGTATTTGCCATCATCTGGCTCATTCTTTCGCATTTTCCGCATACTTGTTGGCCAGATACTGGGCGTTTTTTGATTTGGATCACGTAGTAATGTAGAACCACTCTGAAACAGTGAGTTAAACCTGGATTCGATCTATATATTAGAGGGTAACAACGGTTACGTCAGGGTTAGGTCTAGTATTTGCCATCATCTGGCTCACACTTTCGCATTTTGCGCATACTTGTTGGCCAGATCCAGGGCGTTTTCTGGTTTGGATCACGTAGTAATATGGAACCACACTGAAACAGTGAGTTAAACCTGGATTCAATCTATATTTTAGAGGATAACACTGGTTAGGTCAGGGTTAGGTCAGTTAATTGCCATCATTTGGCTCATATCTTCGCATTTTTCGCCTACTTATTGGCCAGATCCTGGGCGTTTTCTGGTTTGGATCACGTTGTAATGTGGTTCCACACAGCAACAGTGAGTTAAACCTGGATACAATCTATATTTTAGAGGATAACACCGGTTATGTCAGGGTTAGGTCCGGTGTTTGCCATCATCTGGCTCATACACTCGTATTTTTCGCATACTCGTTGGCCAGATCCTGGGCGTCTTCTGGTTTGGATCACGTAGTAATGTGGTACCACACTGAAACAGTGAGTTAATCCTGGATTCAATCTATATATTAGAGGGTAACACCGGTTAGGTTTGGGTTAGGTGTGGTATTTGCCATAATCTGGCTCATACTTTCGCATTTTTCGCATACATGTTGGCCAGATCCAGGGCGTTTTCTGGTTTGGATCACGTAGTAATATGGAACCACACTGAAACAGTGAGTTAAACCTGGATTCAATCTATATGTTAGTGGATAACGGCGGTTAAGTCAGGGTAGGTCTGGTGTTTGCGATCATCTGGCTCATACTTTCGCATTTTTCGCATACTTGTTGCTCAGCTCCTGGGCGTCTTCTGGTTTGGATCACGTAGTAATGTAGAACCACTCTGAAACAGTGAGTTAAACCTGGATTCAATCTATATTTTAGAGGATAACGGCGGTTAAGTCAGGGTAGGTCTGGTATTTGCCATCATCTGGCTCATACTGTCGCATTTTTCGCATACTGGTTGGCCAGATCCAGGGCGTTTTTTGATTTGGATCACGTAGTAATGTAGAACCACTCTGAAACAGTGTGTTAAACCTGGATTCGATCTATATATTAGAGGGTAACACCGGTTAGGATTTGGTTAGGTCTGGTATTTTCTATCATCTGGCTCATGCTTCCGCATTTTTCGCATTCTTGTTGGCCAGATCCTGGGCGTTTTCTGGTTTGGATCACATAGTAATGTGGTATCACACTGAAACAGCGAGTTAATCCTGGATTCGATCTATATATTAGAGGGTAACACCGGATAGGTTTGGGTTAGGTCTGGTGTTTGCCATCATCTGGCTCATACTTTCGCATTCTTCGCATTCTTGTTGGCCAGATCCTGGGCGTTTTCTGGTTTGGATCACATAGTAATGTGGTACCACACTGAAACAGCGAGTTAATCCTGGATTCGATCTATATATTAGGGGGTTACACCGGTTAGGTTTGGGTTAGTTCTGGTGTTTGCTATCATCTGGCTCATACTTTCGTATTTTTCGCATACTTGTTGGCCAGATACAGGGCGTATTCAGGTTTGGATCACATAGTAATGTGGTATCACACTGAAACAGCGAGTTAATCCTGGATTCGATCTATATATTAGAGGGTAACACCGTTTAGGTTTGGGTTAGGTCTGGTATTTGCCATCATCTGGCTCATACTTTCGCATTTTTCGCGTACTTGTTGGCCAGATACTGGGCGTTTTCTCGTTTGGATCACGTAGTAATGTGGTACCACACTTAAACAGCGAGTTAATCCTGGATTCGATCTATATATTAAGGGGTTACACCGGTTAGGTTTGGGTTAGGTCTGGTATTTGCTATCATCTGGCTCATACTTTCGCATTTTTCACCTACTTCTTGGCCAGATCCTGGGCGTTTTCTGGTTCGGATCACGTAGTAATGTGTTTCCACACTGCAACAGTGAGTTAAACCTGGATTCGATCTATATATTAGAGGGTAACACCGGTTAGGTTTGGGTTAGGTCTGGTGTTTGCCTTCATCTGGCTCATGGTTCCGCATTTTTCGCATACTTGTTGGCCAGATCCTGGGCGTTTTCTGGTTTGGATCACGTAGTAATGTGTTTCCACACTGCAACAGTGAGTTAAACCTGGATTCAATCTATATTTTAGAGGATAACACCGGTTAAGTCAGGGTAGGTCTGGTATTTGCCATCATCTGGCTCATACTTTCGCATTTTCCGCATACCTGTTGGCCAGATACTGGGCGTTTTTTGATTTGGATCACGTAGTAATGTAGAACCACTCTGAAACAGTGAGTTAAACCTGGATTCGATCTATATATTAGATGGTAACACCGGTTAGGTCAGGGTTAGGTCTAGTATTTGCCATCATCTGGCTCACACTTTCGCATTTTTCGCATACTTGTTGGCCAGATCCAGGGCGTTTTCTGGTTTGGATCACGTAGTAATATGGAACCACACTGAAACAGTGAGTTAAACCTGGATTCAATCTATATTTTAGAGGATAACACTGGTTAGGTCAGGGTTAGGTCAGTTAATTACCATCATTTGGCTCATATCTTCGCATTTTTCGCCTACTTATTGGCTAGATCCTGGGCGTTTTCTGGTTTGGATCACGTAGTAATGTGGTTCCACACAGCAACAGTGAGTTAAACCTGGATACAATCTATATTTTAGAGGATAACACCGGTTAGGTCAGGGTTAGGTCCGGTGTTTGCCATCATCTGGCTCATTCACTCGTATTTTTCGCATACTCGTTGGCCAGATCCTGGGCGTCTTCTGGTTTGGATCACGTAGTAATGTGGTACGACACTGAAACGGTGAGTTAATCCTGGATTCAATCTATATATTAGAGGGTAACACCGGTTAGGTTTGGGTTAGGTGTGGTATTTGCCATCATCTGGCTCATACTTTCGCATTTTTCGCATACTTGTTGGCCAGATCCAGGGCGTTTTCTGGTTTGGATCACGTAGTAATATGGAACCACACTGAAACAGTGAGTTAAACCTGGATTCAATCTATATGTTAGTGGATAACGGCGGTTAAGTCAGGGTAGGTCTGGTGTTTGCGATCATCTGGCTCATACTTTCGCATTTTTCGCATACTTGTTGCTCAGCTCCTGGGCGTTTTCTGGTTTGGATCACGTAGTAATGTAGAAACCACTCTGAAACAGTGAGTTAAACCTGAATTCAATCTATATATTAGAGGGTAATACCGGTTAGGTTTGGGTTAAGTGTGGTATTTGCCATCATCTGGCTCATACTTTCGCATTTTCCGCATACATGCTGGCCAGATCCTGGGCGTTTTCTGGTTTGGATCACGTAGTAATGTAGAACCACTCTGAAACAGTGAGTTAAACCTGGATTCAATCTATATTTTAGAGGATAACGGCGGTTAAGTCAGGGTAGGTCTGGTATTTGCCATCATCTGGCTCATACTGTCGCATTTTTCGCATACTTGTTGGCCAGATCCAGGGCGTTTTTTGATTTGGATCACGTAGTAATGTAGAACCACTCTGAAACAGTGTGTTAAACCTGGATTCGATCTATATATTAGAGGGTAACACCGGTTAGGATTTGGTTAGGTCTGGTATTTGCTATCATCTGGCTCATACTTTCGCATTTTTCGCGTACTTGTTGGCCAGATACTGGGCGTTTTCTCGTTTGGATCACGTAGTAATGTGGTACCACACTTAAACAGCGAGTTAATCCTGGATTCGATCTATATATTAGGGGGTTACACCGGTTAGGTTTGGGTTAGGTCTGGTATTTGCTATCATCTGGCTCATACTTTCGCATTTTTCGCGTACTTGTTGGCCAGATCCAGGGCGGTCTCTGTTTTGGATCACGTAGTATTGTGTTTCCACACTGCAACAGTGAGTTAAACCTGGATACAATCTATATATTAGAGGGTAACACCGGCTAGGTTTGGGTTAGGTCTGGTATTTGCCATCATCTGGCTCATACTTTCGCATTTTACGCGTACTTGTTGGCCAGATACTGGGCGTTTTCTCGTTTGGATCACGTAGTAATGTGGTACCACACTTAAACAGCGAGTTAATCCTGGATTCGATCTATATATTAGGGGGTTACACCGGTTAGGTTTGGGTTAGGTCTGGTATTTGCTATCATCTGGCTCATACTTTCGCATTTTTCACCTACTTGTTGGCCAGATACTGGGCGTTTTCTGGGTTGGATCACGTAGTAATGTGATTCCACACTGCAACAGTGAGTTAAACCTGGATTCAATCTATATTTTAGAGGATAACACCGGTTAGGTCAGGGTTAGGTCTAGTATTTGCCATCATCTGGCTCACACTTTCGCATTTTTCGCATACTTGTTGGCCAGATACTGGGCGTTTTTTGATTTGGATCACGTAGTAATGTAGAACCACTCTGAAACAGTGAGTTAAACCTGGATTCGACCTATATATTAGAGGGTAACACCGGTTAGGTTTGGGTTAGGTCTGGTATTTGCCATCATCTGGCTCATACTTTTGCATTTTTCGCGTACTTGTTGGCCAGATCCTGGGCGTTTTCTGGTTTGGATCACGTAGTAATGTGGTTCCACACAGCAACAGTGAGTTAAACCTGGATTCAATCTATATTTTAGAGGATAACAGTGGTTAGGTCAGGGTTAGGTCTGGTATTTGCCATCATCTGGCTCATACTTTCGCATTCTTCACCTACTTGTTGGCCAGATACTGGGCGTTTTCTGGTTTGGATCACGTAGTAATGTGTTTCCACACTGCAGCAGTGAGTTAAACCAGGATTCAATCTATATTTTAGAGGATAACACCGGTTAGGTCAGGGTTAGGTCTAGTATTTGCCATCATCTGGCTCATACTTTCGCATTCTTCACCTACTTGTTGGCCAGATACAGGGCGTTTTCTGGTTTGGATCACGTAGTAATGTGTTTCCACACTGCAACAGTAAGTTAAACCAGGATTCAATCTATATTTTAGAGGATAACACCGGTTAGGTCATGGTTAGGTCTGGTATTTGCCATCATCTGGCTCATACTTTCGCATTTTTCGCATACTTGTTGGCCAGATACTGGGCGTTTTCTGGGTTGGATCACGTAGTAATGTGGCACCACACTGCAACAGTGAGTTAAGCCTGCATTCAATCTATATTTTAGAGGATACCACCGGCTAGGCCAGGGTTAGGTCTGGTATTTGCCATCATCTGGCTCATACTTTCGCATTTTCCGCATACTTGTTGGCCAGATACTGGGCGATTTTTGATTTGGATCACGTAGTAATGTAGAGCCACTCTGAAACAGTGAGTTAAGCCTGAAATCAATCTATATTTTAGAGGATAAGACCGGTTAGGTCAGGGTTAAGTCTGGTATTTGCCATCATCTGGCTCATACTTTCGCATTTTCCGCATACTTGCTGGCCAGATCCTGGGCGTTTTCTGGTTTGGATCACGTAGTAATGTAGAACCACTCTGAAACAGTGAGTGAAACCTGGATTCAATCTATATTTTAGAGGATAACGGCGGTTAAGTCAGGGTAGGTCTGGTATTTGCCATCATCTGGCTCATACTTTCGCATTTTCCGCATACTTGCTGGCCAGATCCTGGGCGTCTTCTGGTTTGGATCACGTAGTAATGTAGAACCACTCTGAAACAGTGAGTGAAACCTGGATTCAATCTATATTTTAGAGGATAACGGCGGTTAAGTCAGGGTAGGTCTGGTATTTGCCATCATCTGGCTCATACTTTCGCATTTTTCACCTACTTGTTGGCCAGATACTGGGCGTTTTCAGGGTTGGATCACGTAGTAATGTGTTTCCACACTGCAACAGTGAGTTAAACCTGGATTCGATCTATATATTAGAGGGTAACACCGGTTAGGTTTTAGTTAGGTCTGGTATTTGCTATCATCTGGCTCATGCTTCCGCATTTTCCGCATACTTGCTGGCCAGATCCTGGGCGTCTTCTGGTTTGGATCACGTAGTAATGTAGAACCACTCTGAAACAGTGAGTGAAACCTGGATTCAATCTATATTTTAGAGGATAACGGCGGTTAAGTCAGGGTAGGTCTGGTATTTGCTATCATCTGGCTCATGCTTCCGCATTTTTCGCATACTTGTTGGCCAGATCCTGGGCGTTTTCTGGTTTGGATCACATAGTAATGTGGTATCACAATGAAACAGCGAGTTAATCCTAGATTCGACCTATATATTAGAGGGTAACACCGGTTAGGTTTTGGTTAGGTCTGGTATTTGCTATCATCTGGCTCATGCTTCCGCATTTTTCGCATACTTGTTGGCCAGATCCTGGGCGTTTTCTGGTTTTGATCACATAGTAATGTGGTATCACAATGAAACAGCGAGTTAATCCTGGATTCGACCTATATATTAGAGGGTAACACCGGTTAGGTTTGGGTTAGGTCTGGTATTTGCCATCATCTGGCTCATACTTTCGCATTTTTCGCGTACTTGTTGGCCAGATACTAGGCGTTTTCTCGGTTGGATCACGTAGTAATGTGGAACCACACTGAAACAGCGAGTTAATCCTGGATTCGATCTATATATTAGAGGGTAACACCGGTTAGGTTTGGGTTAGGTCTGGTGTTTGCTATCACCTGGCTCATATTTTCGTATTTTTCGCATACTTGTTGGCCAGATACAGGGCGTATTCAGGTTTGGATCACATAGTAATGTGGTATCACACCGAAACAGCGAGTTAATCCTGGATTCGATCTATATATTAGAGGGTAACACCGGTTAGGTTTGGGTTAGGTCTGGTATTTGCCATCATCTGGCTCATACTTTCGCATTTTTCGCGTACTTGTTGGCCAGATACTGGGCGTTTTCTCGTTTGGATCACGTTGTAATGTGTTACCACACTGAAACAGCGAGTTAATCCAGGATTCGATCTATATATTAGTGGGTAACACCGGTTAGGTTTAGGGTTAGGTCTGGTATTTGCCATCATTTGGCTCATATCTTCGCATTTTTCGCCTACTTATTGGCCAGATCCTGTGCGTTTTCTGGTTTGGATCGCGATGTAATGTGGTTCCACACAGCAACAGTGAGTTAAACCTGGATACAATCTATATTTTAGAGGATAACGCAGGTTAGGTCCGGGTTAGGTCTGGTATTTGCCATCATCTGGCTCATACATTCGCATTTTTCGCATACTTGTTGGCCAGATCCTGGGCGTCTTCTGGTTTGGATCACGTGGTAATGTGGCACCACACACAAACAGTGAGTTAAACCTGGATTCAATGTATATTTTAGAGGATAACACTGGTTAGGTCAGGGTTAGGTCAGTTAATTGCCATCATTTGGCTCATATCTTCGCATTTTTCGCCTACTTATTGGCCAGATCCTGGGCGTTTTCTGGTTTGGATCACGTAGTAAGGTGGTTCCACACAGCAACTGTGAGTTAAACCTGGATTCAATCTATATTTTAGAGGATAACACCGGTTAGGTCAGGGTTAGGTCTGTTAATTGCCATCATTTGACTCATATCTTCGCATTTTTCGCCTACTTGTTGGCCAGATTCTGGGCGTTTTCTGGTTTGGATCACGTAGTAATGTGGTTCCACACAGCAACAGTGAGTTAAACCTGGATACAATCTATATTTTGGAGGATAACACCGGTTAGGTCAGGGTTAGGTCTGGTATTTGCCATCATCTGGCTCATACTTTCGCATTTTTCGCATACTTGTTGGCCAGATCCTGGGCGTCTTCTGGTTTGGATCACGTAGTAAGGTGGTTCCACACAGCAACTGTGAGTTAAACCAGGATTCAATCTATATTTTAGAGGATAACACCGGTTAGGTCAGGGTTAGGTCCGGTATTTGCCATCATCTGGCTCATACATTCGTATTTTTCGCATACTCGTTGGCCAGATCCTGGGCGTCTTCTGGTTTGGATCACGTAGTAATGTGGTACCACACTGAAACAGTGAGTTAATCCTGGATTCAATCTATATTTTAGAGGATAACACCGGTTAGGTCAGGGTTAGGTCTGGTATTTGCCATCATCTGTCTCATACTTTTGCATTTTTCGCATACTTGATGGCCAGATCCGGGGCGTTTTCTGGTTTGGATCAGGTAGTAATGTAGAACCTCTCTGCAACAGTGAGTTAAACCTGGATTCGATCTATATTTTAGAGGATAACACCGGTTAGGTCAGGGTTAGGTCCGGTATTTGCCATCATCTGGCTCATACATTCGTATTTTTCGCATACTCGTTGGCCAGATCCTGGGCGTCTTCTGGTTTGGATCACGTAGTAATGTGGTACCACACTGAAACAGTGAGTTAATCCTGGATTCGATCTATATTTTAGAGGATAACACTGGTTAGGTCAGGGTTAGGTCTAGTATTTGCCATCATCTTGCTCACACTTTCGCATTTTTCGCATACTCGTTGGCCAGATCCTGGGCGTCTCCTGGTTTGGATCACGTAGTAATGTGGTACCAAACTGAAACAGTGAGTTAATCCTGGATTCGATCTATATTTTAGAGGATAACACTGGTTAGGTCAGGGTTAGGTCTAGTATTTGCCATCATCTGGCTCATACTTTCGCATTTTTCGCATACTTGTTGGCCAGATCCTGGGCGTTTTCTGTTTTGGATCACATGCTAATGTGGTAACACACTGAAACAGTGAAGTAATCCTGGATTCGATCTATATTTTAGAGGATAACACCGGTTAGGTCAGGGTTAGGTCTGGTATTTGCCATCATCTGGCTCATACTTTCGCATTTTTCGCATACTTGTTGGCCAGATACTGGGCGTTTTCTGGTTTGGATCACGTAGTAATGTGTTTCCACACTGCAACAGTGAGTTAAACCAGGATTCAATCTATATTTTAGAGGATAACACCGGTTAGGTCAGGGTTAGGTCTGGTATTTGCCATCATCTGGCTCATACTTTCGCATTTTTCGCATACTTGTTGGCCAGATACTGGGCGTTTTCTGGGTTGGATCACGTAGTAATGTGGTTCCACACTGCAACAGTGAGTCAAACCAGGATTCAATCTATATTTTAGAGGATAACACCGGTTAGGTCAGGGTTAGGTCTGGTATTTGCCATCATCTGGCTCATACTTTCGCTTTTTTCGCATACTTGTTGCCCAGATACTGGGCGTTTTCTGGTTTGGATCACGTAGTAATGTGGTTCCACACAGCAACAGTGAGTTAAACCTGGATTCAATCTATATTTTAGAGGATAACACCGGTTAGGTCAGGGTTAGGTCTGGTATTCGCCATCATCTGGCTCATACTTTCGCATTCTTCACCTACTTGTTGGCCAGATACTGGGCGTTTTCTGGTTTGGATCACGTAGTAATGTGTTTCCACACTGCAACAGTGAGTTAAACCAGGATTCAATCTATATTTTAGAGGATAACACCAGTTAGGTCAGGGTTAGGTCTGGTATTTGCCATCATCTGGCTCATACTTTCGCATTTTTCGCATACTTGTTGGCCAGATACTGGGCGTTTTCTGGGTTGGATCACGTAGTAATGTGTTTCCACACTGCAACAGTGAGTTAAACCTGGATTCAATCTCTATTTTGGAGGATAACACTGGCTAGGTCAGGGTTAGGTCCGGTATTTGCCATCATCTGTCTCATACTTTCGCATTTTTCGCATACTTATTGGCCAGATCCAGGGCGTTTTCTGGTTTGGATCACGTAGTAATATGGTACCACACTCAAACAGTCACTTAAACCTGGATTCAATCTATATACTAGAGGGTAACACCGGTTAGGTTTAGGGTTAGGTCTGGTATTTGCCATCATCTGGCTCATACTTTCGCATTTTTCGCATACTTGTTGGCCAGATCCTGGGTGGTTTCTGGTTTGGATCACGTAGTAGTGTAGATCCACTCTGAAACAGTGTGTTAAACCTGAATTCAATCTATATTTTAGAGGATAACATCGGCTAGGTCACTGTTAGGTCTGTTAAGTGCCATCATTTGGCTCATATCTTCGCATTTTTCGCCTACTTATTGGCCAGATCCTGGGCGTTTTCTGGTTTGGATCGCGTAGTAATGTGGTTCCACACAGCAACAGTGCGTTAAACCTGGATACAATCTATATTTTAGAGGATAACACAGGTTAGGTCAGGGTTAGGTCTGGTATTTGCCATCATCTGGCTCATACATTCGCGTTTTTCGCATACTTGTTGGCCAGATCCTGGGCGTCTTCTGGTTTGGATCACGTAGTAATGTGGCACCACACACAAACAGTGAGTTAAACCTGGATTCAATCTATATTTTAGAGGATAACGGCGGTTAAGTCAGGGTAGGTCTGGTATTTGCCATCATCTGGCCCACACTTTCGCATTTTTCGCATACTTGTTGGCCAGATCCAGGGCGTTTTCTGGTTTGGATCACGTAGTAATGTGTTTCCACACTGCAACAGTGAGTTAAACCTGGATTCGATCTATATATTAGAGGTTAACACCGGTTAGGTTTGGGTTAGGTCTGGTAATTGCCATCATCTGGCTCATACTTTCGCATTTTTCGCCTACCTGTTGGTCAGCTCCTGGCCGTTTTCTGATTTGGATCACGTAGTAATGTGGCACCACACTGCAACAGTGAGTTAAGCCTGCATTCAATCTATATTTTAGAGGATACCACCGGCTAGGCCAGGATTAGGTCTGGTATTTGCCATCATCTGGCTCATACTTTCGCATTTTCCGCATACTTGCTGGCCAGATCCTGGGCGTTTTCTGGTTTGGATCACGTAGTAATGTAGAACCACTCTGAAACAGTGAGTGAAACCTGGATTCAATCTATATTTTAGAGGATAACGGCGGTTAAGTCAGGGTAGGTCTGGTATTTGCCATCATCTGGCTCATACTTTCGCATTTTCCGCATACTTGCTGGCCAGATCCTGGGCGTCTTCTGGTTTGGATCACGTAGTAATGTAGAACCACTCTGAAACAGTGAGTGAAACCTGGATTCAATCTATATTTTAGAGGATAACGGCGGTTAAGTCAGGGTAGGTGTGGTATTTGCCATCATCTGGCTCATACTTTCGCATTTTTCACCTACTTGTTGGCCAGATACTGGGCGTTTTCTGGGTTGGATCACATAGTAATGTGGTATCACAATGAAACAGCGAGTTAATCCTAGATTCGACCTATATATTAGAGGGTAACACCGGTTAGGTTTTGGTTAGGTCTGGTATTTGCTATCATCTGGCTCATGCTTCCGCATTTTTCGCATACTTGTTGGCCAGATCCTGGGCGTTTTCTGGTTTGGATCACATAGTAATGTGGTATCACAATGAAACAGCGAGTTAATCCTGGATTCGACCTATGTATTAGAGGGTAACACCGGTTAGGTTTTGGTTAGGTCTGGTATTTGCTATCATCTGGCTCATGCTTCCGCATTTTTCGCATACTTGTTGGCCAGATCCAGGGCGTTTTCTGGTTTGGATCACGTAGTAATGTGTTTCCACACTGCAACAGTGAGTTAAACCTGGATTCGATCTATATATTAGAGGGTAACACCGGTTAGGTTTGGGTTAGGTCAGGTAATTGCCATCATCTGGCTCATACTTTCGCATTTTTCGCATACTTGTTGGCCAGATCCTGGGCGTTTTCTGGTTCGGATCACGTAGTAATGTGACGCCACACTCAAACAGTCACTTAAACCTGGATTCAATCTATATTTTAGAGGATAACACCGGTTAGGTCACGGTTAGGTCTGGTATTTGCCATCATCTGGCTCATAATTTCGCATTTTTCGCATACTTGTTGGCCAGATCCTGGGCGTTTTCTGTTTTGGATCACATACTAATGTGGCAACACACTGAAACAGTGAAGTAATCCTGGATTCGATCTATATATTAGAGGGTAACACCGGTTAGGTTTGGGATAGGTCTGGTATTTGCCATCATCTGGCTCATACTTTCGCATTTGTCGCATACTTGCTGGCCAGATCCTGGGCGTTTTCTGGTTTGGATCTCGTAGTAATGTGGTACCACACTGATACAGTGAGTTAATCCTGGATTCGATCTATTTATTAGAGGGTAACACCGGTTAGGTTTTGGTTAGGTCTGGTATTTGCTGTCATCTGGCTCATGCTTCCGCATTTTTCGCATACTTGTAGGCCAGATCCTGGGCGTTTTCTGGTTTGGATCGCGTAGTAATGTGGTTCCACACTGATACAGTGAGTTAAACCTGGATACAACCTATATTTTAGAGCGTAACACCGGTCAGGTTTGGGTTAGGTCTGATATTTGCCATCATCTGGCTCATACTGTCGCATTTTCCGCATACTTGCTGGCCGGATCCTGGGCGTTTTCTGTTTTGGATCACGTAGTAATGTGGTACCACACTGATACAGTGAGTTAATCCTGGATTCGATCTATATTTTAGAGGGTAACACCGGTTAGGTCAGGGTTAGGTCTGGTATTTGCCACCATCTGGCTCATACTTTCGCATTTTTCGCATACTTGTTGGCCAGATCCTGGGCGATTTCTGGTTTGGATCACATAGTAATGTGGTATCACACTGAAACAGCGAGTTAATCGTGGATTCGATCTATATATTAGAGGGTAACACCGGTTAGGTTTTGGTTAGGTCTGGTATTTGCATTCATCTGGCTCATGCTCCCGCATTCTTCGTATACTTGTTGGCCAGATCCTGGGCGTTTTCTGGTTTGGATCACGAAGTAATGTGGTTCCACACAGCAACAGTGAGTTAAACCTGGATACAATCTATATTTTAGAGGATAACACCGGTTAGGTCAGTGTTAGGTCTGGTATTTGCCGTCGTCTGCCTCATTCTTTCGCATTTTTCGCATACTTGTTGGCCAGATCCTGGGCGTTTTCTGGTTTGGATCACATAGTAATGTGGTATCACAATGAAACAGCGAGTTAATCCTGGATTCGACCTATATATTAGAGGGTAACACCGGTTAGGTTTTGGTTAGGTCTGGTATTTGCTATCATCTGGCTCATGCTTCCGCATTTTTCGCATACTTGTTGGCCAGATCCTGGGCGATTTCTGGTTTGGATCACATAGTAATGTGGTTCCACACAACAACAGTGAGTTAAACCTGGATACAATCTATATTTTAGAGGATAACACCGGTTAGGTCAGGGTTAGGTCTGGTATTTGCCGTCGTCTGCCTCATTCTTTCGCATTTCTCGCATACTTGTTGGCCAGATCCAGGGCGCTTTCAAGTTTGGATCACGTATTAATGTGATACCACACTGAAACAGTGAGTTAAACCTGGATACTATCTATATTTTAGAGGATAACACCGGTTAGGTCAGGGTTAGGTCTGGTATTTGCCATCATCTGGCTCATACATTCGCATTCTTCGCATACTTGTTGGCCAGATACTGGGCGTTTTCTGGGTTGGATCACGTATTAATGTGGTACCACACTGAAACAGTGAGTTAAACCTGGATGCTATCTATATTTTAGAGGATAACACCGGTTAGGTCAGGGTTAGGCCTGGTATTTGCCACCATCTGGCTCATAGTTTCGCATTTTTCGCATACTTGTTGGCCAGATCCTGGGCGTTTTCTGGTTTGGATCACGTAGTAATGTAGAAACCACTCTGAAACAGTGACTTAAACCTGAATTCAATCTATATTTTAGAGGATAACACCGGTTAGGTCAGGGTTAGGTCTGGTATTTGCCATCGTCTCGCTCACATCTTCGAATTTTTCGCATACTTGTTGGCCAGATCCTGGGCGTTTTCTGGTTTGGATCACGTAGTAATGTGGTTCCACACAGCAACAGGGAGTTAAACCTGGATTCAATCTATATTTTAGAGGATACCACCGGCTAGGCCAGGGTTAGGTCTGGTATTTGCCATCATCTGGCTCATACTTTCGCATTTTTCGCATACTTGTTGGCCAGATCCAGGGCGCTCTCAAGTTTGGATCACGTATTAATGTGGTACCACACTGAAACAGTGAGTGAATCCTGGATTCAGTCTATATTTTAGGGGATAACACCGGTTAGGTCAGGGTTAGGTCTGGTATTTGCCGTCGTCTGCCTCATTCTTTCGCATTTTTAGCATACTTGTTGGCCAGATCCAGGGCGTATTCAGGTTTGGATCACATAGTCATGTGGTATCACACTGAAACAGTGAGTTAATCTTGGATTCGATCTATATATTAGGGGGTATCACCGGTTAGGTTTTGGTTAGGTCTGGTATTTGCCTTCATCTGGCTCATGCTTCCGCATTTTTCGCATACTTGTAGGCCAGATCCTGGCCGTTTTCTGGTTTGGATCACGTAGTAATGTGGCACCACACACAAACAGTGAGTTAAACCTGGATTCAATCTATATTTTAGAGGATAATACCGGTTAGGTCAGGGTTAGGTCTGGTATTTGCCATCGTCTCGCTCACATCTTCGAATTTTTCGCATACTTGTTGGCCAGATCCTGGGCGTTTTCTGGTTTGGATCACGTAGTAATGTGGTTCGACACAGCAACAGCGAGTTAAACCTGGATTCAATCTATATATTAGAGGATAACACCGGTTAGGTCAGGGTTAGGCCTGGTATTTGCCACCATCTGGCTCATAGTTTCGCATTTTTCGCATACTTGTTGGCCAGATCCTGGGCGTTTTCTGGGTTGGATCAGTTAGTAGTGTGGTACCCCACTGAAACAGTGAAGTAATCCTGGATTCAATCTATATATTAGAGGGTAACACCGGTTAGGATTGGGTTAGGTCTGGTATTTGCCATCATCTGGCTCATACTTTCGCAATTTTCGCATACTTGTTGGCCAGATCCAGGGCGTATTCAGGTTTGGATCACATAGTAATGTGGTATCACACTGAAACGGTGAGTGAATCCTGGATTCAATCTATATTTTAGAGGATAACACCGGTTAGGTCAGGGATAGGTCTGGTATTTGCCGCCGTCTGCCTCATTCTTTCGCATTTTTAGCATACTTGTTGGCCAGATCCAGGGCGTATTCAGGTTTGGATCACATAGTAATGTGGTATCACACTGAAACAGTGAGTGAATCCTGGATTCAATCTATATTTTAGAGGATAACACCGGTTAGGTCAGGGTTAGGTCTGGTATTTGCCGTCGTCTGCCTCATTCTTTCGCATTTTTCGCATATTTGTTGACCAGATCCAGGGCGTTTTATAGTTTGGATCACGCATTAATGTGGTCCCCACTGAAACAGTGAGTTAAACCTGAATTCAATCTATATTTTAGAGGATAACACCGGTTAGGTCAGGGTTAGGTCTGTTAATTGCCATCATTTGGCTCATATCTTCGCATTTTTCGCCTACTTATTGGCCAGATCCTGGGCGTTTTCTGGTTTGGATCACGTAGTAATGTGGTTCCACACAGCAACAGTGAGTTAAACCTGGATACAATCTATATTTTAGAGGATAACACCGGTTAGGTTTGGGTTAGGTCTGGTATTTGCCATCATCAAGCTGATACTTTTGCATTTTTCGCATACTTGTTGGCCAGATCCGGGGCGTTTTCTGGTTTGGATCACGTAGTAATGTAGAACCACTCTGAAACAGTGAGTTAAACCTGGATTCAATCTATATTTTAGAGGATAACACCGGTTAGGTCAGGGTTAGGTCTGGTATTTGCCATCATTTGGCTCATATCTTCGCATTTTTCGCCTACTTATTGGCCAGATCCTGGGCGTTTTCTGGTTTGGATCACGTAGTAATGTGGTTCCACACAGCAACAGTGAGTTAAACCTGGATACAATCTATATTTTAGAGGATAACACCGGTTAGGTCAGGGTTAGGTCTGGCATTTGCCATCATTTGGCTCATATCTTCGCATTTTTCGCCTTCTTATTGGCCAGATCCTGGGCGTTTTCTGGTTTGGATCACGTAGTAATGTGGTACCACACTGAAACAGTGAGTTAAACCTGGATACAATCTATATATTAGAGGGTAACACCGGTTAGGTCAGGGTTAGGTCTGGTGTTTGCCTTCATCTGGCTCATGGTTCCGCATTTTTCGCTTACTTGTTGGCCAGGTCCCTGGGCGTTTTCTGGTTTGAATCACGTAGTAATGTGGTTCCACACAGCAACAGTGAGTTAAACCTGGATTCAATCTATATATTATAGGGTAACACCGGTTAGGTTAGGGTTAGGTCTGGTATTTGCCATCATGTGGCTCATACTTTCGCATTTTTCGCCTACTTATTGGCCAGATCCTGGGCGTTTTCTGGTTTGGATCACGTAGTAATGTGGTTCCACACAGCAACAGTGAGTTAAACCTGGATACAATCTATATTTTAGAGGATAACACCGGTTAGGTCAGGGTTAGGTCTGGTATTTGCCGTCGTCTGCCTCATTCTTTCGCATTTCTCGCATACTTGTTGACCAGATCCAGGGCGCTTTCAAGTTTGGATCACTTATTAATGTGGTACCACACTGAAACAGTGAGCTTAACCTGGATACTATCTATATTTTAGAGGATAACACCGGTTAGGTCAGGGTTAGGTCTGGTATTTGCCGTCGTCTGCCTCATTCTTTCGCATTTCTCGCATACTTGTTGACCAGATGCTGGGCGTTTTCTGGTTTGGATCACGTAGTAATGTGGTTCCACACAGCAACAGTGAGTTAAACCTGGATACAATCTATATTTTAGAGGATAACACCGGTTAGGTTAGGGTTAGGTCTGGTATTTGCCATCATGTGGCTCATACTTTCGCATTTTTCGCCTACTTATTGGCCAGATCCTGGGCGTTTTCTGGTTTGGATCACGTAGTAATGTGGTTCCACACAGCAACAGTGAGTTAAACCTGGATACAATCTATATTTTAGAGGATAACACCGGTTAGGTCAGGGTTAGGTCTGGTATTTGCCGTCGTCTGCCTCATTCTTTCGCATTTCTCGCATACTTGTTGACCAGATCCAGGGCGCTTTCAAGTTTGGATCACTTATTAATGTGGTACCACACTGAAACAGTGAGTTAAACCTGGATACTATCTATATTTTAGAGGATAACACCGGTTAGGTCAGGGTTAGGTCTGGTATTTGCCATCATCTGGCTCATACATTCGCATTTTTCGCATACTTGTTGGCCAGATGCTGGGCGTTTTCTGGTTTGGATCACGTAGTAATGTGGTTCCACACAGCAACAGTGAGTTAAACCTGGATACAATCTATATTTTAGAGGATAACACCGGTTAGGTCAGGGTTAGGTCTGGTATTTGCCATCATCTGGCTCATACATTCGCATTTTTCGCATACTCATTGCCCAGATCCTGGGCGTTTTCTGGTTTGGATCACGTAGTAATGTGTACCACACTGCAACAGTGAGTTAAACCTGGATTCAATCTATATATTAGAAGGTAACACCGGTTAGGTTTGGGTTAGGTCTGGTATTTGCCATCATCTGGCTCATACTGTCGCATTTTTCGCATACTTGTTGGCCCGATCCAGGGCGCTCTCAAGTTTGGATCACGTATTAATGTGGTACCACACTGAAACAGTGAGTTAATCCTGGATTCAATCTATATTTTAGAGGATAACACCGGTTAGGTCAGGGTTAGGTCTGGTATTTGCCGTCGTCTGCCCCATTCTTACGCATTTTTAGCATACTTGTTGGCCAGATCCTGGGCGTTTTCTGGATTGGATCACATAGTAATGTGGTATCACACTGAAACAGTGAGTTAAACCTGGATACAATCTATATTTTAGAGGATAACACCAGTTAGGTCAGGGTTAGGTCTGGTATTTGCCGTCGTCTGCCTCATTCTTTCGCATTTCTCGCATACTTGTTGACCAGATCCAGGGCGCTTTCAAGTTTGGATCACTTATTAATGTGGTACCACACTGAAACAGTGAGTTAAACCTGGATACTATCTATATTTTAGAGGATAACACCGGTTAGGTCAGGGTTAGGTCTGGTATTTGCCATCATCTGGCTCATACATTCGCATTTTTCGCATACTTGTTGGCCAGATGCTGGGCGTTTTCTGGTTTGGATCACGTAGTAATGTGGTTCCACACAGCAACAGTGAGTTAAACCTGGATACAATCTATATTTTAGAGGATAACACCGGTTAGGTCAGGGTTAGGTCTGGCATTTGCCATCATTTGGCTCATATCTTCGCATTTTTCGCCTTCTTATTGGCCAGATCCTGGGCGTTTTCTGGTTTGGATCACGTAGTAATGTGGTACCACACTGAAACAGTGAGTTAAACCTGGATACAATCTATATATTAGAGGGTAACACCGGTTAGGTCAGGGTTAGGTCTGGTGTTTGCCTTCATCTGGCTCATGGTTCCGCATTTTTCGCTTACTTGTTGGCCAGGTCCCTGGGCGTTTTCTGGTTTGAATCACGTAGTAATGTGGTTCCACACAGCAACAGTGAGTTAAACCTGGATTCAATCTATATATTATAGGGTAACACCGGTTAGGTTAGGGTTAGGTCTGGTATTTGCCATCATGTGGCTCATACTTTCGCATTTTTCGCCTACTTATTGGCCAGATCCTGGGCGTTTTCTGGTTTGGATCACGTAGTAATGTGGTTCCACACAGCAACAGTGAGTTAAACCTGGATACAATCTATATTTTAGAGGATAACACCGGTTAGGTCAGGGTTAGGTCTGGTATTTGCCGTCGTCTGCCTCATTCTTTCGCATTTCTCGCATACTTGTTGACCAGATCCAGGGCGCTTTCAAGTTTGGATCACTTATTAATGTGGTACCACACTGAAACAGTGAGCTTAACCTGGATACTATCTATATTTTAGAGGATAACACCGGTTAGGTCAGGGTTAGGTCTGGTATTTGCCGTCGTCTGCCTCATTCTTTCGCATTTCTCGCATACTTGTTGACCAGATCCAGGGCGCTTTCAAGTTTGGATCACTTATTAATGTGGTACCACACTGAAACAGTGAGTTAAACCTGGATACTATCTATATTTTAGAGGATAACACCGGTTAGGTCAGGGTTAGGTCTGGTATTTGCCATCATCTGGCTCATACATTCGCATTTTTCGCATACTTGTTGGCCAGATGCTGGGCGTTTTCTGGTTTGGATCACGTAGTAATGTGGTTCCACACAGCAACAGTGAGTTAAACCTGGATACAATCTATATTTTAGAGGATAACACCGGTTAGGTCAGGGTTAGGTCTGGTATTTGCCATCATCTGGCTCATACATTCGCATTTTTCGCATACTCATTGCCCAGATCCTGGGCGTTTTCTGGTTTGGATCACGTAGTAATGTGTACCACACTGCAACAGTGAGTTAAACCTGGATTCAATCTATATATTAGAAGGTAACACCGGTTAGGTTTGGGTTAGGTCTGGTATTTGCCATCATCTGGCTCATACTGTCGCATTTTTCGCATACTTGTTGGCCCGATCCAGGGCGCTCTCAAGTTTGGATCACGTATTAATGTGGTACCACACTGAAACAGTGAGTTAATCCTGGATTCAATCTATATTTTAGAGGATAACACCGGTTAGGTCAGGGTTAGGTCTGGTATTTGCCGTCGTCTGCCCCATTCTTACGCATTTTTAGCATACTTGTTGGCCAGATCCTGGGCGTTTTCTGGATTGGATCACATAGTAATGTGGTATCACACTGAAACAGTGAGTTAAACCTGGATACAATCTATATTTTAGAGGATAACACCGGTTAGGTCAGGGTTAGGTCTGGTATTTGCCGTCGTCTGGCTCATACTTTTGCATTTTTCGCATACTTGTTGGCCAGATCCTGGGCGACTTCTGGTTTGGATCACGTAGTAATGTAGAACCACTCTGAAACAGTGAGTTAAACCTGGATACAATCTATATTTTAGAGGATAACACCGGTTAGGTCAGGGTTAGGTCTGTTAATTGCCATCATTTGACTCATATCTTCGCATTTTTCGCCTACTTGTTGGCCAGATCCAGGGCGTTTTCTGGTTTGGATCACGGAGTAATGTGGTTCTACACAGCAACAGTGAGTTAAACCTGGATACAATCTATATTTTAGAGGATAACACCAGTTAGGTCAGGGTTAGGTCTGGTATTTGCCGTCGTCTGGCTCATACTTTTGCATTTTTCGCATACTTGTTGGCCAGATCCGGGGCGTTTGCTGGTTTGGATCACGTAGTAATGTAGAACCACTCTGAAACAGTGAGTTAAACCTGGATTCAATCTATATATTAGAGGATAACACCGGTTAGGTCAGGGTTAGGTCTGGTATTTGGCTTCATCTGGCTCATACATTCGCATTTTTCGCATACTTGTTGACCAGATCCAGGGCGCTTTCAAGTTTGGATCACGTATTAATGTGGTACCACACTGAAACAGTGAGTTAACCCTGGATTCAATCTATATTTTAGAGGATAACTCCGGTTAGGTCAGGGTTAGATCTGGTATTTGCCATCTTCTGGCTCATACATTCGCATTTTTCGCATACTTGTTGGCCAGATCCTGGGCAACTTCTGGTTTGGATCACGTAGTAATGTAGAACCACTCTGAAACAGTGAGTTAAACCTGGATTCAATCTATATTTTAGAGGATAACACCGGTTAGGGCAGGGTTAGGTCTGGTATTTGCCATCATCTGGCTCATACATTCGCATTTTTCGCATACTTGTTGGCCAGATCCTGGGCGTCTTCTGGTTTGGATCACGTAGTAAAGGGCACCACACTGCAACAGTGTGTTAAACCTGAATTCAATCTATATTTTAGAGGATAACACCGGTTAGGTCAGGGTTAGGTCTGTTAATTGCCATCATTTGACTCATATCTTCGCATTTTTCGCCTACTTGTTGGCCAGATTCTGGGCGTTTTCTGGTTTGGATCACGTAGTAATGTGGTTCCACACAGCAACAGTGAGTTAAACCTGGATACAATCTATATTTTGGAGGATAACACCGGTTAGGTCAGGGTTAGGTCTGGTATTTGCCATCATCTGGCTCATACATTCGCATTTTTCGCATACTTGTTGGCCAGATCCTGGGCAACTTCTGGTTTGGATCACGTAGTAATGTAGAACCACTCTGAAACAGTGAGTTAAACCTGGATTCAATCTATATTTTAGAGGATAACACCGGTTAGGGCAGGGTTAGGTCTGGTATTTGCCGTCGTCTGCCTCATTCTTTCGCATTTTTCGCATACTTGTTGGCCCGATCCAGGGCGCTCTCAAGTTTGGATCACGTATTAATGTGGTACCACTCTGAAACAGTGAGTTAAACCTGGATTCAATCTATATTTTAGAGGATAACACCGGTTAGTTCAGGGTTAGGTCTGGTATTTGCCATCATCTGCCTCATACTTTCGCATTTTTCGCATACTTGTTGGCCAGATCCAGGGCGCATTCAAGTTTGGATCACGTATTAATGTGGTACCACACTGAAACAGTGAGTTAAACCTTAATTCAATCTATATTTTAGAGGATAACACCGGTTAGGTCAGGGTTAGGTCTGGTATTTGCCATCATCTGGCTCATACTTTTGCAATTTTCGCATACTTGTTGGCCAGATCCGGGGCGTTTTCTGGTTTGGATCACGTAGTAATGTGGTTCCACACAGCAACAGTGAGTTAAACCTGGATACAATCTATATATTAGAAGGTAACACCGGTTAGGTTTGGGTTAGATCTGGTATTTGCCATCATCTGGCCCATACTGTCGCATTTTTCGCATACTTGATGGCCAGATCCTGGGCGTTTTCTGGTTTGGATCACGTAGTAATGTGGTACCACACTGAAACAGTGAGCTAATCCTGGATTCGATCTATATATTAGACGGTAACACCGGTTAGGTCAGGGTTAGGTCTGGTATTTGCTATCACCTGGCTCATACTTTCGCATTTTTCGCATACTGATTGGCCAGATCCTGGGCGTTTTCTGGTTTGGATCACGTAGTAATGTGGTTCCACACAGCAACAGTGAGTTAAACCTGGATTCAATCTATATTTTAGAGGATAACTCCGGTTAGGTCAGGGTTAGGTCTGGTATTTGCCATCATCTGGCTCATACTTTTGCAATTTTCGCATACTTGTTGGCCAGATCCGGGGCGTTTTCTGGTTTGGTTCACGTAGTAATGTGTACCACACTCCAACAGTGAGTTAATCCTGGATTCAATCTATATTTTAGAGGATAACACCGGTTAGGACAGGGTTAGGTCTGGTATTTGCCATCATCTGGCTCATACTTTTGCAATTTTCGCATACTTGTTGGCCAGATCCGGGGCGTTTTCTGGTTTGGTTCACGTAGTAATGTGTACCACACTGCAACAGTGAGTTAATCCTGGATTCAATCTATATTTTAGAGGATAACACCGGTTAGGTCAGGGTTAGGTCTGGTATTTGCCATCATCTGCCTCATACTTTCGCATTTTTCGCATACTTGTTGGCCAGATCCTGGGCGTTTTCTGGTTTGGATCACGTAGTAATGTAGAACCACTCTGAAACAGTGAGTTAAACCTGGATTCAATCTATATTTTAGAGGATAACACCGGTTAGGTCAGGGTTAGGTCTGGTATTTGCCATCATCAGGCTCATACATTCGCATTTTTCGCATACTTGTTGGCCAGATCCAGGGCGTTTTCTAGTTTGGATCACGTAGTAATGTGGTTCCACACAGCAACAGTGAGTTAAACCTGAATTCAATCTATATTTTAGAGGATAACACCGGTTAGGTCAGGGTTAGGTCTGTTAATTGCCATCATTTGGCACATATCTTCGCATTTTTCGCCTACTTATTGGCCAGATCCTGGGCGTTTTCTGGTTTGGATCACGTAGTAATGTGGTTCCACACAGCAACAGTGAGTTAAACCTGGATACAATCTATATTTTAGAGGATAACACCGGTTAGGTCAGGGTTAGGTCTGGTATTTGCCGTCGTCTGCCTCATTCATTCGCATTTTTCGCATACTTGTTGGCTAGATCCAGGGCGCTTTCAAGTTTGGATCACGTATTAATGTGGTACCACACTGAAACAGTGAGTTAATCCTGGATTCAATCTATATTTTAGAGGATAACACCGGTTAGGTCAGGGTTAGGTCTGGTATTTGCCGTCGTCTGCCTCATTCATTCGCATTTTTCGCATACTTGTTGGCTAGATCCAGGGCGCTTTCAAGTTTGGATCACGTATTAATGTGGTACCACACTGAAACAGTGAGTTAAACCTGGATTCAATCTATATTTTAGAGGATAACACCGGTTAGTTCAGGGTTAGGTCTGGTATTTGCCATCATCTGCCTCATACTTTCGCATTTTTCGCATACTTGTTGGCCAGATCCAGGGCGCATTCAAGTTTGGATCACGTATTAATGTGGTACCACACTGAAACAGTGAGTTAAACCTTAATTCAATCTATATTTTAGAGGATAACACCGGTTAGGTCAGGGTTAGGTCTGGTATTTGCCATCATCTGGCTCATACTTTTGCAATTTTCGCATACTTGTTGGCCAGATCCGGGGCGTTTTCTGGTTTGGTTCACGTAGTAATGTGGTTCCACACAGCAACAGTGAGTTAAACCTGGATACAATCTATATATTAGAAGGTAACACCGGTTAGGTTTGGGTTAGATCTGGTATTTGCCATCATCTGGCCCATACTGTCGCATTTTTCGCATACTTGATGGCCAGATCCTGGGCGTTTTCTGGTTTGGATCACGTAGTAATGTGGTACCACACTGAAACAGTGAGCTAATCCTGGATTCGATCTATATATTAGAGGGTAACACCGGTTAGGTCAGGGTTAGGTCTGGTATTTGCTATCACCTGGCTCATACTTTCGCATTTTTCGCATACTGATTGGCCAGATCCTGGGCGTATTCTGGTTTGGATCACGTAGTAATGTGGTTCCACACAGCAACAGTGAGTTAAACCTGGATTCAATCTATATTTTAGAGGATAACTCCGGTTAGGTCAGGGTTAGGTCTGGTATTTGCCATCATCTGGCTCATACTTTTGCAATTTTCGCATACTTGTTGGCCAGATCCGGGGCGTTTTCTGGTTTGGTTCACGTAGTAATGTGTACCACACTCCAACAGTGAGTTAATCCTGGATTCAATCTATATTTTAGAGGATAACACCGGTTAGGACAGGGTTAGGTCTGGTATTTGCCATCATCTGGCTCATACTTTTGCAATTTTCGCATACTTGTTGGCCAGATCCGGGGCGTTTTCTGGTTTGGTTCACGTAGTAATGTGTACCACACTGCAACAGTGAGTTAATCCTGGATTCAATCTATATTTTAGAGGATAACACCGGTTAGGTCAGGGTTAGGTCTGGTATTTGCCATCATCTGCCTCATACTTTCGCATTTTTCGCATACTTGTTGGCCAGATCCTGGGCGTTTTCTGGTTTGGATCACGTAGTAATGTAGAACCACTCTGAAACAGTGAGTTAAACCTGGATTCAATCTATATTTTAGAGGATAACACCGGTTAGGTCAGGGTTAGGTCTGGTATTTGCCATCATCAGGCTCATACATTCGCATTTTTCGCATACTTGTTGGCCAGATCCAGGGCGTTTTCTAGTTTGGATCACGTAGTAATGTGGTTCCACACAGCAACAGTGAGTTAAACCTGAATTCAATCTATATTTTAGAGGATAACACCGGTTAGGTCAGGGTTAGGTCTGCTAATTGCCATCATTTGGCACATATCTTCGCATTTTTCGCCTACTTATTGGCCAGATCCTGGGCGTTTTCTGGTTTGGATCACGTAGTAATGTGGTTCCACACAGCAACAGTGAGTTAAACCTGGATACAATCTATATATTAGAGGGTAACACCGGTTAGGTTTGGGTTAGGTCTGGTATTTGCCATCATCTGGCTCACACTTTCGCATTTGTCGCATACTTGTTGGCCAGATCCTGGGCGGTTTCTGGTTTGGATCACATACTAATGTGGCATCACACTGAAACAGTGAGTTAAACCTGGATACAATCTATATATTAGAGGGTAACACCGGTTAGGTTTGGGTTAGGTCTGGTATTTGCCATCATCTGGCTCATGCTTCCGCATTTTTCGCATACTTGTTGGCCAGATCCTGGGCGTTTTCTGGTTTGGATCACGTAGTAATGTGGTACCACACTGAACCAGTGAGTTAATCCTGGATTCAATCTATATTTTGGAGGATAACACCGGTTAGGTCAGGGTTAGGTCTGGTATTTGCCATCATCTGGCACATACTTTCGCATTTTTCGCATACTTGTTGGCCAGATCCTGGGCGGTTTCTGGTTTGGATCACGTAGTAATGTGGCACCACACTCAATCAGTCAGTTAAACCTTGATTCAATCTATATTTTAGAGGACAACATCGGTTAGGTCAGGGTTAGGTCTGGTATTTGCCATCATCAGGCTCATACATTCGCATTTTTCGGCTACTTATTGGCCAGATCCTGGGCGTTTTCTGGTTTGGATCACGTAGTAATGTGGATCCACACAGCAACAGTGAGTTAAACCTGGATACAATCTATATTTTAGAGGATAACACCGGTTAGGTCAGGGTTAGGTCTGGTATTTGCCTTCATCTGGCTCATGCTTCCGCATTTTTCGCATACTTGTTGGCCAGATCCTGGACGTTTGCTGGGTTGGATCAGGTAGTAGTGTGGTACCGCACTGAAACAGTGAAGTAATCCTGGATTCGATCTATATATTAGAGGGTAACACCGGTTAGGTCAGGGTTAGGTCTGGTATTTGCCTTCATCTGGCTCATGCTTCCGCATTTTTCGCATACTTGTTGGCCAGGTCCTGGGCGTTTTCTGGTTTGGATCACGTAGTAATGTAGAACCACTCTGAAACAGTGAGTTAAACCTGGATTCAATCTATATTTTAGAGGATAACACCGGTTAGGTCAGGGTTAGGTCTGGTATTTGCCATCATCTGGCTCATACATTCGCATTTTTCGCATACTTGTTGGCCAGATCCTGGGCGTTTTCTGGTTTGGATCACGTAGTAATGTAGAACCACTCTGAAACAGTGAGTTAAACCTGGATTCAATCTATATTTTAGAGGATAACACCGGTTAGGTCAGGGTTAGGTCTGTTAATTGCCATCATTTGGCTCATACTTTTGCATTTTTCGCATACTTGTTGGCCAGATCCTGGGCGTTTTCTGGGTTCGATCTGGCGATAGTGTGGTACCGCACTGAAATAGTGAAGTAATCCTGGATTCGATCTATATATTAGTGGGTAACACCGGTTAGGTTTGGGTTAGGTCTGGTATTTGCCTTCATCTGGCTCATGCTTCCGCATTTTTCGCATACTTGTTGGCCAGATCCTGGGCGTTTTCTGGTTTGGATCACGTAGTAATGTAGAACCACTCTAAAACAGTGAGTTAAACCTGGATACAATCTATATATTAGAGGATAACACCGGTTAGGTCAGGGTTAGGTCTGTTAATTGCCATCATTTGGCTCATACTTTTGCATTTTTCGCATACTTGTTGGCCAGATCCTGGGCGTTTTCTGGGTTCGATCTGGCGATAGTGTGGTACCGCACTGAAATAGTGAAGTAATCCTGGATTCGATCTATATATTAGTGGGTAACACCGGTTAGGTTTGGGTTAGCTCTGGTATTTGCCATCATCTGTCTCATGCTTCCGCATTTTTCGCATACTTGTTGGCCAGATCCTGGACGTTTGCTGGGTTGGATCAGGTAGTAATGTGGTACCACACTGAAACAGTGAGTTAAACCTCGATTCAATCTATATTTTAGAGGATAACACCGGTTAGGTCAGGGTTAGGTCTGTTAATTGCCATCATTTGGCTCATATCTTCGCATTTTTCGCCTACTTATTGGCCAGATCCTGGGCGTTTTCTGGTTTGGATCACGTAGTAATGTAGAACCACTCTGAAACAGTGAGTTAAACCTGGATACAATCTATATTTTAGAGGATAACACCGGTTAGGTCACGGTTAGCCCTATTATTTGCCATCATTTGGCTCATATCTTCGCATTTTTCGCATACTTGTTGGCCAGATCCTGGGCGTTTTCTGGTTTGGATCACGTAGTAATGTAGAACCACACTCAAACAGTCAGTTAAACCTGGATACAATCTATATTTTAGAGGATAACACCGGTTAGGTCAGGGTTAGGTCTGGTATTTGCCTACATCTGGCTCATGCTTCCGCATTTTTCGCATACTTGTTGGCCAGGTCCTGGGCGTTTTCTGGTTTGGATCACGTAGTAATGTAGAACCACTCTGAAACAGTGAGTTAAACCTGGATTCAATCTATATTTTAGAGGATAACATTGGTTAGGTCAGGGTTAGGTCTGGTATTTGCCATCATCTGGCTCATACTTTCGCATTTTTCGCATTCTCGTTGGCCAGATCCTGGGCGTTTTCTGGGTTGGATCACGTAGTAATGTGGCACCACACTCAAACAGTCAGTTAAACCCTGATTCAATCTATATTTTAGAGGATAACATCAACTAGGTCAGGGTTAGGTCTGGTATTTGCCATCATCTGGCTCATACTTTCGCATATTTCGCCTACTTATTGGCCAGATCCTGGGCGTTTTCTGGTTTGGATCACGTACTAATGTGGCACCACACTCAAACAGTCAGTTAAACCCTGATTCAATCTATATTTTAGAGGATAACATCATCTAGGTCAGGGTTAGGTCTGGTATTTGCCATCATCTGGCTCATGCTTCCGCATTTTTCGCATACTTGTTGGCCAGATCCTGGGCGGTTTCTGGTTTGGATCACGTAGTAATGTGGAACCACACTCAAACAGTCAGTTAAACCTTGATTCAATCTATATTTTAGAGGATAACATCGGTTAGGTCAGGGTTAGGTCTGGTATTTGCCATCATCTGGCTCATAGTTTCGCATTTTTCGCATACTTGTTGGCCAGATCCTGGGCGTCTGCTGTTTTGGATCACATACTAATGTGGCATCACACTGAAACCGTGAGTTAACCTTGGATTCAATCTATATTTTAGAGGATAACATCGGTTAGGTCAGGGTTAGTTCTAGTATTTGCCATCATCTGGCTCACACTTTCGCATTTTTCGCATACTTGTTGGCCAGATCCTGGGCGTTTTCTGGGTTCGATCTGGCGATAGTGTGGTACCGCACTGAAATAGTGAAGTAATCCTGGATTCGATCTATATATTAGTGGGTAACACCGGTTAGGTTTGGGTTAGGTCTGGTATTTGCCATCATCTGTCTCATGCTTCCGCATTTTTCGCATACTCGTTGGCCAGATCCTGGGCGTTTTCTGGGTTGGATCACGTAGTAATGTAGAACCACTCTGAAACAGTGAGTTAAACCTGGATTCAATCTAAATTTTAGAGGATAACACCGGTTAGGTCAGGGTTAGGCCTGGTATTTGCCATCATCTGGCTCATTGTTTCGCATTTTTCGTATACTTGTTGGCAAGATCCTGGGCGATTTCTGTTTTGGATCACGTAGGAATGTGTTTCCACACTGCAACAGTGAGTTAAACCTGGATACAATCTATATATTAGAGGGTAACACCGGTTAGGTCAGGGTTAGGTCTGGTGTTTGCCATCATCTGGCTCATACTTTCGCATATTTCGCATACTTGTTGGCCAGATCCTGGACGTTTGCTGGGTTGGATCAGGTAGTAATGCGGTACCACACTGAAACAGTGAGTTAAACCTGGATTCAATCTATATTTTAGAGGATAACACCGGTTAGGTCAGGGTTAGGTCTGGTATTTGCCATCATCTGGCTCATACATTCGCATTTTTCGCATACTTGTTGGCCAGATCCTGGGCGTCTTCTGGTCTGGATCACGTAGTAATGTGGTACCACACTGAAACAGTGAGTTAAACCAGGATTCAATCTATATTTTAGAGTATAACACCGGTTAGGTCAGGGTTAGGTCTGTTAATTGCCATCATTTGGCTCATATCTTCGCATTTTTCGCATACTTGTTGGCCAGATGCTGGCCGTTTTCTGGTTTGGATCACGTAGTAATGGGGCACCACACTGCAACAGTGTGTTAAACCTGAATTCAACCTATATTTTAGAGGATAACATCGGCTAGGTCACTGTTAGGTCTGTTAATTGCCATCATTTGGCTCATATCTTCGCATTTTTCGCCTACCTATTGGCCAGATCCTGGGTGTTTTCTAGTTTGGAACACGTAGTAATGTAGAACCACACTGCAACAGTGAGTTAAACCTGGATTCAATCTATATATTAGAGGGTAACACCGGTTAGGTCAGGGTTGGGTCTGGTATTTGCCATCATCTGTCTCATGCTTCCGCATTTTTCGCATACTCGTTGGCCAGATCCTGGGCGTTTTCTGGTTTGGGTCACGTAGTAATGTGTACCACACTGCAACAGTGAGTTATTCCTGGATTCAATCTATATATTAGAGGGTAACACCGGTTAGGTCAGGCTTAGGTCTGGTATTTGCCATCATCTGGCTCATAGTTTCGCATTTTTCGCATACTTGTTGGCCAGATCCTGGGCGTTTTCTGGATTGGATCACGTAGTAATATGGCACCACACTGAAACAGCGAGTTAATCCTGGATTCGATCTATATATTAGAGGGTAACACCAGTTAGGTTTGGGTTAGGTCTGGTATTTGCCATCATCTGGCTCATAGTTTCGCATTTTTCGCATACTTATTGGCCAGATCCAGGGCGTTTTCTGGTTTGGGTCACGTAGTAATGTGGTACCACACTGAAACTGTGAGTTAATCCTGGATTCGATCTATATATTAGGGGGTAACACCGATTAGGTCTGGGTTAGGTCTGGTATTTGCCATCATCTGGCTCATAGTTTCGCATTTTTCGCATACTTATTGGCCAGATCCAGGGCGTTTTCTGGTTTGGGTCACGTAGTAATGTGGTACCACACTGAAACTGTGAGTTAATCCTGGATTCGATCTATATATTAGGGGGTAACACCGATTAGGTCTGGGTTAGGGCAGGTATTTGCCATCATCTAGCTCATACTTTCGCATTTTTCGCATACTTGTTGGCCAGATCCTGGGCGTTTTCTGGTTTGGGTCACGTAGTAATGTGGTACCACACTGAAACTGTGAGTTAATCCTGGATTCGATCTATATATTAGGTGGTAACACTGGTTAGGTCAGGGTTAGGTCTGGTATTTGCCATCATCCGGCTCATACTTTCGCATATTTCGCATACTTGTTGGCCAGATCCTGGGCGTTTTCTGGTTTGGATCACGTAGTAATATGATACCACACTGAAACAGTGAGTTAATCCTGGATTCAATCTATATTTTAGAGGATAACAGCGGTTAGGTCAGGGTTAGATCTAGTATTTGCCATCATCTGGCTCACACTTTCGCATTTTTCGCATACTTGTTGGCCAGATCCTGGGCGTTTTCTGGTTTGGGTCACGTAGTAATGTGGTACCACGCTGAAACTGTGAGTTAATCCTGGATTCGATCTATATATTAGGTGGTAACACTGGTTAGGTCAGGGTTAGGTCTGGTATTTGCCATCATCTGGCTCACACTTTCGCATTTTTCGCATACTTGTTGGCCAGATCCTGGGCGTTTTCTGGGTTGGATCACGTAGTAATGTAGAACCACTCTGAAACAGTGAGTTAAACCTGGATTCAATCTAAATTTTAGAGGATAACACCGGTTAGGTCAGGGTTAGGCCTGGTATTTGCCATCATCTGGCTCATTGTTTCGCATTTTTCGTATACTTGTTGGCAAGATCCTGGGCGATTTCTGTTTTGGATCACGTAGGAATGTGTTTCCACACTGCAACAGTGAGTTAAACCTGGATACAATCTATATATTTGAGGGTAACACCGGTTAGGTCAGGGTTAGGTCTGGTGTTTGCCATCATCTGGCTCATACTTTCGCATATTTGGCATACTTGTTGGCCAGATCCTGGACGTTTGCTGGGTTGGATCAGGTAGTAATGCGGTACCACACTGAAACAGTGAGTTAAACCTGGATTCAATCTATATTTTAGAGGATAACACCGGTTAGGTCAGGGTTAGGTCTGGTATTTGCCATCATCTGGCTCATATCTTCGCATTTTTCGCCTACTTATTGGCCAGATCCTGGGCGTTTTCTGGTTTGGATCACGTAGTAATGGGGCATCACACTGCAACAGTGTGTTAAACCTGAATTCAATCTATATTTTAGAGGATAACATCGGCTAGGTCACTGTTAGGTCTGTTAATTGCCATCATTTGGCTCATATCTTCGCATTTTTCGCCTACTTATTGGCCAGATCCTGGGTGTTTTCTGGTTTGGAACACGTAGTAATGTAGAACCACACAGAAACAGTGAGTTAAACCTGGATTCAATCTATATTTTAGAGGATAACATTGGTTAGGTCAGGGTTAGGCCTGGTATTTGCCATCATCTGGCTCATACTTTCGCATTTTTCGCATACTTGTTGCCCAGATCCTGGGCGTCTTCTGGTTTGGATCACGTAGTAATGTGGTACCACACTGAAACAGTGAGTTAATCCTGGAATCGATCTATATATTAGAGGGTAACACCGGTCAGGTTTGGGTTAGGCCTGGTATTTGCCATCATCTGGCTCATACTTTCGCATTTTTCGCATACTTGTTGGGCATATCCTGGGCGTTTTCTGGTTTGGGTCACGTAGTTATGTATACCACACTGCAACAGTGAGTTAAACCTGGATTCGATCTATATATTAGAGGGTAACACCGGTTAGGTCTGGGTTAGGTCTGGTATTTGCCATCATCTGGCTCACAGTTTCGCATTTTTCGCATACTTGTTGGCCAGATCCTGGGCGTCTTCTGGTTTGGATCACGTAGTAATGTGGTACCACACTGAAACAGTGAGTTAAGCCAGGATTCAATCTATATTTTAGAGTATAACACCGGTTAGGTCAGGGTTAGGTCTGTTAATTGCCATCATTTGGCTCATATCTTCGCATTTTTCGCCTACTTATTGGCCAGATCCTGGGCGTCTTCTGGTTTGGATCACGTAGTAATGGGGCATCACACTGCAACAGTGTGTTAAACCTGAATTCAATCTATATTTTAGAGTATAACACCGGTTAGGTCAGGGTTAGGTCTGTTAATTGCCATCATTTGGCTCATATCTTCGCATTTTTCGCCTACTTATTGGCCAGATCCTGGGCGTCTTCTGGACTGGATCACGTAGTAATGTGGTACCACACTGAAACAGTGAGTTAATCCTGGAATCGATCTATATATTAGAGGGTAACACCGGTCAGGTTTGGGTTAGGCCTGGTATTTGCCATCATCTGGCTCATAGTTTCGCATTTTTCGCATACTTGTTGGCCAGATCCTGGGCGTTTTCTGGTTTGGGTCACGTAGTAATGTAGAACCGCACTGAAACAGTGAGTTAATCCTGGATTCGATCTATATATTAGAGGGTAACACCGGTTAGGTTTGGGTTAGGTCTGGTATTTGCCATCATCTGGCTCACAGTTTCGCATTTTTCGCATACTTGTTGGCCAGATCCGGGGCGGTTTCTGGTTTGGATCACGTAGTAATGTAGAACCGCACTGAAACAGTGAGTTAATCCTGGATTCGATCTATATATTAGAGGGTAACACCGGTTAGGTTTGTGTTAGGTCTGGTATTTGCCATCATCTGGCTCATACTTTCGCATTTTTCGCATACTTGTTGGCCAGATCCTGGGCGTTTTCTGTTTTGGATCACATACTAATGTGGCATCAAACTGAATCCGTGAGTTAATCTTGGATTCAATCTATATTTCAGAGGATAACATCGGTTAGGTCAGGGTTAGGTCTGGTATTTGCCATCATGTGGCTCATAGTTTCGCATTTTTCGCATACTTGTTGGCCAGATCCTGGGCGTTTTCTGGATTGGATCACGTAGTAATATGGCACCACACTGAAACAGCGAGTTAATCCTGGATTCGATCTATATATTAGAGGGTAACACCAGTTAGGTTTGGGTTAGGTCTGGTATTTGCCATCATCTGGCTCATATCTTCGCATTTTTCGCCTACTTATTGGCCAGATCCTGGGCGTTTTCTGGGTTGGATCACGTAGTAATGTGGTTCCACACAGCAACAGTGAGTTAATCCTGGATTCAATCTATATATTAGAGGGTAACACCGGTTAGGTCAGGGTTAGGTCTGGTATTTGCCATCATCTGGCTAATACTTTCGCATTTTTCGCATACTTGTTGGCCGGATCCTGGGCGTTTTCTGGTTTGGGTCACGTAGTAATGTGGTGCCACACTGCAACAGTGAGTTAAACCTGGATTCAATCTATATTTTAGAGGATAACACCGGTTAAGTCAGGGTTAGGTCTGGTATTTGTCATCATCTGGCTCATACTTTCGCCTTTTTCACCTACTTGTTGGCCTGATCCTGGGCGTTTTCTGTTTTGGATCACATACTAATGTGGCATCACACTGAAACCGCGAGTTAATCTTGGATTCAATCTATATTTTAGAGGATAACATCGGTTAGGTCAGGGTTAGGTCTGGTATTTGCCATCATCTGGCTCATACTTTCGCATTTTTCGCATACTTGTTGGGCATATCCTGGGCGTTTTCTGGTTTGGGTCACGTAGTTATGTGTACCACACTGCAACAGTGAGTTAAACCTGGATTCAATCTATATATTAGAGGGTAACACCGGTTAGGTCAGGGTTAGGTCTTGTATTTGCCATCATCAGGCTCATACTTTCGCAGTTTTCGCATACTTGTTGGCCAGAATCTGGGCGTTTTCTGGTTTGGGTCACGTAGTAATGTGTACCACACTGCAACAGTGAGTTAATCCTGGATTCAATCTATATATTAGAGGGTAACACCGGTTAGGTCAGGCTTAGGTCTGGTATTTGCCATCATCAGGCTCATACTTTCGCATTTTTCGAATACTTTTTGGCCAGATCCTGGGCGTTTTCTGGGTTGGATCACGTAGTAATATGGCACCACACTCAAACAGTCAGTTAAACCTTGATTCAATCTATATTTTAGAGGATAACATCGGTTAGGTCAGGGTTAGGTCTGGTATTTGCCATCATCTGGCTCACACTTTCGCATTTTTCGCATACTTGTTGGCCAGATCCTGGGCGGTTTCTGGTTTGGATCACGTAGTAATGAGGCACCACACTCAAACAGTCAGTTAAACCTTGATTCAATCTATATTTTAGAGGATAACATCGGTTAGGTCAGGGTTAGGTCTGGTATTTGCCATCATCTGGCTCACAGTTTCGCATTTTTCGCATACTTGTTGGCCAGATCCGGGGCGGTTTCTGGTTTGGATCACGTAGTAATGTAGAACCGCACTGAAACAGTGAGTTAATCCTGGATTCGATCTATATATTAGAGGGTAACACCAGTTAGGTTTGGGATAGGTCTGGTATTTGCCATCATCTGGCTCATATCTTCGCATTAATCGCCTACTTATTGGCCAGATCCTGGGCGTTTTCTGGTTTGGATCACGTAGTAATGAGGCACCACACTCAAACAGTCAGTTAAACCTTGATTCAATCTATATTTCAGAGGATAACATCGGTTAGGTCAGGGTTAGGTCTGGTATTTGCCATCATCTGGCTCATAGTTTCGCATTTTTCGCATACTTGTTGGCCAGATCCTGGGCGTTTTCTGGATTGGATCACGTAGTAATATGGCACCACACTGAAACAGCGAGTTAATCCTGGATTCGATCTATATATTAGAGGGTAACACCAGTTAGGTTTGGGTTAGGTCTGGTATTTGCCATCATCTGGCTCATAGTTTCGCATTTTTCGCATACTTATTGGCCAGATCCAGGGCGTTTTCTGGTTTGGATCACGTAGTAATATGATACCACACTGAAACAGTGAGTTAATCCTGGATTCAATCTATATTTTAGAGGATAACAGCGGTTAGGTCAGGGTTAGGTCTGGTATTTGCCATCATCTAGCTCATATTTTCGCATTTTTCGCATACTTGTTGGCCAGATCCTGGGCGTTTTCTGGTTTGGATCACGTAGTGATGAGATTCCACACTGCAGTAGTGAGTTAAACCTGGATACAATCTATATTTTAGAGGATAACACCGGTTAGGTCAGGGTTAGGTCTGCTACTTGCCATCATCCGGCTCATACTTTCGCATATTTCGCATACTTGTTGGCCAGATCCTGGGCGTTTTCTGGTTTGGATCACGTAGTAATATGATACCACACTGAAACAGTGAGTTAATCCTGGATTCAATCTATATTTTAGAGGATAACAGCGGTTAGGTCAGGGTTAGGTCTGGTATTTGCCATCATCTAGCTCATACTTTCGCATTTTTCGCATACTTGTTGGCCAGATCCTGGGCGTTTTCTGGTTTGGATCACGTAGTGATGAGATTCCACACTGCAGTAGTGAGTTAAACCTGGATACAATCTATATTTTAGAGGATAACACCGGTTAGGTCAGGGTTAGGTCAGCTACTTGCCATCATCTGGCTCATGCTTCCGCATTTTTCGCATACTTGTTGGCCAGATCCTGGGCGGTTTCTGGTTTGGATCACGTAGTAATGTGGCACCACACTCAAACAGTCAGTTAAACCTTGATTCAATCCATATTTTAGAGGATAACATCGGTTAGGTCAGGGTTAGGTCTGGTATTTGCCATCATCTGGCTCATAGTTTCGCATTTTTCGCATACTTGTTGGCCAGATCCTGGGCGTCTGCTGTTTTGGATCACATACTAATGTGGCATCACACTGAAACCGTGAGTTAACCTTGGATTCAATCTATATTTTAGAGGATAACATCGGTTAGGTCAGGGTTAGTTCTAGTATTTGCCATCATCTGGCTCACACTTTCGCATTTTTCGCATACTTGTTGGCCAGATCCTGGGCGTTTTCTGGCTTGGATCACGTAGTAATGTGGTACCACACTGAAACAGTGAGTTAAACCTGGATACAATCTATATTTTAGAGGATAACACCGGTTAGGTCAGGGTTAGGTCTGCTACTTGCCATCATCTGGCTCATGCTTCCGCATTTTTCGCATACTTGTTGGCCAGATCCTGGGCGTTTTCTGGTTTGGATCACGTGGTGATGAGATTCCACACTGCAGTAGTGAGTTAAACCTGGATACAATCTATATTTTAGAGGATAACACCGGTTAGGTCAGGGTTAGGTCTGCTACTTGCCATCATCTGGCTCATGCTTCCGCATTTTTCGCATACTTGTTGGCCAGATCCTGGGCGTTTTCTGGCTTGGATCACGTAGTAATGTGGTACCACACTGAAACAGTGAGTTAAACCTGGATACAATCTATATTTTAGAGGATAACACCGGTTAGGTCAGGGTTAGGTCTGGTATTTGCCATCATCTGGCTCATTGTTTCGCATTTTTCGTATACTTGTTGGCAAGATCCTGGGCGTTTTCTGTTTTGGATCACATACTAATGTGGCATCACACTGAAACCGCGAGTTAATCTTGGATTCAATCTATATTTTAGAGGATAACATCGGTTAGGTCAGGGTTAGGTCTGGTATTTGCCATCATCTGGCTCATACATTCGCATTTTTCGCATACTTGTTGGCCAGATCCGGGGCGGTTTCTGGTTTGGATCACGTAGTAATGTAGAACCGCACTGAAACAGTGAGTTAATCCTGGATTCGATCTATATATTAGAGGGTAACACCGGTTAGGTTTGGGTTAAGTCTGGTATTTGCCATCATCTGGCTCATACTTTCGCATTTTTCGCATACTTGTTGGCCGGATCCTGGGCGTTTTCTGGTTTGGGTCACGTAGTAATATGGCACCACACTGAAACAGCGAGTTAATCCTGGATTCGATCTATATATTAGAGGGTAACACCAGTTAGGTTTGGGTTAGGTCTGGTATTTGCCATCATCTGGCTCATACTTTCGCATTTTTCGCATACTTGTTGGCCGGATCCTGGGCGTTTTCTGGTTTGGGTCACGTAGTAATGTGGTGCGACACTGCAACAGTGAGTTAAACCTGGATTCAATCTATATTTTAGTGGATAACACCGGTTAAGTCAGGGTTAGGTCTGGTATTTGTCATCATCTGGCTCATACTTTCGCCTTTTTCACCTACTTGTTGGCCTGATCCTGGGCGTTTTCTGTTTTGGATCACATACTAATGTGGCATCACACTGAAACCGCGAGTTAATCTTGGATTCAATCTATATTTTAGAGGATAACATCGGTTAGGTCAGGGTTAGGTCTGGTATTTGCCATCACCTGGCCCATACTTTCGCATTTTTCGCGTACTTGTTGGCCAGATCCTGGGCGTTTTCTGGTTTGGGTCACGTAGTAATGTAATGCCACACTGAAACGGTGAGTCTAACCTGGATTCGATCAATATTTTAGAGGAAAACACCGATTAGGTCTGGGTTAGGTCTGGTATTTGCCATCATCTGTCTCATAGTTTCGCATTTTTCGCATACTTATTGGCCAGATCCAGGGCGTTTTCTGGTTTGGATCACGTAGTAATATGATACCACACTGAAACAGTGAGTTAATCCTGGATTCAATCTATATTTTAGAGGATAACAGCGGTTAGGTCAGGGTTAGGTCCGGTATTTGCCATCATCTAGCTCATACTTTCGCATTTTTCGCATACTTGTTGGCCAGATCCTGGGCGTTTTCTGGTTTGGATCACGTAGTAATATGATACCACACTGAAACAGTGAGTTAATCCTGGATTCAATCTATATTTTAGAGGATAACAGCGGTTAGGTCAGGGTTAGGTCTGGTATTTGCCATCATCCGGCTCATACTTTCGCATTTTTCGCAAACTTGTTGGCCGGATCCTGGGCGTTTTCTGGTTTGGCTCAAGTAGTAATGTGGTACCACGATGAAACAGTGAATGAATCCTGGATTCCATCAATATTTTAGAGGATAACACCGGTTAGGTCTGGGTTAGGGCAGGTATTTGCCATCATCTTTCTCATACTTTCGCATTGTTCGCATACTTGTTGGCCAGATCCTGGGCGTTTTCTGGTTTGGATCACGTAGTGATGAGATTCCACACTGCAATAGTGAGTTAAACCTGGATTCGATCTATATATTAGAGGGTAACACCGGTTAGGTCAGGGTTAGGTCTGGTATTTGCCATCATCAGGCTCATTCTTTCGCATTATTCGCATACTTTTTGACCAGATCCTGGGCGTTTTCTGGTTTGGATCACGTAGTAATGTGGTACCACACTGAAACGGTGAGTCTAACCTGGATTCGATCAATATTTTAGAGGATAACACCGATTAGGTCTGGGTTAGGTCCGGTATTTGCCATCATGCAGCTCATACTTTCGCATATTTCGGATACTTGTTGGCCAGATACTGGGCTTCCTCTAGTGTGGATCCCGTTGTAATGTGGCACCACACTGAAATAGTGAGTTAAACCTGGATACGACCAGTGTTTTAGAGGATAACACCGGTTAAGTCTGGGTTAGGGCAGGTATTTGCCATCATCAAGCTCATACCTTCGCATTTTTCGCATACTTGATGGCCAGATCCTGGGCGTTTTATGGTTTGGATCACGTTGTAATGTGGTACCACACGGAAACAGTGCATAAAACCTGGATTCGATCTATATTTTAGAAGGTAACTCCGGTTAGGTTTGTGGTAGGTTTGGTATTTGCCATTGTGTAGCTCATACTTTCGCATTTTTCGCATACTTGATGCCCATATCCTGGGCGTTTTCAGGTTTGGTTCACGTTGTAATGTGGTACCACACGGAAACAGTGCATAAAACGTGGATTCGATCTATATTTTAGAAGGCAACTCCGGTTAGGTTTGTGGTAGGTTTGGCATTTGCAATCATCTGGCTCATACTTTCGCATTGTTCGCATACTTGTTGGCCAGATCCTGGGCGTTTTCTGGTTTGGGTCACGTAGTCATGTGGTGCCACACTGAAACAGTGAGTTAAACCTGGATTCGATCTATATTTTAGAGGATAACACTGCTTAGATCTGGGTTAGGTCTTGGATTTGGCGCATCTAGCACATACTTTCGCATTTTTCGCATACTTGTTGGCCAGGTCCTGGGCGTTTTCTCGTTTGACTCAAGTAGTAATGTGATACCACGATGAAACAGTGAATTAATCCTGGATTCCATCAATATTTTAGAGGATAACACCGCCTAGGGCTTGGTTAGGTCTGGTATTTGCCATCATCTAGCTCATACTTTCGCATTTTTCGCATACTTGATGGCCAGATCCTGGGCGTTTTCTGGTTTGGATCACGTAGTAATGTGGTGCCACACTGAAACGGTGAGTCTAACCCGGATTCAATCCATATTTTTGAGGATAACGCCGGCTAGGTCTGGGTTAGGGCAGGTATTTGCCATCGTCAAGCTCATAATTTCGCATTTTTCGCAAACTTGATGGCCAGATCCTGGGCGTTTTATGGTTTGGATCACGTTGTAATGTGGTACCACACGGAAACAGTGCATAAAACCTGGATTCGATCTATATTTTAGATGGTAACTCCGGTTAGGTTTGTGCTAGGTTTGGTATTTGCCATCGTGTAGCTCATACTTTCTCATTTTTCGCATACTTGATGCCCATATCCTGGGCGTTTTCAGGTTTGGTTCACGTTGTAATGTGGTACCACGATGAAACAGTGAATGAATCCTGGATTCCATCAATATTTTAGAGGATAACACCGGTTAGGTCTGGGTTAGGGCAGGTATTTGCCATCATCAAGCTCATACTTTCGCATTTTTCGCATACTTGATGGCCAGATCCTGGGCGTTTTATGGTTTGGATCACGTTGTAATGTGGTACCACACGGAAACAGTGCATAAAACCTGGATTCGATCTATATTTTAGAAGGTAACTCCGGTTAGGTTGGTGGTAGGTTTGGTATTTGCCATCGTGTAGCTCATACTTTCGCATTGTTCGCATACTTGTTGGCCAGATCGAGGGCGTTTTCTAGTTTGGATCACGTAGGAATGTGGTACCACACTGAAACTGTGAGTCTAACCTGGATTCGATGAGTATTTTAGAGGATAACAGCGGTTAGGTCTGGGTTAGGGCAGGTATTTGCCATCATCTAGCTCATACTTTCGCATTGTTCGCATACTTGTTGCCCAGATCCAGGGCGCTTTCTAGTTTGGATCACGTAGTAATGTGGTACCACACTGAAACTGTGAGTCTAACCTGGATTCGATGAGTATTTTAGAGGATAACACCGGTTAGGTCTTGGTTAGGGCAGGTATTTGCCATCATCAAGCTCATACTTTCGCATTGTTCACATACATGTTGGCCAGTTCCTGGGCGTTTTCTGGTTTGGATCACGTAGTCATGTGGTGTCACAATGAAACAGTGAGTTAAACCTGGATTCGATGAGTATTTTAGAGGATAACAGCGGTTAGGTCTGGGTTAGGGCAGGTATTTGCCATCATCTAGCTCATACTTTCGCATTTTTCGCATACTTGTTGGCCAGATCCATGGCTCTTTCTGGTTCGGATCACGTAGTAAGGTGGTGCCACAATGAAACAGTGAGTTCAAACTGGATTCGATCTATATTTTAGAGGATAACACTGCTTAGATCTGCGTTAGGTCTTGGATTTGGCCTCATCTAGCTCATACTTTCGCATTGTTCGCATACTTGTTGGCCAGATCCTGGGCGTTTTCTGGTTTGGATCACGTAGTAATGTGGTACCACGATGAAACAGTGAATTAATCCTGGATTCCATCAATATTTTAGAGGATAACACCGGTTAGGTCTTGGTTAGGGCAGGTATTTGCCATCATCAAGCTCATACTTTCGCATTGTTCACATACTTGTTGGCCAGTTCCTGGGCGTTTTCTGGTTTGGATCACGTAGTCATGTGGAGTCACAATGAAACAGTGAGTTAAACCTGGATTCGATGAGTATTTTAGAGGATAACAGCGGTTAGGTCTGGGTTAGGGCAGGTATTTGCCATCATCTAGCTCATACTTTCGCATTGTTCACATACTTGTTGGCCAGTTCCTGGGCGTTTTCTGGTTTGGATCACGTAGTCATGTGGAGTCACAATGAAACAGTGAGTTAAACCTGGATTCGATGAGTATTTTAGAGGATAACACCGGTTAGGTCAGGGTTAGGTCTTGGATTTGGCCTCATCTCGCTCATACTTTCGCATTTTTAGCATACTTAATGCCCAGACCCTGGGCGTTCTCAGGTTTGGTTCACGTAGTAATGTGGTACCACACTGAAACAGTGAGTAAATCCTGGATTCGATCTATATTTTAGAGGATAACACTGGCTAGGTCTAGGTTAGGTCTGGTATTTGCCATCATCTAGCTCATACTTTCGCATTTTTCGCATACTTGATGGCCAGATTCTGGGCGTTTTCTGGTTTCGATCACGTTGTAATGTGGTACCACACTGAAACAGTGAGTAAATCCTGGATTCGATCTATATTTTAGAGGATAACGCTGGTTAGGTCTGGGTTAGGTCTGGATTTGGCCTCATCTAGCTCATACTTTCGCATTTTTCGCATACTTGATGGCCCGATTCTGGGCGTTTTCTGGTTTGGATCACGTAGTAATGTGGTACCACACTGAAACAGTGAGATAATCCTGGATTCGATCTATATATTAGAGGGTAACACCGGTTAGGTTTGGGTTAGGTCTGGTATTGGCCATCATCTAGCTCATACTTTCGCATTTTTCGCATACTTGTTGTCCAGATCCTGGGCGTTTACTGGTTTGGATCAGGTAGTAATGCGGTACCACACTGAAACATTGAGTTAACCTTGGTTTCAATCTATATTTTAGAGGATAACACCGGTTAGGTCAGGGTTAGGTCTGGCATTTGCCATCATCCGGCTCATACTTTCGTATATTTCGCATACTTGTTGGCCAGATCCTGGGCGTTTTCTGGTTGGGACCACGCAGTAATGTGGCACCACACTGAAACAGTGAGTTGATCCTGGTTTCGATCTATATATTAGAGGGTAACACCGGTATAGATTTGGGTTAGGTCTGGTATTTGCCATCATCTGGCCCATACTTTCGCATTTTTCGCATACTTGTTGGCCAGATCCTGGGCGTTTTCTGGGTTGGATCACGTAGTAATGTGGTACCACACTGAAACAGTGGGTTAAACCAGGATTCAATCTATATTTTAGAGGATAACACCGGTTAGGTCAGGGTTAGGTCTGGTATTTGCCATCATCCGGCTCATTCTTTCGCATTTTTCGCATACTTGTTGGCCAGATCCTGGGCGTTTTCTGGGTTGGATCACGTAGTAGTGTGATGCCACACTGAAACAGTGAATTAATCCTGGATTCGATCTATATATTAGAAGGGTAACACCGGTTAGGTCAGGGTTAGGTCTGGTACTTGCCATCGTCTGGCTCATACTTTCACCTTTTATCACTTACTTGTTGGCCTGATTCTGGGCGTTTTCTGGGTTGGATCGCGTAGTAATGTGATAGCACACTGAAACAGTGGGTTAAACCAGGGTTCAATCTATATTTTAGAGGATAACACCGGTTAGGTCAGGGTTAGGTCTGGTATTTGCCATCTTCCGGCTCATTCTTTCGCATTATTCGCATACTTTTTGGCCAGATCCTGGGCGTTTTCTGGGTTGGATCACGTACTAGTGTGATGCCACACTGAAACAGTGAATTAATCCTGGATTCGATCTATATATTAGAGGGTAACACCGGTTAGGTCAGGGTTAGGTCTGGTATTTGCTATCATCTGGCTCATTCTTTCACATTATTCGCATACTTTTTGGCCAGATCCTGGGCGTTTTCTGGGTTGGATCACGTAGTAGTGTGATGCCACACTGAAACAGTGAATTAATCCTGGATTCGATCTATATATTAGAGGGTGACACCGGTTAGGTTTGGGTTAGGTCTGGTATTTGCCATCATCTGGCCCATACTTTCTCATTTTTCGCATACTTGTTGGCCAGATCCTGGGCGTTCTCTGGTTTGGATCACGTAGTAGTGTGATGCCACACTGAAACAGTGAATTAATCCTGGTTTCGATCTATATTTTAGAGGATAACACCGGTTAGGTCAGGGTTAGGTCTGGTATTTGCTATCATCTGGCTCATTCTTTCACATTATTCGCATACTTCTTGGCCAGATCCTGGGCGTCTTCTTGGTTGGATCAAGTAGTGGTGTGGTACCGCACTGAAACAGTGAAGTAATCCTGGATTCGATCTATAGATTAGAGGGTGACACCGGTTAGGTTTGGGATAGGTCTGGTATTTGCCATCATCAGACTCATACTTTCGCATTTTTCGCATACTTGTTGGCCAGATCCTGGGCGTTTTCTGGGTTGGATCAGGTAGTAGTGTGGTACCGCACTGAAACAGTCAGTTAATCCTGGATTCGATCTATACTTTAGTGGATAACACCGGTTAGGTCAGGGTTAGGTCTGGTATTTGCCATCATCTGGCTCATAGTTTCGCATTTTTCGCATACTTGTTGGCCAGCTCCTGGGCGTTTTTTGGTTTGGATCACGTAGTAATGTGGTATCACACTGCAACAGTGAGTTAAACCTGGATACAATCTATATTTTAGAGGATAAACCCGGTTAGGTCACGGATAGGTCTGGTAATTGCCATCATCTGGCTCATCCTTTCGCATTTTTCGCATACTTGTTGGCCAGATACTGGGCGTTTTCTGGTTTGGATCACGTAGTAATGTGGTATCACACTGCAACAGTGAGTTAAACCTGGATACAATCTATATTTTAGAGGATAAACCCGGTTAGGTCACGGATAGGTCTGGTAATTGCCATCATCTGGCTCATCCTTTCGCATTTTTCGCATACTTGTTGGCCAGATACTGGGCGTTTTCTGGTTTGGATCACGTAGTAATGTAGAACCACTCTGAAACTGTGAGTTAAACCTGGATTCAATCTATATTTTAGAGGATAACACCGGTTAGGTCAGGGTTAGGTCTGGTATTTGCCATCATCTGGCACATCCTTTCGCATTTTTCGCATACTTGTTCGCCAGCTCCTGGGCGTTTTCTGTTTTGGATCACATGCTAATGTGGTAACACACTGAAACAGTGAAGTAATCCTGGATTCGATCTATATTTTAGAGGATAACACCGGTTAGGTCAGGGTTAGGTCTGGTATTTGCCATCATCTGGCTCATACTTTCGCATTTTTCGCATACTTGTTGGCCAGATACTGGGCGTTTTCTGGTTTGGATCACGTAGTAATGTGTTTCCACACTGCAACAGTAAGTTAAACCAGGATTCAATCTATATTTTAGAGGATTACACCGGTTAGGTCAGGGTTAGGTCTGGTATTTGCCATCATCTGGCTCATACTTTCGCATTTTTCGCATACTTGTTGGCCAGATACTGGGCGTTTTCTGGGTTGGATCACGTAGTAATGTGGTTCCACACAGCAACAGTGAGATAAACCTGGATTCAATCTATATTTTAGAGGATAACACCGGTTAGGTCAGGGTTAGGTCTGGTATTCGCCATCATCTGGCTCATACTTTCGCATTCTTCACCTACTTGTTGGCCAGATACTGGGCGTTTTCTGGTTTGGATCACGTAGTAATGTGTTTCCACACTGCAACAGTGAGTTAAACCAGGATTCAATCTATATTTTAGAGGATAACACCAGTTAGGTCAGGGTTAGGTCTGGTATTTGCCATCATCTGGCTCATACTTTCGCATTTTTCGCATACTTGTTGGCCAGATACTGGGCGTTTTCTGGGTTGGATCACGTAGTAATGTGTTTCCACACTGCAACAGTGAGTTAAACCTGGATTCAATCTATATTTTGGAGGATAACACTGGCTAGGTCAGGGTTAGGTCCGGTATTTGCCATCATCTGTCTCATACTTTCGCATTTTTCGCATACTTATTGGCCAGATCCAGGGCGTTTTCTGGTTTGGATCACGTAGTAATATGGTACCACACTCAAACAGTCACTTAAACCTGGATTCAATCTATATACTAGAGGGTAACACCGGTTAGGTTTAGGGTTAGGTCTGGTATTTGCCATCATCTGGCTCATACTTTCGCATTTTTCGCATACTTGTTGGCCAGATCCTGGGTGGTTTCTGGTTTGGATCACGTAGTAGTGTAGATCCACTCTGAAACAGTGTGTTAAACCTGAATTCAATCTATATTTTAGAGGATAACATCGGCTAGGTCACTGTTAGGTCTGTTAAGTGCCATCATTTGGCTCATATCTTCGCATTTTTCGCCTACTTATTGGCCAGATCCTGGGCGTTTTCTGGTTTGGATCGCGTAGTAATGTGGTACCACACTGAAACAGTGAGTAAATCCTGGATTCGATCTATATTTTAGAGGATAACACTGGCTAGGTCTAGGTTAGGTCTGGTATTTGCCATCATCTAGCTCATACTTTCGCATTTTCCGCATACTTGCTGGCCAGATCCTGGGCGTCTTCTGGTTTGGATCACGTAGTAATGTAGAACCACTCTGAAACAGTGAGTGAAACCTGGATACAATCTATATTTTAGAGGATAACACAGGTTAGGTCAGGGTTAGGTCTGGTATTTGCCATCATCTGGCTCATACATTCGCGTTTTTCGCATACTTGTTGGCCAGATACTGGGCGTTTTCTGGGTTGGATCACGTAGTAATGTGTTTCCACACTGCAACAGTGAGTTAAACCTGGATTCGATCTATATATTAGAGGTTAACACCGGTTAGGTTTGGGTTAGGTCTGGTAATTGCCATCATCTGGCTCATACTTTCGCATTTTTCGCATACCTGTTGGTCAGCTCCTGGCCGTTTTCTGATTTGGATCACGTAGTAATGTGGCACCACACTGCAACAGTGAGTTAAGCCTGCATTCAATCTATATTTTAGAGGATACCACCGGCTAGGCCAGGGTTAGGTCTGGTATTTGCCATCATCTGGGTCATACTTTCGCATTTTCCGCATACTTGCTGGCCAGATCCTGGGCGTCTTCTGGTTTGGATCACGTAGTGATGTAGAACCACTCTGAAACAGTGAGTGAAACCTGGATACAATCTATATTTTAGAGGATAACACAGGTTAGGTCAGGGTTAGGTCTGGTATTTGCCATCATCTGGCTCATACATTCGCGTTTTTCGCATACTTGTTGGCCAGATCCTGGGCGTCTTCTGGTTTGGATCACGTAGTAATGTGGCACCACACACAAACAGTGAGTTAAACCTGGATTCAATCTATATTTTAGAGGATAACGGCGGTTAAGTCAGGGTAGGTCTGGTATTTGCCATCATCTGGCTCATACTTTCGCATTTTCCGCATACTTGCTGGCCAGATCCTGGGCGTCTTCTGGTTTGGATCACGTAGTAATGTAGAACCACTCTGAAACAGTGAGTGAAACCTGGATTCAATCTATATTTTAGAGGATAACGGCGGTTAAGTCAGGGTAGGTCTGGTATTTGCCATCATCTGGCTCATACTTTCGCATTTTTCACCTACTTGTTGGCCAGATACTGGGCGTTTTCTGGGTTGGAATACATAGTAATGTGGTATCACAATGAAACAGCGAGTTAATCCTAGATTCGACCTATATATTAGAGGGTAACACCGGTTAGGTTTTGGTTAGGTCTGGTATTTGCTATCATCTGGCTCATGCTTCCGCATTTTTCGCATACTTGTTGGCCAGATCCTGGGCGTTTTCTGGTTTGGATCACATAGTAATGTGGTATCACAATGAAACAGCGAGTTAATCCTGGATTCGACCTATATATTAGAGGGTAACACCGGTTAGGTTTTGGTTAGGTCTGGTATTTGCTATCATCTGGCTCATGCTTCCGCATTTTTCGCATACTTGTTGGCCAGATCCTGGGCGTTTTCTGGTTTGGATCACATAGTAATGTGGTATCACAATGAAACAGCGAGTTAATCCTAGATTCGACCTATATATTAGAGGGTAACACCGGTTAGGTTTTGGTTAGGTCTGGTATTTGCTATCATCTGGCTCATGCTTCCGCATTTTTCGCATACTTGTTGGCCAGATCCTGGGCGTTTTCTGGTTTGGATCACATAGTAATGTGGTATCACAATGAAACAGCGAGTTAATCCTGGATTCGACCTATATATTAGAGGGTAACACCGGTTAGGTTTTGGTTAGGTCTGGTATTTGCTATCATCTGGCTCATGCTTCCGCATTTTTCGCATACTTGTTGGCCAGATCCTGGGCGTTTTCTGGTTTGGATCACATAGTAATGTGGTATCACAATGAAACAGCGAGTTAATCCTAGATTCGACCTATATATTAGAGGGTAACACCGGTTAGGTTTTGGTTAGGTCTGGTATTTGCTATCATCTGGCTCATGCTTCCGCATTTTTCGCATACTTGTTGGCCAGATCCTGGGCGTCTTCTGGTTTGGATCACGTGGTATTGTGGCACCACACACAAACAGTGAGTTAAACCTGGATTCAATGTATATTTTAGAGAATAACACTGGTTAGGTCAGGGTTAGGTCAGTTAATTGCCATCATTTGGCTCATATCTTCGCATTTTTCGCCTACTTATTGGCCAGAACCTGGGCGTTTTCTGGTTTGGATCACGTAGTAAGGTGGTTCCACACAGCAACTGTGAGTTAAACCTGGATACAATCTATATTTTAGAGGATAACACCGGTTATGTCAGGGTTAGGTCCGGTATTTGCCATCATCTGGCTCATACATTCGTATTTTTCGCATACTCGTTGGCCAGATCCTGGGCGTCTTCTGGTTTGGATCACGTAGTAATGTGGTACCACACTGAAACAGTGAGTTAATCCTGGATTCGATCTATATTTTAGAGGATAACACTGGTTAGGTCAGGGTTAGGTCTAGTATTTGCCATCATCTGGCTCACACTTTCGCATTTTTCGCATACTTGTTGGCCAGATCCAGGGCGTTTTCTGGTTTGGATCACGTAGTAATGTGTTTCCACACTGCAACAGTGAGTTAAACCTGGATTCGATCTATATATTAGAGGGTAACACCGGTTAGGTTTGGGTTAGGTCAGGTAATTGCCATCATCTGGCTCATACTTTCGCATTTTTCGCATACTTGTTGGCCAGATCCTGGGCGTTTTCTGGTTCGGATCACGTAGTAATGTGACGCCACACTCAAACAGTCACTTAAACCTGGATTCAATCTATATTTTAGAGGATAACACCGGTTAGGTCACGGTTAGGTCTGGTATTTGCCATCATCTGGCTCATAATTTCGCATTTTTCGCATACTTGTTGGCCAGATCCTGGGCGTTTTCTGTTTTGGATCACATACTAATGTGGCAACACACTGAAACAGTGAAGTAATCCTGGATTCGATCTATATATTAGAGGGTAACACCGGTTAGGTTTGGGATAGGTCTGGTATTTGCCATCATCTGGCTCATACTTTCGCATTTGTCGCATACTCGTTGGCCAGATCTAGGGCGTAGTCAGGTTTGGATCACATAGTAATGTGGTATCACACTGATACGGTGAGATAATCTTGGATTCCATCTATAGTTTAGAGGATAATACCGGTAAGGTCAGGGTTAGGTCTGGTATTTGCCATCATCTGGGTCATACTTTCGCATTTTCCGCATACTTGCTGGCCAGATCCTGGGCGTTTTCTGGTTTGGATCTCGTAGTAATGTGGTACCACACTGATACAGTGAGTTAATCCTGGATTCGATCTATTTATTAGAGGGTAACACCGGTTAGGTTTTGGTTAGGTCTGGTATTTGCTGTCATCTGGCTCATGCTTCCGCATTTTTCGCATACTTGTAGGCCAGATCCTGGGCGTTTTCTGGTTTGGATCGCGTAGTAATGTGGTTCCACACTGATACAGTGAGTTAAACCTGGATACAACCTATATTTTAGAGCGTAACACCGGTCAGGTTTGGGTTAGGTCTGATATTTGCCATCATCTGGCTCATACTGTCGCATTTTCCGCATACTTGCTGGCCGGATCCTGGGCGTTTTCTGTTTTGGATCACGTAGTAATGTGGTACCACACTGATACAGTGAGTTAATCCTGGATTCGATCTATATTTTAGAGGGTAACACCGGTTAGGTCAGGGTTAGGTCTGGTATTTGCCACCATCTGGCTCATACTTTCGCATTTTTCGCATACTTGTTGGCCAGATCCTGGGCGATTTCTGGTTTGGATCACATAGTAATGTGGTATCACACTGAAACAGCGAGTTAATCGTGGATTCGATCTATATATTAGAGGGTAACACCGGTTAGGTTTTGGTTAGGTCTGGTATTTGCATTCATCTGGCTCATGCTTCCGCATTCTTCGTATACTTGTTGGCCAGATCCTGGGCGTTTTCTGGTTTGGATCACGAAGTAATGTGGTTCCACACAGCAACAGTGAGTTAAACCTGGATACAATCTATATTTTAGAGGATAACACCGGTTAGGTCAGTGTTAGGTCTGGTATTTGCCGTCGTCTGCCTCATTCTTTCGCATTTTTCGCATACTTGTTGGCCAGATCCTGGGCGTTTTCTGGTTTGGATCACATAGTAATGTGGTATCACAATGAAACAGCGAGTTAATCCTGGATTCGACCTATATATTAGAGGGTAACACCGGTTAGGTTTTGGTTAGGTCTGGTATTTGCTATCATCTGGCTCATGCTTCCGCATTTTTCGCATACTTGTTGGCCAGATCCTGGGCGATTTCTGGTTTGGATCACATAGTAATGTGGTATCACACTGAAACAGCGAGTTAATCGTGGATTCGATCTATATATTAGAGGGTAACACCGGTTAGGTTTTGGTTAGGCCTGGTATTTGCTGTCATCTGGCTCATACTTTCGCATTTTTCGCATACTTGTTGGCCAGATCCTGGGCGATATCTGGTTTGGATCACATAGTAATGTGGTATCACACTGAAACAGCGAGTTAATCCTGGATTCGATCTATATATTAGAGGGTAACACCGGTTAGGTTTGGGTTAAGTCTGGTATTTGCCATCATCTGGCTCATACTTTCGCATTTTTCGCGTACTTGTTGGCCAGATCCTGGGCGTTTTCTCGTTTGGATCACGTAGTAATGTGGTACCACACTGAAACAGCGAGTTAATCCTGGATTCGATCTATATATTAGAGGGTAACACCGGTCAGGTTTGGGTTAGGTCTGATATTTGCCATCATCTGGCTCATAATGTCGCATTTTTCGCATACTTGATGGCCAGATCCTGGACATTTTCTGGGTCGGATAACGTACTAATGGGGCACCACACTGCAACAGTGTGTTAAACCTGAATTCAATCTATATTTTAGAGGATATCACCGGTTAGGTCAGGGTTAGTTCTGTTAATTGCCATCATTTGGCTCATATCTTCGCATTTTTCGCCTACTTATTGGCCAGAGGCTGGGCGTTTTCTGGTTTGGATCACGTAGTAATGTGGTTCCACACAACAACAGTGAGTTAAACCTGGATACAATCTATATTTTAGAGGATAACACCGGTTAGGTCAGGGTTAGGTCTGGTATTTGCCGTCGTCTGCCTCATTCTTTCGCATTTCTCGCATACTTGTTGGCCAGATCCAGGGCGCTTTCAAGTTTGGATCACGTATTAATGTGGTACCACACTGAAACAGTGAGTTAAACCTGGATACTATCTATATTTTAGAGGATAACACCGGTTAGGTCAGGGTTAGGTCTGGTATTTGCCATCATCTGGCTCATACATTCGCATTCTTCGCATACTTGTTGGCCAGATACTGGGCGTTTTCTGGGTTGGATCACGTATTAATGTGGTACCACACTGAAACAGTGAGTTAAACCTGGATACTATCTATATTTTAGAGGATAACACCGGTTAGGTCAGGGTTAGGCCTGGTATTTGCCACCATCTGGCTCATAGTTTCGCATTTTTCGCATACTTGTTGGCCAGATCCTGGGCGTTTTCTGGTTTGGATCACGTAGTAATGTAGAAACCACTCTGAAACAGTGACTTAAACCTGAATTCAATCTATATTTTAGAGGATAACACCGGTTAGGTCAGGGTTAGGTCTGGTATTTGCCATCGTCTCGCTCACATCTTCGAATTTTTCGCATACTTGTTGGCCAGATCCTGGGCGTTTTCTGGTTTGGATCACGTAGTAATGTGGTTCCACACAGCAACAGGGAGTTAAACCTGGATTCAATCTATATTTTAGAGGATACCACCGGCTAGGCCAGGGTTAGGTCTGGTATTTGCCATCATCTGGCTCATACTTTCGCATTTTTCGCATACTTGTTGGCCAGATCCAGGGCGCTCTCAAGTTTGGATCACGTATTAATGTGGTACCACACTGAAACAGTGAGTGAATCCTGGATTCAGTCTATATTTTAGGGGATAACACCGGTTAGGTCAGGGTTAGGTCTGGTATTTGCCGTCGTCTGCCTCATTCTTTCGCATTTTTAGCATACTTGTTGGCCAGATCCAGGGCGTATTCAGGTTTGGATCACGCAGTAATGTGGCACCACACACAAACAGTGAGTTAAACCTGGATTCAATCTATATTTTAGAGGATAATACCGGTTAGGTCAGGGTTAGGTCTGGTATTTGCCATCGTCTCGCTCACATCTTCGAATTTTTCGCATACTTGTTGGCCAGATCCTGGGCGTTTTCTGGTTTGGATCACGTAGTAATGTGGTTCCACACAGCAACAGCGAGTTAAACCTGGATTCAATCTATATATTAGAGGATAACACCGGTTAGGTCAGGGTTAGGCCTGGTATTTGCCACCATCTGGCTCATAGTTTCGCATTTTTCGCATACTTGTTGGCCAGATCCTGGGCGTTTTCTGGGTTGGATCAGTTAGTAGTGTGGTACCCCACTGAAACAGTGAAGTAATCCTGGATTCAATCTATATATTAGAGGGTAACACCGGTTAGGATTGGGTTAGGTCTGGTATTTGCCATCATCTGGCTCATACTTTCGCAATTTTCGCATACTTGTTGGCCAGATCCAGGGCGTATTCAGGTTTGGATCACATAGTAATGTGGTATCACACTGAAACGGTGAGTGAATCCTGGATTCAATCTATATTTTAGAGGATAACACCGGTTAGGTCAGGGATAGGTCTGGTATTTGCCGTCGTCTGCCTCATTCTTTCGCATTTTTAGCATACTTGTTGGCCAGATCCAGGGCGTATTCAGGTTTGGATCACATAGTAATGTGGTATCACACTGAAACAGTGAGTGAATCCTGGATTCAATCTATATTTTAGAGGATAACACCGGTTAGGTCAGGGTTAGGTCTGGTATTTGCCGTCGTCTGCCTCATTCTTTCGCATTTTTCGCATATTTGTTGACCAGATCCAGGGCGCTTTCAAGTTTGGATCACGCATTAATGTGGTCCCCACTGAAACAGTGAGTTAAACCTGAATTCAATCTATATTTTAGAGGATAACACCGGTTAGGTCAGGGTTAGTTCTGTTAATTGCCATCATTTGGCTCATATCTTCGCATTTTTCGCCAACTTATTGGCCAGATCCTGGGCGTTTTCTGGTTTGGATCACGTAGTAATGTGGTTCCACACAGCAACAGTGAGTTAAACCTGGATACAATCTATATTTTAGAGGATAACACCGGTTAGGTTTGGGTTAGGTCTGGTATTTGCCATCATCAAGCTCATACTTTTGCATTTTTCGCATACTTGTTGGCCAGATCCGGGGCGTTTTCTGGTTTGGATCACGTAGTAATGTAGAACCACTCTGAAACAGTGAGTTAAACCTGGATTCAATCTATATTTTAGAGGATAACACCGGTTAGGTCAGGGTTAGGTCTGGTATTTGCCATCATTTGGCTCATATCTTCGCATTTTTCGCCTACTTATTGGCCAGATCCTGGGCGTTTTCTGGTTTGGATCACGTAGTAATGTGGTTCCACACAGCAACAGTGAGTTAAACCTGGATACAATCTATATTTTAGAGGATAACACCGGTTAGGTCAGGGTTAGGTCTGGCATTTGCCATCATTTGGCTCATATCTTCGCATTTTTCGCCTACTTATTGGCCAGATCATGGGCGTTTTCTGGTTTGGATCACGTAGTAATGTGGTACCACACTGAAACAGTGAGTTAAACCTGGATACAATCTATATATTAGAGGGTAACACCGGTTAGGTCAGGGTTAGGTCTGGTGTTTGCCTTCATCTGGCTCATGGTTCCGCATTTTTCGCTTACTTGTTGGCCAGGTCCCTGGGCGTTTTCTGGTTTGAATCACGTAGTAATGTGGTTCCACACAGCAACAGTGAGTTAAACCTGGATTCAATCTATATATTATAGGGTAACACCGGTTAGGTTAGGGTTAGGTCTGGTATTTGCCATCATGTGGCTCATACTTTCGCATTTTTCGCCTACTTATTGGCCAGATCCTGGGCGTTTTCTGGTTTGGATCACGTAGTAATGTGGTTCCACACAGCAACAGTGAGTTAAACCTGGATACAATCTATATTTTAGAGGATAACACCGGTTAGGTCAGGGTTAGGTCTGGTATTTGCCGTCGTCTGCCTCATTCTTTCGCATTTCTCGCATACTTGTTGACCAGATCCAGGGCGCTTTCAAGTTTGGATCACTTATTAATGTGGTACCACACTGAAACAGTGAGCTAAACCTGGATACTATCTATATTTTAGAGGATAACACCGGTTAGGTCAGGGTTAGGTCTGGTATTTGCCGTCGTCTGCCTCATTCTTTCGCATTTCTCGCATACTTGTTGACCAGATGCTGGGCGTTTTCTGGTTTGGATCACGTAGTAATGTGGTTCCACACAGCAACAGTGAGTTAAACCTGGATACAATCTATATTTTAGAGGATAACACCGGTTAGGTTAGGGTTAGGTCTGGTATTTGCCATCATGTGGCTCATACTTTCGCATTTTTCGCCTACTTATTGGCCAGATCCTGGGCGTTTTCTGGTTTGGATCACGTAGTAATGTGGTTCCACACAGCAACAGTGAGTTAAACCTGGATACAATCTATATTTTAGAGGATAACACCGGTTAGGTCAGGGTTAGGTCTGGTATTTGCCGTCGTCTGCCTCATTCTTTCGCATTTCTCGCATACTTGTTGACCAGATCCAGGGCGCTTTCAAGTTTGGATCACTTATTAATGTGGTACCACACTGAAACAGTGAGTTAAACCTGGATACTATCTATATTTTAGAGGATAACACCGGTTAGGTCAGGGTTAGGTCTGGTATTTGCCATCATCTGGCTCATACATTCGCATTTTTCGCATACTTGTTGGCCAGATGCTGGGCGTTTTCTGGTTTGGATCACGTAGTAATGTGGTTCCACACAGCAACAGTGAGTTAAACCTGGATACAATCTATATTTTAGAGGATAACACCGGTTAGGTCAGGGTTAGGTCTGGTATTTGCCATCATCTGGCTCATACATTCGCATTTTTCGCATACTTATTGCCCAGATCCTGGGCGTTTTCTGGTTTGGATCACGTAGTAATGTGTACCACACTGCAACAGTGAGTTAAACCTGGATTCAATCTATATATTAGAAGGTAACACCGGTTAGGTTTGGGTTAGGTCTGGTATTTGCCATCATCTGGCTCATACTGTCGCATTTTTCGCATACTTGTTGGCCCGATCCAGGGCGCTCTCAAGTTTGGATCACGTATTAATGTGGTACCACACTGAAACAGTGAGTTAATCCTGGATTCAATCTATATTTTAGAGGATAACACCGGTTAGGTCAGGGTTAGGTCTGGTATTTGCCGTCGTCTGCCCCACTCTTACGCATTTTTAGCATACTTGTTGGCCAGATCCTGGGCGTTTTCTGGATTGGATCACATAGTAATGTGGTATCACACTGAAACAGTGAGTTAAACCTGGATACAATCTATATTTTAGAGGATAACACCAGTTAGGTCAGGGTTAGGTCTGGTATTTGCCGTCGTCTGGCGCATAATTTTGCATTTTTCGCATACTTGTTGGCCAGATCCTGGGCGACTTCTGGTTTGGATCACGTAGTAATGTAGAACCACTCTGAAACAGTGAGTTAAACCTGGATACAATCTATATTTTAGAGGATAACACCGGTTAGGTCAGGGTTAGGTCTGTTAATTGCCATCATTTGACTCATATCTTCGCATTTTTCGCCTACTTGTTGGCCAGATCCAGGGCGTTTTCTGGTTTGGATCACGGAGTAATGTGGTTCTACACAGCAACAGTGAGTTAAACCTGGATACAATCTATATTTTAGAGGATAACACCAGTTAGGTCAGGGTTAGGTCTGGTATTTGCCGTCGTCTGGCTCATACTTTTGCATTTTTCGCATACTTGTTGGCCAGATGCTGGGCGTTTTCTGGTTTGGATCACGTAGTAATGTGGTTCCACACAGCAACAGTGAGTTAAACCTGGATACAATCTATATTTTAGAGGATAACACCGGTTAGGTCAGGGTTAGGTCTGGTATTTGCCATCATCTGGCTCATACATTCGCATTTTTCGCATACTTATTGCCCAGATCCTGGGCGTTTTCTGGTTTGGATCACGTAGTAATGTGTACCACACTGCAACAGTGAGTTAAACCTGGATTCAATCTATATATTAGAAGGTAACACCGGTTAGGTTTGGGTTAGGTCTGGTATTTGCCATCATCTGGCTCATACTGTCGCATTTTTCGCATACTTGTTGGCCCGATCCAGGGCGCTCTCAAGTTTGGATCACGTATTAATGTGGTACCACACTGAAACAGTGAGTTAATCCTGGATTCAATCTATATTTTAGAGGATAACACCGGTTAGGTCAGGGTTAGGTCTGGTATTTGCCGTCGTCTGCCCCACTCTTACGCATTTTTAGCATACTTGTTGGCCAGATCCTGGGCGTTTTCTGGATTGGATCACATAGTAATGTGGTATCACACTGAAACAGTGAGTTAAACCTGGATACAATCTATATTTTAGAGGATAACACCAGTTAGGTCAGGGTTAGGTCTGGTATTTGCCGTCGTCTGGCGCATAATTTTGCATTTTTCGCATACTTGTTGGCCAGATCCTGGGCGACTTCTGGTTTGGATCACGTAGTAATGTAGAACCACTCTGAAACAGTGAGTTAAACCTGGATACAATCTATATTTTAGAGGATAACACCGGTTAGGTCAGGGTTAGGTCTGTTAATTGCCATCATTTGACTCATATCTTCGCATTTTTCGCCTACTTGTTGGCCAGATCCAGGGCGTTTTCTGGTTTGGATCACGGAGTAATGTGGTTCTACACAGCAACAGTGAGTTAAACCTGGATACAATCTATATTTTAGAGGATAACACCAGTTAGGTCAGGGTTAGGTCTGGTATTTGCCGTCGTCTGGCTCATACTTTTGCATTTTTCGCATACTTGTTGGCCAGATCCGGGGCGTTTGCTGGTTTGGATCACGTAGTAATGTAGAACCACTCTGAAACAGTGAGTTAAACCTGGATTCAATCTATATATTAGAGGATAACACCGGTTAGGTCAGGGTTAGGTCTGGTATTTGGCTTCATCTGGCTCATACATTCGCATTTTTCGCATACTTGTTGACCAGATCCAGGGCGCTTTCAAGTTTGGATCACGTATTAATGTGGTACCACACTGAAACAGTGAGTTAACCCTGGATTCAATCTATATTTTAGAGGATAACTCCGGTTAGGTCAGGGTTAGATCTGGTATTTGCCATCATCTGGCTCATACATTCGCATTTTTCGCATACTTGTTGGCCAGATCCTGGGCAACTTCTGGTTTGGATCACGTAGTAATGTAGAACCACTCTGAAACAGTGAGTTAAACCTGGATTCAATCTATATTTTAGAGGATAACACCGGTTAGGGCAGGGTTAGGTCTGGTATTTGCCATCATCTGGCTCATACATTCGCATTTTTCGCATACTTGTTGGCCAGATCCTGGGCGTCTTCTGGTTTGGATCACGTAGTAAAGGGCACCACACTGCAACAGTGTGTTAAACCTGAATTCAATCTATATTTTAGAGGATAACACCGGTTAGGTCAGGGTTAGGTCTGTTAATTGCCATCATTTGACTCATATCTTCGCATTTTTCGCCTACTTGTTGGCCAGATTCTGGGCGTTTTCTGGTTTGGATCACGTAGTAATGTGGTTCCACACAGCAACAGTGAGTTAAACCTGGATACAATCTATATTTTGGAGAATAACACCGATTAGGTCAGGGTTAGGTCTGGTATTTGCCATCATCTGGCTCATACATTCGCATTTTTCGCATACTTGTTGGCCAGATCCTGGGCAACTTCTGGTTTGGATCACGTAGTAATGTAGAACCACTCTGAAACAGTGAGTTAAACCTGGATTCAATCTATATTTTAGAGGATAACACCGGTTAGGGCAGGGTTAGGTCTGGTATTTGCCGTCGTCTGCCTCATTCTTTCGCATTTTTCGCATACTTGTTGGCCCGATCCAGGGCGCTCTCAAGTTTGGATCACGTATTAATGTGGTACCACTCTGAAACAGTGAGTTAAACCTGGATTCAATCTATATTTTAGAGGATAACACCGGTTAGTTCAGGGTTAGGTCTGGTATTTGCCATCATCTGCCTCATACTTTCGCATTTTTCGCATACTTGTTGGCCAGATCCAGGGCGCATTCAAGTTTGGATCACGTATTAATGTGGTACCACACTGAAACAGTGAGTTAAACCTTAATTCAATCTATATTTTAGAGGATAACACCGGTTAGTTCAGGGTTAGGTCTGGTATTTGCCGTCGTCTGCCTCATTCTTTCGCATTTTTCGCATACTTGTTGGCCCGATCCAGGGCGCTCTCAAGTTTGGATCACGTATTAATGTGGTACCACTCTGAAACAGTGAGCTAATCCTGGATTCGATCTATATATTAGAGGGTAACACCGGTTAGGTCAGGGTTAGGTCTGGTATTTGCTATCACCTGGCTCATACTTTCGCATTTTTCGCATACTGATTGGCCAGATCCTGGGCGTTTTCTGGTTTGGATCACGTAGTAATGTGGTTCCACACAGCAACAGTGAGTTAAACCTGGATTCAATCTATATTTTAGAGGATAACTCCGGTTAGGTCAGGGTTAGGTCTGGTATTTGCCATCATCTGGCTCATACTTTTGCAATTTTCGCATACTTGTTGGCCAGATCCGGGGCGTTTTCTGGTTTGGTTCACGTAGTAATGTGTACCACACTCCAACAGTGAGTTAATCCTGGATTCAATCTATATTTTAGAGGATAACACCGGTTAGGACAGGGTTAGGTCTGGTATTTGCCATCATCTGGCTCATACTTTTGCAATTTTCGCATACTTGTTGGCCAGATCCGGGGCGTTTTCTGGTTTGGTTCACGTAGTAATGTGTACCACACTGCAACAGTGAGTTAATCCTGGATTCAATCTATATTTTAGAGGATAACACCGGTTAGGTCAGGGTTAGGTCTGGTATTTGCCCATCATCTGCCTCATACTTTCGCATTTTTCGCATACTTGTTGGCCAGATCCTGGGCGTTTTCTGGTTTGGATCACGTAGTAATGTAGAACCACTCTGAAACAGTGAGTTAAACCTGGATTCAATCTATATTTTAGAGGATAACAGTGGTTAGGTCAGGGTTAGGTCTGGTATTTGCCATCATCAGGCTCATACATTCGCATTTTTCGCATACTTGTTGGCTAGATCCAGGGCGCTTTCAAGTTTGGATCACGTATTAATGTGGTACCACACTGAAACAGTGAGTTAATCCTGGATTCAATCTATATTTTAGAGGATAACACCGGTTAGGTCAGGGTTAGGTCTGGTATTTGCCGTCGTCTGCCTCATTCATTCGCATTTTTCGCATACTTGTTGGCTAGATCCAGGGCGCTTTCAAGTTTGGATCACGTATTAATGTGGTACCACACTGAAACAGTGAGTTAAACCTGGATTCAATCTATATTTTAGAGGATAACACCGGTTAGGTCAGGGTTAGGTCTGGTATTTGCCATCATCTGGCTCATACATTCGCATTTTCCGCATACTTGTTGGCCAGATCCTGGGCGTCTTCTGGTTTGGATCACGTAGTAATGTGGTACCACACTGAAACAGTGAGTTAAACCTGGATACAATCTATATTTTAGAGGATAACACCTGTTAGGTCAGGATTAGGTCTGGTATTTGCCATCATCTGGCTCATACATTCGCATTTTTCGCATACTTGTTGGCCAGATCCTGGGCGTCTTCTGGTTTGGATCACGTAGTAATGTGGTATCACACTGAAACAGTGAGTTAATCTTGGATTCGATCTATATATTAGAGGGTAACACCGGTTAGGTTTTGGTTAGGTCTGGTATTTGCCTTCATCTGGCTCATGCTTCCGCATTTTTCGCATACATGTTGGCCAGATCCTGGGCGTTTTCTGGTTTGGATCACGTAGTGATGTAGAACCACTCTGAAACAGTGAGTTAAACCTGGATTCAATCTATATTTTAGAGGATAACACCGGTTAGGTCAGGGTTAGGTCTGGTATTTGCCATCATCTGGCTCACACTTTCGCATTTTTCGCATACTTGTTGGCCAGATCCTGGGCGGTTTCTGGTTTGGATCACGTAGTAATGTGGCACCACACTCAAACAGTCAGTTAAACCTTGATTCAATCTATATTTTAGAGGACAACATCGGTTAGGTCAGGGTTAGGTCTGGTATTTGCCATCATCTGGCTCATAGTTTCGCATTTTTCGCATACTTGTTGGCCAGATCCTGGGCGTTTTCTGTTTTGGATCACATACTAATGTGGCATCACACTGAAACAGTGAGTTAAACCTGGATACAATCTATATATTAGAGGGTAACACCGGTTAGGTTTGGGTTAGGTCTGGTATTTGCCATCATCTGGCTCATGCTTCCGCATTTTTCGCATACTTGTTGGCCAGATCCTGGGCGTTTTCTGGTTTGGATCACGTAGTAATGTGGTACCACACTGAACCAGTGAGTTAATCCTGGATTCAATCTATATTTTAGAGGATAACACCGGTTAGGTCAGGGTTAGGTCTGGTATTTGCCATCATCTGGCACATACTTTCGCATTTTTCGCATACTTGTTGGCCAGATCCTGGGCGGTTTCTGGTTTGGATCACGTAGTAATGTGGCACCACACTCAATCAGTCAGTTAAACCTTGATTCAATCTATATTTTAGAGGACAACATCGGTTAGGTCAGGGTTAGGTCTGGTATTTGCCATCATCAGGCTCATACATTCGCATTTTTCGGCTACTTATTGGCCAGATCCTGGGCGTTTTCTGGTTTGGATCACGTAGTAATGTGGATCCACACAGCAACAGTGAGTTAAACCTGGATACAATCTATATTTTAGAGGATAACACCGGTTAGGTCAGGGTTAGGTCTGGTATTTGCCTTCATCTGGCTCATGCTTCCGCATTTTTCGCATACTTGTTGGCCAGATCCTGGACGTTTGCTGGGTTGGATCAGGTAGTAGTGTGGTACCGCACTGAAACTGTGAAGTAATCCTGGATTCGATCTATATATTAGAGGGTAACACCGGTTAGGTCAGGGTTAGGTCTGGTATTTGCCTTCATCTGGCTCATGCTTCCGCATTTTTCGCATACTTGTTGGCCAGGTCCTGGGCGTTTTCTGGTTTGGATCACGTAGTAATGTAGAACCACTCTGAAACAGTGAGTTAAACCTGGATTCAATCTATATTTTAGAGGATAACACCGGTTAGGTCAGGGTTAGGTCTGGTATTTGCCATCATCTGGCTCATACATTCGCATTTTTCGCATACTTGTTGGCCAGATCCTGGGCGTTTTCTGGTTTGGATCACGTAGTAATGTAGAACCACTCTGAAACAGTGAGTTAAACCTGGATTCAATCTATATTTTAGAGGATAACACCGGTTAGGTCAGGGTTAGGTCTGTTAATTGCCATCATTTGGCTCATACTTTTGCATTTTTCGCATACTTGTTGGCCAGATCCTGGGCGTTTTCTGGGTTCGATCTGGCGATAGTGTGGTACCGCACTGAAATAGTGAAGTAATCCTGGATTCGATCTATATATTAGTGGGTAACACCGGTTAGGTTTGGGTTAGGTCTGGTATTTGCCTTCATCTGGCTCATGCTTCCGCATTTTTCGCATACTTGTTGGCCAGATCCTGGGCGTTTTCTGGTTTGGATCACGTAGTAATGTAGAACCACTCTAAAACAGTGAGTTAAACCTGGATACAATCTATATATTACAGGATAACACCGGTTAGGTCAGGGTTAGGTCTGTTAATTGCCATCATTTGGCTCATACTTTTGCATTTTTCGCATACTTGTTGGCCAGATCCTGGGCGTTTTCTGGGTTCGATCTGGCGATAGTGTGGTACCGCACTGAAATAGTGAAGTAATCCTGGATTCGATCTATATATTAGTGGGTAACACCGGTTAGGTTTGGGTTAGCTCTGGTATTTGCCATCATCTGTCTCATGCTTCCGCATTTTTCGCATACTTGTTGGCCAGATCCTGGACGTTTGCTGGGTTGGATCAGGTAGTAATGTGGTACCACACTGAAACAGTGAGTTAAACCTCGATTCAATCTATATTTTAGAGGATAACACCGGTTAGGTCAGGGTTAGGTCTGTTAATTGCCATCATTTGGCTCATATCTTCGCATTTTTCGCCTACTTATTGGCCAGATCCTGGGCGTTTTCTGGTTTGGATCACGTAGTAATGTAGAACCACTCTGAAACAGTGAGTTAAACCTGGATACAATCTATATTTTAGAGGATAACACCGGTTAGGTCACGGTTAGCCCTATTATTTGCCATCATTTGGCTCATATCTTCGCATTTTTCGCATACTTGTTGGCCAGATCCTGGGCGTTTTCTGGTTTGGATCACGTAGTAATGTAGAACCACACTCAAACAGTCAGTTAAACCTGGATACAATCTATATTTTAGAGGATAACACCGGTTAGGTCAGGGTTAGGTCTGGTATTTGCCTTCATCTGGCACATGCTTCCGCATTTTTCGCATACTTGTTGGCCAGATCCTGGACGTTTGCTGGGTTGGATCAGGTAGTAGTGTGGTACCGCACTGAAGCAGTGAAGTAATCCTGGATACGATCTATATATTAGAGGGTAACACCGGTTGGGTCAGGGTCAAGTCTGGTATTTGCCTTCATCTGGCTCATGCTTCCGCATTTTTCGCATACTTGTTGGCCAGGTCCTGGGCGTTTTCTGGTTTGGATGACGTAGTAATGTAGAACCACTCTGAAACAGTGAGTTAAACCTGGATTCAATCTATATTTTAGAGGATAACATTGGTTAGGTCAGGGTTAGGTCTGGTATTTGCCATCATCTGGCTCATACTTTCGCATTTTTCGCATTCTCGTTGGCCAGATCCTGGGTGTTTTCTGGGTTGGATCACGTAGTAATGTGGCACCACACTCAAACAGTCAGTTAAACCCTGATTCAATCTATATTTTAGAGGATAACATCAACTAGGTCAGGGTTAGGTCTGGTATTTGCCATCATCTGGCTCATACTTTCGCATATTTCGCCTACTTATTGGCCAGATCCTGGGCGTTTTCTGGTTTGGATCACGTACTAATGTGGCACCACACTCAAACACTCAGTTAAACCCTGATTCAATCTATATTTTAGAGGATAACATCATCTAGGTCAGGGTTAGGTCTGGTATTTGCCATCATCTGGCTCATGCTTCCGCATTTTTCGCATACTTGTTGGCCAGATCCTGGGCGGTTTCTGGTTTGGATCACGTAGTAATGTGGCACCACACTCAAACAGTCAGTTAAACCTTGATTCAATCTATATTTTAGAGGATAACATCGGTTAGGTCAGGGGTTAGGTCTGGTATTTGCCATCATCTGGCTCATAGTTTCGCATTTTTCGCATACTTGTTGGCCAGATCCTGGGCGTCTGCTGTTTTGGATCACATACTAATGTGGCATCACACTGAAACCGTGAGTTAAATCTTGGATTCAATCTATATTTTAGAGGATAACATCGGTTAGGTCAGGGTTAGTTCTAGTATTTGCCATCATCTGGCTCACACTTTCGCATTTTTCGCATACTTGTTGGCCAGATCCTGGGCGTTTTCTGGGTTCGATCTGGCGATAGTGTGGTACCGCACTGAAATAGTGAAGTAATCCTGGATTCGATCTATATATTAGTGGGTAACACCGGTTAGGTTTGGGTTAGGTCTGGTATTTGCCATCATCTGTCTCATGCTTCCGCATTTTTCGCATACTCGTTGGCCAGATCCTGGGCGTTTTCTGGGTTGGATCACGTAGTAATGTAGAACCACTCTGAAACAGTGAGTTAAACCTGGATTCAATCTAAATTTTAGAGGATAACACCGGTTAGGTCAGGGTTAGGCCTGGTATTTGCCATCATCTGGCTCATTGTTTCGCATTTTTCGTATACTTGTTGGCAAGATCCTGGGCGATTTCTGTTTTGGATCACGTAGGAATGCGTTTCCACACTGCAACAGTGAGTTAAACCTGGATACAATCTATATATTAGAGGGTAACACCGGTTAGGTCAGGGTTAGGTCTGGTGTTTGCCATCATCTGGCTCATACTTTCGCATATTTCGCATACTTGTTGGCCAGATCCTGGACGTTTGCTGGGTTGGATCAGGTAGTAATGCGGTACCACACTGAAACAGTGAGTTAAACCTGGATTCAATCTATATTTTAGAGGATAACACCGGTTAGGTCAGGGTTAGGTCTGGTATTTGCCATCATCTGGCTCATACATTCGCATTTTTCGCATACTTGTTGGCCAGATCCTGGGCGTCTTCTGGTCTGGATCACGTAGTAATGTGGTACCACACTGAAACAGTGAGTTAAACCAGGATTCAATCTATATTTTAGAGTATAACACCGGTTAGGTCAGGGTTAGGTCTGTTAATTGCCATCATTTGGCTCATATCTTCGCATTTTTCGCATACTTGTTGGCCAGATGCTGGCCGTTTTCTGGTTTGGATCACGTAGTAATGGGGCACCACACTGCAACAGTGTGTTAAACCTGAATTCAACCTATATTTTAGAGGATAACATCGGCTAGGTCACTGTTAGGTCTGTTAATTGCCATCATTTGGCTCATATCTTCGCATTTTTCGCCTACCTATTGGCCAGATCCTGGGTGTTTTCTAGTTTGGAACACGTAGTAATGTAGAACCACACAGAAACAGTGAGTTAAACCTGGATTCAATCTATATTTTAGACGATAGCATTGGTTAGGTCAGGGTTAGGCCTGGTATTTGCCATCATCTGGCTCATACTTTCGCATTTTTCGCATACTTGTTACCCAGATCCTGGGCGTCTTCTGGTTTGGATCACGTAGTAATGTGGTACCACACTGAAACAGTGAGTTAATCCTGGAATCGATCTATATATTAGATGGTAACACCGGTCAGGTTTGGGTTAGGCCTGGTATTTGCCATCATCTGGCTCATACTTTCGCATTTTTCGCATACTTGTTGGGCATATCCTGGGCGTTTTCTGGTTTGGGTCACGTAGTTATGTGTACCACACTGCAACAGTGAGTTAAACCTGGATTCAATCTATATATTAGAGGGTAACACCGGTTAGGTCATGGTTAGGTCTGGTATTTGCCATCATCAGGCTCATACTTTCGCAGTTTTCGCATACTTGTTGGCCAGATCCTGGGCGGTTTCTGGTTTGGAACACGTAGTATTGTGGCACCACACTCAAACAGTCAGTTAAACCTTGATTCAATCTATATTTTAGAGGATAACATCGGTTAGGTCAGGGTTGGGTCTGGTATTTGCCATCATCTGGCTCATAGTTTCGCATTTTTCGCATACTTGTTGGCCAGATCCTGGGCGTTTTCTGGTTTGGGTCACGTAGTAATGTGTACCACACTGCAACAGTGAGTTATTCCTGGATTCAATCTATATATTAGAGGGTAACACCGGTTAGGTCAGGCTTAGGTCTGGTATTTGCCATCATCAGGCTCATACTTTCGCATTTTTCGAATACTTTTTGGCCAGATCCTGGGCGTTTTCTGGGTTGGATCACGTAGTAATATGGCACCACACTCAAACAGTGAGTTAAACCAGGATTCAATCTATATTTTAGAGTATAACACCGGTTAGGTCAGGGTTAGATCTAGTATTTGCCATCATCTGGCTCACACTTTCGCAATTTTCGCATACTTGTTGGCCAGATCCTGGGCGGTTTCTGGTTTGGATCACGTAGTAATGAGGCACCACACTCAAACAGTCAGTTAAACCTTGATTCAATCTATATTTTAGAGGATAACATCGGTTAGGTCAGGGTTAGGTCTGGTATTTGCCATCATCTGGCTCATAGTTTCGCATTTTTCGCATACTTGTTGGCCAGATCCTGGGCGTTTTCTGGATTGGATCACGTAGTAATATGGCACCACACTGAAACAGCGAGTTAATCCTGGATTCGATCTATATATTAGAGGGTAACACCAGTTAGGTTTGGGTTAGGTCTGGTATTTGCCATCATCTGGCTCATAGTTTCGCATTTTTCGCATACTTATTGGCCAGATCCAGGGCGTTTTCTGGTTTGGGTCACGTAGTAATGTGGTACCACACTGAAACTGTGAGTTAATCCTGGATTCGATCTATATATTAGGGGGTAACACCGATTAGGTCTGGGTTAGGTCTGGTATTTGCCATCATCTGGCTCATAGTTTCGCATTTTTCGCATACTTATTGGCCAGATCCAGGGCGTTTTCTGGTTTGGGTCACGTAGTAATGTGGTACCACACTGAAACTGTGAGTTAATCCTGGATTCGATCTATATATTAGGGGGTAACACCGATTAGGTCTGGTTTAGGGCAGGTATTTGCCATCATCTAGCTCATACTTTCGCATTTTTCGCATACTTGTTGGCCAGATCCTGGGCGTTTTCTGGTTTGGGTCACGTAGTAATGTGGTACCACACTGAAACTGTGAGTTAATCCTGGATTCGATCTATATATTAGGTGGTAACACTGGTTAGGTCAGGGTTAGGTCTGGTATTTGCCATCATCCGGCTCATACTTTCGCATATTTCGCATACTTGTTGGCCAGATCCTGGGCGTTTTCTGGTTTGGATCACGTAGTAATATGATACCACACTGAAACAGTGAGTTAATCCTGGATTCAATCTATATTTTAGAGGATAACAGCGGTTAGGTCAGGGTTAGATCTAGTATTTGCCATCATCTGGCTCACACTTTCGCATTTTTCGCATACTTGTTGGCCAGATCCTGGGCGTTTTCTGGTTTGGGTCACGTAGTAATGTGGTACCACACTGAAACTGTGAGTTAATCCTGGATTCGATCTATATATTAGGTGGTAACACTGGTTAGGTCAGGGTTAGGTCTGGTATTTGCCATCATCCGGCTCATACTTTCGCATATTTCGCATACTTGTTGGCCAGATCCTGGGCGGTTTCTGGTTTGGATCACGTAGTAATGTGGCACCACACTCAAACAGTCAGTTAAACCTTGATTCAATCTATATTTTAGAGGATAACATCGGTTAGGTCAGGGTTAGGTCTGGTATTTGCCATCATCTGGCTCATAGTTTCGCATTTTTCGCATACTTGTTGGCCAGATCCTGGGCGTCTGCTGTTTTGGATCACATACTAATGTGGCATCACACTGAAACCGTGAGTTAACCTTGGATTCAATCTATATTTTAGAGGATAACATCGGTTAGGTCAGGGTTAGTTCTAGTATTTGCCATCATCTGGCTCACACTTTCGCATTTTTCGCATACTTGTTGGCCAGATCCTGGGCGTTTTCTGGGTTCGATCTGGCGATAGTGTGGTACCGCACTGAAATAGTGAGTTAAACCTGGTTACAATCTATATTTTAGAGGATAACACCGGTTAGGTCAGGGTTAGGTCTGGTATTTGCCATCATCTGGCTCATTGTTTCGCATTTTTCGAATACTTGCTGGCAAGATCCTGGGCGTTTTCTGGGTTGGATCACGTAGTAATGTAGAACCACTCTGAAACAGTGAGTTAAACCTGGATTCAATCTAAATTTTAGAGGATAACACCGGTTAGGTCAGGGTTAGGCCTGGTATTTGCCATCATCTGGCTCATTGTTTCGCATTTTTCGTATACTTGTTGGCAAGATCCTGGGCGATTTCTGTTTTGGATCACGTAGGAATGTGTTTCCACACTGCAACAGTGAGTTAAACCTGGATACAATCTATATATTTGAGGGTAACACCGGTTAGGTCAGGGTTAGGTCTGGTGTTTGCCATCATCTGGCTCACAGTTTCGCATTTTTCGCATACTTGTTGGGCATATCCTGGGCGTTTTCTGGTTTGGGTCACGTAGTTATGTATACCACACTGCAACAGTGAGTTAAACCTGGATTCGATCTATATATTAGAGGGTAACACCGGTTAGGTCTGGGTTAGGTCTGGTATTTGCCATCATCTGGCTCACAGTTTCGCATTTTTCGCATACTTGTTGGCCAGATCCTGGGCGTCTTCTGGTTTGGATCACGTAGTAATGTGGTACCACACTGAAACAGTGAGTTAAGCCAGGATTCAATCTATATTTTAGAGTATAACACCGGTTAGGTCAGGGTTAGGTCTGTTAATTGCCATCATTTGGCTCATATCTTCGCATTTTTCGCCTACTTATTGGCCAGATCCTGGGCGTTTTCTGGTTTGGATCACGTAGTAATGGGGCATCACACTGCAACAGTGTGTTAAACCTGAATTCAATCTATATTTTAGAGGATAACATCGGCTAGGTCACTGTTAGGTCTGTTAATTGCCATCATTTGGCTCATATCTTCGCATTTTTCGCCTACTTATTGGCCAGATCCTGGGCGGTTTCTGGTTTGGAACACGTAGTAATGTGGCACCACACTCAAACAGTCAGTTAAACCTTGATTCAATCTATATTTTAGAGGATAACACCGGTTAGGTCAGGGTTAGTTCTAGTATTTGCCATCATCTGGCTCACACTTTCGCATTTTTCGCATACTTGTTGGCCAGATCCTGGGCGGTTTCTGGTTTGGATCACGTAGTAATGAGGCACCACACTGAAACAGTGAGTTAATCCTGGAATCGATCTATATATTAGAGGGTAACACCGGTCAGGTTTGGGTTAGGCCTGGTATTTGCCATCATCTGGCTCATAGTTTCGCATTTTTCGCATACTTGTTGGCCAGATCCTGGGCGTTTTCTGGTTTGGGTCACGTAGTAATGTAGAACCGCACTGAAACAGTGAGTTAATCCTGGATTCGATCTATATATTAGAGGGTAACACCGGTTAGGTTTGGGTTAGGTCTGGTATTTGCCATCATCTGGCTCACAGTTTCGCATTTTTCGCATACTTGTTGGCCAGATCCGGGGCGGTTTCTGGTTTGGATCACGTAGTAATGTAGAACCGCACTGAAACAGTGAGTTAATCCTGGATTCGATCTATATATTAGAGGGTAACACCGGTTAGGTTTGTGTTAGGTCTGGTATTTGCCATCATCTGGCTCATACTTTCGCATTTTTCGCATACTTGTTGGCCAGATCCTGGGCGTTTTCTGTTTTGGATCACATACTAATGTGGCATCAAACTGAATCCGTGAGTTAATCTTGGATTCAATCTATATTTCAGAGGATAACATCGGTTAGGTCAGGGTTAGGTCTGGTATTTGCCATCATGTGGCTCATAGTTTCGCATTTTTCGCATACTTGTTGGCCAGATCCTGGGCGTTTTCTGGATTGGATCACGTAGTAATATGGCACCACACTGAAACAGCGAGTTAATCCTGGATTCGATCTATATATTAGAGGGTAACACCAGTTAGGTTTGGGTTAGGTCTGGTATTTGCCATCATCTGGCTCATATCTTCGCATTTTTCGCCTACTTATTGGCCAGATCCTGGGCGTTTTCTGGGTTGGATCACGTAGTAATGTGGTTCCACACAGCAACAGTGAGTTAATCCTGGATTCAATCTATATATTAGAGGGTAACACCGGTTAGGTCAGGGTTAGGTCTGGTATTTGCCATCATCTGGCTAATACTTTCGCATTTTTCGCATACTTGTTGGCCGGATCCTGGGCGTTTTCTGGTTTGGGTCACGTAGTAATGTGGTGCCACACTGCAACAGTGAGTTAAACCTGGATTCAATCTATATTTTAGAGGATAACACCGGTTAAGTCAGGGTTAGGTCTGGTATTTGTCATCATCTGGCTCATACTTTCGCCTTTTTCACCTACTTGTTGGCCTGATCCTGGGCGTTTTCTGTTTTGGATCACATACTAATGTGGCATCACACTGAAACCGCGAGTTAATCTTGGATTCAATCTATATTTTAGAGGATAACATCGGTTAGGTCAGGGTTAGGTCTGGTATTTGCCATCATCAGGCTCATACTTTCGCATTTTTCGCATACTTGTTGGGCATATCCTGGGCGTTTTCTGGTTTGGGTCACGTAGTTATGTGTACCACACTGCAACAGTGAGTTAAACCTGGATTCAATCTATATATTAGAGGGTAACACCGGTTAGGTCAGGGTTAGGTCTGGTATTTGCCATCATCAGGCTCATACTTTCGCAGTTTTCGCATACTTGTTGGCCAGATCCTGGGCGTTTTCTGTTTTGGATCACATACTAATGTGGCATCAAACTGAATCCGTGAGTTAATCTTGGATTCAATCTATATTTCAGAGGATAACATCGGTTAGGTCAGGCTTAGGTCTGGTATTTGCCATCATCAGGCTCATACTTTCGCATTTTTCGAATACTTTTTGGCCAGATCCTGGGCGTTTTCTGGGTTGGATCACGTAGTAATATGGCACCACACTCAAACAGTCAGTTAAACCTTGATTCAATCTATATTTTAGAGGATAACATCGGTTAGGTCAGGGTTAGGTCTGGTATTTGCCATCATCTGGCTCACACTTTCGCATTTTTCGCATACTTGTTGGCCAGATCCTGGGCGGTTTCTGGTTTGGATCACGTAGTAATGAGGCACCACACTCAAACAGTCAGTTAAACCTTGATTCAATCTATATTTTAGAGGATAACATCGGTTAGGTCAGGGTTAGGTCTGGTATTTGCCATCATCTGGCTCACAGTTTCGCATTTTTCGCATACTTGTTGGCCAGATCCGGGGCGGTTTCTGGTTTGGATCACGTAGTAATGTAGAACCGCACTGAAACAGTGAGTTAATCCTGGATTCGATCTATATATTAGAGGGTAACACCAGTTAGGTTTGGGATAGGTCTGGTATTTGCCATCATCTGGCTCATATCTTCGCATTTTTCGCCTACTTATTGGCCAGATCCTGGGCGTTTTCTGGTTTGGATCACGTAGTAATGAGGCACCACACTCAAACAGTCAGTTAAACCTTGATTCAATCTATATTTCAGAGGATAACATCGGTTAGGTCAGGGTTAGGTCTGGTATTTGCCATCATCTGGCTCATAGTTTCGCATTTTTCGCATACTTGTTGGCCAGATCCTGGGCGTTTTCTGGATTGGATCACGTAGTAATATGGCACCACACTGAAACAGCGAGTTAATCCTGGATTCGATCTATATATTAGAGGGTAACACCAGTTAGGTTTGGGTTAGGTCTGGTATTTGCCATCATCTGGCTCATAGTTTCGCATTTTTCGCATACTTATTGGCCAGATCCAGGGCGTTTTCTGGTTTGGATCACGTAGTAATATGATACCACACTGAAACAGTGAGTTAATCCTGGATTCAATCTATATTTTAGAGGATAACAGCGGTTAGGTCAGGGTTAGGTCTGGTATTTGCCATCATCTAGCTCATATTTTCGCATTTTTCGCATACTTGTTGGCCAGATCCTGGGCGTTTTCTGGTTTGGATCACGTAGTGATGAGATTCCACACTGCAGTAGTGAGTTAAACCTGGATACAATCTATATTTTAGAGGATAACACCGGTTAGGTCAGGGTTAGGTCTGCTACTTGCCATCATCCGGCTCATACTTTCGCATATTTCGCATACTTGTTGGCCAGATCCTGGGCGTTTTCTGGTTTGGATCACGTAGTAATATGATACCACACTGAAACAGTGAGTTAATCCTGGATTCAATCTATATTTTAGAGGATAACAGCGGTTAGGTCAGGGTTAGGTCTGGTATTTGCCATCATCTAGCTCATACTTTCGCATTTTTCGCATACTTGTTGGCCAGATCCTGGGCGTTTTCTGGTTTGGATCACGTAGTGATGAGATTCCACAGTGCAGTAGTGAGTTAAACCTGGATACAATCTATATTTTAGAGGATAACACCGGTTAGGTCAGGGTTAGGTCAGCTACTTGCCATCATCTGGCTCATGCTTCCGCATTTTTCGCATACTTGTTGGCCAGATCCTGGGCGGTTTCTGGTTTGGATCACGTAGTAATGTGGCACCACACTCAAACAGTCAGTTAAACCTTGATTCAATCCATATTTTAGAGGATAACATCGGTTAGGTCAGGGTTAGGTCTGGTATTTGCCATCATCTGGCTCATAGTTTCGCATTTTTCGCATACTTGTTGGCCAGATCCTGGGCGTCTGCTGTTTTGGATCACATACTAATGTGGCATCACACTGAAACCGTGAGTTAACCTTGGATTCAATCTATATTTTAGAGGATAACATCGGTTAGGTCAGGGTTAGTTCTAGTATTTGCCATCATCTGGCTCACACTTTCGCATTTTTCGCATACTTGTTGGCCAGATCCTGGGCGTTTTCTGGCTTGGATCACGTAGTAATGTGGTACCACACTGAAACAGTGAGTTAAGCCTGGATACAATCTATATTTTAGAGGATAACACCGGTTAGGTCAGGGTTAGGTCTGCTACTTGCCATCATCTGGCTCATGCTTCCGCATTTTTCGCATACTTGTTGGCCAGATCCTGGGCGTTTTCTGGTTTGGATCACGTGGTGATGAGATTCCACACTGCAGTAGTGAGTTAAACCTGGATACAATCTATATTTTAGAGGATAACACCGGTTAGGTCAGGGTTAGGTCTGCTACTTGCCATCATCTGGCTCATGCTTCCGCATTTTTCGCATACTTGTTGGCCAGATCCTGGGCGTTTTCTGGCTTGGATCACGTAGTAATGTGGTACCACACTGAAACAGTGAGTTAAACCTGGATACAATCTATATTTTAGAGGATAACACCGGTTAGGTCAGGGTTAGGTCTGGTATTTGCCATCATCTGGCTCATTGTTTCGCATTTTTCGTATACTTGTTGGCAAGATCCTGGGCGTTTTCTGTTTTGGATCACATACTAATGTGGCATCACACTGAAACCGCGAGTTAATCTTGGATTCAATCTATATTTTAGAGGATAACATCGGTTAGGTCAGGGTTAGGTCTGGTATTTGCCATCATCTGGCTCATACATTCGCATTTTTCGCATACTTGTTGGCCAGATCCTGGGCGTCTTCTGGTCTGGATCACGTAGTAATGTGGTACCACACTGAAACAGTGAGTTAAACCAGGATTCAATCTATATTTTAGAGTATAACACCGGTTAGGTCGGGGTTAGGTCTGTTAATTGCCATCATTTGGCTCATATCTTCGTATTTTTCGCCTACTTATTGGCCAGATCCTGGGCGTTTTCTGGTTTGGATCACGTATTAATGGGGCATCACACTGCAACAGTGTGTTAAACCTGAATTCAATCTATATTTTAGAGGATAACATCGGCTAGGTCACTGTTAGGTCTGTTAATTGCCATCATTTGGCTCATATCTTCGCATTTTTCGCCTACTTATTGGCCAGATCCTGGGTGTTTTCTGGTTTGGAACACGTAGTAATGTAGAACCACACAGAAACAGTGAGTTAAACCTGGATTCAATCTATATTTTAGAGGATAACATTGGTTAGGTCAGGGTTAGGCCTGGTATTTGCCATCATCTGGCTCATACTTTCGCATTTTTCGCATACTTGTTGCCCAGATCCTGGGCGTCTTCTGGTTTGGATCACGTAGTAATGTGGTACCACACCGAAACAGTGAGTTAATCCTGGAATCGATCTATATATTAGAGGGTAACACCGGTCAGGTTTGGGTTAGGCCTGGTATTTGCCATCATCTGGCTCATACTTTCGCATTTTTCGCATACTTGTTGGGCATATCCTGGGTGTTTTCTGGTTTGGGTCACGTAGTTATGTATACCACACTGCAACAGTGAGTTAAACCTGAATTCAATCTATATATTAGAGGGTAACACCGGTTAGGTCAGGGTTAGGTCTGGTATTTGCCATCATCAGGCTCATTCTTTCGCATTATTCGCATACTTTTTGACCAGATCCTGGGCGTTTTCTGGTTTGGATCACGTAGTAATGTGGTACCACACTGAAACGGTGAGTCTAACCTGGATTCGATCAATATTTTAGAGGATAACACCGATTAGGTCTGGGTTAGGTCCGGTATTTGCCATCATGCAGCTCATACTTTCGCATATTTCGGATACTTGTTGGCCAGATACTGGGCTTCCTCTAGTGTGGATCCCGTTGTAATGTGGCACCACACTGAAATAGTGAGTTAAACCTGGATACGACCAGTGTTTTAGAGGATAACACCGGTTAAGTCTGGGTTAGGGCAGGTATTTGCCATCATCAAGCTCATACCTTCGCATTTTTCGCATACTTGATGGCCAGATCCTGGGCGTTTTATGGTTTGGATCACGTTGTAATGTGGTACCACACGGAAACAGTGCATAAAACCTGGATTCGATCTATATTTTAGAAGGTAACTCCGGTTAGGTTTGTGGTAGGTTTGGTATTTGCCATTGTGTAGCTCATACTTTCGCATTTTTCGCATACTTGATGCCCATATCCTGGGCGTTTTCAGGTTTGGTTCACGTTGTAATGTGGTACCACACTGAAACAGTGAGTTAATCCTAGATTCGATCTATATATTAGAGGGTAACACAGGTTATGTTTGGCTTAGGTCTGGCATTTGCCATCATCTGGCTCATACTTTCGCATTGTTCGCATACTTGTTGGCCAGATCCTGGGCGTTTTCTGGTTTGGGTCACGTAGTCATGTGGTGCCACACTGAAACAGTGAGTTAAACCTGGATTCGATCTATATTTTAGAGGATAACACTGCTTAGATCTGGGTTAGGTCTTGGATTTGGCCTCATCTAGCACATACTTTCGCATTTTTCGCATACTTGTTGGCCAGGTCCTGGGCGTTTTCTGGTTTGACTCAAGTAGTAATGTGATACCACGATGAAACAGTGAATTAATCCTGGATTCCATCAATATTTTAGAGGATAACACCGCCTAGGGCTTGGTTAGGTCTGGTATTTGCCATCATCTAGCTCATACTTTCGCATTTTTCGCATACTTGATGGCCAGATCCTGGGCGTTTTCTGGTTTGGATCACGTAGTAATGTGGTGCCACACTGAAACGGTGAGTCTAACCCGGATTCAATCAATATTTTTGAGGATAACGCCGGCTAGGTCTGGGTTAGGGCAGGTATTTGCCATCATCAAGCTCATACTTTCGCATTTTTCGCATACTTGATGGCCAGATCCTGGGCGTTTTATGGTTTGGATCACGTTGTAATGTGGTACCACACGGAAACAGTGCATAAAACCTGGATTCGATCTATATTTTAGAAGGTAACTCCGGTTAGGTTTGTGGTAGGTTTGGTATTTGCCATCGTGTAGCTCATACTTTCGCATTGTTCGCATACTTGTTGGCCAGATCGAGGGCGTTTTCTTGTTTGGATCACGTAGGAATGTGGTACCACACTGAAACTGTGAGTCTAACCTGGATTCGATGAGTATTTTAGAGGATAACAGCGGTTAGGTCTGGGTTAGGGCAGGTATTTGCCATCATCTAGCTCATACTTTCGCATTGTTCGCATACTTATTGGCCAGATCCAGGGCGTTTTCTGGTTTGGATCACGTAGTAATATGATACCACACTGAAACAGTGAGTTAATCCTGGATTCAATCTATATTTTAGAGGATAACAGCGGTTAGGTCAGGGTTAGGTCTGGTATTTGCCATCATCTAGCTCATATTTTCGCATTTTTCGCATACTTGTTGGCCAGATCCTGGGCGTTTTCTGGTTTGGATCACGTAGTGATGAGATTCCACACTGCAGTAGTGAGTTAAACCTGGATACAATCTATATTTTAGAGGATAACACCGGTTAGGTCAGGGTTAGGTCTGCTACTTGCCATCATCCGGCTCATACTTTCGCATATTTCGCATACTTGTTGGCCAGATCCTGGGCGTTTTCTGGTTTGGATCACGTAGTAATATGATACCACACTGAAACAGTGAGTTAATCCTGGATTCAATCTATATTTTAGAGGATAACAGCGGTTAGGTCAGGGTTAGGTCTGGTATTTGCCATCATCTAGCTCATACTTTCGCATTTTTCGCATACTTGTTGGCCAGATCCTGGGCGTTTTCTGGTTTGGATCACGTAGTGATGAGATTCCACAGTGCAGTAGTGAGTTAAACCTGGATACAATCTATATTTTAGAGGATAACACCGGTTAGGTCAGGGTTAGGTCAGCTACTTGCCATCATCTGGCTCATGCTTCCGCATTTTTCGCATACTTGTTGGCCAGATCCTGGGCGGTTTCTGGTTTGGATCACGTAGTAATGTGGCACCACACTCAAACAGTCAGTTAAACCTTGATTCAATCCATATTTTAGAGGATAACATCGGTTAGGTCAGGGTTAGGTCTGGTATTTGCCATCATCTGGCTCATAGTTTCGCATTTTTCGCATACTTGTTGGCCAGATCCTGGGCGTCTGCTGTTTTGGATCACATACTAATGTGGCATCACACTGAAACCGTGAGTTAACCTTGGATTCAATCTATATTTTAGAGGATAACATCGGTTAGGTCAGGGTTAGTTCTAGTATTTGCCATCATCTGGCTCACACTTTCGCATTTTTCGCATACTTTTTGGCCAGATCCTGGGCGTTTTCTGGCTTGGATCACGTAGTAATGTGGTACCACACTGAAACAGTGAGTTAAACCTGGATACAATCTATATTTTAGAGGATAACACCGGTTAGGTCAGGGTTAGGTCTGCTACTTGCCATCATCTGGCTCATGCTTCCGCATTTTTCGCATACTTGTTGGCCAGATCCTGGGCGTTTTCTGGTTTGGAACACGTGGTGATGAGATTCCACACTGCAGTAGTGAGTTAAACCTGGATACAATCTATATTTTAGAGGATAACACCGGTTAGGTCAGGGTTAGGTCTGCTACTTGCCATCATCTGGCTCATGCTTCCGCATTTTTCGCATACTTGTTGGCCAGATCCTGGGCGTTTTCTGGCTTGGATCACGTAGTAATGTGGTACCACACTGAAACAGTGAGTTAAACCTGGATACAATCTATATTTTAGAGGATAACACCGGTTAGGTCAGGGTTAGGTCTGGTATTTGCCATCATCTGGCTCATTGTTTCGCATTTTTCGTATACTTGTTGGCAAGATCCTGGGCGTTTTCTGTTTTGGATCACATACTAATGTGGCATCACACTGAAACCGCGAGTTAATCTTGGATTCAATCTATATTTTAGAGGATAACATCGGTTAGGTCAGGGTTAGGTCTGGTATTTGCCATCATCTGGCTCATACATTCGCATTTTTCGCATACTTGTTGGCCAGATCCTGGGCGTCTTCTGGTCTGGATCACGTAGTAATGTGGTACCACACTGAAACAGTGAGTTAAACCAGGATTCAATCTATATTTTAGAGTATAACACCGGTTAGGTCGGGGTTAGGTCTGTTAATTGCCATCATTTGGCTCATATCTTCGTATTTTTCGCCTACTTATTGGCCAGATCCTGGGCGTTTTCTGGTTTGGATCACGTATTAATGGGGCATCACACTGCAACAGTGTGTTAAACCTGAATTCAATCTATATTTTAGAGGATAACATCGGCTAGGTCACTGTTAGGTCTGTTAATTGCCATCATTTGGCTCATATCTTCGCATTTTTCGCCTACTTATTGGCCAGATCCTGGGTGTTTTCTGGTTTGGAACACGTAGTAATGTAGAACCACACAGAAACAGTGAGTTAAACCTGGATTCAATCTATATTTTAGAGGATAACATTGGTTAGGTCAGGGTTAGGCCTGGTATTTGCCATCATCTGGCTCATACTTTCGCATTTTTCGCATACTTGTTGCCCAGATCCTGGGCGTCTTCTGGTTTGGATCACGTAGTAATGTGGTACCACACTGAAACAGTGAGTTAATCCTGGAATCGATCTATATATTAGAGGGTAACACCGGTCAGGTTTGGGTTAGGCCTGGTATTTGCCATCATCTGGCTCATACTTTCGCATTTTTCGCATACTTGTTGGGCATATCCTGGGTGTTTTCTGGTTTGGGTCACGTAGTTATGTATACCACACTGCAACAGTGAGTTAAACCTGAATTCAATCTATATATTAGAGGGTAACACCGGTTAGGTCAGGGTTAGGTCTGGTATTTGCCATCATCAGGCTCATTCTTTCGCATTATTCGCATACTTTTTGACCAGATCCTGGGCGTTTTCTGGTTTGGATCACGTAGTAATGTGGTACCACACTGAAACGGTGAGTCTAACCTGGATTCGATCAATATTTTAGAGGATAACAACGATTAGGTCTGGGTTAGGTCCGGTATTTGCCATCATGCAGCTCATACTTTCGCATATTTCGGATACTTGTTGGCCAGATACTGGGCTTCCTCTAGTGTGGATCCCGTTGTAATGTGGCACCACACTGAAATAGTGAGTTAAACCTGGATACGACCAGTGTTTTAGAGGATAACACCGGTTAAGTCTGGGTTAGGGCAGGTATTTGCCATCATCAAGCTCATACCTTCGCATTTTTCGCATACTTGATGGCCAGATCCTGGGCGTTTTATGGTTTGGATCACGTTGTAATGTGGTACCACACGGAAACAGTGCATAAAACCTGGATTCGATCTATATTTTAGAAGGTAACTCCGGTTAGGTTTGTGGTAGGTTTGGTATTTGCCATCGTGTAGCTCATACTTTCGCATTGTTCGCATACTTGTTGGCCAGATCGAGGGCGTTTTCTAGTTTGGATCACGTAGGAATGTGGTACCACACTGAAACTGTGAGTCTAACCTGGATTCGATCTATATTTTAGAGGATAACACTGCTTAGATCTGGGTTAGGTCTTGGATTTGGCCTCATCTAGCACATACTTTCGCATTTTTCGCATACTTGTTGGCCAGGTCCTGGGCGTTTTCTGGTTTGACTCAAGTAGTAATGTGATACCACGATGAAACAGTGAATTAATCCTGGATTCCATCAATATTTTAGAGGATAACACCGCCTAGGGCTTGGTTAGGTCTGGTATTTGCCATCATCTAGCTCATACTTTCGCATTTTTCGCATACTTGATGGCCAGATCCTGGGCGTTTTCTGGTTTGGATCACGTAGTAATGTGGTGCCACACTGAAACGGTGAGTCTAACCCGGATTCAATCAATATTTTTGAGGATAACGCCGGCTAGGTCTGGGTTAGGGCAGGTATTTGCCATCATCAAGCTCATACTTTCGCATTTTTCGCAAACTTGATGGCCAGATCCTGGGCGTTTTATGGTTTGGATCACGTTGTAATGTGGTACCACACGGAAACAGTGCATAAAACCTGGATTCGATCTATATTTTAGATGGTAACTCCGGTTAGGTTTGTGCTAGGTTTGGTATTTGCCATCGTGTAGCTCATACTTTCTCATTTTTCGCATACTTGATGCCCATATCCTGGGCGTTTTCAGGTTTGGTTCACGTTGTAATGTGGTACCACGATGAAACAGTGAATGAATCCTGGATTCCATCAATATTTTAGAGGATAACACCGGTTAGGTCTGGGTTAGGGCAGGTATTTGCCATCATCAAGCTCATACTTTCGCATTTTTCGCATACTTGATGGCCAGATCCTGGGCGTTTTATGGTTTGGATCACGTTGTAATGTGGTACCACACGGAAACAGTGCATAAAACCTGGATTCGATCTATATTTTAGAAGGTAACTCCGGTTAGGTTTGTGGTAGGTTTGGTATTTGCCATCGTGTAGCTCATACTTTCGCATTGTTCGCATACTTGTTGGCCAGATCGAGGGCGTTTTCTAGTTTGGATCACGTAGGAATGTGGTACCACACTGAAACTGTGAGTCTAACCTGGATTCGATGAGTATTTTAGAGGATAACAGCGGTTAGGTCTGGGTTAGGGCAGGTATTTGCCATCATCTAGCTCATACTTTCGCATTGTTCGCATACTTGTTGCCCAGATCCAGGGCGCTTTCTAGTTTGGATCACGTAGTAATGTGGTACCACACTGAAACTGTGAGTCTAACCTGGATTCGATGAGTATTTTAGAGGATAACACCGGTTAGGTCTTGGTTACGGCAGCTATTTGCCATCATCAAGCTCATACTTTCGCATTGTTCACATACATGTTGGCCAGTTCCTGGGCGTTTTCTGGTTTGGATCACGTAGTCATGTGGTGTCACAATGAAACAGTGAGTTAAACCTGGATTCGATGAGTATTTTAGAGGATAACAGCGGTTAGGTCTGGGTTAGGGCAGGTATTTGCCATCATCTAGCTCATACTTTCGCATTTTTCGCATACTTGTTGGCCAGATCCATGGCTCTTTCTGGTTCGGATCACGTAGTAAGGTGGTGCCACAATGAAACAGTGAGTTCAAACTGGATTCGATCTATATTTTAGAGGATAACACTGCTTAGATCTGCGTTAGGTCTTGGATTAGGCCTCATCTAGCTCATACTTTCGCATTGTTCGCATACTTGTTGGCCAGATCCTGGGCGTTTTCTGGTTTGGATCACGTAGTAATGTGGTACCACACTGAAACTGTGAGTCTAACCTGGATTCGATGAGTATTTTAGAGGATAACAGCGGTTAGGTCTGGGTTAGGGCAGGTATTTGCCATCATCTAGCTCATACTTTCGCATTGTTCACATACTTGTTGGCCAGTTCCTGGGCGTTTTCTGGTTTGGATCACGTAGTCATGTGGAGTCACAATGAAACAGTGAGTTAAACCTGGATTCGATGAGTATTTTAGAGGATAACACCGGTTAGGTCAGGGTTAGGTCTTGGATTTGGCCTCATCTCGCTCATACTTTCGCATTTTTCGCATACTTAATGCCCAGACCCTGGGCGTTCTCAGGTTTGGTTCACGTAGTAATGTGGTACCACACTGAAACAGTGAGTAAATCCTGGATTCGATCTATATTTTAGAGGATAACACTGGCTAGGTCTAGGTTAGGTCTGGTATTTGCCATCATCTAGCTCATACTTTCGCATTTTTCGCATACTTGATGGCCAGATTCTGGGCGTTTTCTGGTTTCGATCACGTTGTAATGTGGTACCACACTGAAACAGTGAGTAAATCCTGGATTCGATCTATATTTTAGAGGATAACGCTGGTTAGGTCTGGGTTAGGTCTGGATTTGGCCTCATCTAGCTCATACTTTCGCATTTTTCGCATACTTGATGGCCCGATTCTGGGCGTTTTCTGGTTTGGATCACGTAGTAATGTGGTACCACACTGAAACAGTGAGATAATCCTGGATTCGATCTATATATTAGAGGGTAACACCGGTTAGGTTTGGGTTAGGTCTGGTATTGGCCATCATCTAGCTCATACTTTCGCATTTTTCGCATACTTGTTGTCCAGATCCTGGGCGTTTACTGGTTTGGATCAGGTAGTAATGCGGTACCACACTGAAACATTGAGTTAACCTTGGTTTCAATCTATATTTTAGAGGATAACACCGGTTAGGTCAGGGTTAGGTCTGGCATTTGCCATCATCCGGCTCATACTTTCGTATATTTCGCATACTTGTTGGCCAGATCCTGGGCGTTTTCTGGTTGGGACCACGCAGTAATGTGGCACCACACTGAAACAGTGAGTTGATCCTGGTTTCGATCTATATATTAGAGGGTAACACCGGTATAGATTTGGGTTAGGTCTGGTATTTGCCATCATCTGGTTCATACTTTCGCATTTTTCGCATACTTGTGGGCCAGATCCTGGGCGTTCTCTGGTTTGGATAAGGTAGTAATATGGTACCACACTGAAACAGTGAGTTAATCCAGGATTCAATCTATATTTTAGAGGTTAACACCGGTTATGTCAGGGTTAGGTCTGGTATTTGCCATCATCTGGCCCATACTTTCGCATTTTTCGCATACTTGTTGGCCAGATCCTGCGCGTTTTCTGGGTTGGATCACGTAGTAATGTGGTACCACACTGAAACAGTGGGTTAAACCAGGATTCAATCTATATTTTAGAGGATAACACCGGTTAGGTCAGGGTTAGGTCTGGTATTTGCCATCATCCGGCTCATTCTTTCGCATTTTTCGCATACTTGTTGGCCAGATCCTGGGCGTTTTCTGGGTTGGATCACGTAGTAGTGTGATGCCACACTGAAACAGTGAATTAATCCTGGATTCGATCTATATATTAGAAGGGTAACACCGGTTAGGTCAGGGTTAGGTCTGGTACTTGCCATCGTCTGGCTCATACTTTCACCTTTTATCACTTACTTGTTGGCCTGATTCTGGGCGTTTTCTGGGTTGGATCGCGTAGTAATGTGATAGCACACTGAAACAGTGGGTTAAACCAGGGTTCAATCTATATTTTAGAGGATAACACCGGTTAGGTCAGGGTTAGGTCTGGTATTTGCCATCATCCGGCTCATTCTTTCGCATTATTCGCATACTTTTTGGCCAGATCCTGGGCGTTTTCTGGGTTGGATCACGTACTAGTGTGATGCCACACTGAAACAGTGAATTAATCCTGGATTCGATCTATATATTAGAGGGTAACAACGGTTAGGTCAGGGTTAGGTCTGGTATTTGCTATCATCTGGCTCATTCTTTCACATTATTCGCATACTTTTTGGCCAGATCCTGGGCGTTTTCGGGGTTGGATCACGTAGTAGTGTGATGCCACACTGAAACAGTGAATTAATCCTGGATTCGATCTATATATTAGAGGGTGACACCGGTTAGGTTTGGGTTAGGTCTGGTATTTGCCATCATCTGGCCCATACTTTCTCATTTTTCGCATACTTGTTGGCCAGATCCTGGGCGTTCTCTGGTTTGGATCACGTAGTAGTGTGATGCCACACTGAAACAGTGAATTAATCCTGGTTTCGATCTATATTTTAGAGGATAACACCGGTTAGGTCAGGGTTAGGTCTGGTATTTGCTATCATCTGGCTCATTCTTTCACATTATTCGCATACTTTTTGGCCAGATCCTGGGCGTCTTCTTGGTTGGATCAAGTAGTGGTGTGGTACCGCACTGAAACAGTGAAGTAATCCTGGATTCGATCTATAGATTAGAGGGTGACACCGGTTAGGTTTGGGTTGGGTCTGGTATTTGCCATCATCAGACTCATACTTTCGCATTTTTCGCATACTTGTTGGCCAGATCCTGGGCGTTTTCTGGGTTGGATCAGGTAGTAGTGTGGTACCGCACTGAAACAGTGAGTTAATCCTGGATTCGATCTATACTTTAGTGGATAACACCGGTTAGGTCAGGGTTAGGTCTGGTATTTGCCATCATCTGGCTCATAGTTTCGCATTTTTCGCATACTTGTTGGCCAGATCCAGGGCGTTTTCTGGTTTGGATCACGTAGTAATGTGGTACCACACTGCAACAGTGAGTTAATCCTGGATTCGATCTATATATTAGAGGGTAACACCGGTTAGGTTTGGGCTGGATCTGGTATTTGCCATCATCGGGCTCATACTTTCGCATTTTTCGCATACTTGTTGGCCAGATCCAGGGCGTTTTCTGGTTTGGATCACGTAGTAATGTGGTACCACACTGCAACAGTGAGTTAATCCTGGATTCGATCTATATATTAGAGGGTAACACCGGTTAGGTTTGGGTTAGATCTGGTATTTGCCATCATCTGACTCATGCTTTCGCATTTTTCGCATAATTGTGTGCCAGATCCTGGGCGTTTTCTGGTTTCCAACACGTAGTTATGTCGTAACACACTGATACAGTGACTTAAGCCTGGATTCGATCAATATATTAGGGGGTAACACCGGTTAGGTTTGGGTTAGATCTGGTATTTGCCATCATCTGGCTCATAGTTTCGCATTTTTCGCATACTTGTTGGCCAGATCCAGGGCGTTTTCTGGTTTGGAACACGTAGTAATGTGGTACCACACTGCAACAGTGAGTTAATCCTGGATTCGATCTATACTTTAGTGGATAACACCGGTTAGGTCAGGGTTAGGTCTGGTATTTGCCATCATCTGGCTCATAGTTTCGCATTTTTCGCATACTTGTTGGCCAGATCCAGGGCGTTTTCTGGTTTGGATCACGTAGTAATGTGGTACCACACTGCAACAGTGAGTTAATCCTGGATTCGATCTATATATTAGAGGGTAACACCGGTTAGGTTTGGGTTAGATCTGGTATTTGCCATCATCTGGCTCATACTTTCGCATTTTTCGCATACTTGTTGGCCAGATCCAGGGCGTTTTCTGGTTTGGATCACGTAGTAATGAGGTACCACACTGCAACAGTGAGTTAATCCTGGATTCGATCTATATATTAGAGGGTAACACCGGTTAGGTTTGGGTTAGATATGGTATTTGCCATCATCGGGCTCATACTTTCGCATTTTTCGCATACTTGTTGGCCAGATCCAGGGCGTTTTCTGGTTTGGATCACGTAGTAATGTGGTACCACACTGCAACAGTGAGTTAATCCTGGATTCGATCTATATATTAGAGGGTAACACCGGTTAGGTCAGGGTTAGGTCTGGTATTTGCCATCATCTGGCTCATACTTTCGCATTTTTCGCATACTTGTTGGCCAGATCCTGGGCGTTTTCGGGCTTGGATCACGTAGTAATGAGGTACCACACTGAAACAGTGAGTTAATCCTGGATTCGATCTATATATTAGAGGGTAACACCGGTTAGGTCAGGGTTTGGTGTGGTATTTGCCATCATCTGGCTCATACTCTCGCATTTTTCGCATACTTGTTGGCCAGATCCAGGGCGTTTTCTGGTTTGGATCATGTAGTAATGTGGAACCACACTGCCACATGGGTTAAACCTGGATTCGATGTATATTTTAGTGGATACCACCGGTTAGGTCAGGGTTAGGTCTGGTATTTGCCATAATCTGACTCATAGTTTCGCATTTTTCGCATACTTGTAGGCCAGCTCCTGGGCGTTTTCTGGTTTGGATCACGTAGTAATGTGGTATCACACTGCAACAGTGAGTTAAACCTGGATACAATCTATATTTTAGAGGATAAACCCGGTTAGGTCACGGATAGGTCTGGTAATTGCCATCATCTGGCTCATCCTTTCGCATTTTTCGCATACTTGTAGGCCAGCTCCTGGGCGTTTTCTGGTTTGGATCACGTAGTAATGTGGTATCACACTGCAACAGTGAGTTAAACCTGGATACAATCTATATTTTAGAGGATAAACCCGGTTAGGTCACAGATAGGTCTGGTAATTGCCATCATCTGGCTCATCCTTTCGCATTTTTCGCATACTTGTTGGCCAGATACTGGGCGTTTTCTGGGTTGGATCGCGTAGTAATGTGATAGCACACTGAAACAGTGGGTTAAACCAGGGTTCAATCTATATTTTAGAGGATAACACCGGTTAGGTCAGGGTTAGGTCTGGTATTTGCCATCATCCGGCTCATTCTTTCGCATTATTCGCATACTTTTTGGCCAGATCCTGGGCGTTTTCTGGGTTGGATCACGTACTAGTGTGATGCCACACTGAAACAGTGAATTAATCCTGGATTCGATCTATATATTAGAGGGTAACAACGGTTAGGTCAGGGTTAGGTCTGGTATTTGCTATCATCTGGCTCATTCTTTCACATTATTCGCATACTTTTTGGCCAGATCCTGGGCGTTTTCGGGGTTGGATCACGTAGTAGTGTGATGCCACACTGAAACAGTGAATTAATCCTGGATTCGATCTATATATTAGAGGGTGACACCGGTTAGGTTTGGGTTAGGTCTGGTATTTGCCATCATCTGGCCCATACTTTCTCATTTTTCGCATACTTGTTGGCCAGATCCTGGGCGTTCTCTGGTTTGGATCACGTAGTAGTGTGATGCCACACTGAAACAGTGAATTAATCCTGGTTTCGATCTATATTTTAGAGGATAACACCGGTTAGGTCAGGGTTAGGTCTGGTATTTGCTATCATCTGGCTCATTCTTTCACATTATTCGCATACTTTTTGGCCAGATCCTGGGCGTCTTCTTGGTTGGATCAAGTAGTGGTGTGGTACCGCACTGAAACAGTGAAGTAATCCTGGATTCGATCTATAGATTAGAGGGTGACACCGGTTAGGTTTGGGTTGGGTCTGGTATTTGCCATCATCAGACTCATACTTTCGCATTTTTCGCATACTTGTTGGCCAGATCCTGGGCGTTTTCTGGGTTGGATCAGGTAGTAGTGTGGTACCGCACTGAAACAGTGAGTTAATCCTGGATTCGATCTATACTTTAGTGGATAACACCGGTTAGGTCAGGGTTAGGTCTGGTATTTGCCATCATCTGGCTCATAGTTTCGCATTTTTCGCATACTTGTTGGCCAGATCCAGGGCGTTTTCTGGTTTGGATCACGTAGTAATGTGGTACCACACTGCAACAGTGAGTTAATCCTGGATTCGATCTATATATTAGAGGGTAACACCGGTTAGGTTTGGGCTGGATCTGGTATTTGCCATCATCGGGCTCATACTTTCGCATTTTTCGCATACTTGTTGGCCAGATCCAGGGCGTTTTCTGGTTTGGATCACGTAGTAATGTGGTACCACACTGCAACAGTGAGTTAATCCTGGATTCGATCTATATATTAGAGGGTAACACCGGTTAGGTTTGGGTTAGATCTGGTATTTGCCATCATCTGACTCATGCTTTCGCATTTTTCGCATAATTGTGTGCCAGATCCTGGGCGTTTTCTGGTTTCCAACACGTAGTTATGTCGTAACACACTGATACAGTGACTTAAGCCTGGATTCGATCAATATATTAGGGGGTAACACCGGTTAGGTTTGGGTTAGATCTGGTATTTGCCATCATCTGGCTCATAGTTTCGCATTTTTCGCATACTTGTTGGCCAGATCCAGGGCGTTTTCTGGTTTGGAACACGTAGTAATGTGGTACCACACTGCAACAGTGAGTTAATCCTGGATTCGATCTATACTTTAGTGGATAACACCGGTTAGGTCAGGGTTAGGTCTGGTATTTGCCATCATCTGGCTCATAGTTTCGCATTTTTCGCATACTTGTTGGCCAGATCCAGGGCGTTTTCTGGTTTGGATCACGTAGTAATGTGGTACCACACTGCAACAGTGAGTTAATCCTGGATTCGATCTATATATTAGAGGGTAACACCGGTTAGGTTTGGGTTAGATCTGGTATTTGCCATCATCTGGCTCATACTTTCGCATTTTTCGCATACTTGTTGGCCAGATCCAGGGCGTTTTCTGGTTTGGATCACGTAGTAATGAGGTACCACACTGCAACAGTGAGTTAATCCTGGATTCGATCTATATATTAGAGGGTAACACCGGTTAGGTTTGGGTTAGATATGGTATTTGCCATCATCGGGCTCATACTTTCGCATTTTTCGCATACTTGTTGGCCAGATCCAGGGCGTTTTCTGGTTTGGATCACGTAGTAATGTGGTACCACACTGCAACAGTGAGTTAATCCTGGATTCGATCTATATATTAGAGGGTAACACCGGTTAGGTCAGGGTTAGGTCTGGTATTTGCCATCATCTGGCTCATACTTTCGCATTTTTCGCATACTTGTTGGCCAGATCCTGGGCGTTTTCGGGCTTGGATCACGTAGTAATGAGGTACCACACTGAAACAGTGAGTTAATCCTGGATTCGATCTATATATTAGAGGGTAACACCGGTTAGGTCAGGGTTTGGTGTGGTATTTGCCATCATCTGGCTCATACTCTCGCATTTTTCGCATACTTGTTGGCCAGATCCAGGGCGTTTTCTGGCTTGGATCATGTAGTAATGTGGAACCACACTGCCACATGGGTTAAACCTGGATTCGATGTATATTTTAGTGGATACCACCGGTTAGGTCAGGGTTAGGTCTGGTATTTGCCATAATCTGACTCATAGTTTCGCATTTTTCGCATACTTGTAGGCCAGCTCCTGGGCGTTTTCTGGTTTGGATCACGTAGTAATGTGGTATCACACTGCAACAGTGAGTTAAACCTGGATACAATCTATATTTTAGAGGATAAACCCGGTTAGGTCACGGATAGGTCTGGTAATTGCCATCATCTGGCTCATCCTTTCGCATTTTTCGCATACTTGTAGGCCAGCTCCTGGGCGTTTTCTGGTTTGGATCACGTAGTAATGTGGTATCACACTGCAACAGTGAGTTAAACCTGGATACAATCTATATTTTAGAGGATAAACCCGGTTAGGTCACAGATAGGTCTGGTAATTGCCATCATCTGGCTCATCCTTTCGCATTTTTCGCATACTTGTTGGCCAGATACTGGGCGTTTTCTGGTTTGGATCACGTAGTAATGTAGAACCACTCTGAAACTGTGAGTTAAACCTGGATTCAATCTATATTTTAGAGGATAACACCGGTTAGGTCAGGGTTAGGTCTGGTATTTGCCATCATCTGGCTCATACTTTCGCATTTTTCGCATACTTGTAGGCCAGCTCCTGGGCGTTTTCTGGTTTGGATCACGTAGTAATGTGGTATCACACTGCAACAGTGAGTTAAACCTGGATACAATCTATATTTTAGAGGATAAACCCGGTTAGGTCACGGATAGGTCTGGTAATTGCCATCATCTGGCTCATCCTTTCGCATTTTTCGCATACTTGTAGGCCAGCTCCTGGGCGTTTTCTGGTTTGGATCACGTAGTAATGTGGTATCACACTGCAACAGTGAGTTAAACCTGGATACAATCTATATTTTAGAGGATAAACCCGGTTAGGTCACGGATAGGTCTGGTAATTGCCATCATCTGGCTCATCCTTTCGCATTTTTCGCATACTTGTAGGCCAGCTCCTGGGCGTTTTCTGGTTTGGATCACGTAGTAATGTGGTATCACACTGCAACAGTGAGTTAAACCTGGATACAATCTATATTTTAGAGGATAAACCCGGTTAGGTCACGGATAGGTCTGGTAATTGCCATCATCTGCCTCATACTTTCGCATGTTTCGCATACTTGTTGGACAGATCCAGGGCGTTTTCTGGTTTGGGTCACGTAGTAATGTGGTACCACACTGAAACTGTGAGTTAATCCTGGATTCGATCTATATATTAGAGGGTAACACCGGTTAGGTCAGGGTTAGGTCTGGTATTTGCCATCCTCTGTCTCATACTTTCGTATTTTTCACCTACTTGTTGGCCAGATACAGGGCGCTTTCTGGGTTGAATCACGTAGTAATGTGGCACCACACTCAAACAGTGACTTAAACCTGAAATCAATCTATAATTTAGAGGATAACACCGGTTAGGTCAGGGTTAGGTCTGGTATTTGCCATCGTCTGCCTCATACTTTCGCATGTTTCGCATACTTGTTGGCCAGATCCCGGGCGCTTTCTGGTTTGGATCGCGTAGTAATGTGGAACCACACTGCCACATGGGTTAAACCTGGATTCGATCTATATTTTAGAGGATAACACCGGTTAGGTCAGGGTTATGTCTGGTATTTGCCACCATCTGGCTCATACTCTCGCATTTTTCGCATACTTGTTGGCCAGCTCCTGGGCGTTTTCTGGTTTGGATCACGTAGTAATGTGGTATCACACTGCAACAGTGAGTTAAACCTGGATACAATCTATATTTTAGAGGATAAACCCGGTTAGGTCACGGATAGGTCTGGTAATTGCCATCATCTGGCTCATCCTTTCGCATTTTTCGCATACTTGTTGGCCAGATACTGGGCGTTTTCTGGTTTGGATCACGTAGTAATGTAGAACCACTCTGAAACTGTGAGTTAAACCTGGATTCAATCTATATTTTAGAGGATAACACCGGTTAGGTCAGGGTTAGGTCTGGTATTTGCCATCATCTGGCTCATATTTTCGCATTTTTCGCATACTTGTTGGCCAGCTCCTGGGCGTTTTCTGGTTTGGATCACGTAGTAATGTGGTATCACACTGCAACAGTGAGTTAAACCTGGATACAATCTATATTTTAGAGGATAAACCCGGTTAGGTCACGGATAGGTCTGGTAATTGCCATCATCTGGCTCATCCTTTCGCATTTTTCGCATACTTGTTGGCCAGCTCCAGGGCGTTTTCTGGTTTGGATCACGTAGTAATGTGGTATCACACTGCAACAGTGAGTTAAACCTGGATACAATCTATATTTTAGAGGATAAACCCGGTTAGGTCAGGGTTAGGTCTGGTATTTGCCATCATCTGGCTCATATTTTCGCATTTTTCGCATACTTGTTGGCCAGCTCCTGGGCGTTTTCTGGTTTGGATCACGTAGTAATGTGGTATCACACTGCAACAGTGAGTTAAACCTGGATACAATCTATATTTTAGAGGATAAACCCGGTTAGGTCACGGATAGGTCTGGTAATTGCCATCATCTGGCTCATCCTTTCGCATTTTTCGCATACTTGTTGGCCAGCTCCAGGGCGTTTTCTGGTTTGGATCACGTAGTAATGTGGTATCACACTGCAACAGTGAGTTAAACCTGGATACAATCTATATTTTAGAGGATAAACCCGGTTAGGTCGCGGATAGGTCTGGTAATTGCCATCATCTGGCTCATCCTTTCGCATTTTTTGCATACTTGTTGGCCAGCTCATGGGCGTTTTCTGGTTTGGATCACGTAGTAATGTGGTATCACACTGCAGCAGTGAGTTAAACCTGGATACAATCTATATTTTAGAGGATAAACCCGGTTAGGTCGCGGATAGGTCTGGTAATTGCCATCATCTGGCTCATCCTTTCGCATTTTTCGCATACTTGTTGGCCAGATCCTGGGCGTTTTCTGGTTTGGATCACGTAGTAATGTAGAACCACTCTGAAACTGTGAGTTAAACCTGGATTCGATCTATATTTTAGAGGATAACTCCGGTTAGGTCAGGGTTAGGTCTGGTATTTGCCATCATCTGGCTCATACTTTCGCATTTTTCGCATACTTGTTGGCCAGATCCAGGGCGTTTTCTGGTTTGGATCACGTAGTAATGTGGTACCACACTGCAACAGTGAGTTAATCCTGGATTCGATCTATATATTAGAGGATAACACCGGTTTGGTCAGGGATAGGTCTGCTATTTGCCATCATCTGGCTCTTACTTTCGCATTTTTCGCATACTTGTTGGCCAGCTCCTGGGCGTTTTCTGGTTTGGATCACGTAGTAATGTGGTATCACACTGCAACAGTGAGTTAAACCTGGATACAATCTATATTTTAGAGGATAAACCCGGTTAGGTCACGGATAGGTCTGGTAATTGCCATCATCTGGCTCATCCTTTCGCATTTTTCGCATACTTGTTGGCCAGATACTGGGCGTTTTCTGGTTTGGATCACGTAGTAATGTAGAACCACTCTGAAACTGTGAGTTAAACCTGGATTCAATCTATATTTTAGAGGATAACACCGGTTAGGTCAGGGTTAGGTCTGGTATTTGCCATCATCTGGCTCATATTTTCGCATTTTTCGCATACTTGTTGGCCAGCTCCTGGGCGTTTTCTGGTTTGGATCACGTAGTAATGTGGTATCACACTGCAACAGTGAGTTAAACCTGGATACAATCTATATTTTAGAGGATAAACCCGGTTAGGTCACGGATAGGTCTGGTAATTGCCATCATCTGGCTCATCCTTTCGCATTTTTCGCATACTTGTTGGCCAGCTCCAGGGCGTTTTCTGGTTTGGATCACGTAGTAATGTGGTACCACACTGAAACTGTGAGTTAATCCTGGATTCGATCTATATATTAGAGGGTAACACCGGTTAGGTCAGGGTTAGGTCTGGTATTTGCCATCCTCTGTCTCATACTTTCGTATTTTTCACCTACTTGTTGGCCAGATACAGGGCGCTTTCTGGGTTGAATCACGTAGTAATGTGGCACCACACTCAAACAGTGACTTAAACCTGAAATCAATCTATAATTTAGAGGATAACACCGGTTAGGTCAGGGTTAGGTCTGGTATTTGCCATCGTCTGCCTCATACTTTCGCATGTTTCGCATACTTGTTGGCCAGATCCCGGGCGCTTTCTGGTTTGGATCGCGTAGTAATGTGGAACCACACTGCCACATGGGTTAAACCTGGATTCGATCTATATTTTAGAGGATAACACCGGTTAGGTCAGGGTTATGTCTGGTATTTGCCACCATCTGGCTCATACTCTCGCATTTTTCGCATACTTGTTGGCCAGCTCCTGGGCGTTTTCTGGTTTGGATCACGTAGTAATGTGGTATCACACTGCAACAGTGAGTTAAACCTGGATACAATCTATATTTTAGAGGATAAACCCGGTTAGGTCACGGATAGGTCTGGTAATTGCCATCATCTGGCTCATCCTTTCGCATTTTTCGCATACTTGTTGGCCAGATACTGGGCGTTTTCTGGTTTGGATCACGTAGTAATGTAGAACCACTCTGAAACTGTGAGTTAAACCTGGATTCAATCTATATTTTAGAGGATAACACCGGTTAGGTCAGGGTTAGGTCTGGTATTTGCCATCATCTGGCTCATATTTTCGCATTTTTCGCATACTTGTTGGCCAGCTCCTGGGCGTTTTCTGGTTTGGATCACGTAGTAATGTGGTATCACACTGCAACAGTGAGTTAAACCTGGATACAATCTATATTTTAGAGGATAAACCCGGTTAGGTCACGGATAGGTCTGGTAATTGCCATCATCTGGCTCATCCTTTCGCATTTTTCGCATACTTGTTGGCCAGCTCCAGGGCGTTTTCTGGTTTGGATCACGTAGTAATGTGGTATCACACTGCAACAGTGAGTTAAACCTGGATACAATCTATATTTTAGAGGATAAACCCGGTTAGGTCAGGGTTAGGTCTGGTATTTGCCATCATCTGGCTCATATTTTCGCATTTTTCGCATACTTGTTGGCCAGCTCCTGGGCGTTTTCTGGTTTGGATCACGTAGTAATGTGGTATCACACTGCAACAGTGAGTTAAACCTGGATACAATCTATATTTTAGAGGATAAACCCGGTTAGGTCACGGATAGGTCTGGTAATTGCCATCATCTGGCTCATCCTTTCGCATTTTTCGCATACTTGTTGGCCAGCTCCAGGGCGTTTTCTGGTTTGGATCACGTAGTAATGTGGTATCACACTGCAACAGTGAGTTAAACCTGGATACAATCTATATTTTAGAGGATAAACCCGGTTAGGTCGCGGATAGGTCTGGTAATTGCCATCATCTGGCTCATCCTTTCGCATTTTTTGCATACTTGTTGGCCAGCTCATGGGCGTTTTCTGGTTTGGATCACGTAGTAATGTGGTATCACACTGCAGCAGTGAGTTAAACCTGGATACAATCTATATTTTAGAGGATAAACCCGGTTAGGTCGCGGATAGGTCTGGTAATTGCCATCATCTGGCTCATCCTTTCGCATTTTTCGCATACTTGTTGGCCAGATCCTGGGCGTTTTCTGGTTTGGATCACGTAGTAATGTAGAACCACTCTGAAACTGTGAGTTAAACCTGGATTCGATCTATATTTTAGAGGATAACTCCGGTTAGGTCAGGGTTAGGTCTGGTATTTGCCATCATCTGGCTCATACTTTCGCATTTTTCGCGTACTTGTTGGCCAGATCCAGGGCGTTTTCTGGTTTGGATCACGTAGTAATGTGGTACCACACTGCAACAGTGAGTTAATCCTGGATTCGATCTATATATTAGAGGATAACACCGGTTTGGTCAGGGATAGGTCTGCTATTTGCCATCATCTGGCTCTTACTTTCGCATTTTTCGCATACTTGTTGGCCAGCTCCTGGGCGTTTTCTGGTTTGGATCACGTAGTAATGTGGTATCACACTGCAGCAGTGAGTTAAACCTGGATACAATCTATATTTTAGAGGATAAACCCGGTTAGGTCACGGATAGGTCTGGTAATTGCCATCATCTGGCTCATCCTTTCGCATTTTTCGCATACTTGTTGGCCAGATCCTGGGCGTTTTCTGGTTTGGATCACGTAGTGATGTAGAACCACTCTGAATCTGTGAGTTAAACCTGGATTCAATCTATATTTTAGAGGATAACACCGGTTAGGTCAGGGTTAGGTCTGGTATTTGCCATCATCTGGCTCATACTTTCGCATTTTTCGCATACTTGTTGGCCAGCTCCTGGGCGTTTTCTGGTTTGGATCACGTAGTAATGTAGAACCACTCTGAAACTGTGAGTTAAACCTGGATTCAATCTATATTTTAGAGGATAACACCGGTTAGGTCAGGGTTAGGTCTGGTATTTGCCATCATCTGGCTAATATTTTCGCACTTTTGGCATACTTGTTGGCCAGATCCTGGGCGTTTTCTGGTTTGGATCACGTAGTAATGTGTTTCCACACTGAAACTGTGAGTTAATCCTGGATTCGATCTATATATTACAGGGTAACACCGGTTAGGTTAGGGTTAGGTCTGGTATTTGCCATCATCTGTCTCACACTCTCGCATTTTTCGCATACTTGTTGGCCAGGTCCTGGGCCTTTTCTGGATCACGTAGTAATGTAGAACCACTCTGAAACAGTGACTTAAACCTGGATTCAATCTATATTTTAGAGGATAACACCGGTTAGGTCAGGGTTAGGTCTGGTATTTGCCATCATCTGGCTTATATTTTCGCACTTTTCGCATACTTGTTGGCCAGATCCTGGGCGTTTCCTGGGTTGGATCAGGTAGTAGTGTGGTACCGCACTGAAACAGTGAAGTAATCCTGGATTCAATCTATATATTAGAGGATAACACCGGCTAGGTCAGGGATTGGTCTGGTATTTGCCATCGTCTGCCTCATACTTTCGCATGTTTCGCATACTTGTTGGCCAGATCCAGGGCGTTTTCTGGTTTGGGTCACGTAGTAATGTGGTACCACACTGAAACTGTGAGTTAATCCTGGATTCGATCTATATATTAGAGGGTAACACCGGTTAGGTCAGGGTTAGGTCTGGTATTTGCCATCCTCTGTCTCATACTTTCGCATTTTTCACCTACTTGTTGGCCAGATACTGGGCGCTTTCTGGGTTGAATCACGTAGTAATGTGGCACCACACTCGAACAGTGACTTAAACCTGGATTCAATCTATAATTTAGAGGATAACACCGGTTAGGTCAGGATTAGGTCTGGTATTTGCCATCGTCTGCCTCATACTTTCGCATGTTTCGCATACTTGTTGGCCAGATCCCGGGCGTTTTCTGGTTTGGATCACGTAGTAATGTGGTACCACACTGAAACTGTGAGTTAATCCTGGATTCGATCCATATATTAGAGGGTAACGCCGGTTAGGTCAGGGTTAGGTCTGGTATTTGCCATCATCCGTCTCATACTTTCACATATTTCGCATACTTGTTGGCCAGATCCTGGGTGTTTTCTGGTTTGGATCACGTAGTAATGTAGAACCACTCTGAAACAGTGAGATAAACCTGGATTCAATCTATATTTTAGAGGATAACACCGGTTAGGTCAGGGTTAGGTCTGGTATTTGCCATCGTCTGCCTCATACTTTCGCATTTTTCGCAAACTTGTTGGCCAGATCCTGGGCGTTTTCTGGATTGGATCAGGTAGTAATGTGGTTCCACACTGCAACAGTGAGTTAAACCTGGATGCAATATATACTTTAGAGGATGAAACCGGTTAGGTCAGGGTTAGGTCTGGTATTTGCCACCATCTGGCTCATACTTTCGCATTTTTCGCATACTTGTTGTCCAGATCCTGGGCGTTTTCTGGATTGGATCACATAGTAATGTGGTATCACACTGAAACAGTGAGGTAATCTTGGATTCAATCTATATATTAGAGGGTAACACCGGTTAGGTTTGGGTTAGGTCTGGTATTTGCCATCATCTGGCTCATATTTTCGCATTTTTCGCATACTTGTTGGCCAGATCCTGGGCGTGTTCAGGTTTGGATCACGTAGTAATGTAGAACCACTCTGAAACAGTGAGTTAAACCTGGATTCAATCTATATTTTAGAGGATAACACCGGTTAGGTCAGGGTTAGGTCTGTTATTTGCCATCGTCTGCCTCATACTTTCGCATTTTTCGCATACTTGTTGGCCAGATCCAGGGCGTTTTCTGGTTTTGGATCATATAGTAATGTGGTACCACACTGAAACTGTGGGTTAAACCTGGATTCGATCTATATTTTAGAGGATAACACCGGTTAGGTCAGGGTTATGTCTGGTATTTGCCATCAACTGGCTCATACTCACGCAATTTTCGCATACTTGTTGGCCAGAACCAGGGCGTTTTCTGCTTTGGATCACGTAGTAATGTGGTACCACACTGCAACAGTGTGTTAATCCTGGATTCGATCTATACTTTAGAGGATAACACCGGTTAGGTCAGGGTTAGGTCTGTTATTTGCCATCGTCTGCCTCATACTTTCGCATTTTTCGCATACTTGTTGGCCAGATCCAGGGCGTTTTCTGGTTTTGGATCATATAGTAATGTGGTACCACACTGAAACTGTGGGTTAAACCTGGATTCGATCTATATTTTAGAGGATAACACCGGTTAGGTCAGGGTTATGTCTGGTATTTGCCATCAACTGGCTCATACTCACGCAATTTTCGCATACTTGTTGGCCAGAACCAGGGCGTTTTCTGCTTTGGATCACGTAGTAATGTGGTACCACACTGCAACAGTGTGTTAATCCTGGATTCGATCTATACTTTAGTGGATAACACCGGTTAGGTCAGGGTTAGGTCTGGTATTTGCCATCATCTGGCTCATAGTTTCGCATTTTTCGCATACTTGATGGCCAGAACCAGGGCGTTTTCTGGTTTGGATCATATAGTAATGTGGTATCACACTGAAACAGTAAGGTAATCTTGGATTCAATCTATATATTAGAGGGTAACACCGGTTAGGTTTGAGTCAAGTCTGGTATTTGCCATCATCTGGCTCATACTTTCGCATTTTTCGCATACTTGTTGGCCAGATCCTGGGCGTGTTCTGGTTTGGATCACGTAGTAATGTGGTATCACACTGCAACAGTGAGATAAACCTGGATACAATCTATATTTTAGAGGATAAACCCGGTTAGGTCACGGATAGGTCTGGTAATTGCCACCATCTGGCTCATCCTTTCGTATTTTTCGCATACTTGTTGGCCAGCTCCCGGGCGTTTTCTGGTTTGGATCACGTAGTAATGTGGTATCACACTGCAACAGTGAGTTAAACCTGGATACAATCTATATTTTAGAGGATAAACCCGGTTAGGTCACGGATAGGTCTGGTAATTGCCACCATCTGGCTCATCCTTTCGTATTTTTCGCATACTTGTTGGCCAGCTCCCGGGCGTTTTCTGGTTTGGATCACGTAGTAATGTGGTTCCGCACTGCAACAGTGAGTTAAACCTGGATACAATCTATATTTTAGTGGATAACACCAGTTAGGTCAGGGTTAGGTCTGGTATTTGCCATCATCTGGCTCATACTTTCGCATTTTTCGCATACTTGTTGGCCAGATCCTGGGCGTTTTCTGGCTTGGATCACGTAGTAATGAGGTTCCACACTGCAACAGTGAGTTAAACCTGGATAGAATGTATATTTTAGAGGATAACACCGGTTAGGTCAAGGATAGGTCTGGTATTTGCCATCATCCGGCTCATACTTTCGCATATTTCGCGAACTTGTTGGCCGGATCCTGGGCGTTTTCCGGTTTGTATCACGCAGTAATGTGGTACCACACTGCAACAGTGAGTTAATCCTTGATTCGATCTATATTTTAGAGGATAACCTCGGTTAGGTCAGGGTTAGGTCTGATATTTGCCATCATCTGGCTCATACTTTCGCATTTTTCGCATACTTGTTGGCCAGCTCCTGGGCGTGTTCTGGTTTGGATCACGTAGTAATGTGGTATCACACTGCAACAGTGAGATAAACCTGGATACAATCTATATTTTAGAGGATAAACCCGGTTAGGTCACGGATAGGTCTGGTAATTGCCATCATCTGGCTCATCCTTTCGTATTTTTCGCATACTTGTTGGCCAGCTCCCGGGCGTTTTCTGGTTTGGATCACGTAGTAATGTGGTATCACACTGCAACAGTGAGTTAAACCTGGATACAATCTATATTTTAGAGGATAAACCCGGTTAGGTCACGGATAGGTCTGGTAATTGCCATCATCTGGCTCATCCTTTCGCATTTTTCGCATACTTGTTGGCCAGATCCTGGGCGTTTTCTGGTTTGGATCACGTAGTAATGTAGAACCACTCTGAAACTGTGAGTTAAACCTGGATTCAATCTATATTTTAGAGGATAACACCGGTTAGGTCAGGGTTAGGTCTGGTATTTGCCATCATCTGGCTCATACTTCCGCATTTTTCGCATACATGTTGGCTAGCTCCTGGGCGTTTTCTGGTTTGGATCACGTAGTAATGATGTTCCACACTGCAAGAGTGAGTTAAACCTGGATACAATCTATATTTTAGTGGATAACACCGGTTAGGTCAGGGTTAGGTGTGGTATTTGCCATCATCTGGCTCATAGTTTCGCATTTTTCGCATACTTGTTGGCCAGATCCAGGGCGTTTTCTGGCTTGGATCACGTAGTAATGTAGAACCACTCTGAAACAGTGACTTAAACCTGGATTCAATCTATATTTTAGAGGATAACACCGGTTAGGTGAGGGTTAGGTCTGGTATTTGCCATCATCTGGCTCATAGTTTCGCATTTTTCGCATATTTGTTGGCCAGATCCAGGGCGTTTTCTGGCTTGGATCACGTAGTAATGTAGAACCACTCTGAAACAGTGACTTAAACCTGGATTCAATCTATATTTTAGAGGATATCACCGGTTAGGTCAGGGTTAGGTCTGGTATTTGCCATCATCTGGCTAATATTTTCGCACTTTTCGCATACTTGTTGGCCAGATCCTCGGCGTTTCCTGGGTTGGATCAGGTAGTAGTGTGGTACCGCACTGAAACTGTGAGTTAATCCTGGATTCGATCTATATATTAGAGGGTAACACCGGTTAGGTCAGGGTTAGGTCTGGTATTTGCCATCGTCTGCCACATACTTTCGCATGTTTCGCATACTTGTTGGCCAGATACTGGGCGCTTTCTGGGTTGAATCACGTAGTAATGTGGCACCACACTCAAACAGTGACTTAAACCTGGATTCAACCTATAATTTAGAGGATAACACCGGTTAGGTCGGGGTTAGGTCTGGTATTTGCCATCGTCTGCCTCATACTTTCGCATGTTTCGCATACTTGTTGGCCAGATCCAGGGCGTTTTCTGCTTTGGATCACGTAGTAATGTGGTACCACACTGCAACAGTGTGTTAATCCTGGATTCAATCTATATATTAGAGGATAACACCGGTTAGGTCAGGGTTAGGTCTGGTATTTGCCATCGTCTGCCACATACTTTCGCATGTTTCGCATACTTGTTGGCCAGATCCAGGGCGTTTTCTGGATTGGATTACATAGTAATGTGGTATCACACTGAAACAGTGAGGTAATCTTGGATTCAATCTATATATTAGAGGGTAACACCGGTTAGGTTTGGGTTAGGTCTGGTATTTGCCCTCATCTGTCTCTTACTTTCGCATTTATCGCATACTCGTTTGCCAGCTCCTGGGCGTTTTCTGGTTTGGATCACGTAGTAATGTGGTACCACTCTGAAACAGTGAGTTAATCCTGGATTCGATCTATACTTTAGTGGATAACACCGGTTAGGTCAGTGTTAGGTCTGGTATTTGACATCATCTGGCTCATAGTTTCGCATTTTTCGCATACTTGTTGGCCAGATCCAGGGCGTTTTCTGGTTTGGATCACGTAGTAATGTGGTACCACACTGCAACAGTGAGTTAATCCTGGATTCGATCTATACTTTAGTGGATAACACCGGTTAGGTCAGGGTTAGGTCTGGTATTTGCCATCGTCTGCCTCATACTTTCGCATTTTTCGCATACTTGTTGGCCAGATCCTGGGCGTTTTCTGGTTTGGATCACGTAGTAATGAGGTTCCACACTGCAACAGTGAGTTAAACCTGGATAGAATGTATATTTTAGAGGATAACACCGGTTAGGTCAAGGATAGGTCTGGTATTTGCCATCATCCGGCTCATACTTTCGCATATTTCGCGAACTTGTTGGACGGATCCTGGGCGTTTTCCGGTTTGTATCACGCAGTAATGTGGTACCACACTGAAACAGTGAGTTAATACTTGATTCGATCTATATTTTAGAGGATAACCTCGGTTAGGTCAGGGTTAGGTCTGGTATTTGCCATCATCTGGCTCATACTTTCGCATTTTTCGCATACTTGTTGGCCAGCTCCTGGGCGTTTTCTGGTTTGGATCACGTAGTAATGTGGTATCACACTGCAACAGCGAGTTAAACCTGGATACAATCTATATTTTAGAGGATAAACCCGGTTAGGTCACGGATAGGTCTGGTAATTGCCATCATCTGGCTCATCCTTTCGCATTTTTCGCATACTTGTTGGCCAGCTCCTGGGCGTTTTCTGGTTTGGATCACGTAGTAATGTGGTATCACACTGCAACAGTGAGTTAAACCTGGATACAATCTATATTTTAGAGGATAAACCCGGTTAGGTCACCGATAGGTCTGGTAATTGCCATCACCTGGCTCATACTTTCGCATTTTTCGCATACTTGTTGGCCAGCTCCTGGGCGTTTTCTGGTTTGGATCACGTAGTAATGTGGTTCCACACAGCAACAGTGAGTTAAACCTGGATACAATCTATATTTTAGAGGATAACACCGGTTAGGTCAGGGTTAGGTCTGGTATTTGCCGTCGTCTGCCTCATTCATTCGCATTTTTCGCATACTTGTTGGCTAGATCCAGGGCGCTTTCAAGTTTGGATCACGTATTAATGTGGTACCACACTGAAACAGTGAGTTAATCCTGGATTCAATCTATATTTTAGAGGATAACACCGGTTAGGACAGGGTTAGGTCTGGTATTTGCCATCATCTGGCTCATACTTTTGCAATTTTCGCATACTTGTTGGCCAGATCCGGGGCGTTTTCTGGTTTGGTTCACGTAGTAATGTGTACCACACTGCAACAGTGAGTTAATCCTGGATTCAATCTATATTTTAGAGGATAACACCGGTTAGGTCAGGGTTAGGTCTGGTATTTGCCATCATCTGCCTCATACTTTCGCATTTTTCGCATACTTATTGGCCAGTTCCTGGGCGTTTTCTGGTTTGGATCACGTAGTAATGTGTACCACACTGCAACAGTGAGTCAAACCTGGATTCAATCTATATATTAGAAGGTAACACCGGTTAGGTTTGGGTTAGGTCTGGTATTTGCCATCCTCTGGCTCATACTGTCGCATTTTTCGCATACTTGTTGGCCCGATCCAGGGCGCTCTCAAGTTTGGATCACGTATTAATGTGGTACCACACTGAAACAGTGAGTTAATCCTGGATTCAATCTATATTTTAGAGGATAACACCGGTTAGGTCAGGGTTAGGTCTGGTATTTGCCGTCGTCTGCCTCATTCTTTCGCATTTTTAGCATACTTGTTGGCCAGATCCACGGCGCTTTCCAGTTTGGATCACGTATTAATGTGGTACCACACTGAAACAGTGAGTTAATCCTGGATTCAATCTATATTTTAGAGGATAACACCGGTTAGGACAGGGTTAGGTCTGGTATTTGCCATCATCTGGCTCATACTTTTGCAATTTTCGCATACTTGTTGGCCAGATCCGGGGCGTTTTCTGGTTTGGTTCACGTAGTAATGTGTACCACACTGCAACAGTGAGTTAATCCTGGATTCAATCTATATTTTAGAGGATAACACCGGTTAGGTCAGGGTTAGGTCTGGTATTTGCCATCATCTGGCTCATACTTTTGCAATTTTCGCATACTTGTTGGCCAGATCCGGGGCGTTTTCTGGTTTGGTTCACGTAGTAATGTGTACCACACTGCAACAGTGAGTTAATCCTGGATTCAATCTATATTTTAGAGGATAACACCGGTTAGGTCAGGGTTAGGTCTGGTATTTGCCATCATCTGGCTCATACATTCGCATTTTTCGCATACTTGTTGGCCAGATCCTGGGCGTTTTCTGGTTTGGATCACGTAGTAATGTAGAACCACTCTGAAACAGTGAGTTAAACCTGGATTCAATCTATATTTTAGAGGATAACACCGGTTAGGTCAGGGTTAGGTCTGGTATTTGCCATCATCAGGCTCATACATTCGCATTTTTCGCATACTTGTTGGCCAGATCCAGGGCGTTTTCTGGTTTGGATCACGTAGTAATGTGGTTCCACACAGCAACAGTGTGTTAAACCTGAATTCAATCTATATTTTAGAGGATAACACCGGTTAGGTCAGGGTTAGGTCTGTTAATTGCCATCATTTGGCACATATCTTCGCATTTTTCGCCTACTTATTGGCCAGATCCTGGGCGTTTTCTGGTTTGGATCACGTAGTAATGTGGTTCCACACAGCAACAGTGAGTTAAACCTGGATACAATCTATATTTTAGAGGATAACACCGGTTAGGTCAGGGTTAGGTCTGGTATTTGCCGTCGTCTGCCTCATTCATTCGCATTTTTCGCATACTTGTTGGCTAGATCCAGGGCGCTTTCAAGTTTGGATCACGTATTAATGTGGTACCACACTGAAACAGTGAGTTAATCCTGGATTCAATCTATATTTTAGAGGATAACACCGGTTAGGTCAGGGTTAGGTCTGGTATTTGCCGTCGTCTGCCTCATTCATTCGCATTTTTCGCATACTTGTTGGCTAGATCCAGGGCGCTTTCAAGTTTGGATCACGTATTAATGTGGTACCACACTGAAACAGTGAGTTAAACCTGGATTCAATCTATATTTTAGAGGATAACACCGGTTAGGTCAGGGTTAGGTCTGGTATTTGCCATCATCTGGCTCATACATTCGCATTTTCCGCATACTTGTTGGCCAGATGCTGGGCGTCTTCTGGTTTGGATCACGTAGTAAAAGTGGTACCACACTGAAACAGTGAGTTAAACCTGGATTCAATCTATATTTTAGAGGATAACACCGGTTAGGTCAGGGTTAGGTCTGGTATTTCCCATCATTTGGCTCATATCTTCGCATTTTTCGCCTACTTATTGGCCAGATCCTGGGCGTTTTCTGGTTTGGATCACGTAGTAATGTGGTTCCACACAGCGACAGTGAGTTAAACCTGGATACAATCTATATTTTAGAGGATAACACCTGTTAGGTCAGGGTTAGGTCTTGTATTTGCCATCATCTGGCTCATACATTCGCATTTTTCGCATACTTGTTGGCCAGACCCTGGGCGTCTTCTGGTTTGGATCGCGTAGTAATGTGGCATCACACTGAAACAGTGAGTTAAACCTGGATACAATCTATATAATAGAGGGTAACACCGGTTAGGTTTGGGTTAGGTCTGGTATTTGCCATCATCTGGCTCATGCTTCCGCATTTTTCGCATACTTGTTGACCAGATCCTGGGCGTTTTCTGGTTTGGATCACGTAGTAATGTGGTACCACACACAACCAGTGAGTTAATCCTGGATTCAATCTATATTTTAGAGGATAACACCGGTTAGGTCAGGGTTAGGTCTGGTATTTGCCATCATCTGGCACATACTTTCGCATTTTTCGCATACTTGTTGGCCAGATCCTGGGCGGTTTCTGGTTTGGATCACGTAGTAATGTGGCACCACACTCAAACAGTCAGTTAAACCTTGATTCAATCTATATTTTAGAGGACAACATCGGTTAGGTCAGGGTTAGGTCTGGTATTTGCCATCATCTGGCACATACTTTCGCATTTTTCGCATACTTGTTGGCCAGATCCTGGGCGTCTTCTGTTTTGCATCACATACTAATGTGGTATCACACAGAAACAGTGAGTTAAACCTGGATTCAACCTATATTTTAGAGGACAACACCGGTTAGGTCAGGGTTAGGACTGGTATTTGCCATCATGTGGCTCATATCTTCGCATTTTTCGGCTACTTATTGGCCAGATCCTGGGCGTTTTCTGGTTTGGATCACGTAGTAATGTGGATCCACACAGCAACAGTGAGTTAAACCTGGATACAACCTATATTTTAGAGGATAACACCGGCTAGGTCAGGGTTAGGTCTGGTATTTGCCATCATCTGGCTCATAGTTTCGCATTTTTCGCATACTTGTTGGCCAGATCCTGGGCGTTTTCTGGTTTGGATCACGTAGTAATGTAGAACCACTCTGAAACAGTGAGTTAAACCTGGATTCAATCTATATTTTAGAGGATAACACCGGTTAGGTCAGGGTTAGGTCTGGTATTTGCCTTCATCTGGCTCATGCTTCCGCATTTTTCGCATACTTGTTGGCCAGATCCTGGACGTTTGCTGGGTTGGATCAGGTAGTAGTGTGGTACCGCACTGAAACAGTGAAGTAATCCTGGATTCGATCTATATATTAGAGGGTAACACCGGTTAGGTCAGGGTTAGGTCTGGTATTTGCCTTCATCTGGCTCATGCTTCCGCATTTTTCGCATACTTGTTGGCCAGGTCCTGGGCGTTTTCTGGTTTGGATCACGTAGTAATGTAGAACCACTCTGAAACAGTGAGTTAAACCTGGATTCAATCTATATTTTAGAGGATAACACCGGTTAGGTCAGGGTTAGGTCTGTTAATTGCCATCATTTGCCTCATATCTCCGCATTTTTCGCCTAATTATTGGCCAGATCCTGGGCGTTTTCTGGCTTGGATCACCTAGTAATGTGGCACCACACAGAAACAGTGAGTTAAACCTGCATACAATCTATATATTAGAGGGTAACACCGGTTAGGTCAGGGTTAGGTCTGGTGTTTGCCATCATCTGGCTCATACTTTCGCATATTTCGCATACTTGTTGGCCAGATCCTGGACGTTTGCTGGGTTGGATCAGATAGTAATGTGGTACCACACTGAAACAGTGAGTTAAACCTGGATTCAATCTATATTTTAGAGGATAACACCGGTTAGGTCAGGGTTAGGTCTGGTATTTGCCATCATCTGGCTCATACATTCGCATTTTTCGCATACTTGTTGGCCAGATCCTGGGCGTCTTCTGGTCTGGATCACGTAGTAATGTAGAACCACACAGAAACAGTGAGTTAAACCTGGATTCAATCTATATTTTAGACGATAGCATTGGTTAGGTCAGGGTTAGGCCTGGTATTTGCCATCATCTGGCTCATACTTTCGCATTTTTCGCATACTTGTTGCCCAGATCCTGGGCGTCTTCTGGTTTGGATCACGTAGTAATGTGGTACCACACTGAAACAGTGAGTTAATCCTGGAATCGATCTATATATTAGAGGGTAACACCGCTCAGGTTTGGGTTAGGCCTGGTATTTGCCATCATCTGGCTCATACTTTCGCATTTTTCGCATACTTGTTGGGCATATCCTGGGCGTTTTCTGGTTTGGGTCACGTAGTTATGTGTACCACACTGCAACAGTGAGTTAAACCTGGATTCAATCTATATATTAGAGGGTAACACCGGTTAGGTCAGGGTTAGGTCTGGTACTTGCCATCATCAGGCTCATACTTTCGCAGTTCTCGCATACTTGTTGGCCAGATCCTGGGCGTTTTCTGGATTGGATCACGTAGTAATATGGCACCACACTGAAACAGCGAGTTAATCCTGGATTCGATCTATATATTAGAGGGTAACACCAGTTAGGTTTGGGTTAGGTCTGGTATTTGCCATCATCTGGCTCATAGTTTCGCATTTTTCGCATACTTATTGGCCAGATCCAGGGCGTTTTCTGGTTTGGATCACGTAGTAATATGATACCACACTGAAACAGTGAGTTAATCCTGGATTCAATCTATATTTTAGAGTATAACACCGGTTAGGTCAGGGTTAGATCTAGTATTTGCCATCATCTGGCTCACACTTTCGCAATTTTCGCATACTTGTTGGCCAGATCCTGGGCGGTTTCTGGTTTGGATCACGTAGTAATGAGGCACCACACTCAAACAGTCAGTTAAACCTTGATTCAATCTATATTTTAGAGGATAACATCGGTTAGGTCAGGGTTAGGTCTGGTATTTGCCATCATCTGGCTCATAGTTTCGCATTTTTCGCATACTTGTTGGCCAGATCCTGGGCGTTTTCTGGTTTGGATCACGTAGTAATGTAGAACCACTCTGAAACAGTGAGTTAAACCTGGATTCAATCTATATTTTAGAGGATAACACCGGTTAGGTCAGTGTTAGGTCTGGTATTTGACATCATCTGGCTCATAGTTTCGCATTTTTCGCATACTTGTTGGCCAGATCCAGGGCGTTTTCTGGTTTGGATCACGTAGTAATGTGGTACCACACTGCAACAGTGAGTTAATCCTGAATTCAATCTATATTTTAGAGGATAACACCGGTTAGGTCAGGGTTAGGTCTGTTAATTGCCATCATTTGGCACATATCTTCGCATTTTTCGCCTACTTATTGGCCAGATCCTGGGCGTTTTCTGGTTTGGATCACGTAGTAATGTGGTTCCACACAGCAACAGTGAGTTAAACCTGGATACAATCTATATTTTAGAGGATAACACCGGTTAGGTCAGGGTTAGGTCTGGTATTTGCCGTCGTCTGCCTCATTCATTCGCATTTTTCGCATACTTGTTGGCTAGATCCAGGGCGCTTTCAAGTTTGGATCACGTATTAATGTGGTACCACACTGAAACAGTGAGTTAAACCTGGATTCAATCTATATTTTAGAGGATAACACCGGTTAGGTCAGGGTTAGGTCTGGTATTTCCCATCATTTGGCTCATATCTTCGCATTTTTCGCCTACTTATTGGCCAGATCCTGGGCGTTTTCTGGTTTGGATCACGCAGTAATGTGGTTCCACACAGCGACAGTGAGTTAAACCTGGATACAATCTATATTTTAGAGGATAACACCTGTTAGGTCAGGGTTAGGTCTGGTATTTGCCATCATCTGGCTCATACATTCGCATTTTTCGCATACTTGTTGGCCAGACCCTGGGCGTCTTCTGGTTTGGATCACGTAGTAATGTGGTATCACACTGAAACAGTGAGTTAATCTTGGATTCGATCTATATATTAGAGGGTAACACCGGTTAGGTTTTGGTTAGGTCTGGTATTTGCCTTCATCTGGCTCATGCTTCCGCATTTTTCGCATACATGTTGGCCAGATCCTGGGCGTTTTCTGGTTTGGATCACGTAGTGATGTAGAACCTCTCTGAAACAGTGAGTTAAACCTGGATTCAATCTATATTTTAGAGGATAACACCGGTTAGGTCAGGGTTAGGTCTGGTATTTGCCATCATCTGGCTCACACTTTCGCATTTTTCGCATACTTGTTGGCCAGATCCTGGGCGGTTTCTGGTTTGGATCACGTAGTAATGTGGCACCACACTCAAACAGTCAGTTAAACCTTGATTCAATCTATATTTTAGAGGACAACATCGGTTAGGTCAGGGTTAGGTCTGGTATTTGCCATCATCTGGCTCATAGTTTCGCATTTTTCGCATACTTGTTGGCCAGATCCTGGGCGTTTTCTGTTTTGGATCACATACTAATGTGGCATCACACTGAAACAGTGAGTTAAACCTGGATACAATCTATATAATAGAGGGTAACACCGGTTAGGTTTGGGTTAGGTCTGGTATTTGCCATCATCTGGCTCATGCTTCCGCATTTTTCGCATACTTGTTGGCCAGATCCTGGGCGTTTTCTGGTTTGGATCACGTAGTAATGTGGCATCACACTGAAACCGTGAGTTAACCTTGGATTCAATCTATATTTTAGAGGATAACATCGGTTAGGTCAGGGTTAGTTCTAGTATTTGCCATCATCTGGCTCACACTTTCGCATTTTTCGCATACTTGTTGGCCAGATCCTGGGCGTTTTCTGGGTTCGATCTGGCGATAGTGTGGTACCGAACTGAAATAGTGAGTTAAACCTGGTTACAATCTATATTTTAGAGGATAACACCGGTTAGGTCAGGGTTAGGTCTGGTATTTGCCATCATCTGGCTCATTGTTTCGCATTTTTCGAATACTTGTTGGCAAGATCCTGGGCGTTTTCTGGGTTGGATCACGTAGTAATGTAGAACCACTCTGAAACAGTGAGTTAAACCTGGATTCAATCTAAATTTTAGAGGATAACACCGGTTAGGTCAGGGTTAGGCCTGGTATTTGCCATCATCTGGCTCATAGTTTCGCATTTTTCGCATACTTGTTGGCCAGATCCAGGGCGTTTTCTGGCTTGGATCACGTAGTAATGTAGAACCACTCTGAAACAGTGACTTAAACCTGGATTCAATCTATATTTTAGAGGATAACACCGGTTAGGTGAGGGTTAGGTCTGGTATTTGCCATCATCTGGCTCACACTCTCGCATTTTTCGCATACTTGTTGGCCAGGTCCTGGGCGTTTTCTGGTTTGGATCACGTAGTAATGTAGAACCACTCTGAAACAGTGACTTAAACCTGGATTCAATCTATATTTTAGAGGATAACAACGGTTAGGTCAGGGTTAGGTCTGGTATTTGCCATCATCTGGCTAATATTTTCGCACTTTTCGCATACTTGTTGGCCAGATCCTCGGCGTTTCCTGGGTTGGATCAGGTAGTAGTGTGGTACCGCACTGAAACTGTGAGTTAATCCTGGATTCGATCTATATATTAGAGGGTAACACCCGTTAGGTCAGGGTTAGGTCTGGTATTTGCCATCGTCTGCCACATACTTTCGCATGTTTCGCATACTTGTTGGCCAGATACTGGGCGCTTTCTGGGTTGAATCACGTAGTAATGTGGCACCACACTCAAACAGTGACTTAAACCTGGATTCAACCTATAATTTAGAGGATAACACCGGTTAGGTCGGGGTTAGGTCTGGTATTTGCCATCGTCTGCCTCATACTTTCGCATGTTTCGCATACTTGTTGGCCAGATCCAGGGCGTTTTCTGCTTTGGATCACGTAGTAATGTGGTACCACACTGCAACAGTGTGTTAATCCTGGATTCAATCTATATATTAGAGGATAACACCGGTTAGGTCAGGGTTAGGTCTGGTATTTGCCATCGTCTGCCACATACTTTCGCATGTTTCGCATACTTGTTGGCCAGATCCAGGGCGTTTTCTGGATTGGATTACATAGTAATGTGGTATCACACTGAAACAGTGAGGTAATCTTGGATTCAATCTATATATTAGAGGGTAACACCGGTTAGGTTTGGGTTAGGTCTGGTATTTGCCCTCATCTGTCTCTTACTTTCGCATTTATCGCATACTCGTTTGCCAGCTCCTGGGCGTTTTCTGGTTTGGATCACGTAGTAATGTGGTACCACTCTGAAACAGTGAGTTAATCCTGGATTCGATCTATACTTTAGTGGATAACACCGGTTAGGTCAGTGTTAGGTCTGGTATTTGACATCATCTGGCTCATAGTTTCGCATTTTTCGCATACTTGTTGGCCAGATCCAGGGCGTTTTCTGGTTTGGATCACGTAGTAATGTGGTACCACACTGCAACAGTGAGTTAATCCTGAATTCAATCTATATTTTAGAGGATAACACCGGTTAGGTCAGGGTTAGGTCTGTTAATTGCCATCATTTGGCACATATCTTCGCATTTTTCGCCTACTTATTGGCCAGATCCTGGGCGTTTTCTGGTTTGGATCACGTAGTAATGTGGTTCCACACAGCAACAGTGAGTTAAACCTGGATACAATCTATATTTTAGAGGATAACACCGGTTAGGTCAGGGTTAGGTCTGGTATTTGCCGTCGTCTGCCTCATTCATTCGCATTTTTCGCATACTTGTTGGCTAGATCCAGGGCGCTTTCAAGTTTGGATCACGTATTAATGTGGTACCACACTGAAACAGTGAGTTAAACCTGGATTCAATCTATATTTTAGAGGATAACACCGGTTAGGTCAGGGTTAGGTCTGGTATTTCCCATCATTTGGCTCATATCTTCGCATTTTTCGCCTACTTATTGGCCAGATCCTGGGCGTTTTCTGGTTTGGATCACGTAGTAATGTGGTTCCACACAGCGACAGTGAGTTAAACCTGGATACAATCTATATTTTAGAGGATAACACCTGTTAGGTCAGGGTTAGGTCTGGTATTTGCCATCATCTGGCTCATACATTCGCATTTTTCGCATACTTGTTGGCCAGACCCTGGGCGTCTTCTGGTTTGGATCACGTAGTAATGTGGTATCACACTGAAACAGTGAGTTAATCTTGGATTCGATCTATATATTAGAGGGTAACACCGGTTAGGTTTTGGTTAGGTCTGGTATTTGCCTTCATCTGGCTCATGCTTCCGCATTTTTCGCATACATGTTGGCCAGATCCTGGGCGTTTTCTGGTTTGGATCACGTAGTGATGTAGAACCTCTCTGAAACAGTGAGTTAAACCTGGATTCAATCTATATTTTAGAGGATAACACCGGTTAGGTCAGGGTTAGGTCTGGTATTTGCCATCATCTGGCTCACACTTTCGCATTTTTCGCATACTTGTTGGCCAGATCCTGGGCGGTTTCTGGTTTGGATCACGTAGTAATGTGGCACCACACTCAAACAGTCAGTTAAACCTTGATTCAATCTATATTTTAGAGGACAACATCGGTTAGGTCAGGGTTAGGTCTGGTATTTGCCATCATCTGGCTCATAGTTTCGCATTTTTCGCATACTTGTTGGCCAGATCCTGGGCGTTTTCTGTTTTGGATCACATACTAATGTGGCATCACACTGAAACAGTGAGTTAAACCTGGATACAATCTATATAATAGAGGGTAACACCGGTTAGGTTTGGGTTAGGTCTGGTATTTGCCATCATCTGGCTCATGCTTCCGCATTTTTCGCATACTTGTTGGCCAGATCCTGGGCGTTTTCTGGTTTGGATCACGTAGTAATGTGGTACCACACACAACCAGTGAGTTAATCCTGGATTCAATCTATATTTTAGAGGATAACACCGGTTAGGTCAGGGTTAGGTCTGGTATTTGCCATCATCTGGCACATACTTTCGCATTTTTCGCATACTTGTTGGCCAGATCCTGGGCGGTTTCTGGTTTGGATCACGTAGTAATGTGGCACCACACTCAAACAGTCAGTTAAACCTTGATTCAATCTATATTTTAGAGGACAACATCGGTTAGGTCAGGGTTAGGTCTGGTATTTGCCATCATCTGGCACATACTTTCGCATTTTTCGCATACTTGTTGGCCAGATCCTGGGCGTCTTCTGTTTTGCATCACATACTAATGTGGTATCACACAGAAACAGTGAGTTAAACCTGGATTCAACCTATATTTTAGAGGACAACACCGGTTAGGTCAGGGTTAGGAATGGTATTTGCCATCATGTGGCTCATATCTTCGCATTTTTCGGCTACTTATTGGCCAGATCCTGGGCGTTTTCTGGTTTGGATCACGTAGTAATGTGGATCCACACAGCAACAGTGAGTTAAACCTGGATACAATCTATATTTTAGAGGATAACACCGGTTAGGTCAGGGTTAGGTCTGGTATTTGCCATCATCTGGCTCATAGTTTCGCATTTTTCGCATACTTGTTGGCCAGATCCTGGGCGTTTTCTGGTTTGGATCACGTAGTAATGTAGAACCACTCTGAAACAGTGAGTTAAACCTGGATTCAATCTATATTTTAGAGGATAACACCGGTTAGGTCAGGGTTAGGTCTGGTATTTGCCTTCATCTGGCTCATGCTTCCGCATTTTTCGCATACTTGTTGGCCAGATCCTGGACGTTTGCTGGGTTGGATCAGGTAGTAGTGTGGTACCGCACTGAAACAGTGAAGTAATCCTGGATTCGATCTATATATTAGAGGGTAACACCGGTTAGGTCAGGGTTAGGTCTGGTATTTGCCTTCATCTGGCTCATGCTTCCGCATTTTTCGCATACTTGTTGGCCAGGTCCTGGGCGTTTTCTGGTTTGGATCACGTAGTAATGTAGAACCACTCAGAAACAGTGAGTTAAACCTGGATTCAATCTATATTTTAGAGGATAACACCGGTTAGGTCAGGGTTAGGTCTGTTAATTGCCATCATTTGCCTCATATCTCCGCATTTTTCGCCTAATTATTGGCCAGATCCTGGGCGTTTTCTGGCTTGGATCACCTAGTAATGTGGCACCACACAGAAACAGTGAGTTAAACCTGGATACAATCTATATATTAGAGGGTAACACCGGTTAGGTCAGGGTTAGGTCTGGTGTTTGCCATCATCTGGCTCATACTTTCGCATATTTCGCATACTTGTTGGCCAGATCCTGGACGTTTGCTGGGTTGGATCAGATAGTAATGTGGTACCACATTGAAACAGTGAGTTAAACCTGGATTCAATCTATATTTTAGAGGATAACACCGGTTAGGTCAGGGTTAGGTCTGGTATTTGCCATCATCTGGCTCATACATTCGCATTTTTCGCATACTTGTTGGCCAGATCCTGGGCGTCTTCTGGTCTGGATCACGTAGTCATGTGGTACCACACTGAAACAGTGAGTTAAACCAGGATTCAATCTATATTTTAGAGTATAACACCGGTTAGGTCAGAGTTAGGTCTGTTAATTGCCATCATTTGGCTCATATCTTCGCATTTTTCGCATACTTGTTGGCCAGATGCTGGCCGTTTTCTGGTTTGGATCACGTAGTAATGGGGCACCACACTGCAACAGTGTGTTAAACCTGAATTCAATCTATATTTTAGAGGATAACATCGGCTAGGTCACTGTTAGGTCTGTTAATTGCCATCATTTGGCTCATATCTTCGCATTTTTCGCCTACTTATTGGCCAGATCCTGGGTGTTTTCTAGTTTGGAACACGTAGTAATGTAGAACCACACAGAAACAGTGAGTTAAACCTGGATTCAATCTATATTTTAGACGATAGCATTGGTTAGGTCAGGGTTAGGCCTGGTATTTGCCATCATCTGGCTCATACTTTCGCATTTTTCGCATACTTGTTGCCCAGATCCTGGGCGTCTTCTGGTTTGGATCACGTAGTAATGTGGTACCACACTGAAACAGTGAGTTAATCCTGGAATCGATCTATATATTAGAGGGTAACACCGGTCAGGTTTGGGTTAGGCCTGGTATTTGCCATCATCTGGCTCATACTTTCGCATTTTTCGCATACTTGTTGGGCATATCCTGGGCGTTTTCTGGTTTGGGTCACGTAGTTATGTGTACCACACTGCAACAGTGAGTTAAACCTGGATTCAATCTATATATTAGAGGGTAACACCGGTTAGGTCAGGGTTAGGTCTGGTATTTGCCATCATCAGGCTCATACTTTCGCAGTTCTCGCATACTTGTTGGCCAGATCCTGGGCGTTTTCTGGATTGGATCACGTAGTAATATGGCACCACACTGAAACAGCGAGTTAATCCTGGATTCGATCTATATATTAGAGGGTAACACCAGTTAGGTTTGGGTTAGGTCTGGTATTTGCCATCATCTGGCTCATAGTTTCGCATTTTTCGCATACTTATTGGCCAGATCCAGGGCGTTTTCTGGTTTGGATCACGTAGTAATATGATACCACACTGAAACAGTGAGTTAATCCTGGATTCAATCTATATTTTAGAGTATAACACCGGTTAGGTCAGGGTTAGATCTAGTATTTGCCATCATCTGGCTCACACTTTCGCAATTTTCGCATACTTGTTGGCCAGATCCTGGGCGGTTTCTGGTTTGGATCACGTAGTAATGAGGCACCACACTCAAACAGTCAGTTAAACCTTGATTCAATCTATATTTTAGAGGATAACATCGGTTAGGTCAGGGTTAGGTCTGGTATTTGCCATCATCTGGCTCATAGTTTCGCATTTTTCGCATACTTGTTGGCCAGATCCTGGGCGTTTTCTGGATTGGATCACGTAGTAATATGGCACCACACTGAAACAGCGAGTTAATCCTGGATTCGATCTATATATTAGAGGGTAACACCAGTTAGGTTTGGGTTAGGTCTGGTATTTGCCATCATCTGGCTCATAGTTTCGCATTTTTCGCATACTTATTGGCCAGATCCAGGGCGTTTTCTGGTTTGGATCACGTAGTAATATGATACCACACTGAAACAGTGAGTTAATCCTGGATTCAATCTATATTTTAGAGGATAACACCGGTTAGGTCAGGGTTAGGTCTGCTACTTGCCATCATCCGGCTCATACTTTCGCATATTTCGCATACTTGTTGGCCAGATCCGGGGCGTTTTCTGGATTGGATCACGTAGTAATATGGCACCACACTGAAACAGCGAGTTAATCCTGGATTCGATCTATATATTAGAGGGTAACACCAGTTAGGTTTGGGTTAGGTCTGGAATTTGCCATCATCTGGCTCATAGTTTCGCATTTTTCGCATACTTATTGGCCAGATCCAGGGCGTTTTCTGGTTTGGGTCACGTAGTAATGTGGTACCACACTGAAACTGTGAGTTAATCCTGGATTCGATCTATATATTAGGGGGTAACACCGATTAGGTCTGGGTTAGGGCAGGTATTTGCCATCATCTAGCTCATACTTTCGCATTTTTCGCATACTTGTTGGCCAGATCCTGGGCGTTTTCTGGTTTGGGTCACGTAGTAATGTGGTACCACACTGAAACTGTGAGTTAATCCTGGATTCGATCTATATATTAGGTGGTAACACTGGTTAGGTCAGGGTTAGGTCTGGTATTTGCCATCATCCGGCTCATACTTTCGCATATTTCGCATACTTGTTGGCCAGATCCTGGGCGTTTTCTGGTTTGGATCACGTAGTAATATGATACCACACTGAAACAGTGAGTTAATCCTGGATTCAATCTATATTTTAGAGGATAACAGCGGTTAGGTCAGGGTTAGGTCTGGTATTTGCCATCATCTAGCTCATACTTTCGCATTTTTCGCATACTTGTTGGCCAGATCCTGGGCGTTTTCTGGTTTGGATCACGTAGTGATGAGATTCCACACTGCAGTAGTGAGCTAAACCTGGATACAATCTATATTTTAGAGGATAACACCGGTTAGGTCAGGGTTAGGTCTGCTACTTGCCATCATCTGGCTCATGCTTCCGCATTTTTCGCATACTTGTTGGCCAGATCCTGGGCGGTTTCTGGTTTGGATCACGTAGTAATGTGGCACCACACTCAAACAGTCAGTTAAACCTTGATTCAATCTATATTTTAGAGGATAACATCGGTTAGGTCAGGGTTAGGTCTGGTATTTGCCACCATCTGGCTCATAGTTTCGCATTTTTCGCATACTTGTTGGCCAGATCCTGGGCGGTTTCTGGTTTGGATCACGTAGTAATGTGGCACCACACTCAAACAGTCAGTTAAACCTTGATTCAATCTATATTTTAGAGGATAACATCGGTTAGGTCAGGGTTAGGTCTGGTATTTGCCATCATCTGGCTCATAGTTTCGCATTTTTCGCATACTTGTTGGCCAGATCCTGGGCGTCTGCTGTTTTGGATCACATACTAATGTGGCATCACACTGAAACCGTGAGTTAACCTTGGATTCAATCTATATTTTAGAGGATAACATCGGTTAGGTCAGGGTTAGTTCTAGTATTTGCCATCATCTGGCTCACACTTTCGCATTTTTCGCATACTTGTTGGCCAGATCCTGGGCGTTTTCTGGGTTCGATCTGGCGATAGTGTGGTACCGAACTGAAATAGTGAGTTAAACCTGGTTACAATCTATATTTTAGAGGATAACACCGGTTAGGTCAGGGTTAGGCCTGGTATTTGCCATCATCTGGCTCATTGTTTCGCATTTTTCGTATACTTGTTGGCAAGATCCTGGGCGATTTCTGTTTTGGATCACGTAGGAATGTGTTTCCACACTGCAACAGTGAGTTAAACCTGGATACAATCTATATATTTGAGGGTAACACCGGTTAGGTCAGGGTTAGGTCTGGTGTTTGCCATCATCTGGCTCATACTTTCGCATATTTGGCATACTTGTTGGCCAGATCCTGGACGTTTGCTGGGTTGGATCAGGTAGTAATGCGGTACCACACTGAAACAGTGAGTTAAACCTGGATTCAATCTATATTTTAGAGGATAACACCGGTTAGGTCAGGGTTAGGTCTGGTATTTGCCATCATCTGGCTCATACATTCGCATTTTTCGCATACTTGTTGGCCAGATCCTGGGCGTCTTCTGGTCTGGATCACGTAGTAATGTGGTACCACACTGAAACAGTGAGTTAAGCCAGGATTCAATCTATATTTTAGAGGATAACATCGGCTAGGTCACTGTTAGGTCTGTTAATTGCCATCATTTGGCTCATATCTTCGCATTTTTCGCCTACTTATTGGCCAGATCCTGGGTGTTTTCTGGTTTGGAACACGTAGTAATGTAGAACCACACAGAAACAGTGAGTTAAACCTGGATTCAATCTATATTTTAGAGGATAACATTGGTTAGGTCAGGGTTAGGCCTGGTATTTGCCATCATCTGGCTCATACTTTCGCATTTTTCGCATACTTGTTGCCCAGATCCTGGGCGTTTTCTGGTTTGGGTCACGTAGTTATGTATACCACACTGCAACAGTGAGTTAAACCTGGATTCGATCTATATATTAGAGGGTAACACCGGTTAGGTCTGGGTTAGGTCTGGTATTTGCCATCATCTGGCTCACAGTTTCGCATTTTTCGCATACTTGTTGGCCAGATCCTGGGCGTCTTCTGGTTTGGATCACGTAGTAATGTGGTACCACACTGAAACAGTGAGTTAAGCCAGGATTCAATCTATATTTTAGAGTATAACACCGGTTAGGTCAGGGTTAGGTCTGTTAATTGCCATCATTTGGCTCATATCTTCGCATTTTTCGCCTACTTATTGGCCAGATCCTGGGCGTTTTCTGGTTTGGATCACGTAGTAATGGGGCATCACACTGCAACAGTGTGTTAAACCTGAATTCAATCTATATTTTAGAGGATAACATCGGCTAGGTCACTGTTAGGTCTGTTAATTGCCATCATTTGGCTCATATCTTCGCATTTTTCGCCTACTTATTGGCCAGATCCTGGGCGGTTTCTGGTTTGGAACACGTAGTAATGTGGCACCACACTCAAACAGTCAGTTAAACCTTGATTCAATCTATATTTTAGAGGATAACACCGGTTAGGTCAGGGTTAGTTCTAGTATTTGCCATCATCTGGCTCACACTTTCGCATTTTTCGCATACTTGTTGGCCAGATCCTGGGCGGTTTCTGGTTTGGATCACGTAGTAATGAGGCACCACACTGAAACAGTGAGTTAATCCTGGATCGATCTATATATTAGAGGGTAACACCGGTCAGGTTTGGGTTAGGCCTGGTATTTGCCATCATCTGGCTCATAGTTTCGCATTTTTCGCATACTTGTTGGCCAGATCCTGGGCGTTTTCTGGTTTGGGTTACGTAGTAATGTAGAACCGCACAGAAACAGTGAGTTAATCCTGGATTCGATCTATATATTAGAGGGTAACACCGGTTAGGTTTGGGTTAGGTCTGGTATTTGCCATCATCTGGCTCACAGTTTCGCATTTTTCGCATACTTGTTGGCCAGATCCGGGGCGGTTTCTGGTTTGGATCACGTAGTAATGTAGAACCGCACTGAAACAGTGAGTTAATCCTGGATTCGATCTATATATTAGAGGGTAACACCGGTTAGGTTTGGGTTAGGTCTGGTATTTGCCATCATCTGGCTCATACTTTCGCATTTTTCGCATACTTGTTGGCCAGATCCTGGGCGTTTTCTGTTTTGGATCACATACTAATGTGGCATCAAACTGAATCCGTGAGTTAATCTTGGATTCAATCTATATTTCAGAGGATAACATCGGTTAGGTCAGGGTTAGGTCTGGTATTTGCCATCATCTGGCTCATAGTTTCGCATTTTTCGCATACTTGTTGGCCAGATCCTGGGCGTTTTCTGGATTGGATCACGTAGTAATATGGCACCACACTGAAACAGCGAGTTAATCCTGGATTCGATCTATATATTAGAGGGTAACACCAGTTAGGTTTGGGTTAGGTCTGGTATTTGCCATCATCTGGCTCATATCTTCGCATTTTTCGCCTACTTATTGGCCAGATCCTGGGCGTTTTCTGGGTTGGATCACGTAGTAATGTGGTTCCACACAGCAACAGTGAGTTAATCCTGGATTCAATCTATATATTAGAGGGTAACACCGGTTAGGTCAGGGTTAGGTCTGGTATTTGCCATCATCTGGCTAATACTTTCGCATTTTTCGCATACTTGTTGGCCGGATCCTGGGCGTTTTCTGGTTTGGGTCACGTAGTAATGTGCTGCCACACTGCAACAGTGAGTTAAACCTGGATTCAATCTATATTTTAGAGGATAACACCGGTTAAGTCAGGGTTAGGTCTGGTATTTGTCATCATCTGGCTCATACTTTCGCCTTCTTCACCTACTTGTTGGCCTGATCCTGGGCGTTTTCTGTTTTGGATCACATACTAATGTGGCATCACACTGAAACCGCGAGTTAATCTTGGATTCAATCTATATTTTAGAGGATAACATCGGTTAGGTCAGGGTTAGGTCTGGTATTTGCCATCATCTGGCTCATACTTTCGCATTTTTCGCATACTTGTTGGGCATATCCTGGGCGTTTTCTGGTTTGGGTCACGTAGTTATGTGTACCACACTGCAACAGTGAGTTAAACCTGGATTCAATCTATATATTAGAGGGTAACACCGGTTAGGTCAGGGTTAGGTCTGGTATTTGCCATCATCAGGCTCATACTTTCGCAGTTTTCGCATACTTGTTGGCCAGATCCTGGGCGGTTTCTGGTTTGGAACACGTAGTAATGTGGCACCACACTCAAACAGTCAGTTAAACCTTGATTCAATCTATATTTTAGAGGATAACATCGGTTAGGTCAGGGTTGGGTCTGGTATTTGCCATTATCTGGCTCATAGTTTCGCATTTTTCGCATACTTGTTGGCCAGATTCTGGGCGTTTTCTGGTTTGGGTCACGTAGTAATGTGTACCACACTGCAACAGTGAGTTAATCCTGGATTCAATCTATATATTAGAGGGTAACACCGGTTAGGTCAGGCTTAGGTCTGGTATTTGCCATCATCAGGCTCATACTTTCGCATTTTTCGAATACTTTTTGGCCAGATCCTGGGCGTTTTCTGGGTTGGATCACGTAGTAATATGGCACCACACTCAAACAGTCAGTTAAACCTTGATTCAATCTATATTTTAGAGGATAACATCGGTTAGGTCAGGGTTAGGTCTGGTATTTGCCATCATCTGGCTCACAGTTTCGCATTTTTCGCATACTTGTTGGCCAGATCCGGGGCGGTTTCTGGTTTGGATCACGTAGTAATGTAGAACCGCACTGAAACAGTGAGTTAATCCTGGATTCGATCTATATATTAGAGGGTAACACCAGTTAGGTTTGGGATAGGTCTGGTATTTGCCATCATCTGGCTCATAGTTTCGCATTTTTCGCATACTTGTTGGCCAGATCCTGGGCGTTTTCTGGTTTGGGTTACGTAGTAATGTAGAACCGCACTGAAACAGTGAGTTAATCCTGGATTCGATCTATATATTAGAGGGTAACACCGGTTAGGTTTGGGTTAGGTCTGGTATTTGCCATCATCTGGCTCACAGTTTCGCATTTTTCGCATACTTGTTGGCCAGATCCGGGGCGGTTTCTGGTTTGGATCACGTAGTAATGTAGAACCGCACTGAAACAGTGAGTTAATCCTGGATTCGATCTATATATTAGAGGGTAACACCGGTTAGGTTTGGGTTAGGTCTGGTATTTGCCATCATCTGGCTCATACTTTCGCATTTTTCGCATACTTGTTGGCCAGATCCGGGGCGGTTTCTGGTTTGGATCACGTAGTAATGTAGAACCGCACTGAAACAGTGAGTTAATCCTGGATTCAATCTATATATTAGAGGGTAACACCGGTTAGGTCAGGCTTAGGTCTGGTATTTGCCATCATCAGGCTCATACTTTCGCATTTTTCGCATACTTGTTGGCCAGATCCTGGGCGTTTTCTGGTTTGGGTTACGTAGTAATGTAGAACCGCACTGAAACAGTGAGTTAATCCTGGATTCAATCTATATTTTAGAGGATAACACCGGTTAGGTCAGGGTTAGTTCTAGTATTTGCCATCATCAGGCTCATACTTTCGCAGTTTTCGCATACTTGTTGGCCAGATCCTGGGCGGTTTCTGGTTTGGAACACGTAGTAATGTGGCACCACACTCAAACAGTCAGTTAAACCTTGATTCAATCTATATTTTAGAGGATAACATCGGTTAGGTCAGGGTTGGGTCTGGTATTTGCCATCATCTGGCTCATAGTTTCGCATTTTTCGCATACTTGTTGGCCAGATTCTGGGCGTTTTCTGGTTTGGGTCACGTAGTAATGTGTACCACACTGCAACAGTGAGTTAATCCTGGATTCAATCTATATATTAGAGGGTAACACCGGTTAGGTCAGGGTTAGGTCTGGTATTTGCCATCATCTGGCTCACACTTTCGCATTTTTCGCATACTTGTTGGCCAGATCCTGGGCGGTTTCTGGTTTGGATCACGTAGTAATGAGGCACCACACTCAAACAGTCAGTTAAACCTTGATTCAATCTATATTTTAGAGGATAACATCGGTTAGGTCAGGGTTAGGTCTGGTATTTGCCATCATCTGGCTCACAGTTTCGCATTTTTCGCATACTTGTTGGCCAGATCCGGGGCGGTTTCTGGTTTGGATCACGTAGTAATGTAGAACCGCACTGAAACAGTGAGTTAATCCTGGATTCGATCTATATATTAGAGGGTAGCACCAGTTAGGTTTGGGATAGGTCTGGTATTTGCCATCATCTGGCTCATATCTTCGCATTTTTCGCCTACTTATTGGCCAGATCCTGGGCGTTTTCTGGTTTGGATCACGTAGTAATGAGGCACCACACTCAAACAGTCAGTTAAACCTTGATTCAATCTATATTTCAGAGGATAACATCGGTTAGGTCAGGGTTAGGTCTGGTATTTGCCATCATCTGGCTCATAGTTTCGCATTTTTCGCATACTTGTTGGCCAGATCCTGGGCGTTTTCTGGATTGGATCACGTAGTAATATGGCACCACACTGAAACAGCGAGTTAATCCTGGATTCGATCTATATATTAGAGGGTAACACCAGTTAGGTTTGGGTTAGGTCTGGTATTTGCCATCATCTGGCTCATAGTTTCGCATTTTTCGCATACTTATTGGCCAGATCCAGGGCGTTTTCTGGTTTGGATCACGTAGTAATATGATACCACACTGAAACAGTGAGTTAATCCTGGATTCAATCTATATTTTAGAGGATAACAGCGGTTAGGTCAGGGTTAGGTCTGGTATTTGCCATCACCTGGCCCATACTTTCGCATTTTTCGCGTACTTGTTGGCCAGATCCTGGGCGTTTTCTGGTTTGGGTCACGTAGTAATGTAATGCCACACTGCAACAGTGAGTTAAACCTGGATTCAATCTATATATTAGAGGGTAACACCGGTTAGGTCAGGGTTAGGTCTGGTATTTGCCATCATCTGGCTCATACTTTCGCATTTTTCGCATACTTGTTGGCCGGATCCTGGGCGTTTTCTGGTTTGGGTCACGTAGTAATGTGGTGCGACACTGCAACAGTGAGTTAAACCTGGATTCAATCTATATTTTAGAGGATAACACCGGTTAAGTCAGGGTTAGGTCTGGTATTTGTCATCATCTGGCTCATACTTTCGCCTTTTTCACCTACTTGTTGGCCTGATCCTGGGCGTTTTCTGTTTTGGATCACATACTAATGTGGCATCACACTGAAACCGCGAGTTAATCTTGGATTCAATCTATATTTTAGAGGATAACATCGGTTAGGTCAGGGTTAGGTCTGGTATTTGCCATCACCTGGCCCATACTTTCGCATTTTTCGCGTACTTGTTGGCCAGATCCTGGGCGTTTTCTGGTTTGGGTCACGTAGTAATGTAATGCCACACTGAAACGGTGAGTCTAACCTGGATTCGATCAATATTTTAGAGGAAAACACCGATTAGGTCTGGGTTAGGTCTGGTATTTGCCATCATCTGTCTCATAGTTTCGCATTTTTCGCATACTTATTGGCCAGATCCAGGGCGCTTTCTGGTTTGGATCACATAGTAATATGATACCACACTGAAACAGTGAGTTAATCCTGGATTCAATCTATATTTTAGAGGATAACAGCGGTTAGGTGTGGGTTAGGTCCGGTATTTGCCATCATCTAGCTCATACTTTCGCATTTTTCGCATACTTGTTGGCCAGATCCTGGGCGTTTTCTGGTTTGGATCACGTAGTGATGAGATTCCACACTGCAGTAGTGAGTTAAACCTGGATACAATCTATATTTTAGAGGATAACACCGGTTAGGTCAGGGTTAGGTCTGCTACTTGCCATCATCCGGCTCATAGTTTCGCATATTTCGCATACTTGTTGGCCAGATCCTGGGCGTTTTCTGGTTTGGATCACGTAGTAATATGATACCACACTGAAACAGTGAGTTAATCCTGGATTCAATCTATATTTTAGGGGATAACAGCGGTTAGGTCAGGGTTAGGTCTGGTATTTGCCATCATCTAGCTCATACTTTCGCATTTTTCGCATACTTGTTGGCCAGATCCTGGGCGTTTTCTGGTTTGTGTCACGTAGTAATGTGGTACCACACTGAAACTGTGAGTTAAACCTGGATTCGATCTATATATTAGGGGGTAACACCGATTAGGTCTGGGTTAGGGCAGGTATTTGCCATCATCTAGCTCATACTTTCGCATTTTTCGCATACTTGTTGGCCAGATCCTGGGCGTTTTCTGGTTTGGGTCACGTAGTAATGTGGTACCACACTGAAACTGTGAGTTAATCCTGGATTCGATCTATATATTAGGGGGTAACACTGGTTAGGTCAGGGTTAGGTCTGGTATTTGCCATCATCCGGCTCATACTTTCGCATATTTCGCATACTTGTTGGCCAGATCCTGGGCGTTTTCTGGTTTGGATCACGTAGTGATGAGAATCCACACTGCAGTAGTGAGTTAAACCTGGATACAATCTATATTTTAGAGGATAACACCGGTTAGGTCAGGGTTAGGTCTGCTACTTGCCATCATCTGTCTCATAGTTTCGCATTTTTCGCATACTTATTGGCCAGATCCAGGGCGTTTTCTGGTTTGGGTCACGTAGTCATGTGGTGCCACACTGAAACAGTGAGTTAAACCTGGATTCGATCTATATTTTAGAGGATAACACTGCTTAGATCTGGGTTAGGTCTTGGATTTGGCCTCATCTAGCACATACTTTCGCATTTTTCGCATACTTGTTGGCCAGGTCCTGGGCGTTTTCTGGTTTGACTCAAGTAGTAATGTGATACCACGATGAAACAGTGAATTAATCCTGGATTCCATCAATATTTTAGAGGATAACACCGCCTAGGGCTTGGTTAGGTCTGGTATTTGCCATCATCTAGCTCATACTTTCGCATTTTTCGCATACTTGATGGCCAGATCCTGGGCGTTTTCTGGTTTGGATCACGTAGTAATGTGGTGCCACACTGAAACGGTGAGTCTAACCGGGATTCAATCAATATTTTTGAGGATAACGCCGGCTAGGTCTGGGTTAGGGCAGGTATTTGCCATCATCAAGCTCATACTTTCGCATTTTTCGCAAACTTGATGGCCAGATCCTGGGCGTTTTATGGTTTGGATCACGTTGTAATGTGGTACCACACGGAAACAGTGCATAAAACCTGGATTCGATCTATATTTTAGAAGGTAACTCCGGTTAGGTTTGTGCTAGGTTTGGTATTTGCCATCGTGTAGCTCATACTTTCTCATTTTTCGCATACTTGATGCCCATATCCTGGGCGTTTTCAGGTTTGGTTCACGTCGTAATGTGGTACCACGATGAAACAGTGAATGAATCCTGGATTCCATCAATATTTTAGAGGATAACACCGGTTAGGTCTGGGTTAGGGCAGGTATTTGCCATCATCAAGCTCATACTTTCGCATTGTTCGCATACTTGTTGCCCATATCCTGGGCGTTTTCAGGTTTGGTTCACGTTGTAATGTGGTACCACGATGAAACAGTGAATGAATCCTGGATTCCATCAATATTTTAGAGGATAACACCGGTTAGGTCTTGGTTAGGGCAGGTATTTGCCATCATCAAGCTCATACTTTCGCATTGTTCACATACATGTTGGCCAGTTCCTGGGCGTTTTCTGGTTTGGATCGCGTAGTCATGTGGTGTCACAATGAATCAGTGAGTTAAACCTGGATTCGATGAGTATTTTAGAGGATAAGAGCGGTTAGGTCTGGGTTAGGGCAGGTATTTTCCATCATCTGGCTCATACTTTCGCATTTTTCGCATACTTGTTGGCCAGATCCTGGGCGTTTTCTGGTTTGCATCACGTAGTAATGTGGTACCACACTGATACAGTGAGTTAATCATGGATTCAATCTATATTTTAGAGTATAACACCGGTTAGGTCAGGGATAGGTCTGGTATTTGCCATCATCTGGCTCATACTTTCGCATTTTTCGCATACTTGTTGTCCAGATCCTGGGCGTTTTCTGGTTGGGACCACGCAGTAATGTGGCACCACACTGAAACAGTGAGTTGATCCTGGTTTCGATCTATATATTAGAGGGTAACACCGGTATAGATTTGGGTTAGGTCTGGTATTTGCCATCATCTGGTTCATACTTTCGCATTTTTCGCATACTTGTTGGCCAGATCCTGGGCGTTCTCTGGTTTGGATAAGGTAGTAATATGGTACCACACTGAAACAGTGAGTTAATCCAGGATTCAATCTATATTTTAGAGGTTAACACCGGTTATGTCAGGGTTAGGTCTGGTATTTGCCATCATCTGGCCCATACTTTCGCATTTTTCGCATACTTGTTGGCCAGATCCTGGGCGTTTTCTGGGTTGGATCACGTAGTAATGTGGTACCACACTGAAACAGTGGGTTAAACCAGGATTCAATCTATATTTTAGAGGATACCACCGGTTAGGTCAAGGTTAGGTCAGGTATTTTCCATCATCTGGCTCATACTTTCGCATTTTTCGCATACTTGTTGGCCAGATCCTGGGCGTTTTCTGGGTTGGATCACGTAGTAATGTGGTACCACACTGAAACAGTGGGTTAAACCATGATTCAATCTATATTTCAGAGGATAACACCGGCTAGGTCTTGGTTAGGTCTAGTATTTGCCATCATCTGGCTCATACTTTTGCATTTTTCGCATACTTGTTGGCCAGATCCGGGGCGTTTTCTGGTTTGGATCACGTAGTAATGCGGTACCACACTGCCACATGAGTTAAACCTGGATTCAATCTATATTTTAGAGGATAACACCGGTTAGGTCTTGGTTAGGTCTGGCATTTGCCATCATCTGGCCCATACATTCGCATTTTTCGCATACTTGTTGGCCAGATCCTGGGCGTTTTCTGGTTTGCATCACGTAGTAATGTGGTACCACACTGATACAGTGAGTTAATCATGGATTCAGTCTATATTTTAGAGGATAACAGCGGCTAGGTCAGGGTTAGGTCTGGTATTTGCCATCATCTGGCCCATACATTCGCATGTTTCGCATACTTGTTGGCCAGATCCTGGGCGTTTTCTGGTTTGCATCACGTAGTAATGTGGTACCACACTGATACAGTGAGTTAATCATGGATTCAATCTATATTTTAGAGTATAACACCGGTTAGGTCAGGGATAGGTCTGGTATTTGCCATCATCTGGCTCATATCTTCGCATTTTTCGCCTACTTATTGGCCAGATCCTGGGCGTTTTCTGGTTTGGATCACGTAGTAATGAGGCACCACACTCAAACAGTCAGTTAAACCTTGATTCAATCTATATTTCAGAGGATAACATCGGTTAGGTCAGGGTTAGGTCTGGTATTTGCCATCATCTGGCTCATAGTTTCGCATTTTTCGCATACTTGTTGGCCAGATCCTGGGCGTTTTCTGGATTGGATCACGTAGTAATATGGCACCACACTGAAACAGCGAGTTAATCCTGGATTCGATCTATATATTAGAGGGTAACACCAGTTAGGTTTGGGTTAGGTCTGGTATTTGCCATCATCTGGCTCATAGTTTCGCATTTTTCGCATACTTATTGGCCAGATCCAGGGCGTTTTCTGGTTTGGATCACGTAGTAATATGATACCACACTGAAACAGTGAGTTAATCCTGGATTCAATCTATATTTTAGAGGATAACAGCGGTTAGGTCAGGGTTAGGTCTGGTATTTGCCATCACCTGGCCCATACTTTCGCATTTTTCGCGTACTTGTTGGCCAGATCCTGGGCGTTTTCTGGTTTGGGTCACGTAGTAATGTAATGCCACACTGCAACAGTGAGTTAAACCTGGATTCAATCTATATATTAGAGGGTAACACCGGTTAGGTCAGGGTTAGGTCTGGTATTTGCCATCATCTGGCTCATACTTTCGCATTTTTCGCATACTTGTTGGCCGGATCCTGGGCGTTTTCTGGTTTGGGTCACGTAGTAATGTGGTGCGACACTGCAACAGTGAGTTAAACCTGGATTCAATCTATATTTTAGAGGATAACACCGGTTAAGTCAGGGTTAGGTCTGGTATTTGTCATCATCTGGCTCATACTTTCGCCTTTTTCACCTACTTGTTGGCCTGATCCTGGGCGTTTTCTGTTTTGGATCACATACTAATGTGGCATCACACTGAAACCGCGAGTTAATCTTGGATTCAATCTATATTTTAGAGGATAACATCGGTTAGGTCAGGGTTAGGTCTGGTATTTGCCATCACCTGGCCCATACTTTCGCATTTTTCGCGTACTTGTTGGCCAGATCCTGGGCGTTTTCTGGTTTGGGTCACGTAGTAATGTAATGCCACACTGAAACGGTGAGTCTAACCTGGATTCGATCAATATTTTAGAGGAAAACACCGATTAGGTCTGGGTTAGGTCTGGTATTTGCCATCATCTGTCTCATAGTTTCGCATTTTTCGCATACTTATTGGCCAGATCCAGGGCGCTTTCTGGTTTGGATCACATAGTAATATGATACCACACTGAAACAGTGAGTTAATCCTGGATTCAATCTATATTTTAGAGGATAACAGCGGTTAGGTGTGGGTTAGGTCCGGTATTTGCCATCATCTAGCTCATACTTTCGCATTTTTCGCATACTTGTTGGCCAGATCCTGGGCGTTTTCTGGTTTGGATCACGTAGTGATGAGATTCCACACTGCAGTAGTGAGTTAAACCTGGATACAATCTATATTTTAGAGGATAACACCGGTTAGGTCAGGGTTAGGTCTGCTACTTGCCATCATCCGGCTCATAGTTTCGCATATTTCGCATACTTGTTGGCCAGATCCTGGGCGTTTTCTGGTTTGGATCACGTAGTAATATGATACCACACTGAAACAGTGAGTTAATCCTGGATTCAATCTATATTTTAGGGGATAACAGCGGTTAGGTCAGGGTTAGGTCTGGTATTTGCCATCATCTAGCTCATACTTTCGCATTTTTCGCATACTTGTTGGCCAGATCCTGGGCGTTTTCTGGTTTGTGTCACGTAGTAATGTGGTACCACACTGAAACTGTGAGTTAAACCTGGATTCGATCTATATATTAGGGGGTAACACCGATTAGGTCTGGGTTAGGGCAGGTATTTGCCATCATCTAGCTCATACTTTCGCATTTTTCGCATACTTGTTGGCCAGATCCTGGGCGTTTTCTGGTTTGGGTCACGTAGTAATGTGGTACCACACTGAAACTGTGAGTTAATCCTGGATTCGATCTATATATTAGGGGGTAACACTGGTTAGGTCAGGGTTAGGTCTGGTATTTGCCATCATCCGGCTCATACTTTCGCATATTTCGCATACTTGTTGGCCAGATCCTGGGCGTTTTCTGGTTTGGATCACGTAGTGATGAGAATCCACACTGCAGTAGTGAGTTAAACCTGGATACAATCTATATTTTAGAGGATAACACCGGTTAGGTCAGGGTTAGGTCTGCTACTTGCCATCATCTGTCTCATAGTTTCGCATTTTTCGCATACTTATTGGCCAGATCCAGGGCGTTTTCTGGTTTGGGTCACGTAGTCATGTGGTGCCACACTGAAACAGTGAGTTAAACCTGGATTCGATCTATATTTTAGAGGATAACACTGCTTAGATCTGGGTTAGGTCTTGGATTTGGCCTCATCTAGCACATACTTTCGCATTTTTCGCATACTTGTTGGCCAGGTCCTGGGCGTTTTCTGGTTTGACTCAAGTAGTAATGTGATACCACGATGAAACAGTGAATTAATCCTGGATTCCATCAATATTTTAGAGGATAACACCGCCTAGGGCTTGGTTAGGTCTGGTATTTGCCATCATCTAGCTCATACTTTCGCATTTTTCGCATACTTGATGGCCAGATCCTGGGCGTTTTCTGGTTTGGATCACGTAGTAATGTGGTGCCACACTGAAACGGTGAGTCTAACCGGGATTCAATCAATATTTTTGAGGATAACGCCGGCTAGGTCTGGGTTAGGGCAGGTATTTGCCATCATCAAGCTCATACTTTCGCATTTTTCGCAAACTTGATGGCCAGATCCTGGGCGTTTTATGGTTTGGATCACGTTGTAATGTGGTACCACACGGAAACAGTGCATAAAACCTGGATTCGATCTATATTTTAGAAGGTAACTCCGGTTAGGTTTGTGCTAGGTTTGGTATTTGCCATCGTGTAGCTCATACTTTCTCATTTTTCGCATACTTGATGCCCATATCCTGGGCGTTTTCAGGTTTGGTTCACGTCGTAATGTGGTACCACGATGAAACAGTGAATGAATCCTGGATTCCATCAATATTTTAGAGGATAACACCGGTTAGGTCTGGGTTAGGGCAGGTATTTGCCATCATCAAGCTCATACTTTCGCATTGTTCGCATACTTGTTGCCCATATCCTGGGCGTTTTCAGGTTTGGTTCACGTTGTAATGTGGTACCACGATGAAACAGTGAATGAATCCTGGATTCCATCAATATTTTAGAGGATAACACCGGTTAGGTCTTGGTTAGGGCAGGTATTTGCCATCATCAAGCTCATACTTTCGCATTGTTCACATACATGTTGGCCAGTTCCTGGGCGTTTTCTGGTTTGGATCGCGTAGTCATGTGGTGTCACAATGAATCAGTGAGTTAAACCTGGATTCGATGAGTATTTTAGAGGATAAGAGCGGTTAGGTCTGGGTTAGGGCAGGTATTTTCCATCATCTGGCTCATACTTTCGCATTTTTCGCATACTTGTTGGCCAGATCCTGGGCGTTTTCTGGTTTGCATCACGTAGTAATGTGGTACCACACTGATACAGTGAGTTAATCATGGATTCAATCTATATTTTAGAGTATAACACCGGTTAGGTCAGGGATAGGTCTGGTATTTGCCATCATCTGGCTCATACTTTCGCATTTTTCGCATACTTGTTGTCCAGATCCTGGGCGTTTTCTGGTTGGGACCACGCAGTAATGTGGCACCACACTGAAACAGTGAGTTGATCCTGGTTTCGATCTATATATTAGAGGGTAACACCGGTATAGATTTGGGTTAGGTCTGGTATTTGCCATCATCTGGTTCATACTTTCGCATTTTTCGCATACTTGTTGGCCAGATCCTGGGCGTTCTCTGGTTTGGATAAGGTAGTAATATGGTACCACACTGAAACAGTGAGTTAATCCAGGATTCAATCTATATTTTAGAGGTTAACACCGGTTATGTCAGGGTTAGGTCTGGTATTTGCCATCATCTGGCCCATACTTTCGCATTTTTCGCATACTTGTTGGCCAGATCCTGGGCGTTTTCTGGGTTGGATCACGTAGTAATGTGGTACCACACTGAAACAGTGGGTTAAACCAGGATTCAATCTATATTTTAGAGGATACCACCGGTTAGGTCAAGGTTAGGTCAGGTATTTTCCATCATCTGGCTCATACTTTCGCATTTTTCGCATACTTGTTGGCCAGATCCTGGGCGTTTTCTGGGTTGGATCACGTAGTAATGTGGTACCACACTGAAACAGTGGGTTAAACCATGATTCAATCTATATTTCAGAGGATAACACCGGCTAGGTCTTGGTTAGGTCTAGTATTTGCCATCATCTGGCTCATACTTTTGCATTTTTCGCATACTTGTTGGCCAGATCCGGGGCGTTTTCTGGTTTGGATCACGTAGTAATGCGGTACCACACTGCCACATGAGTTAAACCTGGATTCAATCTATATTTTAGAGGATAACACCGGTTAGGTCTTGGTTAGGTCTGGCATTTGCCATCATCTGGCCCATACATTCGCATTTTTCGCATACTTGTTGGCCAGATCCTGGGCGTTTTCTGGTTTGCATCACGTAGTAATGTGGTACCACACTGATACAGTGAGTTAATCATGGATTCAGTCTATATTTTAGAGGATAACAGCGGCTAGGTCAGGGTTAGGTCTGGTATTTGCCATCATCTGGCCCATACATTCGCATGTTTCGCATACTTGTTGGCCAGATCCTGGGCGTTTTCTGGTTTGCATCACGTAGTAATGTGGTACCACACTGATACAGTGAGTTAATCATGGATTCAATCTATATTTTAGAGTATAACACCGGTTAGGTCAGGGATAGGTCTGGTATTTGCCATCATCTGGCTCATACTTTCGCATTTTTCGCATACTTGTTGGCCAGATCCTGGGCGTTTTCTGGTTTGGATCACGCAGTAATGTGGTACCACACTGAAACAGTGAGTTAATCCTGGATTCAGTCTATATTTTAGAGGATAACAGCGGCTAGGTCAGGGTTAGGTCTGGTATTTGCCATCATCTGGCTCATACTTTCGCATTTTTCGCATACTTGTTGGCCAGATCCTGGGCGTTTTCTGGTTTGGATCACGCAGTAATGTGGTACCACACTGAAACAGTGAGTTAATCCTGGATTCAGTCTATATTTTAGAGGATAACAGCGGCTAGGTCAGGGTTAGGTCTGGTATTTGCCATCATCTGGCCCATACATTCGCATCTTTCGCATACTTGTTGGCCAGATCCTGGGCGTTTTCTGGTTTGCATCACGTAGTAATGTGGTACCACACTGATACAGTGAGTTAATCATGGATTCAATCTATATTTTAGAGTATAACACCGGTTAGGTCAGGGATAGGTCTGGTATTTGCCATCATCTGGCTCATACTTTCGCATTTTTCGCATACTTGTTGGCCAGATCCTGGGCGTTCTCTGGTTTGGATAACGTAGTAATATGGTACCACACTGAAACAGTGAGTTAATCCTGGATTCAATCTATATTTTAGAGGATAACAGCGTCTAGGTCAGGGTTAGGTCTGGTATTTGCCATCATCCGGCTCATTCTTTCGCATTATTCGCATACTTTTTGGCCAGATCCTGGGCGTTTTCTGGGTTGGATCACGTACTAGTGTGATGCCACACTGAAACAGTGAATTAATCCTGGATTCGATCTATATATTAGAGGGTAACACCGGTTAGGTCAGTGTTAGGTCTGGTATTTGCTATCATCTGGCTCATTCTTTCACATTATTCGCATACTTTTTGGCCAGATCCTGGGCGTTTTCTGGGTTGGATCACGTAGTAGTGTGATGCCACACTGAAACAGTGAATTAATCCTGGATTCGATCTATATATTAGAAGGGTAACACCGGTTAGGTCAGGGATAGGTCTGGTATTTGCCATCGTCTGGCTCATACTTTCGCATTATTCGCATACTTTTTGGCCAGATCCTGGGCGTTTTCTGGGTTGGATCACGTACTAGTGTGATGCCACACTGAAACAGTGAATTAATCCTGGATTCGATCTATATATTAGAGGGTAACACCGGTTAGGTCAGGGTTAGGTCTGGTATTTGCCATCATCTGGCTCATACTTTCGCATTATTCGCATACTTTTTGGCCAGATCCCGGGCGTTATCTGGTTTGGGGCACGTAGTAATGTGGTACCACACTGCAACAGTGAGTTAAACCTGGATTCTATCTATATTTTAGAGGATAACACCGGTTACGTCAGGGTTAGGTCTGGTACTTGCCATCGTCTGGCTCATACTTTCACCTTTTATCACTTACTTGTTGGCCTGATTCTGGGCGTTTTCTGGGTTGGATCGCGTAGTAATGTGATAGCACACTGAAACAGTGGGTTAAACCAGGGTTCAATCTATATTTTAGAGGATAACACCGGTTAGGTCAGGGTTAGGTATGGTATTTGCCATCATCCGGCTCATTCTTTCGCATTATTCGCATACTTTTTGGCCAGATCCTGGGCGTTTTCTGGGTTGGATCACGTACTAGTGTGATGCCACACTGAAACAGTCAGTTAAACCTTGATTCAATCTATATTTTAGAGGATAGCATCGGTTAGGTCAGGGTTAGGTCTGGTATTTGCCATCATCTGGCTCACACTTTCGCATTTTTCGCATACTTGTTGGCCAGATCCGGGGCGGTTTCTGGTTTGGATCACGTAGTAATGTAGAACCGCACTGAAACAGTGAGTTAATCCTGGATTCGATCTATATATTAGAGGGTAACACCGGTTAGGTTTGGGTTAGGTCTGGTATTTGCCATCATCTGGCTCATACTTTCGCATTTTTCGCATACTTGTTGGCCAGATCCGGGGCGGTTTCTGGTTTGGATCACGTAGTAATGTAGAACCGCACTGAAACAGTGAGTTAATCCTGGATTCAATCTATATATTAGAGGGTAACACCGGTTAGGTCAGGCTTAGGTCTGGTATTTGCCATCATCAGGCTCATACTTTCGCATTTTTCGCATACTTGTTGGCCAGATCCTGGGCGTTTTCTGGTTTGGGTTACGTAGTAATGTAGAACCGCACTGAAACAGTGAGTTAATCCTGGATTCAATCTATATTTTAGAGGATAACACCGGTTAGGTCAGGGTTAGTTCTAGTATTTGCCATCATCAGGCTCATACTTTCGCAGTTTTCGCATACTTGTTGGCCAGATCCTGGGCGGTTTCTGGTTTGGAACACGTAGTAATGTGGCACCACACTCAAACAGTCAGTTAAACCTTGATTCAATCTATATTTTAGAGGATAACATCGGTTAGGTCAGGGTTGGGTCTGGTATTTGCCATCATCTGGCTCATAGTTTCGCATTTTTCGCATACTTGTTGGCCAGATTCTGGGCGTTTTCTGGTTTGGGTCACGTAGTAATGTGTACCACACTGCAACAGTGAGTTAATCCTGGATTCAATCTATATATTAGAGGGTAACACCGGTTAGGTCAGGCTTAGGTCTGGTATTTGCCATCATCAGGCTCATACTTTCGCATTTTTCGAATACTTTTTGGCCAGATCCTGGGCGTTTTCTGGGTTGGATCACGTAGTAATATGGCACCACACTCAAACAGTCAGTTAAACCTTGATTCAATCTATATTTTAGAGGATAGCATCGGTTAGGTCAGGGTTAGGTCTGGTATTTGCCATCATCTGGCTCACACTTTCGCATTTTTCGCATACTTGTTGGCCAGATCCTGGGCGGTTTCTGGTTTGGATCACGTAGTAATGAGGCACCACACTCAAACAGTCAGTTAAACCTTGATTCAATCTATATTTTAGAGGATAACATCGGTTAGGTCAGGGTTAGGTCTGGTATTTGCCATCATCTGGCTCACAGTTTCGCATTTTTCGCATACTTGTTGGCCAGATCCGGGGCGGTTTCTGGTTTGGATCACGTAGTAATGTAGAACCGCACTGAAACAGTGAGTTAATCCTGGATTCGATCTATATATTAGAGGGTAACACCAGTTAGGTTTGGGATAGGTCTGGTATTTGCCATCATCTGGCTCATATCTTCGCATTTTTCGCCTACTTATTGGCCAGATCCTGGGCGTTTTCTGGTTTGGATCACGTAGTAATGAGGCACCACACTCAAACAGTCAGTTAAACCTTGATTCAATCTATATTTCAGAGGATAACATCGGTTAGGTCAGGGTTAGGTCTGGTATTTGCCATCATCTGGCTCATAGTTTCGCATTTTTCGCATACTTGTTGGCCAGATCCTGGGCGTTTTCTGGATTGGATCACGTAGTAATATGGCACCACACTGAAACAGCGAGTTAATCCTGGATTCGATCTATATATTAGAGGGTAACACCAGTTAGGTTTGGGTTAGGTCTGGTATTTGCCATCATCTGGCTCATAGTTTCGCATTTTTCGCATACTTATTGGCCAGATCCAGGGCGTTTTCTGGTTTGGATCACGTAGTAATATGATACCACACTGAAACAGTGAGTTAATCCTGGATTCAATCTATATTTTAGAGGATAACAGCGGTTAGGTCAGGGTTAGGTCTGGTATTTGCCATCACCTGGCCCATACTTTCGCATTTTTCGCGTACTTGTTGGCCAGATCCTGGGCGTTTTCTGGTTTGGGTCACGTAGTAATGTAATGCCACACTGCAACAGTAAGTTAAACCTGGATTCAATCTATATTTTAGAGGATAACACCGGTTAAGTCAGGGTTAGGTCTGGTATTTGTCATCATCTGGCTCATACTTTCGCCTTTTTCACCTACTTGTTGGCCTGATCCTGGGCGTTTTCTGTTTTGGATCACATACTAATGTGGCATCACACTGAAACCGCGAGTTAATCTTGGATTCAATCTATATTTTAGAGGATAACATCGGTTAGGTCAGGGTTAGGTCTGGTATTTGCCATCACCTGGCCCATACTTTCGCATTTTTCGCGTACTTGTTGGCCAGATCCTGGGCGTTTTCTGGTTTGGGTCACGTAGTAATGTAATGCCACACTGAAACGGTGAGTCTAACCTGGATTCGATCAATATTTTAGAGGAAAACACCGATTAGGTCTGGGTTAGGTCTGGTATTTGCCATCATCTGTCTCATAGTTTCGCATTTTTCGCATACTTATTGGACAGATCCAGGGCGTTTTCTGGTTTGGATCACATAGTAATATGATACCACACTGAAACAGTGAGTTAATCCTGGATTCAATCTATATTTTAGAGGATAACAGCGGTTAGGTGTGGGTTAGGTCCGGTATTTGCCATCATCTAGCTCATACTTTCGCATTTTTCGCATACTTGTTGGCCAGATCCTGGGCGTTTTCTGGTTTGGATCACGTAGTGATGAGATTCCACACTGCAGTAGTGAGTTAAACCTGGATACAATCTATATTTTAGAGGATAACACCGGTTAGGTCAGGGTTAGGTCTGCTACTTGCCATCATCCGGCTCATACTTTCGCATATTTCGCATACTTGTTGGCCAGATCCTGGGCGTTTTCTGGTTTGGATCACGTAGTAATATGATACCACACTGAAACAGTGAGTTAATCCTGGATTCAATCTATATTTTAGAGGATAACAGCGGTTAGGTCAGGGTTAGGTCTGGTATTTGCCATCATCTAGCTCATACTTTCGCATTTTTCGCATACTTGTTGGCCAGATCCTGGGCGTTTTCTGGTTTGTGTCACGTAGTAATGTGGTACCACACTGAAACTGTGAGTTAAACCTGGATTCGATCTATATATTAGGGGGTAACACTGGTTAGGTCAGGGTTAGGTCTGGTATTTGCCATCATCCGGCTCATACTTTCGCATATTTCGCATACTTGTTGGCCAGATCCTGGGCGTTTTCTGGTTTGGATCACGTAGTGATGAGAATCCACACTGCAGTACTGAGTTAAACCTGGATACAATCTATATTTTAGAGGATAACACCGGTTAGGTCAGGGTTAGGTCTGCTACTTGCCATCATCTGTCTCATAGTTTCGCATTTTTCGCATACTTATTGGCCAGATCCAGGGCGTTTTCTGGTTTGGGTCACGTAGTCTTGTGGTGCCACACTGAAACAGTGAGTTAAACCTGGATTCGATCTATATTTTAGAGGATAACACTGCTTAGATCTGGGTTAGGTCTTGGATTTGGCCTCATCTAGCACATACTTTCGCATTTTTCGCATACTTGTTGGCCAGGTCCTGGGCGTTTTCTGGTTTGACTCAAGTAGTAATGTGATACCACGATGAAACAGTGAATTAATCCTGGATTCCATCAATATTTTAGAGGATAACACCGCCTAGGGCTTGGTTAGGTCTGGTATTTGCCATCATCTAGCTCATACTTTCGCATTTTTCGCATACTTGATGGCCAGATCCTGGGCGTTTTCTGGTTTGGATCACGTAGTAATGTGGTGCCACACTGAAACGGTGAGTCTAACCGGGATTCAATCAATATTTTTGAGGATAACGCCGGCTAGGTCTGGGTTAGGGCAGGTATTTGCCATCATCAAGCTCATACTTTCGCATTGTTCGCATACTTGTTGCCCATATCCTGGGCGTTTTCAGGTTTGGTTCACGTTGTAATGTGGTACCACGATGAAACAGTGAATGAATCCTGGATTCCATCAATATTTTAGAGGATAACACCGGTTAGGTCTTGGTTAGGGCAGGTATTTGCCATCATCAAGCTCATACTTTCGCATTGTTCACATACATGTTGGCCAGTTCCTGGGCGTTTTCTGGTTTGGATCGCGTAGTCATGTGGTGTCACAATGAATCAGTGAGTTAAACCTGGATTCGATGAGTATTTTAGAGGATAACAGCGGTTAGGTCTGGGTTAGGGCAGGTATTTTCCATCATCTGGCTCATACTTTCGCATTTTTCGCATACTTGTTGGCCAGATCCTGGGCGTTTTCTGGTTTGCATCACGTAGTAATGTGGTACCACACTGATACAGTGAGTTAATCATGGATTCAATCTATATTTTAGAGTATAACACCGGTTAGGTCAGGGATAGGTCTGGTATTTGCCATCATCTGGCTCATACTTTCGCATTTTTCGCATACTTGTTGTCCAGATCCTGGGCGTTTTCTGGTTGGGACCACGCAGTAATGTGGCACCACACTGAAACAGTGAGTTGATCCTGGTTTCGATCTATATATTAGAGGGTAACACCGGTATAGATTTGGGTTAGGTCTGGTATTTGCCATCATCTGGTTCATACTTTCGCATTTTTCGCATACTTGTTGGCCAGATCCTGGGCGTTCTCTGGTTTGGATAAGGTAGTAATATGGTACCACACTGAAACAGTGAGTTAATCCAGGATTCAATCTATATTTTAGAGGTTAACACCGGTTATGTCAGGGTTAGGTCTGGTATTTGCCATCATCTGGCCCATACTTTCGCATTTTTCGCATACTTGTTGGCCAGATCCTGGGCGTTTTCTGGGTTGGATCACGTAGTAATGTGGTACCACACTGAAACAGTGGGTTAAACCAGGATTCAATCTATATTTTAGAGGATACCACCGGTTAGGTCAAGGTTAGGTCAGGTATTTTCCATCATCTGGCTCATACTTTCGCATTTTTCGCATACTTGTTGGCCAGATCCTGGGCGTTTTCTGGGTTGGATCACGTAGTAATGTGGTACCACACTGAAACAGTGGGTTAAACCATGATTCAATCTATATTTCAGAGGATAACACCGGCTAGGTCTTGGTTAGGTCTAGTATTTGCCATCATCTGGCTCATACTTTTGCATTTTTCGCATACTTGTTGGCCAGATCCGGGGCGTTTTCTGGTTTGGATCACGTAGTAATGCGGTACCACACTGCCACATGAGTTAAACCTGGATTCAATCTATATTTTAGAGGATAACACCGGTTAGGTCTTGGTTAGGTCTGGCATTTGCCATCATCTGGCCCATACATTCGCATTTTTCGCATACTTGTTGGCCAGATCCTGGGCGTTTTCTGGTTTGCATCACGTAGTAATGTGGTACCACACTGATACAGTGAGTTAATCATGGATTCAGTCTATATTTTAGAGGATAACAGCGGCTAGGTCAGGGTTAGGTCTGGTATTTGCCATCATCTGGCCCATACATTCGCATGTTTCGCATACTTGTTGGCCAGATCCTGGGCGTTTTCTGGTTTGCATCACGTAGTAATGTGGTACCACACTGATACAGTGAGTTAATCATGGATTCAATCTATATTTTAGAGTATAACACCGGTTAGGTCAGGGATAGGTCTGGTATTTGCCATCATCTGGCTCATACTTTCGCATTTTTCGCATACTTGTTGGCCAGATCCTGGGCGTTTTCTGGTTTGGATCACGCAGTAATGTGGTACCACACTGAAACAGTGAGTTAATCCTGGATTCAGTCTATATTTTAGAGGATAACAGCGGCTAGGTCAGGGTTAGGTCTGGTATTTGCCATCATCTGGCTCATACTTTCGCATTTTTCGCATACTTGTTGGCCAGATCCTGGGCGTTTTCTGGTTTGGATCACGCAGTAATGTGGTACCACACTGAAACAGTGAGTTAATCCTGGATTCAGTCTATATTTTAGAGGATAACAGCGGCTAGGTCAGGGTTAGGTCTGGTATTTGCCATCATCTGGCCCATACATTCGCATCTTTCGCATACTTGTTGGCCAGATCCTGGGCGTTTTCTGGTTTGCATCACGTAGTAATGTGGTACCACACTGATACAGTGAGTTAATCATGGATTCAATCTATATTTTAGAGTATAACACCGGTTAGGTCAGGGATAGGTCTGGTATTTGCCATCATCTGGCTCATACTTTCGCATTTTTCGCATACTTGTTGGCCAGATCCTGGGCGTTCTCTGGTTTGGATAACGTAGTAATATGGTACCACACTGAAACAGTGAGTTAATCCTGGATTCAATCTATATTTTAGAGGATAACAGCGTCTAGGTCAGGGTTAGGTCTGGTATTTGCCATCATCCGGCTCATTCTTTCGCATTATTCGCATACTTTTTGGCCAGATCCTGGGCGTTTTCTGGGTTGGATCACGTACTAGTGTGATGCCACACTGAAACAGTGAATTAATCCTGGATTCGATCTATATATTAGAGGGTAACACCGGTTAGGTCAGGGTTAGGTCTGGTATTTGCTATCATCTGGCTCATTCTTTCACATTATTCGCATACTTTTTGGCCAGATCCTGGGCGTTTTCTGGGTTGGATCACGTAGTAGTGTGATGCCACACTGAAACAGTGAATTAATCCTGGATTCGATCTATATATTAGAAGGGTAACACCGGTTAGGTCAGGGATAGGTCTGGTATTTGCCATCGTCTGGCTCATACTTTCGCATTATTCGCATACTTTTTGGCCAGATCCTGGGCGTTTTCTGGGTTGGATCACGTACTAGTGTGATGCCACACTGAAACAGTGAATTAATCCTGGATTCGATCTATATATTAGAGGGTAACACCGGTTAGGTCAGGGTTAGGTCTGGTATTTGCCATCATCTGGCTCATACTTTCGCATTATTCGCATACTTTTTGGCCAGATCCCGGGCGTTATCTGGTTTGGGGCACGTAGTAATGTGGTACCACACTGCAACAGTGAGTTAAACCTGGATTCTATCTATATTTTAGAGGATAACACCGGTTACGTCAGGGTTAGGTCTGGTACTTGCCATCGTCTGGCTCATACTTTCACCTTTTATCACTTACTTGTTGGCCTGATTCTGGGCGTTTTCTGGGTTGGATCGCGTAGTAATGTGATAGCACACTGAAACAGTGGGTTAAACCAGGGTTCAATCTATATTTTAGAGGATAACACCGGTTAGGTCAGGGTTAGGTATGGTATTTGCCATCATCCGGCTCATTCTTTCGCATTATTCGCATACTTTTTGGCCAGATCCTGGGCGTTTTCTGGGTTGGATCACGTACTAGTGTGATGCCACACTGAAACAGTGAATTAATCCTGGATTCGATCTATATATTAGAGGGTAACACCGGTTAGGTCAGGGTTAGGTCTGGTATTTGCTATCATCTGGCTCATTCTTTCACATTATTCGCATACTTTTGGCCAGATCCTGGGCGTTTTCTGGGTTGGATCACGTAGTAGTGTGATGCCACACTGAAACAGTGAATTAATCCTGGATTCGATCTATATATTAGAGGGTGACACCGGTTAGGTTTGGGTTAGGTCTGGTATTTGCCATCATCTGGCCCATACTTTCTCATTTTTCGCATACTTGTTGGCCAGATCCTGGGCGTTCTCTGGTTTGGATAACGTAGTAATATGGTACCACACTGAAACAGTGAGTTAATCCTGGATTCAAACTATATTTTAGAGGATAACAGCGGCTAGGTCAGGGTTAGGTCTGGTATTTGCCATCAACTGGCTCATACTTTCACATTTTTCGCATACCTGTTGGCCAGATCCTGGGCGTCTTCTTGGTTGGATCAAGTAGTGGTGTGGTACCGCACTGAAACAGTGAAGTAATCCTGGATTCGATCTATAGATTAGAGGGTGACACCGGTTAGGTTTGGGTTAGGTCTGGTATTTGCCATCATCAGACTCATACTTTCGCATTTTTCGCATACTTGTTGGCCAGATCCTGGGCGTTTTCTGGGTTGGATCAGGTAGTAGTGTGGTACCGCACTGAAACAGTGAAGTAATCCTGGATTCGATCTATATATTAGAGGGTGACACCGGTTAGGTTTGGGTTAGGTCTGGTATTTGCCATCATCTGACTCATGCTTTCGCATTTTTCGCATAATTGTGTGCCAGATCCTGGGCGTTTTCTGGTTTCCAACACGTAGTTATGTGGTAACACACTGATACAGTGACTTAAGCCTGGATTCGATCTATATATTAGGGGGTAACACCGGTTAGGTTTGGGTTAGATCTGGTATTTGCCATCATCTGGCTCATAGTTTCGCATTTTTCGCATACTTGTTGGCCAGATCCAGGGCGTTTTCTGGTTTGGAACACGTAGTAATGTGGTACCACACTGCAACAGTGAGTTAATCCTGGATTCGATCTATACTTTAGTGGATAACACCGGTTAGGTCAGGGTTAGGTCTGGTATTTGCCATCATCTGGCTCATAGTTTCGCATTTTTCGCATACTTGTTGGCCAGATCCAGGGCGTTTTCTGGTTTGGATCACGTAGTAATGTGGTACCACACTGCAACAGTGAGTTAATCCTGGATTCGATCTATATATTAGAGGGTAACACCGGTTAGGTTTGGGTTAGATCTGGTATTTGCCATCATCTGGCTCATAGATTCGCATTTTTCGCATACTTGTTGGCCAGATCCAGGGCGTTTTCTGGTTTGGATCACGTAGTAATGTGGTACCACACTGCAACAGTGAGTTAATCCTGGATTCGATCTATATATTAGAGGGTAACACCGGTTAGGTCAGGGTTAGGTCTGGTATTTGCCATCATCTGGCTCATACTTTCGCATTTTTCGCATACTTGTTGGCCAGATCCTGGGCGTTTTCGGGCTTGGATCACGTAGTAATGAGGTACCACACTGAAACAGTGAGTTAATCCTGGATTCGATCTATATATTAGAGGGTAACACCGGTTAGGTCAGGGTTTGGTGTGGTATTTGCCATCATCTGGCTCATACTTTCGCATTTTTCGCATACTTGTTGGCCAGATCCAGGGCGTTTTCTGGTTTGGATCATGTAGTAATGTGGAACCACACTGCCACATGGGTTAAACCTGGATTCGATGTATATTTTAGTGGATACCACCGGTTAGGTCAGGGTTAGGTCTGGTATTTGCCATAATCTGACTCATAGTTTCGCATTTTTCGCACACTTGTTGGCCAGATCCTGGGCGTTTTCTGGCGTGGATCACATACTAATGTGGTATCACACTGCAACAGTGAGTTAAACCTGGATACAATCTATATTTTCGAGGATAACACCGGTTAGGTCAGGGTTAGGTCTGGTATTTGCCATCATCTGGCACATAGTTTCGCATTTTTCGCATACTTGTTGGCCAGATCCTGGGCGTTTTCTGATTTGGATCACGTAGTAATGTGGTTCCGCACTGCAACAGTGAGTTAAACCTGGATACAATCTATATTTTCGAGGATAACACCGGTTAGGTCAGGGTTAGGTCTGGTATTTGCCATCATCTGGCTCATAGTTTCGCATTTTTCGCATACTTGTTGGCCAGATCCTGGGCGTTTTCTGATTTGGATCACGTAGTAATGTGGTTCCGCACTGCAACAGTGAGTTAAACCTGGATACAATCTATATTTTCGAGGATAACACCGGTTAGGTCAGGGTTAGGTCTGGTATTTGCCATCATCTGGCTCTTACTTTCGCATTTTTCGCATACTTGTTGGCCAGCTCCTGGGCGTTTTCTGGTTTGGATCACGTAGTAATGTGGTATCACACTGCAACAGTGAGTTAAACCTGGATACAATCTATATTTTAGAGGATAAACCCGGTTAGGTCTCGGATAGGTCTGGTAATTGCCATCATCTGGCTCATCCTTTCGCATTTTTCGCATACTTGTTCGCCAGCTCCTGGGCGTTTTCTGGTTTGGATCACGTAGTAATGTGGTATCACACTGCAACAGTGAGTTAAACCTGGATACAATCTATATTTTAGAGGATAAACCCGGTTAGGTCACGGATAGGTCTGGTAATTGCCATCATCTGGCTCATCCTTTCGCATTTTTCGCATACTTGTTGGCCAGATACTGGGCGTTTTCTGGTTTGGATCACGTAGTAATGTAGAACCACTCTGAAACTGTGAGTTAAACCTGGATTCAATCTATATTTTAGAGGATAACACCGGTTAGGTCAGGGTTAGGTCTGGTATTTGCCATCATCTGGCTCATACTTTCGCATTTTTCGCATACTTGTAGGCCAGCTCCTGGGCGTTTTCTGGTTTGGATCACGTAGTAATGTGGTATCACACTGCAACAGTGAGTTAAACCTGGATACAATCTATATTTTAGAGGATAAACCCGGTTAGGTCACGGATAGGTCTGGTAATTGCCATCATCTGCCTCATACTTTCGCATGTTTCGCATACTTGTTGGACAGATCCAGGGCGTTTTCTGGTTTGGGTCACGTAGTAATGTGGTACCACACTGAAACTGTGAGTTAATCCTGGATTCGATCTATATATTAGAGGGTAACACCGGTTAGGTCAGGGTTAGGTCTGGTATTTGCCATCCTCTGTCTCATACTTTCGCATTTTTCACCTACTTGTTGGCCAGATACAGGGCGCTTTCTGGGTTGAATCACGTAGTAATGTGGCACCACACTCAAACAGTGACTTAAACCTGAAATCAATCTATAATTTAGAGGATAACACCGGTTAGGTCAGGGTTAGGTCTGGTATTTGCCATCGTCTGCCTCATACTTTCGCATGTTTCGCATACTTGTTGGCCAGATCCCGGGCGTTTTCTGGTTTGGATCGCGTAGTAATGTGGAACCACACTGCCACATGGGTTAAACCTGGATTCGATCTATATTTTAGTGGATAACATCGGTTAGGTCAGGGTTATGTCTGGTATTTGCCACCATCTGGCTCATACTCACGCATTTTTCGCATACTTGTTGGCCAGCTCCTGGGCGTTTTCTGGTTTGGATCACGTAGTAATGTGGTATCACACTGCAACAGTGAGTTAAACCTGGATACAATCTATATTTTAGAGGATAAACTCGGTTAGGTCACGGATAGGTCTGGTAATTGCCATCATCTGGCTCATCCTTTCGCATTTTTCGCATACTTGTTGGCCAGATACTGGGCGTTTTCTGGTTTGGATCACGTAGTAATGTAGAACCACTCTGAAACTGTGAGTTAAACCTGGATTCAATCTATATTTTAGAGGATAACACCGGTTAGGTCAGGGTTAGGTCTGGTATTTGCCATCATCTGGCTCATATTTTCGCATTTTTCGCATACTTGTTGGCCAGCTCCTGGGCGTTTTCTGGTTTGGATCACGTAGTAATGTGGTATCACACTGCAACAGTGAGTTAAACCTGGATACAATCTATATTTTAGAGGATAAACCCGGTTAGGTCACGGATAGGTCTGGTAATTGCCATCATCTGGCTCATCCTTTCGCATTTTTCGCATACTTGTTGGCCAGCTCCAGGGCGTTTTCTAGTTTGGATCACGTAGTAATGTGGTGTCACACTGCAACAGTGAGTTAAACCTGGATACAATCTATATTTTAGAGGATAAACCCGGTTAGGTCGCGGATAGGTCTGGTAATTGCCATCATCTGGCTCATCCTTTCGCATTTTTTGCATACTTGTTGGCCAGCTCCAGGGCGTTTTCTGGTTTGGATCACGTAGTAATGTGGTATCACACTGCAACAGTGAGTTAATCCTGGATTCGATCTATATATTAGAGGTTAACACCGGTTTGGTCAGGGATAGGTCTGGTATTTGCCATCATCTGGCTCTTACTTTCGCATTTTTCGCATACTTGTTGGCCAGCTCCTGGGCGTTTTCTGGTTTGGATCACGTAGTAATGTGGTATCACACTGCAGCAGTGAGTTAAACCTGGATACAATATATATTTTAGAGGATAAACCCGGTTAGGTCACGGATAGGTCTGGTAATTGCCATCATCTGGCTCATCCTTTCGCATTTTTCGCATACTTGTTGGCCAGATCCTGGGCGTTTTCTGGTTTGGATCACGTAGTGATGTAGAACCACTCTGAAACTGTGAGTTAAACCTGGATTCAATCTATATTTTAGAGGATAACACCGGTTAGGTCAGGGTTAGGTCTGGTATTTGCCATCATCTGGCTCATACTTTCGCATTTTTCGCATACTTGTTGACCTGGGCGTTTTCTGGTTTGGATCACGTAGTAATGTAGAACCACTCTGAAACTGTGAGTTAAACCTGGATTCAATCTATATTTTAGAGGATAACACCGGTTAGGTCAGGGTTAGGTCTGGTATTTGCCATCATCTGGCTAATATTTTCGCACTTTTGGCATACTTGTTGGCCAGATCCTGGGCGTTTTCTGGTTTGGATCACGTAGTAATGTGTTTCCACACTGCCACAGTGAATTAATCCTGGATTCAATCTATATTTTAGAGGATAACAACGGTTAGGTTAGGGTTAGGTCTGGTGTTTGCAATCATCTGGCTAATATTTTCGCATTTTTCGCATACTTGATGGCCAGATCCTGGGCGTTTTCTGGGTTGGATGAGGTAGTAGTGTGGTACCGCACTGAAACAGTGAAGTAATCCTGGATTCGATGTATATATTACAGGGTAACACCGGTTAGGTTAGGGTTAGGTCTGGTATTTGCCATTATCTGTCTCACACTCTCGCATTTTTCGCATACTTGTTGGCCAGGTCCTGGGCGTTTTCTGGTTTGGATCACGTAGTAATGTAGAACCACTCTGAAACAGTGACTTAAACCTGGATTCAATCTATATTTTAGAGGATAACACCGGTTAGGTCAGGGTTAGGTCTGGTATTTGCCATCATCTGGCTTATATTTTCGCACTTTTCGCATACTTGTTGGCCAGATCCTGGGCGTTTCCTGGGTTGGATCAGGTAGTAGTGTGGTACCGCACTGAAACAGTGAAGTAATCCTGGATTCAATCTATATATTAGAGGATAACACCGGTTAGGTCAGGGATTGGTCTGGTATTTGCCATCGTCTGCCTCATACTTTCGCATGTTTCGCATACTTGTTGGCCAGATCCAGGGCGTTTTCTGGTTTGGGTCACGTAGTAATGTGGTACCACACTGAAACTGTGAGTTAATCCTGGATTCGATCTATATATTAGAGGGTAACACCGGTTAGGTCAGGGTTAGGTCTGGTATTTGCCATCCTCTGTCTCATACTTTCGCATTTTTCACCTACTTGTTGGCCAGATACTGGGCGCTTTCTGGGTTGAATCACGTAGTAATGTGGCACCACACTCGAACAGTGACTTAAACCTGGATTCAATCTATAATTTAGAGGATAACACCGGTTAGGTCAGGGTTAGGTCTGGTATTTGCCATCGTCTGCCTCATACTTTCGCATGTTTCGCATACTTGTTGGCCAGATCCCGGGCGTTTTCTGGTTTGGATCACGTAGTAATGTGGTACCACACTGAAACAGTGAAGTAATCCTGGATTCAATCTATATATTAGAGGATAACACCGGTTAGGTCAGGGATTGGTCTGGTATTTGCCATCGTCTGCCTCATACTTTCGCATGTTTCGCATACTTGTTGGCCAGATCCAGGGCGTTTTCTGGTTTGGATCACGTAGTAATGTGGTACCACACTGAAGCAGTGAGTTAATCCTGGATTCGATCTATATATTAGAGGGTAACACCGGCTAGGTCAGGGTTAGGACTGGTATTTGCCTTCATCTGGTTCATAGTTACGCATTTTTCGGAAACTTGTTGGCCAGATCCTGGGCGTTTTCTGGATTGGATCACATAGTAATGTGGTATCACACTGAAACAGTGAGTTAATCCTGGATTCAATCTATATATTAGAGGATGAAACCGGTTAGGTCAGGGTTAGGTCTGGTATTTGCCACCATCTGGCTCATACTTTCGCATTTTTCGCAAACTTGTTGGCCAGATCCTGGGCGTTTTCTGGTTTGGATCATATAGTAATGTGGTATCACACTGAAACAGTGAGGTAATCTTGGATTCAATCTATATATTAGAGGGTAACACCGGTTAGGTTTGGGTTAAGTCTGGTAATTGCCATCATCTGGCTCATCCTTTCGCATTTTTCGCATACTTGTTGGCCAGATCCTGGGCGTTTTCTGGTTTGGATCACGTAGTGATGTAGAACCACTCTGAAACTGTGAGTTAAACCTGGATTCAATCTATATTTTAGAGGATAACACCGGTTAGGTCAGGGTTAGGTCTGTTATTTGCCATCGTCTGCCTCATACTTTCGCATTTTTCGCATACTTGTTGGCCAGATCCAGGGCGTTTTCTGGTTTTGGATCATATAGTAATGTGGTACCACACTGAAACTGTGGGTTAAACCTGGATTCGATCTATATTTTAGAGGATAACACCGGTTAGGTCAGGGTTAGGTCTGGTATTTGCCATCATCTGGCTCATAGTTTCGCATTTTTCGCATACTTGATGGCCAGAACCAGGGCGTTTTCTGGTTTGGATCATATAGTAATGTGGTATCACACTGAAACAGTGAGGTAATCTTGGATTCAATCTATATATTAGAGGGTAACACCGGTTAGGTTTGGGTTAAGTCTGGTATTTGCCATCATCTGGCTCATACTTTCGCGTTTTTCGCATACTTGTTGGCCAGATCCTGGGCGTGTTCTGGTTTGGATCACGTAGTAATGTAGAACCACTCTGAAACTGTGAGTTAAACCTGGATACAATCTATATTTTAGAGGATAAACCCGGTTAGGTCACGGATAGGTCTGGTAATTGCCACCATCTGGCTCATCCTTTCGTATTTTTCGCATACTTGTTGGCCAGCTCCCGGGCGTTTTCTGGTTTGGATCACGTAGTAATGTGGTATCACACTGCAACAGTGAGTTAAACCTGGATACAATCTATATTTTAGAGGATAAACCCGGTTAGGTCACGGATAGGTCTGGTAATTGCCATCATCTGGCTCATCCTTTCGCATTTTTCGCATACTTGTTGGCCAGATCCTGGGCGTTTTCTGGTTTGGATCACGTAGTAATGTAGAACCACTCTGAAACTGTGAGTTAAACCTGGATACAATCTATATTTTAGAGGATAAACCCGGTTAGGTCACGGATAGGTCTGGTAATTGCCATCATCTGGCTCATCCTTTCGCATTTTTCGCAAACTTGTTGGCCAGATCCTGGGCGTTTTCTGGCTTGGATCACATACTAATGTGGTTCCGCACTGCAACAGTGAGTTAAACCTGGATACAATCTATATTTTAGTGGATAACACCAGTTAGGTCAGGGTTAGGTCTGGTATTTGCCATCATCTGGCTCATACTTTCGCATTTTTCGCATACTTGTTGGCCAGATCCTGGGCGTTTTCTGGCTTGGATCACGTAGTAATGAGGTTCCACACTGCAACAGTGAGTTAAACCTGGATAGAATGTATATTTTAGAGGATAACACCGGTTAGGTCAAGGATAGGTCTGGTATTTGCCATCATCCGGCTCATACTTTCGCATATTTCGCGAACTTGTTGGCCGGATCCTGGGCGTTTTCCGGTTTGTATCACGCAGTAATGTGGTACCACACTGCAACAGTGAGTTAATCCTTGATTCGATCTATATTTTAGAGGATAACCTCGGTTAGGTCAGGGTTAGGTCTGGTATTTGCCATCATCTGGCTCATACTTTCGCATTTTTCGCATACTTGTTGGCCAGCTCCTGGGCGTGTTCTGGTTTGGATCACGTAGTAATGTGGTATCACACTGCAACAGTGAGATAAACCTGGATACAATCTATATTTTAGAGGATAAACCCGGTTAGGTCACGGATAGGTCTGGTAATTGCCATCATCTGGCTCATCCTTTCGTATTTTTCGCATACTTGTTGGCCAGCTCCCGGGCGTTTTCTGGTTTGGATCACGTAGTAATGTGGTATCACACTGCAACAGTGAGTTAAACCTGGATACAATCTATATTTTAGAGGATAAACCCGGTTAGGTCACGGATAGGTCTGGTAATTGCCATCATCTGGCTCATCCTTTCACATTTTTCGCATACTTGTTGGCCAGATCCTGGGCGTTTTCTGGTTTGGATCACGTAGTAATGTAGAACCACTCTGAAACTGTGAGTTAAACCTGGATTCAATCTATATTTTAGAGGATAACACCGGTTAGGTCAGGGTTAGGTCTGGTATTTGCCATCATCTGGCTCATACTTCCGCATTTTTCGCATACATGTTGGCTAGCTCCTGGGCGTTTTCTGGTTTGGATCACGTAGTAATGATGTTCCACACTGCAAGAGTGAGTTAAACCTGGATACAATCTATATTTTAGTGGATAACACCGGTTAGGTCAGGGTTAGGTGTGGTATTTGCCATCATCTGGCTCATAGTTTCGCATTTTTCGCATACTTGTTGGCCAGATCCAGGGCGTTTTCTGGCTTGGATCACGTAGTAATGTAGAACCACTCTGAAACAGTGACTTAAACCTGGATTCAATCTATATTTTAGAGGATAACACCGGTTAGGTCAGGGTTAGGTCTGGTATTTGCCATCATCTGGCTCACACTCTCGCATTTTTCGCATACTTGTTGGCCAGGTCCTGGGCGTTTTCTGGTTTGGATCACGTAGTAATGTAGAACCACTCTGAAACAGTGAGTTAAACCTGGATTCAATCTATATTTTAGAGGATAACACCGGTTAGGTCAGGGTTAGGTCTGGTATTTGCCATCATCTGGCTAATATTTTCGCACTTTTGGCATACTTGTTGGCCAGATCCTGGGCGTTTCCTGGGTTGGATCACGTAGTAATGTAGAACCACTCTGAAACAGTGACTTAAACCTGGATTCAATCTATATTTTAGAGGATAACACCGGTTAGGTCAGGGTTAGGTCTGGTAGTTGCCATCATCTGGCTTATATTTTCGCACTTTTCGCATACTTGTTGGCCAGATCCTGGGCGTTTCCTGGGTTGGATCAGGTAGTAGTGTGGTACCGCACTGAAACAGTGAAGTAATCCTGGATTCAATCTATATATTAGAGGATAACACCGGTTAGGTCAGGGATTGGTCTGGTATTTGCCATCGTCTGCCTCATACTTTCGCATGTTTCGCATACTTGTTGGCCAGATCCAGGGCGTTTTCTGGTTTGGGTCACGTAGTAATGTGGTACCACACTGAAACTGTGAGTTAATCCTGGATTCGATCTATATATTAGAGGGTAACACCGGTTAGGTCAGGGTTAGGTCTGGTATTTGCCATCCTCTGTCTCATACCTTCGCATTTTTCACCTACTTGTTGGCCAGATACTGGGCGCTTTCTGGGTTGAATCACGTAGTAATGTGGTACCACACTGAAACAGTGAAGTAATCCTGGATTCAATCTATATATTAGAGGATAACACCGGTTAGGTCAGGGATTGGTCTGGTATTTGCCATCGTCTGCCTCATACTTTCGCATGTTTCGCATACTTGTTGGCCAGATCCAGGGCGTTTTCTGGTTTGGATCACGTAGTAATGTGGTACCACACTGAAGCAGTGAGTTAATCCTGGATTCGATCTATATATTAGAGGGTAACACCGGCTAGGTCAGTGTTAGGACTGGTATTTGCCTTCATCTGGTTCATAGTTACGCATTTTTCGGAAACTTGTTGGCCAGATCCTGGGCGTTTTCTGGATTGGATCACATAGTAATGTGGTATCACACTGAAACAGTGAGTTAATCCTGGATTCAATCTATATATTAGAGGATGAAACCGGTTAGGTCAGGGTTAGGTCTGGTATTTGCCACCATCTGGCTCATACTTTCGCATTTTTCGCATACTTGTTGGCCAGATCCAGGGCGTTTTCTGGTTTTGGATCATATAGTAATGTGGTACCACACTGAAACTGTGGGTTAAACCTGGATTCGATCTATATTTTAGAGGATAACACCGGTTAGGTCAGGGTTAGGTCTGGTATTTGCCATCATCTGGCTCATAGTTTCGCATTTTTCGCATACTTGATGGCCAGAACCAGGGCGTTTTCTGGTTTGGATCATATAGTAATGTGGTATCACACTGAAACAGTGAGGTAATCTTGGATTCAATCTATATATTAGAGGGTAACACCGGTTAGGTTTGGGTTAAGTCTGGTATTTGCCATCATCTGGCTCATACTTTCGCATTTTTCGCATACTTGTTGGCCAGATCCTGGGCGTGTTCTGGTTTGGATCACGTAGTAATGTAGAACCACTCTGAAACTGTGAGTTAAACCTGGATACAATCTATATTTTAGAGGATAAACCCGGTTAGGTCACGGATAGGTCTGGTAATTGCCACCATCTGGCTCATCCTTTCGTATTTTTCGCATACTTGTTGGCCAGCTCCCGGGCGTTTTCTGGTTTGGATCACGTAGTAATGTGGTATCACACTGCAACAGTGAGTTAAACCTGGATACAATCTATATTTTAGAGGATAAACCCGGTTAGGTCACGGATAGGTCTGGTAATTGCCATCATCTGGCTCATCCTTTCGCATTTTTCGCATACTTGTTGGCCAGATCCTGGGCGTTTTCTGGTTTGGATCACGTAGTAATGTAGAACCACTCTGAAACTGTGAGTTAAACCTGGATACAATCTATATTTTAGAGGATAAACCCGGTTAGGTCACGGATAGGTCTGGTAATTGCCATCATCTGGCTCATCCTTTCGCATTTTTCGCAAACTTGTTGGCCAGATCCTGGGCGTTTTCTGGCTTGGATCACATACTAATGTGGTTCCGCACTGCAACAGTGAGTTAAACCTGGATACAATCTATATTTTAGTGGATAACACCAGTTAGGTCAGGGTTAGGTCTGGTATTGGCCATCATCTGGCTCATACTTTCGCATTTTTCGCATACTTGTTGGCCAGATCCTGGGCGTTTTCTGGCTTGGATCACGTAGTAATGAGGTTCCACACTGCAACAGTGAGTTAAACCTGGATAGAATGTATATTTTAGAGGATAACACCGGTTAGGTCAAGGATAGGTCTGGTATTTGCCATCATCCGGCTCATACTTTCGCATATTTCGCGAACTTGTTGGCCGGATCCTGGGCGTTTTCCGGTTTGTATCACGCAGTAATGTGGTACCACACTGCAACAGTGAGTTAATCCTTGATTCGATCTATATTTTAGAGGATAACCTCGGTTAGGTCAGGGTTAGGTCTGGTATTTGCCATCATCTGGCTCATACTTTCGCATTTTTCGCATACTTGTTGGCCAGCTCCTGGGCGTGTTCTGGTTTGGATCACGTAGTAATGTGGTATCACACTGCAACAGTGAGATAAACCTGGATACAATCTATATTTTAGAGGATAAACCCGGTTAGGTCACGGATAGGTCTGGTAATTGCCATCATCTGGCTCATCCTTTCGTATTTTTCGCATACTTGTTGGCCAGCTCCCGGGCGTTTTCTGGTTTGGATCACGTAGTAATGTGGTATCACACTGCAACAGTGAGTTAAACCTGGATACAATCTATATTTTAGAGGATAAACCCGGTTAGGTCACGGATAGGTCTGGTAATTGCCATCATCTGGCTCATCCTTTCACATTTTTCGCATACTTGTTGGCCAGATCCTGGGCGTTTTCTGGTTTGGATCACGTAGTAATGTAGAACCACTCTGAAACTGTGAGTTAAACCTGGATTCAATCTATATTTTAGAGGATAACACCGGTTAGGTCAGGGTTAGGTCTGGTATTTGCCATCATCTGGCTCATACTTCCGCATTTTTCGCATACATGTTGGCTAGCTCCTGGGCGTTTTCTGGTTTGGATCACGTAGTAATGATGTTCCACACTGCAAGAGTGAGTTAAACCTGGATACAATCTATATTTTAGTGGATAACACCGGTTAGGTCAGGGTTAGGTGTGGTATTTGCCATCATCTGGCTCATAGTTTCGCATTTTTCGCATACTTGTTGGCCAGATCCAGGGCGTTTTCTGGCTTGGATCACGTAGTAATGTAGAACCACTCTGAAACAGTGACTTAAACCTGGATTCAATCTATATTTTAGAGGATAACACCGGTTAGGTCAGGGTTAGGTCTGGTATTTGCCATCATCTGGCTCACACTCTCGCATTTTTCGCATACTTGTTGGCCAGGTCCTGGGCGTTTTCTGGTTTGGATCACGTAGTAATGTAGAACCACTCTGAAACAGTGACTTAAACCTGGATTCAATCTATATTTTAGAGGATAACACCGGTTAGGTCAGGGTTAGGTCTGGTATTTGCCATCATCTGGCTAATATTTTCGCACTTTTCGCATACTTGTTGGCCAGATCCTCGGCGTTTCCTGGGTTGGATCAGGTAGTAGTGTGGTACCGCACTGAAACTGTGAGTTAATCCTGGATTCGATCTATATATTAGAGGGTAACACCGGTTAGGTCAGGGTTAGGTCTGGTATTTGCCATCGTCTGCCACATACTTTCGCATGTTTCGCATACTTGTTGGCCAGATACTGGGCGCTTTCTGGGTTGAATCACGCAGTAATGTGGCACCACACTCAAACAGTGACATAAACCTGGATTCAACCTATAATTTAGAGGATAACACCGGTTAGGTCGGGGTTAGGTCTGGTATTTGCCATCGTCTGCCTCATACTTTCGCATGTTTCGCATACTTGTTGGCCAGATCCAGGGCGTTTTCTGCTTTGGATCACGTAGTAATGTGGTACCACACTGCAACAGTGTGTTAATCCTGGATTCAATCTATATATTAGAGGATAACACCGGTTAGGTCAGGGTTAGGTCTGGTATTTGCCATCGTCTGCCACATACTTTCGCATGTTTCGCATACTTGTTGGCCAGATCCAGGGCGTTTTCTGGATTGGATCACATAGTAATGTGGTATCACACTGAAACAGTGAGGTAATCTTGGATTCAATCTATATATTAGAGGGTAACACCGGTTAGGTTTGGGTTAGGTCTGGTATTTGCCCTCATCTGTCTCTTACTTTCGCATTTATCGCATACTCGTTTGCCAGCTCCTGGGCGTTTTCTGGTTTGGATCACGTAGTAATGTGGTACCACTCTGAAACAGTGAGTTAATCCTGGATTCGATCTATACTTTAGTGGATAACACCGGTTAGGTCAGTGTTAGGTCTGGTATTTGACATCATCTGGCTCATAGTTTCGCATTTTTCGCATACTTGTTGGCCAGATCCAGGGCGTTTTCTGGTTTGGATCACGTAGTAATGTGGTACCACACTGCAACAGTGAGTTAATCCTGGATTCGATCTATACTTTAGTGGATAACACCGGTTAGGTCAGGGTTAGGTCTGGTATTTGCCATCGTCTGCCTCATACTTTCGCATTTTTCGCATACTTGTTGGCCAGCTCCTGGGCGTTTTCTGGTTTGGATCACGTAGTAATGTGGTATCACACTGAAACAGTGAGTTAATCCTTGATTCGATCTATATTTTAGAGGATAACCTCGGTTAGGTCAGGGTTAGGTCTGGTATTTGCCATCATCTGGCTCATACTTTCGCATTTTTCGCATACTTGTTGGCCAGCTCCTGGGCGTTTTCTGGTTTGGATCACGTAGTAATGTGGTATCACACTGCAACAGTGAGTTAAACCTGGATACAATCTATATTTTAGAGGATAAACCCGGTTAGGTCACGGATAGGTCTGGTAATTGCCATCACCTGGCTCATACTTTCGCATTTTTCGCATACTTGTTGGCCAGATCCAGGGCGTTTTCTGGTTTGGATCACGTAGTAATGTGGGACCACACTGCCACATGAGTTAAACCTGGATTCAATCTATATTTTAGTGGATAACACCGGTTAGGTCAGGGTTAGGTCTGGTATTTGCCATCATCTGGCTCATGGTTTCGCATTTTTCGCATACTTGTTGGCCAGATCCTGGTCGTTATCTGGTTTGGATCACGTACTAATGTGGTTCCGCACTGCAACAGTGAGTTTATCTTGGATTCAATCTATATTTTAGAGGGTAACACCGGTTAGGTCAGGGTTAGGTCTGGTATTTGCCATCGTCTGCCTCATACTTTCGCATTTTTCGCATACTTGTTGGCCAGCTCCTTGGCGTTTTCTGGTTTGGATCACGTAGTAATGAGGTACCACACTGAAACAGTGAGTTAATCCTGGATTCGATCTATATTTTAGAGGATAACACCGGTTAGGGCAGGGTTAGGTCTGGTATTTGCCATCATCTGGCTCATAGTTTCGCATTTTTCGCATACTTGTTGGCCAGATCCTGGGCGTTTTCTGGCTTGGATCACGTAGTAATGTAGAACCACTCTGAAACAGTGACTTAAACCTGGATTCAATCTATATTTTAGAGGATAACACCGGTTAGGTCAGGGTTAGGTCTGGTATTTGCCATCATCTGGCTCACACTCTCGCATTTTTCGCATACTTGTTGGCCAGGTCCTGGGCGTTTTCTGGTTTGGATCACGTAGTAATGTAGAACCACTCTGAAACAGTGACTTAAACCTGGATTCAATCTATATTTTAGAGGATAACACCGGTTAGGTCAGGGTTAGGTCTGGTATTTGCCATCATCTGGCTAATATTTTCGCACTTTTCGCATACTTGTTGGCCAGATCCTCGGCGTTTCCTGGGTTGGATCAGGTAGTAGTGTGGTACCGCACTGAAACTGTGAGTTAATCCTGGATTCGATCTATATATTAGAGGGTAACACCGGTTAGGTCAGGGTTAGGTCTGGTATTTGCCATCGTCTGCCACATACTTTCGCATGTTTCGCATACTTGTTGGCCAGATACTGGGCGCTTTCTGGGTTGAATCACGCAGTAATGTGGCACCACACTCAAACAGTGACATAAACCTGGATTCAACCTATAATTTAGAGGATAACACCGGTTAGGTCGGGGTTAGGTCTGGTATTTGCCATCGTCTGCCTCATACTTTCGCATGTTTCGCATACTTGTTGGCCAGATCCAGGGCGTTTTCTGCTTTGGATCACGTAGTAATGTGGTACCACACTGCAACAGTGTGTTAATCCTGGATTCAATCTATATATTAGAGGATAACACCGGTTAGGTCAGGGTTAGGTCTGGTATTTGCCATCGTCTGCCACATACTTTCGCATGTTTCGCATACTTGTTGGCCAGATCCAGGGCGTTTTCTGGATTGGATCACATAGTAATGTGGTATCACACTGAAACAGTGAGGTAATCTTGGATTCAATCTATATATTAGAGGGTAACACCGGTTAGGCTTGGGTTAGGTCTGGTATTTGCCCTCATCTGTCTCTTACTTTCGCATTTATCGCATACTCGTTTGCCAGCTCCTGGGCGTTTTCTGGTTTGGATCACGTAGTAATGTGGTACCACTCTGAAACAGTGAGTTAATCCTGGATTCGATCTATACTTTAGTGGATAACACCGGTTAGGTCAGTGTTAGGTCTGGTATTTGACATCATCTGGCTCATAGTTTCGCATTTTTCGCATACTTGTTGGCCAGATCCAGGGCGTTTTCTGGTTTGGATCACGTAGTAATGTGGTACCACACTGCAACAGTGAGTTAATCCTGGATTCGATCTATACTTTAGTGGATAACACCGGTTAGGTCAGGGTTAGGTCTGGTATTTGCCATCGTCTGCCTCATACTTTCGCATTTTTCGCATACTTGTTGGCCAGATCCTGGTCGTTTTCTGGTTTGGATCACGTACTAATGTGGTTCCGCACTGCAACAGTGAGTTTATCTTGGATTCAATCTATATTTTAGAGGGTAACACCGGTTAGGTCAGGGTTAGGTCTGGTATTTGCCATCGTCTGCCTCATACTTTCGCATTTTTCGCATACTTGTTGGCCAGCTCCTGGGCGTTTTCTGGTTTGGATCACGTAGTAATGTGGTATCACACTGAAACAGTGAGTTAATCCTTGATTCGATCTATATTTTAGAGGATAACCTCGGTTAGGTCAGGGTTAGGTCTGGTATTTGCCATCATCTGGCTCATACTTTCGCATTTTTCGCATACTTGTTGGCCAGCTCCTGGGCGTTTTCTGGTTTGGATCACGTAGTAATGTGGTATCACACTGCAACAGCGAGTTAAACCTGGATACAATCTATATTTTAGAGGATAAACCCGGTTAGGTCACGGATAGGTCTGGTAATTGCCATCATCTGGCTCATCCTTTCGCATTTTTCGCATACTTGTTGGCCAGCTCCTGGGCGTTTTCTGGTTTGGATCACGTAGTAATGTGGTATCACACTGCAACAGTGAGTTAAACCTGGATACAATCTATATTTTAGAGGATAAACCCGGTTAGGTCACCGATAGGTCTGGTAATTGCCATCACCTGGCTCATACTTTCGCATTTTTCGCATACTTGTTGGCCAGATCCAGGGCGTTTTCTGGTTTGGATCACGTAGTAATGTGGGACCGCACTGCCACATGAGTTAAACCTGGATTCAATCTATATTTTAGTGGATAACACCGGTTAGGTCAGGGTTAGGTCTGGTATTTGCCATCATCTGGCTCATGGTTTCGCATTTTTCGCATACTTGTTGGCCAGATCCTGGTCGTTTTCTGGTTTGGATCACGTACTAATGTGGTTCCGCACTGCAACAGTGAGTTTATCTTGGATTCAATCTATATTTTAGAGGGTAACACCGGTTAGGTCAGGGTTAGGTCTGGTATTTGCCATCGTCTGCCTCATACTTTCGCATTTTTCGCATACTTGTTGGCCAGCTCCTGGGCGTTTTCTGGTTTGGATCACGTAGTAATGTGGTATCACACTGAAACAGTGAGTTAATCCTTGATTCGATCTATATTTTAGAGGATAACCTCGGTTAGGTCAGGGTTAGGTCTGGTATTTGCCATCATCTGGCTCATACTTTCGCATTTTTCGCATACTTGTTGGCCAGCTCCTGGGCGTTTTCTGGTTTGGATCACGTAGTAATGTGGTATCACACTGCAACAGCGAGTTAAACCTGGATACAATCTATATTTTAGAGGATAAACCCGGTTAGGTCACGGATAGGTCTGGTAATTGCCATCATCTGGCTCATCCTTTCGCATTTTTCGCATACTTGTTGGCCAGCTCCTGGGCGTTTTCTGGTTTGGATCACGTAGTAATGTGGTATCACACTGCAACAGTGAGTTAAACCTGGATACAATCTATATTTTAGAGGATAAACCCGGTTAGGTCACGGATAGGTCTGGTAATTGCCATCACCTGGCTCATACTTTCGCATTTTTCGCATACTTGTTGGCCAGATCCAGGGCGTTTTCTGGTTTGGATCACGTAGTAATGTGGGACCACACTGCCACATGAGTTAAACCTGGATTCAATCTATATTTTAGTGGATAACACCGGTTAGGTCAGGGTTAGGTCTGGTATTTGCCATCATCTGGCTCATGGTTTCGCATTTTTCGCATACTTGTTGGCCAGATCCTGGTCGTTTTCTGGTTTGGATCACGTACTAATGTGGTTCCGCACTGCAACAGTGAGTTTATCTTGGATTCAATCTATATTTTAGAGGGTAACACCGGTTAGGTCAGGGTTAGGTCTGGTATTTGCCATCGTCTGCCTCATACTTTCGCATTTTTCGCATACTTGTTGGCCAGCTCCTTGGCGTTTTCTGGTTTGGATCACGTAGTAATGAGGTACCACACTGAAACAGTGAGTTAATCCTGGATTCGATCTATATTTTAGAGGATAACACCGGTTAGGGCAGGGTTAGGTCTGGTATTTGCCATCATCTGGCTCATAGTTTCGCATTTTTCGCATACTTGTTGGCCAGATCCTGGGCGTTTTCTGGATTGGATCACATAGTAATGTGGTATCACACTGAAACAGTGAGTTAATCTTGGATTCAATCTATATTTTAGAGGATAACACCGGTTAGGTCAGGGTTAGGTCTGGTATTTGCCATCATCTGGCTCATACTTTCGCATTTTTCGCATACTTGTTGGCCAGATCCTGGGCGTTTCCTGGGTTGGATCAGGTAGTAGTGTGGTACCGCACTGAAACAGTGAAGTAATCCTGGATTCAATCTATATTTTAGAGGGTAACACCGGTTAGGTCAGGGTTAGGTCTGGTATTTGCCATCGTCTGCCTCATACTTTCGCATTTTTCGCATACTTGTTGGCCAGCTCCTTGGCGTTTTCTGGTTTGGATCACGTAGTAATGAGGTACCACACTGAAACAGTGAGTTAATCCTGGATTCGATCTATATTTTAGAGGATAACACCGGTTAGGGCAGGGTTAGGTCTGGTATTTGCCATCATCTGGCTCATAGTTTCGCATTTTTCGCATACTTGTTGGCCAGATCCTGGGCGTTTTCTGGATTGGATCACATAGTAATGTGGTATCACACTGAAACAGTGAGTTAATCTTGGATTCAATCTATATTTTAGAGGATAACACCGGTTAGGTCAGGGTTAGGTCTGGTATTTGCCATCATCTGGCTCATACTTTCGCATTTTTCGCATACTTGTTGGCCAGATCCTGGGCGTTTCCTGGGTTGGATCAGGTAGTAGTGTGGTACCGCACTGAAACAGTGAAGTAATCCTGGATTCAATCTATATATTAGAGGATAACACCGGTTAGGTCAGGGTTAGGTCTGGTATTTGCCATCGTCTGCCTCATACTTTCGCACATTTGGCATACTTGTTGGCCAGATCCTGGGCGTTTTCTGGTTTGGATCACGTAGTAATGTGTTTCCACACTGCAACAGTGAATTAATCCTGGATTCAATCTATATTTTAGAGGATAACACCGGTTAGGTTAGGGTTAGGTCTGGTGTTTGCAATCATCTGGCTAATATTTTCGCATTTTTCGCATACTTGATGGCCAGATCCTGGGCGTTTTCTGGGTTGGATGAGGTAGTAGTGTGGTACCGCACTGAAACAGTGAAGTAATCCTGGATTCGATGTATATATTACAGGGTAACACCGGTTAGGTTAGGGTTAGGTCTGGTATTTGCCATCATCTGGCTCACACTCTCGCATTTTTCGCATACTTGTTGGCCAGGTCCTGGGCGTTTTCTGGTTTGGATCACGTAGTAATGTAGAACCACTCTGAAACAGTGAGTTAAACCTGGATTCAATGTATATTTTAGAGGATAACACCGGTTAGGTCAGGGTTAGGTCTGGTATTTGCCATCATCTGGCTTATATTTTCGCACTTTTCGCATACTTGTTGGCCAGATCCTGGGCGTTTCCTGGGTTGGATCAGGTAGTAGTGTGGTACCGCACTGAAACAGTGAAGTAATCCTGGATTCAATCTATATATTAGAGGATAACACCGGTTAGGTCAGGGATAGGTCTGGTATTTGCCATCGTCTGCCTCATACTTTCGCATGTTTCGCATACTTGTTGGCAGATCCAGGGCGTTTTCCGGTTTGGGTCACGTAGTAATGTGGTACCACACTGAAACTGTGAGTTAATCCTGGATTCGATCTATATATTAGAGGGTAACACCGGTTAGGTCAGGGTTAGGTCTGGTATTTGCCATCCTCTGTCTCATACTTTCGCATTTTTCACCTACTTGTTGGCCAGATACTGGGCGCTTTCTGGGTTGAATCACGTAGTAATGTGGCACCACACTCGAACAGTGACTTAAACCTGGATTCAATCTATAATTTAGAGGATAACGCCGGTTAGGTCAGGGTTAGGTCTGGTATTTGCCATCATCCGTCTCATACTTTCACATATTTCGCATACTTGTTGGCCAGATCCTGGGTGTTTTCTGGTTTGGATCACGTAGTAATGTAGAACCACTCTGAAACAGTGAGATAAACCTGGATTCAATCTATATTTTAGAGGATAACACCGGTTAGGTCAGGGTTAGGTCTGGTATTTGCCATCGTCTGCCTCATACTTTCGCATGTTTCGCATACTTGTTGGCAAGATCCAGGGCGTTTTCTGGTTTGGATCACGTAGTAATGTGGTACCACATTGAAGCAGTGAGTTAATCCTGGATTCGATCTATATATTAGAGGGTAACACCGGCTAGGTCAGTGTTAGGACTGGTATTTGCCTTCATCTGGTTCATAGTTACGCATTTTTGGAAACTTGTTGGCCAGATCCTGGGTGTTTTCTGGATTGGATCACATAGTAATGTGGTATCACACTGAAACAGTGAGTTAATCCTGGATTCGATCTATATATTAGAGGATGAAACCGGTTAGGTCAGGGTTAGGTCTGGTATTTGCCACCATCTGGCTCATACTTTCGCATTTTTCGCATACTTGATGGCCAGAACCAGGGCGTTTTCTGGTTTGGATCATATAGTAATGTGGTATCACACTGAAACAGTGAGGTAATCTTGGATTCAATCTATATATTAGAGGGTAACACCGGTTAGGTTTGGGTTAGGTCTGGTATTTGCCATCATCTGGCTCATATTTTCGCATTTTTCGCATACTTGTTGGCCAGATCCTGGGCGTTTTCTGGCTTGGATCACATACTAATGTGGTATCACACTGCAACAGTGAGTTAAACCTGGATACAATCTATATTTTCGAGGATAACACCGGTTAGGTCAGGGTTAGGTCTGGTATTTGCCATCATCTGGCTCATAGTTTCGCATTTTTCGCATACTTGTTGGCCAGATCCTGGGCGCTTTCTGGTTTGGATCACGTAGTAATGTGGTTCCGCACTGCAACAGTGAGTTAAACCTGGATACAATCTATATTTTAGTGGATAACACCGGTTAGGTCAGGGTTAGGTCTGGTATTTGCCAACATCTGGCTCATAGTTTCGCATTTTTCGTATCCTTGTTGGCCAGATCCTGGGCGTTTTCTGGCTTGGATCACGTAGTAATGAGGTTCCACACAGCAACAGTGAGTTAAACCTGGATAGGATGTATATTTTAGAGGATAACACCGGTAAGGTCAGGGTTAGGTCTGGTATTTGCCATCATCCGGCTCATACTTTCGCATATTTCGCGAACTTGTTGGCCGGATCCTGGGCGTTTTCCAGTTTGTATCACGCAGTACTGTGGTACCACACTGAAACAGTGAGTTAATCCAGGATACGATCTATATTTTAGAGGATAACCCCGGTTAGGTCAGGGTTAGGTCTGGTATTTGCCATCATCTGGCTCTTACTTTCGCATTTTTCGCATACTTGTTGGCCAGCTCCTGGGCGTGTTCTGGTTTGGATCACGTAGTAATGTGGTATCACACTGCAACAGTGAGATAAACCTGGATACAATCTATATTTTAGAGGATAAACCCGGTTAGGTCACGGGTAGGTCTGGTAATTGCCATCATCTGGCTCATCCTTTCGTATTTTTCGCATACTTGTTGGCCAGCTCCTGGGCGTTTTCTGGTTTGGATCACGTAGTAATGTGGTATCACACTGCAACAGTGAGTTAAACCTGGATACAATCTATATTTTAGAGGATAAACCCGGTTAGGTCACGGGTAGGTCTGGTAATTGCCATCATCTGGCTCATCCTTTCGCATTTTTCGCATACTTGTTGGCCAGATCCTGGGCGTTTTCTGGTTTGGATCACGTAGTAATGTAGAACCACTCTGAAACTGTGAGTTAAACCTGGATTCAATCTATATTTTAGAGGATAACACCGGTTAGGTCAGGGTTAGGTCTGGTATTTGCCATCATCTGGCTCATAGTTTCGCATTTTTCGCATACTTGTTGGCCAGATCCAGGGCGTTTTCTGGCTTGGATCACGTAGTAATGTAGAACCACTCTGAAACAGTGAGTTAAACCTGGATTCAATCTATATTTTAGAGGATAACACCGGTTAGGTCAGGGTTAGGTCTGGCATTTGCCATCATCTGGCTCATACTTCCGCATTTTCCGCATCCATGTTGGCTAGCTCCTGGGCGTTTTCTGGTTTGGATCACGTAGTAATGATGTTCCACACTGCAACAGTGAGTTAAACCTGGATTCAATCTATATTTTAGAGGATAACACTGGTTAGGTCAGGGTTAGGTCTGGTATTTGCCATCGTCTGCCACATACTTTCGCATGTTTCGCATACTTGTTGGCCAGATCCTGGGCGTTTTCTGGCTTGGATCACGTAGTAATGTAGAACCACTCTGAAACTGTGAGTTAAACCTGGATTCAATCTATATTTTAGAGGATAACACCGGTTAGGTCAGGGTTAGGTCTGGCATTTGCCATCATCTGGCTCATACTTCCGCATTTTCCGCATCCATGTTGGCTAGCTCCTGGGCGTTTTCTGGTTTGGATCACGTAGTAATGATGTTCCACACTGCAACAGTGAGTTTAACCTGGATTCAATCTATATTTTAGAGGATAACACCGGTTAGGTCAGGGTTAGGTCTGGTATTTGCCATCATCTGGCTAATATTTTCGCACTTTTCGCATACTTGTTGGCCAGATCCTCGGCGTTTCCTGGGTTGGATCAGGTAGTAGTGTGGTACCGCACTGAAACTGTGAGTTAATCCTGGATTCGATCTATATATTAGAGGGTAACACCGGGTAGGTCAGGGTTAGGTCTGGTATTTGCCATCGTCTGCCACATACTTTCGCATGTTTCGCATACTTGTTGGCCAGATACTGGGCGCTTTCTGGGTTGAATCACGTAGTAATGTGGCACCACACTCAAACAGTGACTTAAACCTGGATTCAACCTATAATTTAGAGGATAACACCGGTTAGGTCAGGGTTAGGTCTGGTATTTGCCATCGTCTGCCTCATACTTTCGCATGTTTCGCATACTTGTTGGCCAGATCCAGGGCGTTTTCTGCTTTGGATCACGTAGTAATGTGGTACCACACTGCAACAGTGTGTTAATCCTGGATTCAATCTATATATTAGAGGGTAACACCGGTTAGGTTTGGGTTAGGTCTGGTATTTGCCATCATCTGGCTCATATTTTCGCATTTTTCGCATACTTGTTGGCCAGATCCTGGGCGTGTTCAGGTTTGGATCACGTAGGAATGTAGAACCACTCTGAAACAGTGAGTTAATCCTGGATTCAATCTATAATTTAGAGGATAACGCCGGTTAGGTCAGGGTTAGGTCTGGTATTTGCCATCATCCGTCTCATACTTTCACATATTTCGCATACTTGTTGGCCAGATCCTGGGTGTTTTCTGGTTTGGATCACGTAGTAATGTAGAACCACTCTGAAACAGTGAGATAAACCTGGATTCAATCTATATTTTAGAGGATAACACCGGTTAGGTCAGGGTTAGGTCTGGTATTTGCCATCGTCTGCCTCATACTTTCGCATGTTTCGCATACTTGTTGGCAAGATCCAGGGCGTTTTCTGGTTTGGATCACGTAGTAATGTGGTACCACACTGAAGCAGTGAGTTAATCCTGGATTCGATCTATATATTAGAGGGTAACACCGGCTAGGTCAGGGTTAGGACTGGTATTTGCCTTCATCTGGTTCATAGTTACGCATTTTTCGGAAACTTGTTGGCCAGATCCTGGGTGTTTTCTGGATTGGATCACATAGTAATGTGGTATCACACTGAAACAGTGAGTTAATCCTGGATTCGATCTATATATTAGAGGATGAAACCGGTTAGGTCAGGGTTAGGTCTGGTATTTGCCACCATCTGGCTCATACTTTCGCATTTTTCGCAAACTTGTTGGCCAGATCCTGGGCGTTTTCTGGATTGGATCACGTAGTAATGTGGTTCCACACTGCAACAGTGTGTTAATCCTGGATTCGATCTATACTTTAGTGGATAACACCTGTTAGGTCAGGGTTAGGTCTGGTATTTGCCATCATCTGGCTCATAGTTTCGCATTTTTCGCATACTTGATGGCCAGAACCAGGGCGTTTTCTGGTTTGGATCATATAGTAATGTGGTATCACACTGAAACAGTGAGGTAATCTTGGATTCAATCTATATATTAGAGGGTAACACCGGTTAGGTTTGGGTTAGGTCTGGTATTTGCCATCATCTGGCTCATATTTTCGCATTTTTCGCATACTTGTTGGCCAGATCCTGGGCGTTTTCTGGCTTGGATCACATACTAATGTGGTATCACACTGCAACAGTGAGTTAAACCTGGATACAATCTATATTTTCGAGGATAACACCGGTTAGGTCAGGGTTAGGTCTGGTATTTGCCATCATCTGGCTCATAGTTTCGCATTTTTCGCATACTTGTTGGCCAGATCCTGGGCGCTTTCTGGTTTGGATCACGTAGTAATGTGGTTCCGCACTGCAACAGTGAGTTAAACCTGGATACAATCTATATTTTAGTGGATAACACCGGTTAGGTCAGGGTTAGGTCTGGTATTTGCCAACATCTGGCTCATAGTTTCGCATTTTTCGTATCCTTGTTGGCCAGATCCTGGGCGTTTTCTGGCTTGGATCACGTAGTAATGAGGTTCCACACAGCAACAGTGAGTTAAACCTGGATAGGATGTATATTTTAGAGGATAACACCGGTAAGGTCAGGGTTAGGTCTGGTATTTGCCATCATCCGGCTCATACTTTCGCATATTTCGCGAACTTGTTGGCCGGATCCTGGGCGTTTTCCAGTTTGTATCACGCAGTACTGTGGTACCACACTGAAACAGTGAGTTAATCCAGGATACGATCTATATTTTAGAGGATAACCCCGGTTAGGTCAGGGTTAGGTCTGGTATTTGCCATCATCTGGCTCTTACTTTCGCATTTTTCGCATACTTCTTGGCCAGCTCCTGGGCGTGTTCTGGTTTGGATCACGTAGTAATGTGGTATCACACTGCAACAGTGAGATAAACCTGGATACAATCTATATTTTAGAGGATAAACCCGGTTAGGTCACGGGTAGGTCTGGTAATTGCCATCATCTGGCTCATCCTTTCGTATTTTTCGCAAACTTGTTGGCCAGCTCCTGGGCGTTTTCTGGTTTGGATCACGTAGTAATGTGGTATCACACTGCAACAGTGAGTTAAACCTGGATACAATCTATATTTTAGAGGATAAACCCGGTTAGGTCACGGGTAGGTCTGGTAATTGCCATCATCTGGCTCATCCTTTCGCATTTTTCGCATACTTGTTGGCCAGATCCTGGGCGTTTTCTGGTTTGGATCACGTAGTAATGTAGAACCACTCTGAAACTGTGAGTTAAACCTGGATTCAATCTATATTTTAGAGGATAACACCGGTTAGGTCAGGGTTAGGTCTGGTATTTGCCATCATCTGGCTCATAGTTTCGCATTTTTCGCATACTTGTTGGCCAGATCCAGGGCGTTTTCTGGCTTGGATCACGTAGTAATGTAGAACCACTCTGAAACAGTGAGTTAAACCTGGATTCAATCTATATTTTAGAGGATAACACCGGTTAGGTCAGGGTTAGGTCTGGCATTTGCCATCATCTGGCTCATACTTCCGCATTTTCCGCATCCATGTTGGCTAGCTCCTGGGCGTTTTCTGGTTTGGATCACGTAGTAATGATGTTCCACACTGCAACAGTGAGTTAAACCTGGATTCAATCTATATTTTAGAGGATAACACTGGTTAGGTCAGGGTTAGGTCTGGTATTTGCCATCGTCTGCCACATACTTTCGCATGTTTCGCATACTTGTTGGCCAGATCCTGGGCGTTTTCTGGCTTGGATCACGTAGTAATGTAGAACCACTCTGAAACTGTGAGTTAAACCTGGATTCAATCTATATTTTAGAGGATAACACCGGTTAGGTCAGGGTTACGTCTGGCATTTGCCATCATCTGGCTCATACTTCCGCATTTTCCGCATCCATGTTGGCTAGCTCCTGGGCGTTTTCTGGTTTGGATCACGTAGTAATGATGTTCCACACTGCAACAGTGAGTTTAACCTGGATTCAATCTATATTTTAGAGGATAACACCGGTTAGGTCAGGGTTAGGTCTGGTATTTGCCATCATCTGGCTAATATTTTCGCACTTTTCGCATACTTGTTGGCCAGATCCTCGGCGTTTCCTGGGTTGGATCAGGTAGTAGTGTGGTACCGCACTGAAACTGTGAGTTAATCCTGGATTCGATCTATATATTAGAGGGTAACACCGGGTAGGTCAGGGTTAGGTCTGGTATTTGCCATCGTCTGCCACATACTTTCGCATGTTTCGCATACTTGTTGGCCAGATACTGGGCGCTTTCTGGGTTGAATCACGTAGTAATGTGGCACCACACTCAAACAGTGACTTAAACCTGGATTCAACCTATAATTTAGAGGATAACACCGGTTAGGTCAGGGTTAGGTCTGGTATTTGCCATCGTCTGCCTCATACTTTCGCATGTTTCGCATACTTGTTGGCCAGATCCAGGGCGTTTTCTGCTTTGGATCACGTAGTAATGTGGTACCACACTGCAACAGTGTGTTAATCCTGGATTCAATCTATATATTAGAGGATAACACCGGTTAGGTCAGGGTTAGGTCTGGTATTTGCCATCGTCTGCCTCATACTTTCGCATGTTTCGCATACTTGTTGGCCAGATCCAGGGCGTTTTCTGCTTTGGATCACGTAGTAATGTGGTATCACACTGCAACAGTGAGATAAACCTGGATACAATCTATATTTTAGAGGATAAACCCGGTTAGGTCACGGGTAGGTCTGGTAATTGCCATCATCTGGCTCATCCTTTCGTATTTTTCGCATACTTGTTGGCCAGCTCCTGGGCGTTTTCTGGTTTGGATCACGTAGTAATGTGGTATCACACTGCAACAGTGAGTTAAACCTGGATACAATCTATATTTTAGAGGATAAACCCGGTTAGGTCACGGGTAGGTCTGGTAATTGCCATCATCTGGCTCATCCTTTCGCATTTTTCGCATACTTGTTGGCCAGATCCTGGGCGTTTTCTGGTTTGGATCACGTAGTAATGTAGAACCACTCTGAAACTGTGAGTTAAACCTGGATTCAATCTATATTTTAGAGGATAACACCGGTTAGGTCAGGGTTAGGTCTGGTATTTGCCATCATCTGGCTCATAGTTTCGCATTTTTCGCATACTTGTTGGCCAGATCCAGGGCGTTTTCTGGCTTGGATCACGTAGTAATGTAGAACCACTCTGAAACAGTGAGTTAAACCTGGATTCAATCTATATTTTAGAGGATAACACCGGTTAGGTCAGGGTTAGGTCTGGCATTTGCCATCATCTGGCTCATACTTCCGCATTTTCCGCATCCATGTTGGCTAGCTCCTGGGCGTTTTCTGGTTTGGATCACGTAGTAATGATGTTCCACACTGCAACAGTGAGTTAAACCTGGATTCAATCTATATTTTAGAGGATAACACTGGTTAGGTCAGGGTTAGGTCTGGTATTTGCCATCGTCTGCCACATACTTTCGCATGTTTCGCATACTTGTTGGCCAGATCCTGGGCGTTTTCTGGCTTGGATCACGTAGTAATGTAGAACCACTCTGAAACTGTGAGTTAAACCTGGATTCAATCTATATTTTAGAGGATAACACCGGTTAGGTCAGGGTTACGTCTGGCATTTGCCATCATCTGGCTCATACTTCCGCATTTTCCGCATCCATGTTGGCTAGCTCCTGGGCGTTTTCTGGTTTGGATCACGTAGTAATGATGTTCCACACTGCAACAGTGAGTTTAACCTGGATTCAATCTATATTTTAGAGGATAACACCGGTTAGGTCAGGGTTAGGTCTGGTATTTGCCATCATCTGGCTAATATTTTCGCACTTTTCGCATACTTGTTGGCCAGATCCTCGGCGTTTCCTGGGTTGGATCAGGTAGTAGTGTGGTACCGCACTGAAACTGTGAGTTAATCCTGGATTCGATCTATATATTAGAGGGTAACACCGGGTAGGTCAGGGTTAGGTCTGGTATTTGCCATCGTCTGCCACATACTTTCGCATGTTTCGCATACTTGTTGGCCAGATACTGGGCGCTTTCTGGGTTGAATCACGTAGTAATGTGGCACCACACTCAAACAGTGACTTAAACCTGGATTCAACCTATAATTTAGAGGATAACACCGGTTAGGTCAGGGTTAGGTCTGGTATTTGCCATCGTCTGCCTCATACTTTCGCATGTTTCGCATACTTGTTGGCCAGATCCAGGGCGTTTTCTGCTTTGGATCACGTAGTAATGTGGTACCACACTGCAACAGTGTGTTAATCCTGGATTCAATCTATATATTAGAGGATAACACCGGTTAGGTCAGGGTTAGGTCTGGTATTTGCCATCGTCTGCCTCATACTTTCGCATGTTTCGCATACTTGTTGGCCAGATCCAGGGCGTTTTCTGCTTTGGATCACGTAGTAATGTGGTACCACACTGCAACAGTGTGTTAATCCTGGATTCAATCTATATATTAGAGGATAACACCGGTTAGGTCAGGGTTAGGTCTGGTATTTGCCATCGTCTGCCTCATACTTTCGCATGTTTCGCATACTTGTTGGCCAGATCCAGGGCGTTTTCTGCTTTGGATCACGTAGTAATGTGGTACCACACTGCAACAGTGTGTTAATCCTGGATTCAATCTATATATTAGAGGGTAACACCGGTTAGGTTTGGGTTAGGTCTGGTATTTGCCATCATCTGGCTCATATTTTCGCATTTTTCGCATACTTGTTGGCCAGATCCTGGGCGTGTTCAGGTTTGGATCACGTAGGAATGTAGAACCACTCTGAAACAGTGAGTTAATCCTGGATTCAATCTATATTTTAGAGGATAACACCGGTTAGGTCAGGGTTAGGTCTGGTATTTGCCATCATCTGGCTCATAGTTTCGCATTTTTCGCATACTTGTTGGCCAGATCCAGGGCGTTTTCTGGCTTGGATCACGTAGTAATGTAGAACCACTCTGAAACAGTGAGTTAAACCTGGATTCAATCTATATTTTAGAGGATAACACCGGTTAGGTCAGGGTTAGGTCTGGCATTTGCCATCATCTGGCTCATACTTCCGCATTTTCCGCATCCATGTTGGCTAGCTCCTGGGCGTTTTCTGGTTTGGATCACGTAGTAATGATGTTCCACACTGCAACAGTGAGTTAAACCTGGATTCAATCTATATTTTAGAGGATAACACTGGTTAGGTCAGGGTTAGGTCTGGTATTTGCCATCGTCTGCCACATACTTTCGCATGTTTCGCATACTTGTTGGCCAGATCCTGGGCGTTTTCTGGCTTGGATCACGTAGTAATGTGGTACCACACTGCAACAGTGTGTTAATCCTGGATTCAATCTATATATTAGAGGATAACACCGGTTAGGTCAGGGTTAGGTCTGGTATTTGCCATCGTCTGCCTCATACTTTCGCATGTTTCGCATACTTGTTGGCCAGATCCAGGGCGTTTTCTGCTTTGGATCACGTAGTAATGTGGTACCACACTGCAACAGTGTGTTAATCCTGGATTCAATCTATATATTAGAGGATAACACCGGTTAGGTCAGGGTTAGGTCTGGTATTTGCCATCGTCTGCCTCATACTTTCGCATGTTTCGCATACTTGTTGGCCAGATCCAGGGCGTTTTCTGCTTTGGATCACGTAGTAATGTGGTACCACACTGCAACAGTGTGTTAATCCTGGATTCAATCTATATATTAGAGGGTAACACCGGTTAGGTTTGGGTTAGGTCTGGTATTTGCCATCATCTGGCTCATATTTTCGCATTTTTCGCATACTTGTTGGCCAGATCCTGGGCGTGTTCAGGTTTGGATCACGTAGGAATGTAGAACCACTCTGAAACAGTGAGTTAATCCTGGATTCAATCTATATTTTAGAGGATAACACCGGTTAGGTCAGGGTTAGGTCTGGTATTTGCCATCATCCGGCTCATACTTTCGCATTTTTCGCATACTTGTTGGCCAGATCCTGGGCGTTTTATGGTTTGGATCACATAGTAATGTGGTATCACACTGAAACAGTGAGTTAATCTTGGATTCAGTCTATATTTTGGAGGATAACACCGGTTAGGTCAGGGATAGGTCTGGTATTTGCCATCATCTGGCTCATACTTTCGCATTTCTCGCATACTTGTTGGCCAGATCCAGGGCGTTTTCTGGATTGGATCACATAGTAATGTGGTACCACACTGAAACAGTGAGTTAATCCTGGATTCGATCTATATATTAGAGGGTAACACCGGTTAGGTTTGGGTTAGGTCTGGTATTTGCCATCATCTGGCTCATAGTTTCGCATTTTTCGCATACTTGTTGGCCAGATCCTGGGCGTTTTCTGGCTTGGATCACATACTAATGTGGTATCACACTGCAACAGTGAGTTAAACCTGGATACAATCTATAGTTTAGAGGATAAACTCGGTTAGGTCACGGATAGGTCTGGTAATTGCCATCATCTGGCTCATCCTTTCGCATTTTTCGCATACTTGTTGGCCAGCTCCTGGGCGTTTTCTGGTTTGGATCACGTTGTAATGTGGTATCACACTGCAACAGTGTGTTAAACCTGGATACAATCTATATTTTAGAGGATAACACCGGTTTGGTCAGGGTTAGGTCTGGTATTTGCCATCATCTGGCTAATATTTTCGCACTTTTCGCATACTTCTTGGTCAGATCCTGGGCGTTTTCTGGGTTGGATCAGGTAGTAGTGTGGTACCGCACTGAAACAGTGAAATAATCCTGGATCCAATCTATATTTTAGAGGATAACACCGGTTAGGGCAGGGTTAGGTCTGGTATTTGCAATCATTTGGCTAATATTTTCGCATTTTTCGCATACTTGTTGGCCAGATCCTGGGCGTCTTCTGGTTTGGATCACGTAGTAATGTAGAACCACTCTGAAACAGTGCGTTAAACCTGGATTCAATCTATATTTTAGCGGATAACACCGGTTAGGTCAGGGTTAGGTCTGGTATTTGCAATCATCTGGCTAATATTTTCGCATTTTTCGCATACTTGTTGGGCAGATCCTGGGCGTTTTCTGGTTTGGATCACGTAGTAATGTGGTATCACACTGAAACAGTGAGTTAATCTTGGATTCAATCTATATTTTAGAGGATAACACCAGTTAGGTCAGGGTTAGGTCTGGTATTTGCCATCATCTGGCTCATACTTTCACATTTCTCGCATACTTGTTGGCCAGAGCCTGGGCGGTTTCTGGTTTGGATCACGTAGTAATGTAGAACCACTCTGAAACAGTGAGTTAAACCTGGATTCAATCTATATTTTAGAGGATAACACCGGTTAGGTCAGGGTTAGGTCTGGTATTTGCCATCATCTGGCTAATATTTTCGCACTTTTCCCATCCTTCCAGGCCAGATCCTGGGCGTTTTCTGGGTTGGATCACGCAGTAATGTGGTACCACACTGAAACTGTGAGTTAATCCTGGATTCAATCTATATTTTAGAGGATAACACCGGTTAGGTCAGGGTTAGGTCCGGTATTTGCCATCATCTATCTCATACTTTCGCATTTTTCGCATACTTATTGGCCAGATCCTGGGCGTTTTCTGATTTGGATCACGCAGTAATGTGGTACCACACAGAGACAGTGAGTTAATCCTGGAATCGATCTTTATATTAGAGGGTATCACCGGTTAGGTTTGGGTTAGGTCTGGTATTTGCCATCATCTGGCTCATGCTTTCTCATTTTTCGCGTACTTCTTGGCCAGATCCTGGGCGTTTTCTGGGTTGGATCACGCAGTAATGTGGTACCACACTGAAACAGTGAGTAAATTCTAGATTCGATCTATATATTAGAGGGTAACACCGGTTAGGTTTGGGTAAGGTCTGGTATTTGCCATCATCTGGCTCATGCTTTCGCATTTTTCGCATACTTGTTGGCCAGATCCTGGGCGTTTTCTGGTTTGGATCACGTAGTAATGTGGTACCACACTGAAACAGTGATGTAATCCTGGATTCAATCTATATTTTAGAGGATAACACCGGTTAGGTCAGGGTTAGGTCCGGTATTTGCCATCATCTATCTCATACTTTCGCATTTTTCGCATACTTATTGGCCAGATCCTGGGCGTTTTCTGATTTGGATCACGCAGTAATGTGGTACCACACAGAGACAGTGAGTTAATCCTGGAATCGATCTATATATTAGAGGGTATCACCGGCTAGGTTTGGGTTAGGTCTGGTATTTGCCATGATCTGGCTCATACTTTCGCATTTTTCGCATACTTGTTGGCCAGATCCTGGGCGTTTTCTGGTTTGGATCACGCAGTAATGTGGTACCACACAGAAACAGTGAGTTAATCCTGGATTCGATCTATATATTAAAGGGTATCACCGGTTAGGTTTGGGTTAGGTCTGGTATTTGCCATGATCTGGCTCATACTTTCGCATTTTTCGCATACTTATTGGCCAGATCCTGGGCGTTTTCTGGCTTGGATCTCGTAGTAATATGGTACCACACTGAAACAGTGAGTTAATCCTGGATTCGATCTATATATTAGAGGGTAACACCGGTTAGGTTTGGGTTAGGTCTGGTATTTGCCATCATCTGGCTCATACTTTCGCATTTTTCGCATACTTGTTGGCCAGATCCTGAGCGTTTTCTGGGTTGCATTAGGTAGTAGTGTGGTACAGCACTGAAAAAGTGAAGTAATCCTGGTTCCGATCTATATATTAGAGGGTAACACCGGTTAGGTTTGGGTCAGGTCTGTTATTTGCCATCATCTGGCTCATAGTTTCGCATTTATCGCATACTTATTGGCCAGATCCTGGGCGTTTTCTGGTTTGGATCACGTAGTAATATGGTACCACACTGAAACAATGTGTTAAACCTGGATTCAATCTATATTTTAGTGGATAACACCTGTTAGGTCAGGGTTAGGTCTGGTATTTTCCATCATCTGGCTCATACTTTCGCATTTTTCGCATACTTTTTGGCCAGATCCTGGGCGTTTTCTGGGTTGGATCACGTAGTAGTGTGATGCCACACTGAAACAGTGAATTAATCCTGGATTCGATCTATATATTAGAGGGTGACACCGGTTAGGTTTGGATTTGGTCTGGTATTTGATATTACCTGGCCCATACTTTCGCATATTTCGTATAAATGTTGGCCAGATCCTGGGCTTTTTCTGGTTTGGATCACGTAGTAATGTGGTACCACACTGCAACAGTGAGTTAAACCTGGATTCAATCTATATTTTAGAGGATAACACCGGTTAGGTCAGGGTTAGGTCTGGTATTTGATATTACCTGGCCCATACTTTCGCATTTTTCGCATACTTGTTGGCCAGATCCTGGGCGTTTTCTGGGTTGGATCAAGTACTGGTTTGGTACCACACTGAAACAGTGAATTAATCATGGATTCGATCTATATATTAGAGGGTAACACCGGTTAGGTTTGGGTCAGGTCTGGTATTAGATATTACCTGGCCCATACTTTCGCATATTTCGTATAAATGTTGGCCAGATCCTGGGCGTTTTCTGGTTTTGATCACGTAGTAAAGTGGTACCACACTGCAACAGTGAGTTAAACCTGGATTCAATCTATATTTTAGAGAATAACACCGGTTAGGTCAGGGTTAGGTCTGGTATTTGCCACCATCTGGCCCATACTTTCGCATTTTTCGCATACTTGTTGGCCAGATCCTGGGCGTTTTCTGGTTTGGATCACGTAGTAATGTGGTGCCACACTGCCACAGTGAGTTAAACCTGGATTCAATCTATATTTTAGAGGATAACACCGGTTAGGTCAGGGTTAGGTCTGGTATTTGCCATCATCTGGCCCATACTTTCGCATTTTTCGTATACTTGTTGGCCAGATCCTGGGCGTTTTCTGGTTTGTGTCACGTAGTAATGTGGTGCCACACTGCCACAGTGAGTTAAACCTGGATTCAATCTATATTTTAGAGGATAACACCGGTTAGGTCAGGGTTAGGTCTGGTATTTGCCACCATCTGGCCCATACTTTCGCATTTTTCGCATACTTGTTGGCCAGATCCTGGGCGTTTTCTGGTATGGATCACGTAGTAATGTGGTGCCACACTGCCACAGTGAGATAATCCTGGATTCAATCTATATTTTAGAGGATAACACCGGTTAGGTCAGGGTTAGGTCTGGTATTTGCCATCATCTGACTCAAACTTTCGCCTTTTTCACCTACGTGTTGGCCTGATCCTGGGCGTTTTCTGGGTTGGATCACGTAGTAATGTGGTACCACACTGAAACAGTGAGTTAATCCTGGATTCGATCTATATATTAGAGGGTAACACCGGTTAGGTTTGGATTTGGTCTGGTATTTGATATTACCTGGCCCATACTTTCGCATATTTCGTATAAATGTTGGCCAGATCCTGGGCTTTTTCTGGTTTGGATCACGTAGTAATGAGGTTCCACACTGAAGCAGTGAGTTAATCCTGGATTCGATCTATATATTAGAGGGTAACACCGGTTAGGTCAGGGTTAGGTCTGGTATTTGCCATCATCTGGCTCATACTTTCGCCTTTTTCACCTACTTGTTGGCCTGATCCTGGGCGTTTTCTGGGTTGGATCACGTAGTAATGTGGTACCACACTGAAACAGTGGGTTAAACCAGGATTCAATCTATATTTTAGAGGATAACACCGGTTAGGTCAGGGTTAGGTCTGGTATTTGCCATCATCCGGCTCATACTTTCGCATTTTTCGCATACTTGTTGGCCAGATCCTGGGCGTTTTCTGGTATGGATCAGGTAGTAATGTGGTACCACAATGAAACTGTGAGTTAATCCTGGATTCGATCTATATATTAGAGGGTAACACCGGTTAGGTCAGGGTTAGGTCTGGTATTTGCCATCATGTGGCTCATACTTTCGCATTATTCGCATACTTGTTGGCCAGATCCTGGGCGTTTTCTGGTATGGATCACGTAGTAATGTGGTACCACAATGAAACTGTGAGTTAATCCTGGATTCGATCTATATATTAGAGGGTAACACCGGTTAGGTCAGGGTTAGATCTGGTATTTGCCATCATCTGGCTCAAACTTTCGCTTTTTTCGCATACTTGTTGGCCAGATCCTGGGCGTTTTCTGGGTTGGATCACGTAGTAATGTGGTACCACACTGAAACAGTGGGTTAAACCAGGATTCAATCTATATTTTAGAGGATAACACCGGTTAGGTCAGGGTTAGGTCTGGTATTTGCCATCATCTGGCCCATACTTTCGCATTTTTCGTATACTTGTTGGCCAGATCCTGGGCGTTTTCTGGTTTGTGTCACGTAGTAATGTGGTGCCACTCTGCCACAGTGAGTTAAACCTGGATTCAATCTATATTTTAGAGGATCACACCGGTTAGGTCAGGGTTAGGTCTGGTATTTGCCATCATCTGGCTCAAACTTTCGCTTTTTTCGCATACTTGTTGACCAGATACTGGGCGTTTTCTGGTTTGTGTCACGTAGTAATGTGGTGCCACTCTGCAACAGTGAGTTAAACCTGGATTCAATCTATATTTTAGAGGATAACACCGGTTAGGTCAGGGTTAGGTCTGGTATTTGCCATCATCCGGGTCATACTTTCGCATTTTTCGCATAATCGTTGGCCAAATGCTGGCGTTTTCTGGGATGGATCAGGTAGTAGTGTGGTACCGCACTGAAACAGTGAGGTAATCCTGGGTTCGATCTATATTTTAGAGGGTAACACCGGTTAGGTTTGTGTTAGATCTGGTATTTGATGTTACCTGGCCCATACTTTCGCATATTTCGTATAAATGTTGGCCAGATCCTGGGCGTTTTCTGGTTTGGATCACGTAGTAATGTGGTACCACACTGCCACAGTGAGTTAAACCTGGATTCAATCTATATATTAGAGGATAACACCGGTTAGGTCAGGGTTAGGTCTGGTATTTGCCATCATCTGGCTCATACTTTCTCATTTTTCGCATACTTTTTGGCCAGATCCTGAGCGTTTTCTGGGTTGGATCACGTAGTAGTGTGATGCCACACTGAAACAGTGAATTAATCCTGGATTCGATCTATATATTAGAGGGTAACACCGGTTAGGTCAGGGTTTGGTCTGGTATTTGCCATCATCTGGCTCATACTTTCGCATTTTTCGCATACTAGTTGGTCAGATCCAGGGCGTTTTCTGGTTTGTGTCACGTAGTAATGTGGTGCCACTCTGCAACAGTGAGTTAAACCTGGATTCAATCTATATTTTAGAGGATAACACCGGTTAGGTCAGGGTTTGGTCTGGTATTTGCCATCATCTGGCTCATACTTTCGCCTTTTTCGCATATTTGTTGGCCAGATCCTGGGCTTTTTCTGGTATGGATCACGTAGTAATGTGGTACCACACTGAAACACTGAGTTAATCCTGGATTCGATCTATATATTAGAGGGTAACACCGGTTAGGTTTGGATTTGGTCTGGTATTTGATATTACCTGGCCCATACTTTCGCATATTTCGTATAAATGTTGGCCAGATCCTGGGCTTTTTCTGGTTTGTGTCACGTAGTAATGTGGTGCCACTCTGCAACAGTGAGGTAAACCTGGATTCAATCTATATTTTAGAGGATAACACCGGTTAGGTCAGGGTTAGGTCTGCTATTTGATATTACCTGGCCCATATTTTCGCATATTTCGTATAAATGTTGGCCAGATCCTGGGCTTTTTCTGGTTTGGATCACGTAGTAATGTGGTGGCACTCTGCAACAGTGAGATAAACCTGGATTCAATCTATATTTTAGAGGGTAACACCGGTTAGGTTTGGGTTAGGTCTGGTATTTGCCATCATCTGGCGCATACTTTCGCATTTTTCGCATACTTGTTGGCCAGATCCTGGGCGTTTTCTGGGTTGGATCACGTAGTAGTGTGATGCCACACTGAACACAGTGAATTAATCCTGGATTCGATCTATATATTAGAGGGTAACACCGGTTAGGTTTGGATTTGGTCTGGTATTTGATATTACCTGGCCCATACTTTCGCATATTTCGTATAAATGTTGGCCAGATCCTGGGCTTTTTCTGGTTTGGATCACGTAGTAATGTGGTGGCACTCTGCAACAGTGAGATAAACCTGGATTCAATCTATATTTTAGAGGGTAACACCGGTTAGGTTTGGGTTAGGTCTGGTATTTGCCATCATCTGGCTCATACTATCGCCTTTTTCACCTACTTGTTGGCCTGATCCTGGGCGTTTTCTGGGTTGGATCACGTAGTAATGTGGTACCACACTGAAACAGTGGGTTAAACCAGGATTCAATCTATATTTTAGAGGATAACAGCGGTTAGGTCAGGGTTAGGTCTGGTATTTTCCATCATCTGGCTCCTACTTTCGCATTTTTCGCATACTTTTTGGCCAGATCCTGGGCGTTTTCTGGGTTGGATCACGTAGTAGTGTGATGCCACACTGAACACAGTGAATTAATCCTGGATTCGATCTATATATTAGAGGGTAACACCGGTTAGGTTTGGATTTGGTCTGGTATTTGATATTACCTGGCCCATACTTTCGCATATTTCGCATAAATGTTGGCCAGATCCTGGGCTTTTTCTGGTATGGATCACGTAGTAATGTGGTACCACACTGAAACACTGAGTTAATCCTGGATTCGATCTATATATTAGAGGGTAACACCGGTTAGGTTTGGATTTGGTCTGGTATTTGATATTACCTGGCCCATACTTTCGCATATTTCGTATAAATGTTGGCCAGATCCTGGGCTTTTTCTGGTTTGTGTCACGTAGTAATGTGGTGCCACTCTGCAACAGTGAGGTAAACCTGGATTCAATCTATATTTTAGAGGATAACACCGGTTAGGTCAGGGTTAGGTCTGCTATTTGATATTACCTGGCCCATATTTTCGCATATTTCGTATAAATGTTGGCCAGATCCTGGGCTTTTTCTGGTTTGGATCACGTAGTAATGTGGTGGCACTCTGCAACAGTGAGATAAACCTGGATTCAATCTATATTTTAGAGGGTAACACCGGTTAGGTTTGGGTTAGGTCTGGTATTTGCCATCATCTGGCGCATACTTTCGCATTTTTCGCATACTTGTTGGCCAGATCCTGGGCGTTTTCTGGGTTGTGTCACGTAGTAATGTGGTGCCACTCTGCAACAGTGAGTTAAACCTGGATTCAATCTATATTTTAGAGGATAACACCGGTTAGGTCAGGGTTAGGTCTGGTATTAGCCATCATCCGGCTCATACTTTCACCTATTTCGCATAATCGTTGGCCAAATGATGGCTTTTTCTGGGTTGGATCAGGTAGTAATGTGGTACCACACTGAAACAGTTGGTTAAACCAGGATTCAATCTATATTTTGGAGGATAACACCGGTTAGGTTTGGGTTAGGTCTGGTATTTGATATTACCTGGCCCATACTATCGCATATTTCGTATAAATGTTGGCCAGATCCTGGGCTTTTTCTGGTATTGATCACGTAGTAATGTGGTACCACAATGAAACAGCGGGTTAAACCGGGGTCCGATCAATTCTTTAGAGGATAACACCGGTTAGGTCTGGGTCAGGTCTGGGATTCGCCATCATCTCGCTCATACTTTCACCTTACTCGCATAATTGTTGGCCAAATGCTGGCTTTTTCTGGTTTGGATCACGTAGTAATGTAGAACCACTCCGAAACAGTAGGTTAAACCTGGATTCAATCTATATTTTAGAGGATAACACCGGTTAGGTCAGGGTTAGGTCTGGTATTTGCCATCGTCTGCCTCATACTTTCGCATTTTTCGCATACTTGTTGGCCTGATCCAGGGCGTTTTCTGGGTTGGATCACGTAGTAATGTGGTACCACACTGAAACAGTTGGTTAAACCAGGATTCAATCTATATTTTAGAGGATAACACCGATTAGGTTTGGGTTAGGTCTGGTATTTGATATTACCTGGCCCATACTATCGCATATTTCGTATAAATGTTGGCCAGATCCTGGGCTTTTTCTGGTATTGATCACGTAGTAATGTGGTACCACAATGAAACAGCGGGTTAAACCGGGGTCCGATCAATTCTTTAGAGGATAACACCGGTTAGGTCTGGGTCAGGTCTGGGATTCGCCATCATCTCGCTCATACTTTCACCTTACTCGCATAATTGTTGGCCAAATGCTGGCTTTTTCTGGTTTGGATCACGTAGTAATGTAGAACCACTCCGAAACAGTAGGTTAAACCTGGATTCAATCTATGTTTTAGAGGATAACACCGGTTAGGTCAGGGTTAGGTCTGGTCTTTGCCATCATCCGGCTCATACTTTCGCATTTTTCGCATACTTGTTGGTCAGATCCTGGGCGTTTTCTGGGTTGGATCAGGTAGTAGTGTGGTACCGCACTGAGACAGTGAAGTAATCCTGGATTCGATCAATATATTAGAGGGTAACACCGGTTAGGTTTGGGTTAGGTCTGGTATTTGCCATCATCTGGCGCATACTTTCGCATTTTTCGCATACTTGTTGGCCAGATCCTGGGCGTTTTCTGGGTTGGATCAGGTAGTAGTGTGGTACGGCACTGAAACAGTGAATTAATCCTGGATTCGATCTATATTTTAGAGGGTAACACCGTTTAGGTCAGGGTTAGGTCTTGTATTTGCCATCGTCTGCCTCATACTTTCGCATTTTTCGCATACTTGTTGGCCTGATCCAGGGCGTTTTCTGGGTTGGATCACGTAGTAATGTGGTACCACACTGAAACAGTTGGTTAAACCAGGATTCAATCTATATTTTAGAGGATAACACCGATTAGGTTTGGGTTAGGTCTGGTATTTGATATTACCTGGCCCATACTTTCGCATATTTCGTATAAATGTTGGCCAGATCCTGGGCTTTTTCTGGTATGGATCACGTAGTAATGTGGTACCACAACGAAACAGCGGGTTAAACCGGGGTCCGATCAATTCTTTAGAGGATAACACCGGTTAGGTCTGGGTCAGGTCTGGGATTCGCCATCATCACGCTCATACTTTCACCTTTTTCGCATAATCGTTGGCCAAATGCTGTCGTTTTCTGGGATGGATCAGGTAGTAGTGTGGTACCGCACTGAAACAGTGAAGTAATCCTGGGTTCGATCTATATTTTAGAGGGTAACACCGGTTAGGTTTGTGTTAGATCTGGTATTTGATGTTACCTGGCCCATACTTTCGCATATTTCGTATAAATGTTGGCCAGATCCTGGGCGTTTTCTGGTTTTGATCACGTAGTAATGTGGTACCACAGTGCAACAGTGAGTTAAACCTGGATTCAATCTATATATTAGAGGATAACACCGGTTAGGTCAGGGTTAGGTCTGGTATTTGCCATCATCTGGCTCATACTTTCTCATTTTTCGCATACTTTTTGGCCAGATCCTGAGCGTTTTCTGGGTTGGATCACGTAGTAGTGTGATGCCACACTGAAACAGTGAATTAATCCTGGATTCGATCTATATATTAGAGGGTAACACCGGTTATGTCAGGGTTTGGTCTGGTATTTGCCATCATCTGGCTCATACTTTCGCATTTTTCGCATACTTGTTGGCCAGATTCTGGGCGTTTTCTGGGTTGGATCACGTATTAGTGTGATGCCACACTGAAACAGTGAATTAATCCTGGATTCGATCTATATATTAGAGGGTAACACCGGTTAGGTTTGGGTTAGGTCTGGTATTTGCCATCATCCAGCTCATACTTTCGCATTTTTCGCATACTTGTTGGCCAGATCCTGGGCGTTTTCTGGGTTGGATCAGGTAGTAGTGTGGTACCGCACTGAAACAGTGAAGTAATCCTGGATTCGATCAATATATTAGAGGGTAACACCGGTTAGGTTTGGGTTAGGTCTGGTATTTGCCATCATCTGGCTCATACTTTCGCATTTTTCGCATACTTGTTGGCCAGATCCTGGGCGTTTTCTGGTTTGGGTCACGTAGTAATGTCGTGCCACACTCAAGCAGTGAGTTAAACCTGGATTCAATCCATATTTTAGAGGATAACACCGGTTAGGTCAGGGTTAAGTCTGGTATTTGCCATCATCCGGCTCATACTTTCACCTTTTTCGCATAATCGTTGGCCAAATGATGGCTTTTTCTGGGTTGGATCAGGTAGTAGTGTGGTACCGCACTGAAACAGTGAAGTAATCCTGGATTCGATCAATATATTAGAGGGTAACACCGGTTAGGTTTGGGTTAGGTCTGGTATTTGCCATCATCTGGCTCATACTTTCGCATTTTTCGCATACTTGTTGGCCAGATCCTGGGTGTTTTCTGTTTGGATCACGTAGTAATGTAGAACCACTCTGAAACAGTAGGTTAAACCTGGATTCAATCTATATTTTAGAGGATAACACCGGTTAGGTCAGGGTTAGGTCTGGAATTTGCCATCATCCGGCACGTACTTTCACCTTTTTCGCATAATCGTTGGCCAAATGATGGCTTTTTCTGGGTTGGATCAGGTAGTAGTGTGGTACCGCACTGAAACAGTGAAGTAATCCTGGATTCGATCAATATATTAGAGGGTAACACCGGTTAGGTTTGGGTTAGGTCTGGTATTTGCCATCATCTGGCTCACACTTTCGCATTTTTCGCATACTTGTTGGCCAGATTCTGGGCGTTTTCTGGTTTGGGTCGTCTAGTAGTGTGGTGCCACACTGCATCAGTGAGTTAAACCTGGATTCAATCTATATTTTAGAGGATCACACCGGTTAGGTCAGGGTTAGGTCTGGTATTTGCCATCATCTGGCCCATACTTTCGCATTTTTCGCATACTTGTTGGCCAGATCCTGGGCGTTTTCTGGTTTGGGTCACGTAGTAATGTCGTGCCACACTCAAGCAGTGAGTTAAACCTGAATTCAATCTATATTTTAGAGGATAACACCGATTAGGTCAGGGTTAGGTCTGGTATTTGCCATCATCTGGCTCAAACTTTCGCTTTTTTCGCATACTTGTTGGCTAGATCCTGGGCGTTTTCTGGTTTGTGTCACGTAGTAATGTGGTGCCACTCTGCAACAGTGAGGTAAACCTGGATTCAATCTATATTTTAGAGGATAACACCGATTAGGTCAGGGTTAGGTCTGGTATTTGCCATCATCCGGCTCATACTTTCACCTTTTTCGCATAATCGTTGGCCAAATGATGGCTTTTTCTGGGTTGGATCAGGTAGTAATGTGGTACCACACTGAAACAGTTGATTAAACCAGGATTCAATCTATATTTTAGAGGATAACACCGGTTAGGTTTGGGTTAGGTCTGGTATTTGATATTACCCGGCCCATACTATCGCATATTTCGTATAAATGTTGGCCAGATCCTGGGCTTTTTCTGGTATTGATCACGTAGTAATGTGGTGCCACAATGAAACAGCGGGTTAAACCGGGGTCCGATCAATTCTTTAGAGGATAACACCGGTTAGGTCTGGGTCAGGTCTGGGATTCGCCATCATCTCGCTCATACTTTCACCTTATTCGCATAATTGTTGGCCAAATGCTGGCTTTTTCTGGTTTGGATCACGTAGTATTGTAGAACCACTCTGAAACAGTAGGTTAAACCTGGATTCAATCTATATTTTAGAGGATAACACCGGTTAGGTCAGGGTTAGGTCTGGTATTTGCCATCATCTGGCTCATACTTTCTCATTTTTCGCATACTTTTTGGCCAGATCCTGAGCGTTTTCTGGGTTGGATCACGTAGTAGTGTGATGCCACACTGAAACAGTGAATTAATCCTGGATTCGATCTATATATTAGAGGGTAACACCGGTTAGGTCAGGGTTTGGTCTGGTATTTGCCATTATCTGGCTCATACTTTCGCATTTTTCGCATACTTGTTGGCCAGATTCTGGGCGTTTTCTGGTTTGGGTCGTGTAGTAGTGTGGTGCCACACTGCATCAGTGAGTTAAACCTGGATTCAATCTATATTTTGGAGGATCACACCGGTTAGGTCAGGGTTAGGTCTGGTATTTGCCACCATCTGGCCCATACTTTCGCATTTTTCGCATACTTGTTGGCCAGATCCTGGGCGTTTTCTGGTTTGGGTCACGTAGTAATGTGGTGCCACACTCAAGCAGTGAGTTAAACCTGAATTCAATCTATATTTTAGAGGATAACACCGGTTAGGTCAGGGTTAGGTCTGGTATTTGCCATCATCTGGCTCAAACTTTCGCTTTTTTCGCATACTTGTTGGCTAGATCCTGGGCGTTTTCTGGTTTGTGTCACGTAGTAATGTGGTGCCACTCTGCAACAGTGAGGTAAACCTGGATTCAATCTATATTTGAGAGGATAACACCGATTAGGTCAGGGTTAGGTCTGGTATTTGCCATCATCTGTCTCAAACTTTCGCATTTTTCGCATACTTGTTGGCCATATACTGGGCGTTTTCTGGTTTGTGTCACGTAGTAATGTGGTGCCACTCTGCAACAGTGAGTTAAACCTGGATTCAATCTATATTTTAGAGGATAACACCGGTTAGGTCAGGGTTAGGTCTGGTATTTGCCATCATCTGGCTCAAACTTTCGCCTTTTTCACCTACTTGTTGGCCTGATCCTGGGCGTTTTCTGGGTTGGATCACGTAGTAGTGTGATGACACACTGAAACAGTGAATTAATCCTGGATTCGATCTATATATTAGAGGGTAACACCGGTTAGGTTTGGATTTGGTCTGGTATTTGGTATTACCTGGCCCATACTTTCGCATATTTCGTATAAATGTTGGCCAGACCCTGGGCTTTTTCTGGTTTGGATCACGTAGTAATGTGGTACCTCACTGAAACAGTGAGTTAATCCTGGATTCGATCTATACATTAGAGGGTAACACCGGTTAGGTCAGGGTTTGGTCTGGTATTTGCCATCATCCGGCTCATTCTTTCGCATATTTCCTATAAATGTTGGCCAGATCCAGGGCGTTTTCTGGTATGGATCACGTAGTAATGTGGTACCACACTGAAACAGTGAGTTAATCCTAGATTCGATCTATATATTAGAGGGTAACACAGGTTATGTTTGGCTTAGGTCTGGCATTTGCCATCATCTGGCTCATACTTTCGCATTTTTCGCATACTTGTTGGCCAGATCCAGGGCGTTTTCTGGTTTGGATCACGTAGTAATGTGGTACCACACTGCCACATGAGTTAAACCTGGATTCAATCTATATTTTAGAGGATAACACCGTTTTGGTCAGGGTTAGGTCTGGTATTTGCCATCATCCAGCTCATACTTTCGCATTTTTCGCATACTTGTTGGCCAGATCCTGGGCGTTTTCTGGGTTGGATCAGGTAGTAGTGTGGTACCGCACTGAAACAGTGAAGTAATCCTGGATTCGATCTATATATTAGAGGGTAACACCGGTTAGGTTTGGGTTAGGTCTGGTATTTGCCATCATCTGGCTCAAACTTTCGCTTTTTTCGCATACTTGTTGGCTAGATCCTGGGCGTTTTCTGGTTTGTGTCACGTAGTAATGTGGTGCCACTCTGCAACAGTGAGTTAAACCTGGATTCAATCCATATTTTAGAGGAGAACACCGGTTAGGTCAGGGTTAGGTCTGGTATTTGCCATCATCCGGCTCATACTTTCACCTTTTTCGCATAATCGTTGGCCAAATGATGGCTTTTTCTGGGTTGGATCAGGTAGTAGTGTGGTACCGCACTGAAACAGTGAAGTAATCCTGGATTCGATCAATATATTAGAGGGTAACACCGGTTAGGTTTGGGTTAGGTCTGGTATTTGCCATCATCTGGCTCATACTTTCGCATTTTTCGCATACTTGTTGGCCAGATCCTGGGTGTTTTCTGTTTGGATCACGTAGTAATGTAGAACCACTCTGAAACAGTAGGTTAAACCTGGATTCAATCTATATTTTAGAGGATAACACCGGTTAGGTCAGGGTTAGGTCTGGAATTTGCCATCATCCGGCACGTACTTTCACCTTTTTCGCATAATCGTTGGCCAAATGATGGCTTTTTCTGGGTTGGATCAGGTAGTAGTGTGGTACCGCACTGAAACAGTGAAGTAATCCTGGATTCGATCAATATATTAGAGGGTAACACCGGTTAGGTTTGGGTTAGGTCTGGTATTTGCCATCATCTGGCTCAAACTTTCGCTTTTTTCGCATACTTGTTGGCTAGATCCTGGGCGTTTTCTGGTTTGTGTCACGTAGTAATGTGGTGCCACTCTGCAACAGTGAGTTAAACCTGGATTCAATCTATATTTTAGAGGATAACACCGGTTAGGTCAGGGTTAGGTCTGGTATTTGCCATCATCTGGCCCATACATTCGCATTTTTCGCATACTTGTTGGTCAGATCCTGGGCGTTTTCTGGGTTGGATCAGGTAGTAGTGTGGCACAGAACTGAAACAGTGAAGTAATCCTGGATTCGATCAATATATTAGAGGGTAACACCGGTTAGGTTTGGGTTAGGTCTGGTATTTGCCATCATCTGGCGCATACTTTCGCATTTTTCGCATACTTGTTGGCCAGATTCTGGGCGTTTTCTGGTTTGGCTCGTGTAGTAGTGTGGTGCCACACTGCATCAGTGAGTTAAACTTGGATTCAATCTATATTTTAGAGGATCACACCGGTTAGGTCAGGGTTAGGTCTGGTATTTGCCATCATCTGGCCCATACATTCGCATTTTTCGCATACTTGTTGGCCAGATCCTGGGCGTTTTCTGGTATGGATCACGTAGTAATGAGGTACCACAATGAAACAGCGGGTTAAACCGGGGTCCGATCAATTCTTTAGAGGATAACACCCGTTAGGTCTGGGTCAGGTCTGGGATTCGCCATCATCTCGCTCATACTTTCGCCTTATTTGCATAATTGTTGGCCAAATGCTGGCTTTTTCTGGGTTGGATCAGGTAGTAGTGTGGTACCACACTGAAACAGTGAGTTAATCCTAGATTCGATCTATATATTAGAGGGTAACACAGGTTATGTTTGGCTTAGGTCTGGTATTTGCCATCATCTGGCTCATACTTTCGCATTTTTCGCATACTTGTTGGCCAGATCCAGGGCGTTTTCTGGTTTGGATCACGTAGTAATGTGGTACCACACTGCCACATGAGTTAAACCTGGATTCAATCTATATTTTAGAGGATAACACCGGTTAGGTCAGGGTTAGGTCTGGTATTTGCCATCATCCAGCTCATACTTTCGCATTTTTCGCATACTTGTTGGCCAGATCCTGGGCGTTTTCTGGGTTGGATCAGGTAGTAGTGTGGTACCGCACTGAAACAGTGAAGTAATCCTGGATTCGATCTATATATTAGAGGGTAACACCGGTTAGGTTTGGGTTAGGTCTGGTATTTGCCATCATCTGGCTCACACTTTCGCATTTTTCGCATACTTGTTGGCCAGATTCTGGGCGTTTTCTGGTTTGGGTCGTGTAGTAGTGTGGTGCCACACTGCATCAGTGAGTTAAACCTGGATTCAATCTATATTTTAGAGGATCACACCTGTTAGGTCAGGGTTAGGTCTGGTATTTTCCATCATCTGGCTCATACTTTCGCATTTTTCGCATACTTGTTGGCCAGATTCTGGGCCTTTTCTGGTTTGGGTCGTGTAGTAGTGTGGTACCACACTGCCACATGAGTTAACCATGGATTCAATCTATATTTTAGAGGATAACACCGGTTAGGTCAGGGTTAGGTCTGGTATTTGCCATCATCTGGCTCAAACTTTCGGCTTTTTCACCTACTTGTTGGCCTGATCCTGGGCGTTTTCTTGGTTGGATCACGTAGTGATGTGGTACCACACTGAAACAGTGAGTTAATCCTAGATTCGATCTATATATTAGAGGGTAACACCGGTTAGGTTTGGGTTAGGTCTGGTATTTGCCATCATCTGGCTCAAACTTTCGGCTTTTTCACCTACTTGTTGGCCTGATCCTGGGCGTTTTCTTGGTTGGATCACGTAGTGATGTGGTACCACACTGAAACAGTGAGTTAATCCTAGATTCGATCTATATGTTAGAGGGTAACACCGGTTAGGTTTGGGTTAGGTCTGGTATTTGCCATCATCTGGCTCAAACTTCCGCCTTTTTCACCTACTTGTTGGCCTGATCCTGGGCGTTTTCTGGGTTGGATCACGTAGTAATGTGGTACCACACTGAAACAGTGAGTTAATCCTGGATTCAATCTATATTTTAGAGGATAACACCGGTTAGGTCAGGGTTAGGTCTGGTATTTGCCATCATCTGGCTCAAACTTTCGGCTTTTTCACCTACTTGTTGGCCTGATCCCGGGCGTTTTCTTGGTTGGATCACGTAGTGATGTGGTACCACACTGAAACAGTGAGTTAATCCTAGATTCGATCTATATATTGGAGGGTAACACCGGTTAGGTTTGGGTTAGGTCTGGTATTTGCCATCATCTGGCTCAAACTTTCGCTTTTTTCGCATACTTGTTGGCTAGATCCTGGGCGTTTTCTGGTTTGTGTCACGTAGTAATGTGGTGCCACTCTGCAACAGTGAGTTAAACCCAGATTCAATCTATATTTTAGAGGATAACACCGGTTAGGTCAGGGTTAGGTCTGGTATTTTCCATCATCTGGCTCATACTTTCGCATTTTTCGCATACTTTTTGGCCAGATCCTGGGCGTTTTCCGGTTTGTGTCACGTAGTATTGTGGTGACACTCTGCAACAGTGAGTTAAACCTGGATTCAATCTATATTTTAGAGGATAACACCGGTTAGGTCAGGGTTAAGTCTGGTATTTGCCATCATCCGGCTCATACTTTCACCTTTTTCGCATAATCGTTGGCCAAATGATGGCTTTTTCTGGGTTGGATCAGGTAGTACTGTGGTACCGCACGGAAACAGTGAAGTAATCCTGGATTCGATCAATATATTAGAGGGTAACACCGGTTAGGTTTGGGTTAGGTCTGGTTTTTGCCATCATCTGGCTCATACTTTCGCATTTTTCGCATACTTGTTGGCCAGATCCTGGGTGTTTTCTGTTTGGATCACGTAGTAATGTAGAACCACTCTGAAGCAGTAGGTTAAACCTGGATTCAATCTATATTTTAGAGGATAACACCGGTTAGGTCAGGGTTAGGTCTGGAATTTGCCATCATCCGGCACGTACTTTCACCTTTTTCGCATAATCGTTGGCCAAATGATGGCTGTTTCTGGGTTGGATCAGGTAGTAGTGTGGTACCGCACTGAAACAGTGAAGTAATCCTGGATTCGATCAATATATTAGAGGGTATCACCGGTTAGGTTTGGGTTAGGTCTGGTATTTGCCATCATCTGGCTCAAACTTTCGCTTTTTTCGCATACTTGTTGGCTAGATCCTGGGCGTTTTCTGGTTTGTGTCACGTAGTAATGTGGTGCCACTCTGCAACAGTGAGTTAAACCTGGATTCAATCTATATTTTAGAGGATAACACCGGTTAGGTCAGGGTTAGGTCTGGTATTTGCCATCATCTGGCTCAAACTTTCGGCTTTTTCACCTACTTGTTGGCCTGATCCTGGGCGTTTTCTTGGTTGGATCACGTAGTGATGTGGTACCACACTGAAACAGTGAGTTAATCCTAGATTCGATCTATATATTGGAGGGTAACACCGGTTAGGTTTGGGTTAGGTCTGGTATTTGCCATCATCTGGCTCAAACTTTCGCTTTTTTCGCATACTTGTTGGCCAGATTCTGGGCGTTTTCTGGTTTGGGTCGTGTAGTAGTGTGGTGCCACACTGCATCAGTGAGTTAATCCTGGATTCAATCTATATTTTAGAGGATCACACCGGTTAGGTCAGGGTTAGGTCTGGTATTTGCCATCATCTGGCCCATACTTTCGCATTTTTCGCATACTTGTTGGCCAGATCCTGGGCGTTATCTGGTATGGATCAAGTAGTAATGTGGTACCACAATGAAACAGCGGGTTTAACCGGGGTCCGATCAATTCTTTAGAGGATAACACCCGTTAGGTCTGGGTCAGGTCTGGGATTCGCCATCATCTCGCTCATACTTTCACCTTATTCGCATAATTGTTGGCCAAATGCTGGCTTTTTCTGGTTTGGATCACGTAGTAATGTGGTACCACACTGAAACAGTGAGTTAATCCTGGATTCGATCTATATATTAGAGGGTAACACCGGTCAGGTCAGGGTTAGGTCTGGTATTTGCCATCATCCGGGTCATACTTTCGCATTTTTCGCATACTTGTTGGCCAGATCCTGGGTGTTTTCTGTTTGGATCACGTAGTAATGTAGAACCACTCTGAAGCAGTAGGTTAAACCTGGATTCAATCTATATTTTAGAGGATAACACCGGTTAGGTCAGGGTTAGGTCTGGAATTTGCCATCATCCGGCACGTACTTTCACCTTTTTCGCATAATCGTTGGCCAAATGCTGGCTTTTTCTGGTTTGGATCACGTAGTAATGTGGTACCACACTGAAACAGTGGGTTAAACCAGGATTCAATCTATATTTTAGAGGATAACACCGGTTAGGTCAGGGTTAGGTCTGGTATTTTCCATCATCTGGCTCATACTTTCGCATTTTTCGCATACTTGTTGGCCAGATCCTGGGTGTTTTCTGTTTGGATCACGTAGTAATGTAGAACCACTCTGAAGCAGTAGGTTAAACCTGGATTCAATCTATATTTTAGAGGATAACACCGGTTAGGTCAGGGTTAGGTCTGGAATTTGCCATCATCCGGCACGTACTTTCACCTTTTTCGCATAATCGTTGGCCAAATGCTGGCTTTTTCTGGTTTGGGTCGTGTAGTAGTGTGGTACCACACTGAAACAGTGAGTTAATCCTGGATTCGATCTATATATTAGAGGGTAACACCGGTCAGGTCAGGGTTAGGTCTGGTATTTGCCATCATCCGGGTCATACTTTCGCATTTTTCGCATACTTGTTGGCCAGATCCTGGGCGTTTTCTGGTTTGTGTCACGTAGTAATGTGGTGCCACTCTGCAACAGTGAGTTAAACCCAGATTCAATCTATATTTTAGAGGATAACACCGGTTAGGTCAGGGTTAGGTCTGGTATTTGCCATCATCCGGGTCATACTTTCGCATTTTTCGCATACTTTTTGGCCAGATCCTGGGCGTTTTCTGGGTTGGATCACGTAGTAGTGTGATGCCACACTGAAACAGTGAATTAATCCTGGATTCGATCTATATATTAGAGGGTAACACCGGTTAGGTTTGGATTTGGTCTGGTATTTGATATTACCTGGCCCATACTTTCGCATATTTCGTATAAATGTTGGCCAGATCCTGGGCTTTTTCTGGTTTGGATGACTTAGTAATAAGGTACCACACTGAAACAGTGAGTTAATCCTAGATTCGATCTATATATTAGAGGGTAACACCGGTTAGGTTTGGTTTAGGTCTGGTATTTGCCATCATCTGGCTCATACTTTCGCATTTTTCGCATACTTGTTGGCCGGATCCAGGGCGTTTTCTGGTTTGGATCACGTAGTAATGTGGTACCACACTGCCACATGAGTTAAACCTGGATTCAATCTATATTTTAGAGGATAACACCGGTTAGGTCAGGGTTAGGTCTGGTATTTGCCATCATCTGGCTCAAACTTTCGCCTTTTTCACCTACTTGTTGGCCTGTTCCTGGGCGTTTTCTGGGTTGGATCACGTAGTAATGTGGTACCACACTGAAACAGTGAGTTAATCCTGGATTCGATCTATATATTAGAGGGTAACACCGGTTAGGTTTGGATTTGGTCTGGTATTTGATATTACCTGGCCCATACTTTCGCATATTTCGTATAAATGTTGGCCAGATTCTGGGCTTTTTCTGGTTTGGATCACTTAGTAATAAGGCACCACACTGAAACAGTGAGTTAATCCTAGATTCGATCTATATATTAGAGGGTAACACCGGTTAGGTTTGGTTTAGGTCTGGTATTTTCCATCATCTGGCTCATACTTTCGCATTTTTCGCATACTTGTTGGCCAGATTCTGGGCGTTTTCTGGTTTGGGTCGTGTAGTAGTGTGGTACCACACTGAAACAGTGAGTTAATCCTGGATTCGATCTATATATTAGAGGGTAACACCGGTTAGGTCAGGGTTAGGTCTGGTATTTGCCATCATCCGGCTCTTACTTTCGCATTTTTCACCTACTTGTTGGCCTGATCCTGGGCGTTTTCTTGGTTGGATCACGTAGTAATGTGGTACCACACTGAAACAGTGAGTTAATCCTTGATTCAATCTATATTTTAGAGGATAACACCGGTTAGGTCAGGGTTAGGTCTGGTATTTGCCATCATCTGGCTCAAACTTTCGCCTTTTTCACCTACTTGTTGGCCTGTTCCTGGGCGTTTTCTGGGTTGGATCACGTAGTAATGTGGTACCACACTGAAACAGTGAGTTAATCCGGGATTCGATCTAGATATTAGAGGGTAACACCGGTTAGGTTTGGATTTGGTCTGGTATTTGTTATTACCTGGCCCATACTTTCGCATATTTCGTATAAATGTTGGCCAGATCCTGGGCTTTTTCTGGTTTGGATCACTTAGTAATAAGGCACCACACTGAAACAGTGAGTTAATCCTAGATTCGAACTATATATTAGAGGGTAACACCGGTTAGGTTTGGGTTAGGTCTGGTATTTTCCATCATCTGGCTCATACTTTCGCATTTTTCGCATACTTGTTGGCCAGATTCTGGGCGTTTTCTGGTTTGGGTCGTGTAGTAGTGTGGTACCACACTGAAACAGTGAGTTAATCCTGGATTCGATCTATATATTAGAGGGTAACACCGGTTAGGTCAGGGTTAGGTCTGGTATTTGCCATCATCCGGCTCTTACTTTCGCATTATTCGCATACTTGTTGGCCAGATACTGGGCGTTTTCTGGGTTGGATCATGTAGTAGTGTGGTACCGCACTCAAACAGTGAAGAAATCCTGGATTCAATCTATATTTTAGAGGATAACACCGGTTAGGTCAGGGTTAGGTCTGGTATTTGCCATCATCCGGGTCATACTTTCGCATTTTTCGCATACTTGTTGGTCAGATCCTGGGCGTTTTCTGGTTTGGATCAGGTAGTAGTGTGGCACAGAACTGAAACAGTGAAGTAATCCTGGATTCGATCAATATATTTAGAGGATAACACCGGTTAGGTTTGGGTTAGGTCTGGTATTTGATATTACCTGGCCCATACTTTCGCATATTTCGTATAAATGTTGGCCTGATCCTGGGCGTTTTCTGGGTTGGATCACGTAGTAATGTGGTACCACACTGAAACAGTTGGTTAAACCAGGATTCAATCTATATTTTACAGGACAACACCGGTTAGGTTTGGGTTAGGTCTGGTATTTGATATTACCTGGCCCATACTTTCGCATATTTCGTATAAATGTTGGCCAGATCCTGGGCTTTTTCTGGTATGGATCACGTAGTAATGTGGTACCACAATGAAACAGCGGGTTAAACCGGGGTCCGATCAATTCTTTAGAGGATAACACCGGTTAGGTCTGGGTCAGGTCTGGGATTCGCCATCATCTGGCTCATACTTTCGCATTTTTCGCATACTTGTTGGCCAGATCCTGGGTGTTTTCTGATTGGATCACGTAGTAATGTAGAACCACTCTGAAACAGTAGGTTAAACCTGGATTCAATCTATATTTTAGAGGATAACACCGGTTAGGTCAGGGTTAGGTCTGGTATTTGCCATCATCTGGCTCAAACTTTCGCCTTTTTCACCTACTTGTTGGTCAGATCCTGGGCGTTTTCTGGGTTGGACCAGGTAGTAGTGTGGCACAGAGCTGAAACAGTGAAGTAATCCTGGATTACATCAATATATTAGAGGGTAACACCGGTTAGGTTTGGGTTAGGTCTGGTATTTGCCATCATCTGGCGCATACTTTCGCATTTTTCGCATACTTGTTGGCCAGATCCTGGGCGTTATCTGGTATGGATCACGTAGTAATGTGGTACCACACTGCAACAGTGAGTTAAACCTGGATTCAATCTATATTTTAGAGGATAACACCGGTTAGGTCAGGGTTAGGTCTGGTATTTGCCATCATCCGGCTCATACTTTCACCTTTTTCACATAATCGTTGGCCAAATGATGGCTTTTTCTGGGTTGGATCAGGTAGTAGTGTGGTACCGCACTGAAACAGTGAAGTAATCCTGGATTCGATCTATATATTAGGGGGTAACACCGGTTAGGTTTGGGTTAGGTCTGGTATTTGCCATCATCTGGCGCATACTTTCGCATTTTTCGCATACTTGTTGGCCAGATCCTGGGTGTTTTCTGTTTGGATCACGTAGTAATGTAGAACCACTCTGAAACAGTAGGTTAAACCTGGATTCAATCTATATTTTAGAGGATAACACCGGTTAGGTCAGGGTTAGGTCTGGAATTTGCCATCATCCGGCACGTACTTTCACCTTTTTCGCATAATCGTTGGCCAAATGATGGCTGTTTCTGGGTTGGATCAGGTAGTAGTGTGGTACCGCACTGAAACAGTGAAGTAATCCTGGATTCGATCAATATATTAGAGGGTATCACCGGTTAGGTTTGGGTTAGGTCTGGTATTTGCCATCATCTGGCTCAAACTTTCGCTTTTTTCGCATACTTGTTGGCCAGATCCTGGGTGTTTTCTGTTTGGATCACGTAGTAATGTAGAACCACTCTGAAACAGTAGGTTAAACCTGGATTCAATCTATATTTTAGAGGATAACACCGGTTAGGTCAGGGTTAAGTCTGGTATTTGCCATCATCCGGGTCATACTTTCGCATTTTTCGCATACTTGTTGGCCAGATTCTGGGCGTTTTCTGGTTTGGGTCGTGTAGTAGTGTGGTGCCACACTGCATCAGTGAGTTAATCCTGGATTCAATCTATATTTTAGAGGATCACACCGGTTAGGTCAGGGTTAGGTCTGGTATTTGCCATCATCTGGCCCATACTTTCGCATTTTTCGCATTCTTGTTGGCCAGATCCTGGGCGTTATCTGGTATGGATCAAGTAGTAATGTGGTACCACAATGAAACAGCGGGTTTAACCGGGGTTCGATCAATTCTTTAGAGGATAACACCCGTTAGGTCTGGGTCAGGTCTGGGATTCGCCATCATCTCGCTCATACTTTCACCTTATTCGCATAATTGTTGGCCAAATGCTGGCTTTTTCTGGTTTGGATCACGTAGTAATGTGGTACCACACTGAAACAGTGACTTAATCCTGGATTCGATCTATATATTAGAGGGTAACACCGGTCAGGTCAGGGTTAGGTCTGGTATTTGCCATCATCTGGCTCATACTTTCGCCTTTTTCACCTACTTGTTGGCCTGATCCTGGGCGTTTTCTGGGTTGGATCACGTAGTAATGTGGTACCACACTGAAACAGTGGGTTAAACCAGGATTCAATCTATATTTTAGAGGATAACACCGGTTAGGTCAGGGTTAGGTCTGGTATTTTCCATCATCTGGCTCATACTTTCGCATTTTTCGCATACTTTTTGGCCAGATCCTGGGCGTTTTCTGGGTTGGATCACGTAGTAGTGTGATGCCACACTGAAACAGTGAATTAATCCTGGATTCGATCTATATATTAGAGGGTAACACCGGTTAGGTTTGGATTTGGTCTGGTATTTGATATTACCTGGCCCATACTTTCGCATATTTCGTATAAATGTTGGCCAGATCCTGGGCTTTTTCTGGTTTGGATGACTTAGTAATAAGGTACCACACTGAAACAGTGAGTTAATCCTAGATTCGATCTATATATTAGAGGGTAACACCGGTTAGGTTTGGTTTAGGTCTGGTATTTGCCATCATCTGGCTCATACTTTCGCATTTTTCGCATACTTGTTGGCCAGATTCTGGGCGTTTTCTGGTTTGGGTCGTGTAGTAGTGTGGTACCACACTGAAACAGTGAGTTAATCCTGGATTCGATCTATATATTAGAGGGTAACACCGGTTAGGTCAGGGTTAGGTCTGGTATTTACCATCATCCGGCTCTTACTTTCGCATTTTTCGCATACTTGTTGGCCAGATACTGGGCGTTTTCTGGGTTGGATCATGTAGTAGTGTGGTACCCCACTCAAACAGTGAAGTAATCCTGGATTCGGTCTATATATTGGAGGGTAACACCGGTTAGGTTTGGGTTAGGTCTGGTATTTGCCATCATCTGGCTCAAACTTTCGCCTTTTTCACCTACTTGTTGGCCTGATCCTGGGCGTTTTCTTGGTTGGATCACGTAGTAATGTGGTACCACACTGAAACAGTGAGTTAATCCTAGATTCAATCTATATTTTAGAGGATAACACCGGTTAGGTCAGGGTTAGGTCTGGTATTTGCCATCATCTGGCTCAAACTTTCGCCTTTTTCACCTACTTGTTGGCCTGATCCTGGGCGTTTTCTGGGTTGGATCACGTAGTAATGTGGTACCACACTGAAACAGTTGGTTAAACCAGGATTCAATCTATATTTTACAGGATAACACCGGTTAGGTTTGGGTTAGGTCTGGTATTTGATATTACCTGGCCCATACTTTCGCATATTTCGTATAAATGTTGGCCAGATCCTGGGCTTTTTCTGGTATGGATCACGTAGTAATGTGGTACCACAATGAAACAGCGGGTTAAACCGGGGTCCGATCAATTCTTTAGAGAATAACACCGGTTAGGTCTGGGTCAGGTCTGGGATTCGCCATCATCTCGCTCATACTTTCACCTTATTCGCATAATTGTTGGCCAAATGCTGGCTTTTTCTGGTTTGGATCACGTAGTAATGTAGAACCACTCTGAAACAGTAGGTTAAACCTGGATTCAATCTATATTTTAGAGGATAACACCGGTTAGGCCAGGGTTAGGTCTGGTATTTGCCATCATCTGGCTCATACTTTCGCATTTTCCGCATACTTGTTGGCCAGATCCTGGGCGTTTTCTGGTTTTGATCACGTAGTAATGTGGTACCACACTGCAACAGTGAGTTAAACCTGGATTCAATCTATATTTTAGAGGATAACACCGGTTAGGTCAGGGTTAGGTCTGGTATTTGCCATCATCCGGCTCATACTTTCACCTTTTTCACATAATCGTTGGCCAAATGATGGCTTTTTCTGGGTTGGATCAGGTAGTAGTGTGGTACCGCCCTGAAACAGTGAAGTAATCCTGGATTCGATCTATATATTAGGGGGTAACACCGGTTAGGTTTGGGTTAGGTCTGGTATTTGCCATCATCTGGCGCATACTTTCGCATTTTTCGCATACTTGTTGGCCAGATCCTGGGTGTTTTCTGATTGGATCACGTAGTAATGTAGAACCACTCTGAAACAGTAGGTTAAACCTGGATTCAATCTATATTTTAGAGGATAACACCGGTTAGGTCAGGGTTAGGTCTGGTATTTGCCATCATCTGGCTCAAACTTTCGCCTTTTTCACCTACTTGTTGGTCAGATCCTGGGCGTTTTCTGGGTTGGATCAGGTAGTAGTGTGGCACAGAGCTGAAACAGTGAAGTAATCCTGGATTACATCAATATATTAGAGGGTAACACCGGTTAGGTTTGGGTTAGGTCTGGTATTTGCCATCATCTGGCGCATACTTTCGCATTTTTCGCATACTTATTGGCCAGATTCTGGGCGTTTTCTGGTTTGGGTCGTGTAGTAGTGTGGTGCCACACTGCATCAGTGAGTTAAACCTGGATTCAATCCATATTTTAGAGGATAACACCGGTTAGGTCAGGGTTAGGTCTGGTATTTGCCATCATCTGGCTCAAACTTTCGCCTTTTTCACCTACTTGTTGGTCAGATCCTGGGCGTTTTCTGGGTTGGATCAGGTAGTAGTGTGGTACCACAATGAAACAGCGGGTTAAACCAGGATTCAATCTATATTTTAGAGGATAACACCGGTTAGGTCAGGGTTAGGTCTGGTATTTTCCATCATCTGGCTCATACTTTCGCATTTTTCGCATACTTGTTGGCCTGTTCCTGGGCGTTTTCTGGGTTGGATCACGTAGTAATGTGGTACCACACTGAAAAAGTGAGTTAATCCTGGATTCGATCTATATATTAGAGGGTAACACCGGTTAGGTTTGGGTTAGGTCTGGTATTTGCCATCATCTGGCGCATACTTTCGCATTTTTCGCATACTTGTTGGCCAGATTCTGGGCGTTTTCTGGTTTGGGTCGTGTAGTAGTGTGGTGCCACACTGCATCAGTGAGTTAAACCTGGATTCAATCTATATTTTAGAGGATCACACCGGTTAGGTCAGGGTTAGGTCTGGTATTTGCCATCATCTGGCCCATACTTTCGCATTTTTCGCATACTTGTTGGCCAGATCCTGGGCGTTTCCTGGTATGGATCACGTAGTAATGTGGTACCACAATGAAACAGCGGGTTAAACCAGGATTCAATCTATATTTTAGAGGATAACACCGGTTAGGTCAGGGTTAGGTCTGGTATTTTCCATCATTTGGCTCATACTTTCGCATTTTTCGCATACTTTTTGGCCAGATCCTGGGCGTTTTCTGGGTTGGATCACGCAGTAGTGTGATGCCACACTGAAACAGTGAATTAATCCTGGATTCGATCTATATATTAGAGGGTAACACCGGTTAGGTTTGGATTTGGTCTGGTATTTGATATTACCTGGCCCATACTTTCGCATATTTCGTATAAATGTTGGCCAGATCCTGGGCTTTTTCTGGTTTGGATCACTTAGTAATAAGGTACCACACTGAAACAGTGAGTTAATCCTAGATTCGATCTATATATTAGAGGGTAACACCGGTTAGGTTTGGTTTAGGTCTGGTATTTGCCATCATCTGGCTCATACTTTCGGATATTTCGCATACTTGTTGGCCAGATCCTGGGCGTTTTCTGGTATGGATCACGTAGTAATGTGGTACCACAATGAAACAGCGGGTTAAACCAGGATTCAATCTATATTTTAGAGCATAACACCGGTTAGGTCAGGGTTAGGTTTGGTATTTTCCATCATCTGGCTCATACTTTCGCATTTTTCGCATACTTTTTGGCCAGATCCTGGGCGTTTTCTGGGTTGGATCACGCAGTAGTGTGATGCCACACTGAAACAGTGAATTAATCCTGGATTCGATCTATATATTAGAGGGTAACACCGGTTAGGTTTGGATTTGGTCTGGTATTTGATATTACCTGGCCCATACTTTCGCATATTTCGTATAAATGTTGGCCAGATCCTGGGCTTTTTCTGGTTTGGATCACTTAGTAATAAGGTACCACACTGAAACAGTGAGTTAATCCTAGATTCGATCTATATATTAGAGGGTAACACCGGTTAGGTTTGGTTTAGGTCTGGTATTTGCCATCATCTGGCTCAAACTTTCGCCTTTTTCACCTACTTGTTGGCCTGTTCCTGGGCGTTTTCTGGGTTGGATCACGTAGTAATGTGGTACCACACTGAAACAGTGAGTTAATCCTGGATTCGTTCTATATATTAGAGGGTAACACCGGTTAGGTTTGGATTTGGTCTGGTATTTGATATTACCTGGCCCATACTTTCGCATATTTCGTATAAATGTTGGCCAGATCCTGGGCTTTTTCTGGTTTGGATCACTTAGTAATAAGGTACCACACTGAAACAGTGAGTTAATCCTAGATTCGATCTATATATTAGAGGGTAACACCGGTTAGGTTTGGGTTAGGTCTGGTATTTGCCATCATCTGGCTCATACTTTCGCATTTTTCGCATACTTGTTGGCCTGATCCTGGGCGTTTTCTTGGTTGGATCACGTAGTAATGTGGTACCATACTGAAACAGTGAGTTAATCCTAGATTCGATCTATATATTAGAGGGTAACACCGGTTAGGTTTGGGTTAGGTCTGGTATTTGCCATCATCTGGCTCAAACTTTCGCCTTTTTCACCTACTTGTTGGCCTGATCCTGGGCGTTTTCTGGGTTGGATCACGTAGTAATGTGGTACCACACTGAAACAGTGAGTTAATCCTGGATTCAATCTATATTTTAGAGGATAACACAGGTTAGGTCAGGGTTAGGTCTGGTATTTTCCATCATCTGGCTCATACTTTCGCATTTTTCGCATACTTGTTGGCCAGATTCTGGGCGTTTTCTGGTTTGGGTCGTGTAGTAGTGTGGTACTACACTGAAACAGTGAGTTAAACCTGGATTCGATCTATATATTAGAGGGTAACACTGGTTAGGTCAGGGTTAGGTCTGGTATTTGCCATCATCTGGCTCAAACTTTCGCTTTTTTCGCATACTTGTTGGCTAGATCCTGGGCGTTTTCTGGTTTGTGTCACGTAGTAATGTGGTGCCACTCTGCAACAGTGAGTTAAACCTGGATTCAATCTATATTTTAGAGGATAACCCCGGTTAGGTCAGGGTTAGGTCTGGTATTTGCCATCATCCGACTCATACTTTCGCATTTTTCGCATACTTGTTGGCCAGATTCTGGGCGTTTTCTGTTTGGATCACGTAGTAATGTAGAACCACTCTGAAACAGTAGGTTAAACCTGGATTCAATCTATATTTTAGAGGATAACACCGGTTAGGTTTGGGTTAGGTCTGGTATTTGATATTACCTGGCCCATACTTTCGCATATTTCGTATAAATGTTGGCCAGATCCTGGGCTTTTTCTGGCTTGGATCACGTAGTAACGTGGTGCCACTCTGCAACAGTGAGTTAAACCTGGATTCAATCTATATTTTAGAGGATAACACCGGTTAGGTCAGGGTTAGGTCTGGTATTTGCCATCATCCGACTCATACTTTCGCATTTTTCGCATACTTGTTGGCCAGATCCTGGGCGTTTTCTGTTTGGATCACGTAGTAATGTAGAACCACTCTGCAACAGTGAGTTAAACCGGGATTCAATCTATATTTTAGAGGATAACACCGGTTAGGTTTGGGTTAGGTCTGGTATTTGCCATCATCTGGCGCATACTTTCGCATTTTTAGCATACTTGTTGGCCAGATCCTGGGCGTTTTCTGGGTTGGATCAGGTAGTAGTGTGGTACCGCACTGAAACAGTGAATTAATCCTGGATTCGATCTATATTTTAGAGGGTAACACCGGTTAGGTCAGGGTTAGGTCTTGTATTTGCCATCGTCTGCCTCATACTTTCACATTTTTCGCATACTTGTTGGCCTGATCCTGGGCGTTTTCTGGGTTGGATCACGTAGTAATGTGGTACCACACTGAAACAGTTGGTTAAACTAGGGTTCAATCTATATTTTAGAGGATAACACCGGTTAGGTCTGGGTCAGGTCTGGGATTCGCCATCATCTCGCTCATACTTTCACCTCATTCGCATAATTGTTGGCCAAATGCTGGCTTTTTCTGGTTTGGATCAGGTAGTAGTGTGGTACCGCACTGAAACAGTGAATTAATCCTGGATTCGATCTATATTTTAGAGGGTAACACCGGTTAGGCCAGGGATAGGTCTGGTATTTGCCATCATCTCGCTCATACTTTCGCATTTATCGCATACTTGTTGGCCAGATCCTGGGCGTTTTCTGGTTTTGATCACGTAGTATTGTGGTACCACACTGCAACAGTGAGTGAAACCAGGATTCAATCTATATTTTAGAGGATAACACCGGTTAGGTCAGGGTTAGGTCTGGTATTTGCCATCATCCGGGTCATACTTTCGCATTTTTCGCATACTTGTTGGTCAGATCCTGGGCGTTTTCTGGGTTGGATCAGGTAGTAGTGTGGCACAGAACTGAAACAGTGAAGTAATCCTGGATTCGATCAATATATTAGAGGGTAACACCGGTTAGGTGTGGGTTAGGTCTGGTATTTGCCATCATCTGGCGCATACTTTCGCACTTTTCGCATACTTGTTGGCCAGATTCTGGGCGTTTTCTGGTTTGGGTCGTGTAGTAATGTGGTACCACAATGAAACAGCGGGTTAAACCGGGGTCCGATCAATTCTTTAGAGGATAACACCCGTTAGGTCTGGGTCAGGTCTGGGATTCGCCATCATCTCGCTAATACTTTCACCTTATTCGCATAATTGTTGGCCAAATGCTGGCTTTTTATGGTTTGGATCACGTAGTAATGTGGTACCACACTGAAACAGTGAGTTAACCCTGGATTCGATCTATATATTAGAGGGTAACACCGGTTAGGTCAGGGTTAGGTCTGGTATTTGCCATCATCTGGCTCATACTTTCGCCTTTTTCACCTACTTGTTGGCCTGATCCTGGGCGTTTTCTGGGTTGGATCACGTAGTAATGTGGTACCACACTGAAACAGTGGGTTAAACCAGGATTCAATCTATATTTTAGAGGATAACACCGGTTAGGTCAGGGTTAGGTCTGGTATTTTCCATCATCAGGCTCATACTTTCGCATTTTTCGCATACTTTTTGGCCAGATCCTGGGCGTATTCTGGGTTGGATCACGTAGTAGTGTGATGCCACACCGAAACAGTGAATTAATCCTAGATTCGATCTATATATTAGAGGGTAACACCGGTTAGGTTTGGGTTAGGTCTGGTATTTGCCATCATCTGACTCATACTTTCGCATTTTTCGCATACTTGTTGGCCAGATCCAGGCCGTTTTCTGGTTTGGATCACGTAGTAATGTGGTACCACACTGCCACATGAGTTAAACCTGGATTCCATCTATATTTTAGAGGATAACACCGGTTAGGTCAGGGTTAGGTCTGGTATTTGCCATCATCTGGCTCAAACTTTCGCCTTTTTCACCTACTTGTTGGCCTGATCCTGGGCGTTTTCTTGGTTGGATCACGTAGGAATGTGGTACCACACTGAAACAGTGAGTTAATCCTAGATTCAATCTATATTTTAGAGGATAACACCGGTTAGGTCAGGGTTAGGTCTGGTATTTGCCATCATCTGGCTCAAACTTTCGCCTTTTTCACCTACTTGTTGGCCTGTTCCTGTGCGTTTTCTGTGTTGGATCACGTAGTAATGTGGTACCACACTGAAACAGTGAGTTAATCCGGGATTCGATCTATATATTAGAGGGTAACACCGGTTAGGTTTGGATTTGGTCTGGTATTTGGTATTACCTGGCCCATACTTTCGCATATTTCGTATAAATGTTGGCCAGATCCTGGGCTTTTTCTGGTTTGGATCACTTAGTAATAAGGCACCACACTGAAACAGTGAGTTAATCCTAGATTCGATCTATATATTAGAGGGTAACACCGGTTAGGTTTGGGTTAGGTCTGGTATTTGCCATCATCTGGCGCATACTTTCGCATTTTTCGCATACTTGTTGGCCAGATCCTGGGCGTTATCTGGGTTGGATCAGGTAGTAGTGTGGTACCGCACTGAAACAGTTGGTTAAACCAGGATTCAATCTATATTTTAGAGGATAACACCGGTTAGGTTTGGGTTAGGTCTGGTATTTGATATTACCTGGCCCATACTTTCGCATATTTCGTATAAATGTTGGCCTGATCCTGGGCGTTTTCTGGGTTGGATCACGTAGTAATGTGGTACCACACTGAAACAGTTGGTTAAACCAGGATTCAATCTATATTTTACAGGATAACACCGGTTAGGTTTGGGTTAGGTCTGGTATTTGCCATCATCTGGCGCATACTTTCGCATTTTTCGCATACTTGTTGGCCTGTTCCTGGGCGTTTTCTGGGTTGGATCACGTAGTAATGTGGTACCACACTGAAACAGTGAGTTAATGCTGGATTCAATCTATGTTTTAGAGGATAACACCGGTTAGGTCAGGGTTAGGTCTGGTATTTTCCATCATCTGGCTCATACTTTCGCATATTTCGCATACTTGTTGGCCTGATCCTGGGCGTTTTCTGGGTTGGATCACGTAGTAATGTGGTACCACACTGAAACAGTGAGTTAATCCTGGATTCAATCTATATTTTAGAGGATAACACCGGTTAGGTCAGGGTTAGGTCTGGTATTTTCCATCATCTGGCTCATACTTTCGCATTTTTCGCATACTTGTTGGCCTGTTCCTGGGCGTTTTCTGGGTTGGATCACGTAGTAATGTGGTACCACACTGAAAAAGTGAGTTAATCCTGGATTCGATCTATATATTAGAGGGTAACACCGGTTAGGTTTGGGTTAGGTCTGGTATTTGCCATCATCTGGCGCATACTTTCGCATTTTTCGCATACTTGTTGGCCAGATTCTGGGCGTTTTCAGGTTTGGGTCGTGTAGTAGTGTGGTGCCACACTGCATCAGTGAGTTAAACCTGGATTCAATCTATATTTTAGAGGATCACACCGGTTAGGTCAGGGTTAGGTCTGGTATTTGCCATCATCTGGCCCATACTTTCGCATTTTTCGCATACTTGTTGGCCAGATCCTGGGCGTTTTCTGGTATGGATCACGTAGTAATGTGGTACCACAATGAAACAGCGGGTTAAACCAGGATTCAATCTATATTTTAGAGGATAACACCGGTTAGGTCAGGGTTAGGTCTGGTATTTGCCATCATCTGGCTCAAACTTTCGCCTTTTTCACCTACCTGTTGGCCGGTTCCTGGGCGTTTTCTGGGTTGGATCACGTAGTAATGTGGTACCACACTGAAACAGTGAGTTAATCCTGGATTCGATCTATATATTAGAGGGTAACACCGGTTAGGTTTGGATTTGGTCTGGTATTTGATATTACCTGGCCCATACTTTCGCATATTTCGTATAAATGTTGGCCAGATCCTGGGCGTTTTCTGTTTGGATCACGTAGTAATGTAGAACCACTCTGAAACAGTAGGTTAAACCTGGATTCAATCTATATTTTAGAGGATAACACCGGTTAGGTTTGGGTTAGGTCTGGTATTTGATATTACCTGGCCCATACTTTCGCATATTTCGTATAAATGTTGGCCAGATCCTGGGCTTTTTCTGGCTTGGATCACGTAGTAACGTGGTGCCACTCTGCAACAGTGAGTTAAACCTGGATTCAATCTATATTTTAGAGGATAACACCGGTTAGGTTTGGGTTAGGTCTGGTATTTGATATTACCTGGCCCATACTTTCGCATATTTCGTATAAATGTTGGCCTGATCCTGGGCTTTTTCTGGTATGGATCACGTAGTAATGTGGTACCACAATGAAACAGCGGGTTAAACCGGGGTCCGATCAATTCTTTAGAGGATAACACCGGTTAGGTCTGGGTCAGGTCTGGGATTCGCCATCATCTCGCTCATACTTTCACCTTTTTCACATAATCGTTGGCCAAATGCTGGCGTTCTCTGGGATGGATCAGGTAGTAGTGTGGTACCGCACTGAAACAGTGAAGTAATCCTGGGTTCGATCTATATATTAGAGGGTAACACCGGTTAAGTTTGGGGTAGGTCTGGTATTTGCCATCATCTGTCTCAAACTTTCGCATTTTTCGCATACTTGTAGGCCAGATCCTGGGCGTTTTCTGTTTGGATCACGTAGTAATGTAGAACCACTCTGAAACAGTGAGTTAAACCTGGATTCAATCTATATTTTAGAGGATAACACCGGTTAGGTCAGGGTTAGGTCTGGTATTTGCCATCATCTGGCTCATACTTTCGCATTTTTCGCATACTTGTTGGCCAGATCCTGGGCGTTTTCTGGTTTTGATCACGTAGTAATGTGGTACCACACTGCAACAGTGAGTTAAACCTGGATTCAATCTATATTTTACAGGATAACACCGGTTAGGTCAGGGTTAGGTCTGGTATTTGCCATCATCTGGCTCAAACTTTCGCCTTTTTCGCATACATGTTGGCCAGATCCTGGGCGTTTTCTGTTTGGATCACGTAGTAATGTAGAACCACTCTGAAACAGTGAGTTAAACCTGGATTCAATCTATATTTTAGTGGATAACACCGGTTAGGTTTGGGTTAGGTCTGGTATTTGCCATCATCTGGCTCATACTTTCGCATTTTTCGCATACTTGTTGGCCAGATCCTGGGCGTTTTCTGGTTTTGATCACGTAGTAATGTGGTACCACACTGCAACAGTGAGTTAAACCTGGATTCAATCTATATTTTAGAGGATAACACCGGGTAGGTCAGGGTTAGGTCTGGTATTTGCCATCATCTGGCTCAAACTTTCGCCTTTTTCGCATACATGTTGGCCAGATCCTGGGCGTTTTCTGTTTGGATCACGTAGTAATGTAGAACCACTCTGAAACAGTGAGTTAAACCTGGATTCAATCTATATTTTAGAGGATAACACCGGTTAGGTTTGGGTTAGGTCTGGTATTTGCCATCATCTGGCTCATACTTTCGCATTTTTCGCATACTTGTTGGCCAGATCCTGGGCGTTTTCTGGTTTTGATCACGTAGTAATGTGGTACCACACTGCAACAGTGAGTTAAACCTGGATTCAATCTATATTTTAGAGGATAACACCGGTTAGGTCAGGGTTAGGTCTGGTATTTGCCATCATCTGGCGCATACTTTCGCATTTTTCGCATACTTGTTGGCCAGATCCTGGGCGTTTTCTGGGTTGGATCAGGTAGTAGTGTGGTACCGCACTGAAACAGTGAATTAATCCTGGATTCGATCTTTTTTTTAGAGGGTAACACCGGTTAGGTCAGGGTTAGGTCTTGTATTTGCCATCGTCTGCCTCATACTTTCGCCTTTTTCACCTACTTGTTGGCCTGATCCTGGGCGTTTTCTTGGCTGGATCACGTAGTAATGTGGTACCACACTGCAACAGTGAGTTAAACCTGGATTCAATCTATATTTTAGAGGCTAACACCGGTTAGGTCAGGGTTAGGTCTGGTATTTGCCATCATCTGGCGCATACTTTCGCATTTTTCGCATACTTGTTGGCCAGATCCTGGGCGTTTTCTGGTTTGGATCACGTAGTAATGTGGTACCACACTGAAACAGTGAGCTAATCCTGGATTCGATCTATATATTAGAGGGTAACACCGGTTAAGTTTGGGTTAGGTCTGGTATTTGCCATCATCTGGCACATACTTTCGCATTTTTCGCATACTTGTTGGCCAGATCCCGGGCGTTATCTGGTTTGGGGCACGTAGTAATGTGGTACCACACTGCAACAGTGAGTTAAACCTGGATTCTATCTATATTTTAGAGGATAACACCGGTTACGTCAGGGTTAGGTCTGGTACTTGCCATCGTCTGGCTCATACTTTCACCTTTTATCACTTACTTGTTGGCCTGATTCTGGGCGTTTTCTGGGTTGGATCGCGTAGTAATGTGATAGCACACTGAAACAGTGGGTTAAACCAGGGTTCAATCTATATTTTAGAGGATAACACCGGTTAGGTCAGGGTTAGGTCTGGTATTTGCCATCATCCGGCTCATTCTTTCGCATTATTCGCATACTTTTTGGCCAGATCCTGGGCGTTTTCTGGGTTGGATCACGTACTAGTGTGATGCCACACTGAAACAGTGAATTAATCCTGGATTCGATCTATATATTAGAGGGTAACACCGGTTAGGTCAGGGTTAGGTCTGGTATTTGCTATCATCTGGCTCATTCTTTCACATTATTCGCATACTTTTTGGCCAGATCCTGGGCGTTTTCTGGGTTGGATCACGTAGTAGTGTGATGCCACACTGAAACAGTGAATTAATCCTGGATTCGATCTATATATTAGAAGGGTAACACCGGTTAGGTCAGGGATAGGTCTGGTATTTGCCATCGTCTGGCTCATACTTTCGCATTATTCGCATACTTTTTGGCCAGATCCTGGGCGTTTTCTGGGTTGGATCACGTACTAGTGTGATGCCACACTGAAACAGTGAATTAATCCTGGATTCGATCTATATATTAGAGGGTAACACCGGTTAGGTCAGGGTTAGGTCTGGTATTTGCCATCATCTGGCTCATACTTTCGCATTATTCGCATACTTTTTGGCCAGATCCCGGGCGTTATCTGGTTTGGGGCACGTAGTAATGTGGTACCACACTGCAACAGTGAGTTAAACCTGGATTCTATCTATATTTTAGAGGATAACACCGGTTACGTCAGGGTTAGGTCTGGTACTTGCCATCGTCTGGCTCATACTTTCACCTTTTATCACTTACTTGTTGGCCTGATTCTGGGCGTTTTCTGGGTTGGATCGCGTAGTAATGTGATAGCACACTGAAACAGTGGGTTAAACCAGGGTTCAATCTATATTTTAGAGGATAACACCGGTTAGGTCAGGGTTAGGTCTGGTATTTGCCATCATCCGGCTCATTCTTTCGCATTATTCGCATACTTTTTGGCCAGATCCTGGGCGTTTTCTGGGTTGGATCACGTACTAGTGTGATGCCACACTGAAACAGTGAATTAATCCTGGATTCGATCTATATATTAGAGGGTAACACCGGTTAGGTCAGGGTTAGGTCTGGTATTTGCTATCATCTGGCTCATTCTTTCACATTATTCGCATACTTTTTGGCCAGATCCTGGGCGTTTTCTGGGTTGGATCACGTAGTAGTGTGATGCCACACTGAAACAGTGAATTAATCCTGGATTCGATCTATATATTAGAGGGTGACACCGGTTAGGTTTGGGTTAGGTCTGGTATTTGCCATCATCTGGCCCATACTTTCTCATTTTTCGCATACTTGTTTGCCAGATCCTGGGCGTTCTCTGGTTTGGATAACGTAGTAATATGGTACCACACTGAAACAGTGAGTTAATCCTGGATTCAAACTATATTTTAGAGGATAACAGCGGCTAGGTCAGGGTTAGGTCTGGTATTTGCCATCATCTGGCTCATACTTTCACATTTTTCGCATACCTGTTGGCCAGATCCTGGGCGTCTTCTTGGTTGGATCAAGTAGTGGTGTGGTACCGCACTGAAACAGTGAAGTAATCCTGGATTCGATCTATAGATTAGAGGGTGACACCGGTTAGGTTTGGGTTAGGTCTGGTATTTGCCATCATCAGACTCATACTTTCGCATTTTTCGCATACTTGTTGGCCAGATCCTGGGCGTTTTCTGGGTTGGATCAGGTAGTAGTGTGGTACCGCACTGAAACAGTGAAGTAATCCTGGATTCGATCTATATATTAGAGGGTGACACCGGTTAGGTTTGGGTTAGGTCTGGTATTTGCCATCATCTGACTCATGCTTTCGCATTTTTCGCATAATTGTGTGCCAGATCCTGGGCGTTTTCTGGTTTCCAACACGTAGTTATGTGGTAACACACTGATACAGTGACTTAAGCCTGGATTCGATCTATATATTAGGGGGTAACACCGGTTAGGTTTGGGTTAGATCTGGTATTTGCCATCATCTGGCTCATAGTTTCGCATTTTTCGCATACTTGTTGGCCAGATCCAGGGCGTTTTCTGGTTTGGAACACGTAGTAATGTGGTACCACACTGCAACAGTGAGTTAATCCTGGATTCGATCTATACTTTAGTGGATAACACCGGTTAGGTCAGGGTTAGGTCTGGTATTTGCCATCATCTGGCTCATAGTTTCGCATTTTTCGCATACTTGTTGGCCAGATCCAGGGCGTTTTCTGGTTTGGATCACGTAGTAATGTGGTACCACACTGCAACAGTGAGTTAATCCTGGATTCGATCTATATATTAGAGGGTAACACCGGTTAGGTTTGGGTTAGATCTGGTATTTGCCATCATCTGGCTCATAGTTTCGCATTTTTCGCATACTTGTTGGCCAGATCCAGGGCGTTTTCTGGTTTGGATCACGTAGTAATGTGGTACCACACTGCAACAGTGAGTTAATCCTGGATTCGATCTATATATTAGAGGGTAACACCGGTTAGGTTTGGGTTAGATCTGGTATTTGCCATCATCGGGCTCATACTTTCGCATTTTTCGCATACTTGTTGGCCAGATCCAGGGCGTTTTCTGGTTTGGATCACGTAGTAATGTGGTACCACACTGCAACAGTGAGTTAATCCTGGATTCGATCTATATATTAGAGGGTAACACCGGTTAGGTTTGGGTTAGATCTGGTATTTGCCATCATCTGGCTCGTAGTTTCGCATTTTTCGCATACTTGTTGGCCAGATCCAGGGCGTTTTCTGGTTTGGATCACGTAGTAATGTGGTACCACACTGCAACAGTGAGTTAATCCTGGATTCGATCTATATATTAGAGGGTAACACCGGTTAGGTCAGGGTTAGGTCTGGTATTTGCCATCATCTGGCTCATACTTTCGCATTTTTCGCATACTTGTTGGCCAGATCCTGGGCGTTTTCGGGCTTGGATCACGTAGTAATGAGGTACCACACTGAAACAGTGAGTTAATCCTGGATTCGATCTATATATTAGAGGGTAACACCGGTTAGGTCAGGGTTTGGTGTGGTATTTGCCATCATCTGGCTCATACTTTCGCATTTATCGCATACTTGTTGGCCAGATCCAGGGCGTTTTCAGGTTTGGATCATGTAGTAATGTGGAACCACACTGCCACATGGGTTAAACCTGGATTCGATGTATATTTTAGTGGATACCACCGGTTAGGTCAGGGTTAGGTCTGGTATTTGCCATAATCTGACTCATAGTTTCGCATTTTTCGCATACTTGTTGGCCAGATCCTGGGCGTTTTCTGGCGTGGATCACATACTAATGTGGTATCACACTGCAACAGTGAGTTAAACCTGGATACAATCTATATTTTCGAGGATAACACCGGTTAGGTCAGGGTTAGGTCTGGTATTTGCCATCATCTGGCACATAGTTTCGCATTTTTCGCATACTTGTTGGCCAGATCCTGGGCGTTTTCTGATTTGGATCACGTAGTAATGTGGTTCCGCACTGCAACAGTGAGTTAAACCTGGATACAATCTATATTTTCGAGGATAACACCGGTTAGGTCAGGGTTAGGTCTGGTATTTGCCATCATCTGGCTCATACTTTCGCATTTTTCGCATACTTGTTGGCCAGCTCCTGGGCGTTTTCTGGTTTGGATCACGTAGTAATGTGGAACCACACTGCCACATGGGTTAAACCTAGATTCGATCTATATTTTAGAGGATAACACCGGTTAGGTCAGGGTTATGTCTGGTATTTGCCATCATCTGGCCCATACTCTCGCATTTTTCGCATACTTGTTGGCCAGATCCTGGGCGTTTTCTGATTTGGATCACGTAGTAATGTGGTTCCGCACTGCAACAGTGAGTTAAACCTGGATACAATCTATATTTTAGAGGATAAACCCGGTTAGGTCACGGATAGGTCTGGTAATTGCCATCATCTGGCTCATCCTTTCGCATTTTTCGCATACTTGTTCGCCAGCTCCTGGGCGTTTTCTGGTTTGGATCACGTAGTAATGTGGTATCACACTGCAACAGTGAGTTAAACCTGGATACAATCTATATTTTAGAGGATAAACCCGGTTAGGTCACGGATAGGTCTGGTAATTGCCATCATCTGCCTCATACTTTCGCATGTTTCGCATACTTGTTGGACAGATCCAGGGCGTTTTCTGGTTTGGGTCACGTAGTAATGTGGTACCACACTGAAACTGTGAGTTAATCCTGGATTCGATCTATATATTAGAGGGTAACACCGGTTAGGTCAGGGTTAGGTCTGGTATTTGCCATCCTCTGTCTCATACTTTCGCATTTTTCACCTACTTGTTGGCCAGATACAGGGCGCTTTCTGGGTTGAATCACGTAGTAATGTGGCACCACACTCAAACAGTGACTTAAACCTGAAATCAATCTATAATTTAGAGGATAACACCGGTTAGGTCAGGGTTAGGTCTGGTATTTGCCATCGTCTGCCTCATACTTTCGCATGTTTCGCATACTTGTTGGCCAGATCCCGGGCGTTTTCTGGTTTGGATCGCGTAGTAATGTGGAACCACACTGCCACATGGGTTAAACCTGGATTCGATCTATATTTTAGTGGATAACACCGGTTAGGTCAGGGTTATGTCTGGTATTTGCCACCATCTGGCTCATACTCACGCATTTTTCGCATACTTGTTGGCCAGCTCCTGGGCGTTTTCTGGTTTGGATCACGTAGTAATGTGGCATCACACTGCAACAGTGAGTTAAACCTGGATACAATCTATATTTTAGAGGATAAACTCGGTTAGGTCACGGATAGGTCTGGTAATTGCCATCATCTGGCTCATCCTTTCGCATTTTTCGCATACTTGTTGGCCAGATACTGGGCGTTTTCTGGTTTGGATCACGTAGTAATGTAGAACCACTCTGAAACTGTGAGTTAAACCTGGATTCAATCTATATTTTAGAGGATAACACCGGTTAGGTCAGGGTTAGGTCTGGTATTTGCCATCATCTGGCTCATATTTTCGCATTTTTCGCATACTTGTTGGCCAGCTCCTGGGCGTTTTCTGGTTTGGATCACGTAGTAATGTGGTATCACACTGCAACAGTGAGTTAAACCTGGATACAATCTATATTTTAGAGGATAAACCCGGTTAGGTCACGGATAGGTCTGGTAATTGCCATCATCTGGCTCATCCTTTCGCATTTTTCGCATACTTGTTGGCCAGCTCCAGGGCGTTTTCTGGTTTGGATTACGTAGTAATGTGGTGTCACACTGCAACAGTGAGTTAAACCTGGATACAATCTATATTTTAGAGGATAAACCCGGTTAGGTCGCGGATAGGTCTGGTAATTGCCATTATCTGGCTCATCCTTTCGCATTTTTTGCATACTTGTTGGCCAGCTCCAGGGCGTTTTCTGGTTTAGATCACGTAGTAATGTGGTATCACACTGCAACAGTGAGTTAAACCTGGATACAATCTATATTTTAGAGGATAAACTCGGTTAGGCCACGGATAGGTCTGGTAATTGCCATCATCTGGCTCATCCTTTCGCATTTTTCGCATACTTGTTGGCCAGATCCTGGGCGTTTTCTGGTTTGGATCACGTAGTAATGTAGAACCACTCTGAAACTGTGAGTTAAACCTGGATTCAATCTATATTTTAGAGGATAACACCGGTTAGGTCAGGGGTAGGTCTGACATTTGCCATCATCCGGCTCATACTTTCGCATATTTCGCGAACTTGTTGGCCAGATCCAGGGCGTTTTCTGGTTTGGATCACGTAGTAATGTGGTACCACACTGCAACAGTGAGTTAATCCTGGATTCGATCTATATATTAGAGGATAACACCGGTTTGGTCAGGGATAGGTCTGGTATTTGCCATCATCTGGCTCTTACTTTCGCATTTTTCGCATACTTGTTGGCCAGCTCCTGGGCGTTTTCTGGTTTGGATCACGTAGTAATGTGGTATCACACTGCAGCAGTGAGTTAAACCTGGATACAATCTATATTTTAGAGGATAAACCCGGTCAGGTCACGGATAGGTCTGGTAATTGCCATCATCTGGCTCATCCTTTCGCATTTTTCGCATACTTGTTGGCCAGATCCTGGGCGTTTTCTGGTTTGGATCACGTAGTGATGTAGAACCACTCTGAAACTGTGAGTTAAACCTGGATTCAATCTATATTTTAGAGGATAACACCGGTTAGGTCAGGGTTAGGTCTGGTATTTGCCATCATCTGGCTCATACTTTCGCATTTTTCGCATACTTGTTGGCCAGCTCCTGGGCGTTTTCTGGTTTGGATCACGTAGTAATGTAGAACCACTCTGAAACTGTGAGTTAAACCTGGATTCAATCTATATTTTAGAGGATAACACCGGTTAGGTCAGGGTTAGGTCTGGTATTTGCCATCATCTGGCTAATATTTTCGCACTTTTGGCATACTTGTTGGCCAGATCCTGGGCGTTTTCTGGTTTGGATCACGTAGTAATGTGTTTCCACACTGCAACAGTGAATTAATCCTGGATTCAATCTATATTTTAGAGGATAACAACGGTTAGGTTAGGGTTAGGTCTGGTGTTTGCAATCATCTGGCTAATATTTTCGCATTTTTCGCATACTTGATGGCCAGATCCTGGGCGTTTTCTGGGTTGGATGAGGTAGTAGTGTGGTACCGCACTGAAACAGTGAAGTAATCCTGGATTCGATGTAATATTACAGGGTAACACCGGTTAGGTTAGGGTTAGGTCTGGTATTTGCCATTATCTGTCTCACACTCTCGCATTTTTCGCATACTTGTTGGCCAGGTCCTGGGCGTTTTCTGGTTTGGATCACGTAGTAATGTAGAACCACTCTGAAACAGTGACTTAAACCTGGATTCAATCTATATTTTAGAGGATAACACCGGTTAGGTCAGGGTTAGGTCTGGTATTTGCCATCATCTGGCTTATATTTTCGCACTTTTCGCATACTTGTTGGCCAGATCCTGGGCGTTTCCTGGGTTGGATCAGGTAGTAGTGTGGTACCGCACTGAAACAGTGAAGTAATCCTGGATTCAATCTATATATTAGAGGATAACACCGGTTAGGTCAGGGATTGGTCTGGTATTTGCCATCGTCTGCCTCATACTTTCGCATGTTTCGCATACTTGTTGGCCAGATCCAGGGCGTTTTCTGGTTTGGGTCACGTAGTAATGTGGTACCACACTGAAACTGTGAGTTAATCCTGGATTCGATCTATATATTAGAGGGTAACACCGGTTAGGTCAGGGTTAGGTCTGGTATTTGCCATCCTCTGTCTCATACTTTCGCATTTTTCACCTACTTGTTGGCCAGATACTGGGCGCTTTCTGGGTTGAATCACGTAGTAATGTGGCACCACACTCGAACAGTGACTTAAACCTGGATTCAATCTATAATTTAGAGGATAACACCGGTTAGGTCAGGGTTAGGTCTGGTATTTGCCATCGTCTGCCTCATACTTTCGCATGTTTCGCATACTTGTTGGCCAGATCCCGGGCGTTTTCTGGTTTGGATCACGTAGTAATGTGGTACCACACTGAAACAGTGAAGTAATCCTGGATTCAATCTATATATTAGAGGATAACACCGGTTAGGTCAGGGATTGGTCTGGTATTTGCCATCGTCTGCCTCATACTTTCGCATGTTTCGCATACTTGTTGGCCAGATCCAGGGCGTTTTCTGGTTTGGATCACGTAGTAATGTGGTACCACACTGAAGCAGTGAGTTAATCCTGGATTCGATCTATATATTAGAGGGTAACACCGGCTAGGTCAGGGTTAGGACTGGTATTTGCCTTCATCTGGTTCATAGTTACGCATTTTTCGGAAACTTGTTGGCCAGATCCTGGGCGTTTTCTGGATTGGATCACATAGTAATGTGGTATCACACTGAAACAGTGAGTTAATCCTGGATTCAATCTATATATTAGAGGATGAAACCGGTTAGGTCAGGGTTAGGTCTGGTATTTGCCACCATCTGGCTCATACTTTCGCATTTTTCGCAAACTTGTTGGCCAGATCCTGGGCGTATTCTGGATTGGATCACGTAGTAATGTGGTTCCACACTGCAACAGTGAGTTAAACCTGGATGCAATATATACTTTAGAGGATAACACCGGTTAGGTCAGGGTTAGGTCTGGTATTTGCCTACATCTGGCTCATAGTTTCGCATTTTTCGCATACTTGTTGTCCAGATCCTGGGCGTTTTCTGGATTGGATCACATAGTAATGTGGTATCACACTGAAACAGTGAGGTAATCTTGGATTCAATCTATATATTAGAGGGTAACACCGGTTAGGTTTGGGTTAGGTCTGGTATTTGCCATCATCTGGCTCATATTTTCGCATTTTTCGCATACTTGTTGGCCAGATCCTGGGCGTGTTCAGGTTTGGATCACGTAGTAATGTAGAACCACTCTGAAACAGTGAGTTAAACCTGGATTCAATCTATATTTTAGAGGATAACACCGGTTAGGTCAGGGTTAGGTCTGTTATTTGCCATCGTCTGCCTCATACTTTCGCATTTTTCGCATACTTGTTGGCCAGATCCAGGGCGTTTTCTGGTTTTGGATCATATAGTAATGTGGTACCACACTGAAACTGTGGGTTAAACCTGGATTCGATCTATATTTTAGAGGATAACACCGGTTAGGTCAGGGTTAGGTCTGGTATTTGCCATCATCTGGCTCATAGTTTCGCATTTTTCGCATACTTGATGGCCAGAACCAGGGCGTTTTCTGGTTTGGATCATATAGTAATGTGGTATCACACTGAAACAGTGAGTTAAACCTGGATACAATCTATATTTTAGAGGATAAACCCGGTTAGGTCACGGATAGGTCTGGTAATTGCCATCATCTGGCTCATCCTTTCGCATTTTTCGCATACTTGTTGGCCAGATCCTGGGCGTTTTCTGGTTTGGATCACGTAGTAATGTAGAACCACTCTGAAACTGTGAGTTAAACCTGGATACAATCTATATTTTAGAGGATAAACCCGGTTAGGTCACGGATAGGTCTGGTAATTGCCATCATCTGGCTCATCCTTTCGCATTTTTCGCAAACTTGTTGGCCAGATCCTGGGCGTTTTCTGGCTTGGATCACATACTAATGTGGTTCCGCACTGCAACAGTGAGTTAAACCTGGATACAATCTATATTTTAGTGGATAACACCAGTTAGGTCAGGGTTAGGTCTGGTATTTGCCATCATCCGGCTCATACTTTCGCATATTTCGCGAACTTGTTGGCCGGATCCTGGGCGTTTTCCGGTTTGTATCACGCAGTAATGTGGTACCACACTGCAACAGTGAGTTAATCCTTGATTCGATCTATATTTTAGAGGATAACCTCGGTTAGGTCAGGGTTAGGTCTGGTATTTGCCATCATCTGGCTCATACTTTCGCATTTTTCGCATACTTGTTGGCCAGCTCCTGGGCGTGTTCTGGTTTGGATCACGTAGTAATGTGGTATCACACTGCAACAGTGAGATAAACATGGATACAATCTATATTTTAGAGGATAAACCCGGTTAGGTCACGGATAGGTCTGGTAATTGCCATCATCTGGCTCATCCTTTCGTATTTTTCGCATACTTGTTGGCCAGCTCCCGGGCGTTTTCTGGTTTGGATCACGTAGTAATGTGGTATCACACTGCAACAGTGAGTTAAACCTGGATACAATCTATATTTTAGAGGATAAACCCGGTTAGGTCACGGATAGGTCTGGTAATTGCCATCATCTGGCTCATCCTTTCACATTTTTCGCATACTTGTTGGCCAGATCCTGGGCGTTTTCTGGTTTGGATCACGTAGTAATGTAGAACCACTCTGAAACTGTGAGTTAAACCTGGATTCAATCTATATTTTAGAGGATAACACCGGTTAGGTCAGGGTTAGGTCTGGTATTTGCCATCATCTGGCTCATACTTCCGCATTTTTCGCATACATGTTGGCTAGCTCCTGGGCGTTTTCTGGTTTGGATCACGTAGTAATGATGTTCCACACTGCAAGAGTGAGTTAAACCTGGATACAATCTATATTTTAGTGGATAACACCGGTTAGGTCAGGGTTAGGTGTGGTATTTGCCATCATCTGGCTCATAGTTTCGCATTTTTCGCATACTTGTTGGCCAGATCCAGGGCGTTTTCTGGCTTGGATCACGTAGTAATGTAGAACCACTCTGAAACAGTGACTTAAACCTGGATTCAATCTATATTTTAGAGGATAACACCGGTTAGGTCAGGGTTAGGTCTGGTATTTGCCATCATCTGGCTCACACGCTCGCATTTTTCGCATACTTGTTGGCCAGGTCCTGGGCGTTTTCTGGTTTGGATCACGTAGTAATGTAGAACCACTCTGAAACAGTGACTTAAACCTGGATTCAATCTATATTTTAGAGGATAACACCGGTTAGGTCAGGGTTAGGTCTGGTATTTGCCATCATCTGGCTAATATTTTCGCACTTTTCGCATACTTGTTGGCCAGATCCTCGGCGTTTCCTGGGTTGGATCAGGTAGTAGTGTGGTACCGCACTGAAACTGTGAGTTAATCCTGGATTCGATCTATATATTAGAGGGTAACACCGGTTAGGTCAGGGTTAGGTCTGGTATTTGCCATCGTCTGCCACATACTTTCGCATGTTTCGCATACTTGTTGGCCAGATACTGGGCGCTTTCTGGGTTGAATCACGCAGTAATGTGGCACCACACTCAAACAGTGACATAAACCTGGATTCAACCTATAATTTAGAGGATAACACCGGTTAGGTCGGGGTTAGGTCTGGCATTTGCCATCGTCTGCCTCATACTTTCGCATGTTTCGCATACTTGTTGGCCAGATCCAGGGCGTTTTCTGCTTTGGATCACGTAGTAATGTGGTACCACACTGCAACAGTGTGTTAATCCTGGATTCAATCTATATATTAGAGGATAACACCGGTTAGGTCAGGGTTAGGTCTGGTATTTGCCATCATCTGGCTAATATTTTCGCACTTTTCGCATACTTGTTGGCCAGATCCTCGGCGTTTCCTGGGTTGGATCAGGTAGTAGTGTGGTACCGCACTGAAACTGTGAGTTAATCCTGGATTCGATCTATATATTAGAGGGTAACACCGGTTAGGTCAGGGTTAGGTCTGGTATTTGCCATCGTCTGCCACATACTTTCGCATGTTTCGCATACTTGTTGGCCAGATACTGGGCGCTTTCTGGGTTGAATCACGCAGTAATGTGGCACCACACTCAAACAGTGACATAAACCTGGATTCAACCTATAATTTAGAGGATAACACCGGTTAGGTCGGGGTTAGGTCTGGCATTTGCCATCGTCTGCCTCATACTTTCGCATGTTTCGCATACTTGTTGGCCAGATCCAGGGCGTTTTCTGCTTTGGATCACGTAGTAATGTGGTACCACACTGCAACAGTGTGTTAATCCTGGATTCAATCTATATATTAGAGGATAACACCGGTTAGGTCAGGGTTAGGTCTGGTATTTGCCATCGTCTGCCACATACTTTCGCATGTTTCGCATACTTGTTGGCCAGATCCAGGGCGTTTTCTGGATTGGATCACATAGTAATGTGGTATCACACTGAAACAGTGAGGTAATCTTGGATTCAATCTATATATTAGAGGGTAACACCGGTTAGGTTTGGGTTAGGTCTGGTATTTGCCCTCATCTGTCTCTTACTTTCGCATTTATCGCATACTCGTTTGCCAGCTCCTGGGCGTTTTCTGGTTTGGATCACGTAGTAATGTGGTACCACACTGCAACAGTGAGTTAATCCTGGATTCGATCTATACTTTAGTGGATAACACCGGTTAGGTCAGGGTTAGGTCTGGTATTTGCCATCGTCTGCCTCATACTTTCGCATTTTTCGCATACTTGTTGGCCAGATCCTGGGCGTTTTCTGGTTTGGATCACGTAGTAATGTGGTACCACACTGAAACAGTGAGTTAATCCTTGATTCGATCTATATTTTAGAGGATAACCTCGGTTAGGTCAGGGTTAGGTCTGGTATTTGCCATCATCTGGCTCATACTTTCGCATTTTTCGCATACTTGTTGGCCAGCTCCTGGGCGTTTTCTGGTTTGGATCACGTAGTAATGTGGTATCACACTGCAACAGCGAGTTAAACCTGGATACAATCTATATTTTAGAGGATAAACCCGGTTAGGTCACGGATAGGTCTGGTAATTGCCATCATCTGGCTCATCCTTTCGCATTTTTCGCATACTTGTTGGCCAGCTCCTGGGCGTTTTCTGGTTTGGATCACGTAGTAATGTGGTATCACACTGCAACAGTGAGTTAAACCTGGACACAATCTATATTTTAGAGGATAAACCCGGTTAGGTCACCGATAGGTCTGGTAATTGCCATCACCTGGCTCATACTTTCGCATTTTTCGCATACTTGTTGGCCAGATCCAGGGCGTTTTCTGGTTTGGATCACGTAGTAATGTGGGACCACACTGCCACATGAGTTAAACCTGGATTCAATCTATATTTTAGTGGATAACACCGGTTAGGTCAGGGTTAGGTCTGGTATTTGCCATCATCTGGCTCATGGTTTCGCATTTTTCGCATACTTGTTGGCCAGATCCTGGTCGTTTTCTGGTTTGGATCACGTACTAATGTGGTTCCGCACTGCAACAGTGAGTTTATCTTGGATTCAATCTATATTTTAGAGGGTAACACCGGTTAGGTCAGGGTTAGGTCTGGTATTTGCCATCGTCTGCCTCATACTTTCGCATTTTTCGCATACTTGTTGGCCAGCTCCTGGGCGTTTTCTGGTTTGGATCACGTAGTAATGTGGTATCACACTGAAACAGTGAGTTAATCCTTGATTCGATCTATATTTTAGAGGATAACCTCGGTTAGGTCAGGGTTAGGTCTGGTATTTGCCATCATCTGGCTCATACTTTCGCATTTTTCGCATACTTGTTGGCCAGCTCCTGGGCGTTTTCTGGTTTGGACCACGTAGTAATGTGGTATCACACTGCAACAGCGAGTTAAACCTGGATACAATCTATATTTTAGAGGATAAACCCGGTTAGGTCACGGATAGGTCTGGTAATTGCCATCATCTGGCTCATCCTTTCGCATTTTTCGCATACTTGTTGGCCAGCTCCTGGGCGTTTTCTGGTTTGGATCACGTAGTAATGTGGTATCACACTGCAACAGTGAGTTAAACCTGGATACAATCTATATTTTAGAGGATAAACCCGGTTAGGTCACGGATAGGTCTGGTAATTGCCATCACCTGGCTCATACTTTCGCATTTTTCGCATACTTGTTGGCCAGATCCAGGGCGTTTTCTGGTTTGGATCACGTAGTAATGTGGGACCACACTGCCACATGAGTTAAACCTGGATTCAATCTATATTTTAGTGGATAACACCGGTTAGGTCAGGGTTAGGTCTGGTATTTGCCATCATCTGGCTCATGGTTTCGCATTTTTCGCATACTTGTTGGCCAGATCCTGGTCGTTTTCTGGTTTGGATCACGTACTAATGTGGTTCCGCACTGCAACAGTGAGTTTATCTTGGATTCAATCTATATTTTAGAGGGTAACACCGGTTAGGTCAGGGTTAGGTCTGGTATTTGCCATCGTCTGCCTCATACTTTCGCATTTTTCGCATACTTGTTGGCCAGCTCCTTGGCGTTTTCTGGTTTGGATCACGTAGTAATGAGGTACCACACTGAAACAGTGAGTTAATCCTGGATTCGATCTATATTTTAGAGGATAACACCGGTTAGGGCAGGGTTAGGTCTGGTATTTGCCATCATCTGGCTCATAGTTTCGCATTTTTCGCATACTTGTTGGCCAGATCCTGGGCGTTTTCTGGATTGGATCACATAGTAATGTGGTATCACACTGAAACAGTGAGTTAATCTTGGATTCAATCTATATTTTAGAGGATAACACCGGTTAGGTCAGGGTTAGGTCTGGTATTTGCCATCATCTGGCTCATACTTTCGCATTTTTCGCATACTTGTTGGCCAGCTCCTGGGCGTTTTCTGGTTTGGATCACGTAGTTATGTAGAACCACTCTGAAACTGTGAGTTAAACCTGGATTCAATCTATATTTTAGAGGATAACACCGGTTAGGTCAGGGTTAGGTCTGGTATTTGCCATCATCTGGCTAATATTTTCGCACATTTGGCATACTTGTTGGCCAGATCCTGGGCGTTTTCTGGTTTGGATCACGTAGTAATGTGTTTCCACACTGCAACAGTGAATTAATCCTGGATTCAATCTATATTTTAGAGGATAACACCGGTTAGGTTAGGGTTAGGTCTGGTGTTTGCAATCATCTGGCTAATATTTTCGCATTCTTCGCATACTTGATGGCCAGATCCTGGGCGTTTTCTGGGTTGGATGAGGTAGTAGTGTGGTACCGCACTGAAACAGTGAAGTAATCCTGGATTCGATGTATATATTACAGGGTAACACCGGTTAGGTTAGGGTTAGGTCTGGTATTTGCCATCATCTGGCTCACACTCTCGCATTTTTCGCATACTTGTTGGCCAGGTCCTGGGCGTTTTCTGGTTTGGATCACGTAGTAATGTAGAACCACTCTGAAACAGTGAGTTAAACCTGGATTCAATGTATATTTTAGAGGATAACACCGGTTAGGTCAGGGTTAGGTCTGGTATTTGCCATCATCTGGCTTATATTTTCGCACTTTTCGCATACTTGTTGGCCAGATCCTGGGCGTTTCCTGGGTTGGATCAGGTAGTAGTGTGGTACCGCACTGAAACAGTGAAGTAATCCTGGATTCAATCTATATATTAGAGGATAACACCGGTTAGGTCAGGGATAGGTCTGGTATTTGCCATCGTCTGCCTCATACTTTCGCATGTTTCGCATACTTGTTGGCCAGATCCAGGGCGTTTTCCGGTTTGGGTCACGTAGTAATGTGGTACCACACTGAAACTGTGAGTTAATCCTGGATTCGATCTATATATTAGAGGGTAACACCGGTTAGGTCAGGGTTAGGTCTGGTATTTGCCATCCTCTGTCTCATACTTTCGCATTTTTCACCTACTTGTTGGCCAGATACTGGGCGCTTTCTGGGTTGAATCACGTAGTAATGTGGCACCACACTCGAACAGTGACTTAAACCTGGATTCAATCTATAATTTAGAGGATAACGCCGGTTAGGTCAGGGTTAGGTCTGGTATTTGCCATCATCCGTCTCATACTTTCACATATTTCGCATACTTGTTGGCCAGATCCTGGGTGTTTTCTGGTTTGGATCACGTAGTAATGTAGAACCACTCTGAAACAGTGAGATAAACCTGGATTCAATCTATATTTTAGAGGATAACACCGGTTAGGTCAGGGTTAGGTCTGGTATTTGCCATCGTCTGCCTCATACTTTCGCATGTTTCGCATACTTGTTGGCAAGATCCAGGGCGTTTTCTGGTTTGGATCACGTAGTAATGTGGTACCACACTGAAGCAGTGAGTTAATCCTGGATTCGATCTATATATTAGAGGGTAACACCGGCTAGGTCAGGGTTAGGACTGGTATTTGCCTTCATCTGGTTCATAGTTACGCATTTTTCGGAAACTTGTTGGCCAGATCCTGGGTGTTTTCTGGATTGGATCACATAGTAATGTGGTATCACACTGAAACAGTGAGTTAATCCTGGATTCGATCTATATATTAGAGGATGAAACCGGTTAGGTCAGGGTTAGGTCTGGTATTTGCCACCATCTGGCTCATACTTTCGCATTTTTCGCAAACTTGTTGGCCAGATCCTGGGCGTTTTCTGGATTGGATCACGTAGTAATGTGGTTCCACACTGCAACAGTGAGTTAAACCTGGATGCAATATATACTTTAGAGGATAACACCGGTTAGGTCAGGGTTAGGTCTGGTATTTGCCTACATCTGGCTCATAGTTTCGCATTTTTCGCATACTTGTTGTCCAGATCCTGGGCGTTTTCTGGATTGGATCACATAGTAATGTGGTATCACACTGAAACAGTGAGGTAATCTTGGATTCAATCTATATATTAGAGGGTAACACCGGTTAGGTTTGGGTTAGGTCTGGTATTTGCCATCATCTGGCTCATATTTTCGCATTTTTCGCATACTTGTTGGTCAGATCCTGGGCGTGTTCAGGTTTGGATCACGTAGTAATGTAGAACCACTCTGAAACAGTGAGTTAAACCTGGATTCAATCTATATTTTAGAGGATAACACCGGTTAGGTCAGGGTTAGGTCTGGTATTTGCCATCGTCTGCCTCATACTTTCGCACTTTTCGCATACTTGTTGGCCAGATCCAGGGCGTTTTCTGGTTTGGATCATGTAGTAATGTGGAACCACACTGCCACATGGGTTAAACCTGGATTCGATGTATATTTTAGTGGATAACACCGGTTAGGTCAGGGTTAGGTCTGGTATTTGCCATCATCTGGCTCATAGTTTCGCATTTTTCGCATACTTGATGGCCAGAACCAGGGCGTTTTCTGGTTTGGATCATATAGTAATGTGGTATCACACTGAAACAGTGAGGTAATCTTGGATTCAATCTATATATTAGAGGGTAACACCGGTTAGGTTTGGGTTAGGTCTGGTATTTGCCATCATCAGGCTCATATTTTCGCATTTTTCGCATACTTGTTGGCCAGATCCTGGGCGTTTTCTGGCTTGGATCACATACTAATGTGGTATCACACTGCAACAGTGAGTTAAACCTGGATACAATCTATATTTTCGAGGATAACACCGGTTAGGTCAGGGTTAGGTCTGGTATTTGCCATCATCTGGCTCATAGTTTCGCATTTTTCGCATACTTGTTGGCCAGATCCTGGGCGCTTTCTGGTTTGGATCACGTAGTAATGTGGTTCCGCACTGCAACAGTGAGTTAAACCTGGATACAATCTATATTTTAGTGGATAACACCGGTTAGGTCAGGGTTAGGTCTGGTATTTGCCAACATCTGGCTCATAGTTTCGCATTTTTCGTATCCTTGTTGGCCAGATCCTGGGCGTTTTCTGGCTTGGATCACGTAGTAATGAGGTTCCACACAGCAACAGTGAGTTAAACCTGGATAGGATGTATATTTTAGAGGATAACACCGGTAAGGTCAGGGTTAGGTCTGGTATTTGCCATCATCCGGCTCATACTTTCGCATATTTCGCGAACTTGTTGGCCGGATCCTGGGCGTTTTCCAGTTTGTATCACGCAGTACTGTGGTACCACACTGAAACAGTGAGTTAATCCAGGATACGATCTATATTTTAGAGGATAACCCCGGTTAGGTCAGGGTTAGGTCTGGTATTTGCCATCATCTGGCTCTTACTTTCGCATTTTTCGCATACTTGTTGGCCAGCTCCTGGGCGTGTTCTGGTTTGGATCACGTAGTAATGTGGTATCACACTGCAACAGTGAGATAAACCTGGATACAATCTATATTTTAGAGGATAAACCCGGTTAGGTCACGGGTAGGTCTGGTAATTGCCATCATCTGGCTCATCCTTTCGTATTTTTCGCATACTTGTTGGCCAGCTCCTGGGCGTTTTCTGGTTTGGATCACGTAGTAATGTGGTATCACACTGCAACAGTGAGTTAAACCTGGATACAATCTATATTTTAGAGGATAAACCCGGTTAGGTCACGGGTAGGTCTGGTAATTGCCATCATCTGGCTCATCCTTTCGCATTTTTCGCATACTTGTTGGCCAGATCCTGGGCGTTTTCTGGTTTGGATCACGTAGTAATGTAGAACCACTCTGAAACTGTGAGTTAAACCTGGATTCAATCTATATTTTAGAGGATAACACCGGTTAGGTCAGGGTTAGGTCTGGTATTTGCCATCATCTGGCTCATAGTTTCGCATTTTTCGCGTACTTGTTGGCCAGATCCAGGGCGTTTTCTGGCTTGGATCACGTAGTAATGTAGAACCACTCTGAAACAGTGAGTTAAACCTGGATTCAATCTATATTTTAGAGGATAACACCGGTTAGGTCAGGGTTAGGTCTGGCATTTGCCATCATCTGGCTCATACTTCCGCATTTTCCGCATCCATGTTGGCTAGCTCCTGGGCGTTTTCTGGTTTGGATCACGTAGTAATGATGTTCCACACTGCAACAGTGAGTTTAACCTGGATTCAATCTATATTTTAGAGGATAACACCGGTTAGGTCAGGGTTAGGTCTGGTATTTGCCATCATCTGGCTAATATTTTCGCACTTTTCGCATACTTGTTGGCCAGATCCTCGGCGTTTCCTGGGTTGGATCAGGTAGTAGTGTGGTACCGCACTGAAACTGTGAGTTAATCCTGGATTCAATCTATATATTAGAGGATAACACCGGTTAGGTCAGGGTTAGGTCTGGTATTTGCCATCGTCTGCCTCATACTTTCGCATGTTTCGCATACTTGTTGGCCAGATCCAGGGTGTTTTCTGCTTTGGATCACGTAGTAATGTGGTACCACACTGCAACAGTGTGTTAATCCTGGATTCAATCTATATATTAGAGGATAACACCGGTTAGGTCAGGGTTAGGTCTGGTATTTGCCATCGTCTGCCTCATACTTTCGCATGTTTCGCATACTTGTTGGCCAGATCCAGGGCGTTTTCTGCTTTGGATCACGTAGTAATGTGGTACCACACTGCAACAGTGTGTTAATCCTGGATTCAATCTATATATTAGAGGATAACACCGGTTAGGTCAGGGTTAGGTCTGGTATTTGCCATCGTCTGCCTCATACTGTCGCATGTTTCGCATACTTGTTGGCCAGATCCAGGGCGTTTTCTGCTTTGGATCACGTAGTAATGTGGTACCACACTGCAACAGTGTGTTAATCCTGGATTCAATCTATATATTAGAGGATAACACCGGTTAGGTCAGGGTTAGGTCTGGTATTTGCCATCGTCTGCCTCATACTTTCGCATGTTTCGCATACTTGTTGGCCAGATCCAGGGCGTTTTCTGCTTTGGATCACGTAGTAATGTGGTACCACACTGCAACAGTGTGTTAATCCTGGATTCAATCTATATATTAGAGGGTAACACCGGTTAGGTTTGGGTTAGGTCTGGTATTTGCCATCATCTGGCTCATATTTTCGCATTTTTCGCATACTTGTTGGCCAGATCCTGGGCGTGTTCAGGTTTGGATCACGTAGGAATGTAGAACCACTCTGAAACAGTGAGTTAATCCTGGATTCAATCTATATTTTAGAGGATAACACCGGTTAGGTCAGGGTTAGGTCTGGTATTTGCCATCATCTGGCTCATAGTTTCGCATTTTTCGCATACTTGTTGGCCAGATCCAGGGCGTTTTCTGGCTTGGATCACGTAGTAATGTAGAACCACTCTGAAACAGTGAGTTAAACCTGGATTCAATCTATATTTTAGAGGATAACACCGGTTAGGTCAGGGTTAGGTCTGGCATTTGCCATCATCTGGCTCATACTTCCGCATTTTCCGCATCCATGTTGGCTAGCTCCTGGGCGTTTTCTGGTTTGGATCACGTAGTAATGTGGTACCGCACTGCAACAGTGTGTTAATCCTGGATTCAATCTATATATTAGAGGATAACACCGGTTAGGTCAGGGTTAGGTCTGGTATTTGCCATCGTCTGCCTCATACTTTCGCATGTTTCGCATACTTGTTGGCCAGATCCAGGGCGTTTTCTGCTTTGGATCACGTAGTAATGTGGTACCACACTGCAACAGTGTGTTAATCCTGGATTCAATCTATATATTAGAGGGTAACACCGGTTAGGTTTGGGTTAGGTCTGGTATTTGCCATCATCTGGCTCATACTTCCGCATTTTCCGCATCCATGTTGGCTAGCTCCTGGGCGTTTTCTGCTTTGGATCACGTAGTAATGTGGTACCACACTGCAACAGTGTGTTAATCCTGGATTCAATCTATATATTAGAGGGTAACACCGGTTAGGTTTGGGTTAGGTCTGGTATTTGCCATCATCTGGCTCATATTTTCGCATTTTTCGCATACTTGTTGGCAGATCCTGGGCGTGTTCAGGTTTGGATCATGTAGTAATGTGGAACCACACTGCCACATGGGTTAAACCTGGATTCGATCTATATTTTAGAGGATAACACCGGTTAGGTCAGGGTTATGTCTGGTATTTGCCATCAACTGGCTCATACTCTCGCAATTTTCGCATACTTGTTGGCCAGATCCAGGGCGTTTTCTGCTTTGGATCACGTAGTAATGTGGTACCACACTGCAACAGTGTGTTAATCCTGGATTCGATCTATACTTTAGTGGATAACACCGGTTAGGTCAGGGTTAGGTCTGGTATTTGCCATCATCTGGCTCATAGTTTCGCATTTTTCGCATACTTGATGGCCAGATCCAGGGCGTTTTCTGGTTTGGATCATATAGTAATGTGGAAGCACACTGCCACATGGGTTAAACCTGGATTCGATCTATATATTTGAGGGCAACACCGGTTAGGTCAGGGATAGGTCTGGTATTTGCCCTCATCTGTCTCTTACTTTCGCATTTATCGCATACTCGTTTGCCAGCTCCTGGGCGTTTTCTGGTTTGGATCACGTAGTAATGTGGTACCACTCTGAAACAGTGAGTTAATCCTGGATTCGATCTATACTTTAGTGGATAACACCGGTTAGGTCAGTGTTAGGTCTGGTATTTGACATCATCTGGCTCATAGTTTCGCATTTTTCGCATACTTGATGGCCAGATCCAGGGCGTTTTCTGGTTTGGATCACGTAGTAATGTGGTACCACACTGCAACAGTGAGTTAATCCTGGATTCGATCTATACTTTAGTGGATAACGCCGGTTAGGTCAGGGTTAGGTCTGGTATTTGCCATCGTCTGCCACATACTTTCGCATGTTTCGCATACTTGTTGGCCAGATACTGGGCGCTTTCTGGGTTGAATCACGTAGTAATGTGGCACCACACTCAAACAGTGACTTAAACCTGGATTCAACCTATAATTTAGAGGATAACACCGGTTAGGTCAGGGTTAGGTCTGGTATTTGCCATCGTCTGCCTCATACTTTCGCATGTTTCGCATACTTGTTGGCCAGATCCAGGGCGTTTTCTGCTTTGGATCACGTAGTAATGTAGAACCACTCTGAAACAGTGAGTCAAACCTGGATTCAATATATATTTTAGAGGATAACACCGGTTAGGTCAGGGTTAGGTCTGGTATTTGCCATCGCCTGCCTCATACTTTCGCATTTTTCGCATACTTGATGGCCAGATCCAGGGCGTTTTCTGGTTTGGATCATATAGTAATGTGGGACCACACTGCCACATGGGTTAAACCTGGATTCGATGTATATTTTAGTGGATAACACCGGTTAGGTCAGGGCTATGTCTGGTATTTGCCATCAACTGGCTCATACTCTCGCAATTTTCGCATACTTGTTGGCCAGATCCAGGGCGTTTTCTGCTTTGGATCACGTAGTAATGTGGTACCACACTGAAACAGTGAGTTTATCTTGGATTCAATCTATATATTAGAGTGTAACACCGGTTAGGTTTGGGTTAGGTCTGGTATTTGCCATCATCTGGCTCATATTTTCGCATTTTTCGCATACTTGTTGGCAGATCCTGGGCGTGTTCAGGTTTGGATCACGTAGTAATGTAGAACCACTCTGAAACAGTGAGTCAAACCTGGATTCAATCTATATTTTAGAGGATAACACCGTTAGGTCAGGGTTAGGTCTGGTATTTGCCATCGTCTGCCTCATACTTTCGCACTTTTCGCATACTTGTTGGCCAGATCCAGGGCGTTTTCTGGTTTGGATCATGCAGTAATGTGGAACCACACTGCCACATGGGTTAAACCTGGATTCGATGTATATTTTAGTGGATAACACCGGTTAGGTCAGGGTTAGGTCTGGTATTTGCCATCATCTGGCTCATATTTTCGCATTTTTCGCATACTTGTTGGCCAGATCCAGGGCGTTTTCTGGTTTGGATCACGTAGTAATGTGGTACCACTCTGAAACAGTCAGTTAATCCTGGATTCGATCTATACTTTAGTGGATAACACCGGTTAGGTCAGGGTTAGGTCTGGTATTTGCCATCATCTGGCTCATACTTTCGCATTTTTCGCATACTTGTTGGCCAGATCCTGGGCGTTTTCTGGCTTGGATCACGTAGTAATGAGGTACCACACTGAAACAGTGAGTTAATCCTGGATTCGATCTATATATTAGAGGGTAACACCGGTTAGGTTTGGGTTAGGTCTGGTATTTGCCATCATCTGGCTCATACTTTCGCATTTTTCGCAAACTTGTTGGCCAGATCCTGGGCGTTTTCTGGTTTGGATCACGTAGTAATGAGGTACCACACTGAAACAGTGAGTTTATCTTGGATTCAATCTATATATTAGAGTGTAACACCGGTTAGGTTTGGGTTAGGTCTGGTATTTGCCATCATCTGGCTCATATTTTCGCATTTTTCGCATACTTGTTGGCAGATCCTGGGCGTGTTCAGGTTTGGATCACGTAGTAATGTAGAACCACTCTGAAACAGTGAGTCAAACCTGGATTCAATCTATATTTTAGAGGATAACACCGTTAGGTCAGGGTTAGGTCTGGTATTTGCCATCGTCTGCCTCATACTTTCGCACTTTTCGCATACTTGTTGGCCAGATCCAGGGCGTTTTCTGGTTTGGATCATGTAGTAATGTGGAACCACACTGCCACATGGGTTAAACCTGGATTCGATGTATATTTTAGTGGATAACACCGGTTAGGTCAGGGTTAGGTCTGGTATTTGCCATCATCTGGCTCATATTTTCGCATTTTTCGCATACTTGTTGGCCAGATCCTGGGCGTTTTCTGGCTTGGATCACATACTAATGTGGTATCACACTGCAACAGTGAGTTAAACCTGGATACAATCTATATTTTCGAGGATAACACCGGTTAGGTCAGGGTTACGTCTGGTATTTGCCATCATCTGGCTCATAGTTTCGCATTTTTCGCATACTTGTTGGCCAGATCCTGGGCGTTTTCTGGTTTGGATCACGTAGTAATGTGGTTCCGCACTGCAACAGTGAGTTAAACCTGGATACAATCTATATTTTAGTGGATAACACCAGTTAGGTCAGGGTTAGGTCTGGTATTTGCCATCATCTGGCTCATACTTTCGCATTTTTCGCATACTTGTTGGCCAGATCCTGGGCGTTTTCTGGCTTGGATCACGTAGTAATGAGGTTCCACACTGCAACAGTGAGTTAAACCTGGATAGAATGTATATTTTAGAGGATAACACCGGTTAGGTCAAGGATAGGTCTGGTATTTGCCATCATCCGGCTCATACTTTCGCATATTTCGCGAACTTGTTGGCCGGATCCTGGGCGTTTTCCGGTTTGTATCACGCAGTAATGTGGTACCACACTGAAACAGTGAGTTAATCCTTGATTCGATCTATATTTTAGAGGATAACCTCGGTTAGGTCAGGGTTAGGTCTGGTAATTGCCATCATCTGGCTCATACTTTCGCATTTTTCGCATACTTGTTGGCCAGCTCCTGGGCGTTTTCTGGTTTGGATCACGTAGTAATGTGGTATCACACTGCAACAGTGAGTTAAACCTGGATACAATCTATATTTTAGAGGATAAACCCGGTTAGGTCACCGATAGGTCTGGTAATTGCCATCACCTGGCTCATACTTTCGCATTTTTCGCATACTTGTTGGCCAGATCCAGGGCGTTTTCTGGTTTGGATCACGTACTAATGTGGTTCCGCACTGCAACAGTGAGTTAATCCTGGATTCGATCTATATTTTAGAGGATAACACCGGTTAGGTCAGGGTTAGGTCTGGTATTTGCCATCATCTGGGTCATAGTTTCGCATTTTTCGCATACTTGTTGGCCAGATCCTGGGCGTTTTCTGGATTGGATCACATAGTAATGTGGTATCACACTGAAACAGTGAGTTAATCTTGGATTCAATCTATATTTTAGAGGATAACACCGGTTAGGTCAGGGTTAGGTCTGGTATTTGCCATCATCTGGGTCATAGTTTCGCATTTTTCGCATACTTGTTGGCCAGATCCTGGGCGTTTTCTGGATTGGATCACATAGTAATGTGGTACCACACTGAAACAGTGAGTTAATCCTGGATTCGATCTATATATTAGAGGGTAACACCGGTTAGGTTTGGGTTAGGTCTGGTATTTGCCATCATCTGGCTCATAGTTTCGCTTTATTCGCATAGTTATTGGCCAGATCCTGGGCGTTTTCTGGTTTGGATCACGTAGTAATGTGGTACCATACTGCCACGTGAGTTAAACCTGGATTCAATCTATATTTTGGAGGATAACACCGGTTAGGTCAAGGATAGGTCTGGTATTTGCCATCATCCGGCTCATAGTTTCGCATTTTTCGCATACTTGTTGGGCAGATCCTGGGCGTTTTATGGTTTGGATCACATAGTAATGTGGTATCACACTGAAACAGTGAGTTAATCTTGGATTCAGTCTATATTTTGGAGGATAACACCGGTTAGGTCAGGGATAGGTCTGGTATTTGCCATCATCTGGCTCATACTTTCGCATTTCTCGCATACTTGTTGGCCAGATCCAGGGCGTTTTCTGGATTGGATCACATAGTAATGTGGTACCACACTGAAACAGTGAGTTAATCCTGGATTCGATCTATATATTAGAGGGTAACACCGGTTAGGTTTGGGTTAGGTCTGGTATTTGCCATCATCTGGCTCATAGTTTCGCATTTTTCGCATACTTGTTGGCCAGATCCTGGGCGTTTTCTGGCTTGGATCACATACTAATGTGGTATCACACTGCAACAGTGAGTTAAACCTGGATACAATCTATAGTTTAGAGGATAAACTCGGTTAGGTCACGGATAGGTCTGGTATTTGCCATCATCTGGGTCATAGTTTCGCATTTTTCGCATACTTGTTGGCAGGATCCTGGGCGTTTTCTGGGTTGGATCAGGTAGTAGTGTGGTACCGTATTGAAACAGTGAAGTAATCCTGGATTCGATCTATATATTAGTGGGTAACACCGGTTAGGTCAGGGTTAGTGCTGGTGTTTGCCATCATCTGGCTCATACTTTCGCATTTTTCTCATACTTGTTTGGCAGACCCTGGGCGTTTTCTGGTTTGGATCACGTAGTAATGTGTTTCCACACTGAAACAGTGAGTTAATCCTGGATTCGATCTAAATTTTAGAGGATAGCACCGGTTAGGTCAGGGTTAGGTCTGGCATTTGCCATCATCTGGCTCATGCTTTCGCATTTTTCGCATACTTGTTGGCCGGATCTTGGGCGTTTTCAGGTTTGGATCACGTAGTAATGTAGAACCATTCTGAAACAGTGAGTTAAACCAGGATGCAATCTATATTTTAGAGGATAACACCGGTTTGGTCAGGGTTAGGTCTGGTATTTGCCATCATCTGGCTAATATTTTCGCACTTTTCGCATACTTCTTGGTCAGATACTGGGCGTTTTCTGGGTTGGATCAGGTAGTAGTGTGGTACCGCACTGAAACAGTGAAATAATCCTGGATCCAATCTATATTTTAGAGGGTAACACCGGTTAGGGCAGGGTTAGGTCTGGTATTTGCAATCATTTGGCTAATATTTTCGCATTTTTCGCATACTTGTTGGCCAGATCCTGGGCGTCTTCTGGTTTGGATCACGTAGTAATGTAGAACCACTCTGAAACAGTGCGTTAAACCTGGATTCAATCTATATTTTAGCGGATAACACCGGTTAGGTCAGGGTTAGGTCTGGTATTTGCAATCATCTGGCTAATATTTTCGCATTTTTCGCATACTTGTTGGGCAGATCCTGGGCGTTTTCTGGTTTGGATCACGCAGTAATGTGGTATCACACTGAAACAGTGAGTTAATCTTGGATTCAATCTATATTTTAGAGGATAACACCGGTTAGGTCAGGGTTAGGTCCGGTATTTGCCATCATCTATCTCATACTTTCGCATTTTTCGCATACTTATTGGCCAGATCCTGGGCGTTTTCTGATTTGGATCACGCAGTAATGTGGTACCACACAGAGACAGTGAGTTAATCCTGGAATCGATCTATATATTAGAGGGTATCACCGGTTAGGTTTGGGTTAGGTCTGGTATTTGCCATCATCTGGCTCATGCTTTCTCATTTTTCGCGTACTTCTTGGCCAGATCCTGGGCGTTTTCTGGGTTGGATCACGCAGTAATGTGGTACCACACTGAAACAGTGAGTAAATTCTAGATTCGATCTATATATTAGAGGGTAACACCGGTTAGGTTTGGGTAAGGTCTGGTATTTGCCATCATCTGGCTCATGCTTTCGCATTTTTCGCATACTTGTTGGCCAGATCCTGGGCGTTTTCTGGTTTGGATCACGTAGTAATGTGGTACCACACTGAAACAGTGATGTAATCCTGGATTCAATCTATATTTTAGAGGATAACACCGGTTAGGTCAGGGTTAGGTCCGGTATTTGCCATCATCTGGCTCATACTTTCGCATTTTTCGCATACTTGTTGGGCAGATCCTGGGCGATTTCAGGTTTGGATCACGTAGTAATGTAGAAACCACTCTGAAACAGTGAGTTAAACCTGGAATCAATCTATATTTTAGAGGATAACACCGGTTAGGTTTGGGTTAGGTCTGGTATTTGCCATCATCTGGCTCATACTTTCGCATTTTTCGCATACTTGTTGGCCAGATCCTAGGCGTTTTCTGGTTTGGATCACGTAGTAATGTAGAAGCCACTCTGAAACAGTGAGTTAAACCTGGAATCAATCTATATTTTAGAGGATAACACCGGTTAGGTCAGGGTTAGGTCTGGTATTTGCCATCATCTGGCTCATGCTTTCGCATTTTTCGCATACTTGTTGGGCAGATCCTGGGCGTTTTCTGGTTGGGATCAGGTAGTATTGTCGTACCACACTGAAACAGTGAAGTAATCTTGTATTCGATCTATATATTAGAGGATAACACCGGTTAGGTCAGGGTTAGGTCTGGTATTTACCATCATCTGGCTCATACTTTCGCATTTTTCGCATACTTGTTGGCCAGATCCTGGGCGTTTTCTGGTTTGGATCACGTAGTAATGTAGAAACCACTCTGAAACGGTGAGTTAAACCTGGATTCAGTCTATATTTTAGAGGATAACACCGGTTAGGTCAGGGTTAGGTCTGGTATTTGCCATCATCTGGCTCATACTTTCGCATTTTTCGCATACTTGTTGGCCAGATCCTGGGCGTTTTCTGGTTTGGATCAGTTAGTAGTGTGGTACCCCACTGAAACTGTGAAGTCATCCTGGATTCAATCTATATATTGGAGGGTAACACCGGTTAGGATTGTGTTAGGTCTGGTATTTGCCATCATCTGGCTCATGCTTTCGCATTTTTCGCATACTTGTTAGCCAGATACGGGGCGTTTTCTGGTTTGGATCATGTAGTAATGTGGATCCACACTGCAACAGTGAGTTAAACCTGGATACAATCTATATTTTAGAGGATAACACCGGTTAGGTCAGGGTTAGGTCTGGTATTTGCCATCATCTGGCTCATACTTTCGCATTTTTCGCATACTTGTTGGCCAGATCCTGGGCGTTTTCTGGTTTGGATCAGTTAGTAGTGTGGTACCCCACTGAAACTGTGAAGTCATCCTGGATTCGATCTATATATTAGAGGGTAACACCGGTTAGGTTTGGGTTAGGTCTGGTATTTGCCATCACCTGGCTCATACTTTCGCATTTTTCGCATACTTGTTGGGCAGATCCTGGGCGTTTTCTGGTATGGATCACGTAGTAATGTGGTACCACAATGAAACTGTGAGTTAATCCTGGATTCGATCTATACATTGGAGGATAACACCGGTTAGGTCAGGGTTAGATCTGGTATTTGCCATCATCCGGCTCATACTTTCGCATTTTTCGCCTACTTGTTGGCCAGATCCTGGGCGTTTTCTGGGTTGGATCAGGTAGTAGTTTGGTACCACACTGAAACAGTGAATTAATCATGGATTCGATCTATATATTAGAGGGTAACACCGGTTAGGTTTGGGTCAGGTCTGGTATTAGATATTACCTGGCCCATACTTTCGCATATTTCGTATAAATGTAGGCCAGATCCTGGGCGTTTTCTGGTTTTGATCACGTAGTAATGTGGTACCACACTGCAACAGTGAGTTAAACCTGGATTCAATCTATATTTTAGAGGATAACACCGGTTAGGTCAGGGTTAGGTCTGGTATTTGCCATCATCTGGCTCATACTTTCGCATTTTTCGCACACTTGTTGGCCAGATCCTGGGCGTTTTCTGGTATGCATCACGTAGTAATGTGGTGCCACACTGCCACAGTGAGTTAAACCTGGATTCAATCTATATTTTAGAGGATAACACCGGTTAGGTCAGGGTTAGGTCTGGTATTTGCCATCATCTGGCCCATACTTTCGCATTTTTCGTATACTTGTTGGCCAGATCCTGGGCGTTTTCTAGGTTGGATCAGGTAGTAGTGCGGTACCGCACTCAAACAGTGAAGTAATCCTGGATTCAATCTATATATTGGAGGATAACACCGGTTAGGTCAGGGTTAGATCTGGTATTTGCCATCATCCGGCTCATACTTTCGCATATTTCGCATACTTGTTGGCCAGATCCTGGGCGTTTTCTGGTATGGATCACGTAGTAATGTGGTACCACAATGAAACTGTGAGTTAATCCTGGATTCGATCTATATATTAGAGGGTAACACCGGTTAGGTCAGGGTTAGGTCTGGTATTTGCCATCATGTGGCTCATACTTTCGCATTATTCGCATACTTGTTGGCCAGATCCTGGGCGTTTTCTGGTATGGATCACGTAGTAATGTGGTACCACAATGAAACTGTGAGTTAATCCTGGATTCGATCTATATATTAGAGGGTAACACCGGTTAGGTCAGGGTTAGGTCTGGTATTTGCCATCATCTGGCCCATACTTTCGCATTATTCGCATACTTGTTGGCCAGATGCTGGGCGTTTCCTGGTTTGATTCACGTAGTAATGTGGTGCCACTCTGCAACAGTGAGTTAATCCTGGATTCAATCTATATTTTAGAGGATAACACCGGTTAGGTCAGGGTTAGGTCTGGTATTTGCCACCATCTGGCTCATACTTTCGCCTTTTTCACCTACTTGTTGGCCTGATCCTGGGCGTTTTCTGGGTTGGATCACGTAGTAATGTGGTACCACACTGAAACAGTGGGTTAAACCAGGATTCAATCTATATTTTAGAGGATAACACCGGTTAGGTCAGGGTTAGGTCTGGTATTTTCCATCATCTGGCTCATACTTTCGCATTTTTCGCATACTTTTTGGCCAGATCCTGGGCGTTTTCTGGGTTGGATCACGTAGTAGTGTGATGCCACACTGAAACAGTGAATTAATCCTGGATTCGATCTATATATTAGAGGGTAACACCGGTTAGGTTTGGATTTGGTCTGGTATTTGATATTACCTGGCCCATACTTTCGCATATTTCGTATAAATGTTGGCCAGATCCTGGGCTTTTTCTGGTTTGGATCACGTAGTAATGTGGTACCACACTGCAACAGTGAGTTAAACCTGGATTCAATCTATATTTTAGAGGATAACACCGGTTAGGTCAGGGTTAGGTCTGGTATTTGATATTACCTGGCCCATACTTTCGCATTTTTCGCATACTTGTTGGCCAGATCCTGGGCGTTTTCTGGGTTGGATCAAGTACTGGTTTGGTACCACACTGAAACAGTGAATTAATCATGGATTCGATCTATATATTAGAGGGTGACACCGGTTAGGTCAGGGTTAGGTCTGGTATTTGCCATCATGTGGCTCATACTTTCGCATTATTCGCATACTTGTTGGCCAGATCCTGGGCGTTTTCTGGGTTGGATCACGTAGTAATGTGGTGCCACACTGCCACAGTGAGTTAAACCTGGATTCAATCTATATTTTAGAGGATAACACCGGTTAGGTCAGGGTTAGGTCTGGTATTTGCCATCATCTGGCCCATACTTTCGCATTTTTCGTATACTTGTTGGCCAGATCCTGGGCGTTTTCTAGGTTGGATCAGGTAGTAGTGCGGTACCGCACTCAAACAGTGAAGTAATCCTGGATTCAATCTATATATTGGAGGATAACACCGGTTAGGTCAGGGTTAGATCTGGTATTTGCCATCATCCGGCTCATACTTTCGCATATTTCGCATACTTGTTGGCCAGATCCTGGGCGTTTTCTAGGTTGGATCAGGTAGTAGTGCGGTACCGCACTCCAACAGTGAAGTAATCCTGGATTCGATCTATACATTGGAGGATAACACCGGTTAGGTCAGGGTTAGATCTGGTATTTGCCATCATCCGGCTCATACTTTCGCATATTTCGCATACTTGTTGGCCAGATCCTGGGCGTTTTCTAGGTTGGATCAGGTAGTAGTGCGGTACCGCACTCCAACAGTGAAGTAATCCTGGATTCGATCTATACATTGGAGGATAACACCGGTTAGGTCAGGGTTAGGTCTGGTATTTGCCACCATCTGGCTCATACTTTCGCCTTTTTCACCTACTTGTTGGCCAGATCCTGGGCGTTTTCTGGTATGCATCACGTAGTAATGTGGTGCCACACTGCCACAGTGAGTTAAACCTGGATTCAATCTATATTTTAGAGGATAACACCGGTTAGGTCAGGGTTAGGTCTGGTATTTGCCATCATCCGGCTCATACTTTCGCATATTTCGCATACTTGTTGGCCAGATCCTGGGCGTTTTCTGGTATGGATCACGTAGTAATGTGGTGCCACACTGCCACAGTGAGTTAAACCTGGATTCAATCTATATTTTAGAGGATAACACCGGTTAGGTCAGGGTTAGGTCTGGTATTTGCCATCATCTGGCTCATACTTTCGCATTTTTCGCATACTTGTTGGCCAGATGCTGGGCGTTTCCTGGTTTGTTTCACGTAGTAATGTGGTGCCACTCTGCAACAGTGAGTTAATCCTGGATTCAATCTATATTTTAGAGGATAACAACGGTTAGGTCAGGGTTAGGTCTGGTATTTGCCACCATCTGGCTCATACTTTCGCCTTTTTCACCTACTTGTTGGCCTGATCCTGGGCGTTTTCTGGGTTGGATCACGTAGTAATGTAGTACCACACTGAAACAGTGGGTTAAACCAGGATTCAATCTATATTTCAGAGGATAACACCTGTTAGGTCAGGGTTAGGTCTGGTATTTTCCATCATCTGGCTCATACTTTCGCATTTTTCGCATACTTTTTGGCCAGATCCTGGGCGTTTTCTGGGTTGGATCACGTAGTAGTGTGATGCCACACTGAAACAGTGAATTAATCCTGGATTCGATCTATATATTAGAGGGTGACACCGGTTAGGTTTGGATTTGGTCTGGTATTTTCCATCATCTGGCTCATACTTTCGCATTTTTCGCATACTTGTTGGCCAGATCCTGGGCGTTTTCTGGGTTGGATCAAGTACTGGTTTGGTACCACACTGAAACAGTGAATTAATCATGGATTCGATCTATATATTAGAGGGTAACACCGGTTGGGTTTGGGTCAGGTCTGGTATTAGATATTACCTGGCCCATACTTTCGCATATTTCGTATAAATGTTGGCCAGATCCTGGGCGTTTTCTGGTTTTGATCACGTAGTAAAGTGGTACCACACTGCAACAGTGAGTTAAACCTGGATTCAATCTATATTTTAGAGAATAACACCGGTTAGGTCAGGGTTAGGTCTGGTATTTGCCACCATCTGGCCCATACTTTCGCATTTTTCGCATACTTGTTGGCCAGATCCTGGGCGTTTTCTGGTTTGGATCACGTAGTAATGTGGTGCCACACTGCCACAGTGAGTTAAACCTGGATTCAATCTATATTTTAGAGGATAACACCGGTTAGGTCAGGGTTAGGTCTGGTATTTGCCATCATCTGGCCCATACTTTCGCATTTTTCGTATACTTGTTGGCCAGATCCTGGGCGTTTTCTGGTTTGTGTCACGTAGTAATGTGGTGCCACACTGCCACAGTGAGTTAAACCTGGATTCAATCTATATTTTAGAGGATAACACCGGTTAGGTCAGGGTTAGGTCTGGTATTTGCCACCATCTGGCCCATACTTTCGCATTTTTCGCATACTTGTTGGCCAGATCCTGGGCGTTTTCTGGTATGGATCACGTAGTAATGTGGTGCCACACTGCCACAGTGAGATAATCCTGGATTCAATCTATATTTTAGAGGATAACACCGGTTAGGTCAGGGTTAGGTCTGGTATTTGCCATCATCTGACTCAAACTTTCGCCTTTTTCACCTACGTGTTGGCCTGATCCTGGGCGTTTTCTGGGTTGGATCACGTAGTAATGTGGTACCACACTGAAACAGTGAGTTAATCCTGGATTCGATCTATATATTAGAGGGTAACACCGGTTAGGTTTGTATTTGGTCTGGTATTTGATATTACCTGGCCCATACTTTCGCATATTTCGTATAAATGTTGGCCAGATCCTGGGCTTTTTCTGGTTTGGATCACGTAGTAATGAGGTTCCACACTGAAGCAGTGAGTTAATCCTGGATTCGATCTATATATTAGAGGGTAACACCGGTTAGGTCAGGGTTAGGTCTGGTATTTGCCATCATCTGGCTCATACTTTCGCCTTTTTCACCTACTTGTTGGCCTGATCCTGGGCGTTTTCTGGGTTGGATCACGTAGTAATGTGGTACCACACTGAAACAGTGGGTTAAACCAGGATTCAATCTATATTTTAGAGGATAACACCGGTTAGGTCAGGGTTAGGTCTGGTATTTGCCATCATCCGGCTCATACTTTCGCATTTTTCGCATACTTGTTGGCCAGATCCTGGGCGTTTTCTGGTATGGATCAGGTAGTAATGTGGTACCACAATGAAACTGTGAGTTAATCCTGGATTCAATCTATATATTAGAGGGTAACACCGGTTAGGTCAGGGTTAGGTCTGGTATTTGCCATCATGTGGCTCATACTTTCGCATTATTCGCATACTTGTTGGCCAGATCCTGGGCGTTTTCTGGGTTGGATCACGTAGTAATGTGGTACCACACTGAAACAGTGGGTTAAACCAGGATTCAATCTATATTTTAGAGGATAACACCGGTTAGGTCAGGGTTAGGTCTGGTATTTGCCATCATCTGGCCCATACTTTCGCATTTTTCGTATACTTGTTGGCCAGATCCTGGGCGTTTTCTGGTTTGTGTCACGTAGTAATGTGGTGCCACTCTGCCACAGTGAGTTAAACCTGGATTCAATCTATATTTTAGAGGATCACACCGGTTAGGTCAGGGTTAGGTCTGGTATTTGCCATCATCTGGCTCAAACTTTCGCTTTTTTCGCATACTTGTTGGCCAGATACTGGGCGTTTTCTGGTTTGTGTCACGTAGTAATGTGGTGCCACTCTGCAACAGTGAGTTAAACCTGGATTCAATCTATATTTTAGAGGATAACACCGGTTAGGTCAGGGTTAGGTCTGGTATTTGCCATCATCCGGGTCATACTTTCGCATTTTTCGCATACTTGTTGGTCTGATCCTGGGCGTTTTCTGGGTTGGATCAGGTAGTAGTGTGGCACAGCACTGAAACAGTGAAGTAATCCTGGATTCGATCAATATATTAGAGGGTAACACCGGTTAGGTTTGGGTTAGGTCTGGTATTTGCCATCATCTGGCGCATACTTTCGCATTTTTCGCATACTCGTTGGCCAGATCCTGGGCGTTTTCTGGGTTGGATCACGTAGTAATGTGGTACCACACTGCCACAGTGAGTTAAACCTGGATTCAATCTATATATTAGAGGATAACACCGATTAGGTTTGGGTTAGGTCTGGTATTTGATATTACCTGGCCCATACTTTCGCATATTTCGTATAAATGTTGGCCAGATCCTGGGCGTTTTCTGGTTTGGATCACGTAGTAATGTGGTACCACACTGCCACAGTGAGTTAAACCTGGATTCAATCTATATATTAGAGGATAACACCGGTTAGGTCTGGGTCAGGTCTGGGATTCGCCATCATCTCGCTCATACTTTCACCTTTTTCGCATAATCGTTGGCCAAATGCTGGCGTTTTCTGGGATGGATCAGGTAGTAGTGTGGTACCGCACTGAAACAGTGAAGTAATCCTGGGTTCGATCTATATTTTAGAGGGTAACACCGGTTAGGTCAGGGTTTGGTCTGGTATTTGCCATCATCTGGCTCATACTTTCGCATTTTTCGCATACTTGTTGGTCAGATCCAGGGCGTTTTCTGGTTTGTGTCACGTAGTAATGTGGTGCCACTCTGCAACAGTGAGTTAAACCTGGATTCAATCTATATTTTAGAGGATAACACCGGTTAGGTCAGGGTTTGGTCTGGTATTTGCCATCATCTGGCTCATACTTTCGCCTTTTTCGCATATTTGTTGGCCAGATCCTGGGCGTTTTCTGGTTTGTGTCATGTAGTAATGTGGTACCACACTGAAACAGTGGGTTAAACCAGGATTCAATCTATATTTTAGAGGATAACACCGGTTAGGTCAGGGTTAGGTCTGGTATTTTCCATCATCTGGCTCATACTTTCGCATTTTTCGCATAATTTTTGGCCAGATCCTGAGCGTTTTCTGGGTTGGATCACGTAGTAGTGTGATGCCACACTGAAACAGTGAATTAATCCTGGATTCGATCTATATATTAGAGGGTAACACCGGTTAGGTTTGGATTTGGTCTGGTATTTGATATTACCTGGCCCATACTTTCGCATATTTCGTATAAATGTTGGCCAGATCCTGGGATTTTTCTGGTTTGGATCACGTAGTAATGTGGTACCACACTGAAACACTGAGTTAATCCTGGATTCGATCTATACATTAGAGGGTAACACCGGTTAGGTCAGGGTTAGGTCTGGTATTTGCCATCATCCGGCTCATACTTTCGCATATTTCGTATAAATGTTGGCCAGATCCAGGGCGTTTTCTGGTATGGATCACGTAGTAATTTGGTACCACTCTGAAACAGTGAGTTAAACCTGGATTCAATCTATATTTTAGAGGATAACACCGGTTAGGTCAGGGTTAGGTCTGGTATTTGCCATCATCTGGCTCATACTATCGCCTTTTTCACCTACTTGTTGGCCTGATCCTGGGCGTTTTCTGGGTTGGATCACGTAGTAATGTGGTACCACACTGAAACAGTGGGTTAAACCAGGATTCAATCTATATTTTAGAGGATAACAGCGGTTAGGTCAGGGTTAGGTCTGGTATTTTCCATCATCTGGCTCCTACTTTCGCATTTTTCGCATACTTTTTGGCCAGATCCTGGGCGTTTTCTGGGTTGGATCACGTAGTAGTGTGATGCCACACTGAACACAGTGAATTAATCCTGGATTCGATCTATATATTAGAGGGTAACACCGGTTAGGTTTGGATTTGGTCTGGTATTTGATATTACCTGGCCCATACTTTCGCATATTTCGTATAAATGTTGGCCAGATCCTGGGCTTTTTCTGGTATGGATCACGTAGTAATGTGGTACCACACTGAAACACTGAGTTAATCCTGGATTCGATCTATATATTAGAGGGTAACACCGGTTAGGTTTGGATTTGGTCTGGTATTTGATATTACCTGGCCCATACTTTCGCATATTTCGTATAAATGTTGGCCAGATCCTGGGCTTTTTCTGGTTTGTGTCACGTAGTAATGTGGTGCCACTCTGCAACAGTGAGGTAAACCTGGATTCAATCTATATTTTGGAGGATAACACCGGTTAGGTCAGGGTTAGGTCTGCTATTTGATATTACCTGGCCCATATTTTCGCATATTTCGTATAAATGTTGGCCAGATCCTGGGCTTTTTCTGGTTTGGATCACGTAGTAATGTGGTGGCACTCTGCAACAGTGAGATAAACCTGGATTCAATCTATATATTAGAGGATAACACCGATTAGGTTTGGGTTAGGTCTGGTATTTGATATTACCTGGCGCATACTTTCGCATATTTCGTATAAATGTTGGCCAGATCCTGGGCTTTTTCTGGTATGGATCACGTAGTAATGTGGTACCACACTGAAACACTGAGTTAATCCTGGATTCGATCTATATATTAGAGGGTAACACCGGTTAGGTTTGGATTTGGTCTGGTATTTGATATTACCTGGCCCATACTTTCGCATATTTCGTATAAATGTTGGCCAGATCCTGGGCTTTTTCTGGTTTGTGTCACGTAGTAATGTGGTACCACACTGCCACAGTGAGTTAAACCTGGATTCAATCTATATATTAGAGGATAACACCGATTAGGTTTGGGTTAGGTCTGGTATTTGATATTACCTGGCGCATACTTTCGCATTTTTCGCATACTTGTTGGCCAGATCCTGGGCGTTTTCTGGGTTGGATCACGAAGTAGTGTGATGCCCCACTGAAACAGTGAATTAATCCTGGATTCGATCTATATTTTAGAGGGTAACACCGGTTAGGTTTGGATTTGGTCTGGTATTTGATATTACCTGGCCCATACTTTCGCATATTTCGTATAAATGTTGGCCAGATCCTGGGCTTTTTCTGGTTTGGATCACGTAGTAATGTGGTACCATAATGAAACAGCGGGTTAAACCGGGGTCCGATCAATTCTTTAGAGGATAACACCGGTTAGGTCTGGGTCAGGTCTGGGATTCGCCATCATCTCGCTCATACTTTCACCTTTTTCGCATAATCGTTGGCCAAATGCTGGCGTTTTCTGGGATGGATCAGGTAGTAGTGTGGTACCGCACTGAAACAGTGAAGTAATCCTGGGTTCGATCTATATATTAGAGGGTAACACCGGTTAGGTCAGGGTTAGGTCTGGTATTTGCCATCATCCGGCTCATACTTTCGCATATTTCGTATAAATGTTGGCCAGATCCAGGGCGTTTTCTGGTATGGATCACTTAGTAATGTGGTACCACACTGAAACAGTGAGTTAATCCTAGATTCGATCTATATATTAGAGGGTAACACCGGTTAGGTTTGGGTTAGGTCTGGTATTTGCCATCATCTGGCTCATACCTTCGCATTCTTCGCATACTTGTTGGCCAGATCCAGGGCGTTTTCTGGTTTGGATCACGTAGTAATGTGGTACCACACTGCCACATGAGTTAAACCTGGATTCAATATATATTTTAGAGGATAACACCGGTTAGGTCAGGGTTAGATCTGGTATTTGCCATCATCCAGCTCATACTTTCGCATTTTTCGCATACTTGTTGGCCAGATCCTGGGCGTTTTCTGGGTTGGATCAGGTAGTAGTGTGGTAGCGCACTGAAACAGTGAAGTAATCCTGGATTCGATCTATATATTAGAGGGTAACACCGGTTAGGTCAGGGTTAGGTCTGGTATTTGCCATCATCTGGCTCATACTTTCGCATTCTTCGCATACTTGTTGGCCAGATCCAGGGCGTTTTCTGGTTTGGATCACGTAGTAATGTGGTACCACACTGCCACATGAGTTAAACCTGGATTCAATCTATATTTTAGAGGATAACACCGGTTAGGTCAGGGTTAGATCTGGTATTTGCCATCATCCAGCTCACACTTTCGCATTTTTCGCATACTTGTTGGCCAGATTCTGGGCGTTTTCTGGTTTGTGTCACGTAGTAATGTGGTGCCACTCTGCAACAGTGAGTTAAACCTGAATTCAATCTATATTTTAGAGGATAACACCGGTTAGGTCAGGGTTAGGTCTGGTATATGCCATCATCTGGCTCAAACTTTCGCTTTTTTCGCATACTTGTTGGCTAGATCCTGGGCGTTTTCTGGTTTGTGTCACGTAGTAATGTGGTGCCACTCTGCAACAGTGAGGTAAACCTGGATTCAATCTATATTTTAGAGGATAACACCGATTAGGTCAGGGTTAGGTCTGGTATTTGCCATCGTCTGCCTCATACTTTCGCATTTTTCGCATACTTGTTGGCCAGATCCAGGGCGTTTTCTGGTTTGGATCACGTAGTAATGTGGTACCACACTGCCACATGAGTTAAACCTGGATTCAATCTATATTTTAGAGGATAACACCGGTTAGGTCAGGGTTAGATCTGGTATTTGCCATCATCCAGCTCATACTTTCGCATTTTTCGCATACTTGTTGGCCAGATCCTGGGCGTTTTCTGGGTTGGATCAGGTAGTAGTGTGGTACCGCACTGAAACAGTGAAGTAATCCTGGGTTCGATCTATATTTTAGAGGTTAACACCGGTTAGGTTTGTGTTAGATCTGGTATTTGATGTTACCTGGCCCATACTTTCGCATATTTCGTATAAATGTTGGCCAGATCCTGGGCGTTTTCTGGTTTTGATCACGTAGTAATGTGGTACCTCACTGATACAGTGAGTTAATCCTGGATTCGATCTATACATTAGAGGGTAACACCGGTTAGGTCAGGGTTAGGTCTGGTATTTGCCATCATCTGGCTCATACTTTCGCATTTTTCGCATACTTGATGGCCAGATCCTGGGCGTTTTCTGGGTTGGATCAGGTAGTAATGTGGTACCTCACTGATACAGTGAGTTAATCCTGGATTCGATCTATACATTAGAGGGTAACACCGGTTAGGTCAGGGTTAGGTCTGGTATTTGCCATCATCTGGCTCATACTTTCGCATTTTTCGCATACTTGTTGGCCAGATCCTGGGTGTTTTCTGATTGGATCACGTAGTAATGTAGAACCACTCTGAAACAGTAGGTTAAACCTGGATTCAATCTATATTTTAGAGGATAACACCGGTTAGGTCAGGGTTAGGTCTGGAATTTGCCATCATCCGGCACGTACTTTCACCTTTTTCGCATAATCGTTGGCCAAATGATGGCTTTTTCTGGGTTGGATCAGGTAGTAGTGTGGTACCGCACTGAAACAGTGAAGTAATCCTGGATTCGATCAATATATTAGAGGGTAACACCGGTTAGGTTTGGGTTAGGTCTGGTATTAGCCATCATCTGGCTCAAACTTTCGCTTTTTTCGCATACTTGTTGGCTAGATCCTGGGCGTTTTCTGGTTTGTGTCACGTAGTAATGTGGTGCCACTCTGCAACAGTGAGTTAAACCTGGATTCAATCTATATTTTAGAGGATAACACCGGTTAGGTCAGGGTTAAGTCTGGTATTTGCCATCATCCGGGTCATACTTTCGCAGTTTTCGCATACTTGTTGGTCAGATCCTGGGCGTTTTCTGGGTTGGATCAGGTAGTAGTGTGGCACAGAACTGAAACAGTGAAGTAATCCTGGATTCGATCAATATATTAGAGGGTAACACCGGTTAGGTTTGGGTTAGGTCTGGTATTTGCCATCATCTGGCGCATACTTTCGCATTTTTCGCATACTTGTTGGCCAGATTCTGGGCGTTTTCTGGTTTGGCTCGTGTAGTAGTGTGGTGCCACACTGCATCAGTGAGTTAAACTTGGATTCAATCTATATTTTAGAGGATCACACCGGTTAGGTCAGGGTTAGGTCTGGTATTTGCCATCATCTGGCCCATACATTCGCATTTTTCGCATACTTGTTGGCCAGATCCTGGGCGTTTTCTGGTATGGATCACGTAGTAATGAGGTACCACAATGAAACAGCGGGTTAAACCGGGGTCCGATCAATTCTTTAGAGGATAACACCCGTTAGGTCTGGGTCAGGTCTGGGATTCGCCATCATCTCGCTCATACTTTCGCCTTATTTGCATAATTGTTGGCCAAATGCTGGCTTTTTCTGGTTTGGATCACGTAGTAATGTGGTACCACACTGAAACAGTGAGTTAATCCTGGATTCGATCTATATATTAGAGGGTAACACCGGTTAGGTCAGGGTTAGGTCTGGTATTTGCCATCATCTGGCTCATACTTTCGCCTTTTTCACCTACTTGTTGGCCTGATCCTGGGCGTTTTCAGGGTCGGATCACGTAGTAATGTGGTACCACACTGAAACAGTGGGTTAAACCAGGATTCAATCTATATTTTAGAGCATAACACCGGTTAGGTCAGGGTTAGGTCTGGTATTTTCCATCATCTGGCTCATACTTTCGCATATTTCCTATAAATGTTGGCCAGATCCAGGGCGTTTTCTGGTATGCATCACGTAGTAATGTGGTACCACACTGAAACAGTGAGTTAATCCTAGATTCGATCTATATATTAGAGGGTAACACAGGTTATGTTTGGCTTAGGTCTGGTATTTGCCATCATCTGGCTCATACTTTCGCATTTTTCGCATACTTGTTGGCCAGATCCAGGGCGTTTTCTGGTTTGGATCACGTAGTAATGTGGTACCACACTGCCACATGAGTTAAACCTGGATTCAATCTATATTTTAGAGGATAACACCGGTTAGGTCAGGGTTAGGTCTGGTATTTGCCATCATCCAGCTCATACTTTCGCATTTTTCGCATACTTGTTGGCCAGATCCTGGGCGTTTTCTGGGTTGGATCAGGTAGTAGTGTGGTACCGCACTGAAACAGTGAAGTAATCCTGGATTCGATCTATATATTAGAGGGTAACACCGGTTAGGTTTGGGTTAGGTCTGGTATTTGCCATCATCTGGCTCACACTTTCGCATTTTTCGCATACTTGTTGGCCAGATTCTGGGCGTTTTCTGGTTTGGGTCGTGTAGTAGTGTGGTGCCACACTGCATCAGTGAGTTAAACCTGGATTCAATCTATATTTTAGAGGATCACACCTGTTAGGTCAGGGTTAGGTCTGGTATTTTCCATCATCTGGCTCATACTTTCGCATTTTTCGCATACTTGTTGGCCAGATTCTGGGCCTTTTCTGGTTTGGGTCGTGTAGTAGTGTGGTACCACACTGCCACATGAGTTAACCATGGATTCAATCTATATTTTAGAGGATAACACCGGTTAGGTCAGGGTTAGGTCTGGTATTTGCCATCATCTGGCTCAAACTTTCGGCTTTTTCACCTACTTGTTGGCCTGATCCTGGGCGTTTTCTTGGTTGGATCACGTAGTGATGTGGTACCACACTGAAACAGTGAGTTAATCCTAGATTCGATCTATATATTAGAGGGTAACACCGGTTAGGTTTGGGTTAGGTCTGGTATTTGCCATCATCTGGCTCAAACTTTCGGCTTTTTCACCTACTTGTTGGCCTGATCCTGGGCGTTTTCTTGGTTGGATCACGTAGTGATGTGGTACCACACTGAAACAGTGAGTTAATCCTAGATTCGATCTATATGTTAGAGGGTAACACCGGTTAGGTTTGGGTTAGGTCTGGTATTTGCCATCATCTGGCTCAAACTTCCGCCTTTTTCACCTACTTGTTGGCCTGATCCTGGGCGTTTTCTGGGTTGGATCACGTAGTAATGTGGTACCACACTGAAACAGTGAGTTAATCCTGGATTCAATCTATATTTTAGAGGATAACACCGGTTAGGTCAGGGTTAGGTCTGGTATTTGCCATCATCTGGCTCAAACTTTCGGCTTTTTCACCTACTTGTTGGCCTGATCCTGGGCGTTTTCTGGGTTGGATCACGTAGTAATGTGGTACCACACTGAAACAGTGAGTTAATCCTGGATTCAATCTATATTTTAGAGGATAACACCGGTTAGGTCAGGGTTAGGTCTGGTATTTTCCATCATCTGGCTCATACTTTCGCATTTTTCGCATACTTTTTGGCCAGATCCTGGGCGTTTTCCGGTTTGTGTCACGTAGTATTGTGGTGACACTCTGCAACAGTGAGTTAAACCTGGATTCAATCTATATTTTAGAGGATAACACCGGTTAGGTCAGGGTTAAGTCTGGTATTTGCCATCATCTGGCTCATACTTTCGCATTTTTCGCATACTTGTTGGCCAGATCCTGGGTGTTTTCTGTTTGGATCACGTAGTAATGTAGAACCACTCTGAAGCAGTAGGTTAAACCTGGATTCAATCTATATTTTAGAGGATAACACCGGTTAGGTCAGGGTTAGGTCTGGAATTTGCCATCATCCGGCACGTACTTTCACCTTTTTCGCATAATCGTTGGCCAAATGATGGCTGTTTCTGGGTTGGATCAGGTAGTAGTGTGGTACCGCACTGAAACAGTGAAGTAATCCTGGATTCGATCAATATATTAGAGGGTATCACCGGTTAGGTTTGGGTTAGGTCTGGTATTTGCCATCATCTGGCTCAAACTTTCGCTTTTTTCGCATACTTGTTGGCTAGATCCTGGGCGTTTTCTGGTTTGTGTCACGTAGTAATGTGGTGCCACTCTGCAACAGTGAGTTAAACCTGGATTCAATCTATATTTTAGAGGATAACACCGGTTAGGTCAGGGTTAAGTCTGGTATTTGCCATCATCCGGGTCATACTTTCGCATTTTTCGCATACTTGTTGGCCAGATTCTGGGCGTTTTCTGGTTTGGGTCGTGTAGTAGTGTGGTGCCACACTGCATCAGTGAGTTAATCCTGGATTCAATCTATATTTTAGAGGATCACACCGGTTAGGTCAGGGTTAGGTCTGGTATTTGCCATCATCTGGCCCATACTTTCGCATTTTTCGCATACTTGTTGGCCAGATCCTGGGCGTTATCTGGTATGGATCAAGTAGCAATGTGGTACCACAATGAAACAGCGGGTTTAACCGGGGTCCGATCAATTCTTTAGAGGATAACACCCGTTAGGTCTGGGTCAGGTCTGGGATTCGCCATCATCTCGCTCATACTTTCACCTTATTCGCATAATTGTTGGCCAAATGCTGGCTTTTTCTGGTTTGGATCACGTAGTAATGTGGTACCACACTGAAACAGTGAGTTAATCCTGGATTCGATCTATATATTAGAGGGTAACACCGGTCAGGTCAGGGTTAGGTCTGGTATTTGCCATCATCTGGCTCATACTTTCGCCTTTTTCACCTACTTGTTGGCCTGATCCTGGGCGTTTTCTGGGTTGGATCACGTAGTAATGTGGTACCACACTGAAACAGTGGGTTAAACCAGGATTCAATCTATATTTTAGAGGATAACACCGGTTAGGTCAGGGTTAGGTCTGGTATTTTCCATCATCTGGCTCATACTTTCGCATTTTTCGCATACTTTTTGGCCAGATCCTGGGCGTTTTCTGGGTTGGATCACGTAGTAGTGTGATGCCACACTGAAACAGTGAATTAATCCTGGATTCGATCTATATATTAGAGGGTAACACCGGTTAGGTTTGGATTTGGTCTGGTATTTGATATTACCTGGCCCATACTTTCGCATATTTCGTATAAATGTTGGCCAGATCCTGGGCTTTTTCTGGTTTGGATGACTTAGTAATAAGGTACCACACTGAAACAGTGAGTTAATCCTAGATTCGATCTATATATTAGAGGGTAACACCGGTTAGGTTTGGTTTAGGTCTGGTATTTGCCATCATCTGGCTCATACTTTCGCATTTTTCGCATACTTGTTGGCCGGATCCAGGGCGTTTTCTGGTTTGGATCACGTAGTAATGTGGTACCACACTGCCACATGAGTTAAACCTGGATTCAATCTATATTTTAGAGGATAACACCGGTTAGGTCAGGGTTAGGTCTGGTATTTGCCATCATCTGGCTCAAACTTTCGCCTTTTTCACCTACTTGCTGGCCTGTTCCTGGGCGTTTTCTGGGTTGGATCACGTAGTAATGTGGTACCACACTGAAACAGTGAGTTAATCCTGGATTCGATCTATATATTAGAGGGTAACACCGGTTAGGTTTGGATTTGGTCTGGTATTTGATATTACCTGGCCCATACTTTCGCATATTTCGTATAAATGTTGGCCAGATTCTGGGCTTTTTCTGGTTTGGATCACTTAGTAATAAGGCACCACACTGAAACAGTGAGTTAATCCTAGATTCGATCTATATATTAGAGGGTAACACCGGTTAGGTTTGGTTTAGGTCTGGTATTTTCCATCATCTGGCTCATACTTTCGCATTTTTCGCATACTTGTTGGCCAGATTCTGGGCGTTTTCTGGTTTGGGTCGTGTAGTAGTGTGGTACCACACTGAAACAGTGAGTTAATCCTGGATTCGATCTATATATTAGAGGGTAACACCGGTTAGGTCAGGGTTAGGTCTGGTATTTGCCATCATCCGGCTCTTACTTTCGCATTTTTCGCATACTTGTTGGCCAGATACTGGGCGTTTTCTGGGTTGGATCATGTAGTAGTGTGGTACCCCACTCAAACAGTGAAGTAATCCTGGATTCGGTCTATATATTGGAGGGTAACACCGGTTAGGTTTGGGTTAGGTCTGGTATTTGCCATCATCTGGCTCAAACTTTCGCCTTTTTCACCTACTTGTTGGCCTGATCCTGGGCGTTTTCTTGGTTGGATCACGTAGTAATGTGGTACCTCACTGAAACAGTGAGTTAATCCTAGATTCAATCTATATTTTAGAGGATAACACCGGTTAGGTCAGGGTTAGGTCTGGTATTTGCCATCATCCGGGTCATACTTTCGCATTTTTCGCATACTTGTTGGTCAGATCCTGGGCGTTTTCTGGGTTGGATCAGGTAGTAGTGTGGCACAGAACTGAAACAGTGAGTTAATCCTGGATTCGATCTATATATTAGAGGGTAACACCGGTTAGGTCAGGGTTAGGTCTGGTATTTGCCATCATCCGGCTCTTACTTTCGCATTTTTCGCATACTTGTTGGCCAGATACTGGGCGTTTTCTGGGTTGGATCATGTAGTAGTGTGGTACCCCACTCAAACAGTGAAGTAATCCTGGATTCGGTCTATATATTGGAGGGTAACACCGGTTAGGTTTGGGTTAGGTCTGGTATTTGCCATCATCTGGCTCAAACTTTCGCCTTTTTCACCTACTTGTTGGCCTGTTCCTGGGCGTTTTCTGGGTTGGATCACGTAGTAATGTGGTACCACACTGAAACAGTGAGTTAATCCGGGATTCGATCTAGATATTAGAGGGTAACACCGGTTAGGTTTGGATTTGGTCTGGTATTTGTTATTACCTGGCCCATACTTTCGCATATTTCGTATAAATGTTGGCCAGATCCTGGGCTTTTTCTGGTTTGGATCACTTAGTAATAAGGCACCACACTGAAACAGTGAGTTAATCCTAGATTCGAACTATATATTAGAGGGTAACACCGGTTAGGTTTGGGTTAGGTCTGGTATTTTCCATCATCTGGCTCATACTTTCGCATTTTTCGCATACTTGTTGGCCAGATTCTGGGCGTTTTCTGGTTTGGGTCGTGTAGTAGTGTGGTACCACACTGAAACAGTGAGTTAATCCTGGATTCGATCTATATATTAGAGGGTAACACCGGTTAGGTCAGGGTTAGGTCTGGTATTTGCCATCATCCGGCTCTTACTTTCGCATTTTTCGCATACTTGTTGGCCAGATACTGGGCGTTTTCTGGGTTGGATCATGTAGTAGTGTGGTACCGCACTCAAACAGTGAAGTAATCCTGGATTCAATCTATATTTTAGAGGATAACACCGGTTAGGTCAGGGTTAGGTCTGGTATTTGCCATCATCCGGGTCATACTTTCGCATTTTTCGCATACTTGTTGGTCAGATCCTGGGCGTTTTCTGGGTTGGATCAGGTAGTAGTGTGGCACAGAACTGAAACAGTGAAGTAATCCTGGATTCGATCAATATATTTAGAGGATAACACCGGTTAGGTTTGGGTTAGGTCTGGTATTTGATATTACCTGGCCCATACTTTCGCATATTTCGTATAAATGTTGGCCTGATCCTGGGCGTTTTCTGGGTTGGATCACGTAGTAATGTGGTACCACACTGAAACAGTTGGTTAAACCAGGATTCAATCTATATTTTACAGGATAACACCGGTTAGGTTTGGGTTAGGTCTGGTATTTGATATTACCTGGCCCATACTTTCGCATATTTCGTATAAATGTTGGCCAGATCCTGGGCTTTTTCTGGTATGGATCACGTAGTAATGTGGTACCACAATGAAACAGCGGGTTAAACCGGGGTCCGATCAATTCTTTAGAGGATAACACCGGTTAGGTCTGGGTCAGGTCTGGGATTCGCCATCATCTGGCTCATACTTTCGCATTTTTCGCATACTTGTTGGCCAGATCCTGGGTGTTTTCTGATTGGATCACGTAGTAATGTAGAACCACTCTGAAACAGTAGGTTAAACCTGGATTCAATCTATATTTTAGAGGATAACACCGGTTAGGTCAGGGTTAGGTCTGGTATTTGCCATCATCTGGCTCAAACTTTCGCCTTTTTCACCTACTTGTTGGTCAGATCCTGGGCGTTTTCTGGGTTGGATCAGGTAGTAGTGTGGCACAGAGCTGAAACAGTGAAGTAATCCTGGATTACATCAATATATTAGAGGGTAACACCGGTTAGGTTTGGGTTAGGTCTGGTATTTGCCATCATCTGGCGCATACTTTCGCATTTTTCGCATACTTATTGGCCAGATTCTGGGCGTTTTCTGGTTTGGGTCGTGTAGTAGTGTGGTGCCACACTGCATCAGTGAGTTAAACCTGGATTCAATCCATATTTTAGAGGATAACACCGGTTAGGTCAGGGTTAGGTCTGGTATTTGCCATCATCTTGCTCATACTTTCACCTTTTTCGCATAATCGTTGGCCAAATGATGGCTTTTTCTGGGTTGGATCAGGTAGTAGTGTGGTACCGCACTGAAACAGTGAAGTAATCCTGGATTCGATCTATATATTAGAGGGTAACACCGGTTAGGTTTGGGTTAGGTCTGGTATTTGCCATCATCTGGCCCATACTTTCGCATATTTCGCATACTTGTTGGCCTGATCCTGGGCGTTTTCTGGGTTGGATCACGTAGTAATGTGGTACCACACTGAAACAGTGAGTTAATCCTGGATTCAATCTATATTTTAGAGGATAACACCGGTTAGGTCAGGGTTAGGTCTGGTATTTTCCATCATCTGGCTCATACTTTCGCATATTTCGCATACTTGTTGGCCTGATCCTGGGCGTTTTCTGGGTTGGATCACGTAGTAATGTGGTACCACACTGAAACAGTGAGTTAATCCTGGATTCAATCTATATTTTAGAGGATAACACCGGTTAGGTCAGGGTTAGGTCTGGTATTTTCCATCATCTGGCTCATACTTTCGCATTTTTCGCATACTTGTTGGCCTGTTCCTGGGCGTTTTCTGGGTTGGATCACGTAGTAATGTGGTACCACACTGAAAAAGTGAGTTAATCCTGGATTCGATCTATATATTAGAGGGTAACACCGGTTAGGTTTGGGTTAGGTCTGGTATTTGCCATCATCTGGCGCATACTTTCGCATTTTTCGCATACTTGTTGGCCAGATTCTGGGCGTTTTCTGGTTTGGGTCGTGTAGTAGTGTGGTGCCACACTGCATCAGTGAGTTAAACCTGGATTCAATCTATATTTTAGAGGATCACACCGGTTAGGTCAGGGTTAGGTCTGGTATTTGCCATCATCTGGCCCATACTTTCGCATTTTTCGCATACTTGTTGGCCAGATCCTGGGCGTTTTCTGGTATGGATCACGTAGTAATGTGGTACCACAATGAAACAGCGGGTTAAACCAGGATTCAATCTATATTTTAGAGGATAACACCGGTTAGGTCAGGGTTAGGTCTGGTATTTTCCATCATTTGGCTCATACTTTCGCATTTTTCGCATACTTTTTGGCCAGATCCTGGGCGTTTTCTGGGTTGGATCACGCAGTAGTGTGATGCCACACTGAAACAGTGAATTAATCCTGGATTCGATCTATATATTAGAGGGTAACACCGGTTAGGTTTGGATTTGGTCTGGTATTTGATATTACCTGGCCCATACTTTCGCATATTTCGTATAAATGTTGGCCAGATCCTGGGCTTTTTCTGGTTTGGATCACTTAGTAATAAGGTACCACACTGAAACAGTGAGTTAATCCTAGATTCGATCTATATATTAGAGGGTAACACCGGTTAGGTTTGGTTTAGGTCTGGTATTTGCCATCATCTGGCTCATACTTTCGGATATTTCGCATACTTGTTGGCCAGATCCTGGGCGTTTTCTGGTATGGATCACGTAGTAATGTGGTACCACAATGAAACAGCGGGTTAAACCAGGATTCAATCTATATTTTAGACCATAACACCGGTTAGGTCAGGGTTAGGTTTGGTATTTTCCATCATCTGGCTCATACTTTCGCATTTTTCGCATACTTTTTGGCCAGATCCTGGGCGTTTTCTGGGTTGGATCACGCAGTAGTGTGATGCCACACTGAAACAGTGAATTAATCCTGGATTCGATCTATATATTAGAGGGTAACACCGGTTAGGTTTGGATTTGGTCTGGTATTTGATATTACCTGGCCCATACTTTCGCATATTTCGTATAAATGTTGGCCAGATCCTGGGCTTTTTCTGGTTTGGATCACTTAGTAATAAGGTACCACACTGAAACAGTGAGTTAATCCTAGATTCGATCTATATATTAGAGGGTAACACCAGTTAGGTTTGGGTTAGGTCTGGTATTTGCCATCATCTGGCTCATACTTTCGCATTTTTCGCATACTTGTTGGCCTGATCCTGGGCGTTTTCTTGGTTGGATCACGTAGTAATGTGGTACCATACTGAAACAGTGAGTTAATCCTAGATTCGATCTATATATTAGAGGGTAACACCGGTTAGGTTTGGGTTAGGTCTGGTATTTGCCATCATCTGGCTCAAACTTTCGCCTTTTTCACCTACTTGTTGGCCTGATCCTGGGCGTTTTCTGGGTTGGATCACGTAGTAATGTGGTACCACACTGAAACAGTGAGTTAATCCTGGATTCAATCTATATTTTAGAGGATAACACAGGTTAGGTCAGGGTTAGGTCTGGTATTTTCCATCATCTGGCTCATACTTTCGCATTTTTCGCATACTTGTTGGCCAGATTCTGGGCGTTTTCTGGTTTGGGTCGTGTAGTAGTGTGGTACTACACTGAAACAGTGAGTTAATCCTGGATTCGATCTATATATTAGAGGGTAACACTGGTTAGGTCAGGGTTAGGTCTGGTATTTGCCATCATCTGGCTCAAACTTTCGCTTTTTTCGCATACTTGTTGGCCAGATTCTGGGCGTTTTCTGTTTGGATCACGTAGTAATGTAGAACCACTCTGAAACAGTAGGTTAAACCTGGATTCAATCTATATTTTAGAGGATAACACCGGTTAGGTTTGGGTTAGGTCTGGTATTTGATATTACCTGGCCCATACTTTCGCATATTTCGTATAAATGTTGGCCAGATCCTGGGCTTTTTCTGGCTTGGATCACGTAGTAACGTGGTGCCACTCTGCAACAGTGAGTTAAACCTGGATTCAATCTATATTTTAGAGGATAACACCGGTTAGGTCAGGGTTAGGTCTGGTATTTGCCATCATCCGACTCATACTTTCGCATTTTTCGCATACTTGTTGGCCAGATCCTGGGCGTTTTCTGTTTGGATCACGTAGTAATGTAGAACCACTCTGCAACAGTGAGTTAAACCGGGATTCAATCTATATTTTAGAGGATAACACCGGTTAGGTTTGGGTTAGGTCTGGTATTTGCCATCATCTGGCGCATACTTTCGCATTTTTAGCATACTTGTTGGCCAGATCCTGGGCGTTTTCTGGGTTGGATCAGGTAGTAGCGTGGTACCGCACTGAAACAGTGAATTAATCCTGGATTCGATCTATATTTTAGAGGGTAACACCGGTTAGGCCAGGGTTAGGTCTGGTATTTGCCATCATCTGGCGCATACTTTCGCATTTTTAGCATACTTGTTGGCCTGATCCTGGGCGTTTTCTGGGTTGGATCACGTAGTAATGTGGTACCACACTGAAACAGTTGGTTAAACTAGGGTTCAATCTATATTTTAGAGGATAACACCGGTTAGGTCTGGGTCAGGTCTGGGATTCGCCATCATCTCGCTCATACTTTCACCTCATTCGCATAATTGTTGGCCAAATGCTGGCTTTTTCTGGTTTGGATCAGGTAGTAGTGTGGTACCGCACTGAAACAGTGAATTAATCCTGGATTCGATCTATATTTTAGAGGGTAACACCGGTTAGGCCAGGGTTAGGTCTGGTATTTGCCATCATCTGGCTCATACTTTCGCATTTTTCGCATACTTGTTGGCCAGATCCTGGGCGTTTTCTGGTTTTGATCACGTAGTATAGTGGTACCACACTGCAACAGTGAGTGAAACCTGGATTCAATCTATATTTTAGAGGATAACACCGGTTAGGTCAGGGTTAGGTCTGGTATTTGCCATCATCCGGCTCATACTTTCGCGTTTTTCGCATACTTGTTGGTCAGATCCTGGGCGGTTTCTGGGTTGGATGAGGTAGTAGTGTGGCACCGCACTGAAACAGTGAAGTAATCCTAGGTTCGATCTATATATTAGAGGGTAACACCGGTTAAGTTTGGGGTAGGTCTGGTATTTGCCATCATCTGTCTCAAACTTTCGCATTTTTCGCATACTCGTAGGCCAGATCCTGGGCGTTTTCTGTTTGGATCACGTAGTAATGTAGAACCACTCTGGAACAGTGAGTTAAACCTGGATTCAATCTATATTTTAGAGGAGAACACCGGTTAGGTCAGGGTTAGGTCTGGAATTTGCCATCATCCGGCTCGTACTTTCACCTTTTTCGCATAATCGTTGGCCAAATGATGGCTTTTTCTGGGTTGGATCAGGTAGTAGTGTGGTACCGCACTGAAACAGTGGGTTAAACCAGGATTCAATCTATATTTTAGAGGATAACACCGGTTAGGTCAGGGTTAGGTCTGGTATTTGCCATCATCCGGGTCATACTTTCGCATTTTTCGCATACTTGTTGGTCAGATCCTGGGCGTTTTCTGGGTTGGATCAGGTAGTAGTGTGGCACAGAACTGAAACAGTGAAGTAATCCTGGATTCGATCAATATATTAGAGGGTAACACCGGTTAGGTGTGGGTTAGGTCTGGTATTTGCCATCATCTGGCGCATACATTCGCACTTTTCGCATACTTGTTGGCCAGATTCTGGGCGTTTTCTGGTTTGGGTCGTGTAGTAATGTGGTACCACAATGAAACAGCGGGTTAAACCGGGGTCCGATCAATTCTTTAGAGGATAACACCCGTTAGGTCTGGGTCAGGTCTGGGATTCGCCATCATCTGGCTAATACTTTCACCTTATTCGCATAATTGTTGGCCAAATGCTGGCTTTTTATGGTTTGGATCACGTAGTAATGTGGTACCACACTGAAACAGTGAGTTAACCCTGGATTCGATCTATATATTAGAGGGTAACACCGGTTAGGTCAGGGTTAGGTCTGGTATTTGCCATCATCTGGCTCATACTTTCGCCTTTTTCACCTACTTGTTGGCCTGATCCTGGGCGTTTTCTGGGTTGGATCACGTAGTAATGTGGTACCACACTGAAACAGTGGGTTAAACCAGGATTCAATCTATATTTTAGGGGATAACACCGGTTAGGTCAGGGTTAGGTCTGGTATTTTCCATCATCAGGCTCATACTTTCGCATTTTTCGCATACTTTTTGGCCAGATCCTGGGCGTATTCTGGGTTGGATCACGTAGTAGTGTGATGCCACACCGAAACAGTGAATTAATCCTAGATTCGATCTATATATTAGAGGGTAACACCGGTTAGGTTTGGGTTAGGTCTGGTATTTGCCATCATCTGACTCATACTTTCGCATTTTTCGCATACTTGTTGGCCAGATCCAGGCCGTTTTCTGGTTTGGATCACGTAGTAATGTGGTACCACACTGCCACATGAGTTAAACCTGGATTCCATCTATATTTTAGAGGATAACACCTGTTAGGTCAGGGTTAGGTCTGGTATTTGCCATCATCTGGCTCAAACTTTCGCCTTTTTCACCTACTTGTTGGCCTGATCCTGGGCGTTTTCTTGGTTGGATCACGTAGTAATGTGGTACCACACTGAAACAGTGAGTTAATCCTAGATTCAATCTATATTTTAGAGGATAACACCGGTAAGGTCAGGGTTAGGTCTGGTATTTGCCATCATCTGGCTCAAACTTTCACCTTTTTCACCTACTTGTTGGCCTGTTCCTGTGCGTTTTCTGTGTTGGATCACGTAGTAATGTGGTACCACACTGAAACAGTGAGTTAATCCGGGATTCGATCTATATATTAGAGGGTAACACCGGTTAGGTTTGGATTTGGTCTGGTATTTGGTATTACCTGGCCCATACTTTCGCATATTTCGTATAAATGTTGGCCAGATCCTGGGCTTTTTCTGGTTTGGATCACTTAGTAATAAGGCACCACACTGAAACAGTGAGTTAATCCTAGATTCGATCTATATATTAGAGGGTAACACCGGTTAGGTTTGGGTTAGGTCTGGTATTTGCCATCATCTGGCGCATACTTTCGCATTTTTCGCATACTTGTTGGCCAGATCCTGGGCGTTATCTGGGTTGGATCAGGTAGTAGTGTGGTACCGCACTGAAACAGTTGGTTAAACCAGGATTCAATCTATATTTTAGAGGATAACACCGGTTAGGTTTGGGTTAGGTCTGGTATTTGATATTACCTGGCCCATACTTTCGCATATTTCGTATAAATGTTGGCCTGTTCCTGGGCGTTTTCTGGGTTGGATCACGTAGTAATGTGGTACCACACTGAAACAGTGAGTTAATCCTGGATTCAATCTATGTTTTAGAGGATAACACCGGTTAGGTCAGGGTTAGGTCTGGTATTTTCCATCATCTGGCTCATACTTTCGCATATTTCGCATACTTGTTGGCCTGATCCTGGGCGTTTTCTGGGTTGGATCACGTAGTAATGTGGTACCACACTGAAACAGTGAGTTAATCCTGGATTCAATCTATATTTTAGAGGATAACACCGGTTAGGTCAGGGTTAGGTCTGGTATTTTCCATCATCTGGCTCATACTTTCGCCTTTTTCACCTACCTGTTGGCCTGTTCCTGGGCGTTTTCTGGGTTGGATCACGTAGTAATGTGGTACCACACTGAAACAGTGAGTTAATCCTGGATTCGATCTATATATTAGAGGGTAACACCGGTTAGGTTTGGATTTGGTCTGGTATTTGATATTACCTGGCCCATAATTTCGCATATTTCGTATAAATGTTGGCCAGATCCTGGGCTTTTTCTGGTTTGGATCACTTAGTAATAAGGTACCACACTGAAACAGTGAGTTAATCCTGGATTCGATCTATATATTAGAGGGTAACACTGGTTAGGTCAGGGTTAGGTCTGGTATTTGCCATCATCTGGCTCAAACTTTCGCTTTTTTCGCATACTTGTTGGCTAGATTCTGGGCGTTTTCTGGTTTGTGTCACGTAGTAATGTGGTGCCACTCTGCAACAGTGAGTTAAACCTGGATTCAATCTATATTTTAGAGGATAACCCCGGTTAGGTCAGGGTTAGGACTGGTATTTGCCATCATCCGACTCATACTTTCGCATTTTTCGCATACTTGTTGGCCAGATCCTGGGCGTTTTCTGTTTGGATCACGTAGTAATGTAGAACCACTCTGAAACAGTAGGTTAAACCTGGATTCAATCTATATTTTAGAGGATAACACCGGTTAGGTTTGGGTTAGGTCTGGTATTTGATATTACCTGGCCCATACTTTCGCATATTTCGTATAAATGTTGGCCAGATCCTGGGCTTTTTCTGGCTTGGATCACGTAGTAACGTGGTGCCACTCTGCAACAGTGAGTTAAACCTGGATTCAATCTATATTTTAGAGGATAACACCGGTTTGGTTTGGGTTAGGTCTGGTATTTGATATTACCTGGCCCATACATTCGCATATTTCGTATAAATGTTGGCCTGATCCTGGGCTTTTTCTGGTATGGATCACGTAGTAATGTGGTACCACAATGAAACAGCGGGTTAAACCGGGGTCCGATCAATTCTTTAGAGGATAACACCGGTTAGGTCTGGGTCAGGTCTGGGATTCGCCATCATCTCGCTCATACTTTCACCTTTTTCACATAATCGTTGGCCAAATGCTGGCGTTTTCTGGGATGGATCAGGTAGTAGTGTGGTACCGCACTGAAACAGTGAAGTAATCCTGGGTTCGATCTATATATTAGAGGGTAACACCGGTTAAGTTTGGGGTAGGTCTGGTATTTGCCATCATCTGTCTCAAACTTTCGCATTTTTCGCATACTTGTAGGCCAGATCCTGGGCGTTTTCTGTTTGGATCACGTAGTAATGTAGAACCACTCTGAAACAGTGAGTTAAACCTGGATTCAATCTATATTTTAGAGGATAACACCGGTTAGGTCAGGGTTAGGTCTGGTATTTGCCATCATCTGGCTCATACTTTCGCATTTTTCGCATACTTGTTGGCCAGATCCTGGGCGTTTTCTGGTTTTGATCACGTAGTAATGTGGTACCACACTGCAACAGTGAGTTAAACCTGGATTCAATCTATATTTTACAGGATAACACCGGTTAGGTCAGGGTTAGGTCTGGTATTTGCCATCATCTGGCTCAAACTTTCGCCTTTTTCGCATACATGTTGGCCAGATCCTGGGCGTTTTCTGTTTGGATCACGTAGTAATGTAGAACCACTCTGAAACAGTGAGTTAAACCTGGATTCAATCTATATTTTAGTGGATAACACCGGTTAGGTTTGGGTTAGGTCTGGTATTTGCCATCATCTGGCTCATACTTTCGCATTGTTCGCATACTTGTTGGCCAGATCCTGGGCGTTTTCTGGTTTTGATCACGTAGTAATGTGGTACCACACTGCAACAGTGAGTTAAACCTGGATTCAATCTATATTTTAGAGGATAACACCGGTTAGGTCAGGGTTAGGTCTGGTATTTGCCATCATCTGGCTCAAACTTTCGCCTTTTTCGCATACATGTTGGCCAGATCCTGGGCGTTTTCTGTTTGGATCACGTAGTAATGTAGAACCACTCTGAAACAGTGAGTTAAACCTGGATTCAATCTACATTTTAGAGGATAACACCGGTTAGGTTTGGGTTAGGTCTGGTATTTGCCATCATCTGGCTCATACTTTCGCATTTTTCGCATACTTGTTGGCCAGATCCTGGGCGTTTTCTGGTTTTGATCACGTAGTAATGTGGTACCACACTGCAACAGTGAGTTAAACCTGGATTCAATCTATATTTTAGAGGATAACACCGGTTAGGTCAGGGTTAGGTCTGGTATTTGCCATCATCTGGCGCATACTTTCGCATTTTTCGCATACTTGTTGGCCAGATCCTGGGCGTTTTCTGGGTTGGATCAGGTAGTAGTGTGGTACCGCACTGAAACAGTGAATTAATCCTGGATTCGATCTATATTTTAGAGGGTAACACCGGTTAGGTCAGGGTTAGGTCTTGTATTTGCCATCGTCTGCCTCATACTTTCGCCTTTTTCACCTACTTGTTGGCCTGATCCTGGGCGTTTTCTTGGTTGGATCACGTAGTAATGTGGTACCACACTGCAACAGTGAGTTAAACCTGGATTCAATCTATATATTAGAGGCTAACACCGGTTAGGTCAGGGTTAGGTCTGGTATTTGCCATCATCTGGCGCATACTTTCGCATTTTTCGCATACTTGTTGGCCAGATCCTGGGCGTTTTCTGGTTTGGATCACGTAGTAATGTGGTACCACACTGAAACAGTGAGCTAATCCTGGATTCGATCTATATATTAGAGGGTAACACCGGTTAAGTTTGGGTTAGGTCTGGTATTTGCCATCATCTGGCACATACTTTCGCATTTTTCGCATACTTGTTGGCCAGATCCTGGGCGTTTTCTGTTTGGATCACGTAGTAATGTAGAACCACTCTGAAACAGTGAGTTGAACTGGATTCAATCCATATTTTAGAGGATAACACCGGTTAGGTCAGGGTTAGGTCTGGTATTTGCCACCATCTGGCCCATACTTTCGCATTTTTCACCTACTTGTTGGCCAGATCCTGGGCGTTCTCTGGGTTGGATCAGGTAGTAGTTTGGTACCACACTGAAACAGTGAATTAATCATGGATTCGATCTATATATTAGAGGGTAACACCGGTTAGGTTTGGGTCAGGTCTGGTATTAGATATTACCTGGCCCATACTTTCGCATATTTCGTATAAATGTTGGCCAGATCCTGGGCGTTTTCTGGTTTTGATCACGTAGTAATGTGGTACCACACTGCAACAGTGAGTTAAACCTGGATTCAATCTATATTTTAGAGGATAACACCGGTTAGGTCAGGGTTAGGTCTGGTATTTGCCACCATCTGGCCCATACTTTCGCATTTTTCACCTACTTGTTGGCCAGATCCTGGGCGTTCTCTGGGTTGGATCAGGTAGTAGTTTGGTACCACACTGAAACAGTGAATTAATCATGGATTCGATCTATATATTAGAGGGTAACACCGGTTAGGTTTGGGTCAGGTCTGGTATTAGATATTACCTGGCCCATACTTTCGCATTTTTCGCACACTTGTTGGCCAGGTCCTGGGCGTTTTCTGGTATGCATCACGTAGTAATGTGGTGCCACACTGCCACAGTGAGTTAAACCTGGATTCAATCTATATTTTAGAGGATAACACCGGTTAGGTCAGGGTTAGGTCTGGTATTTGCCATCATCTGGCTCATACTTTCGCATTTTTCGCACACTTGTTGGCCAGATCCTGGGCGTTTTCTGGTATGCATCACGTAGTAATGTGGTGCCACACTGCCACAGTGAGTTAAACCTGGATTCAATCTATATTTTAGAGGATAACACCGGTTAGGTCAGGGTTAGGTCTGGTATTTGCCATCATCTGGCTCATACTTTCGCATTTTTCGCACACTTGTTGGCCAGATCCTGGGCGTTTTCTGGTATGCATCACGTAGTAATGTGGTGCCACACTGCCACAGTGAGTTAAACCTGGATTCAATCTATATTTTAGAGGATAACACCGGTTAGGTCAGGGTTAGGTCTGGTATTTGCCATCATCCGGCTCATACTTTCGCATTTTTCGCACACTTGTTGGCCAGATCCTGGGCGTTTTCTGGTATGCATCACGTAGTAATGTGGTGCCACACTGCCACAGTGAGTTAAACCTGGATTCAATCTATATTTTAGAGGATAACACCGGTTAGGTCAGGGTTAGGTCTGGTATTTGCCATCATCTGGCCCATACTTTCGCATTTTTCGCATACTTGTTGGCCAGATCCTGGGCGTTTTCTGGTTTGGATCACGTAGTAATGTGGTGCCACACTGCCACAGTGAGTTAAACCTGGATTCAATCTATATTTTAGAGGATAACACCGGTTAGGTCAGGGTTAGGTCTGGTATTTGCCATCATCTGACTCAAACTTTCGCCTTTTTCACCTACGTGTTGGCCTGATCCTGGGCGTTTTCTGGGTTGGATCACGTAGTAATGTGGTACCACACTGAAACAGTGAATTAATCCTGGATTCGATCTATATTTTAGAGGGCAACACCGGTTAGGTCAGGGTTAGGTCTTGTATTTGCCATCGTCTGCCTCATACTTTCGCCTTTTTCACCTACTTGTTGGCCTGATCCTGGGCGTTTTCTTGGTTGGATCACGTAGTAATGTGGTACCACACTGAAACAGTTGGTTAAACCAGGATTCAATCTATATTTTAGAGGATAACACCGGTTAGGTTTGGGTTAGGTCTGGTATTTGATATTACCTGGCCCATACTTTCGCATATTTCGTATAAATGTTGGCCAGATCCTGGGCTTTTTCTGGTATGGATCACGTAGTAATGTGGTACCACAATGAAACAGCGGGTTAAACCGGGGTCCGATCAATTCTTTAGAGGATAACACCGGTTAGGTCTGGGTCAGGTCTGGGATTCGCCATCATCTCGCTCATACTTTCACCTTATTCGCATAATTGTTGGCCAAATGCTGGCATTTTCTGGTTTGGATCACGTAGTAATGTAGAACCACTCTGAAACAGTAGGTTAAACCTGGATTCAATCTATATTTTAGAGGATAACACCCGTTAGGCCAGGGTTAGGTCTGGTATTTGCCATCATCTGGCCCATACTTTCGCATTTTTCGTATACTTGTTGGCCAGATCCTGGGCGTTTTCTGGGTTGGATCACGTAGTAATGTGGTACCACACTGAAACAGTGAGCTAATCCTGGATTCGATCTATATATTAGAGGGTAACACCGGTTAAGTTTGGGTAAGGTCTGGTATTTGCCATCATCTGGCACATACTTTCGCATTTTTCGCATACTTGTTGGCCAGATCCTGGGCGTTTTCTGTTTGGATCACGTAGTAATGTAGAACCACTCTGAAACAGTGAGTTGAACTGGATTCAATCCATATTTTAGAGGATAACACCGGTTAGGTCAGGGTTAGGTCTGGTATTTGCCACCATCTGGCCCATACTTTCGCATTTTTCACCTACTTGTTGGCCAGATCCTGGGCGTTCTCTGGGTTGGATCAGGTAGTAGTTTGGTACCACACTGAAACAGTGAATTAATCATGGATTCGATCTATATATTAGAGGGTAACACCGGTTAGGTTTGGGTCAGGTCTGGTATTAGATATTACCTGGCCCATACTTTCGCATATTTCGTATAAATGTTGGCCAGATCCTGGGCGTTTTCTGGTTTTGATCACGTAGTAATGTGGTACCACACTGCAACAGTGAGTTAAACCTGGATTCAATCTATATTTTAGAGGATAACACCGGTTAGGTCAGGGTTAGGTCTGGTATTTGCCACCATCTGGCCCATACTTTCGCATTTTTCACCTACTTGTTGGCCAGATCCTGGGCGTTTTCTGGGTTGGATCAGGTAGTAGTTTGGTACCACACTGAAACAGTGAATTAATCATGGATTCGATCTATATATTAGAGGGTAACACCGGTTAGGTTTGGGTCAGGTCAGGTATTAGATATTACCTGGCCCATACTTTCGCATAATTCGTATAAATATTGGCCAGATCCTGGGCGTTTTCTGGTTTTGATCACGTAGTAATGTGGTACCACACTGCAACAGTGAGTTAAACCTGGATTCAATCTATATTTTAGAGGATAACACCGGTTAGGTCAGGGTTAGGTCTGGTATTTGCCACCATCTGGCCCATACTTTCGCATTTTTCACCTACTTGTTGGCCAGATCCTGGGCGTTTTCTGGGTTGGATCAGGTAGTAGTTTGGTACCACACTGAAACAGTGAATTAATCATGGATTCGATCTATATATTAGAGGGTAACACCGGTTAGGTTTGGGTCAGGTCTGGTATTAGATATTACCTGGCCCATACTTTCGCATTTTTCGCACACTTGTTGGCCAGATCCTGGGCGTTTTCTGGTATGCATCACGTAGTAATGTGGTGCCACACTGCCACAGTGAGTTAAACCTGGATTCAATCTATATTTTAGAGGATAACACCGGTTAGGTCAGGGTTAGGTCTGGTATTTGCCATCATCTGGCTCATACTTTCGCATTTTTCGCACACTTGTTGGCCAGATCCTGGGCGTTTTCTGGTATGCATCACGTAGTAATGTGGTGCCACACTGCCACAGTGAGTTAAACCTGGATTCAATCTATATTTTAGAGGATAACACCGGTTAGGTCAGGGTTAGGTCTGGTATTTGCCATCATCTGGCTCATACTTTCGCATTTTTCGCACACTTGTTGGCCAGATCCTGGGCGTTTTCTGGTATGCATCACGTAGTAATGTGGTGCCACACTGCCACAGTGAGTTAAACCTGGATTCAATCTATATTTTAGAGGATAACACCGGTTAGGTCAGGGTTAGGTCTGGTATTTGCCATCATCTGGCCCATACTTTCGCATTTTTCGCATACTTGTTGGCCAGATCCTGGGCGTTTTCTGGTTTGGATCACGTAGTAATGTGGTGCCACACTGCCACAGTGAGTTAAACCTGGATTCAATCTATATTTTAGAGGATAACACCGGTTAGGTCAGGGTTAGGTCTGGTATTTGCCATCATCTGACTCAAACTTTCGCCTTTTTCACCTACGTGTTGGCCTGATCCTGGGCGTTTTCTGGGTTGGATCACGTAGTAATGTGGTACCACACTGAAACAGTGAATTAATCCTGGATTCGATCTATATTTTAGAGGGTAACACCGGTTAGGTCAGGGTTAGGTCTTGTATTTGCCATCGTCTGCCTCATACTTTCGCCTTTTTCACCTACTTGTTGGCCTGATCCTGGGCGTTTTCTTGGTTGGATCACGTAGTAATGTGGTACCACACTGAAACAGTTGGTTAAACCAGGATTCAATCTATATTTTAGAGGATAACACCGGTTAGGTTTGGGTTAGGTCTGGTATTTGATATTACCTGGCCCATACTTTCGCATATTTCGTATAAATGTGGGCCAGATCCTGGGCTTTTTCTGGTATGGATCACGTAGTAATGTGGTACCACAATGAAACAGCGGGTTAAACCGGGGTCCGATCAATTCTTTAGAGGATAACACCGGTTAGGTCTGGGTCAGGTCTGGGATTCGCCATCATCTCGCTCATACTTTCACCTTATTCGCATAATTGTTGGCCAAATGCTGGCATTTTCTGGTTTGGATCACGTAGTAATGTAGAACCACTCTGAAACAGTAGGTTAAACCTGGATTCAATCTATATTTTAGAGGATAACACCCGTTAGGCCAGGGTTAGGTCTGGTATTTGCCATCATCTGGCCCATACTTTCGCATTTTTCGTATACTTGTTGGCCAGATCCTGGGCGTTTTCTGGGTTGGATCACGTAGTAATGTGGTACCACACTGAAACAGTGAGCTAATCCTGGATTCGATCTATATATTAGAGGGTAACACCGGTTAAGTTTGGGTAAGGTCTGGTACTTGCCATCATCTGGCACATACTTTCGCATTTTTCGCATACTTGTTCGCCAGATCCTGGGCGTTTTCTGTTTGGATCACGTAGTAATGTAGAACCACTCTGAAACAGTGAGTTGAACTGGATTCAATCCATATTTTAGAGGATAACACCGGTTAGGTCAGGGTTAGGTCTGGTATTTGCCACCATCTGGCCCATACTTTCGCATTTTTCACCTACTTGTTGGCCAGATCCTGGGCGTTCTCTAGGTTGGATCAGGTAGTAGTTTGGTACCACACTGAAACAGTGAATTAATCATGGATTCGATCTATATATTAGAGGGTAACACCGGTTAGGTTTGGGTCAGGTCTGGTATTAGATATTACCTGGCCCATACTTTCGCATATTTCGTATAAATGTTGGCCAGATCCTGGGCGTTTTCTGGTTTTGATCACGTAGTAATGTGGTACCACACTGCAACAGTGAGTTAAACCTGGATTCAATCTATATTTTAGAGGATAACACCGGTTAGGTCAGGGTTAGGTCTGGTATTTGCCACCATCTGGCCCATACTTTCGCATTTTTCACCTACTTGTTGGCCAGATCCTGGGCGTTTTCTGGGTTGGATCAGGTAGTAGTTTGGTACCACACTGAAACAGTGAATTAATCATGGATTCGATCTATATATTAGAGGGTAACACCGGTTAGGTTTGGGTCAGGTCAGGTATTAGATATTACCTGGCCCATACTTTCGCATAATTCGTATAAATATTGGCCAGATCCTGGGCGTTTTCTGGTTTTGATCACGTAGTAATGTGGTACCACACTGCAACAGTGAGTTAAACCTGGATTCAATCTATATTTTAGAGGATAACACCGGTTAGGTCAGGGTTAGGTCTGGTATTTGCCACCATCTGGCCCATACTTTCGCATTTTTCACCTACTTGTTGGCCAGATCCTGGGCGTTTTCTGGGTTGGATCAGGTAGTAGTTTGGTACCACACTGAAACAGTGAATTAATCATGGATTCGATCTATATATTAGAGGGTAACACCGGTTAGGTTTGGGTCAGGTCTGGTATTAGATATTACCTGGCCCATACTTTCGCATTTTTCGCACACTTGTTGGCCAGATCCTGGGCGTTTTCTGGTATGCATCACGTAGTAATGTGGTGCCACACTGCCACAGTGAGTTAAACCTGGATTCAATCTATATTTTAGAGGATAACACCGGTTAGGTCAGGGTTAGGTCTGGTATTTGCCATCATCTGGCTCATACTTTCGCATTTTTCGCACACTTGTTGGCCAGATCCTGGGCGTTTTCTGGTATGCATCACGTAGTAATGTGGTGCCACACTGCCACAGTGAGTTAAACCTGGATTCAATCTATATTTTAGAGGATAACACCGGTTAGGTCAGGGTTAGGTCTGGTATTTGCCATCATCTGGCTCATACTTTCGCATTTTTCGCACACTTGTTGGCCAGATCCTGGGCGTTTTCTGGTATGCATCACGTAGTAATGTGGTGCCACACTGCCACAGTGAGTTAAACCTGGATTCAATCTATATTTTAGAGGATAACACCGGTTAGGTCAGGGTTAGGTCTGGTATTTGCCACCATCTGGCCCATACTTTCGCATTTTTCACCTACTTGTTGGCCAGATCCTGGGCGTTTTCTGGGTTGGATCAGGTAGTAGTTTGGTACCACACTGAAACAGTGAATTAATCATGGATTCGATCTATATATTAGAGGGTAACACCGGTTAGGTTTGGGTCAGGTCAGGTATTAGATATTACCTGGCCCATACTTTCGCATAATTCGTATAAATATTGGCCAGATCCTGGGCGTTTTCTGGTTTTGATCACGTAGTAATGTGGTACCACACTGCAACAGTGAGTTAAACCTGGATTCAATCTATATTTTAGAGGATAACACCGGTTAGGTCAGGGTTAGGTCTGGTATTTGCCACCATCTGGCCCATACTTTCGCATTTTTCACCTACTTGTTGGCCAGATCCTGGGCGTTTTCTGGGTTGGATCAGGTAGTAGTTTGGTACCACACTGAAACAGTGAATTAATCATGGATTCGATCTATATATTAGAGGGTAACACCGGTTAGGTTTGGGTCAGGTCTGGTATTAGATATTACCTGGCCCATACTTTCGCATTTTTCGCACACTTGTTGGCCAGATCCTGGGCGTTTTCTGGTATGCATCACGTAGTAATGTGGTGCCACACTGCCACAGTGAGTTAAACCTGGATTCAATCTATATTTTAGAGGATAACACCGGTTAGGTCAGGGTTAGGTCTGGTATTTGCCATCATCTGGCTCATACTTTCGCATTTTTCGCACACTTGTTGGCCAGATCCTGGGCGTTTTCTGGTATGCATCACGTAGTAATGTGGTGCCACACTGCCACAGTGAGTTAAACCTGTATTCAATCTATATTTTAGAGGATAACACCGGTTAGGTCAGGGTTAGGTCTGGTATTTGCCATCATCTGGCTCATACTTTCGCATTTTTCGCACACTTGTTGGCCAGATCCTGGGCGTTTTCTGGTATGCATCACGTAGTAATGTGGTGCCACACTGCCACAGTGAGTTAAACCTGGATTCAATCTATATTTTAGAGGATAACACCGGTTAGGTCAGGGTTAGGTCTGGTATTTGCCATCATCTGGCCCATACTTTCGCATTTTTCGCATACTTGTTGGCCAGATCCTGGGCGTTTTCTGGTTTGGATCACGTAGTAATGTGGTGCCACACTGCCACAGTGAGTTAAACCTGGATTCAATCTATATTTTAGAGGATAACACCGGTTAGGTCAGGGTTAGGTCTGGTATTTGCCATCATCTGACTCAAACTTTCGCCTTTTTCACCTACGTGTTGGCCTGATCCTGGGCGTTTTCTGGGTTGGATCACGTAGTAATGTGGTACCACACTGAAACAGTGAATTAATCCTGGATTCGATCTATATTTTAGAGGGTAACACCGGTTAGGTCAGGGTTAGGTCTTGTATTTGCCATCGTCTGCCTCATACTTTCGCCTTTTTCACCTACTTGTTGGCCTGATCCTGGGCGTTTTCTTGGTTGGATCACGTAGTAATGTGGTACCACACTGAAACAGTTGGTTAAACCAGGATTCAATCTACATTTTAGAGGATAACACCGGTTAGGTTTGGGTTAGGTCTGGTATTTGCCATCATCTGGCTCATACTTTCGCATTTTTCGCATACTTGTTGGCCAGATCCTGGGCGTTTTCTGGTTTTGATCACGTAGTAATGTGGTACCACACTGCAACAGTGAGTTAAACCTGGATTCAATCTATATTTTAGAGGATAACACCGGTTAGGTCAGGGTTAGGTCTGGTATTTGCCATCATCTGGCGCATACTTTCGCATTTTTCGCATACTTGTTGGCCAGATCCTGGGCGTTTTCTGGGTTGGATCAGGTAGTAGTGTGGTACCGCACTGAAACAGTGAATTAATCCTGGATTCGATCTATATTTTAGAGGGTAACACCGGTTAGGTCAGGGTTAGGTCTTGTATTTGCCATCGTCTGCCTCATACTTTCGCCTTTTTCACCTACTTGTTGGCCTGATCCTGGGCGTTTTCTTGGTTGGATCACGTAGTAATGTGGTACCACACTGCAACAGTGAGTTAAACCTGGATTCAATCTATATATTAGAGGCTAACACCGGTTAGGTCAGGGTTAGGTCTGGTATTTGCCATCATCTGGCGCATACTTTCGCATTTTTCGCATACTTGTTGGCCAGATCCTGGGCGTTTTCTGGTTTGGATCACGTAGTAATGTGGTACCACACTGAAACAGTGAGCTAATCCTGGATTCGATCTATATATTAGAGGGTAACACCGGTTAAGTTTGGGTTAGGTCTGGTATTTGCCATCATCTGGCACATACTTTCGCATTTTTCGCATACTTGTTGGCCAGATCCTGGGCGTTTTCTGTTTGGATCACGTAGTAATGTAGAACCACTCTGAAACAGTGAGTTGAACTGGATTCAATCCATATTTTAGAGGATAACACCGGTTAGGTCAGGGTTAGGTCTGGTATTTGCCACCATCTGGCCCATACTTTCGCATTTTTCACCTACTTGTTGGCCAGATCCTGGGCGTTCTCTGGGTTGGATCAGGTAGTAGTTTGGTACCACACTGAAACAGTGAATTAATCATGGATTCGATCTATATATTAGAGGGTAACACCGGTTAGGTTTGGGTCAGGTCTGGTATTAGATATTACCTGGCCCATACTTTCGCATATTTCGTATAAATGTTGGCCAGATCCTGGGCGTTTTCTGGTTTTGATCACGTAGTAATGTGGTACCACACTGCAACAGTGAGTTAAACCTGGATTCAATCTATATTTTAGAGGATAACACCGGTTAGGTCAGGGTTAGGTCTGGTATTTGCCACCATCTGGCCCATACTTTCGCATTTTTCACCTACTTGTTGGCCAGATCCTGGGCGTTCTCTGGGTTGGATCAGGTAGTAGTTTGGTACCACACTGAAACAGTGAATTAATCATGGATTCGATCTATATATTAGAGGGTAACACCGGTTAGGTTTGGGTCAGGTCTGGTATTAGATATTACCTGGCCCATACTTTCGCATTTTTCGCACACTTGTTGGCCAGGTCCTGGGCGTTTTCTGGTATGCATCACGTAGTAATGTGGTGCCACACTGCCACAGTGAGTTAAACCTGGATTCAATCTATATTTTAGAGGATAACACCGGTTAGGTCAGGGTTAGGTCTGGTATTTGCCATCATCTGGCTCATACTTTCGCATTTTTCGCACACTTGTTGGCCAGATCCTGGGCGTTTTCTGGTATGCATCACGTAGTAATGTGGTGCCACACTGCCACAGTGAGTTAAACCTGGATTCAATCTATATTTTAGAGGATAACACCGGTTAGGTCAGGGTTAGGTCTGGTATTTGCCATCATCTGGCTCATACTTTCGCATTTTTCGCACACTTGTTGGCCAGATCCTGGGCGTTTTCTGGTATGCATCACGTAGTAATGTGGTGCCACACTGCCACAGTGAGTTAAACCTGGATTCAATCTATATTTTAGAGGATAACACCGGTTAGGTCAGGGTTAGGTCTGGTATTTGCCATCATCCGGCTCATACTTTCGCATTTTTCGCACACTTGTTGGCCAGATCCTGGGCGTTTTCTGGTATGCATCACGTAGTAATGTGGTGCCACACTGCCACAGTGAGTTAAACCTGGATTCAATCTATATTTTAGAGGATAACACCGGTTAGGTCAGGGTTAGGTCTGGTATTTGCCATCATCTGGCCCATACTTTCGCATTTTTCGCATACTTGTTGGCCAGATCCTGGGCGTTTTCTGGTTTGGATCACGTAGTAATGTGGTGCCACACTGCCACAGTGAGTTAAACCTGGATTCAATCTATATTTTAGAGGATAACACCGGTTAGGTCAGGGTTAGGTCTGGTATTTGCCATCATCTGACTCAAACTTTCGCCTTTTTCACCTACGTGTTGGCCTGATCCTGGGCGTTTTCTGGGTTGGATCACGTAGTAATGTGGTACCACACTGAAACAGTGAATTAATCCTGGATTCGATCTATATTTTAGAGGGCAACACCGGTTAGGTCAGGGTTAGGTCTTGTATTTGCCATCGTCTGCCTCATACTTTCGCCTTTTTCACCTACTTGTTGGCCTGATCCTGGGCGTTTTCTTGGTTGGATCACGTAGTAATGTGGTACCACACTGAAACAGTTGGTTAAACCAGGATTCAATCTATATTTTAGAGGATAACACCGGTTAGGTTTGGGTTAGGTCTGGTATTTGATATTACCTGGCCCATACTTTCGCATATTTCGTATAAATGTTGGCCAGATCCTGGGCTTTTTCTGGTATGGATCACGTAGTAATGTGGTACCACAATGAAACAGCGGGTTAAACCGGGGTCCGATCAATTCTTTAGAGGATAACACCGGTTAGGTCTGGGTCAGGTCTGGGATTCGCCATCATCTCGCTCATACTTTCACCTTATTCGCATAATTGTTGGCCAAATGCTGGCATTTTCTGGTTTGGATCACGTAGTAATGTAGAACCACTCTGAAACAGTAGGTTAAACCTGGATTCAATCTATATTTTAGAGGATAACACCCGTTAGGCCAGGGTTAGGTCTGGTATTTGCCATCATCTGGCCCATACTTTCGCATTTTTCGTATACTTGTTGGCCAGATCCTGGGCGTTTTCTGGGTTGGATCACGTAGTAATGTGGTACCACACTGAAACAGTGAGCTAATCCTGGATTCGATCTATATATTAGAGGGTAACACCGGTTAAGTTTGGGTAAGGTCTGGTATTTGCCATCATCTGGCACATACTTTCGCATTTTTCGCATACTTGTTGGCCAGATCCTGGGCGTTTTCTGTTTGGATCACGTAGTAATGTAGAACCACTCTGAAACAGTGAGTTGAACTGGATTCAATCCATATTTTAGAGGATAACACCGGTTAGGTCAGGGTTAGGTCTGGTATTTGCCACCATCTGGCCCATACTTTCGCATTTTTCACCTACTTGTTGGCCAGATCCTGGGCGTTCTCTGGGTTGGATCAGGTAGTAGTTTGGTACCACACTGAAACAGTGAATTAATCATGGATTCGATCTATATATTAGAGGGTAACACCGGTTAGGTTTGGGTCAGGTCTGGTATTAGATATTACCTGGCCCATACTTTCGCATATTTCGTATAAATGTTGGCCAGATCCTGGGCGTTTTCTGGTTTTGATCACGTAGTAATGTGGTACCACACTGCAACAGTGAGTTAAACCTGGATTCAATCTATATTTTAGAGGATAACACCGGTTAGGTCAGGGTTAGGTCTGGTATTTGCCACCATCTGGCCCATACTTTCGCATTTTTCACCTACTTGTTGGCCAGATCCTGGGCGTTTTCTGGGTTGGATCAGGTAGTAGTTTGGTACCACACTGAAACAGTGAATTAATCATGGATTCGATCTATATATTAGAGGGTAACACCGGTTAGGTTTGGGTCAGGTCAGGTATTAGATATTACCTGGCCCATACTTTCGCATAATTCGTATAAATATTGGCCAGATCCTGGGCGTTTTCTGGTTTTGATCACGTAGTAATGTGGTACCACACTGCAACAGTGAGTTAAACCTGGATTCAATCTATATTTTAGAGGATAACACCGGTTAGGTCAGGGTTAGGTCTGGTATTTGCCACCATCTGGCCCATACTTTCGCATTTTTCACCTACTTGTTGGCCAGATCCTGGGCGTTTTCTGGGTTGGATCAGGTAGTAGTTTGGTACCACACTGAAACAGTGAATTAATCATGGATTCGATCTATATATTAGAGGGTAACACCGGTTAGGTTTGGGTCAGGTCTGGTATTAGATATTACCTGGCCCATACTTTCGCATTTTTCGCACACTTGTTGGCCAGATCCTGGGCGTTTTCTGGTATGCATCACGTAGTAATGTGGTGCCACACTGCCACAGTGAGTTAAACCTGGATTCAATCTATATTTTAGAGGATAACACCGGTTAGGTCAGGGTTAGGTCTGGTATTTGCCATCATCTGGCTCATACTTTCGCATTTTTCGCACACTTGTTGGCCAGATCCTGGGCGTTTTCTGGTATGCATCACGTAGTAATGTGGTGCCACACTGCCACAGTGAGTTAAACCTGGATTCAATCTATATTTTAGAGGATAACACCGGTTAGGTCAGGGTTAGGTCTGGTATTTGCCATCATCTGGCTCATACTTTCGCATTTTTCGCACACTTGTTGGCCAGATCCTGGGCGTTTTCTGGTATGCATCACGTAGTAATGTGGTGCCACACTGCCACAGTGAGTTAAACCTGGATTCAATCTATATTTTAGAGGATAACACCGGTTAGGTCAGGGTTAGGTCTGGTATTTGCCATCATCTGGCCCATACTTTCGCATTTTTCGCATACTTGTTGGCCAGATCCTGGGCGTTTTCTGGTTTGGATCACGTAGTAATGTGGTGCCACACTGCCACAGTGAGTTAAACCTGGATTCAATCTATATTTTAGAGGATAACACCGGTTAGGTCAGGGTTAGGTCTGGTATTTGCCATCATCTGACTCAAACTTTCGCCTTTTTCACCTACGTGTTGGCCTGATCCTGGGCGTTTTCTGGGTTGGATCACGTAGTAATGTGGTACCACACTGAAACAGTGAATTAATCCTGGATTCGATCTATATTTTAGAGGGTAACACCGGTTAGGTCAGGGTTAGGTCTTGTATTTGCCATCGTCTGCCTCATACTTTCGCCTTTTTCACCTACTTGTTGGCCTGATCCTGGGCGTTTTCTTGGTTGGATCACGTAGTAATGTGGTACCACACTGAAACAGTTGGTTAAACCAGGATTCAATCTATATTTTAGAGGATAACACCGGTTAGGTTTGGGTTAGGTCTGGTATTTGATATTACCTGGCCCATACTTTCGCATATTTCGTATAAATGTGGGCCAGATCCTGGGCTTTTTCTGGTATGGATCACGTAGTAATGTGGTACCACAATGAAACAGCGGGTTAAACCGGGGTCCGATCAATTCTTTAGAGGATAACACCGGTTAGGTCTGGGTCAGGTCTGGGATTCGCCATCATCTCGCTCATACTTTCACCTTATTCGCATAATTGTTGGCCAAATGCTGGCATTTTCTGGTTTGGATCACGTAGTAATGTAGAACCACTCTGAAACAGTAGGTTAAACCTGGATTCAATCTATATTTTAGAGGATAACACCCGTTAGGCCAGGGTTAGGTCTGGTATTTGCCATCATCTGGCCCATACTTTCGCATTTTTCGTATACTTGTTGGCCAGATCCTGGGCGTTTTCTGGGTTGGATCACGTAGTAATGTGGTACCACACTGAAACAGTGAGCTAATCCTGGATTCGATCTATATATTAGAGGGTAACACCGGTTAAGTTTGGGTAAGGTCTGGTACTTGCCATCATCTGGCACATACTTTCGCATTTTTCGCATACTTGTTCGCCAGATCCTGGGCGTTTTCTGTTTGGATCACGTAGTAATGTAGAACCACTCTGAAACAGTGAGTTGAACTGGATTCAATCCATATTTTAGAGGATAACACCGGTTAGGTCAGGGTTAGGTCTGGTATTTGCCACCATCTGGCCCATACTTTCGCATTTTTCACCTACTTGTTGGCCAGATCCTGGGCGTTCTCTAGGTTGGATCAGGTAGTAGTTTGGTACCACACTGAAACAGTGAATTAATCATGGATTCGATCTATATATTAGAGGGTAACACCGGTTAGGTTTGGGTCAGGTCTGGTATTAGATATTACCTGGCCCATACTTTCGCATATTTCGTATAAATGTTGGCCAGATCCTGGGCGTTTTCTGGTTTTGATCACGTAGTAATGTGGTACCACACTGCAACAGTGAGTTAAACCTGGATTCAATCTATATTTTAGAGGATAACACCGGTTAGGTCAGGGTTAGGTCTGGTATTTGCCACCATCTGGCCCATACTTTCGCATTTTTCACCTACTTGTTGGCCAGATCCTGGGCGTTTTCTGGGTTGGATCAGGTAGTAGTTTGGTACCACACTGAAACAGTGAATTAATCATGGATTCGATCTATATATTAGAGGGTAACACCGGTTAGGTTTGGGTCAGGTCAGGTATTAGATATTACCTGGCCCATACTTTCGCATAATTCGTATAAATATTGGCCAGATCCTGGGCGTTTTCTGGTTTTGATCACGTAGTAATGTGGTACCACACTGCAACAGTGAGTTAAACCTGGATTCAATCTATATTTTAGAGGATAACACCGGTTAGGTCAGGGTTAGGTCTGGTATTTGCCACCATCTGGCCCATACTTTCGCATTTTTCACCTACTTGTTGGCCAGATCCTGGGCGTTTTCTGGGTTGGATCAGGTAGTAGTTTGGTACCACACTGAAACAGTGAATTAATCATGGATTCGATCTATATATTAGAGGGTAACACCGGTTAGGTTTGGGTCAGGTCTGGTATTAGATATTACCTGGCCCATACTTTCGCATTTTTCGCACACTTGTTGGCCAGATCCTGGGCGTTTTCTGGTATGCATCACGTAGTAATGTGGTGCCACACTGCCACAGTGAGTTAAACCTGGATTCAATCTATATTTTAGAGGATAACACCGGTTAGGTCAGGGTTAGGTCTGGTATTTGCCATCATCTGGCTCATACTTTCGCATTTTTCGCACACTTGTTGGCCAGATCCTGGGCGTTTTCTGGTATGCATCACGTAGTAATGTGGTGCCACACTGCCACAGTGAGTTAAACCTGGATTCAATCTATATTTTAGAGGATAACACCGGTTAGGTCAGGGTTAGGTCTGGTATTTGCCATCATCTGGCTCATACTTTCGCATTTTTCGCACACTTGTTGGCCAGATCCTGGGCGTTTTCTGGTATGCATCACGTAGTAATGTGGTGCCACACTGCCACAGTGAGTTAAACCTGGATTCAATCTATATTTTAGAGGATAACACCGGTTAGGTCAGGGTTAGGTCTGGTATTTGCCACCATCTGGCCCATACTTTCGCATTTTTCACCTACTTGTTGGCCAGATCCTGGGCGTTTTCTGGGTTGGATCAGGTAGTAGTTTGGTACCACACTGAAACAGTGAATTAATCATGGATTCGATCTATATATTAGAGGGTAACACCGGTTAGGTTTGGGTCAGGTCAGGTATTAGATATTACCTGGCCCATACTTTCGCATAATTCGTATAAATATTGGCCAGATCCTGGGCGTTTTCTGGTTTTGATCACGTAGTAATGTGGTACCACACTGCAACAGTGAGTTAAACCTGGATTCAATCTATATTTTAGAGGATAACACCGGTTAGGTCAGGGTTAGGTCTGGTATTTGCCACCATCTGGCCCATACTTTCGCATTTTTCACCTACTTGTTGGCCAGATCCTGGGCGTTTTCTGGGTTGGATCAGGTAGTAGTTTGGTACCACACTGAAACAGTGAATTAATCATGGATTCGATCTATATATTAGAGGGTAACACCGGTTAGGTTTGGGTCAGGTCTGGTATTAGATATTACCTGGCCCATACTTTCGCATTTTTCGCACACTTGTTGGCCAGATCCTGGGCGTTTTCTGGTATGCATCACGTAGTAATGTGGTGCCACACTGCCACAGTGAGTTAAACCTGGATTCAATCTATATTTTAGAGGATAACACCGGTTAGGTCAGGGTTAGGTCTGGTATTTGCCATCATCTGGCTCATACTTTCGCATTTTTCGCACACTTGTTGGCCAGATCCTGGGCGTTTTCTGGTATGCATCACGTAGTAATGTGGTGCCACACTGCCACAGTGAGTTAAACCTGTATTCAATCTATATTTTAGAGGATAACACCGGTTAGGTCAGGGTTAGGTCTGGTATTTGCCATCATCTGGCTCATACTTTCGCATTTTTCGCACACTTGTTGGCCAGATCCTGGGCGTTTTCTGGTATGCATCACGTAGTAATGTGGTGCCACACTGCCACAGTGAGTTAAACCTGGATTCAATCTATATTTTAGAGGATAACACCGGTTAGGTCAGGGTTAGGTCTGGTATTTGCCATCATCTGGCCCATACTTTCGCATTTTTCGCATACTTGTTGGCCAGATCCTGGGCGTTTTCTGGTTTGGATCACGTAGTAATGTGGTGCCACACTGCCACAGTGAGTTAAACCTGGATTCAATCTATATTTTAGAGGATAACACCGGTTAGGTCAGGGTTAGGTCTGGTATTTGCCATCATCTGACTCAAACTTTCGCCTTTTTCACCTACGTGTTGGCCTGATCCTGGGCGTTTTCTGGGTTGGATCACGTAGTAATGTGGTACCACACTGAAACAGTGAATTAATCCTGGATTCGATCTATATTTTAGAGGGTAACACCGGTTAGGTCAGGGTTAGGTCTTGTATTTGCCATCGTCTGCCTCATACTTTCGCCTTTTTCACCTACTTGTTGGCCTGATCCTGGGCGTTTTCTTGGTTGGATCACGTAGTAATGTGGTACCACACTGAAACAGTTGGTTAAACCAGGATTCAATCTATATTTTAGAGGATAACACCGGTTAGGTTTGGGTTAGGTCTGGTATTTGATATTACCTGGCCCATACTTTCGCATATTTCGTATAAATGTGGGCCAGATCCTGGGCTTTTTCTGGTATGGATCACGTAGTAATGTGGTACCACAATGAAACAGCGGGTTAAACCGGGGTCCGATCAATTCTTTAGAGGATAACACCGGTTAGGTCTGGGTCAGGTCTGGGATTCGCCATCATCTCGCTCATACTTTCACCTTATTCGCATAATTGTTGGCCAAATGCTGGCATTTTCTGGTTTGGATCACGTAGTAATGTAGAACCACTCTGAAACAGTAGGTTAAACCTGGATTCAATCTATATTTTAGAGGATAACACCCGTTAGGCCAGGGTTAGGTCTGGTATTTGCCATCATCTGGCCCATACTTTCGCATTTTTCGTATACTTGTTGGCCAGATCCTGGGCGTTTTCTGGGTTGGATCACGTAGTAATGTGGTACCACACTGAAACAGTGAGCTAATCCTGGATTCGATCTATATATTAGAGGGTAACACCGGTTAAGTTTGGGTAAGGTCTGGTACTTGCCATCATCTGGCACATACTTTCGCATTTTTCGCATACTTGTTGGCCAGATCCTGGGCGTTTTCTGTTTGGATCACGTAGTAATGTAGAACCACTCTGAAACAGTGAGTTGAACTGGATTCAATCCATATTTTAGAGGATAACACCGGTTAGGTCAGGGTTAGGTCTGGTATTTGCCACCATCTGGCCCATACTTTCGCATTTTTCACCTACTTGTTGGCCAGATCCTGGGCGTTCTCTGGGTTGGATCAGGTAGTAGTTTGGTACCACACTGAAACAGTGAATTAATCATGGATTCGATCTATATATTAGAGGGTAACACCGGTTAGGTTTGGGTCAGGTCTGGTATTAGATATTACCTGGCCCATACTTTCGCATTTTTCGCACACTTGTTGGCCAGATCCTGGGCGTTTTCTGGTATGCATCACGTAGTAATGTGGTGCCACACTGCCACAGTGAGTTAAACCTGGATTCAATCTATATTTTAGAGGATAACACCGGTTAGGTCAGGGTTAGGTCTGGTATTTGCCATCATCTGGCCCATACTTTCGCATTTTTCGCATACTTGTTGGCCAGATCCTGGGCGTTTTCTGGTTTGGATCACGTAGTAATGTGGTGCCACACTGCCACAGTGAGTTAAACCTGGATTCAATCTATATTTTAGAGGATAACACCGGTTAGGTCAGGGTTAGGTCTGGTATTTGCCATCATCTGGCCCATACTTTCGCATTTTTCGCATACTTGTTGGCGAGATCCTGGGCGTTTTCTGGGTTGGATCACGTAGTAATGTGGTACCACACTGAAACAGTGAATTAATCCTGGATTCGATCTATATTTTAGAGGGTAACACCGGTTAGGTCAGGGTTAGGTCTTGTATTTGCCATCGTCTGCCTCATACTTTCGCCTTTTTCACCTACTTGTTGGCCTGATCCTGGGCGTTTTCTTGGTTGGATCACGTAGTAATGTGGTACCACACTGAAACAGTTGGTTAAACCAGGATTCAATCTATATTTTAGAGGATAACACCGGTTAGGTTTGGGTTAGGTCTGGTATTTGATATTACCTGGCCCATACTTTCGCATATTTCGTATAAATGTTGGCCAGATCCTGGGCTTTTTCTGGTATGGATCACGTAGTAATGTGGTACCACAATGAAACAGCGGGTTAAACCGGGGTCCGATCAATTCTTTAGAGGATAACACCGGTTAGGTCTGGGTCAGGTCTGGGATTCGCCATCATCTCGCTCATACTTTCACCATATTCGCATAATTGTTGGCCAAATGCTGGCATTTTCTGGTTTGGATCACGTAGTAATGTAGAACCACTCTGAAACAGTAGGTTAAACCTGGATTCAATCTATATTTTAGAGGATAACACCCGTTAGGCCAGGGTTAGGTCTGGTATTTGCCATCATCTGGCCCATACTTTCGCATTTTTCGTATACTTGTTGGCCAGATCCTGGGCGTTTTCTGGGTTGGATCACGTAGTAATGTGGTACCACACTGAAACAGTGAGCTAATCCTGGATTCGATCTATATATTAGAGGGTAACACCGGTTAAGTTTGGGTAAGGTCTGGTATTTGCCATCATCTGGCACATACTTTCGCATTTTTCGCATACTTGTTGGCCAGATCCTGGGCGTTTTCTGTTTGGATCACGTAGTAATGTAGAACCACTCTGAAACAGTGAGTTGAACTGGATTCAATCCATATTTTAGAGGATAACACCGGTTAGGTCAGGGTTAGGTCTGGTATTTGCCACCATCTGGCCCATACTTTCGCATTTTTCACCTACTTGTTGGCCAGATCCTGGGCGTTCTCTGGGTTGGATCAGGTAGTAGTTTGGTACCACACTGAAGCAGTGAATTAATCATGGATTCGATCTATATATTAGAGGGTAACACCGGTTAGGTTTGGGTCAGGTCTGGTATTAGATATTACCTGGCCCATACTTTCGCATATTTCGTATAAATGTTGGCCAGATCCTGGGCGTTTTCTGGTTTTGATCACGTAGTAATGTGGTACCACACTGCAACAGTGAGTTAAACCTGGATTCAATCTATATTTTAGAGGATAACACCGGTTAGGTCAGGGTTAGGTCTGGTATTTGCCACCATCTGGCCCATACTTTCGCATTTTTCACCTACTTGTTGGCCAGATCCTGGGCGTTTTCTGGGTTGGATCAGGTAGTAGTTTGGTACCACACTGAAACAGTGAATTAATCATGGATTCGATCTATATATTAGAGGGTAACACCGGTTAGGTTTGGGTCAGGTCAGGTATTAGATATTACCTGGCCCATACTTTCGCATAATTCGTATAAATATTGGCCAGATCCTGGGCGTTTTCTGGTTTTGATCACGTAGTAATGTGGTACCACAGTGCAACAGTGAGTTAAACCTGGATTCAATCTATATTTTAGAGGATAACACCGGTTAGGTCAGGGTTAGGTCTGGTATTTGCCACCATCTGGCCCATACTTTCGCATTTTTCACCTACTTGTTGGCCAGATCCTGGGCGTTTTCTGGGTTGGATCAGGTAGTAGTTTGGTACCACACTGAAACAGTGAATTAATCATGGATTCGATCTATATATTAGAGGGTAACACCGGTTAGGTTTGGGTCAGGTCTGGTATTAGATATTACCTGGCCCATACTTTCGCATTTTTCGCACACTTGTTGGCCAGATCCTGGGCGTTTTCTGGTATGCATCACGTAGTAATGTGGTGCCACACTGCCACAGTGAGTTAAACCTGGATTCAATCTATATTTTAGAGGATAACACCGGTTAGGTCAGGGTTAGGTCTGGTATTTGCCATCATCTGGCTCATACTTTCGCATTTTTCGCACACTTGTTGGCCAGATCCTGGGCGTTTTCTGGTATGCATCACGTAGTAATGTGGTGCCACACTGCCACAGTGAGTTAAACCTGGATTCAATCTATATTTTAGAGGATAACACCGGTTAGGTCAGGGTTAGGTCTGGTATTTGCCATCATCTGGCTCATACTTTCGCATTTTTCGCACACTTGTTGGCCAGATCCTGGGCGTTTTCTGGTATGCATCACGTAGTAATGTGGTGCCACACTGCCACAGTGAGTTAAACCTGGATTCAATCTATATTTTAGAGGATAACACCGGTTAGGTCAGGGTTAGGTCTGGTATTTGCCATCATCCGGCTCATACTTTCGCATATTTCGCATACTTGTTGGCCAGATCCTGGGCGTTTTCTGGTATGGATCACGTAGTAATGTGGTGCCACACTGCCACAGTGAGTTAAACCTGGATTCAATCTATATTTTTGAGAATAACACCGGTTAGGTCAGGGTTATGTTTGGTATTTTCCATCATCTGGCTCATACTTTCGCATTTTTCGCATACTTTTTGGCCAGATCCTGGGCGTTTTCTGGTTTGGATCACGTAGTAATGTGGTGCCACACTGCAACAGTGAGTTAAACCTGGATTCAATCTATATTTTAGAGGATAACACCGGTTAGGTCAGGGTTAGGTCTGGTATTTGCCATCATCCGGCTCATACTTTCGCATATTTCGCATACTTGTTGGCCAGATCCTGGGCGTTTTCTGGTATGGATCACGTAGTAATGTGGTGCCACACTGCCACAGTGAGTTAAACCTGGATTCAATCTATATTTTAGAGAATAACACCGGTTAGGTCAGGGTTATGTCTGGTATTTTCCATCATCTGGCTCATACTTTCGCATTTTTCGCATACTTTTTGGCCAGATCCTGGGCGTTTTCTGGTATGCATCACGTAGTAATGTGGTGCCACACTGCAACAGTGAGTTAAACCTGGATTCAATCTATATTTTAGAGGATAACACCGGTTAGGTCAGGGTTAGGTCTGGTATTTGCCATCATCCGGCTCATACTTTCGCATTTTTCGCATACTTGTTGGCCAGATCCTGGGCGTTTTCTGGTATGGATCACGTAGTAATGTGGTGCCACACTGCAACAGTGAGTTAAACCTGGATTCAATCTATATTTTAGAGGATAACACCGGTTAGGTCAGGGTTAGGTCTGGTATTTGCCATCATCCGGCTCATACTTTCGCATTTTTCGCATACTTGTTGGCCAGATCCTGGGCGTTTTCTGGTATGGATCACGTAGTAATGTGGTGCCACACTGCCACAGTGAGATAATCCTGGATTCAATCTATATTTTAGAGGATAACACCGGTTAGGTCAGGGTTAGGTCTGGTATTTGCCATCATCTGACTCAAACTTTCGCCTTTTTCACCTACGTGTTGGCCTGATCCTGGGCGTTTTCTGGGTTGGATCACGTAGTAATGTGGTACCACACTGAAACAGTGAGTTAATCCTGGATTCGATCTATATATTAGAGGGTAACACCGGTTAGGTCAGGGTTAGGTCTGGTATTTGCCATCATCTGGCTCATACTTTCGCCTTTTTCACCTACTTGTTGGCCTGATCCTGGGCGTTTTCTGGGTTGGATCACGTAGTAATGTGGTACCACACTGAAACAGTGGGTTAAACCAGGATTCAATCCATATTTTAGAGGATAACACCGGTTAGGTCAGGGTTAGGTCTGGTATTTGCCATCATCCGGCTCATACTTTCGCATTTTTCGCATACTTGTTGGCCAGATCCTGGGCGTTTTCTGGTATGGATCACGTAGTAATGTGGTACCACAATGAAACTGTGAGTTAATCCTGGATTCGATCTATATATTAGAGGGTAACACCGGTTAGGTCAGGGTTAGGTCTGGTATTTGCCATCATGTGGCTCATACTTTCGCATTATTCGCATACTTGTTGGCCAGATCCTGGGCGTTTTCTGGTATGGATCACGTAGTAATGTGGTACCACGATGAAACTGTGAGTTAATCCTGGATTCGATCTATATATTAGAGGGTAACACCGGTTAGGTCAGGGTTAGGTCTGGTATTTGCCATCATCTGGCTCATACTTTCGCCTTTTTCACCTACTTGTTGGCCTGATCCTGGGCGTTTTCTGGTATGGATCACGTAGTAATGTGGCACCACGCTGCAACCGTGAGTTAAACCTGGATTCAATCTATATTTTAGAGGATAACACCGGTTAGGTCAGGGTTAGGTCAGGTATTTGCCATCATCCGGCTCATACTTTGGCATTTTTCGCATACTTGTTGGCCAGATCCTGGGCGTTTTCTAGGTTGGATCAGGTAGTAGTGCGGTACCGCACTCAAACAGTGAAGTAATCCTGGATTCGATCTATACATTGGAGGATAACACCGGTTAGGTCAGGGTTAGATCTGGTATATGCCATCATCTGGCTCATACTTTCGCATTTTTCGCATACTTTTTGGCCAGATCCTGGGCGTTTTCTGGGTTGGATCACGTAGTAGTGTGATGCCACACTGAAACAGTGAATTAATCCTGGATTCGATCTATATATTAGAGGGTAACACCGGTTAGGTTTGGATTTGGTCTGGTATTTGATATTACCTGGCCCATACTTTCGCATATTTCGTATAAATGTTGGCCAGATCCTGGGCTTTTTCTGGTTTGGATCACGTAGTAATGTGGTACCACACTGCAACAGTGAGTTAAACCTGGATTCAATCTATATTTTAGAGGATAACACCCGTTAGGTCAGGGTTAGGTCTGGTATTTGATATTACCTGGTCCATACTTTCGCATTTTTCGCATACTTGTTGGCCAGATCCTGGGCGTTTTCTGGGTTGGATCAGGTACTGGTTTGGTACCACACTGAAACAGTGAATTAATCATGGATTCGATCTATATATTAGAGGGTAACACCGGTTAGGTTTGGGTCAGGTCTGGTATTAGATATTACCTGGCCCATACTTTCGCATATTTCGTATAAATGTTGGCCAGATCCTGGGCGTTTTCTGGTTTTGATCACGTAGTAAAGTGGTACCACACTGCAACAGTGAGTTAAACCTGGATTCAATCTATATTTTAGAGAATAACACCGGTTAGGTCAGGGTTAGGTCTGGTATTTGCCACCATCTGGCCCATACTTTCGCATTTTTCGCATACTTGTTGGCCAGATCCTGGGCGTTTTCTGGTTTGGATCACGTAGTAATGTGGTGCCACACTGCCACAGTGAGTTAAACCTGGATTCAATCTATATTTTAGAGGATAACACCGGTTAGGTCAGGGTTAGGTCTGGTATTTGCCATCATCTGGCCCATACTTTCGCATTTTTCGTATACTTGTTGGCCAGATCCTGGGCGTTTTCTGGTTTGTGTCACGTAGTAATGTGGTGCCACACTGCCACAGTGAGTTAAACCTGGATTCAATCTATATTTTAGAGGATAACACCGGTTAGGTCAGGGTTAGGTCTGGTATTTGCCATCACCCGGCTCATACTTTCGCATTTTTCGCATACTTGTTGGCCAGCTCCTGGGCGTTTTCTGGTATGGATCACGTAGTAATGTGGTGCCACACTGCCACAGTGAGATAATCCTGGATTCAATCTATATTTTAGAGGATAACACCGGTTAGGTCAGGGTTAGGTCTGGTATTTGCCATCATCTGACTCAAACTTTCGCCTTTTTCACCTACGTGTTGGCCTGATCCTGGGCGTTTTCTGGGTTGGATCACGTAGTAATGTGGTACCACACTGAAACAGTGAGTTAATCCTGGATTCGATCTATATATTAGAGGGTAACACCGGTAAGGTCAGGGTTAGGTCTGGTATTTGCCATCATCTGGCTCATACTTTCGCCTTTTTCACCTACTTGTTGGCCTGATCCTGGGCGTTTTCTGGGTTGGATCACGTAGTAATGTGGTACCACAATGAAACTGTGAGTTAATCCTGGATTCGATCTATATTTTAGAGGGTAACACCGGTTAGGTCAGGGTTTGGTCTGGTATTTGCCATCATCTGGCTCATACTTTCGCCTTTTTCACCTACTTGTTGGCCTGATCCTGGGCGTTTTCTGGTATGGATCACGTAGTAATGTGGCACCACGCTGCAACCGTGAGTTAAACCTGGATTCAATCTATATTTTAGAGGATAACACCGGTTAGGTCAGGGTTAGGTCAGGTATTTGCCATCATCCGGCTCATACTTTGGCATTTTTCGCATACTTGTTGGCCAGATCCTGGGTGTTTTCTAGGTTGGATCAGGTAGTAGTGCGGTACCGCACTCAAACAGTGAAGTAATCCTGGATTCGATCTATACATTGGAGGATAACACCGGTTAGGTCAGGGTTAGATCTGGTATTTGCCATCATCCGGCTCATACTTTCGCATTTTTCGCCTACTTGTTGGCCAGATCCTGGGCGTTTTCTGGGTTGGATCAGGTAGTAGTTTGGTACCACACTGAAACAGTGAATTAATCATGGATTCGATCTATATATTAGAGGGTAACACCGGTTAGGTTTGGGTCAGGTCTGGTATTAGATATTACCTGGCCCATACTTTCGCATATTTCGTATAAATGTTGGCCAGATCCTGGGCGTTTTCTGGTTTTGATCACGTAGTAATGTGGTACCACACTGCAACAGTGAGTTAAACCTGGATTCAATCTATATTTTAGAGGATAACACCGGTTAGGTCAGGGTTAGGTCAGGTATTTGCCATCATCCGGCTCATACTTTGGCATTTTTCGCATACTTGTTGGCCAGATCCTGGGCGTTTTCTAGGTTGGATCAGGTAGTAGTGCGGTACCGCACTCAAACAGTGAAGTAATCCTGGATTCGATCTATACATTGGAGGATAACACCGGTTAGGTCAGGGTTAGGTCTGGTATTTGCCATCATCTGGCTCATACTTTCGCATTTTTCGCACACTTGTTGGCCAGATCCTGGGCGTTTTCTGGGTTGGATCAAGTACTGGTTTGGTACCACACTGAAACAGTGAATTAATCATGGATTCGATCTATATATTAGAGGGTAACACCGGTTAGGTTTGGGTCAGGTCTGGTATTAGATATTACCTGGCCCAAACTTTCGCATATTTCGTATAAATGTTGGCCAGATCCTGGGCGTTTTCTGGTTTTGATCACGTAGTAAAGTGGTACCACACTGCAACAGTGAGTTAAACCTGGATTCAATCTATATTTTAGAGAATAACACCGGTTAGGTCAGGGTTAGGTCTGGTATTTGCCACCATCTGGCCCATACTTTCGCATTTTTCGCATACTTGTTGGCCAGATCCTGGGCGTTTTCTGGTTTGGTTCACGTAGTAATGTGGTGCCACACTGCCACAGTGAGTTAAACCTGGATTCAATCTATATTTTAGAGGATAACACCGGTTAGGTCAGGGTTAGGTCTGGTATTTGCCATCATCTGGCCCATACTTTCGCATTTTTCGTATACTTGTTAGCCAGATCCTGGGCGTTTTCTGGTTTGTGTCACGTAGTAATGTGGTGCCACACTGCCACAGTGAGTTAAACCTGGATTCAATCTATATTTTAGAGGATAACACCGGTTAGGTCAGGGTTAGGTCTGATATTTGCCACCATCTGGCCCATACTTTCGCATTTTTCGCATACTTGTTGGCCAGATCCTGGGCGTTTTCTGGTATGGATCACGAAGTAATGTGGTGCCACACTGCCACAGTGAGATAATCCTGGATTCAATCTATATTTTAGAGGATAACACCGGTTAGGTCAGGGTTAGGTCTGGTATTTGCATCATCTGACTCAAACTTTCGCCTTTTTCACCTACGTGTTGGCCTGATCCTGGGCGTTTTCTGGGTTGGATCACGTAGTAATGTGGTACCACACTGAAACAGTGAGTTAATCCTGGATTCGATCTATATATTAGAGGGTAACACCGGTTAGGTTTGGATTTGGTCTGGTATTTGATATTACCTGGCCCATACTTTCGCATATTTCGTATAAATGTTGGCCAGATCCTGGGCTTTTTCTGGTTTGGATCACGTAGTAGTGAGGTTCCACACTGAAGCAGTGAGTTAATCCTGGATTCGATCTATATATTAGAGGGTAACACCGGTTAGGTCAGGGTTAGGTCTGGTATTTGCCATCATCTGGCTCATACTTTCGCCTTTTTCACCTACTTGTTGGCCTGATCCTGGGCGTTTTCTGGGTTGGATCACGTAGTAATGTGGTACCACACTGAAACAGTGGGTTAAACCAGGATTCAATCTATATTTTAGAGGATAACACCGGTTAGGTCAGGGTTAGGTCTGGTATTTGCCATCATCCGGCTCATACTTTCGCATTTTTCGCATACTTGTTGGCCAGATCCTGGGCGTTTTCTGGTATGGATCAGGTAGTAATGTGGTACCACAATGAAACTGTGAGTTAATCCTGGATTCGATCTATATATTAGAGGGTAACACCGGTTAGGTCAGGGTTAGGTCTGGTATTTGCCATCATCTGGCTCATACTTTCGCCATTTTCACCTACTTGTTGGCCTGATCCTGGGCGTTTTCTGGTATGGATCACGTAGTAATGTGGCACCACGCTGCAACCGTGAGTTAAACCTGGATTCAATCTATATTTTAGAGGATAACACCGGTTAGGTCAGGGTTAGGTCAGGTATTTGCCATCATCCGGCTCATACTTTGGCATTTTTCGCATACTTGTTGGCCAGATCCTGGGCGTTTTCTGGGTTGGACCAGGTAGTAGTTTGGTACCACACTGAAACAGTGGGTTAAACCAGGATTCAATCTATATTTTAGAGGATAACACCGGTTAGGTCAGGGTTAGATCTGGTATTTGCCATCATCCGGCTCATACTTTCGCATTTTTCGCCTACTTGTTGGCCAGATCCTGGGCGTTTTCTGGGTTGGACCAGGTAGTAGTTTGGTACCACACTGAAACAGTGAATTAATCATGGATTCGATCTATATATTAGAGGGTAACACCGGTTAGGTTTGGGTCAGGTCTGGTATTAGATATTACCTGGCCCATACTTTCGCATATTTCGTATAAATGTTGGCCAGATCCTGGGCGTTTTCTGGTTTTGATCACGTAGTAATGTGGTACCACACTGCAACAGTGAGTTAAACCTGGATTCAATCTATATTTTAGAGGATAACACCGGTTAGGTCAGGGTTAGGTCTGGTATTTGCCATCATCTGGCTCATACTTTCGCATTTTTCGCACACTTGTTGGCCAGTTCCTGGGCGTTTTCTGGTATGCATCACGTAATAATGTGGTGCCACACTGCCACAGTGAGTTAAACCTGGATTCAATCTATATTTTAGAGGATAACACCGGTTAGGTCAGGGTTAGGTCTGGTATTTGCCATCATCTGGCTCATACTTTCGCATTTTTCGCACACTTGTTGGGCAGATCCTGGGCGTCTTCTGGTATGCATCACGTAGTAATGTGGTGCCACACTGCCACAGTGAGTTAAACCTGGATTCAATCTATATTTTAGAGGATAACACCGATTAGGTCAGGGTTAGGTCTGGTATTTGCCATCATCCGGCTCATACTTTCGCATATTTCGCATACTTGTTGGCCAGATGCTGGGCGTTTCCTGGTTTGTTTCACGTAGTAATGTGGTGCCACTCTGCAACAGTGAGTTAATCCTGGATTCAATCTATATTTTAGAGGATAACACCGGTTAGGTCAGGGTTAGGTCTGGTATTTGCCACCATCTGGCTCATACTTTCGCCTTTTTCACCTACTTGTTGGCCTGATCCTGGGCGTTTTCTGGTATGGATCACGTAGTAATGTGGCACCACGCTGCAACCGTGAGTTAAACCTGGATTCAATCTATATTTTAGAGGATAACACCGGTTAGGTCAGGGTTAGGTCAGGTATTTGCCATCATCCGGCTCATACTTTGGCATTTTTCGCATACTTGTTGGCCTGATCCTGGGCGTTTTCTGGGTTGGATCACGTAGTAATGTGGTACCACACTGCCACAGTGAGTTAAACCTGGATTCAATCTATATTTTAGAGGATAACACCGGTTAGGTCAGGGTTAGGTCTGGTATTTGCCATCATCTGGCTCATACTTTCGCATTTTTCGCACACTTGTTGGCCAGATCCTGGGCGTTTTCTGGTATGCATCACGTAGTAATGTGGTGCCACACTGCCACAGTGAGTTAAACCTGGATTCAATCTATATTTTAGAGGATAACACCGGTTAGGTCAGGGTTAGGTCTGGTATTTGCCATCATCTGGCTCATACTTTCGCATTTTTCGCACACTTGTTGGCCAGATCCTGGGCGTTTTCTGGTATGCATCACGTAGTGATGTGGTGCCACACTGCCACAGTGAGTTAAACCTGGATTCAATCTATATTTTAGAGGATAACACCGGTTAGGTCAGGGTTAGGTCTGGTATTTGCCATCATCCGGCTCATACTTTCGCATATTTCGCATACTTGTTGGCCAGATCCTGGGCGTTTTCTGGTATGGATCACGTAGTAATGTGGTGCCACACTGCCACAGTGAGTTAAACCTGGATTCAATCTATATTTTTGAGAATAACACCGGTTAGGTCAGGGTTATGTCTGGTATTTTCCATCATCTGGCTCATACTTTCGCATTTTTCGCATACTTTTTGGCCAGATCCTGGGCGTTTTCTGGTTTGGATCACGTAGTAATGTGGTGCCACACTGCAACAGTGAGTTAAACCTGGATTCAATCTATATTTTAGAGGATAACACCGGTTAGGTCAGGGTTAGGTCTGGTATTTGCCATCATCCGGCTCATACTTTCGCATATTTCGCATACTTGTTGGCCAGATCCTGGGCGTTTTCTGGTATGGATCACGTAGTAATGTGGTGCCACACTGCCACAGTGAGTTAAACCTGGATTCAATCTATATTTTAGAGAATAACACCGGTTAGGTCAGGGTTATGTCTGGTATTTTCCATCATCTGGCTCATACTTTCGCATTTTTCGCATACTTTTTGGCCAGATCCTGGGCGTTTTCTGGTATGCATCACGTAGTAATGTGGTGCCACACTGCCACAGTGAGTTAAACCTGGATTCAATCTATATTTTAGAGGATAACACCGGTTAGGTCAGGGTTAGGTCTGGTATTTGCCATCATCCGGCTCATACTTTCGCATATTTCGTATAAATGTTGGCCAGATCCTGGGCTTTTTCTGGTTTGGATCACGTAGTAATGTGGTACCACACTGCAACAGTGAGTTAAACCTGGATTCAATCTATATTTTAGAGGATAACACCGGTTAGGTCAGGGTTAGGTCTGGTATTTGCCATCATCTGACTCAAACTTTCGCCTTTTTCACCTACGTGTTGGCCTGATCCTGGGCGTTTTCTGGGTTGGATCACGTAGTAATGTGGTACCACACTGAAACAGTGAGTTAATCCTGGATTCGATCTATATATTAGAGGGTAACACCGGTTAGGTCAGGGTTAGGTCTGGTATTTGCCATCATCTGGCTCATACTTGCGCCTTTTTCACCTACTTGTTGGCCTGATCCTGGGCGTTTTCTGGGTTGGATCACGTAGTAATGTGGTACCACACTGAAACAGTGGGTTAAACCAGGATTCAATCTATATTTTAGAGGATAACACCGGTTAGGTCAGGGTTAGGTCTGGTATTTGCCATCATCCGGCTCATACTTTCGCATTTTTCGCATACTTGTTGGCCAGATCCTGGGCGTTTTCTGGTATGGATCACGTAGTAATGTGGTACCACAATGAAACTGTGAGTTAATCCTGGATTCGATCTATATATTAGAGGGTAACACCGGTTAGGTCAGGGTTAGGTCTGGTATTTGCCATCATGTGGCTCATACTTTCGCATTATTCGCATACTTGTTGGCCAGATCCTGGGCGTTTTCTGGTATGGATCACGTAGTAATGTGGTACCACAATGAAACTGTGAGTTAATCCTGGATTCGATCTATATATTAGAGGGTAACACCGGTTAGGTCAGGGTTAGGTCTGGTATTTGCCATCATCTGGCCCATACTTTCGCATTTTTCGTATACTTGTTGGCCAGATCCTGGGCGTTTTCTGGTTTGTGTCACGTAGTAATGTGGTGTCACACTGCCACAGTGAGTTAAACCTGGATTCAATCTATATTTTAGAGGATAACACCGGTTAGGTCAGGGTTAGGTCTGGTATTTGCCATCATCTGACTCAAACTTTCGCCTTTTTCACCTACGTGTTGGCCTGATCCTGGGCGTTTTCTGGGTTGGATCACGTAGTAATGTGGTACCACACTGAAACAGTGAGTTAATCCTGGATTCGATCTATATATTAGAGGGTAACACCGGTTAGGTTTGGATTTGGTCTGGTATTTGATATTACCTGGCCCATACTTTCGCATATTTCGTATAAATGTTGGCCAGATCCTGGGCTTTTTCTGGTTTGGATCACGTAGTAATGAGGTTCCACACTGAAGCAGTGAGTTAATCCTGGATTCGATCTATATATTAGAGGGTAACACCGGTAAGGTCAGGGTTAGGTCTGGTATTTGCCATCATCTGGCTCATACTTTCGCCTTTTTCACCTACTTGTTGGCCTGATCCTGGGCGTTTTCTGGGTTGGATCACGTAGTAATGTGGTACCACAATGAAACTGTGAGTTAATCCTGGATTCGATCTATATTTTAGAGGGTAACACCGGTTAGGTCAGGGTTTGGTCTGGTATTTGCCATCATCTGGCTCATACTTTCGCCTTTTTCACCTACTTGTTGGCCTGATCCTGGGCGTTTTCTGGTATGGATCACGTAGTAATGTGGCACCACGCTGCAACCGTGAGTTAAACCTGGATTCAATCTATATTTTAGAGGATAACACCGGTTAGGTCAGGGTTAGGTCAGGTATTTGCCATCATCCGGCTCATACTTTGGCATTTTTCGCATACTTGTTGGCCAGATCCTGGGCGTTTTCTAGGTTGGATCAGGTAGTAGTGCGGTACCGCACTCAAACAGTGAAGTAATCCTGGATTCGATCTATACATTGGAGGATAACACCGGTTAGGTCAGGGTTAGATCTGGTATTTGCCATCATCCGGCTCATACTTTCGCATTTTTCGCCTACTTGTTGGCCAGATCCTGGGCGTTTTCTGGGTTGGATCAGGTAGTAGTTTGGTACCACACTGAAACAGTGAATTAATCATGGATTCGATCTATATATTAGAGGGTAACACCGGTTAGGTTTGGGTCAGGTCTGGTATTAGATATTACCTGGCCCATACTTTCGCATATTTCGTATAAATGTTGGCCAGATCCTGGGCGTTTTCTGGTTTTGATCACGTAGTAATGTGGTACCACACTGCAACAGTGAGTTAAACCTGGATTCAATCTATATTTTAGAGGATAACACCGGTTAGGTCAGGGTTAGGTCAGGTATTTGCCATCATCCGGCTCATACTTTGGCATTTTTCGCATACTTGTTGGCCAGATCCTGGGCGTTTTCTAGGTTGGATCAGGTAGTAGTGCGGTACCGCACTCAAACAGTGAAGTAATCCTGGATTCGATCTATACATTGGAGGATAACACCGGTTAGGTCAGGGTTAGGTCTGGTATTTGCCATCATCTGGCTCATACTTTCGCATTTTTCGCACACTTGTTGGCCAGATCCTGGGCGTTTTCTGGGTTGGATCAAGTACTGGTTTGGTACCACACTGAAACAGTGAATTAATCATGGATTCGATCTATATATTAGAGGGTAACACCGGTTAGGTTTGGGTCAGGTCTGGTATTAGATATTACCTGGCCCAAACTTTCGCATATTTCGTATAAATGTTGGCCAGATCCTGGGCGTTTTCTGGTTTTGATCACGTAGTAAAGTGGTACCACACTGCAACAGTGAGTTAAACCTGGATTCAATCTATATTTTAGAGAATAACACCGGTTAGGTCAGGGTTAGGTCTGGTATTTGCCACCATCTGGCCCATACTTTCGCATTTTTCGCATACTTGTTGGCCAGATCCTGGGCGTTTTCTGGTTTGGTTCACGTAGTAATGTGGTGCCACACTGCCACAGTGAGTTAAACCTGGATTCAATCTATATTTTAGAGGATAACACCGGTTAGGTCAGGGTTAGGTCTGGTATTTGCCATCATCTGGCCCATACTTTCGCATTTTTCGTATACTTGTTAGCCAGATCCTGGGCGTTTTCTGGTTTGTGTCACGTAGTAATGTGGTGCCACACTGCCACAGTGAGTTAAACCTGGATTCAATCTATATTTTAGAGGATAACACCGGTTAGGTCAGGGTTAGGTCTGGTATTTGCCACCATCTGGCCCATACTTTCGCATTTTTCGCATACTTGTTGGCCAGATCCTGGGCGTTTTCTGGTATGGATCACGTAGTAATGTGGTGCCACACTGCCACAGTGAGATAATCCTGGATTCAATCTATATTTTAGAGGATAACACCGGTTAGGTCAGGGTTAGGTCTGGTATTTGCATCATCTGACTCAAACTTTCGCCTTTTTCACCTACGTGTTGGCCTGATCCTGGGCGTTTTCTGGGTTGGATCACGTAGTAATGTGGTACCACACTGAAACAGTGAGTTAATCCTGGATTCGATCTATATATTAGAGGGTAACACCGGTTAGGTTTGGATTTGGTCTGGTATTTGATATTACCTGGCCCATACTTTCGCATATTTCGTATAAATGTTGGCCAGATCCTGGGCTTTTTCTGGTTTGGATCACGTAGTAATGAGGTTCCACACTGAAGCAGTGAGTTAATCCTGGATTCGATCTATATATTAGAGGGTAACACCGGTTAGGTCAGGGTTAGGTCTGGTATTTGCCATCATCTGGCTCATACTTTCGCCTTTTTCACCTACTTGTTGGCCTGATCCTGGGCGTTTTCTGGGTTGGATCACGTAGTAATGTGGTACCACACTGAAACAGTGGGTTAAACCAGGATTCAATCTATATTTTAGAGGATAACACCGGTTAGGTCAGTGTTAGGTCTGGTATTTGCCATCATCCGGCTCATACTTTCGCATTTTTCGCATACTTGTTGGCCAGATCCTGGGCGTTTTCTGGTATGGATCAGGTAGTAATGTGGTACCACAATGAAACTGTGAGTTAATCCTGGATTCGATCTATATATTAGAGGGTAACACCGGTTAGGTCAGGGTTAGGTCTGGTATTTGCCATCATCTGGCTCATACTTTCGCCTTTTTCACCTACTTGTTGGCCTGATCCTGGGCGTTTTCTGGTATGGATCACGTAGTAATGTGGCACCACGCTGCAACCGTGAGTTAAACCTGGATTCAATCTATATTTTAGAGGATAACACCGGTTAGGTCAGGGTTAGGTCAGGTATTTGCCATCATCCGGCTCATACTTTGGCATTTTTCGCATACTTGTTGGCCAGATCCTGGGCGTTTTCTAGGTTGGATCAGGTAGTAGTGCGGTACCGCACTCAAACAGTGAAGTAATCCTGGATTCGATCTATACATTGGAGGATAACACCGGTTAGGTCAGGGTTAGATCTGGTATTTGCCATCATCCGGCTCATACTTTCGCATTTTTCGCCTACTTGTTGGCCAGATCCTGGGCGTTTTCTGGGTTGGATCAGGTTGTAGTTTGGTACCACACTGAAACAGTGAATTAATCATGGATTCGATCTATATATTAGAGGGTAACACCGGTTAGGTTTGGGTCAGGTCTGGTATTAGATATTACCTGGCCCATACTTTCGCATATTTCGTATAAATGTTGGCCAGATCCTGGGCGTTTTCTGGTTTTGATCACGTAGTAATGTGGTACCACACTGCAACAGTGAGTTAAACCTGGATTCAATCTATATTTTAGAGGATAACACCGGTTAGGTCAGGGTTAGGTCTGGTATTTGCCATCATCTGGCTCATACTTTCGCATTTTTCGCACACTTGTTGGCCAGTTCCTGGGCGTTTTCTGGTATGCATCACGTAGTAATGTGGTGCCACACTGCCACAGTGAGTTAAACCTGGATTCAATCTATATTTTAGAGGATAACACCGGTTAGGTCAGGGTTAGGTCTGGTATTTGCCATCATCTGGCTCATACTTTCGCATTTTTCGCACACTTGTTGGGCAGATCCTGGGCGTCTTCTGGTATGCATCACGTAGTAATGTGGTGCCACACTGCCACAGTGAGTTAAACCTGGATTCAATCTATATTTTAGAGGATAACACCGATTAGGTCAGGGTTAGGTCTGGTATTTGCCATCATCCGGCTCATACTTTCGCATATTTCGCATACTTGTTGGCCAGATCCTGGGCGTTTTCTGGTATGGATCACGTAGTAATGTGGTGCCACACTGCCACAGTGAGTTAAACCTGGATTCAATCTATATTTTAGAGGATAACACCGGTTAGGTCAGGGTTAGGTCTGGTATTTGCCATCATCTGGCTCATACTTTCGCATTTTTCGCATACTTGTTGGCCAGATGCTGGGCGTTTCCTGGTTTGTTTCACGTAGTAATGTGGTGCCACTCTGCAACAGTGAGTTAATCCTGGATTCAATCTATATTTTAGAGGATAACACCGGTTAGGTCAGGGTTAGGTCTGGTATTTGCCACCATCTGGCTCATACTTTCGCCTTTTTCACCTACTTGTTGGCCTGATCCTGGGCGTTTTCTGGTACGGATCACGTAGTAATGTGGCACCACGCTGCAACCGTGAGTTAAACCTGGATTCAATCTATATTTTAGAGGATAACACCGGTTAGGTCAGGGTTAGGTCAGGTATTTGCCATCATCCGGCTCATACTTTGGCATTTTTCGCATACTTGTTGGCCTGATCCTGGGCGTTTTCTGGGTTGGATCACGTAGTAATGTGGTACCACACTGAAACAGTGGGTTAAACCAGGATTCAATCTATATTTTAGAAGATAACACCGGTTAGGTCAGGGTTAGGTCTGGTATTTGACATTACCTGGCCCATACTTTCGCATATTTCGTATAAATGTTGGCCAGATCCTGGGCTTTTTCTGGTTTGGATCACGTAGTAATGTGGTACCACACTGCAACAGTGAGTTAAACCTGGATTCAATCTATATTTTAGAGGATAACACCGGTTAGGTCAGGGTTAGGTCTGGTATTTGATATTACCTGGCCCATACTTTCGCATTTTTCGCATACTTGTTGGCCAGATCCTGGGCGTTTTCTGGGTTGGATCAAGTACTGGTTTGGTACCACACTGAAACAGTGAATTAATCATGGATTCGATCTATATATTAGAGGGTAACACCGGTTAGGTTTGGGTCAGGTCTGGTATTAGATATTACCTGGCCCATACTTTCGCATATTTCGTATAAATGTTGGCCAGATCCTGGGCGTTTTCTGGTTTTGATCACGTAGTAAAGTGGTACCACACTGCAACAGTGAGTTAAACCTGGATTCAATCTATATTTTAGAGAATAACACCGGTTAGGTCAGGGTTAGGTCTGGTATTTGCCACCATCTGGCCCATACTTTCGCATATTTTGCATGCTTGTTGGCCAGATCCTGGGCGTTTTCTGGTATGGATCACGTAGTAATGTGGTGCCACACTGCCACAGTGAGATAATCCTGGATTCAATCTATATTTTAGAGGATAACACCGGTTAGGTCAGGGTTAGGTCTGGTATTTGCCACCATCTGGCCCATACTTTCGCATATTTTGCATGCTTGTTGGCCAGATCCTGGGCGTTTTCTGGTATGGATCACGTAGTAATGTGGTGCCACACTGCCACAGTGAGATAATCCTGGATTCAATCTATATTTTAGAGGATAACACCGGTTAGGTCAGGGTTAGGTCTGGTATTTGCCATCATCTGGCTCATACTTTCGCCTTTTTCACCTACTTGTTGGCCTGATCCTGGGCGTTTTCTGGGTTGGATCACGTAGTAATGTGGTACCACACTGAAACAGTGGGTTAAACCAGGATTCAATCTATATTTTAGAAGATAACACCGGTTAGGTCAGGGTTAGGTCTGGTATTTGCCATCATCCGGCTCATACTTTCGCATTTTTCGCATACTTGTTGGCCAGATCCTGGGCGTTTTCTAGGTTGGATCAGGTAGTAGTGCGGTACCGCACTCAAACAGTGAAGTAATCCTGGATTCAATCTATATATTGGAGGATAACACCGGTTAGGTCAGGGTTAGATCTGGTATTTGCCATCATCCGGCTCATACTTTCGCATATTTCGCATACTTGTTGGCCAGATCCTGGGCGTTTTCTGGTATGGATCACGTAGTAATGTGGTACCACAATGAAACTGTGAGTTAATCCTGGATTCGATCTATATATTAGAGGGTAACACCGGTTAGGTCAGGGTTAGGTCTGGTATTTGCCATCATCCGGTTCATACTTTCGCATATTTTGCATGCTTGTTGGCCAGATCCTGGGCGTTTTCTGGTATGGATCACGTAGTAATGTGGCACCACACTGCAACCGTGAGTTAAACCTGGATTCAATCTATATTTTAGAGGATAACACCGGTTAGGTCAGGGTTAGGTCAGGTATTTGCCATCATCCGGCTCATACTTTGGCATTTTTCGCATACTTGTTGGCCAGATCCTGGGCGTTTTCTAGGTTGGATCAGGTAGTAGTGCGGTACCGCACTCAAACAGTGAAGTAATCCTGGATTCGATCTATACATTGGAGGATAACACCGGTTAGGTCAGGGTTAGATCTGGTATTTGCCATCATCCGGCTCATACTTTCGCATTTTTCGCATACTTGTTGGCCAGATACTGGGCGTTTTCTGGGTTGGATCAGGTAGTAGTGCGGTACCGCACTCAAACAGTGAATTAATCCTGGATTCGGTCTATATATTAGAGGGTAACACCGGTTAGGTTTGGGTTAGGTCTGGTATTTGCCATCATCTGGCTCATACTTTCGCATTTTTCGCATACTTGTTGGCCAGATCCTGGGCGTTTTCTGGTTTGGGTCACGTAGTAATGTGGTGCCACACTGCAACAGTGAGTTAAACCTGGATTCAATCTATATTTTAGAGGATAACACCGGTTAGGTCAGGGTTAGGTCTGGTATTTTCCATCATCTGGCTCATACTTTCACCTTTTTCGCATAATTGTTGGCCAAATGCTGGCTTTTTCTGGTTTGGATCACGTAGTAATGTGGTACCACACTGAAACAGTGAGTTAATCCTGGATTCGGTCTATATATTAGAGGGTAACACCGGTTACGTTTGGGTTAGGTCTGGTATTTGCCATCATCTGGCTCATACTTTCGCATTTTTCGCATACTTGTTGGCCAGATCCTGGGCGTTTTCTGGTTTGGGTCACGTAGTAATGTGGTGCCACACTGCAACAGTGAGTTAAACCTGGATTCAATCTATATTTTAGAGGATAACACCGGCTAGGTCAGGGTTAGGTCTGGTATTTGCCATCATCTGGCTCATTGTTTCGCATTTTTCGCATACTTGTTGGCCAGATCCTGGGCGTTTTCTGGTTTGAATCACGTAGTAATGTGGTACCACACTGCCACATGAGTTAAAACTGGATTCAATCTATATTTTAGAGGATAACACCGGTTAGGTCAGGGTATGGTCTGGTATTTGCCATCATCCGGCTCATACTTTCGCCTTTTTCACCTACTTGTTGGCCTGATCCTGGGCGTTTTCTGGGTTGGATCACGTAGTAATGTGGTACCACACTGAAACAGTGGGTTAAACCAGGATTCAATCTATATTTTAGAGGATAACACCGGTTAGGTCAGAGTTAGGACTGGTATTTGATATTACCTGGCCCATACTTTCGCATATTTCCTATAAATGTTGGCCAGATCCTGGGCTTTTTCTGGTATGGATCACGTAGTAATGTGGTACCACACTGAAGCAGTGAGTTAATCTTGGATTCAATCTATATTTTAGAGGATAACACCGGTCAGGTCAGGGTTAGGTCTGGTACTTGCCATCATCTGGCTCATACTTTCACCTTTTTCGCATAATTTTTGGCCAGATCCTGGGCGTTTTCTGGTTTGGATCACATAGTAATGTGGTTCCACACTGTAACAGTGAGTTAAACCTGGATACAATCTATATTTTAGAGGATAACACCGGTTAGGTCAGGGTTAGGTCTGGTATTTACCATCATCTGGCTCATACTTTCACCTTTTTCGCATAATTTTTGGCCAGATCCTGGGCGTTTTCTGGTTTGGATCACATAGTAATGTGGTTCCACACTGTAACAGTGAGTTAAACCTGCATACAATCTATATTTTAGGGGATAACACCGGTTAGGTCAGGGTTAGGTCTGGTATTTGCTATCATCTGGCTCATTGTTTCGCATTTCTCGCATACTTGTTGGCCAGATCCTGGGCGTTTTCTGGGTTGGATCAGGTAGTAGTCTGGTATCGCACTGAAACAGTGAAGTAATCCTGGATTCGATCTATATTTTAGAGGACAACACCGGTTAGGTCAGGGTTAGGTCTGGTATTTGCTATCATCTGGCTCATTGTTTCGCATTTCTCGCATACTTGTTGGCCAGATCCTGGGCGTTTTCTGGGTTGGATCAGGTAGTAGTCTGGTATCGCACTGAAACAGTGAAGTAATCCTCGATCCGATCTATATTTTAGAGGATAAGACCGGTTAGGTCAGGGTTAGGTCTGGTATTTGCCATCATCTGTCTCATACTTTCGCATTTTTCACCTACTTGTTGGCCAGCTACTGGGCGTTTTCTGGATTGGATCACGTAGTAATGAGGTTCCGCACTGCAACAGTGAGTTAAACCTGCATACAATCTATATTTTAGGGGATAACACCGGTTAGGTCAGGGTTAGGTCTGGTATTTGCTATCATCTGGCTCATTGTTTCGCATTTCTCGCATACTTGTTGGCCAGATCCTGGGCGTTTTCTGGGTTGGATCAGGTAGTAGTCTGGTATCGCACTGAAACAGTGAAGTAATCCTGGATTCGATCTATATATTAGAGGGTACCACGGTTAGGTCTGGGTTAGGTCTGGTATTTGCCATCATCTGGCTCATACTTTCGCCTTTTTCACCTACTTGTTGGCCTGATCCTGGGCGTTTTCTGGGTTGGATCACGTAGTAATGTGGTACCACACTGAAACAGTGGGTTAAACCAGGATTCAATCTATATTTTAGAGGATAACACCGGTTAGGTCAGGGTTAGGTCTGTTGTTTGCCTTCATCCGGCTCATACTTTCGCATTTTTCGCATACTTGTTGGCCAGATCCTGGGCGTTTTCTGTTTTGGATCACATACTAATGTGGTATCACACTGAAACAGTGAGTTAATCTTGGATTCAATCTATATTGTAGAGGATAACACCGGTTAGGTCAGGGTTAGGACTGGGATTAGCCATCATCTGGCTAATATTTTCGCACTTTTCGCATACTTGCTGGCCAGATCCTGGGCATTTTCTGGGTTGGATCAAGTAGTAGTGTGGTACCGCACAGAAACAGTGAAGTAATCCTGGATTCAATCTATATATTAGAGGGTAACACCGGTTAGGTTTGGGTTAGTTCTGGTATTTGCCATCATCTGGCACATACTTTCGCATTTTTCGCATACTTGATGGCCAGATCCTGGGCGTTTTCTGGGTTGGATCAGATAGTAGTGTGGTACCGCACTGAAACAGTGAGTTAATCCTGGATTCGATCTATATTTTAGAGGACAACACCGGTTAGGTCAGGGTTAGGTCTGGTATTTGCCATCATCTGGCTCATACATTCGCATTTTTCGCATACTTGTAGGCCGGATCCTGGGCGTTTTCTGTTTTGGATCACATACTAATGTGGTATCACACTGAAACGGTGAGTTAATCTTGGATCCGATCTATACTTTAGAGGATAACACCGGTTAGGTTTGGGTTTGGTCTGGCATTTGCCATCATCTGGCTCATACTTTCGCATTTTTCGCATACTTGATGGCCAGATCCTGGGCGTTTTCTGGATTGGATAAGATAGTAGTGTGATACCGCACTGAAACAGTGAGTTAATCCTGGATTCGATCTATATTTTAGAGGACAACACCGGTTAGGTCAGGGTTAGGTCTGGTATTTGCCATCATCTGGCTCATACTTTCGCATTTTTCGCATACTTGTTGGCCGGATCCTGGGCGTTTTCTGTTTTGGACCACATACTAATGTGGTATCACACTGAAACAGTGAGTTAATCCTGGATCCGATCTATATTTTAGAGGATAACACCGGTTAGGTTTGTGTTTGGTCTGGTATTTGCCATCATCTGGCTAATATTTTCACATTTTTCGCATACTTGTTGGCCGGATCCTGGGCGTTTTCTGTTTTGGATCACATACTAATGTGGTATCACACTGAAACAGTGAGTTAATCTTGGATTCGATCTATATTTTAGTGGATAACACCGGTTAGGTCAGGGTTTGGTCTGGTATTTGCAATCACCTGGCTAATATTTTCGCACTTTTCGCATACTTGTTGGCCAGATCCTGGGCGTTTTCTGGGTTGGATCACGTAGTACTGTGGTACCACACTGAAACAGTGAGTTAATCCTGGATTCGATCTATATATTCGTGGGTAACACCGGTTAGGTTTGGGTTAGGTCTGGTATTAGCCATCATCTGGCTTATACTTTCGCATTTTTCGCATACTTGTTGGCCAGATCCTGGGCGTTTTCTGGATTGGATGAGGTAGTAGTGTGGTACCGCTCTGAAACAGTGAAGTAATCCTGGATTCGACCCATATATTAGAGGGTAACAACGGTTAGGTTTGGGTTAGGTCTGGTATTTGCCATCATCTGGCTCATACTTTCGCATTTTTCGCATACATGTTGGCCAGATCCTGGGCGTTTTCTGGGTTGGATCAGGTAGTAGTGTGGTACCGCACTGAAACAGTGAAGTAATCCTGGATTCAATCTATATTTTAGACGATAACACCCGTTAGGTCAGGGATAGGTCTGGTATTTGCCATCATCTGGCTAATATTTTCGCACTTTTCGCATACTTGTTGGCCAGATCCTGGGCATTTTCCGGGTTGGATCAAGTAGTAGTGTGGTACCGCACAGAAACAGTGAAGTAATCCTGGATTCAATCTATATATTAGAGGGTAACACCGGTTAGGTTTGGGTTAGTTCTGGTATTTGCCATCATCTGGCTCATACTTTCGCATTTTCCGCATACTTGTTGGCCCGATCCTGGGCGTTTTCTGGTTTGGATCACGTAGTAATGCGGTATCACACTGAAACAGTGAGTTAATCCTGGATCCGATCTATATTTTAGAGGATAACACCGGTTAGGTTTGTGTTTGGTCTGGTATTTGCCATCATCTGGCTAATATTTTCGCATTTTTCGCATACTTGTTGGCCGGATCCTGGGCGTTTTCTGTTTTGGATCACATACTAATGTGGTATCACACTGAAACAGTGAGTTAATCTTGGATTCGATCTATATTTTAGTGGATAACACCGGTTAGGTCAGGGTTTGGTCTGGTATTTGCAATCACCTGGCTAATATTTTCGCACTTTTCGCATACTTGTTGGCCAGATCCTGGGCGTTTTCTGGGTTGGATCGCGTAGTACTGTGGTACCACACTGAAACAGTGAGTTAATCCTGGATTCGATCTATATATTCGTGGGTAACACCGGTTAGGTTTGGGTTAGGTCTGGTATTAGCCATCATCTGGCTTATACTTTCGCATTTTTCGCATACTTGTTGGCCAGATCCTGGGCGTTTTCTGGATTGGATGAGGTAGTAGTGTGGTACCGCTCTGAAACAGTGAAGTAATCCTGGATTCGACCCATATATTAGAGGGTAACAACGGTTAGGTTTGTGTTTGGTCTGGTATTTGCCATCATCTGGCTAATATTTTCGCATTTTTCGCATACTTGTTGGCCGGATCCTGGGCGTTTTCTGTTTTGGATCACATACTAATGTGGTATCACACTGAAACAGTGAGTTAATCTTGGATTCGATCTATATTTTAGTGGATAACACCGGTTAGGTCAGGGTTTGGTCTGGTATTTGCAATCACCTGGCTAATATTTTCGCACTTTTCGCATACTTGTTGGCCAGATCCTGGGCGTTTTCTGGGTTGGATCAGGTAGTAGTGTGGTACCGCACTGAAACAGTGAAGTAAGCCTGGATTCAATCTATATTTTAGACGATAACACCCGTTAGGTCAGGGATAGGTCTGGTATTTGCCATCATCTGGCTAATATTTTCGCACTTTTCGCATACTTGTTGGCCAGATCCTGGGCATTTTCCGGGTTGGATCAAGTAGTAGTGTGGTACCGCACAGAAACAGTGAAGTAATCCTGGATTCAATCTATATATTAGAGGGTAACACCGGTTAGGTTTGGGTTAGTTCTGGTATTTGCCATCATCTGGCTCATACTTTCGCATTTTCCGCATACTTGTTGGCCCGATCCTGGGCGTTTTCTGGTTTGGATCACGTAGTAATGCGGTACCACACTGGAACAGTGAGTTAATCCTGTATCCGATCTATATTTTAGAGGATAACACCGGTTAGGTTTGTGTTTGGTCTGGTATTTGCCATCATCTGGCTCATACTTTCACATTTTTCGCATACTTGTGGGGCCGATCCTGGGCGTTTTCTGGTTTGGATCACGTAGTAATGTGGTACCACACTGAAACAGTGAGTTAATCCTGGATCCGATCTATATTTTAGAGGATAACCCCGGTTAGGTCAGGGTTAGGTCTGGTATTTGCCATCATCTGGCTAATATTTTCGCATTTTTCGCATACTTGTTGGCCAGATCCTGGGCGATTTCGGGTTTGGATCACGTAGTAATGTGGTACCACACTGAAACAGTGAGTTAATCCTGGATCCGATCTATATTTTAGAGGATAACACCGGTTAGGTCAGGGTTAGGTCTGGTATTTGCCATCATCTGGCTAATATTTTCGCACTTTTCGCATACTTGTTGGCCAGATCCTGGGCATTTTCCGGGTTGGATCAAGTAGTAGAGTGGTGCCGCACAGAAAAAGTGAAGTAATCCTGGATTCAATCTATATATTAGAGGGTAACACCGGTTAGGTTTGGGTTAGTTCTGGTATTTGCCATCATCTGGCTCATACTTTCGCATTTTTCGCATACTTGATGGCCAGATCCTGGGCGTTTTCTGGGTTGGATCAGATAGTAGTGTGGTACCGCACTGAAACAGTGAGTTAATCCTGGATTCGATCTATATTTTAGAGGACAACACCGGTTAGGTCAGGGTTAGGTCTGGTATTTGCCATCATCTGGCTCATACATTCGCATTTTTCGCATACTTGTAGGCCGGATCCTGGGCGTTTTCTGTTTTGGATCACATACTAATGTGGTATCACACTGAAACGGTGAGTTAATCTTGGATCCGATCTATACTTTAGAGGATAACACCGGTTAGGTTTGGGTTTGGTCTGGCATTTGCCATCATCTGGCTCATACTTTCGCATTTTTCGCATACTTGATGGCCAGATCCTGGGCGTTTTCTGGATTGGATAAGATAGTAGTGTGATACCGCACTGAAACAGTGAGTTAATCCTGGATTCGATCTATATTTTAGAGGACAACACCGGTTAGGTCAGGGTTAGGTCTGGTATTTGCCATCATCTGGCTCATACTTTCGCATTTTTCGCATACTTGTTGGCCGGATCCTGGGCGTTTTCTGTTTTGGACCACATACTAATGTGGTATCACACTGAAACAGTGAGTTAATCCTGGATCCGATCTATATTTTAGAGGATAACACCGGTTAGGTTTGTGTTTGGTCTGGTATTTGCCATCATCTGGCTAATATTTTCGCATTTTTCGCATACTTGTTGGCCGGATCCTGGGCGTTTTCTGTTTTGGATCACATACTAATGTGGTATCACACTGAAACAGTGAGTTAATCTTGGATCCGATCTATACTTTAGAGGATAACACCGGTTAGGTTTGGGTTAGGTCTGGTATTTGCCATCATCTGGCTCATACTTTCGCATTTTTCGCATACTTGTTGGCCGGATCCTGGGCGTTTTCTGTTTTGGACCACATACTAATGTGGTATCACACTGAAACAGTGAGTTAATCCTGGATTCGATCTATATTTTAGAGGACAACACCGGTTAGGTCAGGGTTAGGTCTGGTATTTGCCATCATCTGGCTCATACTTTCGCATTTTTCGCATACTTGTTGGCCGGATCCTGGGCGTTTTCTGTTTTGGACCACATACTAATGTGGTATCACACTGAAACAGTGAGTTAATCTTGGATCCGATCTATACTTTAGAGGATAACACCGGTTAGGTTTGGGTTTGGTCTGATATTTGCCATCATCTGGCACATACTTTCGCATTTTTCACATACTTGTTGGCCAGATCCTGGGCGTTTTCTGGATTGGATGAGGTAGTAGTGTGGTACCGCTCTGAAACAGTGAAGTAATCCTGGATTCGACCCATATATTAGAGGGTAACAACGGTTAGGTTTGGGTTAGGTCTGGTATTTGCCATCATCTGGCTCATACTTTCGCATTTTTCGCATACATGTTGGCCAGATCCTGGGCGTTTTCTGGGTTGGATCAGGTAGTAGTGTGGTACCGCACTGAAACAGTGAAGTAATCCTGGATTCAATCTATATTTTAGACGATAACACCCGTTAGGTCAGGGATAGGTCTGGTATTTGCCATCATCTGGCTAATATTTTCGCACTTTTCGCATACTTGTTGGCCAGATCCTGGACGCTTGCTGGGTTGGATCAGGTAGTATTGTGGTACGGCACTGAAACAGTGAGTAAATCCTGGATTCGATGTATATGTTAGAGGGTAACACCGGTTAGGTTTGGGTTAGTTCTGGTATTTGCCATCATCTGGCTCATACTTTCGCATTTTCCGCATACTTGTTGGCCCGATCCTGGGCGTTTTCTGGTTTGGATCACGTAGTAATGCGGTACCACACTGGAACAGTGAGTTAATCCTGTATCCGATCTATATTTTAGAGGATAACACCGGTTAGGTTTGTGTTTGGTCTGGTATTTGCCATCATCTGGCTCATACTTTCACATTTTTCGCATACTTGTGGGGCCGATCCTGGGCGATTTCTGGTTTGGATCACGTAGTAATGTGGCACCACACTGCAACCGTGAGTTAAACCGGAATTCAATCTATATTTTAGAGGATACCACCGGCTAGGTCAGGGTTAAATCTGGTATTTGCAATCATTTGGCTCATAGTTTCGCATTTTTCGCATACTTGTTGGCCAGGTCCTGGGCGTTTTCTAGTTCGGATCACGTGGTAATGTGATACCACACTGCCACATGAGTTAAACCTGGATTCAATCTATATTTTAGAGGATACCACCGGTTAGGTCAGGGTTAGGTCTGGTATTTGCTATCATCTGGCTCATACTTTCGCATTTTCCGCATACTTGATGGCCAGATCCTGGGTGTTTTCTGGTTTGGATCACGTAGTAATGTGGCACCACACTGCAACAGTGAGTTAAACCTGAATTCAATCTATATTACAGAGGATAACACCGATTAGGCCAGGGTTAGGTCTGGTATTTGCCATCATCAGGCTCATAGTTTCGCATTTTTCGCATACTTATTGGCCAGATCCTGGGCGTTTTCTGGTTTGCATCACGTAGTAATGTGCTAGCACAATGAAACAGTGAGTAAATCCTGGATTCAATCTATATTTTAGAGGGTAACACCGGTTAGGTCAGGGTTAGGTCTGGTATTTGCCATCATCTGGCTCATACTTTCGCATTTTTCGCATACTTGTTGGCCAGATCCTGGGCGTTTTCTGGTTCGGACCACGTAGTAATGTGACACCACACAGCAACAGTGAGTTAAACCTGCATTCAATCTATATTTTAGAGGATAACATCGGTTAGGTCAGGGTTAGGTCTGGTATTTGCCATCATCTGGCTAATATTTTCGCATTTTTCGCATACTTGTTGGCCAGATCCTGGTCGCTTTCTGGTTTGGATCACATAGTAATGTGGTATCACACTGAAACAGTGAGTTAATCTTGGATTCAATCTATATTTTAGTGGATAACACCGGTTAGGTCAGGGTTAGGTCTGGTATTTGCCATCATCTGTCTCACACTTTCGCATTTTTCGCATACTTGTTGGCCAGATCCTGGGCGTTTACCGGGTTGGATCACGTAGTAATATGGCACCACACTCAAACAGTGAGTTAAACCGGAATTCAATCTATATTTTAGAGGATACCACCGGCTAGGTCAGGGTTAGGTCTGGTATTTGCCATCATCTGTCTCACACTTTCGCATTTTTCGCATACTTGTTGGCCAGATCCTGGGCGTTTACCGGGTTGGATCACGTAGTAATATGGCACCACACTCAAACAGTGAGTTAAACCGGAATTCAATCTATATTTTAGAGGATACCACCGGCTAGGTCAGGGTTAGGTCTGGTATTTGCAATCATTTGGCTCATAGTTTCGCATTTTTCACATACTTGTTGGCCAGATCCTGGGCGTTTTCTGGTTTGGATCACGTAGTAATGTGGCACCACACTGCAACCGTGAGTTAAACCTGAATTCAATCTATATTTTAGGGGATACCACCGGCTAGTTCAGGCTTAGGTCTGGTATTTGCAATCATTTGGCTCATAGTTTCGCATTTTTCGCATACTTGTTGGCCAGATCCTGGGCGTTTTCTGGGTTGGATCACATACTATTGTGGTATCACACTGAAACAGTGAGTTAATCTTGGATTCAATCTCTATTTTAGAGGATAACACCGGTTAGGTCAGGGTTAGGTCTGGTATTTGCCACCATCTGGCTCATACTTTCACATTTTTCGCATACTTGTTGGCCAGATCCTGGCCCTTTTCTGGTTTGGATCAGATAGTAATGTGGTATCACAGATACAGTGAGTTAATCTTGGATTCAATCTATATTTTAGAGGATAACACCGGTTAGGTCAGGGTTAGGTCTGTTGTTTGCCATCATCTGGCTCATACTTTCGCATTTTACGCATACTTGTTGGCCAGATCCTGGGCGTTTTCTGGGTTGGATCAGGTAGTAGTGTGGTACCGCACTGAAATAGTGCAGTAATCCTGGATTTGATCTATATATTAGTGGGTAACACCGGTTAGGTTTGGGTTAGGTCTGGTATTTGCCTTCATCTGGCTCATACTTTCGCATTTTTCGCATACTTGTTGGCCAGATCCTGGGCGTTTTCAGGTTTGGATCACATAGTAATGTGGTATCACACTGAAATAGTGCAGTAATCCTGGATTCAATCTATATTTTAGAGGATAACACCGGTTAGGTCAGGGTTAGGTCTGGTATTTGCCATCATCTGGCTCGTACTTTCGCATTTTTCGCATACTTGTTGGCCAGATCCTGGCCCTTTTCTGGTTTGGATCAGATAGTAATGTGGTATCACACTGATACAGTGAGTTAATCTTGGATTCAATCTATATTTTAGAGGATAACACCGGTTAGGTCAGGGTTAGGTCTGTTGTTTGCCATCATCTGGCTCATACTTTCGCATTTTTCGCATACTTGTTGGCCAGATCCTGGGCGTTTTCTGGGTTGGATCAGGTAGTAGTGTGGTACCGCACTGAAATAGTGCAGTAATCCTGGATTTGATCTATATATTAGTGGGTAACACCGGTTAGGTTTGGGTTAGGTCTGGTATTTGCCACCATCTGGCTCATACTTTCGCATTTTTCGCATACTTGTTGGCCAGATCCTGGGCGTCTTCTGGTTTGGATCACGTAGTAATGTGGCACCACACTGCAACCGTGAGTTAAACCGGAATTCAATCTATATTTTAGAGGATACCACCGGCTAGGTCAGGGTTAGGTCTGGTATTTGCAATCATTTGGCTCATAGTTTCGCATTTTTCGCATACTTGTTGGCCAGATCCTGGGCGTTTTCAGGTTTGGATCACGTAGTAATGTGGCACCACACTGCAACCGTGAGTTAAACCGGAATTCAATCTATATTTTAGAGGATACCACCGGCTAGTTCAGGCTTAGGTCTGGTATTTGCAATCATTTGGCTCATAGTTTCGCATTTTTCGCATACTTGTTGGCCAGATCCTGGGCCTTTTCTGGGTTGGATCACGTAGTATTGTGGTACGGCACTGAAACAGTGAGTAAATCCTGGATTCGATGTATATGTTAGAGGGTAACACCGGTTAGGTTTGTGTTAGGTCTGGTATTTGCCATCATCTGGCTCATACTTTCGCATTTTTCGCATACTTGTTGGCCAGATCCTGGGCGTTTTCTGGCTCGGACCACGTAGTAATGTGACACCACACTGCAACAGTGAGTTAAACCTGGATTCAATCTATATTTTAGAGGATAACACCGGTTAGGTCAGGGTTAGGTCTGGTATTTGCCATCATCTGGCTCATACTTTTGCATTTATCGCATACTTGTTGGCCAGATCCAGGGCGTTTTCAGGTTTGGATCACATAGTAATGTGGTATCACACTGAAACTGTGAGTTAATCTTGGATTCAATCTATATTTTAGAGGATAACACCGGTTAGGTCAGGGTTAGGTCTGTTGTTTGCCTTCATCTGGCTCATACTTTCGCATTTTTCGCATACTTGATGGCCAGATCCTGGGCGTTTTCTGGGTTGGATAAGATAGTAGTGTGGTACCGCACTGAAACAGTGAGTTAATCCTGGATTCGATCTATATTTTAGAGGACAACACCGGTTAGGTCAGGGTTAGGTCTGGTATTTGCCATCATCTGGCTCATACTTTCGCATTTTTCGCATACTTGATGGCCAGATCCTGGGCGTTTTCTGGGTTGGATAAGATAGTAGTGTGGTACCGCACTGAAACAGTGAAGTAATCCTAGATTCGGTCTATATATTAGAGGGTAACACCGGTTAGGTCAGGGTTTGGTCTGGTATTTGCCATCATCTGGCTCATGCTTTCGCATTTTTCGCATACTTGTTGGCCAGATCCCGGGCGTTTTCTGGCTTGGATCACGTAGTAATGTGGCACCACACTCAAAATGTGAGTTAAACCTGGATTCAATCTATATTTTAAAGGGTAACATCGCTTAGGTCAGGCTTAGGTCTGGTATTTGCCATCATTTGGCTAATATTTTCGCTTTTTCCGCTTACTTGTTGGCCAGATCCTGGGCGTTTTCTGGATTGGATCACGTAGTAATATGGTACCACACTGCAACAGTGAGTTAAACCTGAATTCAATCTATATTTTAGAGGATACCACCGGCTAGGTCAGGGTTAAGTCTGGTATTTGCAATCACCTGGCTAATATTTTCGCACTTTTCGCATACTTGTTGGCCAGATCCTGCGCGTTTTCTGGGTTGGATCACGTAGTACTGTGGTACCACACTGAAACAGTGAGTTAATCCTGGATTCGATCTATATATTCGTGGGTAACACCGGTTAGGTTTGGGTTAGGTCTGGTATTAGCCATCATCTGGCTTATACTTTCGCATTTTTCGCATACTTGTTGGCCAGATCCTGGGCGTTTTCTGGATTGGATGAGGTAGTAGTGTGGTACCGCTCTGAAACAGTGAAGTAATCCTGGATTCAATCTATATTTTAGACGATAACACCCGTTAGGTCAGGGATAGGTCTGGTATTTGCCATCATCTGGCTAATATTTTCGCATTTTTCGCATACTTGTTGGCCAGATCCTGGGCGTTTTCTGGATTGGATGAGGTAGTAGTGTGGTACCACACTGCAACAGTGAGTTAAACCTGAATTCAATCTATATTTTAGAGGATACCACCGGCTAGGTCAGGGTTAAGTCTGGTATTTGCAATCACCTGGCTAATATTTTCGCACTTTTCGCATACTTGTTGGCCAGATCCTGCGCGTTTTCTGGGTTGGATCACGTAGTACTGTGGTACCGCACTGAAACAGTGAAGTAATCCTGGATTCAATCTATATTTTAGACGATAACACCCGTTAGGTCAGGGATAGGTCTGGTATTTGCCATCATCTGGCTAATATTTTCGCATTTTTCGCATACTTGTTGGCCAGATCCTGGGCGTTTTCTGGATTGGATGAGGTAGTAGTCTGGTACCGCTCTGAAACAGTGAAGTAATCCTGGATTCGACCCATATATTAGAGGGTAACAACGGTTAGGTTTGGGTTAGGTCTGGTATTTGCCATCATCTGGCTCATACTTTCGCATTTTTCGCATACATGTTGGCCAGATCCTGGGCATTTTCCGGGTTGGATCAAGTAGTAGTGTGGTACCGCACAGAAACAGTGAAGTAATCCTGGATTCAATCTATATATTAGAGGATAACACCGGTTAGGTCAGGGTTAGGTCTGGTATTTGCCATCATCTGGCTAATATTTTCGCATTTTTCGCATACTTGTTGGCCAGATCCTGGGCATTTTCTGGGTTGGATCAAGTAGTAGTGTGGTACCGCACAGAAACAGTGAAGTAATCCTGGATTCAATCTATATATTAGAGGGTAACACCGGTTAGGTTTGGGTTAGTTCTGGTATTTGCCATCATCTGGCTCATACTTTCGCATTTTCCGCATACTTGTGGGGCCGATTCTGGGCGATTTCTGGTTTGGATCACGTAGTAATGTGTTTCCACACTGCAACAGTGAGTTAATCTCGGATTCAATCTATATTTTAGAGGATAACACCGGTTAGGTCAGGGTTAGGTCTGGTATTTGCCATCATCTGGCTCATACTTTTGCATTTTTCGCACACTTGTTGGCCAGATCCAGGGCGTTTTCTGGTTTGGATCACGTAGTAATGTAGAACCACTCTGAAACAGTGAGTTAAACCTGAATTCAATCTATATTTTAGAGGATACCACCGGCTAGGTCAGGGTTAGGTCTGGTATTTGCCATCATCTGGCTCATACTTTCGCATTTTTCGCATACTTGTTGGGCAGATCCTGGGCGTTTTCTGGTTTGGATCACGCAGTAATGTGGCACCACACTGCAACCGTGAGTTAAACCTGAATTCAATCTATATTTTAGAGGATACCACCGGCTAGTTCAGGCTTAGGTCTGGTAATTGCAATCATTTGGCTCATAGTTTCGCATTTTTCGCGTCCTTATTGGCCAGATCCTGGGCGTTTTCTGGGTTGGATCAGGTAGTATTGTGGTACGGCACTGAAACAGTGAGTGAATCCTGGATTCGATGTATATGTTAGAGGGTAACACCGGTTAGGTTTGGGTTAGGTCTGGTATTTGCCATCATCGGGCTCATATTTTCGCATTTTTCGCATACTCTTTGACCAGATCCTGGGCGATTTCTGGTTTGGATCACGTAGTAATGTGTTTCCACACTGCAACAGTGAGTTAAACCTGGATTCAATCTATATTTTAGAGGATAACAACGGTTAGGTCAGGGTTAGGTCTGGCATTTGCCATCATCTGGCTAATAATTTGGCATTTTGCGCATACTTGTTGGCCAGATCCTGGGCGTTTTCTGGTTTGGATCACGTAGTAATGTGGCACCACACTGCAACCGTGAGTTAAACCGGAATTCAATCTATATTTTAGAGGATACCACCGGCTAGGTCAGGGTTAGATCTGGTATTTGCAATCATTTGGCTCATAGTTTCGCATTTTTCACATACTTGTTGGCCAGATCCTGGGCGTTTTCTGGTTTGGATCACGTAGTAATGTGGCACCACACTGCAACCGTGAGTTAAACCTGAATTCAATCTATATTTTAGACGATACCACCAGCTAGGTCGGGTTTAGGTCTGGTATTTGCCATCATTTGGCTCATAGTTTCGCATTTTTCGCATACTTGTTGGCCAGGTCCTGGGCGTTTTCTAGTTCGGATCACGTCGTAATGTGATACCACACTGCCACATGAGTTAAACATGAATTCAATCTATATTTTAGAGGATAACCCCGGTTAGGCCAGGGTTAGGTCTGGTATTTGCCATCATCTGGCTCATAGTTTCGCATTTTTCGCATACTTATTGGCCAGATCCTTGGCGTTTTCTGGTTTGCATCACGTAGTAATGTGCTAGCACAATGAAACAGTGAGTAAATCCTGGATTCAATCTATATTTTAGAGGGTAACACCGGTTAGGTCAGGGTTAGGTCTGGTATTTGCCATCATCTGGCTCATACTTTCGCATTTTTCGCATACTTGTTGGCCAGATCCTGGGCGTTTTCTGGTTCGGACCACGTAGTAATGTGACACCACACAGCAACAGTGAGTTAAACCTGCATTCAATCTATATTTCACAGGATAACATCGGTTAGGTCAGGGTTAGGTCTGGTATTTGCCATCATCTGGCTAATATTTTCGCATTTTTCGCATACTTGTTGGCCAGATCCTGGTCGTTTTCTGGTTTGGATCACATAGTAATGTGGTATCACACTGAAACAGTGAGTTAATCTTGGATTCAATCTATATTTTAGAGGATAACACCGGTTAGGTCAGGGTTAGGTCTGGTATTTGCCATCATCTGTCTCATACTTTCGCATTTTTCGCATACTTGTTGGCCAGATCCTGGGCGTTTACTGGGTTGGATCAGGTAGTAGTGTGGTACCGCACTGAAATAGTGCAGTAATCCTGGATTTGATCTAGATATTAGTGGGTAACACCTGTTAGGTTTGGGTTAGGTCTGGTATTTGCCACCATCTGTCTCATACTTTCGCATTTTTCGCATACTTGTTGGCCAGATCCTGGGCGTTTACCGGGTTGGATCACGTAGTAATATGGCACCACACTCAAACAGTGAGTTAAACCGGAATTCAATCTATATTTTAGAGGATACCACCGGCTAGGTCAGGGTTAGGTCTGGTATTTGCAATCATTTGGCTCATAGTTTCGCATTTTTCACATACTTGTTGGCCAGATCCTGGGCGTTTTCTGGTTTGGATCACGTAGTAATGTGGCACCACACTGCAACCGTGAGTTAAACCTGAATTCAATCTATATTTTAGAGGATAACACCGGTTAGGTCAGGGTTAGGTCTGGTATTTTCCATCATCTGGCTCATACTTTTGCATTTTTCGCATACTTGTTGGCCAGATCCAGGGCGTTTTCAGGTTTGGATCACATAGTAATGTGGTATCACACTGAAACAGTGAGTTAATCTTGGATTCAATCTATATTTTAGAGGATAACACCGGTTAGGTCAGGGTTAGGTCTGTTGTTTGCCTTCATCTGGCTCATACTTTCGCATTTTTCGCATACTTGTTGGCCAGATCCTGGGCGTTTTCTGTTTTGGATCACATACTAATGTGGTATCACACTGAAACAGTGAGTTAATCTTGGATTCAATCTATATTTTAGAGGATAACACCGGTTAGGTCAGGGTTAGGTCTGTTGTTTGCCTTCATCTGGCTCATACTTTCGCATTTTTCGCATACTTGTTGGCCAGATCCTGGGCCATTTCTGTTTTGGATCACGTAGTAATGTGTTTCCACACTGCAACAGTGAGTTAAGCCTGGATTCGATCTATATATTAGAGGGTAACACCGGTTAGGTTAGGGTTAGGTCTGGTATTTGCCATCATCTGTCTCATACTTTCGCATTTTTCACCTACTTGTTGGCCAGATACTGGGCGTTTTCTGGGTTGGATCACGTAGTAATATGGCACCACACTCAAACAGTGAGTTAAACCTGGATTCAATCTATATTTTAGAGGATAACACCGGTTAGGTCAGGGTTAGGTCTAGTATTTGCCAACATCTGGCTCACACTTTCGCATTTTTCGCATACTTGTTGGCCAGATCCTGGGCGTTTTCTGGTTCGGACCACGTAGTAATGTGACACCACACTGCAACAGTGAGTTAAACCTGGATTCAATCTATATTTTAGAGGATAACACCGGTTAGGTCAGGGTTAGGTCTAGTATTTGCCAACATCTGGCTCACACTTTCGCATTTTTCGCATACTGGTTGACCTGATCCTGGGCGATTTCTGGTTTGGATCACGTAGTAATGTGTTTCCACACTGCAACAGTGAGTTAAACCGGAATTCAATCTATATTTTAGAGGATAACACCGGTTAGGTCAGGGTTAGGTCTGGCATTTGTCATCATCTGGCTCATACTTTCGCATTTTTCGCATACTTGTGGCCAGATCCTGGGCGGTTTCTGGTTTGGATCACGTAGTAATGTGCTAGCACAATGAAACAGTGAGTAAATCCTGGATTCAATCTATATTTTAGAGGGTAACACCGGTTAGGTCAGGGTAAGGTCTGGTATTTGCCATCATCTGGCTCATACTTTCGCATTTTTCGCATACTTGTTGGCCAGATCCTGGGCGTTTTCTGGTTCGGACCACGTAGTAATGTGACACCACACTGCAACAGTGAGTTAAACCTGGATTCAATCTATATTTTAGAGGATAACACCGGTTAGGTCAGTGTTAGGTCTGGTATTTGCCATCATCTGGCTCATAGTTTCGCATTTTTCGCATACTTGTTGGCCAGATCCTGGGCGTTTTCTGGTTCGGACCACGTAGTAATGTGACACCACACTGCAACAGTGAGTTAAACCTGGATTCAATCTATATATTAGAGGGTAACATCGGTTAGGTTTGGGTTAGGTCTGGTATTTGCCATCATCTGGCTCATACTTTCGCATTTTTCGCATACTTGTGGCCAGATCCTGGGCGTTTTCTGTTTTGGATCACGTAGTAATGTGTTTCCACACTGCAACAGTGAGTTAAACCTGGATTCGATTTATATATTAGAGGTTAACACCGGTTAGGTCAGGGTTAGGTCTGGTATTTGCCATCATCCGGCTCATACTTTCGCATTTTTCGCATACTTGTTGGCCAGATCCTGGGCGTTTTCTGGTTTGGATCAGATAGTAATGTGGTATCACACTGATACTGAGAGTTAATCTTGGATTCAATCTATATTTTAGAGGTTAACACCGGTTAGGTCAGGGTTAGGTCTGGTATTTGCCATCATCTGGCTCATACTTTTGCATTTTTCGCATACTTGTTGGCCAGATACAGGGCGTTTTCAGGTTTGGATCACATAGTAATGTGGTATCACACTGAAACAGTGAGTTAATCTTGGATTCAATCTATATTTTAGAGGATAACACCGGTTAGGTCAGGGTTAGGTCTGTTGTTTGCCTTCATTTGGCTCATACTTTCGCATTTTTCGCATACTTGTTGGCCAGATCCTGGGCGTTTTCTGTTTTGGATCACATACTAATGTGGTATCACACTGACACAGTGAGTTAATCTTGGATTCAATCTATATTTTAGAGGATAACATCGGTTAGGTCAGGGTTAGGTCTGGTATTTGCCATCATCTGGCTAATATTTTCGCATTTTTCGCATACTCGTTGACCAGATCCTGGGCGATTTCTGGTTTGGATCACGTAGTAATGTGTTTCCACACTGCAACAGTGAGTTAAACCTGGATTCAATCTATATTTTAGAGGATAACACCGGTTAGGTCAGGGTTAGGTCTGGTATTTGCCATCGTCTGGCTCATACTTTTGCATTTTTCGCATTCTTGTTGGCCAGGTCCTGGGCGTTTTCTGGTTTGGATCACGTAGTAATGTGGTTCCACACAGCAACAGTGAGTTAAACCTGGATACAATCTATATTTTAGAGGATAACACCGGTTAGGTCAGGGTTAGGTCTGGTATTTGCCATCATCTGGCTCATACATTCGCATTTTTCGCATACTTGATGGCCCGATCCTGGGCGTTTTCTGGTTTGGATCACATAGTAATGTGGTATCACACTGATACAGAGAGTTAATCTTGGATTCAATCTATATTTTAGAGGATAACACCGGTTAGGTCAGGGTTAGGTCTGGTATTTGCCATCATATGGCTCTTATTTTCGCATTTTTCGCATACTCGTTGGCCAGATCCTGGACGTTTTCTGGGTTGGATCAGGTAGTAGTGTGGTACCGCACTGAAAAAGTGAAGTATTCCTGGTTTCGATCTATATATTAGAGGGTAACACCGGTTAGGTTTGGGTTAGGTCTGGTGTCTGCCTTCATCTGGCTCATGGTTCCGCATTTTTCACATACTTGTTGGCCAGATCCTGGGCGTTTTCTGGTTTGGATCACGTAGTAATGTAGAACCACTCTGAAACAGTGAGTTAAACCTGGATTCAATCTATATTTTAGAGGATACCACCGGCTAGGTCGGGTTTAGGTCTGGTATTTGCAATCATTTGGCTCATAGTTTCGTATTTTTCGGATACTTATTGGCCAGATCCTTGGCGTTTTCTGGTTTGGATCACGTAGTTATGTGCTAGCACAATGAAACAGTGAGTAAATCCTGGATTCAATCTATATTTTAGAGGATACCACCGGTTAGGTCAGGGTTAGGTCTGGTATTTGCCATCATTTGGCTCATAGTTTCGCATTTTTCGCGTCCTTATTGGCCAGATCCTCGGCGTTTTCTGGTTTGGATCATGTAGTAATGTGGATCCACACTGCAACAGTGAGTTAAACCTGGATACAATCTATATTTTGGAGGATAACACCGGTTAGGTCAGGGTTAGGTCTGGTATTTGCCTTCATCTGGCTCATAGTTTCGCATTTTTCGCATACTTGTTGGCCAGATCCTGGGCGATTTCTGGTTTGGATCACGTAGTAATGTGTTTCCACACTGCAACAGTGAGTTAAACCTGGATTCAATCTATATTTTAGAGGATAACAACGGTTAGGTCAGGGTTAGGTCTGGTATTTGCCATCATCTGGCTCATACTTTCGCATTTTTCGCGTACTTGTTGGCCAGATACTGGGCGTTTTCTGGTTTGGATCACATAGTAATGTGGTATCACACTGAAACAGCAAGTTAATCCTGGATTCGATCTATATATTAGAGGGTAACATCGGTTAGGTTTGGGTTAGGTCTGGTATTTGCCATCATCTGGCTCATACATTCGCATTTTTCGCATACTTGTTGGCCAGATCCTGGGCGCTTTCAAGTTTGGATCACGTATTAATGTGGTACCACACTTAAACAGTGAGTTAATCCTGGATTCGATCTATATATTAGAGGGTAACACCGGTTAGGTTTGGGTTAGGTCTGGTATTTGCCATCATCTGGCTCATATTTTCGCATTTTTCGCATACTCGTTGACCAGATCCTGGGCGATTTCTGGTTTGGATCAGATAGTAATGTGGTATCACACTGATACAGAGAGTTAATCTTGGATTCAATCTATATTTTAGAGGATAACAACGGTTAGGTCAGGGTTAGGTCTGGTATTTGCCATCATCTGGCTCATATTTTCGCATTTTTCGCATACTCGTTGACCAGATCCTGGGCGATTTCTGGTTTGGATCACGTAGTAATGTGTTTCCACACTGCAACAGTGAGCTAAACCTGGATTCAATCTATATTTTAGAGGATAACAACGGTTAGGTCAGGGTTAGGTCTGGTATTTGCCATCATCTGGCTCATACTTTCGCATTTTTCGCGTACTTGTTGGCCAGATACTGGGCGATTTCTGTTTTGGATCACGTAGTAATGTGTTTCCACGCTGCAACAGTGAGTTAAACCTGGATTCGATCTATATATTAGAGGGTAACACCGGTTAGGTTTGGGTTAGATCTGGTATTTGCCATCATCTGGCTCATACTTTCGCATTTTTCGCATACTTGTTGGCCCGATCCTGGGCGATTTCTGTTTTGGATCACGTAGTAATGTGTTTCCACACTGCAACAGTGAGTTAAACCTGGATTCGATCTATATATTAGAGGTTAACACCGGTTAGGTCAGGGTTAGGTCTGGTATTTGCCATCATCCGGCTCATACTTTCGCATTTTTCGCATACTTGTTGGCCAGATCCTGGGCGCTTTCAAGTTTGGATCACATACTAATGTGGTATCACACTGAAACAGTGAGTTAATCTTGGATTCAATCTATATTTTAGAGGATAACACCGGTTAGGTCAGGGTTAGGTCTGTTGTTTGCCTTCATCTGGCTCATACTTTTGCATTTTTCACCTACTTGTTGGCCAGATACTGGGCGTTTTCTTGGTTGGATCACGTAGTAATATGGCACCACACTCAAACAGTGAGTTAAACCTCGATTCAATCTATATCTTAGAGGATAACATCGGTTAGGTCAGGGTTAGGTCTGGTATTTGCCATCATCTGGCTAATATTTTCGCATTTTTCGCATACATGTTGGCCAGATCCTGGGCGATTTCTGTTTTGGATCACGTAGTAATGTGTTTCCACACTGCAACAGTGAGTTAAACCTGGATTCGATCTATATATTAGAGGGTAACACCGGTTAGGTTAGGGTTAGGTCTGGTATTTGCCATCATCTGTCTCATACTTTCGCATTTTTCACCTACTTGTTGGCCAGATACTGGGCGTTTTCTTGATTGGATCACGTAGTAATGTGATTCCACACTGCAACAGTGAGTTAAACCTGGATTCAATCTATATTTTAGAGGATAACATCGGTTAGGTCAGGGTTAGGTCTGGTATTTGCCATCATCTGACTAATATTTTCGCATTTTTCGCATACTCGTTGACCAGATCCTGGGCGTTTTCTGGTTTGGATCACATAGTAATGTGGTATCACACTGAAACAGCAAGTTAATCCTGGATTCGATCTATATATTAGAGGGTAACATCGGTTAGGTTTGGGTTAGGTCTGGTATTTGCCATCATCTGGCTCATACATTCGCATTTTTCGCATACTTGTTGGCCAGATCCTGGGCGCTTTCAAGTTTGGATCACGTATTAATGTGGTACCACACTGAAACAGTGAGTTAATCCTGGATTCGATCTATATATTAGAGGGTAACACCGGTTAGGTTTGGGTTAGGTCTGGTATTTGCCATCATCTGGCTCATACTTTCGCATTTTTCGCATACTTGTTGGCCAGATCCTGGGCGTTTTCTGGGTTGGATCACGTAGTAATGTGGCACCACACTGCAACCGTGAGTTAAACCGGAATTCAATCTATATTTTAGAGGATACCTCCGGCTAGGTCAGGGTTAGGTCTGGTATTTGCCATCATCTGGCTAATAGTTTCGCATTTTTCGCATACATGTTGGCCAGATCCTGGGCGTTTTCTGGTTTGGATCACGTAGTAATGTGGCACCACACTGCAACCGTGAGTTAAACCGGAATTCAATCTATATTTTAGAGGATACCTCCGGCTAGATCAGGGTTAGGTCTGGTATTTGCAATCATTTGGCTCATAGTTTCGCATTTTTCGCGTACTTGTTGGCCAGATCCTGGGCGTTTTCTGGGTTGGATCCGGTAGTATTGCGGTACGGCACTGAAACAGTGAGTAAATCCTGGATTCGATGTATATGTTAGAGGGTAACACCGGTTAGGTTTGAGTTAGGTCTGGTATTTGCCATCATCTGGCTCATACATTCGCATTTTTCGCATACTTGTTGGCCAGATCCTGGGCGTTTTCTGGTTTGGATCACATAGTAATGTGGTATCACACTGAAACAGCAAGTTAATCCTGGATTCGATCTATATATTAGAGGGTAACATCGGTTAGGTTTGGGTTAGGTCTGGTATTTGCCATCATCTGGCTCATACATTCGCATTTTTCGCATACTTGTTGGCCAGATCCTGGGCGCTTTCAAGTTTGGATCACGTATTAATGTGGTACCACACTGAAACAGTGAGTTAATCCTGGATTCGATCTATATATTAGAGGGTAACACCGGTTAGGTTTGGGTTAGGTCTGGTATTTGCCATCATCTGGCTCATACTTTCGCATTTTTCGCAAACTTGTTGGCCCGATCCTGGGCGTTTTCTGGTTTGGATCACGTAGTAATGTGGCACCACACTGCAACCGTGAGTTAAACCGGAATTCAATCTATATTTTAGAGGATACCTCCGGCTAGGTCAGGGTTAGGTCTGGTATTTGCAATCATTTGGCTCATAGTTTCGCATTTTTCGCATACTTGTTGGCCAGATCCTGGGCGTTTTCTGGGTTGGATCCGGTAGTATTGTGGTACGGCACTGAAACAGTGAGTAAATCCTGGATTCGATGTATATGTTAGAGGGTAACACCGGTTAGGTTTGGGTTAGGTCTGGTATTTGCCATCATCTGGCTCATACTTTCGCATTTTTCGCATACTCGTTGACCAGATCCTGGGCGATTTCTGGTTTGGATGACGTAGTAATGTGTTTCCACACTGCAACAGTGAGTTAAACCTGGATTCAATCTATATTTTAGAGGATAACATCGGTTAGGTCAGGGTTAGGTCTGGTATTTGCCATCATCTGGCTAATATTTTCGCATTTTTCGCATACTTGTTGGCCAGATCCTGGGCGTTTTCTGGTTTGGATCACATAGTAATGTGGTATCACACTGAAACAGCAAGTTAATCCTGGATTCGATCTATATATTAGAGGGTAACATCGGTTAGGTTTGGGTTAGGTCTGGTATTTGCCATCATCTGGCTCATACATTCGCATTTTTCGCATACTTGTTGGCCAGATCCTGGGCGCTTTCAAGTTTGGATCACGTATTAATGTGGTACCACACTGAAACAGTGAGTTAATCCTGGATTCGATCTATATATTAGAGGGTAACACCGGTTAGGTTTGGGTTAGGTCTGGTATTTGCCATCATCTGGCTCATACTTTCGCATTTTTCGCATACTTGTTGGCCAGATCCTGGGCGTTTTCTGGGTTGGATCACGTAGTAATGTGGCACCACACTGCAACCGTGAGTTAAACCGGAATTCAATCTATATTTTAGAGGATACTTCCGGCTAGGTCAGGGTTAGGTCTGGTATTTGCCATCATCTGGCTAATAGTTTCGCATTTTTCGCATACATGTTGGCCAGATCCTGGGCGTTTTCTGGTTTGGATCACGTAGTAATGTGGCACCACACTGCAACCGTGAGTTAAACCGGAATTCAATCTATATTTTAGAGGATACCTCCGGCTAGATCAGGGTTAGGTCTGGTATTTGCAATCATTTGGCTCATAGTTTCGCATTTTTCGCGTACTTGTTGGCCAGATCCTGGGCGTTTTCTGGGTTGGATCCGGTAGTATTGCGGTACGGCACTGAAACAGTGAGTAAATCCTGGATTCGATGTATATGTTAGAGGGTAACACCGGTTAGGTTTGAGTTAGGTCTGGTATTTGCCATCATCTGGCTCATACATTCGCATTTTTCGCATACTTGTTGGCCAGATCCTGGGCGCTTTCAAGTTTGGATCACGTATTAATGTGGTACCACACTGAAACAGTGAGTTAATCCTGGATTCGATCTATATATTAGAGGGTAACACCGGTTAGGTTTGGGTTAGGTCTGGTATTTGCCATCATCTGGCTAATATTTTCGCATTTTTCGCATACTCGTTGACCAGATCCTGGGCGATTTCTGGTTTGGATCACGTAGTAGTGTGTTTCCACACTGCAACAGTGAGTTAAACCTGGATTCAATCTACATTTTAGAGGATAACACCGGTTAGGTCAGGGTTAGGTCTGGTATTTGCCATCATCTGGCTCATACTTTTGCATTTTTCGCATTCTTGTTGGCCAGATCCAGGGCGTTTTCCGGTTTGGATCATATAGTAATGTGGTATCACACTGAAACAGTGAGTTAATCTTGGATTCAATCTATATTTTAGAGGATAACACCGGTTAGGTCAGGGTTAGGTCTGTTGTTTGCCTTCATCTGGCTCATACTTTCGCATTTTTCGCATACTTGTTGGCCCGATCCTGGGCGATTTCTGTTTTGGATCACGTAGTAATGTGTTTCCACACTGCAACAGTGAGTTAAACCTGGATTCGATCTATATATTAGAGGTTAACACCGGATAGGTCAGGGTTAGGTCTGGTATTTGCCATCATCCGGCTCATACTTTCGCATTTTTCGCATACTTGTTGGCCAGATCCTGGGCGTTTTCTGGTTTGGATCACATAGTAATGTGGTATCACACTGAAACAGCGAGTTAATCTTGGATTCAATCTATATTTTAGAGGATAACACCGGTTAGGTCAGGGTTAGGTCTGTTGTTTGCCATCATCTGGCTCATACATTCGCATTTTTCACCTACTTGTTGGCCAGATACTGGGCGTTTTCTTGGTTGGATCACGTAGTAATGTGTTTCCACACTGCAACAGTGAGTTAAACCTTGATTCAATCTATATTTTAGAGGATAACTTCGGTTAGGTCAGGGTTAGGTCTGGTATTTGCCATCATCTGTCTCATACTTTCGCATTTTTCACCTACTTGTTGGCCAGATACTGGGCGTTTTCTTGGTTGGATCACGTAGTAATGTGTTTCCACACTGCAACAGTGAGTTAAACCTGGATTCAATCTATATTTTAGAGGATAACACCGGTTAGGTCAGGGTTAGGTCTGGTATTTGCCATCATCTGGCTAATATTTTCGCATTTTTCGCATACTCGTTGACCAGATCCTGGGCGATTTCTGGTTTGGATCACGTAGTAATGTGTTTCCACACTGCAACAGTGAGTTAAACCTGGATTCAATCTATATTTTAGAGGATAACACCGGTTAGGTCGGGGTAGGTCTGTTGTTTGCCTTCATCTGGCTCATACTTTCGCATTTTTCGCATACTTGTTGGCCAGATCCTAGCCGATTTCTGTTTTGGATCACGTAGTAATGTGTTTCCACACTGCAACAGTGTGTTAATCCTGGATTCGATCTATATATTAGAGGGTAACACCGGTTAGGTTAGGGTTAGCTCTGGTATTTGCCATCATCTGGCTCATACTTTCGCATTTTTCGCATACTTGTTGCCCAGATCCTGGGCGTTTTCTGGTTTGGATCACGTAGTAATGTGTTCCACACAGCAACAGTGAGTTAAACCTGGATACAATCTATATTTTAGAGGATAACACCGGTTAGGTCAGGGTTAGGTCTGGTGTTTGCCATCATCTGGCTCATACATTCGCATTTTTCGCATACTTGTTGGCCAGATCCTGGGCGTTTTCTGGTTTGGATCACATAGTAATGTGGTATCACACTGAAACAGCGAGTTAATCCTGGATTCGATCTATATATTAGAGGGTAACATCGGTTAGGTTTGGGTTAGGTCTGGTATTTGCCATCATCTGGCTCATACATTCGCATTTTTCGCATACTTGTTGGCCAGATCCTGGGCGCTTTCAAGTTTGGATCACGTATTAATGTGGTACCACACTGAAACAGTGAGTTAATCCTGGATTCGATCTATATATTAGAGGGTGACACCGGTTAGGTTTGGGTTAGGTCTGGTATTTGCCATCATCTGGCTAATATTTTCGCATTTTTCGCATACTCGTTGACCAGATCCTGGGCGATTTCTGGTTTGGATCACGTAGTAATGTGTTTCCACACTGCAACAGTGAGTTAAACCTGGATTCAATCTATATTTTAGAGGATAACACCGGTTAGGTCAGGGTTAGGTCTGGTATTTGCCATCATCTGGCTCATACTTTTGCATTTTTCGCATTCTTGTTGGCCAGATCCAGGGCGTTTTCAGGTTTGGATCACATAGTAATGTGGAATCACACTGAAACAGTGAGTTAATCTTGGATTCAATCTATATTTTAGAGGATAACGCCGGTTAGGTCAGGGTTAGGTCTGTTGTTTGCCTTCATCTGGCTCATACTTTCGCATTTTTCGCATACTTGTTGGCCAGATCCTGGGCGTTTTCTGTTTTGGGTCACATACTAATGTGGTATCACACTGAAACAGTGAGTTAATCTTGGATTCAATCTATATTTTAGGGGATAACATCGGTTAGGTCAGGGTTAGGTCTGGTATTTGCCATCATCTGGCTCATACTTTCGCATTTTTCGCATACTCGTTGACCAGATCCTGGGCGATTTCTGGTTTGGATCACGTAGTAATGTGTTTCCACACTGCAACAGTGAGTTAAACCGGAATTCAATCTATATTTTAGAGGATACCTCCGGCTAGGTCAGGGTTAGGTCTGGTATTTGCAATCATCTGGCTCATACTTTTGCATTTTTCGCATTCTTGTTGGCCAGATCCAGGGCGTTTTCAGGTTTGGATCACGTATTAATGTGGTACCACACTGAAACAGTGAGTTAATCCTGGATTCGATCTATATATTAGAGGGTGACACCGGTTAGGTTTGGGTTAGGTCTGGTATTTGCCATCATCAGGCTCATACTTTCGCATTTTTCGCATACTTGTTGGCCAGATCCTGGGCGTTTTCTGGTTTGGATCAGATAGTAATGTGGTATCACACTGATACAGAGAGTTAATCTTGGATTCAATCTATATTTTAGAGGATAACACCGGTTTGGTCAGGGTTAGGTCTGGTATTTGCCATCATCTGGCTCATATTTTCGCATTTTTCGCATACTCGTTGACCAGATCCTGGGCGATTTCTGGTTTGGATCACGTAGTAATGTGTTTCCACACTGCAACAGTGAGTTAAACCTGGATTCAATCTATATTTTAGAGGATAACAACGGTTAGGTCAGGGTTAGGTCTGGTATTTGCCATCATCTGGATCATACTTTCGCATTTTTCGCATACTTGTTGGCCAGATCCTGGGCGCTTTCAAGTTTGGATCACGTATTAATGCGGTACCACACTGAAACAGTGAGTTAATCCTGGATTCGATCTATATATTAGAGGGTAACACCGGTTAGGTTTCGGTTAGGTCTGGTATTTGCCATCATCTGGCTCATAGTTTCGCATTTTTCGCATTCTTGTTGGCCAGATCCTGAGCGTTTTCTGGGTTGCATTAGGTAGTAGTGTGGTACGGCACTGAAAAAGTGAAGTATTCCTGGTTTCGATCTATATATTAGAGGGTAACACCGGTTAGGTTTGGGTTAGGTCTGGTATTTGCCATCATTTGGCTCATAGTTTCGCATTTTTCGCGTCCTTATTGGCCAGATCCTCGGCGTTTTCTGGTTTGGATCATGTAGTAATGTGGATCCACACTGCAACAGTGAGTTAAGCCTGGATTCAATCTATATTTTAGAGGATAACACCGGTTAGGTCAGGGTGAGGTCTGGTATTTGCCATCATCTGTCTGATGCTTTCGCATTTTTCACCTACTTGTTGGCCAGATCCTGGGCGTCTTCAGGTTTGGATAACGTAGTAATGTGGCACCACACACAAACAGTGAGTTAAACCTGAATTCAATCTATATTTTAGAGGATAACATCGGCTAGGTCACTGTTAGGTCTGTTAATTGCCATCATTTGGCTCATATCTTCGCATTTTTCGCCTACTTATTGGCCAGATCCTGGGCGTTTTCTGGTTTGGATCACGTAGTAATGTGGTTCCACACAGCAACAGTGAGTTAAACCTGGATTCAATCTATATTTTAGAGGATAACACCGGTTAGGTCAGGGTGAGGTCTGGTATTTGCCATCATCTGTCTGATGCTTTCGCATTTTTCACCTACTTGTTGGCCAGATCCTGGGCGTCTTCAGGTTTGGATAACGTAGTAATGTGGCACCACACACAAACAGTGAGTTAAACCTGAATTCAATCTATATTTTAGAGGATAACATCGGCTAGGTCACTGTTAGGTCTGTTAATTGCCATCATTTGGCTCATATCTTCGCATTTTTCGCCTACTTATTGGCCAGATCCTGGGCGTTTTCTGGTTTGGATCACGTAGTAATGTGGTTCCACACAGCAACAGTGAGTTAAACCTGGATTCAATCTATATTTTAGAGGATAACACCGGTTAGGTCAGGGTTAGGCCTGGTATTTGCCATCATCTGGCTCATTGTTTCGCATTTTTCGCATACTTGTTGGCCAGATACTGGGCGATTTCTGCTTTGGATCACGTAGTAATGTGTTTGCACACTGCAACAGTGAGTTAATCCTGGATACAATCTATATATTAGAGGGTAACACCGGTTAGGTCAGGGTTAGGTCTGGTATTTGCCACCATCTGGCTCATACTTTCGCATTTTTGACCTACTTGTTGGCCAGATCCTGGGCGTTTTCTGGTTTGGATCACGTAGTAATGTGGTTCCACACAGCAACAGTGAGTTAAACCTGGATTCAATCTATATTTTAGAGGATAACACCGGTTAGGTCAGGGTTAGGTCTGGTATTTGCAATCATCTGGCTCATACTTTTGCATTTTTCGCATACTTGTTGGCCAGATCCGGGGCATTTTCTGGTTTGGATCAGGTAGTAATGTAGAACCACTCTGAAACAGTGAGTTAAACCTGGATTCAATCTATATTTTTGAGGATAACACCGGTTAGGTCACGGTTAGGTCTGGTATTTGCCTTCATCTGGCTCATGGTTCCGCATTTTTCGCATACTTGTTGGCCAGATCCTAGGCGTTTTCTGGGTTGGATCAGGTAGTAGTGTGGTACCACACTGAAATAGTGCAGTAATCCTGGATTCGATCTATATATTAGAGGGTAACACCGGTTAGGTCAGGGTTAGGTCTGGTATTTGCCACCATCTGGCTCATACTTTCGCATTTTTGACCTACTTGTTGGCCAGATCCGGGGCGTTTTCTGGTTTGGATCACGTAGTAATGTAGAACCACTCTGAAACAGTGAGTTAATCCTGGATTCTATCTATATTTTATAGGATAACACCGGTTAGGTCAAGGTTAGGTCTAGTATTTGCCATCATCTGGCTCACACTTTTGCATTTTTCGCATACTTGTTGGCCAGATCCTGGGCGTTTTCTGGTTTGGATCACGTAGTAATATGTTTCCACACTGCAACAGTGAGTTAAACCTGGATTCGATCTATATATTAGAGTGTAACACAGTTTAGGTTTGGGTTAGGTCTGGTATTTGCCATCATCTGTCTCATACTTTCGCATTTTTCACCTACTTGTTGGCCAGGTCCTGGGCGTTTTCTGGGTTCGATCTGGCAGTAGTGTGGTACCGCACTGAAATAGTGAGTTAATCCTGGATTCGATCTATATATTAAATGGTTACACCGGTTAGGTCAGGGTTAGGTCTGGTATTTGCCATCATCTGTCTGATGCTTTCGCATTTTTCACCTACTTGTTGGCCAGATTCTGGGCGTTTTCTGGTTCGGATCACGTAGTAATGTTACACCACACTCAAGCAGTCACTTAAACCTGGATTCAATCTATATTTTAGAGGATAACACCGGTTAGGTCAGGGTTAGGTCTGGTATTTGCCGTCGTCTGCCTCATACTTTCGCATTTTTCGCATACTTGTTGGCCAGATCCTGGCGCTTTCAAGTTTGGATCACGCATTAATGTGGTACCACACTGTAACAGTGGGTTAATCCTGGATTCGATCTATATATTAGAGGATAACACCGGTTAGGTCAGGGTTAGGCCTGGTATTTGCCATCATCTGGCTCATTGTTTCGCATTTTTCACCTACTTGTTGGCCAGATCCTGGGCGTTTTCTGGTTTGGATCACGTAGTAATGTGTTTCCACACTGCAACAGTGAGTTAAACCTGGATTCGATCTATATATTAGAGGGTAACACCGGTTAGGTTTCGGATAGGTCTGGTATTTGCCAACATCTGGCTCATACTTTCGCATTTTTCGCATACTTGTTGTCCAGATCCTGGGCGTTTTCTGTTTTGGATCACATACTAATGTGGTAACACACTGAAACAGTGAAATAATCCTGGATTCGATCTATATATTAGAGGGTAACACCGGTTAGGTTTGGGTTAGGCCTGGTATTTGCCATCATCTGGCTCATTGTTTCGCATTTTTCACCTACTTGTTGGCCAGGTCCTGGCCGTTTTCTGGGTTCGATCTGACAGTAGTGTGGTACCGCACTGAAATAGTGAGTTAATCCTGGATTCGATCTATATATTAAATGGTAACACCGGTTAGGTCAGGGTTAGGTCTGGTATTTGCCATCATCTGTCTGATGCTTTCGCATTTTTCACCTACTAGTTGGCCAGATCCTGGGCGTTTTCTAATTCGGATCACGTAGTAATGTGACACCACTATGAAACAGTGAGTTAAACCTGTATTCAATCTATATTTTAGAGGATAACACCGGATAGGTCAGGGTTAGGTCTGGTATTTGCCATCATCTGGCTCATACTTTCGCATTTTTCGCATACTTGTTGGCCAGATCCAGGGCGTTTTCTGGGTTGGATCAGGTAGTAGTGTGGTACCGCACTGAAATAGTGCAGTAATCCTGGATTCGATCTATATATTAGAGGATAACACCGGTTAGGTCAGGGTTAGGTCTGGTATTTGCCATCATCTGGCACATACATTCGCATTTTTCGCATACTTGTTGGCCAGATCCTGGGCGTCTTCAGGTTTGGATCACGTAGTAATGTGGCACCACACTCAAACAGTCACTTTAACCTGGATTCAATCTATATTTTAGAGGATAACACCGGCTAGGTTTGGGTTAGGTCTGGTATTTGCAACCATCTGACTCATACTTTCGCATTTTTCGCATACTTGTTGTCCAGATCCTGGGCGTTTTCTGTTTTGGATCACATACTAATGTGGTAACACACTGAAACAGTGAAATAATCCTGGATTCGATCTATATATTAGAGGGTAACACCGGTTAGGTTTGGGTTAGGCCTGGTATTTGCCATCATCTGGCTCATTGTTTCGCATTTTTCACCTACTTGTTGGCCAGGTCCTGGCCGTTTTCTGGGTTCGATCTGACAGTAGTGTGGTACCGCACTGAAATAGTGAGTTAATCCTGGATTCGATCTATATATTAAATGGTAACACCGGTTAGGTCAGGGTTAGGTCTGGTATTTGCCATCATCTGTCTGATGCTTTCGCATTTTTCACCTACTAGTTGGCCAGATCCTGGGCGTTTTCTAATTCGGATCACGTAGTAATGTGACACCACTATGAAACAGTGAGTTAAACCTGTATTCAATCTATATTTTAGAGGATAACACCGGATAGGTCAGGGTTAGGTCTGGTATTTGCCATCATCTGGCTCATACTTTCGCATTTTTCGCATACTTGTTGGCCAGATCCAGGGCGTTTTCTGGGTTGGATCAGGTAGTAGTGTGGTACCGCACTGAAATAGTGCAGTAATCCTGGATTCGATCTATATATTAGAGGATAACACCGGCTAGGTTTGGGTTAGGTCTGGTATTTGCCGTCGTCTGCCTCATACTTTCGCATTTTTCGCATACTTGTTGGCCAGATCCAGGGCGCTTTCAAGTTTGGATCACGTATTAATGTGGTACCACACTGTAACAGTGAGTTAATCCTGGATTCGATCTATATATTAGAGGATAGCACCGGTTAGGTCAGGGTTAGGCCTGGTATTTGCCATCATCTGGCTCATTGTTTCGCATTTTTCGCATACTTGTTGGCCAGATCCGGGGCGTTTTCTGGTTTGGATCAGGTAGTAATGTAGAACCACTCTGAAACAGTGTGTTAAACCTGGATTCAATCTATATTTTAGAGGATAACACCGGTGAGGTCAGGGTTAGGCCTGGTATTTGCCATCATCTGGCTCATTGTTTCGCATTTTTCGCATACTTGTTGGCTAGATCCTGGGCGATTTCTGTTTTGGATCACGTAGTAATGTGTTTCCACACTGCAACAGTGAGTTAAACCAGGATTCAATCTATATTTTAGAGGATAACACCGGTTAGGTCAGGGTTAGGTCTGGTATCTGCCTTCATCTGGCTCATGGTTCCGCATTTTTCGCATACTTGTTGGCCAGGTCCTGGGCGTTTTCTGGGTTGGATCGCGTAGTAATGTGTTTCCACACTGCAACAGTGAGTTAAACCTGGATTCAATCTATATTTTAGAGGATAACACCGGTGAGGTCAGGGTTAGGTCTGGTATTTGCCATCATCTGGCTCATACTTTCGCATTTTTCGCATACTTGTTGTCCAGATCCTGGGCGTTTTCTGTTTTGGATCACATACTAATGTGGTAACACACTGAAACAGTGAGTTAAACCTGGATTCAATCTATATTTTAGAGGATAACACCGGTGAGGTCGGGGTTAGGCCTGGTATTTGCCATCGTCTGGCTCATTGTTTCGCATTTTTCGCATACTTGTTGGCCAGATCCTGGGCGATTTCTGTTTTGGATCACGTAGTAATGTGTTTCCACACTGCAACAGTGAGTTAAACCAGGATTCAATCTATATTTTAGAGGATAACACCGGTTAGGTCAGGGTTAGGCCTGGTATTTGCCATCATCTGGCTCATTGTTTCGCATTTTTCGCATACTTGTTGGTCAGATCCTGGGCGATTTCTGTTTTGGATCACGTAGTAATGTGTTTCCACACTGCAACAGTGAGTTAAACCTGGATACAATCTATATATTAGAGGGTAACACCGGTTAGGTCAGGGTTTAGGACTGGTGTTTGCCTTCATCTGGCTCATGGTTCCGCATTTTTCGCATACTTGTTGGCCAGATCCTGGGCGTTTTCTGGTTTGGATCACGTAGTAATGTAGAACCACTCTGAAACAGTGAGTTAAACCTGGATTCAATCTATATTTTAGAGGATAACACCGGTTAGGTCAGGGTTAGGTCTGGTATTTGCCATCATCTGGCTCATACTTTTGCATTTTTCGCATACTTGTTGGCCAGATCCAGGGCGTTTTCTGGGTTGGATCAGGTAGTAGAGTGGTACCGCACTGAAATAGTGCAGTAATCCTGGATTCGATCTATACATTAGTGGGTAACACCGGCTAGGTTTGGGTTAGGTCTGGTATTTGCCATCATCTGGCTCATACTTTCGCATTTTTCGCATACTTGTTGGCCAGATCCTGGGCGTTTTCTGTTTTGGATCACATACTAATGTGATAACACACTGAAACAGTGAAGTAATCCTGGATTCGATCTACATACTAGAGGGTAACACCGCTTAGGTTTGGGTTAGGTCTGGTATTTGCCATCATCTGTCTGATGCTTTCGCATTTTTCACCTACTTGTTGGCCAGATCCTGGGCGTTTTCTAATTCGGATCACGTAGTAATGTGACACCACTATGAAACAGTGAGTTAAACCTGGATTCAATCTATATTTTAGAGGATAACACCGGTTAGGTCAGGGTTAGGCCTGGTATTTGCCATCATCTGGCTCATACATTCGCATTTTTCACCTACTTGTTGGCCAGATCCGGGGCGATTTCTGTTTTGGATCACGTAGTAATGTGTTTCCACACTGCAACAGTGAGTTAAACCTGGATTCAATCTATATTTTAGAGGATAACACCGGTTAGGTCAGGGTTAGGTCTGGTATTTGCCATCAACTGGCTCATACTTTCGCATTTTTCGCATACTTGTTGGCCAGATCCAGGGCGTTTTCTGGGTTGGATCAGGTAGTAGTGTGGTACCGCACTGAAATAGTGCAGTAATCCTGGATTCGATCTATATTTTAGAGGATAACACCGGTTAGGTCAGGGTTAGGTCTGGTATTTGCCATCATCTGGCTCATAGTTTCGCATTTTTCGCATACTTGTTGGCCAGATCCTGGGCGTTTTCTGGTTCGGACCACGTAGTAATGTGACACCACACTGCAACAGTGAGTTAAACCTGGATTCAATCTATATTTTAGAGGATAACACCGGTTAGGTCAGTGTTAGGTCTGGTATTTGCCATCAGCTGGCTCATACTTTTGCATTTTTCGCATACTTGTTGGCCAGATCCAGGGCGTTTTCAGGGTTGGATCACATAGTAATGTGTTTCCACACTGCAACAGTGAGTTAAACCTGGATTCAATCTATATTTTGGAGGATAACACTGGCTAGGTCAGGGTTAGGTTCGGTATTTGCCATCATCTGTCTCATACTTTCGCATTTTTCGCATACTTGTTGGCCAGATCCAGGGCGATTTCTGTTTTGGATCACGTAGTAATGTGTTTCCACACTGCAACAGTGAGTTAAACCTTGAATACAATCTATATATTAGAGGGTAACACCGGTTAGGTCAGGGTTATGTCTGGTGTTTGCCTTCATCTGGCTCATGGTTCCGCATTTTTCGTATACTTGTTGGCCAGATCCTGGGCGTTTTCTGGTTTGGATCACGTAGTAATGTAGATCCACTCAGAAACAGTGAGTTAAACCTGTATTCAATCTATATTTTAGAGGATAACACCGGTTAGGTCAGGGTTAGGTCTGGTATTTGTCATCATCTGTCTCATACTTCCGCATTTTTCACCTACTGGTTGGCCAGATACTGAGCATTTTCTGGGATGGATCACGTAGTAATGTGTTTCCATACTGCAACAGTGAGTTAAACCTGGATTCAATCTATATTTTAGAAGATAACACCGGTTAGGTCAGGGTTAGGTCTGGTATTTGCCATCATCTGTCTGATGCTTTCGCATTTTTCACCTACTTCTTGGCCAGATCCTGGGCGTTTTCTGGATCGGATCACGTAGTAATGTGTTTCCACACTGCAACAGTGAGTTAAACCTGGATTCGATCTATATATTAGAGGGTAACACCGGTTAGGTTTGGGTTAGGTCTGGTGTTTGCCTTCATCTGGCTCATGGTTCCGCATTTTTCGCATACTTGTTGGCCAGATCCTGAGCGTTTTCTGGTTTGGATCACGTAGTAATGTAGAACCACTCTGAAACAGTGAGTTAAACCTGGATTCAATCTATATTTTAGAGGATAACACCGGTTAGGTCAGGGTTAGGTCTGGTATTTGCCATCATCTGGCTCATACTTTTGCATTTTTCGCATACTTGTTGGCCAGATCCAGGGCGTTTTCAGGGTTGGATCACATAGTAATGTGTTTCCACACTGCAACAGTGAGTTAAACCTGGATTCAATCTATATTTTGGAGGATAACACTGGCTAGGTCAGGGTTAGGTTCGGTATTTGCCATCATCTGTCTCATACTTTCGCATTTTTCGCATACTTGTTGGCCAGATCCAGGGCGATTTCTGTTTTGGATCACGTAGTAATGTGTTTCCACACTGCAACAGTGAGTTAAACCTGGATACAATCTATATATTAGAGGGTAACACCGGTTAGGTCAGGGTTAGGTCTGGTGTTTGCCTTCATCTGGCTCATGGTTCCGCATTTTTCGTATACTTGTTGGCCAGATCCTGGGCGTTTTCTGGTTTGGATCACGTAGTAATGTAGATCCACTCAGAAACAGTGAGTTAAACCTGTATTCAATCTATATTTTAGAGGATAACACCGGTTAGGTCAGGGTTAGGTCTGGTATTTGTCATCATCTGTCTCATACTTCCGCATTTTTCACCTACTTGTTGGCCAGATACTGGGCATTTTCTGGGATGGATCACGTAGTAATGTGTTTCCACACTGCAACAGTGAGTTAAACCTGGATTCAATCTATATTTTAGAGGATAACACCGGTTAGGTCAGGGTTAGGTCTGGTGTTTGCCTTCATCTGGCTCATGGTTCCGCATTTTTCGTATACTTGTTGGCCAGATCCTGGGCGTTTTCTGGTTTGGATCACGTAGTAATGTAGATCCACTCAGAAACAGTGAGTTAAACCTGTATTCAATCTATATTTTAGAGGATAATACCGGTTAGGTCAGGGTTAGGTCTGGTATTTGCCATCATCTGGCTCATAGTTTCGCATTTTTCGCATACTTGTTGGCCAGATCCTGGGCGTTTTCTGGTTCGGACCACGTAGTAATGTGACACCACACTGCAACAGTGAGTTAAACCTGGATTCAATCTATATTTTAGAGGATAACACCGGTTAGGTCAGGGTTAGGTCTGGTGTTTGCCTTCATCTGGCTCATGGTTCCGCATTTTTCGTATACTTGTTGGCCAGATCCTGGGCGTTTTCTGGTTTGCATCACGTAGTAATGTAGATCCACTCAGAAACAGTGAGTTAAACCTGTATTCAATCTATATTTTAGAGGATAACACCGGTTAGGTCAGGGTTAGGTCTGGTATTTGTCATCATCTGTCTCATACTTCCGCATTTTTCACCTACTTGTTGGCCAGATACTGAGCATTTTCTGGGATGGATCACGTAGTAATGTGTTTCCACACTGCAACAGTGAGTTAAACCTGGATTCAATCTATATTTTAGAAGATAACACCGGTTAGGTCAGGGTTAGGTCTGGTATTTGCCATCATCTGTCTGATGCTTTCGCATTTTTCACCTACTTCTTGGCCAGATCCTGGGCGTTTTCTGGATCGGATCACGTAGTAATGTGTTTCCACACTGCAACAGTGAGTTAAACCTGGATTCGATCTATATATTAGAGGGTAACACCGGTTAGGTTTGGGTTAGGTCTGGTGTTTGCCTTCATCTGGCTCATGGTTCTGCATTTTTCGCATACTTGTTGGCCAGATCCTGGGCGTTTTCTGGTTTGCATCACGTAGTAATGTAGAACCACTCTGAAACAGTGAGTTAAACCTGGATTCAATCTATATTTTAGAGGATAACACCGGTTAGGTCAGGGTTAGGTCTGGTATTTGCCATCATCTGGCTCATACTTTTGCATTTTTCGCATACTTGTTGGCCAGATCCAGGGCGGTCTCTGTTTCGGATCACGTAGTAATTTGTTTCCACACTGCAACAGTGAGTTAAACCTGGATTCGATCTATATATTAGAGGGTAACACCGGTTAGGTTTGGGTTAGGTCTGGTGTTTGCCTTCATCTGGCTCATGGTTCCGCATTTTTCGCATACTTGTTGGCCAGATCCTGGGCGTTTTCTGGTTTGCATCACGTAGTAATGTAGAACCACTCTGAAACAGTGAGTTAAACCTGGATTCAATCTATATTTTAGAGGATAACACCGGTTAGGTCAGGGTTAGGTCTGGTATTTGCCATCATCTGGCTCATACTTTTGCATTTTTCGCATACTTGTTGGCCAGATCCTGGGCGTTTTCTGGTTCGGATCACGTAGTAATGTAGAACCACTCAGAAACAGTGAGTTAAACCTGTATTCAATCTATATTTTAGAGGATAACACCGGTTAGGTTTGGGTTAGGTCTGGTATTTGCCATCATCTGTCTGATGCTTTCGCATTTTTCACATACTTCTTGGCCAGATCCTGGGCGTTTTCTGGTTCGGATCACGTAGTAATTTGTTTCCACACTGCAACAGTGAGTTAAACCTGGATTCGATCTATATATTAGAGGGTAACACCGGTTAGGTTTGGGTTAGGTCTGGTGTTTGCCTTCATCTGGCTCATGGTTCCGCATTTTTCGCATACTTGTTGGCCAGATCCTGGGCGTTTTCTGGTTTGGATCACGTAGTAATGTGTTTCCACACTGCAACAGTGAGTTAAACCTGGATTCAATCTATATTTTGGAGGATAACACTGGCTAGGTCAGGGTTAGGTCCTGTATTTGCCATCATCTGGCTCATACTTTCGCATTTTCCGCATACTTGCTGGCCAGATCCTGGGCGTTTTCTGGTTTGGATCACGTAGTAATGTAGAACCACTCTGAAACAGTGAGTTATACCTGGATTCAATCTATATTTTAGAGGATAACACCGGTTAAGTCAGGGTAGGTCTGGTATTTGCCATCATCTGGCTCATACTTTCGCATTTTTCGCATACTTGTTGGCCAGATACTGGGCGTTCTTTGATTTGGATCACGTAGTAATGTAGAACCACTCTGAAACAGTGAGTTAAACCTGGATTCGATCTATATATTAGAGGGTAACACCGGTTAGGTTTGGGTTAGGTCTGGTGTTTGCCTTCATCTGGCTCATGGTTCCGCATTTTTCGCATACTTGTTGGCCAGATCCAGGGCGTTTTCTGGTTTGGATCACGTAGTAATATGGTACCACTCTGCAACAGTGAGTTAAACCTGGATTCAATCTATATTTTAGTGTATAACGGCGGTTAAGTCAGGGTAGGTCTGGTGTTTGCGATCATCTGGCTCATACTTTCGCATTTTTCGCATACTTGTTGGTCAGCTCCTGGGCGTTTTCTGGTTTGGATCACGTAGTAATGTAGAACCACTCTGAAACAGTGAGTTATACCTGGATTCAATCTATATTTTAGAGGATAACACCGGTTAAGTCAGGGTAGGTCTGGTATTTGCCATCATCTGGCTCATACTTTCGCATTTTTCGCATACTTGTTGGCCAGATACTGGGCGCTCTTTGATAAGGATCACGTAGTAATGTAGAACCACTCTGAAACAGTGAGTTATACCTGGATTCAATCTATATTTTAGAGGATAACACCGGTTAAGTCAGGGTAGGTCTGGTATTTGCCATCAGCTGGCTCATACTTTTGCATTTTTCGCATACTTGTTGGCCAGATCCAGGGCGTTTTCAGGGTTGGATCACATAGTAATGTGTTTCCACACTGCAACAGTGAGTTAAACCTGGATTCGATCTATATATTAGAGGGTAACACCGGTTAGGTTTGGGTTAGGTCTGGTGTTTGCCTTCATCTGCCTCATGGTTCCGCATTTTTCGCATACTTGTTGGCCAGATCCAGGGCGTTTTCTGGTTTGGATCACGTAGTAATATGGTACCACTCTGCAACAGTGAGTTAAACCTGGATTCAATCTATATTTTAGTGGATAACGGCGGTTAAGTCAGGGTAGGTCTGGTGTTTGCGATCATCTGGCTCATACTTTCGCATTTTTCGCATACTTGTTGGTCAGCTCCTGGGCGTTTTCTGGTTTGGATCACGTAGTAATGTAGAAACCACTCTGAAACAGTGAGTTAAACCTGAATTCAATCTATATTTTAGAGGATAACACCGGTTAGGTCAGGGTTAGGTCTGGTATTTGCCATCACCTGGCTCATGCTTTCGCATTTTTCGCATACTTGTTGGCCAGATCCAGGGCGGTCTCTGTTTTGGATCACGTAGTATTGTGTTTCCACACTGCAACAGTGAGTTAAACCTGGATACAATCTATATTTTAGAGGATAACACAGGTTAGGTCAGGGTTAGGTCTGGTATTTGCCATCATCTGGCTCATACATTCGCGTTTTTCACATACTTGTTGGCCGGATCCTGGACGTCTTCTGGTTTGGATCACGTAGTAATGTGGCACCACACACAAACAGTGAGTTAAACCTGGATTCAATCTATATTTTAGAGGATAACACTGGTTAGGTCAGGGTTAGGTCAGTTAATTGCCATCATCTGGCTCATACATTCGTATTTTTCGCATACTCGTTGGCCAGATCCTGGGCGTCTTCTGGTTTGGATCACGTAGTAATGTGGTACCACACTGAAACAGTGAGTTAATCCTGGATTCAATCTATATATTAGAGGGTAACACCGGTTAGGTTTGGGTTAGGTCTAGTATTTGCCATCATCTGGCTCACACTTTCGCATTTTTCGCATACTTGTTGGCCAGATCCAGGGCGTTTTCAGGTTTGGATCAGGTAGTAGTGTGGTACCGCACTGAAATAGTGCAGTAATCCTGGATTCGATCTATATTTTAGAGGATAACACCGGTTAGGTCAGGGTTAGGTCTGGTATTTGCCATCATCTGGCTCATAGTTTCGCATTTTTCGCATACTTGTTGGCCAGATCCTGGGCGTTTTCTGGTTCGGACCACGTAGTAATGTGACACCACACTGCAACAGTGAGTTAAACCTGGATTCAATCTATATTTTAGAGGATAACACCGGTTAGGTCAGTGTTAGGTCTGGTATTTGCCATCATCTGTCTCATACTTTCGCATTTTTCGCATACTTGTTGGCCAGATCCAGGGCGATTTCTGTTTTGGATCACGTAGTAATGTGTTTCCACACTGCAACAGTGAGTTAAACCTGGATACAATCTATATATTAGAGGGTAACACCGGTTAGGTCAGGGTTAGGTCTGGTGTTTGCCTTCATCTGGCTCATGGTTCCGCATTTTTCGTATACTTGTTGGCCAGATCCTGGGCGTTTTCTGGTTTGGATCACGTAGTAATGTAGATCCACTCAGAAACAGTGAGTTAAACCTGTATTCAATCTATATTTTAGAGGATAACACCGGTTAGGTCAGGGTTAGGTCTGGTATTTGTCATCATCTGTCTCATACTTCCGCATTTTTCACCTACTTGTTGGCCAGATACTGGGCATTTTCTGGGATGGATCACGTAGTAATGTGTTTCCACACTGCAACAGTGAGTTAAACCTGGATTCAATCTATATATTAGAGGGTAACACCGGTTAAGTCAGGGTAGGTCTGGTATTTGCCATCATCTGGCTCATACTTTCGCATTTTTCGCATACTTGTTGGCCAGATACTGGGCGCTTTCAAGATTGGATCACGTATTAATGTGGTACCACACTGAAACAGTGAGTTAATCCTGGATTCGATCTATATATTAGAGGGTAACACCGGTTAGGTTTGGGTTAGGTCTGGTGTTTGCCTTCATCTGGCTCATGGTTCCGCATTTTTCGCATACTTGTTGGCCAGATCCTGGGCGTTTTCTGGTTTGGATCACGTAGTAATGTGTTTCCACACTGCAACAGTGAGTTAAACTTGGATACAATCTATATATTAGAGGGTAACACCGGTTAAGTCAGGGTAGGTCTGGTATTTGCCATCATCTGGCTCATACTTTCGCATTTTTCGCATACTTGTTGGCCAGATACTGGGCGCTTTCAAGTTTGGATCACGTATTAATGTGGTACCACACTGAAACAGTGAGTTAATCCTGGATTCGATCTATATATTAGAGGGTAACACCGGTTAGGTTTGGGTTAGGTCTGGTATTTGCCATCATCTGTCTCATACTTTCGCATTTTTCGCATACTTGTTGGCCAGATCCAGGGCGATTTCTGTTTTGGATCACGTAGTAATGTGTTTCCACACTGCAACAGTGAGTTAAACCTGGATACAATCTATATATTAGAGGGTAACACCGGTTAAGTCAGGGTAGGTCTGGTATTTGCCATCATCTGGCTCATACTTTCGCATTTTTCGCATACTTGTTGGCCAGATACTGGGCGTTCTTTGATTTGGATCACGTAGTAATGTAGAACCACTCTGAAACAGTGAGTTAATCTTGGATTCGATCTATATATTAGAGGGTAAGGCCGGTTAGGTTTGGGTTAGGTCTGGTATTTGCCATCATCTGGCTCATACTTTCGCATTTTTCGCATACTTGTTGGCCAGATCCAGGGCGCTTTCAAGTTTGGATCACGTATTAATGTGGTACCACACTGAAACAGTGAGTTAATCCTGGATTCGATCTATATATTAGAGGGTAACACCGGTTAGGTTTGGGTTAGGTCTGGTATTTGCCATCAACTGGCTCATACTTTCGCATTTTTCGCATACTTGTTGGCCAGATCCTGGGCGTTTTCTGGTTTGGATCACGTAGTAATGTGTTTCCACACTGCAGCAGTGAGTTAAACCTGGATTCAATCTATATTTTGGAGGATAACACTGGCTAGGTCAGGGTTAGGTCCGGTATTTGCCATCATCTGTCTCATACATTCGCATTTTTCGCATACTTGTTGGCCAGATCCAGGGCGTTTTCTGGTTTGGATCACGTAGTTATATGGTACCACTCTGCAACAGTGAGTTAAACCTGGATTCAATCTATATTTTAGTGGATAACGGCGGTTAAGTCAGGGTAGGTCTGGTGTTTGCGATCATCTGGCTCATACTTTCGCATTTTTCGCATACTTGTTGGCCAGATCCAGGGCGGTCTCTGTTTTGGATCACGTAGTATTGTGTTTCCACACTGCAACAGTGAGTTAAACCTGGATACAATCTATATTTTAGAGGATAACACAGGTTAGGTCAGGGTTAGGTCTGGTATTTGCCATCATCTGGCTCATACATTCGCGTTTTTCGCATACTTGTTGGCCGGATCCTGGGCGTCTTCTGGTTTGGATCACGTAGTAATGTGGTACCACACTGAAACAGTGAGTTAATCCTGGATTCAATCTATATATTAGAGGGTAACACCGGTTAGGTTTGGGTTAGGTCTAGTATTTGCCATCATCTGGCTCACACTTTCGCATTTTTCGCATACTTGTTGGCCAGATACTGGGCGTTTTTTGATTTGGATCACGTAGTAATGTAGAACCACTCTGAAACAGTGAGTTAAACCTGGAATCGATCTATATATTAGAGGGTAACACCGGTTAGGTTTGGGTTAGGACTGGTATTTGCTATCATCTGGCTCATACTTTCGCATTTTCCGCATACTTGTTGGCCAGATACTGGGCGTTTTTTGATTTGGATCACGTAGTAATGTAGAACCACTCTGAAACAGTGAGTTAAACCTGGAATCGATCTATATATTAGAGGGTAACACCGGTTAGGTTTGGGTTAGGACTGGTATTTGCTATCATCTGGCTCATACTTTCGCATTTTTCGCATACTTGTTGGCCAGATCCAGGGCGTATTCAGGTTTGGATCACATAGTAATGTGGTACCACTCTGAAACAGCGAGTTAATCCTGGATAAATTTTCTGTATATTAGAGGGTAACACCAGTTAGGTTTGGGTTAGGTGTGGTATTTGCCATCATCTGGCTCATACTTTCGCATTTTCCGCATACATGCTGGCCAGATCCTGGGCGTTTTCTGGTTTGGATAACGTAGTAATGTAGAACCACTCTGAAACAGTGAGTTAAACCTGGATTCAATCTATATTTTAGAGGATAACGGCGGTTAAGTCAGGGTAGGTCTGGTATTTGCCATCATCTGGCTCATACTTTCGCATTTTTCGCATACTGGTTGGCCAGATACTGGGCGTTTTTTGATTTGGATCACGTAGTAATGTAGAACCACTCTGAAACAGTGAGTTAAACCTGGATTCGATCTATATATTAGAGGGTAACACCGGTTAGGATTTGGTTAGGTCTGGTATTTGCTATCATGTGGCTCATGCTTCCGCATTTTTCACCTACTTGTTGGCCAGATACTGGGCGTCTTCTGGGTTGGATCACGTAGTAATGTGTTTCCACACTGCAACAGTGAGTTGAACCTGGATTCAATCTATATTTTGGAGGATAACACCGCTTAGGTCAGGGTTAGGTCTAGTATTTGCCATCATCTGGCTCATACTGTCGCATTTTTCGCATACTGGTTGGCCAGATCCAGGGCGTTTTTTGATTTGGATCACGTAGTAATGTAGAACCACTCTGAAACAGTGTGTTAAACCTGGATTCGATCTATATATTAGAGGGTAACACCGGATAGGTTTGGGTTAGGTCTGGTATTTTCTATCATCTGGCTCATGCTTCCGCATTTTTCGCATTCTTGTTGGCCAGATCCTGGGCGTTTTCTGGTTTGGATCACATAGTAATGTGGTATCACACTGAAACAGCGAGTTAATCCTGGATTCGATCTATATATTAGAGGGTAACACCGGATAGGTTTGGGTTAGGTCTGGTGTTTGCCATCATCTGGCTCATACTTTCGCATTCTTCGCGTACTTGTTGGCCAGATACTGGGCGTTTTCTCGGTTGGATCACGTAGTAATGTGGTACCACACTGAAACAGCGAGTTAATCCTGGATTCGATCTATATATTAGGGGGTTACACCGGTTAGGTTTGGGTTAGTTCTGGTGTTTGCTATCATCTGGCTCATACTTTCGTATTTTTCGCATACTTGTTGGCCAGATACAGGGCGTATTCAGGTTTGGATCACATAGTAATGTGGTATCACACTGAAACAGCGAGTTAATCCTGGATTCGATCTATATATTAGAGGGTAACACCGTTTAGGTTTGGGTTAGGTCTGGTATTTGCCATCATCTGGCTCATACTTTCGCATTTTTCGCGTACTTGTTGGCCAGATACTGGGCGTTTTCTCGTTTGGATCACGTAGTAATGTGGTACCACACTTAAACAGCGAGTTAATCCTGGATTCGATCTATATATTAAGGGGTTACACCGGTTAGGTTTGGGTTAGGTCTGGTATTTGCTATCATCTGGCTCATACTTTCGCATTTTTCACCTACTTCTTGGCCAGATCCTGGGCGTTTTCTGGTTCGGATCACGTAGTAATGTGTTTCCACACTGCAACAGTGAGTTAAACCTGGATTCGATCTATATATTAGAGGGTAACACCGGTTAGGTTTGGGTTAGGTCTGGTGTTTGCCTTCATCTGGCTCATGGTTCCGCATTTTTCGCATACTTGTTGGCCAGATCCTGGGCGTTTTCTGGTTTGGATCACGTAGTAATGTGTTTCCACACTGCAACAGTGAGTTAAACCTGGATTCAATCTATATTTTAGAGGATAACACCGGTTAAGTCAGGGTAGGTCTGGTATTTGCCATCATCTGGCTCATACTTTCGCATTTTTCGCGTACTTGTTGGCCAGATACTGGGCGTTCTTTGATTTTGATCACGTAGTAATGTAGAACCACTCTGAAACAGTGAGTTAATCTTGGATTCGATCTATATATTAGAGGGTAACACCGGTTAGGTTTGGGTTAGGTCTGGTATTTGCCATCATCTGGCTCATACTTTCGCATTTTTCGCATACTTGTTGGCCAGATCCAGGGCGCTTTCAAGTTTGGATCACGTATTAATGTGGTACCACACTGAAACAGTGAGTTAATCCTGGATTCGATCTATATATTAGAGGGTAACACCGGTTAGGTTTGGGTTAGGTCTGGTATTTGCCATCAACTGGCTCATACTTTCGCATATTTCGCATACTTGTTGGCCAGATCCTGGGCGTTCTTTGATTTTGATCACGTAGTAATGTAGAACCACTCTGAAACAGTGAGTTAATCTTGGATTCGATCTATATATTAGAGGGTAACACCGGTTAGGTTTGGGTTAGGACTGGTATTTGCTATCATCTGGCTCATGCTTCCGCATTTTTCGCATACTTGTTGGCCAGATCCTGGGCGTTTTCTGGTTTGGATCACGTAGTAATGTGGTACCACACTGAAACAGCGAGTTAATCCTGGATTCGATCTATATATTAGAGGGTTACACCGGTTAGGTTTAGGGTTAGGTCTGGTATTTGCCATCATCTGGCTCATACTTTCGCATTTTTCGCATACTTGTTGGCCAGAACCTGGGCGTCTTCTGGTTTGGATCGCGTAGTAATGTGGTTCCACACAGCAACAGTGAGTTAAACCTGGATACAATCTATATTTTAGAGGATAACACAAGTTAGGTCAGGGATAGGTCTGGTATTTGCCATTATCTGGCTCATACATTCGCGTTTTTCGCATACTTGTTGGCCAGATCCTGGGCGTCTTCTGGTTTGGATCACGTAGTAATGTGGCACCACACACAAACAGTGAGTTAAACCTGGATTCAATCTATATTTTAGAGGATAACACCGGTTAGGTCAGGGTTAGGTCCGGTATTTGCCATCATCTGGCTCATACATTCGTATTTTTCGCATACTCGTTGGCCAGATCCTGGGCGTCTTCTGGTTTGGATCACGTAGTAATGTGGTACCACACTGAAACAGTGAGTTAATCCTGGATTCAATCTATATTTTAGACGATAACGGCGGTTAAGTCAGTGTAGGTCTGGTATTTGCCATCATCTGGCTCATACTTTCGCATTTTTCACCTACTTGTTGGCCAGATACTGCGCGTTTTCTGGGTTGGATCACGTAGTAATGTGTTTCCACACTGCAACAGTGAGTTAAACCTGGATTCAATCTATATTTTGGAGGATAACACCGCTTAGGTCAGGGTTAGGTCTAGTATTTGCCATCATCTGGCTCACACTTTCGCATTTTTCGCATACTTGTTGGCCAGATCCCGGGCGTTTTCTGGTTTGGATCACGTAGTAACGTGTTTCCACACTGCAACAGTGAGTTAAACCTGAATTCGATCTATATGTTAGAGGGTAACACCGGTTAGGTTTGGGTGAGGTCTGGTATTTGCCATCATCTGGCTCATACTTTCGCATTTTCCGCATACCTGTTGGCCAGATACTGGGCGTTTTTTGATTTGGATCACGTAGTAATGTAGAACCACTCTGAAACAGTGAGTTAAACCTGGATTCGATCTATATATTAGAGGGTAACACCGGTTAGGTCAGGGTTAGGTCTAGTATTTGCCATCATCTGGCTCACACTTTCGCATTTTTCGCATACTTGTTGGCCAGATCCAGGGCGTTTTCTGGTTTGGATCACGTAGTAATATGGAACCACACTGAAACAGTGAGTTAAACCTGGATTCAATCTATATTTTAGAGGATAACACTGGTTAGGTCAGGGTTAGGTCAGTTAATTACCATCATTTGGCTCATATCTTCGCATTTTTCGCCTACTTATTGGCTAGATCCTGGGCGTTTTCTGGTTTGGATCACGTAGTAATGTGGTTCCACACAGCAACAGTGAGTTAAACCTGGATACAATCTATATTTTAGAGGATAACACCGGTTAGGTCAGGGTTAGGTCCGGTGTTTGCCATCATCTGGCTCATTCACTCGTATTTTTCGCATACTCGTTGGCCAGATCCTGGGCGTCTTCTGGTTTGGATCACGTAGTAATGTGGTACGACACTGAAACGGTGAGTTAATCCTGGATTCAATCTATATATTAGAGGGTAACACCGGTTAGGTTTGGGTTAGGTGTGGTATTTGCCATCATCTGGCTCATACTTTGGCATTTTTCGCATACTTGTTGGCCAGATCCAGGGCGTTTTCTGGTTTGGATCACGTAGTAATATGGAACCACACTGAAACAGTGAGTTAAACCTGGATTCAATCTATATGCTAGTGGATAACGGCGGTTAAGTCAGGGTGGGTCTGGTGTTTGCGATCATCTGGCTCATACTTTCGCATTTTTCTCATACTTGTTGCTCAGCTCCTGGGCGTTTTCTGGTTTGGATCACGTAGTAATGTAGAAACCACTCTGAAACAGTGAGTTAAACCTGAATTCAATCTATATATTAGAGGGTAATACCGGTTAGGTTTGGGTTAAGTGTGGTATTTGCCATCATCTGGCTCATACTTTCGCATTTTCCGCATACATGCTGGCCAGATCCTGGGCGTTTTCTGGTTTGGATCACGTAGTAATGTAGAACCACTCTGAAACAGTGAGTTAAACCTGGATTCAATCTATATTTTAGAGGATAACGGCGGTTAAGTCAGGGTAGGTCTGGTATTTGCCATCATCTGGCTCATACTGTCGCATTTTTCGCGTACTTGTTGGCCAGATACTGGGCGTTTTCTCGTTTGGATCACGTAGTAATGTGGTACCACACTTAAACAGCGAGTTAATCCTGGATTCGATCTATATATTAGGGGGTTACACCGGTTAGGATTTGGTTAGGTCTGGTATTTGCCATCATCTGGCTCATACTGTTGCATTTTTCGCGTACTTGTTGGCCAGATACTGGGCGTTTTCTCGTTTGGATCACGTAGTAATGTGGTACCACACTGAAACAGCGAGTTAATCCTGGATTCGATCTATATATTAGAGGGCAACACCGGTTAGGTTTGGGTTAGGTCTGGTATTTGCCATCATCTGGCTCATACTTTCGCATTCTTCGCGTACTTGTTGGCCAGATACTGGGCATTTTCTCGGTTGGATCACATAGTAATGTGGTATCACACTGAAACAGCGAGTTAATCCTGGATTCGATCTATATATTAGAGGGCAACACCGGTTAGGTTTGGGTTAGGTCTGGTATTTGCCATCATCTGGCTCATACTTTCGCATTTTTCGCGTACTTGTTGGCCAGATACTGGGCGTTTTCTCGTTTGGATCACGTAGTAATGTGGTACCACACTTAAACAGCGAGTTAATCCTGGATTCGATCTATATATTAGGGGGTTACACCGGTTAGGATTTGGTTAGGTCTGGTATTTGCCATCATCTGGCTCATACTTTCGCATTTTTCGCGTACTTGTTGGCCAGATACTGGGCGTTTTCTCGGTTGGATCACATAGTAATGTGGTATCACACTGAAACAGCGAGTTAATCCTGGATTCGATCTATATATTAGAGGGCAACACCGGTTAGGTTTGGGTTAGGTCTGGTATTTGCCATCATCTGGCTCATACTTTCGCATTTTTCGCGTACTTGTTGGCCAGATCCAGGGCGGTCTCTGTTTTGGATCACGTAGTATTGTGTTTCCACACTGCAACAGTGAGTTAAACCTGGATACAATCTATATATTAGAGGGTAACACCGGCTAGGTTTGGGTTAGGTCTGGTATTTGCCATCATCTGGCTCATACTTTCGCATTTTACGCGTACTTGTTGGCCAGATACTGGGCGTTTTCTCGTTTGGATCACGTAGTAATGTGGTACCACACTGAAACAGCGAGTTAATCCTGGATTCGATCTATATATTAGAGGGTAACACCGGTTAGGTTTAGGGTTAGGTCTGGTATTTGCCATCATCTGGCTCATACTTTCGCATTTTTCGCATACTTGTTGGCCAGATACTGGGCGTTTTTTGATTTGGATCACGTAGTAATGTAGAACCACTCTGAAACAGTGAGTTAAACCTGGATTCGATCTATATATTAGAGGGTAACACCGGCTAGGTTTGGGTTAGGTCTGGTATTTGCCATCATCTGGCTCATACTTTCGCATTTTACGCGTACTTGTTGGCCAGATACTGGGCGTTTTCTCGTTTGGATCACGTAGTAATGTGGTACCACACTGAAACAGCGAGTTAATCCTGGATTCGATCGATATATTAGAGGGTAACACCGGTTAGGTTTAGGGTTAGGTCTGGTATTTGCCATCATCTGGCTCATACATTCGCATTTTTCGCATACTTGTTGGCCAGATCCAGGGCCTTTTCCGGTTTGGATCACGTAGTAATGGGGCACCACACTGCAACAGTGTGTTAAACCTGAATTCAATCTATATTTTAGAGGATAACATCGGCTAGGTCACTGTTAGGTCTGTTAAGTGCCATCATTTGGCTCATATCGTCGCATTTTTCGCCTACTTATTGGCCAGATCCTGGGCGTTTTCTGGTTTGGATCGCGTAGTAATGTGGTTCCACACAGCAACAGTGAGTTAAACTTGGATACAATCTATATTTTAGAGGATAACACAGGTTAGGTCAGGGTTAGGTCTGGTATTTGCCATTATCTGGCTCATACATTCGCGTTTTTCGCATACTTGTTGGCCAGATCCTGGGCGTCTTCTGGTTTGGATCACGTAGTAATGTGGCTCCACACACAAACAGTGAGTTAAACCTGGATTCAATCTATATTTTAGAGGATAACACCGGTTAGGTCAGGGTTAGGTCCGGTATTTGCCATCATCTGGCTCACACTTTCGCATTTTTCACCTACTTGTTGGCCAGATACTGGGCGTTTTCTGGGTTGGATCACGTAGTAATGTGATTCCACACTGCAACAGTGAGTTAAACCTGGATTCAATCTATATTTTAGAGGATAACACCGGTTAGGTCAGGGTTAGGTCTAGTATTTGCCATCATCTGGCTCACACTTTCGCATTTTTCGCATACTTGTTGGCCAGATACTGGGCGTTTTTTGATTTGGATCACGTAGTAATGTAGAACCACTCTGAAACAGTGAGTTAAACCTGGATTCGACCTATATATTAGAGGGTAACACCGGTTAGGTTTGGGTTAGGTCTGGTATTTGCCATCATCTGGCTCATACTTTTGCATTTTTCGCGTACTTGTTGGCCAGATCCTGGGCGTTTTCTGGTTTGGATCACATAGTAATGTGGTTCCACACAGCAACAGTGAGTTAAACCTGGATTCAATCTATATTTTAGAGGATAACAGTGGTTAGGTCAGGGTTAGGTCTGGTATTTGCCATCATCTGGCTCATACTTTCGCATTCTTCACCTACTTGTTGGCCAGATACTGGGCGTTTTCTGGTTTGGATCACGTAGTAATGTGTTTCCACACTGCAACAGTGAGTTAAACCAGGATTCAATCTATATTTTAGAGGATAACACCGGTTAGGTCAGGGTTAGGTCTAGTATTTGCCATCATCTGGCTCATACTTTCGCATTCTTCACCTACTTGTTGGCCAGATACAGGGCGTTTTCTGGTTTGGATCACGTAGTAATGTGTTTCCACACTGCAACAGTAAGTTAAACCAGGATTCAATCTATATTTTAGAGGATAACACCGGTTAGGTCATGGTTAGGTCTGGTATTTGCCATCATCTGGCTCATACTTTCGCATTTTTCGCATACTTGTTGGCCAGATACTGGGCGTTTTCTGGGTTGGATCACGTAGTAATGTGGCACCACACTGCAACAGTGAGTTAAGCCTGCATTCAATCTATATTTTAGAGGATACCACCGGCTAGGCCAGGGTTAGGTCTGGTATTTGCCATCATCTGGCTCATACTTTCGCATTCTTCACCTACTTGTTGGCCAGATACAGGGCGTTTTCTGGTTTGGATCACGTAGTAATGTGTTTCCACACTGCAACAGTAAGTTAAACCAGGATTCAATCTATATTTTAGAGGATAACACCGGTTAGGTCATGGTTAGGTCTGGTATTTGCCATCATCTGGCTCATACTTTCGCATTTTTCGCATACTTGTTGGCCAGATACTGGGCGTTTTCTGGTTTGGATCACGTAGTAATGTAGAACCACTCTGAAACAGTGAGTGAAACCTGGATTCAATCTATATTTTAGAGGATAACGGCGGTTAAGTCAGGGTAGGTCTGGTATTTGCCATCATCTGGCTCATACTTTCGCATTTTCCGCATACTTGCTGGCCAGATCCCGGGCGTCTTCTGGTTTGGATCACGTAGTAATGTAGAACCACTCTGAAACAGTGAGTGAAACCTGGATTCAATCTATATTTTAGAGGATAACGGCGGTTAAGTCAGGGTAGGTCTGGTATTTGCCATCATCTGGCTCATACTTTCGCATTTTTCACCTACTTGTTGGCCAGATACTGGGCGTTTTCTGGGTTGGATCACGTAGTAATGTGTTTCCACACTGCAACAGTGAGTTAAACCTGGATTCGATCTATATATTAGAGGGTAACACCGGTTAGGTTTTGGTTAGGTCTGGTATTTGCTATCATCTGGCTCATGCTTCCGCATTTTCCGCATACTTGCTGGCCAGATCCTGGGCGTCTTCTGGTTTGGATCACGTAGTAATGTAGAACCACTCTGAAACAGTGAGTGAAACCTGGATTCAATCTATATTTTAGAGGATAACGGCGGTTAAGTCAGGGTAGGACTGGTATTTGCTATCATCTGGCTCATGCTTCCGCATTTTTCGCATACTTGTTGGCCAGATACTGGGCGTTTTCTGGTTTGGATCACGTAGTAATGTGTTTCCACACTGCAACAGTGAGTTAAACCAGGATTCAATCTATATTTTAGAGGATAACACCGGTTAGGTCAGGGTTAGGTCTAGTATTTGCCATCATCTGGCTCATACTTTCGCATTTTTCGCATACTTGTTGGCCAGATACTGGGCGTTTTTTGATTTGGATCACGTAGTAATGTAGAACCACTCTGAAACAGTGAGTTAAACCTGGATTCGACCTATATATTAGAGGGTAACACCGGTTAGGTTTGGGTTAGGTCTGGTATTTGCCATCATCTGGCTCATACTTTTGCATTTTTCGCGTACTTGTTGGCCAGATCCTGGGCGTTTTCTGGTTTGGATCACATAGTAATGTGGTTCCACACAGCAACAGTGAGTTAAACCTGGATTCAATCTATATTTTAGAGGATAACAGTGGTTAGGTCAGGGTTAGGTCTGGTATTTGCCATCATCTGGCTCATACTTTCGCATTCTTCACCTACTTGTTGGCCAGATACTGGGCGTTTTCTGGTTTGGATCACGTAGTAATGTGTTTCCACACTGCAACAGTGAGTTAAACCAGGATTCAATCTATATTTTAGAGGATAACACCGGTTAGGTCAGGGTTAGGTCTAGTATTTGCCATCATCTGGCTCATACTTTCGCATTTTTCGCATACTTGTTGGCCAGATACTGGGCGTTTTTTGATTTGGATCACGTAGTAATGTAGAACCACTCTGAAACAGTGAGTTAAACCTGGATTCGATCTATATATTAGAGGGTAACACCGGCTAGGTTTGGGTTAGGTCTGGTATTTGCCATCATCTGGCTCATACTTTCGCATTTTACGCGTACTTGTTGGCCAGATACTGGGCGTTTTCTCGTTTGGATCACGTAGTAATGTGGTACCACACTGAAACAGCGAGTTAATCCTGGATTCGATCGATATATTAGAGGGTAACACCGGTTAGGTTTAGGGTTAGGTCTGGTATTTGCCATCATCTGGCTCATACATTCGCATTTTTCGCATACTTGTTGGCCAGATCCAGGGCCTTTTCCGGTTTGGATCACGTAGTAATGTGGTACCACACTGAAACAGCGAGTTAATCCTGGATTCGATCGATATATTAGAGGGTAACACCGGTTAGGTTTAGGGTTAGGTCTGGTATTTGCCATCATCTGGCTCATACATTCGCATTTTTCGCATACTTGTTGGCCAGATCCAGGGCCTTTTCCGGTTTGGATCACGTAGTAATGGGGCACCACACTGCAACAGTGTGTTAAACCTGAATTCAATCTATATTTTAGAGGATAACATCGGCTAGGTCACTGTTAGGTCTGTTAAGTGCCATCATTTGGCTCATATCGTCGCATTTTTCGCCTACTTATTGGCCAGATCCTGGGCGTTTTCTGGTTTGGATCGCGTAGTAATGTGGTTCCACACAGCAACAGTGAGTTAAACTTGGATACAATCTATATTTTAGAGGATAACACAGGTTAGGTCAGGGTTAGGTCTGGTATTTGCCATTATCTGGCTCATACATTCGCGTTTTTCGCATACTTGTTGGCCAGATCCTGGGCGTCTTCTGGTTTGGATCACGTAGTAATGTGGCTCCACACACAAACAGTGAGTTAAACCTGGATTCAATCTATATTTTAGAGGATAACACCGGTTAGGTCAGGGTTAGGTCCGGTATTTGCCATCATCTGGCTCACACTTTCGCATTTTTCACCTACTTGTTGGCCAGATACTGGGCGTTTTCTGGGTTGGATCACGTAGTAATGTGATTCCACACTGCAACAGTGAGTTAAACCTGGATTCAATCTATATTTTAGAGGATAACACCGGTTAGGTCAGGGTTAGGTCTAGTATTTGCCATCATCTGGCTCACACTTTCGCATTTTTCGCATACTTGTTGGCCAGATACTGGGCGTTTTTTGATTTGGATCACGTAGTAATGTAGAACCACTCTGAAACAGTGAGTTAAACCTGGATTCGACCTATATATTAGAGGGTAACACCGGTTAGGTTTGGGTTAGGTCTGGTATTTGCCATCATCTGGCTCATACTTTTGCATTTTTCGCGTACTTGTTGGCCAGATCCTGGGCGTTTTCTGGTTTGGATCACATAGTAATGTGGTTCCACACAGCAACAGTGAGTTAAACCTGGATTCAATCTATATTTTAGAGGATAACAGTGGTTAGGTCAGGGTTAGGTCTGGTATTTGCCATCATCTGGCTCATACTTTCGCATTCTTCACCTACTTGTTGGCCAGATACTGGGCGTTTTCTGGTTTGGATCACGTAGTAATGTGTTTCCACACTGCAACAGTGAGTTAAACCAGGATTCAATCTATATTTTAGAGGATAACACCGGTTAGGTCAGGGTTAGGTCTAGTATTTGCCATCATCTGGCTCATACTTTCGCATTCTTCACCTACTTGTCGGCCAGATACAGGGCGTTTTCTGGTTTGGATCACGTAGTAATGTGTTTCCACACTGCAACAGTAAGTTAAACCAGGATTCAATCTATATTTTAGAGGATAACACCGGTTAGGTCATGGTTAGGTCTGGTATTTGCCATCATCTGGCTCATACTTTCGCATTTTTCGCATACTTGTTGGCCAGATACTGGGCGTTTTCTGGGTTGGATCACGTAGTAATGTGGCACCACACTGCAACAGTGAGTTAAGCCTGCATTCAATCTATATTTTAGAGGATACCACCGGCTAGGCCAGGGTTAGGTCTGGTATTTGCCATCATCTGGCTCATACTTTCGCATTCTTCACCTACTTGTTGGCCAGATACAGGGCGTTTTCTGGTTTGGATCACGTAGTAATGTGTTTCCACACTGCAACAGTAAGTTAAACCAGGATTCAATCTATATTTTAGAGGATAACACCGGTTAGGTCATGGTTAGGTCTGGTATTTGCCATCATCTGGCTCATACTTTCGCATTTTTCGCATACTTGTTGGCCAGATACTGGGCGTTTTCTGGTTTGGATCACGTAGTAATGTAGAACCACTCTGAAACAGTGAGTGAAACCTGGATTCAATCTATATTTTAGAGGATAACGGCGGTTAAGTCAGGGTAGGTCTGGTATTTGCCATCATCTGGCTCATACTTTCGCATTTTCCGCATACTTGCTGGCCAGATCCCGGGCGTCTTCTGGTTTGGATCACGTAGTAATGTAGAACCACTCTGAAACAGTGAGTGAAACCTGGATTCAATCTATATTTTAGAGGATAACGGCGGTTAAGTCAGGGTAGGACTGGTATTTGCTATCATCTGGCTCATGCTTCCGCATTTTTCGCATACTTGTTGGCCAGATACTGGGCGTTTTCTGGTTTGGATCACATAGTAATGTGGTATCACAATGAAACAGCGAGTTAATCCTAGATTCGACCTATATATTAGAGGGTAACACCGGTTAGGTTTTGGTTAGGTCTGGTATTTGGTATCATCTGGCTCATGCTTCCGCATTTTTCGCATACTTGTTGGCCAGATCCTGGGCGTTTTCTGGTTTGGATCACATAGTAATGTGGTATCACAATGAAACAGCGAGTTAATCCTGGATTCGACCTATATATTAGAGGGTAACACCGGTTAGGTTTGGGTTAGGTCTGGTATTTGCCATCATCTGGCTCATACTTTCGCATTTTTCGCGTACTTGTTGGCCAGATACTAGGCGTTTTCTCGGTTGGATCACGTAGTAATGTGGAACCACACTGAAACAGCGAGTTAATCCTGGATTCGATCTATATATTAGAGGGTAACACCGGTTAGGTTTGGGTTAGGTCTGGTGTTTGCTATCACCTGGCTCATATTTTCGTATTTTTCGCATACTTGTTGGCCAGATACAGGGCGTATTCAGGTTTGGATCACATAGTAATGTGGTATCACACCGAAACAGCGAGTTAATCCTGGATTCGATCTATATATTAGAGGGTAACACCGGTTAGGTTTGGGTTAGGTCTGGTATTTGCCATCATCTGGCTCATACTTTCGCATTTTTCGCGTACTTGTTGGCCAGATACTGGGCGTTTTCTCGTTTGGATCACGTTGTAATGTGGTACCACACTGAAACAGCGAGTTAATCCAGGATTCGATCTATATATTAGTGGGTAACACCGGTTAGGTTTAGGGTTAGGTCTGGTATTTGCCATCATTTGGCTCATATCTTCGCATTTTTCGCCTACTTATTGGCCAGATCCTGTGCGTTTTCTGGTTTGGATCGCGATGTAATGTGGTTCCACACAGCAACAGTGAGTTAAACCTGGATACAATCTATATTTTAGAGGATAACGCAGGTTAGGTCAGGGTTAGGTCTGGTATTTGCCATCATCTGGCTCATACATTCGCATTTTTCGCATACTTGTTGGCCAGATCCTGGGCGTCTTCTGGTTTGGATCACGTGGTAATGTGGCACCACACACAAACAGTGAGTTAAACCTGGATTCAATGTATATTTTAGAGGATAACACTGGTTAGGTCAGGGTTAGGTCAGTTAATTGCCATCATTTGGCTCATATCTTCGCATTTTTCGCCTACTTATTGGCCAGATCCTGGGCGTTTTCTGGTTTGGATCACGTAGTAAGGTGGTTCCACACAGCAACTGTGAGTTAAGCCTGGATACAATCTATATTTTAGAGGATAACACCGGTTAGGTCAGGGTTAGGTCCGGTATTTGCCATCATCTGGCTCATACATTCGTATTTTTCGCATACTCGTTGGCCAGATCCTGGGCGTCTTCTGGTTTGGATCACGTAGTAATGTGGTACCACACTGAAACAGTGAGTTAATCCTGGATTCAATCTATATTTTAGAGGATAACACCGGTTAGGTCAGGGTTAGGTCTGGTATTTGCCATCATCTGTCTCATACTTTTGCATTTTTCGCATACTTGATGGCCAGATCCGGGGCGTTTTCTGGTTTGGATCAGGTAGTAATGTAGAACCTCTCTGCAACAGTGAGTTAAACCTGGATTCGATCTATATTTTAGAGTATAACACCGGTTAGGTCAGGGTTAGGTCCGGTATTTGCCATCATCTGGCTCATACATTCGTATTTTTCGCATACTCGTTGGCCAGATCCTGGGCGTCTTCTGGTTTGGATCACGTAGTAATGTGGTACCACACTGAAACAGTGAGTTAATCCTGGATTCGATCTATATTTTAGAGGATAACACTGGTTAGGTCAGGGTTAGGTCTAGTATTTGCCATCATCTTGCTCACACTTTCGCATTTTTCGCATACTCGTTGGCCAGATCCTGGGCGTCTCCTGGTTTGGATCACGTAGTAATGTGGTACCACACTGAAACAGTGAGTTAATCCTGGATTCGATCTATATTTTAGAGGATAACACTGGTTAGGTCAGGGTTAGGTCTAGTATTTGCCATCATCTGGCTCATACTTTCGCATTTTTCGCATACTTGTTGGCCAGATCCTGGGCGTTTTCTGTTTTGGATCACATGCTAATGTGGTAACACACTGAAACAGTGAAGTAATCCTGGATTCGATCTATATTTTAGAGGATAACACCGGTTAGGTCAGGGTTAGGTCTGGTATTTGCCATCATCTGGCTCATACTTTCGCATTTTTCGCATACTTGTTGGCCAGATACTGGGCGTTTTCTGGTTTGGATCACGTAGTAATGTGTTTCCACACTGCAACAGTAAGTTAAACCAGGATTCAATCTATATTTTAGAGGATAACACCGGTTAGGTCAGGGTTAGGTCTGGTATTTGCCATCATCTGGCTCATACTTTCGCATTTTTCGCATACTTGTTGGCCAGATACTGGGCGTTTTCTGGGTTGGATCACGTAGTAATGTGGTTCCACACTGCAACAGTGAGTCAAACCAGGATTCAATCTATATTTTAGAGGATAACACCGGTTAGGTCAGGGTTAGGTCTGGTATTTGCCATCATCTGGCTCATACTTTCGCTTTTTTCGCATACTTGTTGGCCAGATACTGGGCGTTTTCTGGTTTGGATCACGTAGTAATGTGGTTCCACACAGCAACAGTGAGTTAAACCTGGATTCAATCTATATTTTAGAGGATAACACCGGTTAGGTCAGGGTTAGGTCTGGTATTCGCCATCATCTGGCTCATACTTTCGCATTCTTCACCTACTTGTTGGCCAGATACTGGGCGTTTTCTGGTTTGGATCACGTAGTAATGTGTTTCCACACTGCAACAGTGAGTTAAACCAGGATTCAATCTATATTTTATAGGATAACACCAGTTAGGTCAGGGTTAGGTCTGGTATTTGCCATCATCTGGCTCATACTTTCGCATTTTTCGCATACTTGTTGGCCAGATACTGGGCGTTTTCTGGGTTGGATCACGTAGTAATGTGTTTCCACACTGCAACAGTGAGTTAAACCTGGATTCAATCTATATTTTGGAGGATAACACTGGCTAGGTCAGGGTTAGGTCCGGTATTTGCCATCATCTGTCTCATACTTTCGCATTTTTCGCATACTTATTGGCCAGATCCAGGGCGTTTTCTGGTTTGGATCACGTAGTAATATGGTACCACACTCAAACAGTCACTTAAACCTGGATTCAATCTATATACTAGAGGGTAACACCGGTTTGGTTTAGGGTTAGGTCTGGTATTTGCCATCATCTGGCTCATACTTTCGCATTTTTCGCATACTTGTTGGCCAGATCCTGGGTGGTTTCTGGTTTGGATCACGTAGTAGTGTAGATCCACTCTGAAACAGTGTGTTAAACCTGAATTCAATCTATATTTTAGAGGATAACATCGGCTAGGTCACTGTTAGGTCTGTTAAGTGCCATCATTTGGCTCATATCTTCGCATTTTTCGCCTACTTATTGGCCAGATCCTGGGCGTTTTCTGGTTTGGATCGCGTAGTAATGTGGTTCCACACAGCAACAGTGCGTTAAACCTGGATACAATCTATATTTTAGAGGATAACACAGGTTAGGTCAGGGTTAGGTCTGGTATTTGCCATCATCTGGCTCATACATTCGCGTTTTTCGCATACTTGTTGGCCAGATCCTGGGCGTCTTCTGGTTTGGATCACGTAGTAATGTGGCACCACACACAAACAGTGAGTTAAACCTGGATTCAATCTATATTTTAGAGGATAACGGCGGTTAAGTCAGGGTAGGTCTGGTATTTGCCATCATCTGGCCCACACTTTCGCATTTTTCGCATACTTGTTGGCCAGATCCAGGGCGTTTTCTGGTTTGGATCACGTAGTAATGTGTTTCCACACTGCAACAGTGAGTTAAACCTGGATTCGATCTATATATTAGAGGTTAACACCGGTTAGGTTTGGGTTAGGTCTGGTAATTGCCATCATCTGGCTCATACTTTCGCATTTTTCGCATACCTGTTGGTCAGCTCCTGGCCGTTTTCTGATTTGGATCACGTAGTAATGTGGCACCACACTGCAACAGTGAGTTAAGCCTGCATTCAATCTATATTTTAGAGGATACCACCGGCTAGGCCAGGGTTAGGTCTGGTATTTGCCATCATCTGGCTCATACTTTCGCATTTTCCGCATACTTGCTGGCCAGATCCTGGGCGTTTTCTGGTTTGGATCACGTAGTAATGTAGAACCACTCTGAAACAGTGAGTGAAACCTGGATTCAATCTATATTTTAGAGGATAACGGCGGTTAAGTCAGGGTAGGTCTGGTATTTGCCATCATCTGGCTCATACTTTCGCATTTTCCGCATACTTGCTGGCCAGATCCTGGGCGTCTTCTGGTTTGGATCACGTAGTAATGTAGAACCACTCTGAAACAGTGAGTGAAACCTGGATTCAATCTATATTTTAGAGGATAACGGCGGTTAAGTCAGGGTAGGTCTGGTATTTGCCATCATCTGGCTCATACTTTCGCATTTTCCGCATACTTGTTGGCCAGATACTGGGCGTTTTCTGGGTTGGATCACATAGTAATGTGGTATCACAATGAAACAGCGAGTTAATCCTAGATTCGACCTATATATTAGAGGGTAACACCGGTTAGGTTTTGGTTAGGTCTGGTATTTGCTATCATCTGGCTCATGCTTCCGCATTTTTCGCATACTTGTTGGCCAGATCCTGGGCGTTTTCTGGTTTGGATCACATAGTAATGTGGTATCACAATGAAACAGCGAGTTAATCCTGGATTCGACCTATATATTAGAGGGTAACACCGGTTAGGTTTTGGTTAGGTCTGGTATTTGCTATCATCTGGCTCATGCTTCCGCATTTTTCGCATACTTGTTGGCCAGATCCTGGGCGTTTTCTGGTTTGGATCACATAGTAATGTGGTATCACAATGAAACAGCGAGTTAATCCTAGATTCGACCTATATATTAGAGGGTAACACCGGTTAGGTTTTGGTTAGGTCTGGTATTTGCTATCATCTGGCTCATGCTTCCGCATTTTTCGCATACTTGTTGGCCAGATCCTGGGCGTTTTCTGGTTTGGATCACATAGTAATGTGGTATCACAATGAAACAGCGAGTTAATCCTGGATTCGACCTATATATTAGAGGGTAACACCGGTTAGGTTTTGGTTAGGTCTGGTATTTGCTATCATCTGGCTCATGCTTCCGCATTTTTCGCATACTTGTTGGCCAGATCCTGGGCGTTTTCTGGTTTGGATCACATAGTAATGTGGTATCACAATGAAACAGCGAGTTAATCCTAGATTCGACCTATATATTAGAGGGTAACACCGGTTAGGTTTTGGTTAGGTCTGGTATTTGCTATCATCTGGCTCATGCTTCCGCATTTTTCGCATACTTGTTGGCCAGATCCTGGGCGTTTTCTGGGTTGGATCACATAGTAATGTGGTATCACAATGAAACAGCGAGTTAATCCTAGATTCGACCTATATATTAGAGGGTAACACCGGTTAGGTTTTGGTTAGGTCTGGTATTTGCTATCATCTGGCTCATGCTTCCGCATTTTTCGCATACTCGTTGGCCAGATCCTGGGCGTCTTCTGGTTTGGATCACGTAGTAATGTGGTACCACACTGAAACAGTGAGTTAATCCTGGATTCGATCTATATTTTAGAGGATAACACTGGTTAGGTCAGGGTTAGGTCTAGTATTTGCCATCATCTGGCTCACACTTTCGCATTTTTCGCATACTTGTTGGCCAGATCCAGGGCGTTTTCTGGTTTGGATCACGTAGTAATGTGTTTCCACACTGCAACAGTGAGTTAAACCTGGATTCGATCTATATATTAGAGGGTAACACCGGTTAGGTTTGGGTTAGGTCAGGTAATTGCCATCATCTGGCTCATACTTTCGCATTTTTCGCATACTTGTTGGCCAGATCCTGGGCGTTTTCTGTTTTGGATCACATACTAATGTGGCAACACACTGAAACAGTGAAGTAATCCTGGATTCGATCTATATATTACAGGGTAACACCGGTTAGGTTTGGGATAGGTCTGGTATTTGCCATCATCTGGCTCATACTTTCGCATTTGTCGCATACTCGTTGGCCAGATCTAGGGCGTAGTCAGGTTTGGATCACATAGTAATGTGGTATCACACTGATACGGTGAGATAATCTTGGATTCCATCTACAGTTTAGAGGATAATACCGGTAAGGTCAGGGTTAGGTCTGGTATTTGCCATCATCTGGGTCATACTTTCGCATTTTCCGCATACTTGCTGGCCAGATCCTGGGCGTCTTCTGGTTTGGATCTCGTAGTAATGTGGTACCACACTGATACAGTGAGTTAATCCTGGATTCGATCTATTTATTAGAGGGTAACACCGGTTAGGTTTTGGTTAGGTCTGGTATTTGCTGTCATCTGGCTCATGCTTCCGCATTTTTCGCATACGTGTAGGCCAGATCCTGGGCGTTTTCTGGTTTGGATCGCGTAGTAATGTGGTTCCACACTGATACAGTGAGTTAAACCTGGATACAACCTATATTTTAGAGCGTAACACCGGTCAGGTTTGGGTTAGGTCTGATATTTGCCATCATCTGGCTCATACTGTCGCATTTTCCGCATACTTGCTGGCCGGATCCTGGGCGTTTTCTGTTTTGGATCACGTAGTAATGTGGTACCACACTGATACAGTGAGTTAATCCTGGATTCGATCTATATTTTAGAGGGTAACACCGGTTAGGTCAGGGTTAGGTCTGGTATTTGCCACCATCTGGCTCATACTTTCGCATTTTTCGCATACTTGTTGGCCAGATCCTGGGCGATTTCAGGTTTGGATCACATAGTAATGTGGTATCACACTGAAACAGCGAGTTAATCGTGGATTCGATCTATATATTAGAGGGTAACACCGGTTAGGTTTTGGTTAGGTCTGGTATTTGCATTCATCTGGCTCATGCTTCCGCATTCTTCGTATACTTGTTGGCCAGATCCTGGGCGTTTTCTGGTTTGGATCACGAAGTAATGTGGTTCCACACAGCAACAGTGAGTTAAACCTGGATACAATCTATATTTTAGAGGATAACACCGGTTAGGTCAGTGTTAGGTCTGGTATTTGCCGTCGTCTGCCTCATTCTTTCGCATTTTTCGCATACTTGTTGGCCAGATCCTGGGCGTTTTCTGGTTTGGATCACATAGTAATGTGGTATCACAATGAAACAGCGAGTTAATCCTGGATTCGACCTATATATTAGAGGGTAACACCGGTTAGGTTTTGGTTAGGTCTGGTATTTGCTATCATCTGGCTCATGCTTCCGCATTTTTCGCATACTTGTTGGCCAGATCCTGGGCGATTTCTGGTTTGGATCACATAGTAATGTGGTATCACACTGAAACAGCGAGTTAATCGTGGATTCGATCTATATATTAGAGGGTAACACCGGTTAGGTTTTGGTTAGGCCTGGTATTTGCTGTCATCTGGCTCATACTTTCGCATTTTTCGCATACTTGTTGGCCAGATCCTGGGCGATATCTGGTTTGGATCACATAGTAATGTGGTATCACACTGAAACAGCGAGTTAATCCTGGATTCGATCTATATATTAGAGGGTAACACCGGTTAGGTTTGGGTTAGGTCTGATATTTGCCATCATCTGGCTCATAATGTCGCATTTTTCGCATACTTGATGGCCAGATCCTGGACATCTTCTGGGTCGGATAACGTACTAATGGGGCACCACACTGCAACAGTGTGTTAAACCTGAATTCAATCTATATTTTAGAGGATATCACCGGTTAGGTCAGGGTTAGTTCTGTTAATTGCCATCATTTGGCTCATATCTTCGCATTTTTCGCCTACTTATTGGCCAGAGGCTGGGCGTTTTCTGGTTTGGATCACGTAGTAATGTGGTTCCACACAACAACAGTGAGTTAAACCTGGATACAATCTATATTTTAGAGGATAACACCGGTTAGGTCAGGGTTAGGTCTCGTATTTGCCGTCGTCTGCCTCATTCTTTCGCATTTCTCGCATACTTGTTGGCCAGATCCAGGGCGCTTTCAAGTTTAGATCACGTATTAATGTGGTACCACACTGAAACAGTGAGTTAAACCTGGATACTATCTATATTTTAGAGGATAACACCGGTTAGGTCAGGGTTAGGTCTGGTATTTGCCATCATCTGGCTCATACATTCGCATTCTTCGCATACTTGTTGGCCAGATACTGGGCGTTTTCTGGGTTGGATCACGTATTAATGTGGTACCACACTGAAACAGTGAGTTAAACCTGGATACTATCTATATTTTAGAGGATAACACCGGTTAGGTCAGGGTTAGGCCTGGTATTTGCCACCATCTGGCTCCTAGTTTTGCATTTTTCGCATACTTGTTGGCCAGATCCTGGGCGTTTTCTGGTTTGGATCACGTAGTAATGTAGAAACCACTCTGAAACAGTGACTTAAACCTGAATTCAATCTATATCTTAGAGGATAACACCGGTTAGGTCAGGGTTAGGTCTGGTATTTGCCATCGTCTCGCTCACATCTTCGAATTTTTCGCATACTTGTTGGCCAGATCCTGGGCGTTTTCTGGTTTGGATCACGTAGTAATGTGGTTCCACACAGCAACAGGGAGTTAAACCTGGATTCAATCTATATTTTAGAGGATACCACCGGCTAGGCCAGGGTTAGGTCTGGTATTTGCCATCATCTGGCTCATACTTTCGCATTTTTCGCATACTTGTTGGCCAGATCCAGGGCGCTCTCAAGTTTGGATCACGTATTAATGTGGTACCACACTGAAACAGTGAGTGAATCCTGGATTCAGTCTATATTTTAGGGGATAACACCGGTTAGGTCAGGGTTAGGTCTGGTATTTGCCGTCGTCTGCCTCATTCTTTCGCATTTTTAGCATACTTGTTGGCCAGATCCAGGGCGTATTCAGGTTTGGATCACATAGTAATGTGGTATCACACTGAAACAGTGAGTTAATCTTGGATTCGATCTATATATTAGGGGGTATCACCGGTTAGGTTTTGGTTAGGTCTGGTATTTGCCTTCATCTGGCTCATGCTTCCGCATTTTTCGCATACTTGTTGGCCAGATCCTGGCCGTTTTCTGGTTTGGATCACGCAGTAATGTGGCACCACACACAAACAGTGAGTTAAACCTGGATTCAATCTATATTTTAGAGGATAATACCGGTTAGGTCAGGGTTAGGTCTGGTATTTGCCATCGTCTCGCTCACATCTTCGAATTTTTCGCATACTTGTTGGCCAGATCCTGGGCGTTTTCTGGTTTGGATCACGTAGTAATGTGGTTCCACACAGCAACAGCGAGTTAAACCTGGATTCAATCTATATATTAGAGGATAACACCGGTTAGGTCAGGGTTAGGCCTGGTATTTGCCACCATCTGGCTCATAGTTTCGCATTTTTCGCATACTTGTTGGCCAGATCCTGGGCGTTTTCTGGGTTGGATCAGTTAGTAGTGTGGTACCCCACTGAAACAGTGAAGTAATCCTGGATTCAATCTATATATTAGAGGGTAACACCGGTTAGGATTGGGTTAGGTCTGGTATTTGCCATCATCTGGCTCATACTTTCGCAATTTTCGCATACTTGTTGGCCAGATCCAGGGCGTATTCAGGTTTGGATCACATAGTAATGTGGTATCACACTGAAACGGTGAGTGAATCCTGGATTCAATCTATATTTTAGAGGATAACACCGGTTAGGTCAGGGATAGGTCTGGTATTTGCCGTCGTCTGCCTCATTCTTTCGCATTTTTAGCATACTTGTTGGCCAGATCCAGGGCGTATTCAGGTTTGGATCACATAGTAATGTGGTATCACACTGAAACAGTGAGTGAATCCTGGATTCAATCTATATTTTAGAGGATAACACCGGTTAGGTCAGGGTTAGGTCTGGTATTTGCCGTCGTCTGCCTCATTCTTTCGCATTTTTCGCATATTTGTTGACCAGATCCAGGGCGCTTTCAAGTTTGGATCACGCATTAATGTGGTCCCCACTGAAACAGTGAGTTAAACCTGAATTCAATCTATATTTTAGAGGATAACACCGGTTAGGTCAGGGTTAGGTCTGTTAATTGCCATCATTTGGCTCATATCTTCGCATTTTTCGCCTACTTGTTGGCCAGATCCTGGGCGTTTTCTGGTTTGGATCACGTAGTAATGTGGTTCCACACAGCAACAGTGAGTTAAACCTGGATACAATCTATATTTTAGAGGATAACACCGGTTAGGTTTGGGTTAGGTCTGGTATTTGCCATCATCAAGCTCATACTTTTGCATTTTTCGCATACTTGTTGGCCAGATCCGGGGCGTTTTCTGGTTTGGATCACGTAGTAATGTAGAACCACTCTGAAACAGTGAGTTAAACCTGGATTCAATCTATATTTTAGAGGATAACACCGGTTAGGTCAGGGTTAGGTCTGGTATTTGCCATCATTTGGCTCATATCTTCGCATTTTTCGCCTACTTATTGGCCAGATCCTGGGCGTTTTCTGGTTTGGATCACGTAGTAATGTGGTTCCACACAGCAACAGTGAGTTAAACCTGGATACAATCTATATTTTAGAGGATAACACCGGTTAGGTCAGGGTTAGGTCTGGTGTTTGCCTTCATCTGGCTCATGGTTCCGCATTTTTCGCTTACTTGTTGGCCAGGTCCCTGGGCGTTTTCTGGTTTGAATCACGTAGTAATGTGGTTCCACACAGCAACAGTGAGTTAAACCTGGATTCAATCTATATATTATAGGGTAACACCGGTTAGGTTAGGGTTAGGTCTGGTATTTGCCATCATGTGGCTCATACTTTCGCATTTTTCGCCTACTTATTGGCCAGATCCTGGGCGTTTTCTGGTTTGGATCACGTAGTAATGTGGTTCCACACAGCAACAGTGAGTTAAACCTGGATACAATCTATATTTTAGAGGATAACACCGGTTAGGTCAGGGTTAGGTCTGGTATTTGCCGTCGTCTGCCTCATTCTTTCGCATTTCTCGCATACTTGTTGACCAGATCCAGGGCGCTTTCAAGTTTGGATCACTTATTAATGTGGTACCACACTGAAACAGTGAGCTAAACCTGGATACTATCTATATTTTAGAGGATAACACCGGTTAGGTCAGGGTTAGGTCTGGTATTTGCCGTCGTCTGCCTCATTCTTTCGCATTTCTCGCATACTTGTTGACCAGATGCTGGGCGTTTTCTGGTTTGGATCACGTAGTAATGTGGTTCCACACAGCAACAGTGAGTTAAACCTGGATACAATCTATATTTTAGAGGATAACACCGGTTAGGTTAGGGTTAGGTCTGGTATTTGCCATCATGTGGCTCATACTTTCGCATTTTTCGCCTACTTATTGGCCAGATCCTGGGCGTTTTCTGGTTTGGATCACGTAGTAATGTGGTTCCACACAGCAACAGTGAGTTAAACCTGGATACAATCTATATTTTAGAGGATAACACCGGTTAGGTCAGGGTTAGGTCTGGTATTTGCCGTCGTCTGCCCCATTCTTACGCATTTTTAGCATACTTGTTGGCCAGATGCTGGGCGTTTTCTGGTTTGGATCACGTAGTAATGTGGTTCCACACAGCAACAGTGAGTTAAACCTGGATACTATCTATATTTTAGAGGATAACACCGGTTAGGTCAGGGTTAGGTCTGGTATTTGCCATCATCTGGCTCATACATTCGCATTTTTCGCATACTTGTTGGCCAGATGCTGGGCGTTTTCTGGTTTGGATCACGTAGTAATGTGGTTCCACACAGCAACAGTGAGTTAAACCTGGATACAATCTATATTTTAGAGGATAACACCGGTTAGGTCAGGGTTAGGTCTGGTATTTGCCATCATCTGGCTCATACATTCGCATTTTTCGCATACTTATTGCCCAGATCCTGGGCGTTTTCTGGTTTGGATCACGTAGTAATGTGTACCACACTGCAACAGTGAGTTAAACCTGGATTCAATCTATATATTAGAAGGTAACACCGGTTAGGTTTGGGTTAGGTCTGGTATTTGCCATCATCTGGCTCATACTGTCGCATTTTTCGCATACTTGTTGGCCCGATCCAGGGCGCTCTCAAGTTTGGATCACGTATTAATGTGGTACCACACTGAAACAGTGAGTTAATCCTGGATTCAATCTATATTTTAGAGGATAACACCGGTTAGGTCAGGGTTAGGTCTGGTATTTGCCGTCGTCTGCCCCATTCTTACGCATTTTTAGCATACTTGTTGGCCAGATCCTGGGCGTTTTCTGGATTGGATCACATAGTAATGTGGTATCACACTGAAACAGTGAGTTAAACCTGGATACAATCTATATTTTAGAGGATAACACCAGTTAGGTCAGGGTTAGGTCTGGTATTTGCCGTCGTCTGGCTCATACTTTTGCATTTTTCGCATACTTGTTGGCCAGATCCTGGGCAACTTCTGGTTTGGATCACGTAGTAATGTAGAACCACTCTGAAACAGTGAGTTAAACCTGGATACAATCTATATTTTAGAGGATAACACCGGTTAGGTCAGGGTTAGGTCTGTTAATTGCCATCATTTGGCTCATATCTTCGCATTTTTCGCCTACTTGTTGGCCAGATCCAGGGCGTTTTCTGGTTTGGATCATGGAGTAATGTGGTTCTACACAGCAACAGTGAGTTAAACCTGGATACAATCTATATTTTAGAGGATAACACCAGTTAGGTCAGGGTTAGGTCTGGTATTTGCCGTCGTCTGGCTCATACTTTTGCATTTTTCGCATACTTGTTGGCCAGATCCGGGGCGTTTGCTGGTTTGGATCACGTAGTAATGTAGAACCACTCTGAAACAGTGAGTTAAACCTGGATTCAATCTATATTTTAGAGGATAACACCGGTTAGGTCAGGGTTAGGTCTGTTAATTGCCATCATTTGACTCATATCTTCGCATTTTTCGCCTACTTGTTGGCCAGATTCTGGGCGTCTTCTGGTTTGGATCACGTAGTAAAGGGCACCACACTGCAACAGTGTGTTAAACCTGAATTCAATCTATATTTTAGAGGATAACACCGGTTAGGTCAGGGTTAGGTCTGGTATTTGCCGTCGTCTGCCTCATTCTTTCGCATTTTTCGCATACTTGTTGGCCAGATCCGGGGCGCATTCAAGTTTGGATCACGTATTAATGTGGTACCACACTGAAACAGTGAGTTAAACCTTAATTCAATCTATATTTTAGAGGATAACACCGGTTAGGTCAGGGTTAGGTCTGGTATTTGCCATCATCTGGCTCATACTTTTGCAATTTTCGCATACTTGTTGGCCAGATTCTGGGCGTTTTCTGGTTTGGATCACGTAGTAATGTGGTTCCACACAGCAACAGTGAGTTAAACCTGGATACAATCTATATTTTGGAGGATAACACCGGTTAGGTCAGGGTTAGGTCTGGTATTTGCCATCATCTGGCTCATACATTCGCATTTTTCGCATACTTGTTGGCCAGATCCGGGGCGCATTCAAGTTTGGATCACGTATTAATGTGGTACCACACTGAAACAGTGAGTTAAACCTTAATTCAATCTATATTTTAGAGGATAACACCAGTTAGGTCAGGGTTAGGTCTGGTATTTGCCATCATCTGGCTCATACATTCGCATTTTTCGCATACTTGTTGACCAGATCCAGGGCGCTTTCAAGTTTGGATCACGTATTAATGTGGTACCACACTGAAACAGTGAGTTAACCCTGGATTCAATCTATATTTTAGAGGATAACTCCGGTTAGGTCAGGGTTAGATCTGGTATTTGCCATCATCTGGCTCATACATTCGCATTTTTCGCATACTTGTTGGCCAGATCCTGGGCAACTTCTGGTTTGGATCACGTAGTAATGTAGAACCACTCTGAAACAGTGAGTTAAACCTGGATTCAATCTATATTTTAGAGGATAACACCGGTTAGGGCAGGGTTAGGTCTGGTATTTGCCATCATCTGGCTCATACATTCGCATTTTTCGCATACTTGTTGGCCAGATCCTGGGCGTCTTCTGGTTTGGATCACGTAGTAAAGGGCACCACACTGCAACAGTGTGTTAAACCTGAATTCAATCTATATTTTAGAGGATAACACCGGTTAGGTCAGGGTTAGGTCTGTTAATTGCCATCATTTGACTCATATCTTCGCATTTTTCGCCTACTTGTTGGCCAGATTCTGGGCGTTTTCTGGTTTGGATCACGTAGTAATGTGGTTCCACACAGCAACAGTGAGTTAAACCTGGATACAATCTATATTTTGGAGGATAACACCGGTTAGGTCAGGGTTAGGTCTGGTATTTGCCATCATCTGGCTCATACATTCGCATTTTTCGCATACTTGTTGGCCAGATCCTGGGCAACTTCTGGTTTGGATCACGTAGTAATGTAGAACCACTCTGAAACAGTGAGTTAAACCTGGATTCAATCTATATTTTAGAGGATAACACCGGTTAGGGCAGTGTTAGGTCTGGTATTTGCCGTCGTCTGCCTCATTCTTTCGCATTTTTCGCATACTTGTTGGCCCGATCCAGGGCGCTCTCAAGTTTGGATCACGTATTAATGTGGTACCACTCTGAAACAGTGAGTTAAACCTGGATTCAATCTATATTTTAGAGGATAACACCGGTTAGTTCAGGGTTAGGTCTGGTATTTGCCATCATCTGCCTCATACTTTCGCATTTTTCGCATACTTGTTGGCCAGATCCAGGGCGCATTCAAGTTTGGATCACGTATTAATGTGGTACCACACTGAAACAGTGAGTTAAACCTTAATTCAATCTATATTTTAGAGGATAACACCGGTTAGGTCAGGGTTAGGTCTGGTATTTGCCATCATCTGGCTCATACTTTTGCAATTTTCGCATACTTGTTGGCCAGATCCGGGGCGTTTTCTGGTTTGGTTCACGTAGTAATGTGGTTCCACACAGCAACAGTGAGTTAAACCTGGATACAATCTATATATTAGAAGGTAACACCGGTTAGGTTTGGGTTAGATCTGGTATTTGCCATCATCTGGCCCATACTGTCGCATTTTTCGCATACTTGATGGCCAGATCCTGGGCGTTTTCTGGTTTGGATCACGTAGTAATGTGGTACCACACTGAAACAGTGAGCTAATCCTGGATTCGATCTATATATTAGAGGGTAACACCGGTTAGGTCAGGGTTAGGTCTGGTATTTGCTATCACCTGGCTCATACTTTCGCATTTTTCGCATACTGATTGGCCAGATCCTGGGCGTTTTCTGGTTTGGATCACGTAGTAATGTGGTTCCACACAGCAACAGTGAGTTAAACCTGGATTCAATCTATATTTTAGAGGATAACTCCGGTTAGGTCAGGGTTAGGTCTGGTATTTGCCATCATCTGGCTCATACTTTTGCAATTTTCGCATACTTGTTGACCAGATCCAGGGCGCTTTCAAGTTTGGATCACTTATTAATGTGGTACCACACTGAAACAGTGAGCTAAACCTGGATACTATCTATATTTTAGAGGATAACACCGGTTAGGTCAGGGTTAGGTCTGGTATTTGCCGTCGTCTGCCTCATTCTTTCGCATTTCTCGCATACTTGTTGACCAGATGCTGGGCGTTTTCTGGTTTGGATCACGTAGTAATGTGGTTCCACACAGCAACAGTGAGTTAAACCTGGATACAATCTATATTTTAGAGGATAACACCGGTTAGGTTAGGGTTAGGTCTGGTATTTGCCATCATGTGGCTCATACTTTCGCATTTTTCGCCTACTTATTGGCCAGATCCTGGGCGTTTTCTGGTTTGGATCACGTAGTAATGTGGTTCCACACAGCAACAGTGAGTTAAACCTGGATACAATCTATATTTTAGAGGATAACACCGGTTAGGTCAGGGTTAGGTCTGGTATTTGCCGTCGTCTGCCCCATTCTTACGCATTTTTAGCATACTTGTTGGCCAGATGCTGGGCGTTTTCTGGTTTGGATCACGTAGTAATGTGGTTCCACACAGCAACAGTGAGTTAAACCTGGATACTATCTATATTTTAGAGGATAACACCGGTTAGGTCAGGGTTAGGTCTGGTATTTGCCATCATCTGGCTCATACATTCGCATTTTTCGCATACTTGTTGGCCAGATGCTGGGCGTTTTCTGGTTTGGATCACGTAGTAATGTGGTTCCACACAGCAACAGTGAGTTAAACCTGGATACAATCTATATTTTAGAGGATAACACCGGTTAGGTCAGGGTTAGGTCTGGTATTTGCCATCATCTGGCTCATACATTCGCATTTTTCGCATACTTATTGCCCAGATCCTGGGCGTTTTCTGGTTTGGATCACGTAGTAATGTGTACCACACTGCAACAGTGAGTTAAACCTGGATTCAATCTATATATTAGAAGGTAACACCGGTTAGGTTTGGGTTAGGTCTGGTATTTGCCATCATCTGGCTCATACTGTCGCATTTTTCGCATACTTGTTGGCCCGATCCAGGGCGCTCTCAAGTTTGGATCACGTATTAATGTGGTACCACACTGAAACAGTGAGTTAATCCTGGATTCAATCTATATTTTAGAGGATAACACCGGTTAGGTCAGGGTTAGGTCTGGTATTTGCCGTCGTCTGCCCCATTCTTACGCATTTTTAGCATACTTGTTGGCCAGATCCTGGGCGTTTTCTGGATTGGATCACATAGTAATGTGGTATCACACTGAAACAGTGAGTTAAACCTGGATACAATCTATATTTTAGAGGATAACACCAGTTAGGTCAGGGTTAGGTCTGGTATTTGCCGTCGTCTGGCTCATACTTTTGCATTTTTCGCATACTTGTTGGCCAGATCCTGGGCAACTTCTGGTTTGGATCACGTAGTAATGTAGAACCACTCTGAAACAGTGAGTTAAACCTGGATACAATCTATATTTTAGAGGATAACACCGGTTAGGTCAGGGTTAGGTCTGTTAATTGCCATCATTTGGCTCATATCTTCGCATTTTTCGCCTACTTGTTGGCCAGATCCAGGGCGTTTTCTGGTTTGGATCATGGAGTAATGTGGTTCCACACAGCAACAGTGAGTTAAACCTGGATACAATCTATATTTTGGAGGATAACACCGGTTAGGTCAGGGTTAGGTCTGGTATTTGCCATCATCTGGCTCATACATTCGCATTTTTCGCATACTTGTTGGCCAGATCCGGGGCGCATTCAAGTTTGGATCACGTATTAATGTGGTACCACACTGAAACAGTGAGTTAAACCTTAATTCAATCTATATTTTAGAGGATAACACCAGTTAGGTCAGGGTTAGGTCTGGTATTTGCCATCATCTGCCTCATACTTTCGCATTTTTCGCATACTTGTTGGCCAGATCCAGGGCGCATTCAAGTTTGGATCACGTATTAATGTGGTACCACACTGAAACAGTGAGTTAAACCTTAATTCAATCTATATTTTAGAGGATAACACCGGTTAGGTCAGGGTTAGGTCTGGTATTTGCCATCATCTGGCTCATACTTTTGCAATTTTCGCATACTTGTTGGCCAGATCCGGGGCGTTTTCTGGTTTGGTTCACGTAGTAATGTGGTTCCACACAGCAACAGTGAGTTAAACCTGGATACAATCTATATATTAGAAGGTAACACCGGTTAGGTTTGGGTTAGATCTGGTATTTGCCATCATCTGGCCCATACTGTCGCATTTTTCGCATACTTGATGGCCAGATCCTGGGCGTTTTCTGGTTTGGATCACGTAGTAATGTGGTACCACACTGAAACAGTGAGCTAATCCTGGATTCGATCTATATATTAGAGGGTAACACCGGTTAGGTCAGGGTTAGGTCTGGTATTTGCTATCACCTGGCTCATACTTTCGCATTTTTCGCATACTGATTGGCCAGATCCTGGGCGTTTTCTGGTTTGGATCACGTAGTAATGTGGTTCCACACAGCAACAGTGAGTTAAACCTGGATTCAATCTATATTTTAGAGGATAACTCCGGTTAGGTCAGGGTTAGGTCTGGTATTTGCCATCATCTGGCTCATACTTTTGCAATTTTCGCATACTTGTTGGCCAGATCCGGGGCGTTTTCTGGTTTGGTTCACGTAGTAATGTGTACCACACTCCAACAGTGAGTTAATCCTGGATTCAATCTATATTTTAGAGGATAACACCGGTTAGGACAGGGTTAGGTCTGGTATTTGCCATCATCTGGCTCATACTTTTGCAATTTTCGCATACTTGTTGGCCAGATCCGGGGCGTTTTCTGGTTTGGTTCACGTAGTAATGTGTACCACACTGCAACAGTGAGTTAATCCTGGATTCAATCTATATTTTAGAGGATAACACCGGTTAGGTCAGGGTTAGGTCTGGTATTTGCCATCATCTGCCTCATACTTTCGCATTTTTCGCATACTTGTTGGCCAGATCCTGGGCGTTTTCTGGTTTGGATCATGTAGTAATGTAGAACCACTCTGAAACAGTGAGTTAAACCTGGATTCAATCTATATTTTAGAGGATAACACCGGTTAGGTCAGGGTTAGGTCTGGTATTTGCCATCATCAGGCTCATACATTCGCATTTTTCGCATACTTGTTGGCCAGATCCAGGGCGTTTTCTAGTTTGGATCACGTAGTAATGTGGTTCCACACAGCAACAGTGAGTTAAACCTGAATTCAATCTATATTTTAGAGGATAACACCGGTTAGGTCAGGGTTAGGTCTGTTAATTGCCATCATTTGGCACATATCTTCGCATTTTTCGCCTACTTATTGGCCAGATCCTGGGCGTTTTCTGGTTTGGATCACGTAGTAATGTGGTTCCACACAGCAACAGTGAGTTAAACCTGGATACAATCTATATTTTAGAGGATAACACCGGTTAGGTCAGGGTTAGGTCTGGTATTTGCCGTCGTCTGCCTCATTCATTCGCATTTTTCGCATACTTGTTGGCTAGATCCAGGGCGCTTTCAAGTTTGGATCACGTATTAATGTGGTACCACACTGAAACAGTGAGTTAATCCTGGATTCAATCTATATTTTAGAGGATAACACCGGTTAGGTCAGGGTTAGGTCTGGTATTTGCCGTCGTCTGCCTCATTCATTCGCATTTTTCGCATACTTGTTGGCTAGATCCAGGGCGCTTTCAAGTTTGGATCACGTATTAATGTGGTACCACACTGAAACAGTGAGTTAAACCTGGATTCAATCTATATTTTAGAGGATAACACCGGTTAGGTCAGGGTTAGGTCTGGTATTTGCCATCATCTGGCTCATACATTCGCATTTTCCGCATACTTGTTGGCCAGATCCTGGGCGTCTTCTGGTTTGGATCACGTAGTAATGTGGTACCACACTGAAACAGTGAGTTAAACCTGGATTCAATCTATATTTTAGAGGATAACACCGGTTAGGTCAGGGTTAGGTCTGGTATTTCCCATCATTTGGCTCATATCTTCGCATTTTTCGCCTACTTATTGGCCAGATCCTGGGCGTTTTCTGGTTTGGATCACGTAGTAATGTGGTTCCACACAGCGACAGTGAGTTAAACCTGGATACAATCTATATTTTAGAGGATAACACCTGTTAGGTCAGGGTTAGGTCTGGTATTTGCCATCATCTGGCTCATACATTCGCATTTTTCGCATACTTGTTGGCCAGATCCTGGGCGTCTTCTGGTTTGGATCACGTAGGAATGTGGTATCACACTGAAACAGTGAGTTAATCTTGGATTCGATCTATATATTAGAGGGTAACACCGGTTAGGTTTTGGTTAGGTCTGGTATTTGCCTTCATCTGGCTCATGCTTCCGCATTTTTCGCATACATGTTGGCCAGATCCTGGGCGTTTTCTGGTTTGGATCACGTAGTGATGTAGAACCACTCTGAAACAGTGAGTTAATCCTGGATTCAATCTATATTTTAGAGGATAACACCGGTTAGGTCAGGGTTAGGTCTGGTATTTGCCATCATCTGGCACATACTTTCGCATTTTTCGCATACTTGTTGGCCAGATCCTGGGCGGTTTCTGGTTTGGATCACGTAGTAATGTGGCACCACACTCAATCAGTCAGTTAAACCTTGATTCAATCTATATTTTAGAGGACAACATCGGTTAGGTCAGGGTTAGGTCTGGTATTTGCCATCATCAGGCTCATACATTCGCATTTTTCGGCTACTTATTGGCCAGATCCTGGGCGTTTTCTGGTTTGGATCACGTAGTAATGTGGATCCACACAGCAACAGTGAGTTAAACCTGGATACAATCTATATTTTAGAGGATAACACCGGTTAGGTCAGGGTTAGGTCTGGTATTTGCCTTCATCTGGCTCATGCTTCCGCATTTTTCGCATACTTGTTGGCCAGATCCTGGACGTTTGCTGGGTTGGATCAGGTAGTAGTGTGGTACCGCACTGAAACAGTGAAGTAATCCTGGATTCGATCTATATATTAGAGGGTAACACCGGTTAGGTCAGGGTTAGGTCTGGTATTTGCCTTCATCTGGCTCATGCTTCCGCATTTTTCGCATACTTGTTGGCCAGGTCCTGGGCGTTTTCTGGTTTGGATCACGTAGTAATGTAGAACCACTCTGAAACAGTGAGTTAAACCTGGATTCAATCTATATTTTAGAGGATAACACCGGTTAGGTCAGGGTTAGGTCTGGTATTTGCCATCATCTGGCTCATACATTCGCATTTTTCGCATACTTGTTGGCCAGATCCTGGGCGTTTTCTGGTTTGGATCACGTAGTAATGTAGAACCACTCTGAAACAGTGAGTTAAACCTGGATTCAATCTATATTTTAGAGGATAACACCGGTTAGGTCAGGGTTAGGTCTGTTAATTGCCATCATTTGGCTCATACTTTTGCATTTTTCGCATACTTGTTGGCCAGATCCTGGGCGTTTTCTGGGTTCGATCTGGCGATAGTGTGGTACCGCACTGAAATAGTGAAGTAATCCTGGATTCGATCTATATATTAGTGGGTAACACCGGTTAGGTTTGGGTTAGGTCTGGTATTTGCCTTCATCTGGCTCATGCTTCCGCATTTTTCGCATACTTGTTGGCCAGATCCTGGGCGTTTTCTGGTTTGGATCACGTAGTAATGTAGAACCACTCTAAAACAGTGAGTTAAACCTGGATACAATCTATATATTAGAGGATAACACCGGTTAGGTCAGGGTTGGGTCTGTTAATTGCCATCATTTGGCTCATACTTTTGCATTTTTCGCATACTTGTTGGCCAGATCCTGGGCGTTTTCTGGGTTCGATCTGGCGATAGTGTGGTACCGCACTGAAATAGTGAAGTAATCCTGGATTCGATCTATATATTAGTGGGTAACACCGGTTAGGTTTGGGTTAGCTCTGGTATTTGCCATCATCTGTCTCATGCTTCCGCATTTTTCGCATACTTGTTGGCCAGATCCTGGGCGTTTTCTGGTTTGGATCACGTAGTAATGTAGAACCACTCTAAAACAGTGAGTTAAACCTGGATACAATCTATATATTAGAGGATAACACCGGTTAGGTCAGGGTTAGGTCTGTTAATTGCCATCATTTGGCTCATACTTTTGCATTTTTCGCATACTTGTTGGCCAGATCCTGGGCGTTTTCTGGGTTCGATCTGGCGATAGTGTGGTACCGCACTGAAATAGTGAAGTAATCCTGGATTCGATCTATATATTAGTGGGTAACACCGGTTAGGTTTGGGTTAGCTCTGGTATTTGCCATCATCTGTCTCATGCTTCCGCATTTTTCGCATACTTGTTGGCCAGATCCTGGACGTTTGCTGGGTTGGATCAGGTAGTAATGTGGTACCACACTGAAACAGTGAGTTAAACCTCGATTCAATCTATATTTTAGAGGATAACACCGGTTAGGTCAGGGTTAGGTCTGTTAATTGCCATCATTTGGCTCATATCTTCGCATTTTTCGCCTACTTATTGGCCAGATCCTGGGCGTTTTCTGGTTTGGATCACGTAGTAATGTAGAACCACTCTGAAACAGTGAGTTAAACCTGGATACAATCTATATTTTAGAGGATAACACCGGTTAGGTCACGGTTAGCCCTATTATTTGCCATCATTTGGCTCATATCTTCGCATTTTTCGCATACTTGTTGGCCAGATCCTGGGCGTTTTCTGGTTTGGATCACGTAGTAATGTAGAACCACACTCAAACAGTCAGTTAAACCTGGATACAATCTATATTTTAGAGGATAACACCGGTTAGGTCAGGGTTAGGTCTGGTATTTGCCTTCATCTGGCTCATGCTTCCGCATTTTTCGCATACTTGTTGGCCAGATCCTGGACGTTTGCTGGGTTGGATCAGGTAGTAGTGTGGTACCGCACTGAAGCAGTGAAGTAATCCTGGATACGATCTATATATTAGAGGGTAACACCGGTTAGGTCAGGGTCAAGTCTGGTATTTGCCTTCATCTGGCTCATGCTTCCGCATTTTTCGCATACTTGTTGGCCAGGTCCTGGGCGTTTTCTGGTTTGGATCACGTAGTAATGTAGAACCACTCTGAAACAGTGAGTTAAACCTGGATTCAATCTATATTTTAGAGGATAACTTTGGTTAGGTCAGGGTTAGGTCTGGTATTTGCCATCATCTGGCTCATACTTTCGCATTTTTCGCATTCTCGTTGGCCAGATCCTGGGCGTTTTCTGGGTTGGATCACGTAGTAATGTGGCACCACACTCAAACAGTCAGTTAAACCCTGATTCAATCTATATTTTAGAGGATAACATCAACTAGGTCAGGGTTAGGTCTGGTATTTGCCATCATCTGGCTCATACTTTCGCATATTTCGCCTACTTATTGGCCAGATCCTGGGCGTTTTCTGGTTTGGATCACGTACTAATGTGGCACCACACTCAAACAGTCAGTTAAACCCTGATTCAATCTATATTTTAGAGGATAACATCATCTAGGTCAGGGTTAGGTCTGGTATTTGCCATCATCTGGCTCATGCTTCCGCATTTTTCGCATACTTGTTGGCCAGATCCTGGGCGGTTTCTGGTTTGGATCACGTAGTAATGTGGCACCACACTCAAACAGTCAGTTAAACCTTGATTCAATCTATATTTTAGAGGATAACATCGGTTAGGTCAGGGTTAGGTCTGGTATTTGCCATCATCTGGCTCATAGTTTCGCATTTTTCGCATACTTGTTGGCCAGATCCTGGGCGTCTGCTGTTTTGGATCACATACTAATGTGGCATCACACTGAAACCGTGAGTTAAATCTTGGATTCAATCTATATTTTAGAGGATAACATCGGTTAGGTCAGGGTTAGTTCTAGTATTTGCCATCATCTGGCTCACACTTTCGCATTTTTCGCATACTTGTTGGCCAGATCCTGGGCGTTTTCTGGGTTCGATCTGGCGATAGTGTGGTACCGCACTGAAATAGTGAAGTAATCCTGGATTCGATCTATATATTAGTGGGTAACACCGGTTAGGTTTGGGTTAGGTCTGGTATTTGCCATCATCTGTCTCATGCTTCCGCATTTTTCGCATACTCGTTGGCCAGATCCTGGGCGTTTTCTGGGTTGGATCACGTAGTAATGTAGAACCACTCTGAAACAGTGAGTTAAACCTGGATTCAATCTAAATTTTAGAGGATAACACCGGTTAGGTCAGGGTTAGGCCTGGTATTTGCCATCATCTGGCTCATTGTTTCGCATTTTTCGTATACTTGTTGCCCAGATCCTGGGCGTCTTCTGGTTTGGATCACGTAGTAATGTGGTACCACACTGAAACAGTGAGTTAATCCTGGAATCGATCTATATATTAGAGGGTAACACCGGTCAGGTTTGGGTTAGGCCTGGTATTTGCCATCATCTGGCTCATACTTTCGCATTTTTCGCCTACTTATTGGCCAGATCCTGGGCGTTTTCTGGTTTGGATCACGTAGTATTGTGGCACCACACTCAAACAGTCAGTTAAACCTTGATTCAATCTATATTTTAGAGGATAACATCGGTTAGGTCAGGGTTAGGTCTGGTATTTGCCATCATCTGGCTCATTGTTTCGCATTTTTCGAATACTTGCTGGCCAGATCCTGGACGTTTGCTGGGTTGGATCAGGTAGTAATGCGGTACCACACTGAAACAGTGAGTTAAACCTGGATTCAATCTATATTTTAGAGGATAACACCGGTTAGGTCAGGGTTAGGTCTGGTATTTGCCATCATCTGGCTCATACTTTCGCATTTTTCGCATACTTGTTGCCCAGATCCTGGGCGTCTTCTGGTTTGGATCACGTAGTAATGTGGTACCACACTGAAACAGTGAGTTAATCCTGGAATCGATCTATATATTAGAGGGTAACACCGGTCAGGTTTGGGTTAGGCCTGGTATTTGCCATCATCTGGCTCATACTTTCGCATTTTTCGCCTACTTATTGGCCAGATCCTGGGCGTTTTCTGGTTTGGATCACGTAGTAATGGGGCATCACACTGCAACAGTGTGTTAAACCTGAATTCAATCTATATTTTAGAGGATAACATCGGCTAGGTCACTGTTAGGTCTGTTAATTGCCATCATTTGGCTCATATCTTCGCATTTTTCGCCTACTTATTGGCCAGATCCTGGGTGTTTTCTGGTTTGGAACACGTAGTAATGTAGAACCACACAGAAACAGTGAGTTAAACCTGGATTCAATCTATATTTTAGAGGATAACATTGGTTAGGTCAGGGTTAGGCCTGGTATTTGCCATCATCTGGCTCATACTTTCGCATTTTTCGCATACTTGTTGCCCAGATCCTGGGCGTCTTCTGGTTTGGATCACGTAGTAATGTGGTACCACACTGAAACAGTGAGTTAATCCTGGAATCGATCTATATATTAGAGGGTAACACCGGTCAGGTTTGGGTTAGGCCTGGTATTTGCCATCATCTGGCTCATACTTTCGCATTTTTCGCATACTTGTTGGGCATATCCTGGGCGTTTTCTGGTTTGGGTCACGTAGTTTTGTATACCACACTGCAACAGTGAGTTAAACCTGGATTCGATCTATATATTAGAGGGTAACACCGGTTAGGTCTGGGTTAGGTCTGGTATTTGCCATCATCTGGCTCACAGTTTCGCATTTTTCGCATACTTGTTGGCCAGATCCTGGGCGTCTTCTGGTTTGGATCACGTAGTAATGTGGTACCACACTGAAACAGTGAGTTAAGCCAGGATTCAATCTATATTTTAGAGTATAACACCGGTTAGGTCAGGGTTAGGTCTGTTAATTGCCATCATTTGGCTCATATCTTCGCATTTTTCGCCTACTTATTGGCCAGATCCTGGGCGTTTTCTGGTTTGGATCACGTAGTAATGGGGCATCACACTGCAACAGTGTGTTAAACCTGAATTCAATCTATATTTTAGAGGATAACATCGGCTAGGTCACTGTTAGGTCTGTTAATTGCCATCATTTGGCTCATATCTTCGCATTTTTCGCCTACTTATTGGCCAGATCCTGGGCGGTTTCTGGTTTGGAACACGTAGTAATGTGGCACCACACTCAAACAGTCAGTTAAACCTTGATTCAATCTATATTTTAGAGGATAACACCGGTTAGGTCAGGGTTAGTTCTAGTATTTGCCATCATCTGGCTCACACTTTCGCATTTTTCGCATACTTGTTGGCCAGATCCTGGGCGGTTTCTGGTTTGGATCACGTAGTAATGAGGCACCACACTGAAACAGTGAGTTAATCCTGGAATCGATCTATATATTAGAGGGTAACACCGGTCAGGTTTGGGTTAGGCCTGGTATTTGCCATCATCTGGCTCACAGTTTCGCATTTTTCGCATACTTGTTGGCCAGATCCTGGGCGTTTTCTGGTTTGGGTCACGTAGTAATGTAGAACCGCACTGAAACAGTGAGTTAATCCTGGATTCGATCTATATATTAGAGGGTAACACCGGTTAGGTTTGGGTTAGGTCTGGTATTTGCCATCATCTGGCTCACAGTTTCGCATTTTTCGCATACTTGTTGGCCAGATCCGGGGCGGTTTCTGGTTTGGATCACGTAGTAATGTAGAACCACACTGAAACAGTGAGTTAATCCTGGAATCGATCTATATATTAGAGGGTAACACCGGTCAGGTTTGGGTTAGGCCTGGTATTTGCCATCATCTGGCTCACAGTTTCGCATTTTTCGCATACTTGTTGGCCAGATCCTGGACGTTTTCTGGATTGGATCACGTAGTAATATGGCGCCACACTGAAACAGCGAGTTAATCCTGGATTCGATCTATATATTAGAGGGTAACACCAGTTAGGTTTGGGTTAGGTCTGGTATTTGCCATCATCTGGCTCATATCTTCGCATTTTTCGCCTACTTATTGGCCAGATCCTGGGCGTTTTCTGGGTTGGATCACGTAGTAATGTGGTTCCACACAGCAGCAGTGAGTTAATCCTGGATTCAATCTATATATTAGAGGGTAACACCGGTTAGGTCAGGGTTAGGTCTGGTATTTGCCATCATCTGGCTAATACTTTCGCATTTTTCGCATACTTGTTGGCCGGATCCTGGGCGTTTTCTGGTTTGGGTCACGTAGTAATGTGGTGCCACACTGCAACAGTGAGTTAAACCTGGATTCAATCTATATTTTAGAGGATAACACCGGTTAAGTCAGGGTTAGGTCTGGTATTTGTCATCATCTGGCTCATACTTTCGCCTTTTTCACCTACTTGTTGGCCAGATCCTGGGCGTTTTCTGGGTTGGATCACGTAGTAATGTGGTGCCACACTGCAACAGTGAGTTAAACCTGGTTTCAATCTATATATTAGAGGGTAACACCGGTTAGGTCAGGGTTAGGTCTGGTATTTGCCATCATCAGGCTCATACTTTCGCAGTTTTCGCATACTTGTTGGCCAGAATCTGGGCGTTTTCTGGTTTGGGTCACGTAGTAATGTGTACCACACTGCAACAGTGAGTTAATCCTGGATTCAATCTATATATTAGAGGGTAACACCGGTTAGGTCAGGCTTAGGTCTGGTATTTGCCATCATCAGGCTCATACTTTCGCATTTTTCGAATACTTTTTGGCCAGATCCTGGGCGTTTTCTGGGTTGGATCACGTAGTAATATGGCACCACACTCAAACAGTCAGTTAAACCTTGATTCAATCTATATTTTAGAGGATAACATCGGTTAGGTCAGGGTTAGGTCTGGTATTTGCCATCATCTGGCTCATAGTTTCGCATTTTTCGCATACTTGTTGGCCAGATCCTGGGCGTTTTCTGGATTGGATCACGTAGTAATGTGGTTCCACACAGCAACAGTGAGTTAATCCTGGATTCGATCTATATATTAGAGGGTAACACCAGTTAGGTTTGGGATAGGTCTGGTATTTGCCATCATCTGGCTCATATCTTCGCATTTTTCGCCTACTTATTGGCCAGATCCTGGGCGTTTTCTGGTTTGGATCACGTAGTAATGAGGCACCACACTCAAACAGTCAGTTAAACCTTGATTCAATCTATATTTCAGAGGATAACATCGGTTAGGTCAGGGTTAGGTCTGGTATTTGCCATCATCTGGCTCATAGTTTCGCATTTTTCGCATACTTGTTGGCCAGATCCTGGGCGTTTTCTGGATTGGATCACGTAGTAATATGGCACCACACTGAAACAGCGAGTTAATCCTGGATTCGATCTATATATTAGAGGGTAACACCAGTTAGGTTTGGGTTAGGTCTGGTATTTGCCATCATCTGGCTCATAGTTTCGCATTTTTCGCATACTTATTGGCCAGATCCAGGGCGTTTTCTGGTTTGGATCACGTAGTAATATGATACCACACTGAAACAGTGAGTTAATCCTGGATTCAATCTATATTTTAGAGGATAACAGCGGTTAGGTCAGGGTTAGGTCTGGTATTTGCCATCATCTAGCTCATATTTTCGCATTTTTCGCATACTTGTTGGCCAGATCCTGGGCGTTTTCTGGTTTGGATCACGTAGTGATGAGATTCCACACTGCAGTAGTGAGTTAAACCTGGATACAATCTATATTTTAGAGGATAACACCGGTTAGGTCAGGGTTAGGTCTGCTACTTGCCATCATCCGGCTCATACTTTCGCATATTTCGCATACTTGTTGGCCAGATCCTGGGCGTTTTCTGGTTTGGATCACGTAGTAATATGATACCACACTGAAACAGTGAGTTAATCCTGGATTCAATCTATATTTTAGAGGATAACAGCGGTTAGGTCAGGGTTAGGTCTGGTATTTGCCATCATCCGGCTCATAGTTTCGCATTTTTCGCATACTTGTTGGGCATATCCTGGGCGTTTTCTGGTTTGGGTCACGTAGTTATGTGTACCACACTGCAACAGTGAGTTAAACCTGGATTCAATCTATATATTAGAGGGTAACACCGGTTAGGTCAGGGTTAGGTCTGGTATTTGCCATCATCAGGCTCATACTTTCGCAGTTTTCGCATACTTGTTGGCCAGAATCTGGGCGTTTTCTGGTTTGGGTCACGTAGTAATGTGTACCACACTGCAACAGTGAGTTAATCCTGGATTCAATCTATATATTAGAGGGTAACACCGGTTAGGTCAGGCTTAGGTCTGGTATTTGCCATCATCAGGCTCATACTTTCGCATTTTTCGAATACTTTTTGGCCAGATCCTGGGCGTTTTCTGGGTTGGATCACGTAGTAATATGGCACCACACTCAAACAGTCAGTTAAACCTTGATTCAATCTATATTTTAGAGGATAACATCGGTTAGGTCAGGGTTAGGTCTGGTATTTGCCATCATCTGGCTCATAGTTTCGCATTTTTCGCATACTTGTTGGCCAGATCCTGGGCGTTTTCTGGATTGGATCACGTAGTAATGTGGTTCCACACAGCAACAGTGAGTTAATCCTGGATTCGATCTATATATTAGAGGGTAACACCAGTTAGGTTTGGGATAGGTCTGGTATTTGCCATCATCTGGCTAATATCTTCGCATTTTTCGCCTACTTATTGGCCAGATCCTGGGCGTTTTCTGGTTTGGATCACGTAGTGATGAGATTCCACACTGCAGTAGTGAGTTAAACCTGGATACAATCTATATTTTAGAGGATAACACCGGTTAGGTCAGGGTTAGGTCTGCTACTTGCCATCATCCGGCTCATACTTTCGCATATTTCGCATACTTGTTGGCCAGATCCTGGGCGTTTTCTGGTTTGGATCACGTAGTAATATGATACCACACTGAAACAGTGAGTTAATCCTGGATTCAATCTATATTTTAGAGGATAACAGCGGTTAGGTCAGGGTTAGGTCTGGTATTTGCCATCATCTAGCTCATACTTTCGCATTTTTCGCATACTTGTTGGCCAGATCCTGGGCGTTTTCTGGTTTGGATCACGTAGTGATGAGATTCCACACTGCAGTAGTGAGTTAAACCTGGATACAATCTATATTTTAGAGGATAACACCGGTTAGGTCAGGGTTAGGTCAGCTACTTGCCATCATCTGGCTCATGCTTCCGCATTTTTCGCATACTTGTTGGCCAGATCCTGGGCGGTTTCTGGTTTGGATCACGTAGTAATGTGGCACCACACTCAAACAGTCAGTTAAACCTTGATTCAATCCATATTTTAGAGGATAACATCGGTTAGGTCAGGGTTAGGTCTGGTATTTGCCATCATCTGGCTCATAGTTTCGCATTTTTCGCATACTTGTTGGCCAGATCCTGGGCGTCTGCTGTTTTGGATCATATACTAATGTGGCATCACACTGAAACCGTGAGTTAACCTTGGATTCAATCTATATTTTAGAGGATAACATCGGTTAGGTCAGGGTTAGTTCTAGTATTTGCCATCATCTGGCTCACACTTTCGCATTTTTCGCATACTTGTTGGCCAGATCCTGGGCGTTTTCTGGCTTGGATCACGTAGTAATGTGGTACCACACTGAAACAGTGAGTTAAACCTGGATACAATCTATATTTTAGAGGATAACACCGGTTAGGTCAGGGTTAGGTCTGCTACTTGCCATCATCTGGCTCATGCTTCCGCATTTTTCGCATACTTGTTGGCCAGATCCTGGGCGATTTCTGGTTTGGATCACGTGGTGATGAGATTCCACACTGCAGTAGTGAGTTAAACCTGGATACAATCTATATTTTAGAGGATAACACCGGTTAGGTCAGGGTTAGGTCTGCTACTTGCCATCATCTGGCTCATGCTTCCGCATTTTTCGCATACTTGTTGGCCAGATCCTGGGCGTTTTCTGGCTTGGATCACGTAGTAATGTGGTACCACACTGAAACAGTGAGTGAAACCTGGATACAATCTATATTTTAGAGGATAACACCGGTTAGGTCAGGGTTAGGTCTGGTATTTGCCATCATCTGGCTCATTGTTTCGCATTTTTCGTATACTTGTTGGCAAGATCCTGGGCGTTTTCTGTTTTGGATCACATACTAATGTGGCATCACACTGAAACCGCGAGTTAATCTTGGATTCAATCTATATTTTAGAGGATAACATCGGTTAGGTCAGGGTTAGGTCTGGTATTTGCCATCATCTGGCTCATACATTCGCATTTTTCGCATACTTGTTGGCCAGATCCTGGGCGTCTTCTGGTCTGGATCACGTAGTAATGTGGTACCACACTGAAACAGTGAGTTAAACCAGGATTCAATCTATATTTTAGAGTATAACACCGGTTAGGTCGGGGTTAGGTCTGTTAATTGCCATCATTTGGCTCATATCTTCGTATTTTTCGCCTACTTATTGGCCAGATCCTGGGCGTTTTCTGGTTTGGATCACGTATTAATGGGGCATCACACTGCAACAGTGTGTTAAACCTGAATTCAATCTATATTTTAGAGGATAACATCGGCTAGGTCACTGTTAGGTCTGTTAATTGCCATCATTTGGCTCATATCTTCGCATTTTTCGCCTACTTATTGGCCAGATCCTGGGTGTTTTCTGGTTTGGAACACGTAGTAATGTAGAACCACACAGAAACAGTGAGTTAAACCTGGATTCAATCTATATTTTAGAGGATAACATTGGTTAGGTCAGGGTTAGGCCTGGTATTTGCCATCATCTGGCTCATACTTTCGCATTTTTCGCATACTTGTTGGGCATATCCTGGGTGTTTTCTGGTTTGGGTCACGTAGTTATGTATACCACACTGCAACAGTGAGTTAAACCTGAATTCAATCTATATATTAGAGGGTAACACCGGTTAGGTCAGGGTTAGGTCTGGTATTTGCCATCATCAGGCTCATACTTTCGCAGTTTTCGCATACTTGTTGGCCAGATCCTGGGCGGTTTCTGGTTTGGAACACGTAGTAATGTGGCACCACACTCAAACAGTCAGTTAAACCTTGATTCAATCTATATTTTAGAGGATAACATCGGTTAGGTCAGGGTTGGGTCTGGTATTTGCCATCATCTGGCTCATAGTTTCGCATTTTTCGCATACTTGTTGGCCAGATCCGGGGCGGTTTCTGGTTTGGATCACGTAGTAATGTAGAACCGCACTGAAACAGTGAGTTAATCCTGGATTCGATCTATATATTAGAGGGTAACACCGGTTAGGTTTGGGTTAAGTCTGGTATTTGCCATCATCTGGCTCATACTTTCGCATTTTTCGCATACTTGTTGGCCGGATCCTGGGCGTTTTCTGGTTTGGGTCACGTAGTAATATGGCACCACACTGAAACAGCGAGTTAATCCTGGATTCGATCTATATATTAGAGGGTAACACCAGTTAGGTTTGGGTTAGGTCTGGTATTTGCCATCATCTGGCTCATACTTTCGCATTTTTCGCATACTTGTTGGCCGGATCCTGGGCGTTTTCTGGTTTGGGTCACGTAGTAATGTGGTGCGACACTGCAACAGTGAGTTAAACCTGGATTCAATCTTTATTTTAGAGGATAACACCGGTTAAGTCAGGGTTAGGTCTGGTATTTGTCATCATCTGGCTCATACTTTCGCCTTTTTCACCTACTTGTTGGCCTGATCCTGGGCGTTTTCTGTTTTGGATCACATACTAATGTGGCATCACACTGAAACCGCGAGTTAATCTTGGATTCAATCTATATTTTAGAGGATAACATCGGTTAGGTCAGGGTTAGGTCTGGTATTTGCCATCACCTGGCCCATACTTTCGCATTTTTCGCGTACTTGTTGGCCAGATCCTGGGCGTTTTCTGGTTTGGGTCACGTAGTAATGTAATGCCACACTGAAACGGTGAGTCTAACCTGGATTCGATCAATATTTTAGAGGAAAACACCGATTAGGTCTGGGTTAGGTCTGGTATTTGCCATCATCTGTCTCATAGTTTCGCATTTTTCGCATACTTATTGGCCAGATCCAGGGCGTTTTCTGGTTTGGATCACGTAGTAATATGATACCACACTGAAACAGTGAGTTAATCCTGGATTCAATCTATATTTTAGAGGATAACAGCGGTTAGGTCAGGGTTAGGTCCGGTATTTGCCATCATCTAGCTCATACTTTCGCATTTTTCGCATACTTGTTGGCCAGATCCTGGGCGTTTTCTGGTTTGGATCACGTAGTGATGAGATTCCACACTGCAGTAGTGAGTTAAACCTGGATACAATCTATATTTTAGAGGATAACACCGGTTAGGTCAGGTTTAGGTCTGCTACTTGCCATCATCCGGCTCATACTTTCGCATATTTCGCATACTTGTTGGCCAGATCCTGGGCGTTTTCTGGTTTGGATCACGTAGTAATATGATACCACACTGAAACAGTGAGTTAATCCTGGATTCAATCTATATTTTAGAGGATAACAGCGGTTAGGTCAGGGTTAGGTCTGGTATTTGCCATCATCTAGCTCATACTTTCGCATTTTTCGCATACTTGTTGGCCAGATCCTGGGCGTTTTCTGGTTTGTGTCACGTAGTAATGTGGTACCACACTGAAACTGTGAGTTAATCCTGGATTCGATCCATATATTAGGGGGTAACACCGATTAGGTATGGGTTACGGCAGGTATTTGCCATCATCTAGCTCATACTTTCGCATTTTTCGCATACTTGTTGGCCAGATCCTGGGCGTTTTCTGGTTTGGGTCACGTAGTAATGTGGTACCACACTGAAACTGTGAGTTAATCCTGGATTCGATCTATATATTAGGGGGTAACACTGGTTAGGTCAGGGTTAGGTCTGGTATTTGCCATCATCCGGCTCATACTTTCGCATATTTCGCATACTTGTTGGCCAGATCCTGGGCGTTTTCTGGTTTGGATCACGTAGTGATGAGATTCCACACTGCAGTAGTGAGTTAAACCTGGATACAATCTATATTTTAGAGGATAACACCGGTTAGGTCAGGGTTAGGTCTGCTACTTGCCATCATCTGTCTCATAGTTTGGCATTTTTCGCATACTTATTGGCTAGATCCAGGGCGTTTTCTGGTTTGGATCGCGTAGCAATGTGGTACCACACTGAAACAGTGAAGTAATCCTCGATTCGATCTATATATTAGAGGGTAACACCGGTTAGGTCAGGGTTAGGTCTCGTATTTGCCATCATCAGGCTCATACTTTCGCATTTTTCGCAAACTTGTTGGCCGGATCCTGGGCGTTTTCTGGTTTGGCTCAAGTAGTAATGTGGTACCACGATGAAACAGTGAATGAATCCTGGATTCCATCAATATTTTAGAGGGTAACACCGGTTAGGTCTGGGTTAGGGCAGGTATTTGCCATCATCTTTCTCATACTTTCGCATTGTTCGCATACTTGTTGGCCAGATCCTGGGCGTTTTCTGGTTTGGATCACGTAGTGATGAGATTCCACACTGCAATAGTGAGTTAAACCTGGATTCGATCTATATATTAGAGGGTAACACCGGTTAGGTCAGGGTTAGGTCTGGTATTTGCCATCATCAGGCTCATTCTTTCGCATTATCCGCATACTTTTTGACCAGATCCTGGGCGTTTTCTGGTTTGGATCACGTAGTAATGTGGTACCACACTGAAACGGTGAGTCTAACCTGGATTCGATCAATATTTTAGAGGATAACACCGATTAGGTCTGGGTTAGGTCCGGTATTTGCCATCATGCAGCTCATACTTTCGCATATTTCGGATACTTGTTGGCCAGATACTGGGCTTCCTCTAGTGTGGATCCCGTTGTAATGTGGCACCACACTGAAATAGTGAGTTAAACCTGGATACGACCAGTGTTTTAGAGGATAACACCGGTTAAGTCTGGGTTAGGGCAGGTATTTGCCATCATCAAGCTCATACCTTCGCATTTTTCGCATACTTGATGGCCAGATCCTGGGCGTTTTATGGTTTGGATCACGTTGTAATGTGGTACCACACGGAAACAGTGCATAAAACCTGGATTCGATCTATATTTTAGAAGGTAACTCCGGTTAGGTTTTTGGTAGGTTTGGTATTTGCCATTGTGTAGCTCATACTTTCGCATTTTTCGCATACTTGATGCCCATATCCTGGGCGTTTTCAGGTTTGGTTCACGTTGTAATGTGGTACCACACGGAAACAGTGCATAAAACGTGGATTCGATCTATATTTTAGAAGGCAACTCCGGTTAGGTTTGTGGTAGGTTTGGCATTTGCAATCATCTGGCTCATACTTTCGCATTGTTCGCATACTTGTTGGCCAGATCCTGGGCGTTTTCTGGTTTGGGTCACGTAGTCATGTGGTGCCACACTGAAACAGTGAGTTAAACCTGGATTCGATCTATATTTCAGAGGATAACACTGCTTAGATCTGGGTTAGGTCTTGGATTTGGCCTCATCTAGCACATACTTTCGCATTTTTCGCATACTTGTTGGCCAGGTCCTGGGCGTTTTCTGGTTTGACTCAAGTAGTAATGTGATACCACGATGAAACAGTGAATTAATCCTGGATTCCATCAATATTTTAGAGGATAACACCGCCTAGGGCTTGGTTAGGTCTGGTATTTGCCATCATCTAGCTCATACTTTCGCATTTTTCGCAAACTTGATGGCCAGATCCTGGGCGTTTTATGGTTTGGATCACGTTGTAATGTGGTACCACACGGAAACAGTGCATAAAACCTGGATTCGATCTATATTTTAGATGGTAACTCCGGTTAGGTTTGTGCTAGGTTTGGTATTTGCCATCGTGTAGCTCATACTTTCTCATTTTTCGCATACTTGATGCCCATATCCTGGGCGTTTTCAGGTTTGGTTCACGTTGTAATGTGGTACCACGATGAAACAGTGAATGAATCCTGGATTCCATCAATATTTTAGAGGATAACACCGGTTAGGTCTGGGCTAGGGCAGGTATTTGCCATCATCAAGCTCATACTTTCGCATTTTTCGCATACTTGATGGCCAGATCCTGGGCGTTTTATGGTTTGGATCACGTTGTAATGTGGTACCACAAGGAAACAGTGCATAAAACCTGGATTCGATCTATATTTTAGAAGGTAACTCCGGTTAGGTTTGTGGTAGGTTTGGTATTTGCCATCGTGTAGCTCATACTTTCGCATTGTTCGCATACTTGTTGGCCAGATCGAGGGCGTTTTCTAGTTTGGATCACGTAGGAATGTGGTACCACACTGAAACTGTGAGTCTAACCTGGATTCGATGAGTATTTTAGAGGATAACAGCGGTTAGGTCTGGGTTAGGGCAGGTATTTGCCATCATCTAGCTCATACTTTCGCATTGTTCGCATACTTGTTGCCCAGATCCAGGGCGCTTTCTAGTTTGGATCACGTAGTAATGTGGTACCACACTGAAACTGTGAGTCTAACCTGGATTCGATGAGTATTTTAGAGGATAACACCGGTTAGGTCTTGGTTAGGGCAGGTATTTGCCATCATCAAGCTCATACTTTCGCATTGTTCACATACATGTTGGCCAGTTCCTGGGCGTTTTCTGGTTTGGATCACGTAGTCATGTGGTGTCACAATGAAACAGTGAGTTAAACCTGGATTCGATGAGTATTTTAGAGGATAACAGCGGTTAGGTCTGGGTTAGGGCAGGTATTTGCCATCATCTAGCTCATACTTTCGCATTTTTCGCATACTTGTTGGCCAGATCCATGGCTCTTTCTGGTTCGGATCACGTAGTAAGGTGGTGCCACAATGAAACAGTGAGTTCAAACTGGATTCGATCTATATTTTAGAGGATAACACTGCTTAGATCTGCGTTAGGTCTTGGATTTGGCCTCATCTAGCTCATACTTTCGCATTGTTCGCATACTTGTTGGCCAGATCCTGGGCGTTTTCTGGTTTGGATCACGTAGTAATGTGGTACCACGATGAAACAGTGAATTAATCCTGGATTCCATCAATATTTTAGAGGATAACACCGGTTAGGTCTTGGTTAGGGCAGGTATTTGCCATCATCAAGCTCATACTTTCGCATTGTTCACATACTTGTTGGCCAGTTCCTGGGCGTTTTCTGGTTTGGATCACGTAGTCATGTGGAGTCACAATGAAACAGTGAGTTAAACCTGGATTCGATGAGTATTTTAGAGGATAACACCGGTTAGGTCAGGGTTAGGTCTGGTATTTGCCATCATCTAGCTCATACTTTCGCATTTTTCGCATACTTGATGGCCAGATTCTGGGCGTTTTCTGGTTTCGATCACGTTGTAATGTGGTACCACACTGAAACAGTGAGTAAATCCTGGATTCGATCTATATTTTAGAGGATAACGCTGGTTAGGTCTGGGTTAGGTCTGGATTTGGCCTCATCTAGCTCATACTTTCGCATTTTTCGCATACTTGATGGCCCGATTCTGGGCGTTTTCTGGTTTGGATCACGTAGTAATGTGGTACCACACTGAAACAGTGAGATAATCCTGGATTCGATCTATATATTAGAGGGTAACACCGGTTAGGTTTGGGTTAGGTCTGGTATTGGCCATCATCTAGCTCATACTTTCGCATTTTTCGCATACTTGTTGTCCAGATCCTGGGCGTTTACTGGTTTGGATCAGGTAGTAATGCGGTACCACACTGAAACAGTGAGTTGATCCTGGTTTCGATCTATATATTAGAGGGTAACACCGGTATAGATTTGGGTTAGGTCTGGTATTTGCCATCATCTGGTTCATACTTTCGCATTTTTCGCATACTTGTTGGCCAGATCCTGGGCGTTCTCTGGTTTGGATAAGGTAGTAATATGGTACCACACTGAAACAGTGAGTTAATCCAGGATTCAATCTATATTTTAGAGGTTAACACCGGTTATGTCAGGGTTAGGTCTGGTATTTGCCATCATCTGGCCCATACTTTCGCATTTTTCGCATACTTGTTGGCCAGATCCTGGGCGTTTTCTGGGTTGGATCACGTAGTAATGTGGTACCACACTGCAACAGTGAGTTAATCCTGGATTCGATCTATATATTAGAAGGGTAACACCGGTTAGGTCAGGGTTAGGTCTGGTACTTGCCATCGTCTGGCTCATACTTTCACCTTTTATCACTTACTTGTTGGCCTGATTCTGGGCGTTTTCTGGGTTGGATCGCGTAGTAATGTGATAGCACACTGAAACAGTGGGTTAAACCAGGGTTCAATCTATATTTTAGAGGATAACACCGGTTAGGTCAGGGTTAGGTCTGGTATTTGCTATCATCTGGCTCATTCTTTCACATTATTCGCATACTTTTTGGCCAGATCCTGGGCGTTTTCGGGGTTGGATCACGTAGTAGTGTGATGCCACACTGAAACAGTGAATTAATCCTAGATTCGATCTATATATTAGAGGGTGACACCGGTTAGGTTTGGGTTAGGTCTGGTATTTGCCATCATCTGGCCCATACTTTCTCATTTTTCGCATACTTGTTGGCCAGATCCTGGGCGTTCTCTGGTTTGGATCACGTAGTAGTGTGATGCCACACTGAAACAGTGAATTAATCCTGGTTTCGATCTATATTTTAGAGGATAACACCGGTTAGGTCAGGGTTAGGTCTGGTATTTGCTATCATCTGGCTCATTCTTTCACATTATTCGCATACTTTTTGGCCAGATCCTGGGCGTCTTCTTGGTTGGATCAAGTAGTGGTGTGGTACCGCACTGAAACAGTGAAGTAATCCTGGATTCGATCTATAGATTAGAGGGTGGCACCGGTTAGGTTTGGGTTAGGTCTGGTATTTGCCATCATCAGACTCATACTTTCGCATTTTTCGCATACTTGTTGGCCAGATCCTGGGCGTTTTCTGGGTTGGATCAGGTAGTAGTGTGGTACCGCACTGAAACAGTGAGTTAATCCTGGATTCGATCTATACTTTAGTGGATAACACCGGTTAGGTCAGGGTTAGGTCTGGTATTTGCCATCATCTGGCTCATAGTTTCGCATTTTTCGCATACTTGTTGGCCAGTTCCTGGGCGTTTTCTGGTTTGGATCACGTAGTCATGTGGAGTCACAATGAAACAGTGAGTTAAACCTGGATTCGATGAGTATTTTAGAGGATAAACCCGGTTAGGTCACGGATAGGTCTGGTAATTGCCATCATCTGGCTCATCCTTTCGCATTTTTCGCATACTTGTTGGCCAGATACTGGGCGTTTTCTGGTTTGGATCACGTAGTAATGTAGAACCACTCTGAAACTGTGAGTTAAACCTGGATTCAATCTATATTTTAGAGGATAACACCGGTTAGGTCAGGGTTAGGTCTGGTAATTGCCATCATCTGCCTCATACTTTCGCATGTTTCGCATACTTGTTGGACAGATCCAGGGCGTTTTCTGGTTTGGGTCACGTAGTAATGTGGTACCACACTGAAACTGTGAGTTAATCCTGGATTCGATCTATATATTAGAGGGTAACACCGGTTAGGTCAGGGTTAGGTCTGGTATTTGCCATCCTCTGTCTCATACTTTCGTATTTTTCACCTACTTGTTGGCCAGATACAGGGCGCTTTCTGGGTTGAATCACGTAGTAATGTGGCACCACACTCAAACAGTGACTTAAACCTGAAATCAATCTATAATTTAGAGGATAACACCGGTTAGGTCAGGGTTAGGTCTGGTATTTGCCATCGTCTGCCTCATACTTTCGCATGTTTCGCATACTTGTTGGCCAGATCCCGGGCGTTTTCTGGTTTGGATCGCGTAGTAATGTGGAACCACACTGCCACATGGGTTAAACCTGGATTCGATCTATATTTTAGAGGATAACACCGGTTAGGTCAGGGTTATGTCTGGTATTTGCCACCATCTGGCTCATACTCTCGCATTTTTCGCATACTTGTTGGCCAGCTCCTGGGCGTTTTCTGGTTTGGATCACGTAGTAATGTGGTATCACACTGCAACAGTGAGTTAAACCTGGATACAATCTATATTTTAGAGGATAAACCCGGTTAGGTCACGGATAGGTCTGGTAATTGCCATCATCTGGCTCATCCTTTCGCATTTTTCGCATACTTGTTGGCCAGATACTGGGCGTTTTCTGGTTTGGATCACGTAGTAATGTAGAACCACTCTGAAACTGTGAGTTAAACCTGGATTCAATCTATATTTTAGAGGATAACACCGGTTAGGTCAGGGTTAGGTCTGGTATTTGCCATCATCTGGCTCATATTTTCGCATTTTTCGCATACTTGTTGGCCAGCTCCTGGGCGTTTTCTGGTTTGGATCACGTAGTAATGTGGTATCACACTGCAACAGTGAGTTAAACCTGGATACAATCTATATTTTAGAGGATAAACCCGGTTAGGTCACGGATAGGTCTGGTAATTGCCATCATCTGGCTCATCCTTTCGCATTTTTCGCATACTTGTTGGCCAGCTCCAGGGCGTTTTCTGGTTTGGATCACGTAGTAATGTGGTATCACACTGCAACAGTGAGTTAAACCTGGATACAATCTATATTTTAGAGGATAAACCCGGTTAGGTCGCGGATAGGTCTGGTAATTGCCATCATCTGGCTCATCCTTTCGCATTTTTCGCATACTTGTTGGCCAGCTCCAGGGCGTTTTCTGGTTTGGATCACGTAGTAATGTGGTATCACACTGCAACAGTGAGATAAACCTGGATACAATCTATATTTTAGAGGATAAACCCGGTTAGGTCACGGATAGGTCTGGTAATTGCCATCATCTGGCTCATCCTTTCGTATTTTTCGCATACATGTTGGCTAGCTCCTGGGCGTTTTCTGGTTTGGATCACGTAGTAATGATGTTCCACACTGCAAGAGTGAGTTAAACCTGGATACAATCTATATTTTAGTGGATAACACCGGTTAGGTCAGGGTTAGGTGTGGTATTTGCCATCATCTGGCTCATAGTTTCGCATTTTTCGCATACTTGTTGGCCAGATCCAGGGCGTTTTCTGGCTTGGATCACGTAGTAATGTAGAACCACTCTGAAACAGTGACGTAAACCTGGATTCAATCTATATTTTAGAGGATAACACCGGTTAGGTGAGTGTTAGGTCTGGTATTTGCCATCATCTGGCTCACACTCTCGCATTTTTCGCATACTTGTTGGCCAGGTCCTGGGCGTTTTCTGGTTTGGATCACGTAGTAATGTAGAACCACTCTGAAACAGTGACTTAAACCTGGATTCAATCTATATTTTAGAGGATAACACCGGTTAGGTCAGGGTTAGGTCTGGTATTTGCCATCATCTGGCTAATATTTTCGCACTTTTCGCATACTTGTTGGCCAGATCCTCGGCGTTTCCTGGGTTGGATCAGGTAGTAGTGTGGTACCGCACTGAAACTGTGAGTTAATCCTGGATTCGATCTATATATTAGAGGGTAACACCGGTTAGGTCAGGGTTAGGTCTGGTATTTGCCATCGTCTGCCACATACTTTCGCATGTTTCGCATACTTGTTGGCCAGATACTGGGCGCTTTCTGGGTTGAATCACGTAGTAATGTGGCACCACACTCAAACAGTGACTTAAACCTGGATTCAACCTATAATTTAGAGGATAACACCGGTTAGGTCGGGGTTAGGTCTGGTATTTGCCATCGTCTGCCTCATACTTTCGCATGTTTCGCATACTTGTTGGCCAGATCCAGGGCGTTTTCTGCTTTGGATCACGTAGTAATGTGGTACCACACTGCAACAGTGTGTTAATCCTGGATTCAATCTATATATTAGAGGATAACACCGGTTAGGTCAGGGTTAGGTCTGGTATTTGCCATCGTCTGCCACATACTTTCGCATGTTTCGCATACTTGTTGGCCAGATCCTGGGCGTTTTCTGGTTTGGATCACGTAGTAATGAGGTTCCACACTGCAACAGTGAGTTAAACCTGGATAGAATGTATATTTTAGAGGATAACACCGGTTAGGTCAAGGATAGGTCTGGTATTTGCCATCATCCGGCTCATACTTTCGCATATTTCGCGAACTTGTTGGACGGATCCTGGGCGTTTTCCGGTTTGTATCACGCAGTAATGTGGTACCACACTGAAACAGTGAGTTAATCCTTGATTCGATCTATATTTTAGAGGATAACCTCGGTTAGGTCAGGGTTAGGTCTGGTATTTGCCATCATCTGGCTCATACTTTCGCATTTTTCGCATACTTGTTGGCCAGCTCCTGGGCGTTTTCTGGTTTGGATCACGTAGTAATGTGGTATCACACTGCAACAGTGAGTTAAACCTGGATACAATCTATATTTTAGAGGATAAACCCGGTTAGGTCACCGATAGGTCTGGTAATTGCCATCACCTGGCTCATACTTTCGCATTTTTCGCATACTTGTTGGCCAGATCCAGGGCGTTTTCTGGTTTGGATCACGTAGTAATGTGGGACCACACTGCCACATGAGTTAAACCTGGATTCAATCTATATTTTAGTGGATAACACCGGTTAGGTCAGGGTTAGGTCTGGTATTTGCCATCATCTGGCTCATGGTTTCGCATTTTTCGCATACTTGTTGGCCAGATCCTGGTCGTTTTCTGGTTTGGATCACGTACTAATGTGGTTCCGCACTGCAACAGTGAGTTTATCTTGGATTCAATCTATATTTTAGAGGGTAACACCGGTTAGGTCAGGGTTAGGTCTGGTATTTGCCATCGTCTGCCTCATACTTTCGCATTTTTCGCATACTTGTTGGCCAGATCCTGGGCGTTTTCTGGATTGGATCACATAGTAATGTGGTATCACACTGAAACAGTGAGTTAATCTTGGATTCAATCTATATTTTAGAGGATAACACCGGTTAGGTCAGGGTTAGGTCTGGTATTTGCCATCATCTGGCTCATACTTTCGCATTTTTCGCATACTTGTTGGCCAGCTCCTGGGCGTTTTCTGGTTTGGATCACGTAGTAATGTAGAACCACTCTGAAACTGTGAGTTAAACCTGGATTCAATCTATATTTTAGAGGATAACACCGGTTAGGTCAGGGTTAGGTCTGGTATTTGCCATCATCTGGCTCATACTTTCGCATTTTTCGCATACTTGTTGGCCAGCTCCTGGGCGTTTTCTGGTTTGGATCACGTAGTAATGTGGTTCCACACAGCAACAGTGAGTTAATCCTGGATTCAATCTATATTTTAGAGGATAACACCGGTTAGGACAGGGTTAGGTCTGGTATTTGCCATCATCTGGCTCATACTTTTGCAATTTTCGCATACTTGTTGGCCAGATCCGGGGCGTTTTCTGGTTTGGTTCACGTAGTAATGTGTACCACACTGCAACAGTGAGTTAATCCTGGATTCAATCTATATTTTAGAGGATAACACCGGTTAGGTCAGGGTTAGGTCTGGTATTTGCCATCATCTGCCTCATACTTTCGCATTTTTCGCATACTTATTGGCCAGTTCCTGGGCGTTTTCTGGTTTGGATCACGTAGTAATGTGTACCACACTGCAACAGTGAGTCAAACCTGGATTCAATCTATATATTAGAAGGTAACACCGGTTAGGTTTGGGTTAGGTCTGGTATTTGCCATCCTCTGGCTCATACTGTCGCATTTTTCGCATACTTGTTGGCCAGATCCTGGGCGTTTTCTGGTTTGGATCACGTATTAATGTGGTACCACACTGAAACAGTGAGTTAATCCTGGATTCAATCTATATTTTAGAGGATGACACCGGTTAGGTCAGGGTTAGGTCTGGTATTTGCCGTCGTCTGCCTCATTCTTTCGCATTTTTAGCATACTTGTTGGCCAGATCCACGGCGCTTTCCAGTTTGGATCACGTATTAATGTGGTACCACACTGAAACAGTGAGTTAATCCTGGATACAATCTATATTTTAGTGGATAACACCGGTTAGGTCAGGGTTAGGTCTGGTATTTGCCATCATCAGGCTCATACATTCGCATTTTTCGCATACTTGTTGGCCAGATCCAGGGCGTTTTCTGGTTTGGATCACGTAGTAATGTGGTTCCACACAGCAACAGTGAGTTAAACCTGAATTCAATCTATATTTCAGAGGATAACACCGGTTAGGTCAGGGTTAGGTCTGTTAATTGCCATCATTTGGCACATATCTTCGCATTTTTCGCCTACTTATTGGCCAGATCCTGGGCGTTTTCTGGTTTGGATCACGTAGTAATGTGGTTCCACACAGCAACAGTGAGTTAAACCTGGATACAATCTATATTTTAGAGGATAACACCGGTTAGGTCAGGGATAGGTCTGGTATTTGCCGTCGTCTGCCTCATTCATTCGCATTTTTCGCATACTTGTTGGCTAGATCCAGGGCGCTTTCAAGTTTGGGTCACGTATTAATGTGGTACCACACTGAAACAGTGAGTTAATCCTGGATTCAATCTATATTTTAGAGGATAACACCGGTTAGGTCAGGGTTAGGTCTGGTATTTGCCGTCGTCTGCCTCATTCATTCGCATTTTTCGCATACTTGTTGGCCAGATCCTGGGCGTCTTCTGGTTTGGATCACGTAGTAATGTGGTTCCACACAGCGACAGTGAGTTAAACCTGGATACAATCTATATTTTAGAGGATAACACCTGTTAGGTCAGGGTTAGGTCTGTTAATTGCCATCATTTGGCACATATCTTCGCATTTTTCGCCTACTTATTGGCCAGATCCTGGGCGTTTTCTGGTTTGGATCACGTAGTAATGTGGTTCCACACAGCAACAGTGAGTTAAACCTGGATACAATCTATATTTTAGAGGATAACACCGGTTAGGTCAGGGTTAGGTCTGGTATTTGCCATCATCTGGCTCATACATTCGCATTTTCCGCATACTTGTTGGCCAGATCCTGGGCGTCTTCTGGTTTGGATCACGTAGTAATGTGGTACCACACTGAAACAGTGAGTTAAACCTGGATTCAATCTATATTTTAGAGGATAACACCGGTTAGGTCAGGGTTAGGTCTGGTATTTCCCATCATTTGGCTCATATCTTCGCATTTTTCGCCTACTTATTGGCCAGATCCTGGGCGTTTTCTGGTTTGGATCACGTAGTAATGTGGTTCCACACAGCGACAGTGAGTTAAACCTGGATACAATCTATATTTTAGAGGATAACACCTGTTAGGTCAGGGTTAGGTCTGGTATTTGCCATCATCTGGCTCATACATTTGCATTTTTCGCATACTTGTTGGCCAGACCCTGGGCGTCTTCTGGTTTGGATCGCGTAGTAATGTGGTATCACACTGAAACAGTGAGTTAATCTTGGATTCGATCTATATATTAGAGGGTAACACCGGTTAGGTTTTGGTTAGGTCTGGTATTTGCCTTCATCTGGCTCATGCTTCCGCATTTTTCGCATACATGTTGGCCAGATCCTGGGCGTTTTCTGGTTTGGATCACGTAGTGATGTAGAACCTCTCTGAAACAGTGAGTTAAACCTGGATTCAATCTATATGTTAGAGGATAACACCGGTTAGGTCAGGGTTAGGTCTGGTATTTGCCATCATCTGGCTCACACTTTCGCATTTTTCGCATACTTGTTGGCCAGATCCTGGGCGGTTTCTGGTTTGGATCACGTAGTAATGTGGCACCACACTCAAACAGTCAGTTAAACCTTGATTCAATCTATATTTTAGAGGACAACATCGGTTAGGTCAGGGTTAGGTCTGGTATTTGCCATCATCTGGCTCATAGTTTCGCATTTTTCGCATACTTGTTGGCCAGATCCTGGGCGTTTTCTGTTTTGGATCACATACTAATGTGGCATCACACTGAAACAGTGAGTTAAACCTGGATACAATCTATATAATAGAGGGTAACACCGGTTAGGTTTGGGTTAGGTCTGGTATTTGCCATCATCTGGCTCATGCTTCCGCATTTTTCGCATACTTGTTGGCCAGATCCTGGGCGTTTTCTGGTTTGGATCACGTAGTAATGTGGTACCACACACAACCAGTGAGTTAATCCTGGATTCAATCTATATTTTAGAGGATAACACCGGTTAGGTCAGGGTTAGGTCTGGTATTTGCAATCATCTGGCACATACTTTCGCATTTTTCGCATACTTGTTGGCCAGATCCTGGGCGGTTTCTGGTTTGGATCACGTAGTAATGTGGCACCACACTCAAACAGTCAGTTAAACCTTGATTCAATCTATATTTTAGAGGACAACATCGGTTAGGTCAGGGTTAGGACTGGTATTTGCCATCATCTGGCACATACTTTCGCATTTTTCGCATACTTGTTGGCCAGATCCTGGGCGGTTTCTGGTTTGGATCACGTAGTAATGTGGCACCACACTCAAACAGTCAGTTAAACCTTGATTCAATCTATATTTTAGAGGATAACACCGGTTAGGTCAGGGTTAGGTCTGGTATTTCCCATCATTTGGCTCATATCTTCGCATTTTTCGCCTACTTATTGGCCAGATCCTGGGCGTTTTCTGGTTTGGATCACGTAGTAATGTGGTTCCACACAGCGACAGTGAGTTAAACCTGGATACAATCTATATTTTAGAGGATAACACCTGTTAGGTCAGGGTTAGGTCTGGTATTTGCCATCATCTGGCACATACTTTCGCATTTTTCGCATACTTGTTGGCCAGATCCTGGGCGGTTTCTGGTTTGGATCACGTAGTAATGTGGATCCACACAGCAACAGTGAGTTAAACCTGGATACAATCTATATTTTAGAGGATAACACCGGTTAGGTCAGGGTTAGGTCTGGTATTTGCCATCATCTGGCTCATAGTTTCGCATTTTTCGCATACTTGTTGGCCAGATCCTGGGCGTTTTCTGGTTTGGATCACGTAGTAATGTAGAACCACTCTGAAACAGTGAGTTAAACCTGGATTCAATCTATATTTTAGAGGATAACACCGGTTAGGTCAGGGTTAGGTCTGGTATTTGCCTTCATCTGGCTCATGCTTCCGCATTTTTCGCATACTTGTTGGCCAGATCCTGGACGTTTGCTGGGTTGGATCAGGTAGTAGTGTGGTACCGCACTGAAACAGTGAAGTAATCCTGGATTCGATCTATATATTAGAGGGTAACACCGGTTAGGTCAGGGTTAGGTCTGGTATTTGCCTTCATCTGGCTCATGCTTCCGCATTTTTCGCATACTTGTTGGCCAGGTCCTGGGCGTTTTCTGGTTTGGATCACGTAGTAATGTAGAACCACTCTGAAACAGTGAGTTAAACCTGGATTCAATCTATATTTTAGAGGATAACACCGGTTAGGTCAGGGTTAGGTCTGTTAATTGCCATCATTTGCCTCATATCTCCGCATTTTTCGCCTAATTATTGGCCAGATCCTGGGCGTTTTCTGGCTTGGATCACCTAGTAATGTGGCACCACACAGAAACAGTGAGTTAAACCTGGATACAATCTATATATTAGAGGGTAACACCGGTTAGGTCAGGGTTAGGTCTGGTGTTTGCCATCATCTGGCTCATACTTTCGCATATTTCGCATACTTGTTGGCCAGATCCTGGACGTTTGCTGGGTTGGATCAGATAGTAATGTGGTACCACACTGAAACAGTGAGTTAAACCTGGATTCAATCTATATTTTAGAGGATAACACCGGTTAGGTCAGGGTTAGGTCTGGTATTTGCCATCATCTGGCTCATACATTCGCATTTTTCGCATACTTGTTGGCCAGATCCTGGGCGTCTTCTGGTCTGGATCACGTAGTCATGTGGTACCACACTGAAACAGTGAGTTAAACCAGGATTCAATCTATATTTTAGAGTATAACACCGGTTAGGTCAGGGTTAGGTCTGTTAATTGCCATCATTTGGCTCATATCTTCGCATTTTTCGCATACTTGTTGGCCAGATGCTGGCCGTTTTCTGGTTTGGATCACGTAGTAATGGGGCACCACACTGCAACAGTGTGTTAAACCTGAATTCAATCTATATTTTAGAGGATAACATCGGCTAGGTCACTGTTAGGTCTGTTAATTGCCATCATTTGGCTCATATCTTCGCATTTTTCGCCTACTTATTGGCCAGATCCTGGGTGTTTTCTAGTTTGGAACACGTAGTAATGTAGAACCACACAGAAACAGTGAGTTAAACCTGGATTCAATCTATATTTTAGACGATAGCATTGGTTAGGTCAGGGTTAGGCCTGGTATTTGCCATCATCTGGCTCATACTTTCGCATTTTTCGCATACTTGTTGCCCAGATCCTGGGCGTCTTCTGGTTTGGATCACGTAGTAATGTGGTACCACACTGAAACAGTGAGTTAATCCTGGAATCGATCTATATATTAGAGGGTAACACCGGTCAGGTTTGGGTTAGGCCTGGTATTTGCCATCATCTGGCTCATACTTTCGCATTTTTCGCATACTTGTTGGGCATATCCTGGGCGTTTTCTGGTTTGGGTCACGTAGTTATGTGTACCACACTGCAACAGTGAGTTAAACCTGGATTCAATCTATATATTAGAGGGTAACACCGGTTAGGTCAGGGTTAGGTCTGGTATTTGCCATCATCAGGCTCATACTTTCGCAGTTCTCGCATACTTGTTGGCCAGATCCTGGGCGTTTTCTGGATTGGATCACGTAGTAATATGGCACCACACTGAAACAGCGAGTTAATCCTGGATTCGATCTATATATTAGAGGGTAACACCAGTTAGGTTTGGGTTAGGTCTGGTATTTGCCATCATCTGGCTCATAGTTTCGCATTTTTCGCATACTTATTGGCCAGATCCAGGGCGTTTTCTGGTTTGGATCACGTAGTAATATGATACCACACTGAAGCAGTGAGTTAATCCTGGATTCAATCTATATTTTAGAGTATAACACCGGTTAGGTCAGGGTTAGATCTAGTATTTGCCATCATCTGGCTCACACTTTCGCAATTTTCGCATACTTGTTGGCCAGATCCTGGGCGGTTTCTGGTTTGGATCACGTAGTAATGAGGCACCACACTCAAACAGTCAGTTAAACCTTGATTCAATCTATATTTTAGAGGATAACATCGGTTAGGTCAGGGTTAGGTCTGGTATTTGCCATCATCTGGCTCATAGTTTCGCATTTTTCGCATACTTGTTGGCCAGATCCTGGGCGTTTTCTGGATTGGATCACGTAGTAATATGGCACCACACTGAAACAGCGAGTTAATCCTGGATTCGATCTATATATTAGAGGGTAACACCAGTTAGGTTTGGGTTAGGTCTGGTATTTGCCATCATCTGGCTCATAGTTTCGCATTTTTCGCATACTTATTGGCCAGATCCAGGGCGTTTTCTGGTTTGGATCACGTAGTAATATGATACCACACTGAAACAGTGAGTTAATCCTGGATTCAATCTATATTTTAGAGGATAACACCGGTTAGGTCAGGGTTAGGTCTGCTACTTGCCATCATCCGGCTCATACTTTCGCATATTTCGCATACTTGTTGGCCAGATCCGGGGCGTTTTCTGGATTGGATCACGTAGTAATATGGCACCACACTGAAACAGCGAGTTAATCCTGGATTCGATCTATATATTAGAGGGTAACACCAGTTAGGTTTGGGTTAGGTCTGGTATTTGCCATCATCTGGCTCATAGTTTCGCATTTTTCGCATACTTATTGGCCAGATCCAGGGCGTTTTCTGGTTTGGGTCACGTAGTAATGTGGTACCACACTGAAACTGTGAGTTAATCCTGGATTCGATCTATATATTAGGGGGTAACACCGATTAGGTCTGGGTTAGGGCAGGTATTTGCCATCATCTAGCTCATACTTTCGCATTTTTCGCATACTTGTTGGCCAGATCCTGGGCGTTTTCTGGTTTGGGTCACGTAGTAATGTGGTACCACACTGAAACTGTGAGTTAATCCTGGATTCGATCTATATATTAGGTGGTAACACTGGTTAGGTCAGGGTTAGGTCTGGTATTTGCCATCATCCGGCTCATACTTTCGCATATTTCGCATACTTGTTGGCCAGATCCTGGGCGTTTTCTGGTTTGGATCACGTAGTAATATGATACCACACTGAAACAGTGAGTTAATCCTGGATTCAATCTATATTTTAGAGGATAACAGCGGTTAGGTCAGGGTTAGGTCTGGTATTTGCCATCATCTAGCTCATACTTTCGCATTTTTCGCATACTTGTTGGCCAGATCCTGGGCGTTTTCTGGTTTGGATCACGTAGTGATGAGATTCCACACTGCAGTAGTGAGCTAAACCTGGATACAATCTATATTTTAGAGGATAACACCGGTTAGGTCAGGGTTAGGTCTGCTACTTGCCATCATCTGGCTCATGCTTCCGCATTTTTCGCATACTTGTTGGCCAGATCCTGGGCGGTTTCTGGTTTGGATCACGTAGTAATGTGGCACCACACTCAAACAGTCAGTTAAACCTTGATTCAATCTATATTTTAGAGGATAACATCGGTTAGGTCAGGGTTAGGTCTGGTATTTGCCATCATCTGGCTCATAGTTTCGCATTTTTCGCATACTTGTTGGCCAGATCCTGGGCGTCTGCTGTTTTGGATCACATACTAATGTGGCATCACACTGAAACCGTGAGTTAACCTTGGATTCAATCTATATTTTAGAGGATAACATCGGTTAGGTCAGGGTTAGTTCTAGTATTTGCCATCATCTGGCTCACACTCTCGCATTTTTCGCATACTTGTTGGCCAGGTCCTGGGCGTTTTCTGGTTTGGATCATGTAGTAATGTAGAACCACTCTGAAACAGTGACTTAAACCTGGATTCAATCTATATTTTAGAGGATAACACCGGTTAGGTCAGGGTTAGGTCTGGTATTTGCCATCATCTGGCTAATATTTTCGCACTTTTCGCATACTTGTTGGCCAGATCCTCGGCGTCTCCTGGGTTGGATCAGGTAGTAGTGTGGTACCGCACTGAAACTGTGAGTTAATCCTGGATTCGATCTATATATTAGAGGGTAACACCGGTTAGGTCAGGGTTAGGTCTGGTATTTGCCATCGTCTGCCACATACTTTCGCATGTTTCGCATACTTGTTGGCCAGATACTGGGCGCTTTCTGGGTTGAATCACGTAGTAATGTGGCACCACACTCAAACAGTGACTTAAACCTGGATTCAACCTATAATTGAGAGGATAACACCGGTTAGGTCGGGGTTAGGTCTGGTATTTGCCATCGTCTGCCTCATACTTTCGCATGTTTCGCATACTTGTTGGCCAGATCCAGGGCGTTTTCTGCTTTGGATCACGTAGTAATGTGGTACCACACTGCAACAGTGTGTTAATCCTGGATTCAATCTATATATTAGAGGATAACACCGGTTAGGTCAGGGTTAGGTCTGGTATTTGCCATCGTCTGCCACATACTTTCGCATGTTTCGCATACTTGTTGGCCAGATCCAGGGCGTTTTCTGGATTGGATTACATAGTAATGTGGTATCACACTGAAACAGTGAGGTAATCTTGGATTCAATCTATATATTAGAGGGTAACACCGGTTAGGTTTGGGTTAGGTCTGGTATTTGCCCTCATCTGTCTCTTACTTTCGCATTTATCGCATACTCGTTTGCCAGCTCCTGGGCGTTTTCTGGTTTGGATCACGTAGTAATGTGGTACCACTCTGAAACAGTGAGTTAATCCTGGATTCGATCTATACTTTAGTGGATAACACCGGTTAGGTCAGTGTTAGGTCTGGTATTTGACATCATCTGGCTCATAGTTTCGCATTTTTCGCATACTTGTTTGCCAGATCCAGGGCGTTTTCTGGTTTGGATCACGTAGTAATGTGGTACCACACTGCAACAGTGAGTTAATCCTGGATTCGATCTATACTTTAGTGGATAACACCGGTTAGGTCAGGGTTAGGTCTGGTATTTGCCATCGTCTGCCTCATACTTTCGCATTTTTCGCATACTTGTTGGCCAGATCCTGGGCGTTTTCTGGTTTGGATCACGTAGTAATGAGGTTCCACACTGCAACAGTGAGTTAAACCTGGATAGAATGTATATTTTAGAGGATAACACCGGTTAGGTCAAGGATAGGTCTGGTATTTGCCATCATCCGGCTCATACTTTCGCATATTTCGCGAACTTGTTGGACGGATCCTGGGCGTTTTCCGGTTTGTATCACGCAGTAATGTGGTACCACACTGAAACAGTGAGTTAATCCTTGATTCGATCTATATTTTAGAGGATAACCTCGGTTAGGTCAGGGTTAGGTCTGGTATTTGCCATCATCTGGCTCATACTTTCGCATTTTTCGCATACTTGTTGGCCAGCTCCTGGGCGTTTTCTGGTTTGGATCACGTAGTAATGTGGTATCACACTGCAACAGTGAGTTAAACCTGGATACAATCTATATTTTAGAGGATAAACCCGGTTAGGTCACGGATAGGTCTGGTAATTGCCATCATCTGGCTCATCCTTTCGCATTTTTCGCATACTTGTTGGCCAGCTCCTGGGCGTTTTCTGGTTTGGATCACGTAGTAATGTGGTATCACACTGCAACAGTGAGTTAAACCTGGATACAATCTATATTTTAGAGGATAAACCCGGTTAGGTCACCGATAGGTCTGGTAATTGCCATCACCTGGCTCATACTTTCGCATTTTTCGCATACTTGTTGGCCAGATCCAGGGCGTTTTCTGGTTTGGATCACATAGTAATGTGGGACCACACTGCCACATGAGTTAAACCTGGATTCAATCTATATTTTAGTGGATAACACCGGTTAGGTCAGGGTTAGGTCTGGTATTTGCCATCATCTGGCTCATGGTTTCGCATTTTTCGCATACTTGTTGGCCAGATCCTGGTCGTTTTCTGGTTTGGATCACGTACTAATGTGGTTCCGCACTGCAACAGTGAGTTTATCTTGGATTCAATCTATATTTTAGAGGGTAACACCGGTTAGGTCAGGGTTAGGTCTGGTATTTGCCATCGTCTGCCTCATACTTTCGCAATTTTCGCATACTTGTTGGCCAGATCCTGGGCGTTTTCTGGATTGGATCACATAGTAATGTGGTATCACACTGAAACAGTGAGTTAATCTTGGATTCAATCTATATTTTAGAGGATAACACCGGTTAGGTCAGGGTTAGGTCTGGTATTTGCCATCATCTGGCTCATACTTTCGCATTTTTCGCATACTTGTTGGCCAGCTCCTGGGCGTTTTCTGGTTTGGATCACGTAGTAATGTAGAACCACTCTGAAACTGTGAGTTAAACCTGGATTCAATCTATATTTTAGAGGATAACACCGGTTAGGTCAGGGTTAGGTCTGGTATTTGCCATCATCTGGCTCATACTTTCGCATTTTTCGCATACTTGTTGGCCAGCTCCTGGGCGTTTTCTGGTTTGGATCACGTAGTAATGTGGTTCCACACAGCAACAGTGAGTTAAACCTGGATACAATCTATATTTTAGAGGATAACACCGGTTAGGTCAGGGTTAGGTCTGGTATTTGCCGTCGTCTGCCTCATTCATTCGCATTTTTCGCATACTTGTTGGCTAGATCCAGGGCGCTTTCAAGTTTGGATCACGTATTAATGTGGTACCACACTGAAACAGTGAGTTAATCCTGGATTCAATCTATATTTTAGAGGATAACACCGGTTAGGACAGGGTTAGGTCTGGTATTTGCCATCATCTGGCTCATACTTTTGCAATTTTCGCATACTTGTTGGCCAGATCCGGGGCGTTTTCTGGTTTGGTTCACGTAGTAATGTGTACCACACTGCAACAGTGAGTTAATCCTGGATTCAATCTATATTTTAGAGGATAACACCGGTTAGGTCAGGGTTAGGTCTGGTATTTGCCATCATCTGCCTCATACTTTCGCATTTTTCGCATACTTATTGGCCAGTTCCTGGGCGTTTTCTGGTTTGGATCACGTAGTAATGTGTACCACACTGCAACAGTGAGTCAAACCTGGATTCAATCTATATATTAGAAGGTAACACCGGTTAGGTTTGGGTTAGGTCTGGTATTTGCCATCCTCTGGCTCATACTGTCGCATTTTTCGCATACTTGTTGGCCCGATCCAGGGCGCTGTCAAGTTTGGATCACGTATTAATGTGGTACCACACTGAAACAGTGAGTTAATCCTGGATTCAATCTATATTTTAGAGGATAACACCGGTTAGGTCAGGGTTAGGTCTGGTATTTGCCGTCGTCTGCCTCATTCTTTCGCATTTTTAGCATACTTGTTGGCCAGATCCACGGCGCTTTCCAGTTTGGATCACGTATTAATGTGGTACCACACTGAAACAGTGAGTTAATCCTGGATTCAATCTATATTTTAGAGGATAACACCGGTTAGGACAGGGTTAGGTCTGGTATTTGCCATCATCTGGCTCATACTTTTGCAATTTTCGCATACTTGTTGGCCAGATCCGGGGCGTTTTCTGGTTTGGTTCACGTAGTAATGTGTACCACACTGCAACAGTGAGTTAATCCTGGATTCAATCTATATTTTAGAGGATAACACCGGTTAGGTCAGGGTTAGGTCTGTTAATTGCCATCATTTGGCACATATCTTCGCATTTTTCGCCTACTTATTGGCCAGATCCTGGGCGTTTTCTGGTTTGGATCACGTAGTAATGTGGTTCCACACAGCAACAGTGAGTTAAACCTGGATACAATCTATATTTTAGAGGATAACACCGGTTAGGTCAGGGTTAGGTCTGGTATTTGCCGTCGTCTGCCTCATTCATTCGCATTTTTCGCATACTTGTTGGCTAGATCCAGGGCGCTTTCAAGTTTGGATCACGTATTAATGTGGTACCACACTGAAACAGTGAGTTAATCCTGGATTCAATCTATATTTTAGAGGATAACACCGGTTAGGTCAGGGTTAGGTCTGGTATTTGCCGTCGTCTGCCTCATTCATTCGCATTTTTCGCATACTTGTTGGCTAGATCCAGGGCGCTTTCAAGTTTGGATCACGTATTAATGTGGTACCACACTGAAACAGTGAGTTTAACCTGGATTCAATCTATATTTTAGAGGATAACACCGGTTAGGTCAGGGTTAGGTCTGGTATTTGCCATCATCTGGCTCATACATTCGCATTTTCCGCATACTTGTTGGCCAGATCCTGGGCGTCTTCTGGTTTGGATCACGTAGTAATGTGGTACCACACTGAAACAGTGAGTTAAACCTGGATTCAATCTATATTTTAGAGGATAACACCTGTTAGGTCAGGGTTAGGTCTGGTATTTGCCATCATCTGGCTCATACATTCGCATTTTTCGCATACTTGTTGGCCAGACCCTGGGCGTCTTCTGGTTTGGATCACGTAGTAATGTGGTATCACACTGAAACAGTGAGTTAAACCTGGATTCAATCTATATTTTAGAGGATAACACCGGTTAGGTCAGGGTTAGGTCTGGTATTTGCCATCATCTGGCTCACACTTTCGCATTTTTCGCATACTTGTTGGCCAGATCCTGGGCGGTTTCTGGTTTGGATCACGTAGTAATGTGGCACCACACTCAAACAGTCAGTTAAACCTTGATTCAATCTATATTTTAGAGGACAACATCGGTTAGGTCAGGGTTAGGTCTGGTATTTGCCATCATCTGGCTCATAGTTTCGCATTTTTCGCATACTTGTTGGCCAGATCCTGGGCGTTTTCTGTTTTGGATCACATACTAATGTGGCATCACACTGAAACAGTGAGTTAAACCTGGATACAATCTATATAATAGAGGGTAACACCGGTTAGGTTTGGGTTAGGTCTGGTATTTGCCATCATCTGGCTCATGCTTCCGCATTTTTCGCATACTTGTTGGCCAGATCCTGGGCGTTTTCTGGTTTGGATCACGTAGTAATGTGGTACCACACACAACCAGTGAGTTAATCCTGGATTCAATCTATATTTTAGAGGATAACACCGGTTAGGTCAGGGTTAGGTCTGGTATTTGCCATCATCTGGCACATACTTTCGCATTTTTCGCATACTTGTTGGCCAGATCCTGGGCGGTTTCTGGTTTGGATCACGTAGTAATGTGGCACCACACTCAAACAGTCAGTTAAACCTTGATTCAATCTATATTTTAGAGGACAACATCGGTTAGGTCAGGGTTAGGTCTGGTATTTGCCATCATCTGGCACATACTTTTTTTTTTTTTTTTTTTTTTTTTTTGTCGTGGGGAAAATCTTCGAAAGACTCCCTCCCACCTCCTTGGGGAGAGGTGGGAGGGGTGTGTGGGATTCCCCGCGCCCGTACAACGACAGGCGCGGGACCTACCCACTAAAAACCCCACGGTGACCCTTCGGCACGCTTTGGGAGGATACCGGGAATCGCTCGAAGCATTCTTCCGGTATCCTCCCCGTGCCCGCGCTTTCGCGCCCATCCCCCGGGGGGACAATCGGTCCCCCCAGTAGACACACTGCCTCATAGCGGCGGGACGGGGCCACTCCATCCCGCCGCTATCCGTCCCGGGGCCGCGTTTAGTGGCGGCTGCGAGCCCCAACTCGCAACCGCCCGCGACCCCGTTTCCACCCCTCGGCGGCCGGGCGTTCATGGCCGCACCAGACCGCCGAGGGTGCCTCCCCTTGCGTCGGACCGGTAGGGGGAGGCACTCCTACCCCCAACCGGTCCGACCCGGCGCCGCCTGGCGGGAGGAGGGTCCCCTCAGGACCCCCCTCCCAGCCTAGGTCATCCGCCACGCCGAGGCGGCCGCCCGCGACGCCTCGCGACCGGGCGACGACCTCGGGCCACCGCACGAGCGCGAGCCTCAGCGCGCCGCTGAAGCTCGCGCTCCCTCCCCGCGGCCTCCTTCTGCAACATTACGTTCTCGCAGAAGGAGGCCACGGCCCTCCACTTCTCCTCGCTGCCGAGCATGGCGCGCACCACGCCCGGCAGCGAGACATCCCGCCCGACGACGCCGACCAGGACACGGCGCTCCCCCTCCCACGCGGGGCATACCTCCAGGGTATGATCCGCCGTGTCCTGCTCAGCGTCGCAGTGGCAGCAACGCGCCGTCGGCTCCTTCCCTATCCGGCACAGGTATCTTCCGAAGCTGCCATGCCCGGAAAATACCTGTGCCATCCGGTAGGTGAGGCTGCCATGGCCTCTGTCCAGCCACTCCTTCAGGAGTGGCCGAACCGCCCCGACAGTCCGGTGCCCCGCGGTTGGCAGAGCCAGCCGCTCCTGCCACGCGAGCAACACGGACTGCCGGGCCTGGCGCTTCAAATCGCCCCAAGCAGGTTCCTGCCCGCCCGGGACCGCCCCCACCCCCGCGCGACGGTCGACGCGGTGCCGGTACATCACCGCGTGCGACCGCGCGAGCAGGTCCATGGGCGGCATCCCCGCTAGAACCGTCGCCGCCTCATGTGACATGGTCCGATACCCGCGGACGACCCTGAGCGCCATGCGCCTCTGCACCCGACGCAGCATAGTCATGCTGCGCCGGGAGGCAGCCAGGTCGTCCGCCCAGACGGGGGCCCCGTATAGGGCCACCGACTGGACCATTGCCACATAGAGGCGACGAACTCGGCCCGCCGGGCCCCCCAGGTTGGGCAGGATCCGGCCCAGAGCCGCAACCATCCTTTCCAACCGGGGGACCAGGCAGCGGAAATGCTCCTCGAAACGCCAGTGGCTATCGAGGATCAGCCCTAGATACCTGATCCGGGGCTTCACCTCGATGTCAGCCCCACCCACCCGGATCAGAGGGGGTGGCGGATCCTGCCGAGGTGAATGAAACGCAATCACCTCGGTCTTATGAACCGCCACCGTCATCCCCATCCCCCTGATCCGGTCGACGACGCGTTGCGACCCCTCCTCCGCGCGACGCATGGCCCTCCCCCAGTGCGCCCCGACGGCCAGCACCAGTGTGTCATCCGCATAACACACCGTGCTGACGCCGTCGGGGAGGCCGGCCCGCAACACCGAGTCGTACGCGATGTTCCACAGGAGTGGCCCGAGGACCGACCCCTGCGGAACACCGCAGTACACCTCCCTCCGCATATCACCATCCCGGCCCGGATACTCGATCCACCTGCCGCGGAGATAATCCCCGACGACCGCCCTGAGACAAGGGGGGACCCGATGATATTCGAGTCCCCTCCTTATCTCTTCCCAGGGGAGGGTGTTAAAGGCATTGGCAATATCCAAGGATATTGCCAATGCCACCCCTCCCCGGGAGACGGCCGCCCCCGAGAGGGCCCTCACACGACCTATCGCGTCGATAGTCGATCGGCCCCCCCGGAAACCGAACTGGCAGTCGGCCAGACCGGGATCACCCCGCGAGAGGTGCTCGACGAGGCGGGCAGCAATCACCCGCTCGAAGAGCTTGCCCACCTCGTCGAGGAGACAAATGGGCCGGTATGCGGAGGGAGACTCCGCGGGCCGACCCTCCTTCCGGAGGAGGACCATCCTCGCCACCTTCCAACTGGGGGGGAATCGCCCGTCCCTCAGGCAGCGGTCGAACAACCGCCTGAGGTCGGCCCCAAGGACGCCCTGGGTCAAGACCCAAACCCGGCCGGGCACACCATCCGGACCCGGGGCCGTGTTACGAACCCCGAGCCGTCTGATGGCCGCTGCCAGCTCCTCCTGCGTGACCCCCAGCTCGGCCGTCCACTCCACTGGGACAGCCGCCGCCGCCGGAGGACGCGGTCCCCTCTCCCCAATTGGGAAGAGTGTATTGACCACGTCCTCCAGCAGCCGGGGGTCAAGACCCTCGGTGACGGGGGGCGCCCACGGGCGGAGCTTATTCAGCACCACCTTATATGGGCGCCCCCATGGATCGTCATCAAGGGTCTGGAGGAGCTCCTTCCATGCCCGGGTCTTGGCCCGTTTGATGGCGACCTGCAGAGCAACCCGCGCCACGCGGTATGCTCCATACAGGTCATCAGCTGCCCTCGCTCGCGCCACGCCGTCGCCTGTACGTTGACGACGGCGCGCGCGGGTGTACTGGCGTCGGGCGCGGACAGTCGCGACTCGCAACTCCGCGATCGCGTCCGACCACCAGTACACCGCCCGGCGAGGAGAAGCCCGCCCGACCCGAGGCATCGCCGCGTCGCAAATACCCGCGACCAATGCTCCGAGCCGGGCGACCTCCTCCTCTATGCTCGGCAACTCGGCCGCTCCCTGCGGCCAAGTTGCAGCGAGGGCAGCTGCCATCAGGGCATCCTTGTCCAGGCGCCGAAGCGCCCAGCGGCGTGGTGGGGTGCCACGCAGGCGGCCGTGTCGGGATGCACTCGCGGCGGCAGAGACCTCCATCCGGATGTACCGGTGATCGGAGAGTGTCTCTGCCCCCGCGACCACGTGCCAACCCGACACCATGCGCACGGCGTTGGGGGTCGCGAATCCAACATCCACGATGGACCCCCCATATCGCCGCACGCATGTGTGCTCCGACCCCCGGTTCAATACCCGGAGGTCGAGCCCCGCCGCCCAATCGCCCAGGATCCCGCCGCGAACGGAGGTCCTGGGGGATCCCCAAGCCACCGACTTGGCATTAAAATCCCCCAGGACCAGCACCGGCCGGGCCGCGTAGCGCTGCACGCATGCCGCGACCTCGGCCAAGTACAGCTCGAACGCAGCGTGACCGCTACGGGGCGAAATGTAGCACCCCACCACAGCGACTCCCCCCCAGTCCACGGCGACGAATCCCCGACCGCGCTCCAACAAGGAGAACGGTGGGGACCCGTCGCCCCCTCCCCATACCGTCGCCACCAAGCCGTCCGCGTCGCCCACCCAATGAGGGTGATCAGGGACGCGGTACGGCTCGGCGGCGACCGCCAGGCCAACCCCCCACTCCGCGAGGACTTGGGACATCAAGTCCTGTGCCGCGCGGCAGTGGTTGAGGTTGGCCTGGAGGAGGAGGCGGGGCGGCATTAATTAATGGCCGCGCCAGCCTCCTCCCGGCCGTCCGTCCCCGTAGCACCGTCCACCTCCATGGAGGACGATGCCACCGCCCTCGGCACCGGAGCCGGTGCAGCCCGCCTCTTCCTCTCCTTCCGGGAGGGGGGGGAGCACTTCTTGCTCCCCACCCTGTGATCGGCTGGCCTCCCCATGTCCGCACACAGCGGGCAGTGGGGGGCCGCCGAGCACTGGCTCGCACGGTGCTCTTTGGCACCGCAGCGGTAACATTGACCGCTGCGGTCCACCGGCGAGGTGCACCACTGCCTCACGTGCCCCAATTCGAGGCAGCGGTGACACTGGAGCGGGCGCGGCGCGAGTGGAAATCCTCGCGCCGCGCCCGCTCCACCAACACCCTCCCAGATTCCGCCACCTTACGGGCGGCGGAGAGGGGGCACCGGGCCCACACCGACCCGAGGCCGGAGGGCGACCTGCGGATCTCTCCGATCCGCAGGTCCTCCACAGGACAGTCCCCCGCCCTCGCAAGGGCACGGGACACATCCTGTGCGCTGACCGAGTCGTCCAGCCCACAAACGCGCATCTCCGTGCGCTTCGTGGGCCGGGCGACCCGGACACCTCGCTCGCCCAGCTGCTCCCGGAGCCTCTGGGCGAGACGATCCGCCTTCGCGCCGCCTTCTGCACCGGGGATCTCCAGCAAGAGACCCCCGGTCACGGCCCTCTTCGCCCTCACGGAGGCGATGCCCAGCTCTTCCAGGGAGATATTCTCCCTGGCGAGCCGCATCGCCTCCGCGAGGGTCAGGTCGCCCCCCTGCGCAACGGTCAGCGTCACCGCTGCCGTTTTTGGGGGACGACCTGGTCGTGCCTTCCCGACCTTCGCGGCCTTTACCTTGGCCGCCGGCGGCGGAGGCGGAGGCCGCGGTTGCGAGGCCTTCCTCGCCGCCCGCTTCGCCTTCCGCCCCACCACCTCACTCCACGCCACCCCCCCTTGGGAGGGTGCCGTGGAGGACGCGACCACCGCGACCACGGGTACACCACCCCCCTTGGGGGTCGCGACCCGGGGCCCTGGTGCCGCAACGCTGGGCGGAGCCTTCACTCCGCCCTTCTTTGCCTTCCCCGACTGTACCGGAACAGGTCGGGGAGGCACCGCCTTCCTGCTGACCGCTCTTCCGGCGAGGAGCTCCTCCCGGAAGGCGGCCAGCTTGCCATCAATCATGTCCCCAATCCTCCTCAGAAGATCGTCTTCTGAGGAGGACGGGGACTTCTTCACGGGCGGAGTGCGGGTGGAGGGGCCCGCGGTGCCCCGCACCACTGCCGCCGCACTCCGCTTATTTACCTCCGCCGAGGGACGCGGCAGTGGCGGAGGAGGGAGAATGGGAGGGAGGGCCGCGCTGTTCCACAGCGCCTCTGCCCTCCTCCTCCCCTGTCGCTCCTCCTCCAACAGGAGCTGCAGACGGGCGTTCCGCCCTCTGAGCTCCCGCGCCGCCTCCCTCATTTCCTCCGCCGCGGCCTTCAGGGCCGCCGCGCCACCGCTTTTCTGCCCCTTAAAGGCGCAGGCAGCGGCGACTTTCTCCACCCGCCTCAGGGACGAGGAGATCCTCTCCGATATCTCCTCGGTCACCTCGTCCCTGAGGCAACTCAGCCTCACCGACGGGCTCATCGCCCCGCCCACCTCGACGACGGCCTGCCCCGCCCTCTTCCTCTTAGAGCCTATGAGGCTCCTGGTGGAGGAGAAGGACGAGACTGACGCAGTCTCGTCGTCCTCCTCCACCTTCCACGAAGCCGGGCCAGGCGCTGGAGGCGGCGCGAGCGCCGTCACTCCAGTCCCAACACCGCCTTCGTCCTCCCCCTCTGACTTACCCCGTCCCATCCCAGTTTTAATAGTGAACTCCATAATATTCCCACGAGCAGGTCGGAAGAAAAGGTCCGCCCGGGCAGAGCCGCCTTACCCGGGTAAGCCTATATACTCCGGGGGTTCGGCAGGTTCCCCGGAGGTGGTCGCTTGGGATTGGGCCTTCTCCCCCAACCATGCATCCCATCGCCGCGCACCATAGCTTAGGATTGGAGGGCGATTTTATAGAGTCGCCATACTCGTGGCCCAGGCGGTTAAGCCAAGACCCCCGTTCCTCCTGCCGTCACGTACCATTCACAAAACCAATAGGGAATTGTGAATGGGTCGTTGTGACGACCAACAGGAGGCTTACGGTGTGTGTATGACTCGGGTACCCCGGGTTCGTTAAGCCCGTACTGCAGCTGAAAGGCTGGCAGCCCCTGAGGGGATCTGGCACATACTTTCGCATTTTTCGCATACTTGTTGGCCAGATCCTGGGCGTCTTCTGTTTTGCATCACATACTAATGTGGTATCACACAGAAACAGTGAGTTAAACCTGGATTCAACCTATATTTTAGAGGACAACACCGGTTAGGTCAGGGTTAGGACTGGTATTTGCCATCATGTGGCTCATATCTTCGCATTTTTCGGCTACTTATTGGCCAGATCCTGGGCGTTTTCTGGTTTGGATCACGTAGTAATGTGGATCCACACAGCAACAGTGAGTTAAACCTGGATACAATCTATATTTTAGAGGATAACACCGGTTAGGTCAGGGTTAGGTCTGGTATTTGCCATCATCTGGCTCATAGTTTCGCATTTTTCGCATACTTGTTGGCCAGATCCTGGGCGTTTTCTGGTTTGGATCACGTAGTAATGTAGAACCACTCTGAAACAGTGAGTTAAACCTGGATTCAATCTATATTTTAGAGGATAACACCGGTTAGGTCAGGGTTAGGTCTGGTGTTTGCCATCATCTGGCTCATACTTTCGCATATTTCGCATACTTGTTGGCCAGATCCTGGACGTTTGCTGGGTTGGATCAGATAGTAATGTGGTACCACACTGAAACAGTGAGTTAAACCTGGATTCAATCTATATTTTAGAGGATAACACCGGTTAGGTCAGGGTTAGGTCTGGTATTTGCCATCATCTGGCTCATACATTCGCATTTTTCGCATACTTGTTGGCCAGATCCTGGGCGTCTTCTGGTCTGGATCACGTAGTCATGTGGTACCACACTGAAACAGTGAGTTAAACCAGGATTCAATCTATATTTTAGAGTATAACACCGGTTAGGTCAGGGTTAGGTCTGTTAATTGCCATCATTTGGCTCATATCTTCGCATTTTTCGCATACTTGTTGGCCAGATGCTGGCCGTTTTCTAGTTTGGAACACGTAGTAATGTAGAACCACACAGAAACAGTGAGTTAAACCTGGATTCAATCTATATATTAGACGATAGCATTGGTTAGGTCAGGGTTAGGCCTGGTATTTGCCATCATCTGGCTCATACTTTCGCATTTTTCGCATACTTGTTGCCCAGATCCTGGGCGTCTTCTGGTTTGGATCACGTAGTAATGTGGTACCACACTGAAACAGTGAGTTAATCCTGGAATCGATCTATATATTAGAGGGTAACACCGGTCAGGTTTGGGTTAGGCCTGGTATTTGCCATCATCTGGCTCATACTTTCGCATTTTTCGCATACTTGTTGGGCATATCCTGGGCGTTTTCTGGTTTGGGTCACGTAGTTATGTGTACCACACTGCAACAGTGAGTTAAACCTGGATTCAATCTATATATTAGAGGGTAACACCGGTTAGGTCAGGGTTAGGTCTGGTATTTGCCATCATCAGGCTCATACTTTCGCAGTTCTCGCATACTTGTTGGCCAGATCCTGGGCGTTTTCTGGATTGGATCACGTAGTAATATGGCACCACACTGAAACAGCGAGTTAATCCTGGATTCGATCTATATATTAGAGGGTAACACCAGTTAGGTTTGGGTTAGGTCTGGTATTTGCCATCATCTGGCTCATAGTTTCGCATTTTTCGCATACTTATTGGCCAGATCCAGGGCGTTTTCTGGTTTGGATCACGTAGTAATATGATACCACACTGAAACAGTGAGTTAATCCTGGATTCAATCTATATTTTAGAGTATAACACCGGTTAGGTCAGGGTTAGATCTAGTATTTGCCATCATCTGGCTCACACTTTCGCAATTTTCGCATACTTGTTGGCCAGATCCTGGGCGGTTTCTGGTTTGGATCACGTAGTAATGAGGCACCACACTCAAACAGTCAGTTAAACCTTGATTCAATCTATATTTTAGAGGATAACATCGGTTAGGTCAGGGTTAGGTCTGGTATTTGCCATCATCTGGCTCATAGTTTCGCATTTTTCGCATACTTGTTGGCCAGATCCTGGGCGTTTTCTGGATTGGATCACGTAGTAATATGGCGCCACACTGAAACAGCGAGTTAATCCTGGATTCGATCTATATATTAGAGGGTAACACCAGTTAGGTTTGGGTTAGGTCTGGTATTTGCCATCATCTGGCTCATAGTTTCGCATTTTTCGCATACTTATTGGCCAGATCCAGGGCGTTTTCTGGTTTGGATCACGTAGTAATATGATACCACACTGAAACAGTGAGTTAATCCTGGATTCAATCTATATTTTAGAGGATAACACCGGTTAGGTCAGGGTTAGGTCTGCTACTTGCCATCATCCGGCTCATACTTTCGCATATTTCGCATACTTGTTGGCCAGATCCGGGGCGTTTTCTGGATTGGATCACGTAGTAATATGGCACCACACTGAAACCGTGAGTTAACCTTGGATTCAATCTATATTTTAGAGGATAACATCGGTTAGGTCTGGGTTAGTTCTAGTATTTGCCATCATCTGGCTCACACTTTCGCATTTTTCGCATACTTGTTGGCCAGATCCTGGGCGTTTTCTGGGTCCGATCTGGCGATAGTGTGGTACCGAACTGAAATAGTGAGTTAAACCTGGTTACAATCTATATTTTAGAGGATAACACCGGTTAGGTCAGGGTTAGATCTAGTATTTGCCATCATCTGGCTCACACTTTCGCAATTTTCGCATACTTGTTGGCCAGATCCTGGGCGGTTTCTGGTTTGGATCACGTAGTAATGAGGCACCACACTCAAACAGTCAGTTAAACCTTGATTCAATCTATATTTTAGAGGATAACATCGGTTAGGTCAGGGTTAGGTCTGGTATTTGCCATCATCTGGCTCATAGTTTCGCATTTTTCGCATACTTGTTGGCCAGATCCTGGGCGTTTTCTGGATTGGATCACGTAGTAATATGGCGCCACACTGAAACAGCGAGTTAATCCTGGATTCGATCTATATATTAGAGGGTAACACCAGTTAGGTTTGGGTTAGGTCTGGTATTTGCCATCATCTGGCTCATAGTTTCGCATTTTTCGCATACTTATTGGCCAGATCCAGGGCGTTTTCTGGTTTGGATCACGTAGTAATATGATACCACACTGAAACAGTGAGTTAATCCTGGATTCAATCTATATTTTAGAGGATAACACCGGTTAGGTCAGGGTTAGGTCTGCTACTTGCCATCATCCGGCTCATACTTTCGCATATTTCGCATACTTGTTGGCCAGATCCGGGGCGTTTTCTGGATTGGATCACGTAGTAATATGGCACCACACTGAAACAGCGAGTTAATCCTGGATTCGATCTATATATTAGAGGGTAACACCAGTTAGGTTTGGGTTAGGTCTGGTATTTGCCATCATCTGGCTCATAGTTTCGCATTTTTCGCATACTTATTGGCCAGATCCGGGGCGTTTTCTGGATTGGATCACGTAGTAATATGGCACCACACTGAAACCGTGAGTTAACCTTGGATTCAATCTATATTTTAGAGGATAACATCGGTTAGGTCTGGGTTAGTTCTAGTATTTGCCATCATCTGGCTCACACTTTCGCATTTTTCGCATACTTGTTGGCCAGATCCTGGGCGTTTTCTGGGTCCGATCTGGCGATAGTGTGGTACCGAACTGAAATAGTGAGTTAAACCTGGTTACAATCTATATTTTAGAGGATAACACCGGTTAGGTCAGGGTTAGGTCTGGTATTTGCCATCATCTGGCTCATTGTTTCGCATTTTTCGAATACTTGTTGGCAAGAACCTGGGCGTTTTCTGGGTTGGATCACGTAGTAATGTAGAACCACTCTGAAACAGTGAGTTAAACCTGGATTCAATCTAAATTTTAGAGGATAACACCGGTTAGGTCAGGGTTAGGCCTGGTATTTGCCATCATCTGGCTCATTGTTTCGCATTTTTCGTATACTTGTTGGCAAGATCCTGGGCGATTTCTGTTTTGGATCACGTAGGAATGTGTTTCCACACTGCAACAGTGAGTTAAACCTGGATACAATCTATATATTTGAGGGTAACACCGGTTAGGTCAGGGTTAGGTCTGGTGTTTGCCATCATCTGGCTCATACTTTCGCATATTTGGCATACTTGTTGGCCAGATCCTGGACGTTTGCTGGGTTGGATCAGGTAGTAATGCGGTACCACACTGAAACAGTGAGTTAAACCTGGATTCAATCTATATTTTAGAGGATAACACCGGTTAGGTCAGGGTTAGGTCTGGTATTTGCCATCATCTGGCTCATACATTCGCATTTTTCGCATACTTGTTGGCCAGATCCTGGGCGTCTTCTGGTCTGGATCACGTAGTAATGTGGTACCACACTGAAACAGTGAGTTAAGCCAGGATTCAATCTATATTTTAGAGTATAACACCGGTTAGGTCAGGGTTAGGTCTGTTAATTGCCATCATTTGGCTCATATCTTCGCATTTTTCGCCTACTTATTGGCCAGATCCTGGGCGTTTTCTGGTTTGGATCACGTAGTAATGGGGCATCACACTGCAACAGTGTGTTAAACCTGAATTCAATCTATATTTTAGAGGATAACATCGGCTAGGTCACTGTTAGGTCTGTTAATTGCCATCATTTGGCTCATATCTTCGCATTTTTCGCCTACTTATTGGCCAGATCCTGGGTGTTTTCTGGTTTGGAACACGTAGTAATGTAGAACCACACAGAAACAGTGAGTTAAACCTGGATTCAATCTATATTTTAGAGGATAACATTGGTTAGGTCAGGGTTAGGCCTGGTATTTGCCATCATCTGGCTCATACTTTCGCATTTTTCGCCTACTTATTGGCCAGATCCTGGGTGTTTTCTGGTTTGGAACACGTAGTAATGTAGAACCACACAGAAACAGTGAGTTAAACCTGGATTCAATCTATATTTTAGAGGATAACATTGGTTAGGTCAGGGTTAGGCCTGGTATTTGCCATCATCTGGCTCATACTTTCGCATTTTTCGCATACTTGTTGCCCAGATCCTGGGCGTTTTCTGGTTTGGGTCACGTAGTTATGTATACCACACTGCAACAGTGAGTTAAACCTGGATTCGATCTATATATTAGAGGGTAATACCGGTTAGGTCTGGGTTAGGTCTGGTATTTGCCATCATCTGGCTCACAGTTTCGCATTTTTCGCATACTTGTTGGCCAGATCCTGGGCGTCTTCTGGTTTGGATCACGTAGTAATGTGGTACCACACTGAAACAGTGAGTTAAGCCAGGATTCAATCTATATTTTAGAGTATAACACCGGTTAGGTCAGGGTTAGGTCTGTTAATTGCCATCATTTGGCTCATATCTTCGCATTTTTCGCCTACTTATTGGCCAGATCCTGGGCGTTTTCTGGTTTGGATCACGTAGTAATGGGGCATCACACTGCAACAGTGTGTTAAACCTGAATTCAATCTATATTTTAGAGGATAACATCGGCTAGGTCACTGTTAGGTCTGTTAATTGCCATCATTTGGCTCATATCTTCGCATTTTTCGCATACTTGTTGGCCAGATCCTGGGCGGTTTCTGGTTTGGATCACGTAGTAATGTAGAACCGCACTGAAACAGTGAGTTAATCCTGGATTCGATCTATATATTAGAGGGTAACACCGGTTAGGTTTGGGTTAGGTCTGGTATTTGCCATCATCTGGCTCATACTTTCGCATTTTTCGCATACTTGTTGGCCAGATCCTGGGCGTTTTCTGTTTTGGATCACATACTAATGTGGCATCAAACTGAATCCGTGAGTTAATCTTGGATTCAATCTATATTTCAGAGGATAACATCGGTTAGGTCAGGGTTAGGTCTGGTATTTGCCATCATCTGGCTCATAGTTTCGCATTTTTCGCATACTTGTTGGCCAGATCCTGGGCGGTTTCTGGTTTGGATCACGTAGTAATGTAGAACCGCACTGAAACAGTGAGTTAATCCTGGATTCGATCTATATATTAGAGGGTAATAATGGTTAGGTCTGGGTTAGGCCTGGTATTTGCCATCATCTGGCTCATAGTTTCGCATTTTTCGCATACTTGTTGGCCAGATCCTGGGCGTTTTCTGGTTTGGGTTACGTAGTAATGTAGAACCGCACTGAAACAGTGAGTTAATCCTGGATTCGATCTATATATTAGAGGGTAACACCGGTTAGGTTTGGGTTAGGTCTGGTATTTGCCATCATCTGGCTCACAGTTTCGCATTTTTCGCATACTTGTTGGCCAGATCCGGGGCGGTTTCTGGTTTGGATCACGTAGTAATGTAGAACCGCACTGAAACAGTGAGTTAATCCTGGATTCGATCTATATATTAGAGGGTAACACCGGTTAGGTTTGGGTTAGGTCTGGTATTTGCCATCATCTGGCTCATACTTTCGCATTTTTCGCATACTTGTTGGCCAGATCCTGGGCGTTTTCTGTTTTGGATCACATACTAATGTGGCATCAAACTGAATCCGTGAGTTAATCTTGGATTCAATCTATATTTCAGAGGATAACATCGGTTAGGTCAGGGTTAGGTCTGGTATTTGCCATCATCTGGCTCATAGATTCGCATTTTTCGCATACTTGTTGGCCAGATCCTGGGCGTTTTCTGGATTGGATCACGTAGTAATATGGCACCACACTGAAACAGCGAGTTAATCCTGGATTCGATCTATATATTAGAGGGTAACACCAGTTAGGTTTGGGTTAGGTCTGGTATTTGCCATCATCTGGCTCATATCTTCGCATTTTTCGCCTACTTATTGGCCAGATCCTGGGCGTTTTCTGGGTTGGATCACGTAGTAATGTGGTTCCACACAGCAACAGTGAGTTAATCCTGGATTCAATCTATATATTAGAGGGTAACACCGGTTAGGTCAGGGTTAGGTCTGGTATTTGCCATCATCTGGCTAATACTTTCGCATTTTTCGCATACTTGTTGGCCGGATCCTGGGCGTTTTCTGGTTTGGGTCACGTAGTAATGTGCTGCCACACTGCAACAGTGAGTTAAACCTGGATTCAATCTATATTTTAGAGGATAACACCGGTTAAGTCAGGGTTAGGTCTGGTATTTGTCATCATCTGGCTCATACTTTCGCCTTTTTCACCTACTTGTTGGCCTGATCCTGGGCGTTTTCTGTTTTGGATCACATACTAATGTGGCATCACACTGAAACCGCGAGTTAATCTTGGATTCAATCTATATTTTAGAGGATAACATCGGTTAGGTCAGGGTTAGGTCTGGTATTTGCCATCATCTGGCTCATACTTTCGCATTTTTCGCATACTTGTTGGGCATATCCTGGGCGTTTTCTGGTTTGGGTCACGTAGTTATGTGTACCACACTGCAACAGTGAGTTAAACCTGGATTCAATCTATATATTAGAGGGTAACACCGGTTAGGTCAGGGTTAGGTCTGGTATTTGCCATCATCAGGCTCATACTTTCGCAGTTTTCGCATACTTGTTGGCCAGATCCTGGGCGGTTTCTGGTTTGGAACACGTAGTAATGTGGCACCACACTCAAACAGTCAGTTAAACCTTGATTCAATCTATATTTTAGATGATAACATCGGTTAGGTCAGGGTTGGGTCTGGTATTTGCCATTATCTGGCTCATAGTTTCGCATTTTTCGCATACTTGTTGGCCAGATTCTGGGCGTTTTCTGGTTTGGGTCACGTAGTAATGTGTACCACACTGCAACAGTGAGTTAATCCTGGATTCAATCTATATATTAGAGGGTAACACCGGTTAGGTCAGGCTTAGGTCTGGTATTTGCCATCATCAGGCTCATACTTTCGCATTTTTCGAATACTTTTTGGCCAGATCCTGGGCGTTTTCTGGGTTGGATCACGTAGTAATATGGCACCACACTCAAACAGTCAGTTAAACCTTGATTCAATCTATATTTTAGAGGATAGCATCGGTTAGGTCAGGGTTAGGTCTGGTATTTGCCATCATCTGGCTCACACTTTCGCAATTTTCGCATACTTGTTGGCCAGATCCTGGGCGGTTTCTGGTTTGGATCACGTAGTAATGAGGCACCACACTCAAACAGTCAGTTAAACCTTGATTCAATCTATATTTTAGAGGATAACATCGGTTAGGTCAGGGTTAGGTCTGGTATTTGCCATCATCTGGCTCACAGTTTCGCATTTTTCGCATACTTGTTGGCCAGATCCGGGGCGGTTTCTGGTTTGGATCACGTAGTAATGTAGAACCGCACTGAAACAGTGAGTTAATCCTGGATTCGATCTATATATTAGAGGGTAACACCAGTTAGGTTTGGGATAGGTCTGGTATTTGCCATCATCTGGCTCATTGTTTCGCATTTTTCGCATACTGGTTGGCCAGATCCTGGGCGTTTTCTGGTTTGGGTTACGTAGTAATGTAGAACCGCACTGAAACAGTGAGTTAATCCTGGATTCGATCTATATATTAGAGGGTAACACCGGTTAGGTTTGGGTTAGGTCTGGTATTTGCCATCATCTGGCTCACAGTTTCGCATTTTTCGCATACTTGTTGGCCAGATCCGGGGCGGTTTCTGGTTTGGATCACGTAGTAATGTAGAACCGCACTGAAACAGTGAGTTAATCCTGGATTCGATCTATATATTAGAGGGTAACACCGGTTAGGTTTGGGTTAGGTCTGGTATTTGCCATCATCTGGCTCATACTTTCGCATTTTTCGCATACTTGTTGGCCAGATCCTGGGCGGTTTCTGGTTTGGAACACGTAGTAATGTGGCACCACACTCAAACAGTCAGTTAAACCTTGATTCAATCTATATTTTAGAGGATAACATCGGTTAGGTCAGGGTTGGGTCTGGTATTTGCCATTATCTGGCTCATAGTTTCGCATTTTTCGCATACTTGTTGGCCAGATTCTGGGCGTTTTCTGGTTTGGGTCACGTAGTAATGTGTACCACACTGCAACAGTGAGTTAATCCTGGATTCAATCTATATATTAGAGGGTAACACCGGTTAGGTCAGGCTTAGGTCTGGTATTTGCCATCATCAGGCTCATACTTTCGCATTTTTCGAATACTTTTTGGCCAGATCCTGGGCGTTTTCTGGGTTGGATCACGTAGTAATATGGCACCACACTCAAACAGTCAGTTAAACCTTGATTCAATCTATATTTTAGAGGATAGCATCGGTTAGGTCAGGGTTAGGTCTGGTATTTGCCATCATCTGGCTCACACTTTCGCATTTTTCGCATACTTGTTGGCCAGATCCTGGGCGGTTTCTGGTTTGGATCACGTAGTAATGAGGCACCACACTCAAACAGTCAGTTAAACCTTGATTCAATCTATATTTTAGAGGATAACATCGGTTAGGTCAGGGTTAGGTCTGGTATTTGCCATCATCTGGCTCACAGTTTCGCATTTTTCGCATACTTGTTGGCCAGATCCGGGGCGGTTTCTGGTTTGGATCACGTAGTAATGTAGAACCGCACTGAAACAGTGAGTTAATCCTGGATTCGATCTATATATTAGAGGGTAACACCAGTTAGGTTTGGGATAGGTCTGGTATTTGCCATCATCTGGCTCATAGTTTCGCATTTTTCGCATACTTGTTGGCCAGATCCTGGGCGTTTTCTGGTTTGGGTTACGTAGTAATGTAGAACCGCACTGAAACAGTGAGTTAATCCTGGATTCGATCTATATATTAGAGGGTAACACCGGTTAGGTTTGGGTTAGGTCTGGTATTTGCCATCATCTGGCTCACAGTTTCGCATTTTTCGCATACTTGTTGGCCAGATCCTGGGCGTTTTCTGGTTTGGGTTACGTAGTAATGTAGAACCGCACTGAAACAGTGAGTTAATCCTGGATTCGATCTATATATTAGAGGGTAACACCGGTTAGGTTTGGGTTAGGTCTGGTATTTGCCATCATCTGGCTCATACTTTCGCATTTTTCGCATACTTGTTGGCCAGATCCTGGGCGTTTTCTGTTTTGGATCACATACTAATGTGGCATCAAACTGAATCCGTGAGTTAATCTTGGATTCAATCTATATTTCAGAGGATAACATCGGTTAGGTTTGGGTTAGGTCTGGTATTTGCCATCATCTGGCTCATATCTTCGCATTTTTCGCCTACTTATTGGCCAGATCCTGGGCGTTTTCTGGGTTGGATCACGTAGTAATGTGGTTCCACACAGCAACAGTGAGTTAAACCTGGATTCAATCTATATTTTAGAGGATAACACCGGTTAAGTCAGGGTTAGGTCTGGTATTTGTCATCATCTGGCTCATACTTTCGCCTTTTTCACCTACTTGTTGGCCTGATCCTGGGCGTTTTCTGTTTTGGATCACATACTAATGTGGCATCACACTGAAACCGCGAGTTAATCTTGGATTCAATCTATATTTTAGAGGATAACATCGGTTAGGTCAGGGTTAGGTCTGGTATTTGCCATCATCAGGCTCATACTTTCGCAGTTTTCGCATACTTGTTGGCCAGATCCTGGGCGGTTTCTGGTTTGGAACACGTAGTAATGTGGCACCACACTCAAACAGTCAGTTAAACCTTGATTCAATCTATATTTTAGAGGATAACATCGGTTAGGTCAGGGTTGGGTCTGGTATTTGCCATCATCTGGCTCATAGTTTCGCATTTTTCGCATACTTGTTGGCCAGATCCTGGGCGTTTTCTGGTTTGGGTCACGTAGTAATGTGTACCACACTGCAACAGTGAGTTAATCCTGGATTCAATCTATATATTAGAGGGTAACACCGGTTAGGTCAGGCTTAGGTCTGGTATTTGCCATCATCAGGCTCATACTTTCGCATTTTTCGAATACTTTTTGGCCAGATCCTGGGCGTTTTCTGGGTTGGATCACGTAGTAATATGGCACCACACTCAAACAGTGAGTTAAACCAGGATTCAATCTATATTTTAGAGGATAACACCGGTTAGGTCAGGGTTAGTTCTAGTATTTGCCATCATCAGGCTCATACTTTCGCAGTTTTCGCATACTTGTTGGCCAGATCCTGGGCGGTTTCTGGTTTGGAACACGTAGTAATGTGGCACCACACTCAAACAGTCAGTTAAACCTTGATTCAATCTATATTTTAGAGGATAACATCGGTTAGGTCAGGGTTGGGTCTGGTATTTGCCATCATCTGGCTCATAGTTTCGCATTTTTCGCATACTTGTTGGCCAGATTCTGGGCGTTTTCTGGTTTGGGTCACGTAGTAATGTGTACCACACTGCAACAGTGAGTTAATCCTGGATTCAATCTATATATTAGAGGGTAACACCGGTTAGGTCAGGCTTAGGTCTGGTATTTGCCATCATCAGGCTCATACTTTCGCATTTTTCGAATACTTTTTGGCCAGATCCTGGGCGTTTTCTGGGTTGGATCACGTAGTAATATGGCACCACACTCAAACAGTCAGTTAAACCTTGATTCAATCTATATTTTAGAGGATAGCATCGGTTAGGTCAGGGTTAGGTCTGGTATTTGCCATCATCTGGCTCACACTTTCGCATTTTTCGCATACTTGTTGGCCAGATCCTGGGCGGTTTCTGGTTTGGATCACGTAGTAATGAGGCACCACACTCAAACAGTCAGTTAAACCTTGATTCAATCTATATTTTAGAGGATAACATCGGTTAGGTCAGGGTTAGGTCTGGTATTTGCCATCATCTGGCTCACAGTTTCGCATTTTTCGCATACTTGTTGGCCAGATCCGGGGCGGTTTCTGGTTTGGATCACGTAGTAATGTAGAACCGCACTGAAACAGTGAGTTAATCCTGGATTCGATCTATATATTAGAGGGTAACACCAGTTAGGTTTGGGTTAGGTCTGGTATTTGCCATCATCTGGCTCATAGTTTCGCATTTTTCGCATACTTATTGGCCAGATCCAGGGCGTTTTCTGGTTTGGATCACGTAGTAATATGATACCGCACTGAAACAGTGAGTTAATCCTGGATTCAATCTATATTTTAGAGGATAACAGCGGTTAGGTCAGGGTTAGGTCTGGTATTTGCCATCACCTGGCCCATACTTTCGCATTTTTCGCGTACTTGTTGGCCAGATCCTGGGCGTTTTCTGGTTTGGGTCACGTAGTAATGTAATGCCACACTGCAACAGTGAGTTAAACCTGGATTCAATCTATATATTAGAGGGTAACACCGGTTAGGTCAGGGTTAGGTCTGGTATTTGCCATCATCTGGCTCATACTTTCGCATTTTTCGCATACTTGTTGGCCGGATCCTGGGCGTTTTCTGGTTTGGGTCACGTAGTAATGTGGTGCGACACTGCAACAGTGAGTTAAACCTGGATTCAATCTATATTTTAGAGGATAACACCGGTTAAGTCAGGGTTAGGTCTGGTATTTGTCATCATCTGGCTCATACTTTCGCCTTTTTCACCTACTTGTTGGCCTGATCCTGGGCGTTTTCTGTTTTGGATCACATACTAATGTGGCATCACACTGAAACCGCGAGTTAATCTTGGATTCAATCTATATTTTAGAGGATAACATCGGTTAGGTCAGGGTTAGGTCTGGTATTTGCCATCACCTGGCCCATACTTTCGCATTTTTCGCGTACTTGTTGGCCAGATCCTGGGCGTTTTCTGGTTTGGGTCACGTAGTAATGTAATGCCACACTGAAACGGTGAGTCTAACCTGGATTCGATCAATATTTTAGAGGAAAACACCGATTAGGTCTGGGTTAGGTCTGGTATTTGCCATCATCTGTCTCATAGTTTCGCATTTTTCGCATACTTATTGGCCAGATCCAGGGCGTTTTCTGGTTTGGATCATGTAGTAATATGATGCCACACTGAAACAGTGAGTTAATCCTGGATTCAATCTATATTTTAGAGGATAACAGCGGTTAGGTGTGGGTTAGGTCCGGTATTTGCCATCATCTAGCTCATACTTTCGCATTTTTCGCATACTTGTTGGCCAGATCCTGGGCGTTTTCTGGTTTGGATCACGTCGTGATGAGATTCCACACTGCAGTAGTGAGTTAAACCTGGATACAATCTATATTTTAGAGGATAACACCGGTTAGGTCAGGGTTAGGTCTGCTACTTGCCATCATCCGGCTCATACTTTCGCATATTTCGCATACTTGTTGGCCAGATCCTGGGCGTTTTCTGGTTTGGATCACGTAGTAATATGATACCACACTGAAACAGTGAGTTAATCCTGGATTCAATCTATATTTTAGAGGATAACACCGGTTAGGTCAGGGTTAGGTCTGCTACTTGCCATCATCTGTCTCATAGTTTCGCATTTTTCGCATACTTATTGGCCAGATCCAGGGCGTTTTCTGGTTTGGATCGCGTAGCAATGTGGTACCACACTGAAACAGTGAAGTAATCCTCGATTCGAACTATATATTAGAGGGTAACACCGGTTAGGTGCGGATTAGGTCTGGTATTTGCCATCATGTGGCTCATACTTTCGCATTTTTCACCTACTTGTTGGCCCGATCCTGTGCGTTTTCTGGGTTGAATCACGTAGTAATGTGGCACCACACTCAAACAGTGAGTTCAACCTGGATTCAATCTATATTTTAGAGGATAACACCGGTTAGGTCAGGGTTAGGTCTGGTATTTGCCATCATCCGGCTCATACTTTCGCATTTTTCGCAAACTTGTTGGCCGGATCCTGGGCGTTTTCTGGTTTGGCTCAAGTAGTAATGTGGTACCACGATGAAACAGTGAATGAATCCTGGATTCCATCAATATTTTAGAGGATAACACCGGTTAGGTCTGGGTTAGGGCAGGTATTTGCCATCATCTTTCTCATACTTTCGCATTGTTCGCATACTTGTTGGCCAGATCCTGGGCGTTTTCTGGTTTGGATCACGTAGTGATGAGATTCCACACTGCAATAGTGAGTTAAACCTGGATTCGATCTATATATTAGAGGGTAACACCGGTTAGGTCAGGGTTAGGTCTGGTATTTGCCATCATCAGGCTCATTCTTTCGCATTATTCGCATACTTTTTGACCAGATCCTGGGCGTTTTCTGGTTTGGATCACGTAGTAATGTGGTACCACACTGAAACGGTGAGTCTAACCTGGATTCGATCAATATTTTAGAGGATAACACCGATTAGGTCTGGGTTAGGTCCGGTATTTGCCATCATGCAGCTCATACTTTCGCATATTTCGGATACTTGTTGGCCAGATACTGGGCTTCCTCTAGTGTGGATCCCGTTGTAATGTGGCACCACACTGAAATAGTGAGTTAAACCTGGATACGACCAGTGTTTTAGAGGATAACACCGGTTAAGTCTGGGTTAGGGCAGGTATTTGCCATCATCAAGCTCATACCTTCGCATTTTTCGCATACTTGATGGCCAGATCCTGGGCGTTTTATGGTTTGGATCACGTTGTAATGTGGTACCACACTGAAACAGTGCATAAAACGTGGATTCGATCTATATTTTAGAAGGCAACTCCGGTTAGGTTTGTGGTAGGTTTGGCATTTGCAATCATCTGGCTCATACTTTCGCATTGTTCGCATACTTGTTGGCCAGATCCTGGGCGTTTTCTGGTTTGGGTCACGTAGTCATGTGGTGCCACACTGAAACAGTGAGTTAAACCTGGATTCGATCTATATTTTAGAGGATAACACTGCTTAGATCTGGGTTAGGTCTTGGATTTGGCCTCATCTAGCACATACTTTCGCATTTTTCGCATACTTGTTGGCCAGGTCCTGGGCGTTTTCTGGTTTGACTCAAGTAGTAATGTGATACCACGATGAAACAGTGAATTAATCCTGGATTCCATCAATATTTTAGAGGATAACACCGGTTAGGTCTTGGTTAGGGCAGGTATTTGCCATCATCAAGCTCATACTTTCGCATTGTTCACATACTTGTTGGCCAGTTCCTGGGCGTTTTCTGGTTTGGATCACGTAGTCATGTGGAGTCACAATGAAACAGTGAGTTAAACCTGGATTCGATGAGTATTTTAGAGGATAACACCGGTTAGGTCAGGGTTAGGTCTGGTATTTGCCATCATCTGGCTCATACTTTCGCATTTTTCGCATACTTGATGCCCAGACCCTGGGCGTTCTCAGGTTTGGTTCACGTAGTAATGTGGTACCACACTGAAACAGTGAGTAAATCCTGGATTCGATCTATATTTTAGAGGATAACACTGGCTAGGTCTAGGTTAGGTCTGGTATTGGCCATCATCTAGCTCATACTTTCGCATTTTTCGCATACTTGATGGCCAGATTCTGGGCGTTTTCTGGTTTCGATCACGTTGTAATGTGGTACCACACTGAAACAGTGAGTAAATCCTGGATTCGATCTATATTTTAGAGGATAACGCTGGTTAGGTCTGGGTTAGGTCTGGATTTGGCCTCATCTAGCTCATACTTTCGCATTTTTCGCATACTTGATGGCCCGATTCTGGGCGTTTTCTGGTTTGGATCACGTAGTAATGTGGTACCACACTGAAACAGTGAGATAATCCTGGATTCGATCTATATATTAGAGGGTAACACCGGTTAGGTCAGGGTTAGGTCTGGCATTTGCCATCATCCGGCTCATACTTTCGTATATTTCGCATACTTGTTGTCCAGATCCTGGGCGTTTTCTGGTTTGGATCACGCAGTAATGTGGTACCACACTGAAACAGTGAGTTAATCCTGGATTCAGTCTATATTTTAGAGGATAACAGCGGCTAGGTCAGGGTTAGGTCTGGTATTTGCCATCATCTGGCCCATACATTCGCATCTTTCGCATACTTGTTGGCCAGATCCTGGGCGTTTTCTGGTTGGGACCACGCAGTAATGTGGCACCACACTGAAACAGTGAGTTGATCCTGGTTTCGATCTATATATTAGAGGGTAACACCGGTATAGATTTGGGTTAGGTCTGGTATTTGCCATCATCTGGTTCATACTTTCGCATTTTTCGCATACTTGTTGGCCAGATCCTGGGCGTTCTCTGGTTTGGATAAGGTAGTAATATGGTACCACACTGAAACAGTGAGTTAATCCAGGATTCAATCTATATTTTAGAGGTTAACACCGGTTAGGTCAGGGATAGGTCTGGTATTTGCCATCATCTGGCTCATACTTTCGCATTTTTCGCATACTTGTTGGCCAGATCCTGGGCGTTTTCTGGTTTGGATCACGCAGTAATGTGGTACCACACTGAAACAGTGAGTTAATCCTGGATTCAGTCTATATTTTAGAGGATAACAGCGGCTAGGTCAGGGTTAGGTCTGGTATTTGCCATCATCTGGCTCATACTTTCGCATTTTTCGCATACTTGTTGGCCAGATCCTGGGCGTTTTCTGGTTTGGATCACGCAGTAATGTGGTACCACACTGAAACAGTGAGTTAATCCTGGATTCAGTCTATATTTTAGAGGATAACAGCGGCTAGGTCAGGGTTAGGTCTGGTATTTGCCATCATCTGGCCCATACATTCGCATCTTTCGCATACTTGTTGGCCAGGTCCTGGGCGTTTTCTGGTTTGACTCAAGTAGTAATGTGATACCACGATGAAACAGTGAATTAATCCTGGATTCCATCAATATTTTAGAGGATAACACCGGTTAGGTCTTGGTTAGGGCAGGTATTTGCCATCATCAAGCTCATACTTTCGCATTGTTCACATACTTGTTGGCCAGTTCCTGGGCGTTTTCTGGTTTGGATCACGTAGTCATGTGGAGTCACAATGAAACAGTGAGTTAAACCTGGATTCGATGAGTATTTTAGAGGATAACACCGGTTAGGTCAGGGTTAGGTCTTGGATTTGGCCTCATCTCGCTCATACTTTCGCATTTTTCGCATACTTAATGCCCAGACCCTGGGCGTTCTCAGGTTTGGTTCACGTAGTAATGTGGTACCACACTGAAACAGTGAGTAAATCCTGGATTCGATCTATATTTTAGAGGATAACACTGGCTAGGTCTAGGTTAGGTCTGGTATTGGCCATCATCTAGCTCATACTTTCGCATTTTTCGCATACTTGATGGCCAGATTCTGGGCGTTTTCTGGTTTCGATCACGTTGTAATGTGGTACCACACTGAAACAGTGAGTAAATCCTGGATTCGATCTATATTTTAGAGGATAACGCTGGTTAGGTCTGGGTTAGGTCTGGATTTGGCCTCATCTAGCTCATACTTTCGCATTTTTCGCATACTTGATGGCCCGATTCTGGGCGTTTTCTGGTTTGGATCACGTAGTAATGTGGTACCACACTGAAACAGTGAGATAATCCTGGATTCGATCTATATATTAGAGGGTAACACCGGTTAGGTCAGGGTTAGGTCTGGCATTTGCCATCATCCGGCTCATACTTTCGTATATTTCGCATACTTGTTGTCCAGATCCTGGGCGTTTTCTGGTTTGGATCACGCAGTAATGTGGTACCACACTGAAACAGTGAGTTAATCCTGGATTCAGTCTATATTTTAGAGGATAACAGCGGCTAGGTCAGGGTTAGGTCTGGTATTTGCCATCATCTGGCCCATACATTCGCATCTTTCGCATACTTGTTGGCCAGATCCTGGGCGTTTTCTGGTTGGGACCACGCAGTAATGTGGCACCACACTGAAACAGTGAGTTGATCCTGGTTTCGATCTATATATTAGAGGGTAACACCGGTATAGATTTGGGTTAGGTCTGGTATTTGCCATCATCTGGTTCATACTTTCGCATTTTTCGCATACTTGTTGGCCAGATCCTGGGCGTTCTCTGGTTTGGATAAGGTAGTAATATGGTACCACACTGAAACAGTGAGTTAATCCAGGATTCAATCTATATTTTAGAGGTTAACACCGGTTAGGTCAGGGATAGGTCTGGTATTTGCCATCATCTGGCTCATACATTCGCATCTTTCGCATACTTGTTGGCCAGATCCTGGGCGTTTTCTGGTTTGCATCACGTAGTAATGTGGTACCACACTGATACAGTGAGTTAATCATGGATTCAATCTATATTTTAGAGTATAACACCGGTTAGGTCAGGGATAGGTCTGGTATTTGCCATCATCTGGCTCATACTTTCGCATTTTTCGCATACTTGTTGGCCAGATCCTGGGCGTTCTCTGGTTTGGATAACGTAGTAATATGGTACCACACTGAAACAGTGAGTTAATCCTGGATTCAATCTATATTTTAGAGGATAACAGCGTCTAGGTCAGGGTTAGGTCTGGTATTTGCCATCATCCGGCTCATTCTTTCGCATTATTCGCATACTTTTTGGCCAGATCCTGGGCGTTTTCTGGGTTGGATCACGTACTAGTGTGATGCCACACTGAAACAGTGAATTAATCCTGGATTCGATCTATATATTAGAGGGTAACACCGGTTAGGTCAGGGTTAGGTCTGGTATTTGCTATCATCTGGCTCATTCTTTCACATTATTCGCATACTTTTTGGCCAGATCCTGGGCGTTTTCTGGGTTGGATCACGTAGTAGTGTGATGCCACACTGAAACAGTGAATTAATCCTGGATTCGATCTATATATTAGAAGGGTAACACCGGTTAGGTCAGGGATAGGTCTGGTATTTGCCATCGTCTGGCTCATACTTTCGCATTATTCGCATACTTTTTGGCCAGATCCTGGGCGTTTTCTGGGTTGGATCACGTACTAGTGTGATGCCACACTGAAACAGTGAATTAATCCTGGATTCGATCTATATATTAGAGTGTAACACCGGTTAGGTCAGGGTTAGGTCTGGTATTTGCCATCATCTGGCCCATACTTTCACCTTTTATCACTTACTTGTTGGCCTGATTCTGGGCGTTTTCTGGGTTGGATCGCGTAGTAATGTGATAGCACACTGAAACAGTGGGTTAAACCAGGGTTCAATCTATATTTTAGAGGATAACACCGGTTAGGTCAGGGTTAGGTCTGGTATTTGCCATCATCCGGCTCATTCTTTCGCATTATTCGCATACTTTTTGGCCAGATCCTGGGCGTTTTCTGGGTTGGATCACGTACTAGTGTGATGCCACACTGAAACAGTGAATTAATCCTGGATTCGATCTATATATTAGAGTGTAACACCGGTTAGGTCAGGGTTAGGTCTGGTATTTGCCATCATCTGGCCCATACTTTCTCATTTTTCGCATACTTGTTGGCCAGATCCTGGGCGTTCTCTGGTTTGGATCACGTAGTAATGTGGTACCACACTGCAACAGTGAGTTAATCCTGGATTCAAACTATATTTTAGAGGATAACAGCGGCTAGGTCAGGGTTAGGTCTGGTATTTGCCATCAACTGGCTCATACTTTCACATTTTTCGCATACCTGTTGGCCAGATCCTGGGCGTCTTCTTGGTTGGATCAAGTAGTGGTGTGGTACCGCACTGAAACAGTGAAGTAATCCTGGATTCGATCTATAGATTAGAGGGTGACACCGGTTAGGTTTGGGTTAGGTCTGGTATTTGCCATCATCTGACTCATGCTTTCGCATTTTTCGCATAATTGTGTGCCAGATCCTGGGCGTTTTCTGGTTTCCAACACGTAGTTATGTGGTAACACACTGATACAGTGACTTAAGCCTGGATTCGATCTATATATTAGGGGGTAACACCGGTTAGGTTTGGGTTAGATCTGGTATTTGCCATCATCTGGCTCATAGTTTCGCATTTTTCGCATACTTGTTGGCCAGATCCAGGGCGTTTTCTGGTTTGGATCACGTAGTAATGTGGTACCACACTGCAACAGTGAGTTAATCCTGGATTCGATCTATATATTAGAGGGTAACACCGGTTAGGTTTGGGTTAGATCTGGTATTTGCCATCATCGGGCTCATACTTACGCATTTTTCGCATACTTGTTGGCCAGATCCAGGGCGTTTTCTGGTTTGGATCACGTAGTAATGTGGTACCACACTGCAACAGTGAGTTAATCCTGGATTCGATCTATATATTAGAGGGTAACACCGGTTAGGTTTGGGTTAGATCTGGTATTTGCCATCATCGGGCTCATACTTACGCATTTTTCGCATACTTGTTGGCCAGATCCAGGGCGTTTTCTGGTTTGGATCACGTAGTAATGTGGTACCACACTGCAACAGTGAGTTAATCCTGGATTCGATCTATATATTAGAGGGTAACACCGGTTAGGTCAGGGTTAGGTCTGGTATTTGCCATCATCTGGCTCATACTTTCGCATTTTTCGCATACTTGTTGGCCAGATCCTGGGCGTTTTCGGGCTTGGATCACGTAGTAATGAGGTACCACACTGAAACAGTGAGTTAATCCTGGATTCGATCTATATATTAGAGAGTAACACCGGTTAGGTCAGGGTTTGGTGTGGTATTTGCCATCATCTGGCTCATACTTTCGCATTTTTCGCATACTTGTTGGCCAGATCCAGGGCGTTTTCTGGTTTGGATCATGTAGTAATGTGGAACCACACTGCCACATGGGTTAAACCTGGATTCGATGTATATTTTAGTGGATACCACCGGTTAGGTCAGGGTTAGGTCTGGTATTTGCCATAATCTGACTCATAGTTTCGCATTTTTCGCACACTTGTTGGCCAGATCCTGGGCGTTTTCTGGCGTGGATCACATACTAATGTGTTATCACACTGCAACAGTGAGTTAAACCTGGATACAATCTATATTTTCGAGGATAACACCGGTTAGGTCAGGGTTAGGTCTGGTATTTGCCATCATCTGGCACATAGTTTCGCATTTTTCGCATACTTGTTGGCCAGATCCTGGGCGTTTTCTGATTTGGATCACGTAGTAATGCGGTTCCGCACTGCAACAGTGAGTTAAACCTGGATACAATCTATATTTTCGAGGATAACACCGGTTAGGTCAGGGTTAGGTCTGGTATTTGCCATCATCTGGCTCATACTTTCGCATTTTTCGCATACTTGTTGGCCAGCTCCTGGGCGTTTTCTGGTTTGGATCACGTAGTAATGTGGAACCACACTGCCACATGGGTTAAACCTAGATTCGATCTATATTTTAGAGGATAACACCGGTTAGGTCAGGGTTATGTCTGGTATTTGCCATCATCTGGCTCATACTCTCGCATTTTTCGCATACTTGTTGGCCAGATCCAGGGCGTTTTCAGGTTTGGATCACGTAGTAATGTGGTACCACACTGCAACAGTGAGTTAAACCTGGATACAATCTATATTTTAGAGGATAAACCCGGTTAGGTCACGGATAGGTCTGGTAATTGCCATCATCTGGCTCATCCTTTCGCATTTTTCGCATACTTGTTCGCCAGCTCCTGGGCGTTTTCTGGTTTGGATCACGTAGTAATGTGGTATCACACTGCAACAGTGAGTTAAACCTGGATACAATCTATATTTTAGAGGATAAACCCGGTTAGGTCAGGGTTAGGTCTGGTATTTGCCATCATCTGGCTCTTACTTTCGCATTTTTCGCATACTTGTTGGCCAGCTCCTGGGCGTTTTCTGGTTTGGATCACGTAGTAATGTGGTATCACACTGCAACAGTGAGTTAAACCTGGATACAATCTATATTTTAGAGGATAAACCCGGTTAGGTCACGGATAGGTCTGGTAATTGCCATCATCTGGCTCATCCTTTCGCATTTTTCGCATACTTGTTCGCCAGCTCCTGGGCGTTTTCTGGTTTGGATCACGTAGTAATGTGGTATCACACTGCAACAGTGAGTTAAACCTGGATACAATCTATATTTTAGAGGATAAACCCGGTTAGGTCACGGATAGGTCTGGTAATTGCCATCATCTGGCTCATCCTTTCGCATTTTTCGCATACTTGTTGGCCAGATACTGGGCGTTTTCTGGTTTGGATCACGTAGTAATGTAGAACCACTCTGAAACTGTGAGTTAAACCTGGATTCAATCTATATTTTAGAGGATAACACCGGTTAGGTCAGGGTTAGGTCTGGTATTTGCCATCATCTGGCTCATCCTTTCGCATTTTTCGCATACTTGTTGGCCAGATACTGGGCGTTTTCTGGTTTGGATCACGTAGTAATGTAGAACCACTCTGAAACTGTGAGTTAAACCTGGATTCAATCTATATTTTAGAGGATAAACCCGGTTAGGTCACGGATAGGTCTGGTAATTGCCATCATCTGGCTCATCCTTTCGCATTTTTCGCATACTTGTTCGCCAGCTCCTGGGCGTTTTCTGGTTTGGATCACGTAGTAATGTGGTATCACACTGCAACAGTGAGTTAAACCTGGATACAATCTATATTTTAGAGGATAAACCCGGTTAGGTCAGGGTTAGGTCTGGTATTTGCCATCATCTGGCTCTTACTTTCGCATTTTTCGCATACTTGTTGGCCAGCTCCTGGGCGTTTTCTGGTTTGGATCACGTAGTAATGTGGTATCACACTGCAACAGTGAGTTAAACCTGGATACAATCTATATTTTAGAGGATAAACCCGGTTAGGTCACGGATAGGTCTGGTAATTGCCATCATCTGGCTCATCCTTTCGCATTTTTCGCACACTTGTTGGCCAGATCCTGGGCGTTTTCTGGCGTGGATCACATACTAATGTGTTATCACACTGCAACAGTGAGTTAAACCTGGATACAATCTATATTTTCGAGGATAACACCGGTTAGGTCAGGGTTAGGTCTGGTATTTGCCATCATCTGGCACATAGTTTCGCATTTTTCGCATACTTGTTGGCCAGATCCTGGGCGTTTTCTGATTTGGATCACGTAGTAATGCGGTTCCGCACTGCAACAGTGAGTTAAACCTGGATACAATCTATATTTTCGAGGATAACACCGGTTAGGTCAGGGTTAGGTCTGGTATTTGCCATCATCTGGCTCTTACTTTCGCATTTTTCGCATACTTGTTGGCCAGCTCCTGGGCGTTTTCTGGTTTGGATCACGTAGTAATGTGGTATCACACTGCAACAGTGAGTTAAACCTGGATACAATCTATATTTTAGAGGATAAACCCGGTTAGGTCACGGATAGGTCTGGTAATTGCCATCATCTGGCTCATCCTTTCGCATTTTTCGCATACTTGTTCGCCAGCTCCTGGGCGTTTTCTGGTTTGGATCACGTAGTAATGTGGTATCACACTGCAACAGTGAGTTAAACCTGGATACAATCTATATTTTAGAGGATAAACCCGGTTAGGTCACGGATAGGTCTGGTAATTGCCATCATCTGGCTCATCCTTTCGCATTTTTCGCATACTTGTTGGCCAGATACTGGGCGTTTTCTGGTTTGGATCACGTAGTAATGTAGAACCACTCTGAAACTGTGAGTTAAACCTGGATTCAATCTATATTTTAGAGGATAACACCGGTTAGGTCAGGGTTAGGTCTGGTATTTGCCATCATCTGGCTCATACTTTCGCATTTTTCGCATACTTGTTGGCCAGCTCCTGGGCGTTTTCTGGTTTGGATCACGTAGTAATGTGGTATCACACTGCAACAGTGAGTTAAACCTGGATACAATCTATATTTTAGAGGATAAACCCGGTTAGGTCACGGATAGGTCTGGTAATTGCCATCATCTGGCTCATCCTTTCGCATTTTTCGCATACTTGTTGGCCAGATACTGGGCGTTTTCTGGTTTGGATCACGTAGTAATGTAGAACCACTCTGAAACTGTGAGTTAAACCTGGATTCAATCTATATTTTCGAGGATAACACCGGTTAGGTCAGGGTTAGGTCTGGTATTTGCCATCCTCTGTCTCATACTTTCGCATTTTTCACCTACTTGTTGGCCAGATACTGGGCGCTTTCTGGGTTGAATCACGTAGTAATGTGGCACCACACTCGAACAGTGACTTAAACCTGGATTCAATCTATAATTTAGAGGATAACACCGGTTAGGTCAGGGTTAGGTCTGGTATTTGCCATCGTCTGCCTCATACTTTCGCATGTTTCGCATACTTGTTGGCCAGATCCCGGGCGTTTTCTGGTTTGGATCACGTAGTAATGTGGTACCACACTGAAACAGTGAAGTAATCCTGGATTCAATCTATATATTAGAGGATAACACCGGTTAGGTCAGGGATTGGTCTGGTATTTGCCATCGTCTGCCTCATACTTTCGCATGTTTCGCATACTTGTTGGCCAGATCCAGGGCGTTTTCTGGTTTGGATCACGTAGTAATGTGGTACCACACTGAAGCAGTGAGTTAATCCTGGATTCGATCTATATATTAGAGGGTAACACCGGTTAGGTCAGGGTTAGGTCTGGTATTTGCCATCATCTGGCTCATACTTTCGCATTTTTCGCATACTTGATGGCCAGATCCTGGGCGTTTTCGGGCTTGGATCACGTAGTAATGAGGTACCACACTGAAACAGTGAGTTAATCCTGGATTCGATCTATATATTAGAGGGTAACACCGGTTAGGTCAGGGTTTGGTGTGGTATTTGCCATCATCTGGCTCATACTTTCGCATTTTTCGCATACTTGTTGGCCAGATCCAGGGCGTTTTCTGGTTTGGATCATGTAGTAATGTGGAACCACACTGCCACATGGGTTAAACCTGGATTCGATGTATATTTTAGTGGATACCACCGGTTAGGTCAGGGTTAGGTCTGGTATTTGCCATAATCTGACTCATAGTTTCGCATTTTTCGCACACTTGTTGGCCAGATCCTGGGCGTTTTCTGGCGTGGATCACATACTAATGTGGTATCACACTGCAACAGTGAGTTAAACCTGGATACAATCTATATTTTCGAGGATAACACCGGTTAGGTCAGGGTTAGGTCTGGTATTTGCCATCATCTGGCACATAGTTTCGCATTTTTCGCATACTTGTTGGCCAGATCCTGGGCGTTTTCTGATTTGGATCACGTAGTAATGCGGTTCCGCACTGCAACAGTGAGTTAAACCTGGATACAATCTATATTTTCGAGGATAACACCGGTTAGGTCAGGGTTAGGTCTGGTATTTGCCATCATCTGGCTCATACTCTCGCATTTTTCGCATACTTGTTGGCCAGATCCAGGGCGTTTTCAGGTTTGGATCACGTAGTAATGTGGTACCACACTGCAACAGTGAGTTAATCCTGGATTCGATCTATATATTAGAGGGTAACACCGGTTAGGTCAGGGATAGGTCTGGTATTTGCCATCATCTGGCTCTTACTTTCGCATTTTTCGCATACTTGTTGGCCAGCTCCTGGGCGTTTTCTGGTTTGGATCACGTAGTAATGTGGTATCACACTGCAACAGTGAGTTAAACCTGGATACAATCTATATTTTAGAGGATAAACCCGGTTAGGTCACGGATAGGTCTGGTAATTGCCATCATCTGGCTCATCCTTTCGCATTTTTCGCATACTTGTTCGCCAGCTCCTGGGCGTTTTCTGGTTTGGATCACGTAGTAATGTGGTATCACACTGCAACAGTGAGTTAAACCTGGATACAATCTATATTTTAGAGGATAAACCCGGTTAGGTCACGGATAGGTCTGGTAATTGCCATCATCTGCCTCATACTTTCGCATGTTTCGCATACTTGTTGGACAGATCCAGGGCGTTTTCTGGTTTGGGTCACGTAGTAATGTGGTACCACACTGAAACTGTGAGTTAATCCTGGATTCGATCTATATATTAGAGGGTAACACCGGTTAGGTCAGGGTTAGGTCTGGTATTTGCCATCCTCTGTCTCATACTTTCGCATTTTTCACCTACTTGTTGGCCAGATACAGGGCGCTTTCTGGGTTGAATCACGTAGTAATGTGGCACCACACTGCCACATGGGTTAAACCTAGATTCGATCTATATTTTAGAGGATAACACCGGTTAGGTCAGGGTTATGTCTGGTATTTGCCATCATCTGGCTCATACTCTCGCATTTTTCGCATACTTGTTGGCCAGATCCAGGGCGTTTTCAGGTTTGGATCACGTAGTAATGTGGTACCACACTGCAACAGTGAGTTAATCCTGGATTCGATCTATATATTAGAGGGTAACACCGGTTAGGTCAGGGATAGGTCTGGTATTTGCCATCATCTGGCTCTTACTTTCGCATTTTTCGCATACTTGTTGGCCAGATCCCGGGCGTTTTCTGGTTTGGATCACGTAGTAATGTAGAACCACTCTGAAACTGTGAGTTAAACCTGGATTCAATCTATATTTTAGAGGATAACACCGGTTAGGTCAGGGTTAGGTCTGGTATTTGCCATCATCTGGCTCATACTTTCGCATTTTTCGCATACTTGTTGGCCAGCTCCTGGGCGTTTTCTGGTCTGGATCACGTAGTAATGTGGTATCACACTGCAACAGTGAGTTAAACCTGGATACAATCTATATTTTAGAGGATAAACCCGGTTAGGTCACGGATAGGTCTGGTAATTGCCATCATCTGCCTCATACTTTCGCATGTTTCGCATACTTGTTGGACAGATCCAGGGCGTTTTCTGGTTTGGGTCACGTAGTAATGTGGTACCACACTGAAACTGTGAGTTAATCCTGGATTCGATCTATATATTAGAGGGTAACACCGGTTAGGTCAGGGTTAGGTCTGGTATTTGCCATCCTCTGTCTCATACTTTCGCATTTTTCACCTACTTGTTGGCCAGATACAGGGCGCTTTCTGGGTTGAATCACGTAGTAATGTGGCACCACACTCAAACAGTGACTTAAACCTGAAATCAATCTATAATTTAGAGGATAACACCGGTTAGGTCAGGGTTAGGTCTGGTATTTGCCATCGTCTGCCTCATACTTTCGCATGTTTCGCATACTTGTTGGCCAGATCCCGGGCGTTTTCTGGTTTGGATCGCGTAGTAATGTGGAACCACACTGCCACATGGGTTAAACCTGGATTCGATCTATATTTTAGTGGATAACACCGGTTAGGTCAGGGTTATGTCTGGTATTTGCCACCATCTGGCTCATACTCACGCATTTTTCGCATACTTGTTGGCCAGCTCTTGGGCGTTTTCTGGTTTGGATCACGTAGTAATGTGGTATCACACTGCAACAGTGAGTTAAACCTGGATACAATCTATATTTTAGAGGATAAACTCGGTTAGGTCACGGATAGGTCTGGTAATTGCCATCATCTGGCTCATCCTTTCGCATTTTTCGCATACTTGTTGGCCAGATACTGGGCGTTTTCTGGTTTGGATCACGTAGTAATGTAGAACCACTCTGAAACTGTGAGTTAAACCTGGATTCAATCTATATTTTAGAGGATAACACCGGTTAGGTCAGGGTTAGGTCTGGTATTTGCCATCATCTGGCTCATATTTTCGCATTTTTCGCATACTTGTTGGCCAGCTCCTGGGCGTTTTCTGGTTTGGATCACGTAGTAATGTGGTATCACACTGCAACAGTGAGTTAAACCTGGATACAATCTATATTTTAGAGGATAAACCCGGTTAGGTCACGGATAGGTCTGGTAATTGCCATCATCTGGCTCATCCTTTCGCATTTTTCGCATACTTGTTGGCCAGCTCCAGGGCGTTTTCTAGTTTGGATCACGTAGTAATGTGGTGTCACACTGCAACAGTGAGTTAAACCTGGATACAATCTATATTTTAGAGGATAAACCCGGTTAGGTCGCGGATAGGTCTGGTAATTGCCATCATCTGGCTCATCCTTTCGCATTTTTTTGTATACTTGTTGGCCAGCTCCAGGGCGTTTTCTGGTTTGGATCACGTAGTAATGTGGTATCACACTGCAGCAGTGAGTTAAACCTGGATACAATATATATTTTAGAGGATAAACCCGGTTAGGTCACGGATAGGTCTGGTAATTGCCATCATCTGGCTCATCCTTTCGCATTTTTCGCATACTTGTTGGCCAGATCCTGGGCGTTTTCTGGTTTGGATCACGTAGTGATGTAGAACCACTCTGAAACTGTGAGTTAAACCTGGATTCAATCTATATTTTAGAGGATAACACCGGTTAGGTCAGGGTTAGGTCTGGTATTTGCCATCATCTGGCTCATACTTTCGCATTTTTCGCATACTTGTTGGCCAGCTCCTGGGCGTTTTCTGGTTTGGATCACGTAGTAATGTAGAACCACTCTGAAACTGTGAGTTAAACCTGGATTCAATCTATATTTTAGAGGATAACACCGGTTAGGTCAGGGTTAGGTCTGGTATTTGCCATCATCTGGCTAATATTTTCGCACTTTTGGCATACTTGTTGGCCAGATCCTGGGCGTTTTCTGGTTTGGATCACGTAGTAATGTGTTTCCACACTGCAACAGTGAATTAATCCTGGATTCAATCTATATTTTAGAGGATAACAACGGTTAGGTTAGGGTTAGGTCTGGTGTTTGCAATCATCTGGCTAATATTTTCGCATTTTTCGCATACTTGATGGCCAGATCCTGGGCGTTTTCTGGGTTGGATGAGGTAGTAGTGTGGTACCGCACTGAAACAGTGAAGTAATCCTGGATTCGATGTATATATTACAGGGTAACACCGGTTAGGTTAGGGTTAGGTCTGGTATTTGCCATTATCTGTCTCACACTCTCGCATTTTTCGCATACTTGTTGGCCAGGTCCTGGGCGTTTTCTGGTTTGGATCACGTAGTAATGTAGAACCACTCTGAAACAGTGACTTAAACCTGGATTCAATCTATATTTTAGAGGATAACACCGGTTAGGTCAGGGTTAGGTCTGGTATTTGCCATCATCTGGCTTATATTTTCGCACTTTTCGCATACTTGTTGGCCAGATCCTGGGCGTTTCCTGGGTTGGATCAGGTAGTAGTGTGGTACCGCACTGAAACAGTGAAGTAATCCTGGATTCAATCTATATATTAGAGGATAACACCGGTTAGGTCAGGGATTGGTCTGGTATTTGCCATCGTCTGCCTCATACTTTCGCATGTTTCGCATACTTGTTGGCCAGATCCAGGGCGTTTTCTGGTTTGGGTCACGTAGTAATGTGGTACCACACTGAAACTGTGAGTTAATCCTGGATTCGATCTATACATTAGAGGGTAACACCGGTTAGGTCAGGGTTAGGTCTGGTATTTGCCATCCTCTGTCTCATACTTTCGCATTTTTCACCTACTTGTTGGCCAGATACTGGGCGCTTTCTGGGTTGAATCACGTAGTAATGTGGCACCACACTCGAACAGTGACTTAAACCTGGATTCAATCTATAATTTAGAGGATAACACCGGTTAGGTCAGGGTTAGGTCTGGTATTTGCCATCGTCTGCCTCATACCTTCGCATGTTTCGCATACTTGTTGGCCAGATCCAGGGCGTTTTCTGGTTTGGATCACGTAGTAATGTGGTACCACACTGAAGCAGTGAGTTAATCCTGGATTCGATCTATATATTAGAGGGTAACACCGGCTAGGTCAGGGTTAGGACTGGTATTTGCCTTCATCTGGTTCATAGTTACGCATTTTTCGGAAACTTGTTGGCCAGATCCTGGGCGTTTTCTGGATTGGATCACATAGTAATGTGGTATCACACTGAAACAGTGAGTTAATCCTGGATTCAATCTATATATTAGAGGATGAAACCGGTTAGGTCAGGGTTAGGTCTGGTATTTGCCACCATCTGGCTCATACTTTCGCATTTTTCGCAAACTTGTTGGCCAGATCATGGGCGTTTTCTGGATTGGATCACGTAGTAATGTGGTTCCACACTGCAACAGTGAGTTAAACCTGGATGCAATATATACTTTAGAGGATAACACCGGTTAGGTCAGGGTTAGGTCTGGTATTTGCCTACATCTGGCTCATAGTTTCGCATTTTTCGCATACTTGTTGTCCAGATCCTGGGCGTTTTCTGGATTGGATCACATAGTAATGTGGTATCACACTGAAACAGTGAGGTAATCTTGGATTCAATCTATATATTAGAGGGTAACACCGGTTAGGTTTGGGTTAGGTCTGGTATTTGCCATCATCTGGCTCATACTTTCGCATTTTTCGCATACTTGTTGGCCAGATCCTGGGCGTGTTCTGGTTTGGATCACGTAGTAATGTAGAACCACTCTGAAACTGTGAGTTAAACCTGGATACAATCTATATTTTAGAGGATAAACCCGGTTAGGTCAGGGTTAGGTCTGTTATTTGCCATCGTCTACCTCATACTTTCGCATTTTTCGCATACTTGTTGGCCAGATCCTGGGCGTTTTCTGGTTTGGATCACGTAGTAATGTAGAACCACTCTGAAACTGTGAGTTAAACCTGGATACAATCTATATTTTAGAGGATAAACCCGGTTAGGTCACGGATAGGTCTGGTAATTGCCATCATCTGGCTCATCCTTTCGCATTTTTCGCAAACTTGTTGGCCAGATCCTGGGCGTTTTCTGGCTTGGATCACATACTAATGTGGTTCCGCACTGCAACAGTGAGTTAAACCTGGATACAATCTATATTTTAGTGGATAACACCAGTTAGGTCAGGGTTAGGTCTGGTATTTGCCATCATCTGGCTCATACTTTCGCATTTTTCGCATACTTGTTGGCCAGATCCTGGGCGTTTTCTGGCTTGGATCACGTAGTAATGAGGTTCCACACTGCAACAGTGAGTTAAACCTGGATAGAATGTATATTTTAGAGGATAACACCGGTTAGGTCAGGGTTAGGACTGGTATTTGCCTTCATCTGGTTCATAGTTACGCATTTTTCGGAAACTTGTTGGCCAGATCCTGGGCGTTTTCTGGATTGGATCACATAGTAATGTGGTATCACACTGAAACAGTGAGTTAATCCTGGATTCAATCTATATATTAGAGGATGAAACCGGTTAGGTCAGGGTTAGGTCTGGTATTTGCCACCATCTGGCTCATACTTTCGCATTTTTCGCAAACTTGTTGGCCAGATCATGGGCGTTTTCTGGATTGGATCACGTAGTAATGTGGTTCCACACTGCAACAGTGAGTTAAACCTGGATGCAATATATACTTTAGAGGATAACACCGGTTAGGTCAGGGTTAGGACTGGTATTTGCCTTCATCTGGTTCATAGTTACGCATTTTTCGGAAACTTGTTGGCCAGATCCTGGGCGTTTTCTGGATTGGATCACATAGTAATGTGGTATCACACTGAAACAGTGAGTTAATCCTGGATTCAATCTATATATTAGAGGATGAAACCGGTTAGGTCAGGGTTAGGTCTGGTAATTGCCATCATCTGGCTCATCCTTTCGCATTTTTCGCAAACTTGTTGGCCAGATCCTGGGCGTTTTCTGGCTTGGATCACATACTAATGTGGTTCCGCACTGCAACAGTGAGTTAAACCTGGATACAATCTATATTTTAGTGGATAACACCAGTTAGGTCAGGGTTAGGTCTGGTATTTGCCATCATCTGGCTCATACTTTCGCATTTTTCGCATACTTGTTGGCCAGATCCTGGGCGTTTTCTGGCTTGGATCACGTAGTAATGAGGTTCCACACTGCAACAGTGAGTTAAACCTGGATAGAATGTATATTTTAGAGGATAACACCGGTTAGGTCAAGGATAGGTCTGGTATTTGCCATCATCCGGCTCATACTTTCGCATATTTCGCGAACTTGTTGGCCGGATCCTGGGCGTTTTCCGGTTTGTATCACGCAGTAATGTGGTACCACACTGCAACAGTGAGTTAATCCTTGATTCGATCTATATTTTAGAGGATAACCTCGGTTAGGTCAGGGTTAGGTCTGGTATTTGCCATCATCTGGCTCATACTTTCGCATTTTTCGCATACTTGTTGGCCAGCTCCTGGGCGTGTTCTGGTTTGGATCACGTAGTAATGTGGTATCACACTGCAACAGTGAGATAAACCTGGATACAATCTATATTTTAGAGGATAAACCCGGTTAGGTCACGGATAGGTCTGGTAATTGCCATCATCTGGCTCATCCTTTCGTATTTTTCGCATACTTGTTGGCCAGCTCCCGGGCGTTTTCTGGTTTGGATCACGTAGTAATGTGGTATCACACTGCAACAGTGAGTTAAACCTGGATACAATCTATATTTTAGAGGATAAACCCGGTTAGGTCACGGATAGGTCTGGTAATTGCCATCATCTGGCTCATCCTTTCACATTTTTCGCATACTTGTTGGCCAGATCCTGGGCGTTTTCTGGTTTGGATCACGTAGTAATGTAGAACCACTCTGAAACTGTGAGTTAAACCTGGATTCAATCTATATTTTAGAGGATAACACCGGTTAGGTCAGGGTTAGGTCTGGTATTTGCCATCATCTGGCTCATACTTCCGCATTTTTCGCATACATGTTGGCTAGCTCCTGGGCGTTTTCTGGTTTGGATCACGTAGTAATGATGTTCCACACTGCAAGAGTGAGTTAAACCTGGATACAATCTATATTTTAGTGGATAACAGCGGTTAGGTCAGGGTTAGGAGTGGTATTTGCCATCATCTGGCTCATAGTTTCGCATTTTTCGCATACTTGTTGGCCAGATCCAGGGCGTTTTCTGGCTTGGATCACGTAGTAATGTAGAACCACTCTGAAACAGTGACTTAAACCTGGATTCAATCTATATTTTAGAGGATAACACCGGTTAGGTCAGGGTTAGGTCTGGTATTTGCCATCATCTGGCTCACACTCTCGCATTTTTCGCATACTTGTTGGCCAGGTCCTGGGCGTTTTCTGGTTTGGATCACGTAGTAATGTAGAACCACTATGAAACAGTGAGTTAAACCTGGATTCAATCTATATTTTAGAGGATAACACCGGTTAGGTCAGGGTTAGGTCTGGTATTTGCCATCATCTGGCTAATATTTTCGCACTTTTGGCATACTTGTTGGCCAGATCCTGGGCGTTTTCTGGTTTGGATCACGTAGTAATGTGGTATCACACTGCAGCAGTGAGTTAAACCTGGATACAATATATATTTTAGAGGATAAACCCGGTTAGGTCACGGATAGGTCTGGTAATTGCCATCATCTGGCTCATCCTTTCGCATTTTTCGCATACTTGTTGGCCAGATCCTGGGCGTTTTCTGGTTTGGATCACGTAGTGATGTAGAACCACTCTGAAACTGTGAGTTAAACCTGGATTCAATCTATATTTTAGAGGATAACACCGGTTAGGTCAGGGTTAGGTCTGGTATTTGCCATCATCTGGCTAATATTTTCGCACTTTTGGCATACTTGTTGGCCAGATCCTGGGCGTTTTCTGGTTTGGATCACGTAGTAATGTGTTTCCACACTGCAACAGTGAATTAATCCTGGATTCAATCTATATTTTAGAGGATAACAACGGTTAGGTTAGGGTTAGGTCTGGTGTTTGCAATCATCTGGCTAATATTTTCGCATTTTTCGCATACTTGATGGCCAGATCCTGGGCGTTTTCTGGGTTGGATGAGGTAGTAGTGTGGTACCGCACTGAAACAGTGAAGTAATCCTGGATTCGATGTATATATTACAGGGTAACACCGGTTAGGTTAGGGTTAGGTCTGGTATTTGCCATTATCTGTCTCACACTCTCGCATTTTTCGCATACTTGTTGGCCAGGTCCTGGGCGTTTTCTGGTTTGGATCACGTAGTAATGTAGAATCACTCTGAAACAGTGACTTAAACCTGGATTCAATCTATATTTTAGAGGATAACACCGGTTAGGTCAGGGTTAGGTCTGGTATTTGCCATCATCTGGCTTATATTTTCGCACTTTTCGCATACTTGTTGGCCAGATCCTGGGCGTTTCCTGGGTTGGATCAGGTAGTAGTGTGGTACCGCACTGAAACAGTGAAGTAATCCTGGATTCAATCTATATATTAGAGGATAACACCGGTTAGGTCAGGGATTGGTCTGGTATTTGTCATCGTCTGCCTCATACTTTCGCATGTTTCGCATACTTGTTGGCCAGATCCAGGGCGTTTTCTGGTTTGGGTCACGTAGTAATGTGGTACCACACTGAAACTGTGAGTTAATCCTGGATTCGATCTATATATTAGAGGGTAACACCGGTTAGGTCAGGGTTAGGTCTGGTATTTGCCATCCTCTGTCTCATACTTTCGCATTTTTCACCTACTTGTTGGCCAGATACTGGGCGCTTTCTGGGTTGAATCACGTAGTAATGTGGCACCACACTCGAACAGTGACTTAAACCTGGATTCAATCTATAATTTAGAGGATAACACCGGTTAGGTCAGGGTTAGGTCTGGTATTTGCCATCGTCTGCCTCATACTTTCGCATGTTTCGCATACTTGTTGGCCCAATCCCGGGCGTTTTCTGGTTTGGATCACGTAGTAATGTGGTACCACACTGAAACAGTGAAGTAATCCTGGATTCAATCTATATATTAGAGGATAACACCGGTTAGGTCAGGGATTGGTCTGGTATTTGCCATCGTCTGCCTCATACTTTCGCATGTTTCGCATACTTGTTGGCCAGATCCAGGGCGTTTTCTGGTTTGGATCACGTAGTGATGTGGTACCACACTGAAGCAGTGAGTTAATCCTGGATTCGATCTATATATTAGAGGGTAACACCGGCTAGGTCAGGGTTAGGACTGGTATTTGCCTTCATCTGGTTCATAGTTACGCATTTTTCGGAAACTTGTTGGCCAGATCCTGGGCGTTTTCTGGATTGGATCACATAGTAATGTGGTATCACACTGAAACAGTGAGTTAATCCTGGATTCAATCTATATATTAGAGGATGAAACCGGTTAGGTCAGGGTTAGGTCTGGTATTTGCCACCATCTGGCTCATACTTTCGCATTTTTCGCAAACTTGTTGGCCAGATCCTGGGCGTTTTCTGGATTGGATCACGTAGTAATGTGGTTCCACACTGCAACAGTGAGTTAAACCTGGATGCAATATATACTTTAGAGGATAACACCGGTTAGGTCAGGGTTAGGTCTGGTATTTGCCTACATCTGGCTCATAGTTTCGCATTTTTCGCATACTTGTTGTCCAGATCCTGGGCGTTTTCTGGATTGGATCACATAGTAATGTGGTATCACACTGAAACAGTGAGGTAATCTTGGATTCAATCTATATATTAGAGGGTAACACCGGTTAGGTTTGGGTTAGGTCTGGTATTTGCCATCATCTGGCTCATATTTTCGCATTTTTCGCATACTTGTTGGCCAGATCCTGGGCGTGTTCAGGTTTGGATCACGTAGTAATGTAGAACCACTCTGAAACAGTGAGTTAAACCTGGATTCAATCTATATTTTAGAGGATAACACCGGTTAGGTCAGGGTTAGGTCTGTTATTTGCCATCGTCTGCCTCATACTTTCGCATTTTTCGCATACTTGTTGGCCAGATCCAGGGCGTTTTCTGGTTTTGGATCATATAGTAATGTGGTACCACACTGAAACTGTGGGTTAAACCTGGATTCGATCTATATTTTAGAGGATAACACCGGTTAGGTCAGGGTTAGGTCTGGTATTTGCCATCATCTGGCTCATAGTTTCGCATTTTTCGCATACTTGATGGCCAGAACCAGGGCGTTTTCTGGTTTGGATCATATAGTAATGTGGTATCACACTGAAACAGTGAGGTAATCTTGGATTCAATCTATATATTAGAGGGTAACACCGGTTAGGTTTGGGTTAAGTCTGGTATTTGCCATCATCTGGCTCATACTTTCGCATTTTTCGCATACTTGTTGGCCAGATCCTGGGCGTTTTCTGGCTTGGATCACGTAGTAATGAGGTTCCACACTGCAACAGTGTGTTAAACCTGGATAGAATGTATATTTTAGAGGATAACACCGGTTAGGTCAAGGATAGGTCTGGTATTTGCCATCATCCGGCTCATACTTTCGCATATTTCGCGAACTTGTTGGCCGGATCCTGGGCGTTTTCCGGTTTGTATCACGCAGTAATGTGGTACCACACTGCAACAGTGAGTTAATCCTTGATTCGATCTATATTTTAGAGGATAACCTCGGTTAGGTCAGGGTTAGGTCTGGTATTTGCCATCATCTGGCTCATACTTTCGCATTTTTCGCATACTTGTTGGCCAGATCCAGGGCGTTTTCTGGCTTGGATCACGTAGTAATGTAGAACCACTCTGAAACTGTGAGTTAAACCTGGATTCAATCTATATTTTAGAGGATAACACCGGTTAGGTCAGGGTTAGGTCTGGTATTTGCCATCATCTGGCTCATACTTCCGCATTTTTCGCATACATGTTGGCTAGCTCCTGGGCGTTTTCTGGTTTGGATCACGTAGTAATGATGTTCCACACTGCAAGAGTGAGTTAAACCTGGATACAATCTATATTTTAGTGGATAACACCGGTTAGGTCAGGGTTAGGTGTGGTATTTGCCATCATCTGGCTCATAGTTTCGCATTTTTCGCATACTTGTTGGCCAGATCCAGGGCGTTTTCTGGCTTGGATCACGTAGTAATGTAGAACCACTCTGAAACAGTGACTTAAACCTGGATTCAATCTATATTTTAGAGGATAACACCGGTTAGGTCAGGGTTAGGTCTGGTATTTGCCATCATCTGGCTCACACTCTCGCATTTTTCGCATACTTGTTGGCCAGGTCCTGGGCGTTTTCTGGTTTGGATCACGTAGTAATGTAGAACCACTCTGAAACAGTGACTTAAACCTGGATTCAATCTATATTTTAGAGGATAACACCGGTTTGGTCAGGGTTAGGTCTGGTATTTGCCATCATCTGGCTAATATTTTCGCACTTTTCGCATACTTGTTGGCCAGATCCACGGCGTTTCCTGGGTTGGATCAGGTAGTAGTGTGGTACCGCACTGAAACTGTGAGTTAATCCTGGATTCGATCTATATATTAGAGGGTAACACCGGTTAGGTCAGGGTTAGGTCTGGTATTTGCCATCGTCTGCCACATACTTTCGCATGTTTCGCATACTTGTTGGCCAGATACTGGGCGCTTTCTGGGTTGAATCACGCAGTAATGTGGCACCACACTCAAACAGTGACATAAACCTGGATTCAACCTATAATTTAGAGGATAACACCGGTTAGGTCGGGGTTAGGTCTGGTATTTGCCATCGTCTGCCTCATACTTTCGCATGTTTCGCATACTTGTTGGCCAGATCCAGGGCGTTTTCTGCTTTGGATCACGTAGTAATGTGGTACCACACTGCAACAGTGTGTTAATCCTGGATTCAATCTATATATTAGAGGATAACACCGGTTAGGTCAGGGTTAGGTCTGGTATTTGCCATCGTCTGCCACATACTTTCGCATGTTTCGCATACTTGTTGGCCAGATCCCGGGCGTTTTCTGGTTTGGATCACGTAGTAATGTAGAACCACTCTGAAACTGTGAGTTAAACCTGGATTCAATCTATATTTTAGAGGATAACACCGGTTAGGTCAGGGTTAGGTCTGGTATTTGCCATCATCTGGCTCATACTTTCGCATTTTTCGCATACTTGTTGGCCAGCTCCTGGGCGTTTTCTGGTTTGGATCACGTAGTAATGTGGTATCACACTGCAACAGTGAGTTAAACCTGGATACAATCTATATTTTAGAGGATAAACCCGGTTAGGTCACGGATAGGTCTGGTAATTGCCATCATCTGCCTCATACTTTCGCATGTTTCGCATACTTGTTGGACAGATCCAGGGCGTTTTCTGGTTTGGGTCACGTAGTAATGTGGTACCACACTGAAACTGTGAGTTAATCCTGGATTCGATCTATATATTAGAGGGTAACACCGGTTAGGTCAGGGTTAGGTCTGGTATTTGCCATCCTCTGTCTCATACTTTCGCATTTTTCACCTACTTGTTGGCCAGATACAGGGCGCTTTCTGGGTTGAATCACGTAGTAATGTGGCACCACACTCAAACAGTGACTTAAACCTGAAATCAATCTATAATTTAGAGGATAACACCGGTTAGGTCAGGGTTAGGTCTGGTATTTGCCATCGTCTGCCTCATACTTTCGCATGTTTCGCATACTTGTTGGCCAGATCCCGGGCGTTTTCTGGTTTGGATCGCGTAGTAATGTGGAACCACACTGCCACATGGGTTAAACCTGGATTCGATCTATATTTTAGTGGATAACACCGGTTAGGTCAGGGTTATGTCTGGTATTTGCCACCATCTGGCTCATACTCACGCATTTTTCGCATACTTGTTGGCCAGCTCTTGGGCGTTTTCTGGTTTGGATCACGTAGTAATGTGGTATCACACTGCAACAGTGAGTTAAACCTGGATACAATCTATATTTTAGAGGATAAACTCGGTTAGGTCACGGATAGGTCTGGTAATTGCCATCATCTGGCTCATCCTTTCGCATTTTTCGCATACTTGTTGGCCAGATACTGGGCGTTTTCTGGTTTGGATCACGTAGTAATGTGGTATCACACTGCAGCAGTGAGTTAAACCTGGATACAATATATATTTTAGAGGATAAACCCGGTTAGGTCACGGATAGGTCTGTTATTTGCCATCGTCTACCTCATACTTTCGCATTTTTCGCATACTTGTTGGCCAGATCCTGGGCGTTTTCTGGCTTGGATCACGTAGTAATGAGGTTCCACACTGCAACAGTGAGTTAAACCTGGATAGAATGTATATTTTAGAGGATAACACCGGTTAGGTCAAGGATAGGTCTGGTATTTGCCATCATCCGGCTCATACTTTCGCATATTTCGCGAACTTGTTGGCCGGATCCTGGGCGTTTTCCGGTTTGTATCACGCAGTAATGTGGTACCACACTGCAACAGTGAGTTAATCCTTGATTCGATCTATATTTTAGAGGATAACCTCGGTTAGGTCAGGGTTAGGTCTGGTATTTGCCATCATCTGGCTCATACTTTCGCATTTTTCGCATACTTGTTGGCCAGCTCCTGGGCGTGTTCTGGTTTGGATCACGTAGTAATGTGGTATCACACTGCAACAGTGAGATAAACCTGGATACAATCTATATTTTAGAGGATAAACCCGGTTAGGTCACGGATAGGTCTGGTAATTGCCATCATCTGGCTCATCCTTTCGTATTTTTCGCATACTTGTTGGCCAGCTCCCGGGCGTTTTCTGGTTTGGATCACGTAGTAATGTGGTATCACACTGCAACAGTGAGTTAAACCTGGATACAATCTATATTTTAGAGGATAAACCCGGTTAGGTCACGGATAGGTCTGGTAATTGCCATCATCTGGCTCATCCTTTCACATTTTTCGCATACTTGTTGGCCAGATCCTGGGCGTTTTCTGGTTTGGATCACGTAGTAATGTAGAACCACTCTGAAACTGTGAGTTAAACCTGGATTCAATCTATATTTTAGAGGATAACACCGGTTAGGTCAGGGTTAGGTCTGGTATTTGCCATCATCTGGCTCATACTTCCGCATTTTTCGCATACATGTTGGCTAGCTCCTGGGCGTTTTCTGGTTTGGATCACGTAGTAATGATGTTCCACACTGCAAGAGTGAGTTAAACCTGGATACAATCTATATTTTAGTGGATAACACCGGTTAGGTCAGGGTTAGGAGTGGTATTTGCCATCATCTGGCTCATAGTTTCGCATTTTTCGCATACTTGTTGGCCAGATCCAGGGCGTTTTCTGGCTTGGATCACGTAGTAATGTAGAACCACTCTGAAACAGTGACTTAAACCTGGATTCAATCTATATTTTAGAGGATAACACCGGTTAGGTCAGGGTTAGGTCTGGTATTTGCCATCATCTGGCTCACACTCTCGCATTTTTCGCATACTTGTTGGCCAGGTCCTGGGCGTTTTCTGGTTTGGATCACGTAGTAATGTAGAACCACTCTGAAACAGTGAGTTAAACCTGGATTCAATCTATATTTTAGAGGATAACACCGGTTAGGTCAGGGTTAGGTCTGGTATTTGCCATCATCTGGCTAATATTTTCGCACTTTTGGCATACTTGTTGGCCAGATCCTGGGCGTTTTCTGGTTTGGATCACGTAGTAATGTGGTATCACACTGCAGCAGTGAGTTAAACCTGGATACAATATATATTTTAGAGGATAAACCCGGTTAGGTCACGGATAGGTCTGGTAATTGCCATCATCTGGCTCATCCTTTCGCATTTTTCGCATACTTGTTGGCCAGATCCTGGGCGTTTTCTGGTTTGGATCACGTAGTGATGTAGAACCACTCTGAAACTGTGAGTTAAACCTGGATTCAATCTATATTTTAGAGGATAACACCGGTTAGGTCAGGGTTAGGTCTGGTATTTGCCATCATCTGGCTCATACTTTCGCATTTTTCGCATACTTGTTGGCCAGCTCCTGGGCGTTTTCTGGTTTGGATCACGTAGTAATGTAGAACCACTCTGAAACTGTGAGTTAAACCTGGATTCAATCTATATTTTAGAGGATAACACCGGTTAGGTCAGGGTTAGGTCTGGTATTTGCCATCATCTGGCTAATATTTTCGCACTTTTGGCATACTTGTTGGCCAGATCCTGGGCGTTTTCTGGTTTGGATCACGTAGTAATGTGTTTCCACACTGCAACAGTGAATTAATCCTGGATTCAATCTATATTTTAGAGGATAACAACGGTTAGGTTAGGGTTAGGTCTGGTGTTTGCAATCATCTGGCTAATATTTTCGCATTTTTCGCATACTTGATGGCCAGATCCTGGGCGTTTTCTGGGTTGGATGAGGTAGTAGTGTGGTACCGCACTGAAACAGTGAAGTAATCCTGGATTCGATGTATATATTACAGGGTAACACCGGTTAGGTTAGGGTTAGGTCTGGTATTTGCCATTATCTGTCTCACACTCTCGCATTTTTCGCATACTTGTTGGCCAGGTCCTGGGCGTTTTCTGGTTTGGATCACGTAGTAATGTAGAATCACTCTGAAACAGTGACTTAAACCTGGATTCAATCTATATTTTAGAGGATAACACCGGTTAGGTCAGGGTTAGGTCTGGTATTTGCCATCATCTGGCTTATATTTTCGCACTTTTCGCATACTTGTTGGCCAGATCCTGGGCGTTTCCTGGGTTGGATCAGGTAGTAGTGTGGTACCGCACTGAAACAGTGAAGTAATCCTGGATTCAATCTATATATTAGAGGATAACACCGGTTAGGTCAGGGATTGGTCTGGTATTTGCCATCGTCTGCCTCATACTTTCGCATGTTTCGCATACTTGTTGGCCAGATCCAGGGCGTTTTCTGGTTTGGGTCACGTAGTAATGTGGTACCACACTGAAACTGTGAGTTAATCCTGGATTCGATCTATATATTAGAGGGTAACACCGGTTAGGTCAGGGTTAGGTCTGGTATTTGCCATCCTCTGTCTCATACTTTCGCATTTTTCACCTACTTGTTGGCCAGATACTGGGCGCTTTCTGGGTTGAATCACGTAGTAATGTGGCACCACACTCGAACAGTGAGTTAAACCTGGATTCAATCTATATTTTAGAGGATAACACCGGTTAGGTCAGGGTTAGGTCTGGTATTTGCCATCATCTGGCTAATATTTTCGCACTTTTGGCATACTTGTTGGCCAGATCCTGGGCGTTTTCTGGTTTGGATCACGTAGTAATGTGGTACCACACTGAAACAGTGAAGTAATCCTGGATTCAATCTATATATTAGAGGATAACACCGGTTAGGTCAGGGATTGGTCTGGTATTTGCCATCGTCTGCCTCATACTTTCGCATGTTTCGCATACTTGTTGGCCAGATCCAGGGCGTTTTCTGGTTTGGATCACGTAGTAATGTGGTACCACACTGAAGCAGTGAGTTAATCCTGGATTCGATCTATATATTAGAGGGTAACACCGGCTAGGTCAGGGTTAGGACTGGTATTTGCCTTCATCTGGTTCATAGTTACGCATTTTTCGGAAACTTGTTGGCCAGATCCTGGGCGTTTTCTGGATTGGATCACATAGTAATGTGGTATCACACTGAAACAGTGAGTTAATCCTGGATTCAATCTATATATTAGAGGATGAAACCGGTTAGGTCAGGGTTAGGTCTGGTATTTGCCACCATCTGGCTCATACTTTCGCATTTTTCGCAAACTTGTTGGCCAGATCATGGGCGTTTTCTGGATTGGATCACGTAGTAATGTGGTTCCACACTGCAACAGTGAGTTAAACCTGGATGCAATATATACTTTAGAGGATAACACCGGTTAGGTCAGGGTTAGGTCTGGTATTTGCCTACATCTGGCTCATAGTTTCGCATTTTTCGCATACTTGTTGTCCAGATCCTGGGCGTTTTCTGGATTGGATCACATAGTAATGTGGTATCACACTGAAACAGTGAGGTAATCTTGGATTCAATCTATATATTAGAGGGTAACACCGGTTAGGTTTGGGTTAGGTCTGGTATTTGCCATCATCTGGCTCATATTTTCGCATTTTTCGCATACTTGTTGGCCAGATCCAGGGCGTTTTCTGGTTTTGGATCATATAGTAATGTGGTACCACACTGAAACTGTGGGTTAAACCTGGATTCGATCTATATTTTAGAGGATAACACCGGTTAGGTCAGGGTTAGGTCTGGTATTTGCCATCATCTGGCTCATAGTTTCGCATTTTTCGCATACTTGATGGCCAGAACCAGGGCGTTTTCTGGTTTGGATCATATAGTAATGTGGTATCACACTGAAACAGTGAGGTAATCTTGGATTCAATCTATATATTAGAGGGTAACACCGGTTAGGTTTGGGTTAAGTCTGGTATTTGCCATCATCTGGCTCATACTTTCGCATTTTTCGCATACTTGTTGGCCAGATCCTGGGCGTGTTCTGGTTTGGATCACGTAGTAATGTAGAACCACTCTGAAACTGTGAGTTAAACCTGGATACAATCTATATTTTAGAGGATAAACCCGGTTAGGTCACGGATAGGTCTGGTAATTGCCATCATCTGGCTCATCCTTTCGCATTTTTCGCATACTTGTTGGCCAGATCCTGGGCGTTTTCTGGTTTGGATCACGTAGTAATGTAGAACCACTCTGAAACTGTGAGTTAAACCTGGATACAATCTATATTTTAGAGGATAAACCCGGTTAGGTCACGGATAGGTCTGGTAATTGCCATCATCTGGCTCATCCTTTCGCATTTTTCGCAAACTTGTTGGCCAGATCCTGGGCGTTTTCTGGCTTGGATCACATACTAATGTGGTTCCGCACTGCAACAGTGAGTTAAACCTGGATACAATCTATATTTTAGTGGATAACACCAGTTAGGTCAGGGTTAGGTCTGGTATTTGCCATCATCTGGCTCATACTTTCGCATTTTTCGCATACTTGTTGGCCAGATCCTGGGCGTTTTCTGGCTTGGATCACGTAGTAATGAGGTTCCACACTGCAACAGTGAGTTAAACCTGGATAGAATGTATATTTTAGAGGATAACACCGGTTAGGTCAAGGATAGGTCTGGTATTTGCCATCATCCGGCTCATACTTTCGCATATTTCGCGAACTTGTTGGCCGGATCCTGGGCGTTTTCCGGTTTGTATCACGCAGTAATGTGGTACCACACTGCAACAGTGAGTTAATCCTTGATTCGATCTATATTTTAGAGGATAACCTCGGTTAGGTCAGGGTTAGGTCTGGTATTTGCCATCATCTGGCTCATACTTTCGCATTTTTCGCATACTTGTTGGCCAGCTCCTGGGCGTGTTCTGGTTTGGATCACGTAGTAATGTGGTATCACACTGCAACAGTGAGATAAACCTGGATACAATCTATATTTTAGAGGATAAACCCGGTTAGGTCACGGATAGGTCTGGTAATTGCCATCATCTGGCTCATCCTTTCGTATTTTTCGCATACTTGTTGGCCAGCTCCCGGGCGTTTTCTGGTTTGGATCACGTAGTAATGTGGTATCACACTGCAACAGTGAGTTAAACCTGGATACAATCTATATTTTAGAGGATAAACCCGGTTAGGTCACGGATAGGTCTGGTAATTGCCATCATCTGGCTCATCCTTTCACATTTTTCGCATACTTGTTGGCCAGATCCTGGGCGTTTTCTGGTTTGGATCACGTAGTAATGTAGAACCACTCTGAAACTGTGAGTTAAACCTGGATTCAATCTATATTTTAGAGGATAACACCGGTTAGGTCAGGGTTAGGTCTGGTATTTGCCATCATCTGGCTCATACTTCCGCATTTTTCGCATACATGTTGGCTAGCTCCTGGGCGTTTTCTGGTTTGGATCACGTAGTAATGATGTTCCACACTGCAAGAGTGAGTTAAACCTGGATACAATCTATATTTTAGTGGATAACACCGGTTAGGTCAGGGTTAGGAGTGGTATTTGCCATCATCTGGCTCATAGTTTCGCATTTTTCGCATACTTGTTGGCCAGATCCAGGGCGTTTTCTGGCTTGGATCACGTAGTAATGTAGAACCACTCTGAAACAGTGACTTAAACCTGGATTCAATCTATATTTTAGAGGATAACACCGGTTAGGTCAGGGTTAGGTCTGGTATTTGCCATCATCTGGCTCACACTCTCGCATTTTTCGCATACTTGTTGGCCAGGTCCTGGGCGTTTTCTGGTTTGGATCACGTAGTAATGTAGAACCACTCTGAAACAGTGAGTTAAACCTGGATTCAATCTATATTTTAGAGGATAACACCGGTTAGGTCAGGGTTAGGTCTGGTATTTGCCATCATCTGGCTAATATTTTCGCACTTTTGGCATACTTGTTGGCCAGATCCTGGGCGTTTTCTGGTTTGGATCACGTAGTAATGTGGTATCACACTGCAGCAGTGAGTTAAACCTGGATACAATATATATTTTAGAGGATAAACCCGGTTAGGTCACGGATAGGTCTGGTAATTGCCATCATCTGGCTCATCCTTTCGCATTTTTCGCATACTTGTTGGCCAGATCCTGGGCGTTTTCTGGTTTGGATCACGTAGTGATGTAGAACCACTCTGAAACTGTGAGTTAAACCTGGATTCAATCTATATTTTAGAGGATAACACCGGTTAGGTCAGGGTTAGGTCTGGTATTTGCCATCATCTGGCTCATACTTTCGCATTTTTCGCATACTTGTTGGCCAGCTCCTGGGCGTTTTCTGGTTTGGATCACGTAGTAATGTAGAACCACTCTGAAACTGTGAGTTAAACCTGGATTCAATCTATATTTTAGAGGATAACACCGGTTAGGTCAGGGTTAGGTCTGGTATTTGCCATCATCTGGCTAATATTTTCGCACTTTTGGCATACTTGTTGGCCAGATCCTGGGCGTTTTCTGGTTTGGATCACGTAGTAATGTGTTTCCACACTGCAACAGTGAATTAATCCTGGATTCAATCTATATTTTAGAGGATAACAACGGTTAGGTTAGGGTTAGGTCTGGTGTTTGCAATCATCTGGCTAATATTTTCGCATTTTTCGCATACTTGATGGCCAGATCCTGGGCGTTTTCTGGGTTGGATGAGGTAGTAGTGTGGTACCGCACTGAAACAGTGAAGTAATCCTGGATTCGATGTATATATTACAGGGTAACACCGGTTAGGTTAGGGTTAGGTCTGGTATTTGCCATTATCTGTCTCACACTCTCGCATTTTTCGCATACTTGTTGGCCAGGTCCTGGGCGTTTTCTGGTTTGGATCACGTAGTAATGTAGAATCACTCTGAAACAGTGACTTAAACCTGGATTCAATCTATATTTTAGAGGATAACACCGGTTAGGTCAGGGTTAGGTCTGGTATTTGCCATCATCTGGCTTATATTTTCGCACTTTTCGCATACTTGTTGGCCAGATCCTGGGCGTTTCCTGGGTTGGATCAGGTAGTAGTGTGGTACCGCACTGAAACAGTGAAGTAATCCTGGATTCAATCTATATATTAGAGGATAACACCGGTTAGGTCAGGGATTGGTCTGGTATTTGCCATCGTCTGCCTCATACTTTCGCATGTTTCGCATACTTGTTGGCCAGATCCAGGGCGTTTTCTGGTTTGGGTCACGTAGTAATGTGGTACCACACTGAAACTGTGAGTTAATCCTGGATTCGATCTATATATTAGAGGGTAACACCGGTTAGGTCAGGGTTAGGTCTGGTATTTGCCATCCTCTGTCTCATACTTTCGCATTTTTCACCTACTTGTTGGCCAGATACTGGGCGCTTTCTGGGTTGAATCACGTAGTAATGTGGCACCACACTCGAACAGTGACTTAAACCTGGATTCAATCTATAATTTAGAGGATAACACCGGTTAGGTCAGGGTTAGGTCTGGTATTTGCCATCGTCTGCCTCATACTTTCGCATGTTTCGCATACTTGTTGGCCCAATCCCGGGCGTTTTCTGGTTTGGATCACGTAGTAATGTGGTACCACACTGAAACAGTGAAGTAATCCTGGATTCAATCTATATATTAGAGGATAACACCGGTTAGGTCAGGGATTGGTCTGGTATTTGCCATCGTCTGCCTCATACTTTCGCATGTTTCGCATACTTGTTGGCCAGATCCAGGGCGTTTTCTGGTTTGGATCACGTAGTGATGTGGTACCACACTGAAGCAGTGAGTTAATCCTGGATTCGATCTATATATTAGAGGGTAACACCGGCTAGGTCAGGGTTAGGACTGGTATTTGCCTTCATCTGGTTCATAGTTACGCATTTTTCGGAAACTTGTTGGCCAGATCCTGGGCGTTTTCTGGATTGGATCACATAGTAATGTGGTATCACACTGAAACAGTGAGTTAATCCTGGATTCAATCTATATATTAGAGGATGAAACCGGTTAGGTCAGGGTTAGGTCTGGTATTTGCCACCATCTGGCTCATACTTTCGCATTTTTCGCAAACTTGTTGGCCAGATCCTGGGCGTTTTCTGGATTGGATCACGTAGTAATGTGGTTCCACACTGCAACAGTGAGTTAAACCTGGATGCAATATATACTTTAGAGGATAACACCGGTTAGGTCAGGGTTAGGTCTGGTATTTGCCTACATCTGGCTCATAGTTTCGCATTTTTCGCATACTTGTTGTCCAGATCCTGGGCGTTTTCTGGATTGGATCACATAGTAATGTGGTATCACACTGAAACAGTGAGGTAATCTTGGATTCAATCTATATATTAGAGGGTAACACCGGTTAGGTTTGGGTTAGGTCTGGTATTTGCCATCATCTGGCTCATATTTTCGCATTTTTCGCATACTTGTTGGCCAGATCCTGGGCGTGTTCAGGTTTGGATCACGTAGTAATGTAGAACCACTCTGAAACAGTGAGTTAAACCTGGATTCAATCTATATTTTAGAGGATAACACCGGTTAGGTCAGGGTTAGGTCTGTTATTTGCCATCGTCTGCCTCATACTTTCGCATTTTTCGCATACTTGTTGGCCAGATCCAGGGCGTTTTCTGGTTTTGGATCATATAGTAATGTGGTACCACACTGAAACTGTGGGTTAAACCTGGATTCGATCTATATTTTAGAGGATAACACCGGTTAGGTCAGGGTTAGGTCTGGTATTTGCCATCATCTGGCTCATAGTTTCGCATTTTTCGCATACTTGATGGCCAGAACCAGGGCGTTTTCTGGTTTGGATCATATAGTAATGTGGTATCACACTGAAACAGTGAGGTAATCTTGGATTCAATCTATATATTAGAGGGTAACACCGGTTAGGTTTGGGTTAAGTCTGGTATTTGCCATCATCTGGCTCATACTTTCGCATTTTTCGCATACTTGTTGGCCAGATCCAGGGCGTTTTTTGGCTTGGATCACGTAGTAATGTAGAACCACTCTGAAACTGTGAGTTAAACCTGGATTCAATCTATATTTTAGAGGATAACACCTGTTAGGTCAGGGTTAGGTCTGGTATTTGCCATCATCTGGCTCATACTTCCGCATTTTTCGCATACATGTTGGCTAGCTCCTGGGCGTTTTCTGGTTTGGATCACGTAGTAATGATGTTCCACACTGCAAGAGTGAGTTAAACCTGGATACAATCTATATTTTAGTGGATAACACCGGTTAGGTCAGGGTTAGGTGTGGTATTTGCCATCATCTGGCTCATAGTTTCGCATTTTTCGCATACTTGTTGGCCAGATCCAGGGCGTTTTCTGGCTTGGATCACGTAGTAATGTAGAACCACTCTGAAACAGTGACTTAAACCTGGATTCAATCTATATTTTAGAGGATAACACCGGTTAGGTCAGGGTTAGGTCTGGTATTTGCCATCATCTGGCTCACACTCTCGCATTTTTCGCATACTTGTTGGCCAGGTCCTGGGCGTTTTCTGGTTTGGATCACGTAGTAATGTAGAACCACTCTGAAACAGTGACTTAAACCTGGATTCAATCTATATTTTAGAGGATAACACCGGTTTGGTCAGGGTTAGGTCTGGTATTTGCCATCATCTGGCTAATATTTTCGCACTTTTCGCATACTTGTTGGCCAGATCCACGGCGTTTCCTGGGTTGGATCAGGTAGTAGTGTGGTACCGCACTGAAACTGTGAGTTAATCCTGGATTCGATCTATATATTAGAGGGTAACACCGGTTAGGTCAGGGTTAGGTCTGGTATTTGCCATCGTCTGCCACATACTTTCGCATGTTTCGCATACTTGTTGGCCAGATACTGGGCGCTTTCTGGGTTGAATCACGCAGTAATGTGGCACCACACTCAAACAGTGACATAAACCTGGATTCAACCTATAATTTAGAGGATAACACCGGTTAGGTCGGGGTTAGGTCTGGTATTTGCCATCGTCTGCCTCATACTTTCGCATGTTTCGCATACTTGTTGGCCAGATCCAGGGCGTTTTCTGCTTTGGATCACGTAGTAATGTGGTACCACTCTGAAACAGTGAGTTAATCCTGGATTCGATCTATACTTTAGTGGATAACACCGGTTAGGTCAGTGTTAGGTCTGGTATTTGACATCATCTGGCTCATAGTTTCGCATTTTTCGCATACTTGTTGGCCAGATCCAGGGCGTTTTCTGGTTTGGATCACGTAGTAATGTGGTACCACACTGCAACAGTGAGTTAATCCTGGATTCGATCTATACTTTAGTGGATAACACCGGTTAGGTCAGGGTTAGGTCTGGTATTTGCCATCGTCTGCCTCATACTTTCGCATTTTTCGCATACTTGTTGGCCAGATCCTGGGCGTTTTCTGGTTTGGATCACGTAGTAATGTGGTACCACACTGAAACAGTGAGTTAATCCTTGATTCGATCTATATTTTAGAGGATAACCTCGGTTAGGTCAGGGTTAGGTCTGGTATTTGCCATCATCTGGCTCATACTTTCGCATTTTTCGCATACTTGTTGGCCAGCTCCTGGGCGTTTTCTGGTTTGGATCACGTAGTAATGTGGTATCACACTGCAACAGTGAGTTAAACCTGGATACAATCTATATTTTAGAGGATAAACCCGGTTAGGTCACCGATAGGTCTGGTAATTGCCATCACCTGGCTCATACTTTCGCATTTTTCGCATACTTGTTGGCCAGATCCAGGGCGTTTTCTGGTTTGGATCACGTAGTAATGTGGGACCACACTGCCACATGAGTTAAACCTGGATTCAATCTATATTTTAGTGGATAACACCGGTTAGGTCAGGGTTAGGTCTGGTATTTGCCATCATCTGGCTCATGGTTTCGCATTTTTCGCATACTTGTTGGCCAGATCCTGGTCGTTTTCTGGTTTGGATCACGTACTAATGTGGTTCCGCACTGCAACAGTGAGTTTATCTTGGATTCAATCTATATTTTAGAGGGTAACACCGGTTAGGTCAGGGTTAGGTCTGGTATTTGCCATCGTCTGCCTCATACTTTCGCATTTTTCGCATACTTGTTGGCCAGCTCCTTGGCGTTTTCTGGTTTGGATCACGTAGTAATGAGGTACCACACTGAAACAGTGAGTTAATCCTGGATTCGATCTATATTTTAGAGGATAACACCGGTTAGGGCAGGGTTAGGTCTGGTATTTGCCATCATCTGACTCATAGTTTCGCATTTTTCGCATACTTGTTGGCCAGATCCTGGGCGTTTTCTGGTTTGGATCACGTAGTAATGTAGAACCACTCTGAAACTGTGAGTTAAACCTGGATTCAATCTATATTTTAGAGGATAACACCGGTTAGGTCAGGGTTAGGTTTGGTATTTGCCATCATCTGGCTAATATTTTCGCACATTTGGCATACTTGTTGGCCAGATCCTGGGCGTTTTCTGGTTTGGATCACGTAGTAATGTGTTTCCACACTGCAACAGTGAATTAATCCTGGATTCAATCTATATTTTAGAGGATAACACCGGTTAGGTTAGGGTTAGGTCTGGTGTTTGCAATCATCTGGCTAATATTTTCGCATTTTTCGCATACTTGATGGCCAGATCCTGGGCGTTTTCTGGGTTGGATGAGGTAGTAGTGTGGTACCGCACTGAAACAGTGAAGTAATCCTGGATTCGATGTATATATTACAGGGTAACACCGGTTAGGTTAGGGTTAGGTCTGGTATTTGCCATCATCTGGCTCACACTCTCGCATTTTTCGCATACTTGTTGGCCAGGTCCTGGGCGTTTTCTGGTTTGGATCACGTAGTAATGTAGAACCACTCTGAAACAGTGAGTTAAACCTGGATTCAATGTATATTTTAGAGGATAACACCGGTTAGGTCAGGGTTAGGTCTGGTATTTGCCATCATCTGGCTTATATTTTCGCACTTTTCGCATACTTGTTGGCCAGATCCTGGGCGTTTCCTGGGTTGGATCAGGTAGTAGTGTGGTACCGCACTGAAACAGTGAAGTAATCCTGGATTCAATCTATATATTAGAGGATAACACCGGTTAGGTCAGGGATAGGTCTGGTATTTGCCATCGTCTGCCTCATACTTTCGCATGTTTCGCATACTTGTTGGCCAGATCCAGGGCGTTTTCCGGTTTGGGTCACGTAGTAATGTGGTACCACACTGAAACTGTGAGTTAATCCTGGATTCGATCTATATATTAGAGGGTAACACCGGTTAGGTCAGGGTTAGGTCTGGTATTTGCCATCCTCTGTCTCATACTTTCGCATTTTTCACCTACTTGTTGGCCAGATACTGGGCGCTTTCTGGGTTGAATCACGTAGTAATGTGGCACCACACTCGAACAGTGACTTAAACCTGGATTCAATCTATAATTTAGAGGATAACGCCGGTTAGGTCAGGGTTAGGTCTGGTATTTGCCATCATCCGTCTCATACTTTCACATATTTCGCATACTTGTTGGCCAGATCCTGGGTGTTTTCTGGTTTGGATCACGTAGTAATGTAGAACCACTCTGAAACAGTGAGATAAACCTGGATTCAATCTATATTTTAGAGGATAACACCGGTTAGGTCAGGGTTAGGTCTGGTATTTGCCATCGTCTGCCTCATACTTTCGCATGTTTCGCATACTTGTTGGCAAGATCCAGGGCGTTTTCTGGTTTGGATCACGTAGTAATGTGGTATCACACTGCAACAGCGAGTTAAACCTGGATACAATCTATATTTTAGAGGATAAACCCGGTTAGGTCACGGATAGGTCTGGTAATTGCCATCATCTGGCTCATCCTTTCGCATTTTTCGCATACTTGTTGGCCAGCTCCTGGGCGTTTTCTGGTTTGGATCACGTAGTAATGTGGTATCACACTGCAACAGTGAGTTAAACCTGGATACAATCTATATTTTAGAGGATAAACCCGGTTAGGTCACGGATAGGTCTGGTAATTGCCATCACCTGGCTCATACTTTCGCATTTTTCGCATACTTGTTGGCCAGATCCAGGGCGTTTTCTGGTTTGGATCACGTAGTAATGTGGGACCACACTGCCACATGAGTTAAACCTGGATTCAATCTATATTTTAGTGGATAACACCGGTTAGGTCAGGGTTAGGTCTGGTATTTGCCATCATCTGACTCATAGTTTCGCATTTTTCGCATACTTGTTGGCCAGATCCTGGGCGTTTTCTGGATTGGATCACATAGTAATGTGGTATCACACTGAAACAGTGAGTTAATCTTGGATTCAATCTATATTTTAGAGGATAACACCGGTTAGGTCAGGGTTAGGTCTGGTATTTGCCATCATCTGGCTCATACTTTCGCATTTTTCGCATACTTGTTGGCCAGCTCCTGGGCGTTTTCTGGTTTGGATCACGTAGTAATGTAGAACCACTCTGAAACTGTGAGTTAAACCTGGATTCAATCTATATTTTAGAGGATAACACCGGTTAGGTCAGGGTTAGGTTTGGTATTTGCCATCATCTGGCTAATATTTTCGCACATTTGGCATACTTGTTGGCCAGATCCTGGGCGTTTTCTGGTTTGGATCACGTAGTAATGTGTTTCCACACTGCAACAGTGAATTAATCCTGGATTCAATCTATATTTTAGAGGATAACACCGGTTAGGTTAGGGTTAGGTCTGGTGTTTGCAATCATCTGGCTAATATTTTCGCATTTTTCGCATACTTGATGGCCAGATCCTGGGCGTTTTCTGGGTTGGATGAGGTAGTAGTGTGGTACCGCACTGAAACAGTGAAGTAATCCTGGATTCGATGTATATATTACAGGGTAACACCGGTTAGGTTAGGGTTAGGTCTGGTATTTGCCATCATCTGGCTCACACTCTCGCATTTTTCGCATACTTGTTGGCCAGGTCCTGGGCGTTTTCTGGTTTGGATCACGTAGTAATGTAGAACCACTCTGAAACAGTGAGTTAAACCTGGATTCAATGTATATTTTAGAGGATAACACCGGTTAGGTCAGGGTTAGGTCTGGTATTTGCCATCATCTGGCTTATATTTTCGCACTTTTCGCATACTTGTTGGCCAGATCCTGGGCGTTTCCTGGGTTGGATCAGGTAGTAGTGTGGTACCGCACTGAAACAGTGAAGTAATCCTGGATTCAATCTATATATTAGAGGATAACACCGGTTAGGTCAGGGATAGGTCTGGTATTTGCCATCGTCTGCCTCATACTTTCGCATGTTTCGCATACTTGTTGGCCAGATCCAGGGCGTTTTCCGGTTTGGGTCACGTAGTAATGTGGTACCACACTGAAACTGTGAGTTAATCCTGGATTCGATCTATATATTAGAGGGTAACACCGGTTAGGTCAGGGTTAGGTCTGGTATTTGCCATCCTCTGTCTCATACTTTCGCATTTTTCACCTACTTGTTGGCCAGATACTGGGCGCTTTCTGGGTTGAATCACGTAGTAATGTGGCACCACACTCGAACAGTGACTTAAACCTGGATTCAATCTATAATTTAGAGGATAACGCCGGTTAGGTCAGGGTTAGGTCTGGTATTTGCCATCATCCGTCTCATACTTTCACATATTTCGCATACTTGTTGGCCAGATCCTGGGTGTTTTCTGGTTTGGATCACGTAGTAATGTAGAACCACTCTGAAACAGTGAGATAAACCTGGATTCAATCTATATTTTAGAGGATAACACCGGTTAGGTCAGGGTTAGGTCTGGTATTTGCCATCGTCTGCCTCATACTTTCGCATGTTTCGCATACTTGTTGGCAAGATCCAGGGCGTTTTCTGGTTTGGATCACGTAGTAATGTGGTACCACACTGAAGCAGTGAGTTAAACCTGGATACAATCTATATTTTAGAGGATAAACCCGGTTAGGTCAGGGTTTGGACTGGTATTTGCCTTCATCTGGTTCATAGTTACGCATTTTTCGGAAACTTGTTGGCCAGATCCTGGGAGTTTTCTGGATTGGATCACATAGTAATGTGGTATCACACTGAAACAGTGAGTTAATCCTGGATTCGATCTATATATTAGAGGATGAAACCGGTTAGGTCAGGGTTAGGTCTGGTATTTGCCACCATCTGGCTCATACTTTCGCATTTTTCGCAAACTTGTTGGCCAGATCCTGGGCGTTTTCTGGATTGGATCACGTAGTAATGTGGTTCCACACTGCAACAGTGAGTTAAACCTGGATGCAATATATACTTTAGAGGATAACACCGGTTAGGTCAGGGTTAGGTCTGGTATTTGCCTACATCTGGCTCATAGTTTCGCATTTTTCGCATACTTGTTGTCCAGATCCTGGGCGTTTTCTGGATTGGATCACATAGTAATGTGGTATCACACTGAAACAGTGAGGTAATCTTGGATTCAATCTATATATTAGAGGGTAACACCGGTTAGGTTTGGGTTAGGTCTGGTATTTGCCATCATCTGGCTCATATTTTCGCATTTTTCGCATACTTGTTGGTCAGATCCTGGGCGTGTTCAGGTTTGGATCACGTAGTAATGTAGAACCACTCTGAAACAGTGAGTTAAACCTGGATTCAATCTATATTTTAGAGGATAACACCGGTTAGGTCAGGGTTAGGTCTGGTATTTGCCATCGTCTGCCTCATACTTTCGCATTTTTCGCATACTTGTTGGCCAGATCCAGGGCGTTTTCTGGTTTGGATCATATAGTAATGTGGTACCACACTGAAACTGTGGGTTAAACCTGGATTCGATCTATATTTTAGAGGATAACACCGGTTAGGTCAGGGTTATGTCTGGTATTTGCCATCAACTGGCTCATACTCTCGCAATATTCGCATACTTGTTGGCCAGAACCATGGCGTTTTCTGCTTTGGATCACGTAGTAATGTGGTACCACACTGCAACAGTGTGTTAATCCTGGATTCGATCTATACTTTAGTGGATAACACCTGTTAGGTCAGGGTTAGGTCTGGTATTTGCCATCATCTGGCTCATAGTTTCGCATTTTTCGCATACTTGATGGCCAGAACCAGGGCGTTTTCTGGTTTGGATCATATAGTAATGTGGTATCACACTGAAACAGTGAGGTAATCTTGGATTCAATCTATATATTAGAGGGTAACACCGGTTAGGTTTGGGTTAGGTCTGGTATTTGCCATCATCTGGCTCATATTTTCGCATTTTTCGCATACTTGTTGGCCAGATCCTGGGCGTTTTCTGGCTTGGATCACATACTAATGTGGTATCACACTGCAACAGTGAGTTAAACCTGGATACAATCTATATTTTCGAGGATAACACCGGTTAGGTCAGGGTTAGGTCTGGTATTTGCCATCATCTGGCTCATAGTTTCGCATTTTTCGCATACTTGTTGGCCAGATCCTGGGCGCTTTCTGGTTTGGATCACGTAGTAATGTGGTTCCGCACTGCAACAGTGAGTTAAACCTGGATACAATCTATATTTTAGTGGATAACACCGGTTAGGTCAGGGTTAGGTCTGGTATTTGCCAACATCTGGCTCATAGTTTCGCATTTTTCGTATCCTTGTTGGCCAGATCCTGGGCGTTTTCTGGCTTGGATCACGTAGTAATGAGGTTCCACACAGCAACAGTGAGTTAAACCTGGATAGGATGTATATTTTAGAGGATAACACCGGTAAGGTCAGGGTTAGGTCTGGTATTTGCCATCATCCGGCTCATACTTTCGCATATTTCGCGAACTTGTTGGCCGGATCCTGGGCGTTTTCCAGTTTGTATCACGCAGTACTGTGGTACCACACTGAAACAGTGAGTTAATCCAGGATACGATCTATATTTTAGAGGATAACCCCGGTTAGGTCAGGGTTAGGTCTGGTATTTGCCATCATCTGGCTCTTACTTTCGCATTTTTCGCATACTTGTTGGCCAGCTCCTGGGCGTGTTCTGGTTTGGATCACGTAGTAATGTGGTATCACACTGCAACAGTGAGATAAACCTGGATACAATCTATATTTTAGAGGATAAACCCGGTTAGGTCACGGGTAGGTCTGGTAATTGCCATCATCTGGCTCATCCTTTCGTATTTTTCGCATACTTGTTGGCCAGCTCCTGGGCGTTTTCTGGTTTGGATCACGTAGTAATGTGGTATCACACTGCAACAGTGAGTTAAACCTGGATACAATCTATATTTTAGAGGATAAACCCGGTTAGGTCACGGGTAGGTCTGGTAATTGCCATCATCTGGCTCATCCTTTCGCATTTTTCGCATACTTGTTGGCCAGATCCTGGGCGTTTTCTGGTTTGGATCACGTAGTAATGTAGAACCACTCTGAAACTGTGAGTTAAACCTGGATTCAATCTATATTTTAGAGGATAACACCGGTTAGGTCAGGGTTAGGTCTGGTATTTGCCATCATCTGGCTCATAGTTTCGCATTTTTCGCATACTTGTTGGCCAGATCCAGGGCGTTTTCTGGCTTGGATCACGTAGTAATGTAGAACCACTCTGAAACAGTGAGTTAAACCTGGATTCAATCTATATTTTAGAGGATAACACCGGTTAGGTCAGGGTTAGGTCTGGCATTTGCCATCATCTGGCTCATACTTCCGCATTTTCCGCATCCATGTTGGCTAGCTCCTGGGCGTTTTCTGGTTTGGATCACGTAGTAATGATGTTCCACACTGCAACAGTGAGTTAAACCTGGATTCAATCTATATTTTAGAGGATAACACTGGTTAGGTCAGGGTTAGGTCTGGTATTTGCCATCGTCTGCCACATACTTTCGCATGTTTCGCATACTTGTTGGCCAGATCCTGGGCGTTTTCTGGCTTGGATCACGTAGTAATGTAGAACCACTCTGAAACTGTGAGTTAAACCTGGATTCAATCTATATATTAGAGGATAACACCGGTTAGGTCAGGGTTAGGTCTGGCATTTGCCATCATCTGGCTCATACTTCCGCATTTTCCGCATCCATGTTGGCTAGCTCCTGGGCGTTTTCTGGTTTGGATCACGTAGTAATGATGTTCCACACTGCAACAGTGAGTTCAACCTGGATTCAATCTATATTTTAGAGGATAACACCGGTTAGGTCAGGGTTAGGTCTGGTATTTGCCATCATCTGGCTAATATTTTCGCACTTTTCGCATACTTGTTGGCCAGATCCTCGGCGTTTCCTGGGTTGGATCAGGTAGTAGTGTGGTACCGCACTGAAACTGTGAGTTAATCCTGGATTCGATCTATAGATTAGAGGGTAACACCGGGTAGGTCAGGGTTAGGTCTGGTATTTGCCATCGTCTGCCACATACTTTCGCATGTTTCGCATACTTGTTGGCCAGATACTGGGCGCTTTCTGGGTTGAATCACGTAGTAATGTGGCACCACACTCAAACAGTGACTTAAACCTGGATTCAACCTATAATTTAGAGGATAACACCGGTTAGGTCAGGGTTAGGTCTGGTATTTGCCATCGTCTGCCTCATACTTTCGCATGTTTCGCATACTTGTTGGCCAGATCCAGGGCGTTTTCTGCTTTGGATCACGTAGTAATGTGGTACCACACTGCAACAGTGTGTTAATCCTGGATTCAATCTATATATTAGAGGATAACACCGGTTAGGTCAGGGTTAGGTCTGGTATTTGCCATCGTCTGCCTCATACTTTCGCATGTTTCGCATACTTGTTGGCCAGATCCAGGGCGTTTTCTGCTTTGGATCACGTAGTAATGTGGTACCACACTGCAACAGTGTGTTAATCCTGGATTCAATCTATATATTAGAGGGTAACACCGGTTAGGTTTGGGTTAGGTCTGGTATTTGCCATCATCTGGCTCATATTTTCGCATTTTTCGCATACTTGTTGGCCAGATCCTGGGCGTGTTCAGGTTTGGATCACGTAGGAATGTAGAACCACTCTGAAACAGTGAGTTAATCCTGGATTCAATCTATATTTTAGAGGATAACACCGGTTAGGTCAGGGTTAGGTCTGGTATTTGCCATCATCTGGCTCATAGTTTCGCATTTTTCGCATACTTGTTGGCCAGATCCAGGGCGTTTTCTGGCTTGGATCACGTAGTAATGTAGAACCACTCTGAAACAGTGAGTTAAACCTGGATTCAATCTATATTTTAGAGGATAACACCGGTTAGGTCAGGGTTAGGTCTGGCATTTGCCATCATCTGGCTCATACTTCCGCATTTTCCGCATCCATGTTGGCTAGCTCCTGGGCGTTTTCTGGTTTGGCTCACGTAGTAATGATGTTCCACACTGCAACAGTGAGTTAAACCTGGATTCAATCTATATTTTAGAGGATAACACTGGTTAGGTCAGGGTTAGGTCTGGTATTTGCCATCGTCTGCCACATACTTTCGCATGTTTCGCATACTTGTTGGCCAGATCCTGGGCGTTTTCTGGCTTGGATCACGTAGTAATGTGGTACCACACTGCAACAGTGTGTTAATCCTGGATTCAATCTATATATTAGAGGATAACACCGGTTAGGTCAGGGTTAGGTCTGGTATTTGCCATCGTCTGCCTCATACTTTCGCATGTTTCGCATACTTGTTGGCCAGATCCAGGGCGTTTTCTGCTTTGGATCACGTAGTAATGTGGTACCACACTGCAACAGTGTGCTAATCCTGGATTCAATCTATATATTAGAGGATAACACCGGTTAGGTCAGGGTTAGGTCTGGTATTTGCCATCGTCTGCCTCATACTTTCGCATGTTTCGCATACTTGTTGGCCAGATCCAGGGCGTTTTCTGCTTTGGATCACGTAGTAATGTGGTACCACACTGCAACAGTGTGTTAATCCTGGATTCAATCTATATATTAGAGGGTAACACCGGTTAGGTTTGGGTTAGGTCTGGTATTTGCCATCATCTGGCTCATATTTTCGCATTTTTCGCATACTTGTTGGCCAGATCCTGGGCGTGTTCAGGTTTGGATCACGTAGGAATGTAGAACCACTCTGAAACAGTGAGTTAATCCTGGATTCAATCTATATTTTAGAGGATAACACCGGTTAGGTCAGGGTTAGGTCTGGTATTTGCCATCGTCTGCCTCATACTTTCGCATTTTTCGCATACTTGATGGCCAGATCCAGGGCGTTTTCTGGTTTGGATCATGTAGTAATGTGGAACCACACTGCCACATGGGTTAAACCTGGATTCGATCTATATTTTAGAGGATAACACCGGTTAGGTTTGGGTTAGGTCTGGTATTTGCCATCATCTGGCTCATAGTTTCGCTTTATTCGCATAGTTATTGGCCAGATCCTGGGCGTTTTCTGGTTTGGATCACGTAGTAATGTGGTACCATACTGCCACGTGAGTTAAACCTGGATTCAATCTATATTTTGGAGGATAACACCGGTTAGGTCAGGGATAGGTCTGGTATTTGCCATCATCTGGCTCATACTTTCGCATTTCTCGCATACTTGTTGGCCAGATCCAGGGCGTTTTCTGGATTGGATCACATAGTAATGTGGTACCACACTGAAACAGTGAGTTAATCCTGGATTCGATCTATATATTAGAGGGTAACACCGGTTAGGTTTGGGTTAGGTCTGGTATTTGCCATCATCTGGCTCATAGTTTCGCATTTTTCGCATACTTGTTGGCCAGATCCTGGGCGTTTTCTGGCTTGGATCACATACTAATGTGGTATCACACTGCAACAGTGAGTTAAACCTGGATACAATCTATAGTTTAGAGGATAAACTCGGTTAGGTCACGGATAGGTCTGGTAATTGCCATCATCTGGCTCATCCTTTCGCATTTTTCGCATACTTGTTGGCCAGCTCCTGGGCGTTTTCTGGTTTGGATCACGTAGTAATGTAGAACCAGTCTGAAACTGTGAGTTAAACCTGGATTCAATCTATATTTTAGAGGATAACACCGGTTAGGTCAGGGTTAGGTCTGATATTTGCCATCATCTGGCTCATACTTTCGCATTTTTCGCATACTTGTTGGCCAGCTCCTGGGCGTTTTCTGGTTTGGATCACGTAGTAATGAGGTTCAACACTGCAACAGTGTTTTAAACCTGGATACAATCTATATTTTAGTGGATAACACCTGTTAGGTCAGGGTTAGGTCTGGTATTTGCCATCATCTGGCTCATACTTTCGCATTTTTCGCATACTTGTTGGCCAGATCCAGGGCGTTTTCTGGATTGGATCACATAGTAATGTGGTATCACACTGCCACGTGAGTTAAACCTGGATTCAATCTATATTTTAGAGGATAACACCGGTTAGGTCAAGGATAGGTCTGGTATTTGCCATCATCCGGCTCATACTTTCGCAATTTTTCGCATACTTGTTGGCAGGATCCTGGGCGTTTTCTGGGTTGGATCAGGTAGTAGTGTGGTACCGTACTGAAACAGTGAAGTAATCCTGGATTCGATCTATATATTAGTGGGTAACACCGGTTAGGTCAGGGTTAGTTCTGGTGTTTGCCATCATCTGGCTCATACTTTCGCATTTTTCGCATACTTGTTTGGCAGACCCTGGGCGTTTTCTGGTTTGGATCACGTAGTAATGTGTTTCCACACTGAAACAGTGAGTTAATCCTGGATTCGATCTAAATTTTAGAGGATAGCACCGGTTAGGTCAGGGTTAGGTCTGGCATTTGCCATCATCTGGCTCATGCTTTCGCATTTTTCGCATACTTGTTGGCCGGATCTTGGGCGTTTTTAGGTTTGGATCACGTAGTAATGTAGAACCATTCGGAAACAGTGAGTTAAACCTGGATGCAATCTATATTTTAGAGGATAACACCGGTTTGGTCAGGGTTAGGTCTGGTATTTGCCATCATCTGGCTAATATTTTCGCACTTTTCGCATACTTCTTGGTCAGATCCTGGGCGTTTTCTGGGTTGGATCAGGTAGTAGTGTGGTACCGCACTGAAACAGTGAAATAATCCTGGATCCAATCTATATTTTAGAGGATAACACCGGTTAGGGCAGGGTTAGGTCTGGTATTTGCAATCATTTGGCTAATATTTTCGCATTTTTCGCATACTTGTTGGCCAGATCCTGGGCGTCTTCTGGTTTGGATCACGTAGTAATGTAGAACCACTCTGAAACAGTGCGTTAAACCTGGATTCAATCTATATTTTAGCGGATAACACCGGTTAGGTCAGGGTTAGGTCTGGTATTTGCAATCATCTGGCTAATATTTTCGCATTTTTCGCATACTTGTTGGGCAGATCCTGGGCGTTTTCTGGTTTGGATCACGTAGTAATGTGGTATCACACTGAAACAGTGAGTTAATCTTGGATTCAATCTATATTTTAGAGGATAACACCAGTTAGGTCAGGGTTAGGTCTGGTATTTGCCATCATCTGGCTCATACTTTCACATTTCTCGCATACTTATTGGCCAGATCCTGGGCGTTTTCTGATTTGGATCACGCAGTAATGTGGTACCACACTGAAACAGTGAGTAAATTCTAGATTCGATCTATATATTAGAGGGTAACACCGGTTAGGTTTGGGTAAGGTCTGGTATTTGCCATCATCTGGCTCATGCTTTCGCATTTTTCGCATACTTGTTGGCCAGATCCTGGGCGTTTTCTGATTTGGATCACGCAGTAATGTGGTACCACACAGAGACAGTGAGTTAATCCTGGAATCGATCTATATATTAGAGGGTATCACCGGTTAGGTTTGGGTTAGGTCTGGTATTTGCCATCATCTGGCTCATGCTTTCTCATTTTTCGCGTACTTCTTTGCCAGATCCTGGGCGTTTTCTGGGTTGGATCACGCAGTAATGTGGTACCACACTGAAACAGTGAGTAAATTCTAGATTCGATCTATATATTAGAGGGTAACACCGGTTAGGTTTGGGTAAGGTCTGGTATTTGCCATCATCTGGCTAATATTTTCGCACTTTTCCCATCCTTCTAGGCCAGATCCTGGGCGTTTTCTGGGTTGGATCACGCAGTAATGTGGTACCACACTGAAACAGTGAGTTAATCCTGGATTCAATCTATATTTTAGAGGATAACACCGGTTAGGTCAGGGTTAGGTCTGGTATTTGCCATCATCTGGCTAATATTTTCGCACTTTTCCCATCCTTCTAGGCCAGATCCTGGGCGTTTTCTGGGTTGGATCACGCAGTAATGTGGTACCACACTGAAACAGTGAGTTAATCCTGGATTCAATCTATATTTTAGAGGATAACACCGGTTAGGTCAGGGTTAGGTCCGGTATTTGCCATCATCTATCTCATACTTTCGCATTTTTCGCATACTTATTGGCCAGATCCTGGGCGTTTTCTGATTTGGATCACGCAGTAATGTGGTACCACACAGAGACAGTGAGTTAATCCTGGAATCGATCTATATATTAGAGGGTATCACCGGTTAGGTTTGGGTTAGGTCTGGTATTTGCCATCATCTGGCTCATGCTTTCTCATTTTTCGCGTACTTCTTTGCCAGATCCTGGGCGTTTTCTGGGTTGGATCACGCAGTAATGTGGTACCACACTGAAACAGTGAGTAAATTCTAGATTCGATCTATATATTAGAGGGTAACACCGGTTAGGTTTGGGTAAGGTCTGGTATTTGCCATCATCTGGCTCATGCTTTCGCATTTTTCGCATACTTGTTGGCCAGATCCTGGGCGTTTTCTGGTTTGGATCACGTAGTAATGTGGTACCACACTGAAACAGTGATGTAATCCTGGATTCAATCTATATTTTAGAGGATAACACCGGTTAGGTCAGGGTTAGGTCCGGTATTTGCCATCATCTATCTCATACTTTCGCATTTTTCGCATACTTATTGGCCAGATCCTGGGCGTTTTCTGGATTGGATCACATAGTAATGTGGTACCACACTGAAACAGTGAGTTAATCCTGGATTCGATCTATATATTAGAGGGTAACACCGGTTAGGTTTGGGTTAGGTCTGGTAACTGCCATCATCTGGCTCATCCTTTCGCATCTTTCGCATACTCGTTGGCCAGATCCTGGGCGTTTTCTAGTTTGGATCACGTAGTAATGTAGAACCAGTCTGAAACTGTGAGTTAAACCTGGATTCAATCTATATTTTAGAGGATAACACCGGTTCGGTCAGGGTTAGGTCTGATATTTGCCATCATCTGGCTCATACTTTCGCATTTTTCGCATACTTGTTGGCCAGCTCCTGGACGTTTACTGGTTTGGATCACGTAGTAATGAGGTTCAACACTGCAACAGTGTTTTAAACCTGGATACAATCTATATTTTAGTGGATAACACCTGTTAGGTCAGGGTTAGGTCTGGTATTTGCCATCATCTGGCTCATACTTTCGCATTTTTCGCATACTTGTTGGCCAGATCCAGGGCGTTTTCTGGATTGGATCACATAGTAATGTGGTATCACACTGCCACGTGAGTTAAACCTGGATTCAATCTATATTTTAGAGGATAACACCGGTTAGGTCAAGGATAGGTCTGGTATTTGCCATCATCCGGCTCATACTTTCGCAATTTTTCGCATACTTGTTGGCAGGATCCTGGGCGTTTTCTGGGTTGGATCAGGTAGTAGTGTGGTACCGTACTGAAACAGTGAAGTAATCCTGGATTCGATCTATATATTAGTGGGTAACACCGGTTAGGTCAGGGTTAGTTCTGGTGTTTGCCATCATCTGGCTCATACTTTCGCATTTTTCGCATACTTGTTTGGCAGACCCTGGGCGTTTTCTGGTTTGGATCACGTAGTAATGTGTTTCCACACTGAAACAGTGAGTTAATCCTGGATTCGATCTAAATTTTAGAGGATAGCACCGGTTAGGTCAGGGTTAGGTCTGGCATTTGCCATCATCTGGCTCATGCTTTCGCATTTTTCGCATACTTGTTGGCCGGATCTTGGGCGTTTTCAGGTTTGGATCACGTAGTAATGTAGAACCATTCTGAAACAGTGAGTTAAACCTGGATGCAATCTATATTTTAGAGGATAACACCGGTTTGGTCAGGGTTAGGTCTGGTATTTGCCATCATCTGGCTAATATTTTCGCACTTTTCGCATACTTCTTGGTCAGATCCTGGGCGTTTTCTGGGTTGGATCAGGTAGTAGTGTGGTACCGCACTGAAACAGTGAAATAATCCTGGATCCAATCTATATTTTAGAGGATAACACCGGTTAGGGCAGGGTTAGGTCTGGTATTTGCAATCATTTGGCTAATATTTTCGCATTTTTCGCATACTTGTTGGCCAGATCCTGGGCGTCTTCTGGTTTGGATCACGTAGTAATGTAGAACCACTCTGAAACAGTGCGTTAAACCTGGATTCAATCTATATTTTAGCGGATAACACCGGTTAGGTCAGGGTTAGGTCTGGTATTTGCAATCATCTGGCTAATATTTTCGCATTTTTCGCATACTTGTTGGGCAGATCCTGGGCGTTTTCTGGTTTGGATCACGTAGTAATGTGGTATCACACTGGAACAGTGAGTTAATCTTGGATTCAATCTATATTTTAGAGGATAACACCAGTTAGGTCAGGGTTAGGTCTGGTATTTGCCATCATCTGGCTCATACTTTCACATTTCTCGCATACTTGTTGGCCAGAGCCTGGGCGGTTTCTGGTTTGGATCACGTAGTAATGTAGAACCACTCTGAAACAGTGAGTTAAACCTGGATTCAATCTATATTTTAGAGGATAACACCGGTTAGGTCAGGGTTAGGTCTGGTATTTGCCATCATCTGGCTAATATTTTCGCACTTTTCCCATCCTTCTAGGCCAGATCCTGGGCGTTTTCTGGGTTGGATCACGCAGTAATGTGGTACCACACTGAAACAGTGAGTTAATCCTGGATTCAATCTATATTTTAGAGGATAACACCGGTTAGGTCAGGGTTAGGTCCGGTATTTGCCATCATCTATCTCATACTTTCGCATTTTTCGCATACTTATTGGCCAGATCCTGGGCGTTTTCTGATTTGGATCACGCAGTAATGTGGTACCACACAGAGACAGTGAGTTAATCCTGGAATCGATCTATATATTAGAGGGTATCACCGGTTAGGTTTGGGTTAGGTCTGGTATTTGCCATCATCTGGCTCATGCTTTCTCATTTTTCGCGTACTTCTTTGCCAGATCCTGGGCGTTTTCTGGGTTGGATCACGCAGTAATGTGGTACCACACTGAAACAGTGAGTAAATTCTAGATTCGATCTATATATTAGAGGGTAACACCGGTTAGGTTTGGGTAAGGTCTGGTATTTGCCATCATCTGGCTCATGCTTTCGCATTTTTCGCATACTTGTTGGCCAGATCCTGGGCGTTTTCTGGTTTGGATCACGTAGTAATGTGGTACCACACTGAAACAGTGATGTAATCCTGGATTCAATCTATATTTTAGAGGATAACACCGGTTAGGTCAGGGTTAGGTCCGGTATTTGCCATCATCTATCTCATACTTTCGCATTTTTCGCATACTTATTGGCCAGATCCTGGGCGTTTTCTGATTTGGATCACGCAGTAATGTGGTACCACACTGAAACAGTGAGTTAATCCTGGATTCAATCTATATTTTAGCGGATAACACCGGTTAGGTCAGGGTTAGGTCTGGTATTTGCAATCATCTGGCTAATATTTTCGCATTTTTCGCATACTTGTTGGCCAGATCCTAGGCGTTTTCTGGTTTGGATCACGTAGTAATGTAGAAGCCACTCTGAAACAGTGAGTTAAACCTGGAATCAATCTATATTTTAGAGGATAACACCGGTTAGGTCAGGGTTAGGTCTGGTATTTGCCATCATCTGGCTCATGCTTTCGCATTTTTCGCATACTTGATGGCCAGATCCTGGGCGTTTTCTGGTTGGGATCAGGTAGTATTGTCGTACCACACTGAAACAGTGAAGTAATCTTGTATTCGATCTATATATTAGAGGGTAACACCGGTTAGGTTTGGGTTAGGTCTGGTATTTGCCATCATCTGGCTCATACTTTCGCATTTTTCGCATACTTGTTGGGCAGATCCTGGGCGTTTTCTGGTTTGGATCACGTAGTAATGTGGTACCACACTGAAACAGTGATGTAATCCTGGATTCAATCTATATTTTAGAGGATAACACCGGTTAGGTCAGGGTTAAGTCTGGGATTTGCCATCATTTGGCTCACAGTTTCGCATTTTTCGCATACTTATTGGCCAGATCCCGGGCGTTTTCTGGTTTGGATCATGTAGTAATGTGGATCCACACTGCAACAGTAAGTTAATCCTGGATACAATCTATATTTTAGAGGATAACACCGGTTAGGTCAGGGTTAGGTCTGGTATTTACCATCATCTGGCTCATACTTTCGCATTTTTCGCATACTTGTTGGCCAGATCCTGGGCGTTTTCTGGTTTGGATCACGTAGTAATGTAGAAACCACTCTGAAACGGTGAGTTAAACCTGGATTCAATCTATATTTTAGAGGATAACACCGGTTAGGTCAGGGTTAGGTCTGGTATTTGCCATCATCTGGCTCATACTTTCGCATTTTTCGCATACTTGTTGGCCAGATCCTGGGCGTTTTCTGGTTTGGATCAGTTAGTAGTGTGGTACCCCACTGAAACTGTGAAGTCATCCTGGATTCAATCTATATATTGGAGGGTAACACCGGTTAGGATTGTGTTAGGTCTGGTATTTGCCATCATCTGGCTCATGCTTTCGCATTTTTCGCATACTTGTTAGCCAGATACGGGGCGTTTTCTGGTTTGGATCATGTAGTAATGTGGATCCACACTGCAACAGTGAGTTAAACCTGGATACAATCTATATTTTAGAGGATAACACCGGTTAGGTCAGGGTTAGGTCTGGTATTTGCCATCATCTGGCTCATACTTTCGCATTTTTCGCATACTTGTTGGCCAGATCCTGGGCGTTTTCTGGTTTGGATCATTTAGTAGTGTGGTACCCCACTGAAACTGTGAAGTCATCCTGGATTCGATCTATATATTAGAGGGTAACACCGGTTAGGTTTGGGTTAGGTCTGGTATTTGCCATCATCTGGCTCATACTTTCGCATTTTTCGCATACTTGTTGGGCAGATCCTGGGCGTTTTCTGGTTTGGATCACGTAGTAATGTGGTACCACACTGAAACAGTGATGTAATCCTGGATTCAATCTATATTTTAGAGGATAACACCGGTTAGGTCAGGGTTAAGTCTGGTATTTGCCATCATCTGGCTCATGCTTTCGCATTTTTCGCATACTTGTTGGGCAGATCCTGGGCGTTTTCTAGTTTGGATCACGTAGTAATGTGGTACCACACTGAAACAGTGAGTTAATCCTGGTTTCGATCCGTATATTAGAGGGTAACACCGGTTAGGTTTGGGTTAGGTCTGGTATTTGCAATCATCTGGCTCATGCTTTCGCATTTTTCGCATACTTGTTGGCCAGATCCTGGGCGTTTTCTAGTTTGGATCACGTAGTAATGTGGCACCACACTGCAACAGTGAGTTAAACCTGAATTCAATCTATATTTTAGAGGATACCACCGGCTAGGTCAGGGTTATGTCAGGTATTTGCCATCATTTGGCTCACAGTTTCGCATTTTTCGCATACTTATTGGCCAGATCCCGGGCGTTTTCTGGTTTGGATCATGTAGTAATGTGGATCCACACTGCAACAGTAAGTTAATCCTGGATACAATCTATATTTTAGAGGATAACACCGGTTAGGTCAGGGTTAGGTCTGGTATTTACCATCATCTGGCTCATACTTTCGCATTTTTCGCATACTTGTTGGCCAGATCCTGGGCGTTTTCTGGTTTGGATCACGTAGTAATGTAGAAACCACTCTGAAACGGTGAGTTAAACCTGGATTCAATCTATATTTTAGAGGATAACACCGGTTAGGTCAGGGTTAGGTCTGGTATTTGCCATCATCTGGCTCATACTTTCGCATTTTTCGCATACTTGTTGGCCAGATCCTGGGCGTTTTCTGGTTTGGATCAGTTAGTAGTGTGGTACCCCACTGAAACTGTGAAGTCATCCTGGATTCAATCTATATATTGGAGGGTAACACCGGTTAGGATTGTGTTAGGTCTGGTATTTGCCATCATCTGGCTCATGCTTTCGCATTTTTCGCATACTTGTTAGCCAGATACGGGGCGTTTTCTGGTTTGGATCATGTAGTAATGTGGATCCACACTGCAACAGTGAGTTAAACCTGGATACAATCTATATTTTAGAGGATAACACCGGTTAGGTCAGGGTTAGGTCTGGTATTTGCCATCATCTGGCTCATACTTTCGCATTTTTCGCATACTTGTTGGCCAGATGCTGGGCGTTTCCTGGTTTGATTCACGTAGTAATGTGGTGCCACTCTGCAACAGTGAGTTAATCCTGGATTCAATCTATATTTTAGAGGATAACACCGGTTAGGTCAGGGTTAGGTCTGGTATTTGCCACCATCTGGCTCATACTTTCGCCTTTTTCACCTACTTGTTGGCCTGATCCTGGGCGTTTTCTGGGTTGGATCACGTAGTAATGTGGTACCACACTGAAACAGTGGGTTAAACCAGGATTCAATCTATATTTTAGAGGATAACACCGGTTAGGTCAGGGTTAGGTCTGGTATTTTCCATCATCTGGCTCATACTTTCGCATTTTTCGCATACTTTTTGGCCAGATCCTGGGCGTTTTCTGGGTTGGATCACGTAGTAGTGTGATGCCACACTGAAACAGTGAATTAATCCTGGATTCGATCTATATATTAGAGGGTAACACCGGTTAGGTTTGGATTTGGTCTGGTATTTGATATTACCTGGCCCATACTTTCGCATATTTCGTATAAATGTTGGCCAGATCCTGGGCTTTTTCTGGTTTGGATCACGTAGTAATGTGGTACCACACTGCAACAGTGAGTTAAACCTGGATTCAATCTATATTTTAGAGGATAACACCGGTTAGGTCAGGGTTAGGTCTGGTATTTGATATTACCTGGCCCATACTTTCGCATTTTTCGCATACTTGTTGGCCAGATCCTGGGCGTTTTCTGGGTTGGATCAAGTACTGGTTTGGTACCACACTGAAACAGTGAATTAATCATGGATTCGATCTATAAATTAGAGGGTAACACCGGTTAGGTCAGGGTTAGGTCTGGTATTTGCCATCATGTGGCTCATACTTTCGCATTATTCGCATACTTGTTGGCCAGATCCTGGGCGTTTTCTGGGTTGGATCACGTAGTAATGTGGTGCCACACTGCCACAGTGAGTTAAACCTGGATTCAATCTATATATTAGAGGATAACACCGGTTAGGTCAGGGTTAGGTCTGGTATTTGCCATCATCTGGCTCATACTTTCGCATTTTTCGCATACTTGTTGGCCAGATGCTGGGCGTTTCCTGGTTTGTTTCACGTAGTAATGTGGTACCACAATGAAACTGTGAGTTAATCCTGGATTCGATCTATATATTAGAGGGTAACACCGGTTAGGTCAGGGTTAGGTCTGGTATTTGCCATCATGTGGCTCATACTTTCGCATTATTCGCATACTTGTTGGCCAGATCCTGGGCGTTTTCTGGTATGGATCACGTAGTAATGTGGTGCCACAATGAAACTGTGAGTTAATCCTGGATTCGATCTATATATTAGAGGGTAACACCGGTTAGGTCAGGGTTAGGTCTGGTATTTGCCATCATGTGGCTCATACTTTCGCATTATTCGCATACTTGTTGGCCAGATCCTGGGCGTTTTCTGGTATGGATCACGTAGTAATGTGGTACCACAATGAAACTGTGAGTTAATCCTGGATTCGATCTATATATTAGAGGGTAACACCGGTTAGGTCAGGGTTAGGTCTGGTATTTGCCATCATCTGGCTCATACTTTCGCCTTTTTCACCTACTTGTTGGCCTGATCCTGGGCGTTTTCTGGTATGGATCACGTAGTAATGTGGCACAACGCTGCAACCGTGAGTTAAACCTGGATTCAATCTATATTTTAGAGGATAACACCGGTTAGGTCGGGGTTAGGTCAGGTATTTGCCATCATCCGGCTCATACTTTGGCATTTTTCGCATACTTGTTGGCCAGATCCTGGGCGTTTTCTAGGTTGGATCAGGTAGTAGTGCGGTACCACACTGAAACAGTGAATTAATCATGGATTCGATCTATATATTAGAGGGTAACACCGGTTAGGTTTGGGTCAGGTCTGGTAATAGATATTACCTGGCCCATACTTTCGCATATTTCGTATAAATGTTGGCCAGATCCTGCGCGTTTTCTGGTTTTGATCACGTAGTAATGTGGTACCACACTGCAACAGTGAGTTAAACCTGGATTCAATCTATATTTTAGAGGATAACACCGGTTAGGTCAGGGTTAGGTCTGGTATTTGCCATCATCTGGCTCATACTTTCGCATTTTTCGCACACTTGTTGGCCAGATCCTGGGCGTTTTCTGGTATGCATCACGTAGTAATGTGGTGCCACACTGCCACAGTGAGTTAAACCTGGATTCAATCTATATTTTAGAGGATAACACCGGTTAGGTCAGGGTTAGGTCTGGTATTTGCCATCATCTGGCTCATACTTTCGCATTTTTCGCACACTTGTTGGCCAGATCCTGGGCGTTTTCTGGTATGCATCACGTAGTAATGTGGTGCCACACTGCCACAGTGAGTTAAACCTGGATTCAATCTATATTTTAGAGGATAACACCGGTTAGGTCAGGGTTAGGTCTGGTATTTGCCATCATCCGGCTCATACTTTCGCATATTTCGCATACTTGTTGGCCAGATCCTGGGCGTTTTCTGGTATGGATCACGTAGTAATGTGGTGCCACACTGCCACAGTGAGTTAAACCTGGATTCAATCTATATATTAGAGGATAACACCGGTTAGGTCAGGGTTAGGTCTGGTATTTGCCATCATCTGGCTCATACTTTCGCATTTTTCGCATACTTGTTGGCCAGATGCTGGGCGTTTCCTGGTTTGTTTCACGTAGTAATGTGGTGCCACTCTGCAACAGTGAGTTAATCCTGGATTCAATCTATATTTTAGAGGATAACAACGGTTAGGTCAGGGTTAGGTCTGGTATTTGCCACCATCTGGCTCATACTTTCGCCTTTTTCACCTACTTGTTGGCCTGATCCTGGGCGTTTTCTGGGTTGGATCACGTAGTAATGTGGTACCACACTGAAACAGTGGGTTAAACCAGGATTCAATCTATATTTTAGAGGATAACACCTGTTAGGTCAGGGTTAGGTCTGGTATTTTCCATCATCTGGCTCATACTTTCGCATTTTTCGCATACTTTTTGGCCAGATCCTGGGCGTTTTCTGGGTTGGATCACGTAGTAGTGTGATGCCACACTGAAACAGTGAATTAATCCTGGATTCGATCTATATATTAGAGGGTGACACCGGTTAGGTTTGGATTTGGTCTGGTATTTGATATTACCTGGCCCATACTTTCGCATATTTCGTATAAATGTTGGCCAGATCCTGGGCTTTTTCTGGTTTGGATCACGTAGTAATGTGGTACCACACTGCAACAGTGAGTTAAACCTGGATTCAATCTATATTTTAGAGGATAACACCGGTTAGGTCAGGGTTAGGTCTGGTATTTGATATTACCTGGCCCATACTTTCGCATTTTTCGCATACTTGTTGGCCAGATCCTGGGCGTTTTCTGGTTTGGATCACGTAGTAATGTGGTGCCACACTGCCACAGTGAGTTAAACCTGGATTCAATCTATATTTTAGAGGATAACACCGGTTAGGTCAGGGTTAGGTCTGGTATTTGCCATCATCTGGCCCATACTTTCGCATTTTTCGTATACTTGTTGGCCAGATCCTGGGCGTTTTCTGGTTTGTGTCACGTAGTAATGTGGTGCCACACTGCCACAGTGAGTTAAACCTGGATTCAATCTATATTTTAGAGGATAACACCGGTTAGGTCAGGGTTAGGTCTGGTATTTGCCACCATCTGGCCCATACTTTCGCATTTTTCGCATACTTGTTGGCCAGATCCTGGGCGTTTTCTGGTATGGATCACGTAGTAATGTGGTGCCACACTGCCACAGTGAGATAATCCTGGATTCAATCTATATTTTAGAGGATAACACCGGTTAGGTCAGGGTTAGGTCTGGTATTTGCCATCATCTGACTCAAACTTTCGCCTTTTTCACCTACGTTTTGGCCTGATCCTGGGCGTTTTCTGGGTTGGATCACGTAGTAATGTGGTACCACACTGAAACAGTGAGTTAATCCTGGATTCGATCTATATATTAGAGGGTAACACCGGTTAGGTTTGGATTTGGTCTGGTATTTGATATTACCTGGCCCATACTTTCGCATATTTCGTATAAATGTTGGCCAGATCCTGGGCTTTTTCTGGTTTGGATCACGTAGTAATGAGGTTCCACACTGAAGCAGTGAGTTAATCCTGGATTCGATCTATATATTAGAGGGTAACACCGGTTAGGTCAGGGTTAGGTCTGGTATTTGCCATCATCTGGCTCATACTTTCGCCTTTTTCACCTACTTGTTGGCCTGATCCTGGGCGTTTTCTGGGTTGGATCACGTAGTAATGTGGTACCACACTGAAACAGTGGGTTAAACCAGGATTCAATCTATATTTTAGAGGATAACACCGGTTAGGTCAGGGTTAGGTCTGGTATTTGCCATCATCCGGCTCATACTTTCGCATTTTTCGCATACTTGTTGGCCAGATCCTGGGCGTTTTCTGGTATGGATCAGGTAGTAATGTGGTACCACAATGAAACTGTGAGTTAATCCTGGATTCGATCTATATATTAGAGGGTAACACCGGTTAGGTCAGGGTTAGGTCTGGTATTTGCCATCATGTGGCTCATACTTTCGCATTATTCGCATACTTGTTGGCCAGATCCTGGGCGTTTTCTGGTATGGATCACGTAGTAATGTGGTGCCACTCTGCCACAGTGAGTTAAACCTGGATTCAATCTATATTTTAGAGGATCACACCGGTTAGGTCAGGGTTAGGTCTGGTATTTGCCATCATCTGGCTCAAACTTTCGCTTTTTTCGCATACTTGTTGGCCAGATACTGGGCGTTTTCTGGTTTGTGTCACGTAGTAATGTGGTGCCACTCTGCAACAGTGAGTTAAACCTGGATTCAATCTATATTTTAGAGGATAACACCGGTTAGGTCAGGGTTAGGTCTGGTATTTGCCATCATCCGGGTCATACTTTCGCATTTTTCGCATACTTGTTGGTCAGATCCTGGGCGTTTTCTGGGTTGGATCAGGTAGTAGTGTGGCACAGCACTGAAACAGTGAAGTAATCCTGGATTCGATCAATATATTAGAGGGTAACACCGGTTAGGTTTGGGTTAGGTCTGGTATTTGCCATCATCTGGCGCATACTTTCGCATTTTTCGCATACTCGTTGGCCAGATCCTGGGCGTTTTCTGGGTTGGATCACGTAGTAATGTGGTACCACACTGCCACAGTGAGTTAAACCTGGATTCAATCTATATATTAGAGGATAACACCGATTAGGTTTGGGTTAGGTCTGGTATTTGATATTACCTGGCCCATACTTTCGCATATTTCGTATAAATGTTGGCCAGATCCTGGGCGTTTTCTGGTTTGGATCACGTAGTAATGTGGTACCACACTGCCACAGTGAGTTAAACCTGGATTCAATCTATATATTAGAGGATAACACCGGTTAGGTCTGGGTCAGGTCTGGGATTCGCCATCATCTCGCTCATACTTTCACCTTTTTCGCATAATCGTTGGCCAAATGCTGGCGTTTTCTGGGATGGATCAGGTAGTAGTGTGGTACCGCACTGAAACAGTGAAGTAATCCTGGGTTCGATCTATATTTTAGAGGGTAACACCGGTTAGGTTTGTGTTAGATCTGGTATTTGATGTTACCTGGCCCATACTTTCGCATATTTCGTATAAATGTTGGCCAGATCCTGGGCGTTTTCTGGTTTGGATCACGTAGTAATGTGGTACCACACTGCCACAGTGAGTTAAACCTGGATTCAATCTATATATTAGAGGATAACACCGGTTAGGTCAGGGTTAGGTCTGGTATTTGCCATCATCTGGCTCATACTTTCTCATTTTTCGCATACTTTTCGGCCAGATCCTGAGCGTTTTCTGGGTTGGATCACGTAGTAGTGTGATGCCACACTGAAACAGTGAATTAATCCTGGATTCGATCTATATATTAGAGGGTAACACCGGTTAGGTCAGGGTTTGGTCTGGTATTTGCCATCATCTGGCTCATACTTTCGCATTTTTCGCATACTTGTTGGTCAGATCCAGGGCGTTTTCTGGTTTGTGTCACGTAGTAATGTGGTGCCACTCTGCAACAGTGAGTTAAACCTGGATTCAATCTATATTTTAGACGATAACACCGGTTAGGTCAGGGTTTGGTCTGGTATTTGCCATCATCTGGCTCATACTTTCGCCTTTTTCGCATATTTGTTGGCCAGATCCTGGGCGTTTTCTGGTTTGTGTCATGTAGTAATGTGGTACCACACTGAAACAGTGGGTTAAACCAGGATTCAATCTATATTTTAGAGGATAACACCGGTTAGGTCAGGGTTAGGTCTGGTATTTTCCATCATCTGGCTCATACTTTCGCATTTTTCGCATAATTTTTGGCCAGATCCTGAGCGTTTTCTGGGTTGGATCACGTAGTAGTGTGATGCCACACTGAAACAGTGAATTAATCCTGGGTTCGATCTATATATTAGAGGGTAACACCGGTTAAGTTTGGGGTAGGTCTGGTATTTGCCATCATCTGTCTCAAACTTTCGCATTTTTCGCATACTTGTAGGCCAGATCTCGGGCGTTTTCTGTTTGGATCACGTAGTAATGTAGAACCACTCTGAAACAGTGAGTTAAACCTGGATTCAATCTATATTTTAGAGGATAACACCGGTTAGGTCAGGGTTAGGTCTGGTATTTGCCATCATCTGGCTCATACTATCGCCTATTTCACCTACTTGTTGGCCTGATCCTGGGCGTTTTCTGGGTTGGATCACGTAGTAATGTGGTACCACACTGAAACAGTGGGTTAAACCAGGATTCAATCTATATTTTAGAGGATAACAGCGGTTAGGTCAGGGTGAGGTCTGGTATTTTCCATCATCTGGCTCCTACTTTCGCATTTTTCGCATACTTTTTGGCCAGATCCTGGGCGTTTTCTGGGTTGGATCACGTAGTAGTGTGATGCCACACTGAACACAGTGAATTAATCCTGGATTCGATCTATATATTAGAGGGTAACACCGGTTAGGTTTGGATTTGGTCTGGTATTTGATATTACCTGGCCCATACTTTCGCATATTTCGTATAAATGTTGGCCAGATCCTGGGCTTTTTCTGGTTTGTGTCACGTAGTAATGTGGTGCCACTCTGCAACAGTGAGGTAAACCTGGATTCAATCTATATTTTAGAGGATAACACCGGTTAGGTCAGGGTTAGGTCTGGTATTTGCCATCATCTGGCTCATACTATCGCCTATTTCACCTACTTGTTGGCCTGATCCTGGGCGTTTTCTGGGTTGGATCACGTAGTAATGTGGTACCACACTGAAACACTGAGTTAATCCTGGATTCGATCTATATATTAGAGGGTAACACCGGTTAGGTTTGGATTTGGTCTGGTATTTGATATTACCTGGCCCATACTTTCGCATATTTCGTATAAATGTTGGCCAGATCCTGGGCTTTTTCTGGTTTGTGTCACGTAGTAATGTGGTGCCACTCTGCAACAGTGAGGTAAACCTGGATTCAATCTATATTTTAGAGGATAACACCGGTTAGGTCAGGGTTAGGTCTGCTATTTGATATTACCTGGCCCATATTTTCGCATATTTCGTATAAATGTTGGCCAGATCCTGGGCTTTTTCTGGTTTGGATCACGTAGTAATGTGGTGGCACTCTGCAACAGTGAGGTAAACCTGGATTCAATCTATATTTTAGAGGATAACACCGGTTAGGTCAGGGTTAGGTCTGCTATTTGATATTACCTGGCCCATATTTTCGCATATTTCGTATAAATGTTGGCCAGATCCTGGGCTTTTTCTGGTTTGGATCACGTAGTAATGTGGTGGCACTCTGCAACAGTGAGATAAACCTGGATTCAATCTATATTTTAGAGGGTAACACCGGTTAGGTTTGGGTTAGGTCTGGTATTTGCCATCATCTGGCGCATACTTTCGCATTTTTCGCATACTTGTTGGCCAGATCCTGGGCGTTTTCTGGGTTGGATCACGAAGTAGTGTGATGCCCCACTGAAACAGTGAATTAATCCCGGATTCGATCTATATTTTAGAGGGTAACACCGGTTAGGTTTGGATTTGGTCTGGTATTTGATATTACCTGGCCCATACTTTCGCATATTTCGTATAAATGTTGGCCAGATCCTGGGCTTTTTCTGGTTTGGATCACGTAGTAATGTGGTACCATAATGAAACAGCGGGTTAAACCGGGGTCCGATCAATTCTTTAGAGGATAACACCGGTTAGGTCTGGGTCAGGTCTGGGATTCGCCATCATCTCGCTCATACTTTCACCTTTTTCGCATAATCGTTGGCCAAATGCTGGCGTTTTCTGGGATGGATCAGGTAGTAGTGTGGTACCGCACTGAAACAGTGAAGTAATCCTGGGTTCGATCTATATATTAGAGGGTAACACCGGTTAGGTCAGGGTTAGGTCTGGTATTTGCCATCATCCGGCTCATACTTTCGCATATTTCGTATAAATGTTGGCCAGATCCAGGGCGTTTTCTGGTATGGATCACTTAGTAATGTGGTACCACACTGAAACAGTGAGTTAATCCTAGATTCGATCTATATATTAGAGGGTAACACCGGTTAGGTTTGGGTTAGGTCTGGTATTTGCCATCATCTGGCTCATACTTTCGCATTCTTCGCATACTTGTTGGCCAGATCCAGGGCGTTTTCTGGTTTGGATCACGTAGTAATGTGGTACCACACTGCCACATGAGTTAAACCTGGATTCAATCTATATTTTAGAGGATAACACCGGTTAGGTCAGGGTTAGATCTGGTATTTGCCATCATCCAGCTCATACTTTCGCATTTTTCGCATACTTGTTGGCCAGATCCTGGGCGTTTTCTGGGTTGGATCAGGTAGTAGTGTGGTACCGCACTGAAACAGTGAAGTAATCCTGGATTCGATCTATATATTAGAGGGTAACACCGGTTAGGTTTGGGTTAGGTCTGGTATTTGCCATCATCTGGCTCACACTTTCGCATTTTTCGCATACTTGTTGGCCAGATTCTGGGCGTTTTCTGGTTTGGGTCGTGTAGTAGTGTGGTGCCACACTGCATCAGTGAGTTAAACCTGGATTCAATCTATATTTTAGAGGATCACACCGGTTAGGTCAGGGTTAGGTCTGGTATTTGCCATCATCTGGCCCATACTTTCGCATTTTTCGCATACTTGTTGGCCAGATCCTGTGCGTTTTCTGGTTTGGGTCACGTAGTAATGTGGTGCCACACTCAAGCAGTGAGTTAAACCTGAATTCAATCTATATTTTAGAGGATAACACCGATTAGGTCAGGGTTAGGTCTGGTATTTGCCATCATCTGGCTCAAACTTTCGCTTTTTTCGCATACTTGTTGGCTAGATCCTGGGCGTTTTCTGGTTTGTGTCACGTAGTAATGTGGTGCCACTCTGCAACAGTGAGTTAAACCTGAATTCAATCTATATTTTAGAGGATAACACCGGTTAGGTCAGGGTTAGGTCTGGTATATGCCATCATCTGGCTCAAACTTTCGCTTTTTTCGCATACTTGTTGGCTAGATCCTGGGCGTTTTCTGGTTTGTGTCACGTAGTAATGTGGTGCCACTCTGCAACAGTGAGTTAAACCTGGATTCAATCCATATTTTAGAGGATAACACCGGTTAGGTCAGGGTTAAGTCTGGTATTTGCCATCATCCGGCACGTACTTTCACCTTTCTCGCATAATCGTTGGCCAAATGATGGCTTTTTCTGGGTTGGATCAGGTAGTAATGTGGTACCACACTGAAACAGTTGATTAAACCAGGATTCAATCTATATTTTAGAGGATAACACCGGTTAGGTTTGGGTTAGGTCTGGTATTTGATATTACCCGGCCCATACTATCGCATATTTCGTATAAATGTTGGCCAGATCCTGGGCTTTTTCTGGTATTGATCACGTAGTAATGTGGTACCACAATGAAACAGCGGGTTAAACCGGGGTCCGATCAATTCTTTAGAGGATAACACCGGTTAGGTCTGGGTCAGGTCTGGGATTCGCCATCATCTCGCTCATACTTTCACCTTATTCGCATAATTGTTGGCCAAATGCTGGCTTTTTCTGGTTTGGATCACGTAGTATTGTAGAACCACTCTGAAACAGTAGGTTAAACCTGGATTCAATCTATATTTTAGAGGATAACACCGGTTAGGTCAGGGTTAGGTCTGGTATTTGCCATCATCTGGCTCATACTTTCTCATTTTTCGCATACTTTTTGGCCAGATCCTGAGCGTTTTCTGGGTTGGATCACGTAGTAGTGTGATGCCACACTGAAACAGTGAATTAATCCTGGATTCGATCTATATATTAGAGGGTAACACCGGTTAGGTCAGGGTTTGGTCTGGTATTTGCCATCATCTGGCTCATACTTTCGCATTTTTCGCATACTTGTTGGCCAGATTCTGGGCGTTTTCTGGTTTGGGTCGTGTAGTAGTGTGGTGCCACACTGCATCAGTGAGTTAAACCTGGATTCAATCTATATTTTGGAGGATCACACCGGTTAGGTCAGGGTTAGGTCTGGTATTTGCCACCATCTGGCCCATACTTTCGCATTTTTCGCATACTTGTTGGCCAGATCCTGGGCGTTTTCTGGTTTGGGTCACGTAGTAATGTGGTGCCACACTCAAGCAGTGAGTTAAACCTGAATTCAATCTATATTTTAGAGGATAGCACCGGTTAGGTCAGGGTTAGGTCTGGTATTTGCCATCATCTGGCTCAAACTTTCGCTTTTTTCGCATACTTGTTGGCTAGATCCTGGGCGTTTTCTGGTTTGTGTCACGTAGTAATGTGGTGCCACTCTGCAACAGTGAGGTAAACCTGGATTCAATCTATATTTGAGAGGATAACACCGATTAGGTCAGGGTTAGGTCTGGTATTTGCCATCATCTGTCTCAAACTTTCGCATTTTTCGCATACTTGTTGGCCATATACTGGGCGTTTTCTGGTTTGTGTCACGTAGTAATGTGGTGCCACTCTGCAACAGTGAGTTAAACCTGGATTCAATCTATATTTTAGAGGATAACACCGGTTAGGTCAGGGTTAGGTCTGGTATTTGCCATCATCTGGCTCAAACTTTCGCCTTTTTCACCTACTTGTTGGCCTGATCCTGGGCGTTTTCTGGGTTGGATCACGTAGTAGTGTGATGCCACACTGAAACAGTGAATTAATCCTGGATTCGATCTATATATTAGAGGGTAACACCGGTTAGGTTTGGATTTGGTCTGGTATTTGATATTACCTGGCCCATACTTTCGCATATTTCGTATAAATGTTGGCCAGACCCTGGGCTTTTTCTGGTTTGGATCACGTAGTAATGTGGTACCTCACTGAAACAGTGAGTTAATCCTGGATTCGATCTATACATTAGAGGGTAACACCGGTTAGGTCAGGGTTTGGTCTGGTATTTGCCATCATCCGGCTCATTCTTTCGCATATTTCCTATAAATGTTGGCCAGATCCAGGGCGTTTTCTGGTATGGATCACGTAGTAATGTGGTACCACACTGAAACAGTGAGTTAATCCTAGATTCGATCTATATATTAGAGGGTAACACAGGTTATGTTTGGCTTAGGTCTGGCATTTGCCATCATCTGGCTCATACTTTCGCATTTTTCGCATACTTGTTGGCCAGATCCAGGGCGTTTTCTGGTTTGGATCACGTAGTAATGTGGTACCACACTGCCACATGAGTTAAACCTGGATTCAATCTATATTTTAGAGGATAACACCGTTTTGGTCAGGGTTAGGTCTGGTATTTGCCATCATCCAGCTCATACTTTCGCATTTTTCGCATACTTGTTGGCCAGATCCTGGGCGTTTTCTGGGTTGGATCAGGTAGTAGTGTGGTACCGCACTGAAACAGTGAAGTAATCCTGGATTCGATCTATATATTAGAGGGTAACACCGGTTAGGTTTGGGTTAGGTCTGGTATTTGCCATCATCTGGCTCATACTTTCGCATTTTTCGCATACTTGTTGGCCAGATCCTGGGTGTTTTCTGTTTGGATCACGTAGTAATGTAGAACCACTCTGAAACAGTAGGTTAAACCTGGATTCAATCTATATTTTAGAGGATAACACCGGTTAGGTCAGGGTTAGGTCTGGAATTTGCCATCATCCGGCACGTACTTTCACCTTTTTCGCATAATCGTTGGCCAAATGATGGCTTTTTCTGGGTTGGATCAGGTAGTAGTGTGGTACCGCACTGAAACAGTGAAGTAATCCTGGATTCGATCAATATATTAGAGGGTAACACCGGTTAGGTTTGGGTTAGGTCTGGTATTTGCCATCATCTGGCTCAAACTTTCGCTTTTTTCGCATACTTGTTGGCTAGATCCTGGGCGTTTTCTGGTTTGTGTCACGTAGTAATGTGGTGCCACTCTGCAACAGTGAGTTAAACCTGGATTCAATCTATATTTTAGAGGATAACACCGGTTAGGTCAGGGTTAAGTCTGGTATTTGCCATCATCCGGGTCATACTTTCGCAGTTTTCGCATACTTGTTGGCCAGATCCTGGGCGTTTTCTGGTATGGATCACGTAGTAATGAGGTACCACAATGAAACAGCGGGTTAAACCGGGGTCCGATCAATTCTTTAGAGGATAACACCCGTTAGGTCTGGGTCAGGTCTGGGATTCGCCATCATCTCGCTCATACTTTCGCCTTATTTGCATAATTGTTGGCCAAATGCTGGCTTTTTCTGGGTTGGATCAGGTAGTAGTGTGGTACCGCACTGAAACAGTGAAGTAATCCTGGATTCGATCAATATATTAGAGGGTAACACCGGTTAGGTTTGGGTTAGGTCTGGAATTTGCCATCATCCGGCACGTACTTTCACCTTTTTCGCATAATCGTTGGCCAAATGATGGCTTTTTCTGGGTTGGATCAGGTAGTAGTGTGGTACCGCACTGAAACAGTGAAGTAATCCTGGATTCGATCAATATATTAGAGGGTAACACCGGTTAGGTTTGGGTTAGGTCTGGTATTTGCCATCATCTGGCGCATACTTTCGCAGTTTTCGCATACTTGTTGGCCAGATCCTGGGCGTTTTCTGGTATGGATCACGTAGTAATGAGGTACCACAATGAAACAGCGGGTTAAACCGGGGTCCGATCAATTCTTTAGAGGATAACACCCGTTAGGTCTGGGTCAGGTCTGGGATTCGCCATCATCTCGCTCATACTTTCGCCTTATTTGCATAATTGTTGGCCAAATGCTGGCTTTTTCTGGTTTGGATCACGTAGTAATGTGGTACCACACTGAAACAGTGAGTTAATCCTGGATTCGATCTATATATTAGAGGGTAACACCGGTTAGGTCAGGGTTAGGTCTGGTATTTGCCATCATCTGGCTCATACTTTCGCCTTTTTCACCTACTTGTTGGCCTGATCCTGGGCGTTTTCAGGGTCGGATCACGTAGTAATGTGGTACCACACTGAAACAGTGGGTTAAACCAGGATTCAATCTATATTTTAGAGGATAACACCGGTTAGGTCAGGGTTAGGTCTGGTATTTTCCATCATCTGGCTCATACTTTCGCATATTTCCTATAAATGTTGGCCAGATCCAGGGCGTTTTCTGGTATGGATCACGTAGTAATGTGGTACCACACTGAAACAGTGAGTTAATCCTAGATTCGATCTATATATTAGAGGGTAACACAGGTTATGTTTGGCTTAGGTCTGGTATTTGCCATCATCTGGCTCATACTTTCGCATTTTTCGCATACTTGTTGGCCAGATCCAGGGCGTTTTCTGGTTTGGATCACGTAGTAATGTGGTACCACACTGCCACATGAGTTAAACCTGGATTCAATCTATATTTTAGAGGATAACACCGGTTAGGTCAGGGTTAGGTCTGGTATTTGCCATCATCCAGCTCATACTTTCGCATTTTTCGCATACTTGTTGGCCAGATCCTGGGCGTTTTCTGGGTTGGATCAGGTAGTAGTGTGGTACCGCACTGAAACAGTGAAGTAATCCTGGATTCGATCTATATATTAGAGGGTAACACCGGTTAGGTTTGGGTTAGGTCTGGTATTTGCCATCATCTGGCTCACACTTTCGCATTTTTCGCATACTTGTTGGCCAGATTCTGGGCGTTTTCTGGTTTGGGTCGTGTAGTAGTGTGGTGCCACACTGCATCAGTGAGTTAAACCTGGATTCAATCTATATTTTAGAGGATCACACCTGTTAGGTCAGGGTTAGGTCTGGTATTTTCCATCATCTGGCTCATACTTTCGCATTTTTCGCATACTTGTTGGCCAGATTCTGGGCCTTTTCTGGTTTGGGTCGTGTAGTAGTGTGGTACCACACTGCCACATGAGTTAACCATGGATTCAATCTATATTTTAGAGGATAACACCGGTTAGGTCAGGGTTAGGTCTGGTATTTGCCATCATCTGGCTCAAACTTTCGGCTTTTTCACCTACTTGTTGGCCTGATCCTGGGCGTTTTCTTGGTTGGATCACGTAGTGATGTGGTACCACACTGAAACAGTGAGTTAATCCTAGATTCGATCTATATGTTAGAGGGTAACACCGGTTAGGTTTGGGTTAGGTCTGGTATTTGCCATCATCTGGCTCAAACTTCCGCCTTTTTCACCTACTTGTTGGCCTGACCCTGGGCGTTTTCTGGGTTGGATCACGTAGTAATGTGGTACCACACTGAAACAGTGAGTTAATCCTGGATTCAATCTATATTTTAGAGGATAACACCGGTTAGGTCAGGGTTAGGTCTGGTATTTGCCATCATCTGGCTCAAACTTTCGGCTTTTTCACCTACTTGTTGGCCTGATCCTGGGCGTTTTCTTGGTTGGATCACGTAGTGATGTGGTACCACACTGAAACAGTGAGTTAATCCTAGATTCGATCTATATATTGGAGGGTAACACCGGTTAGGTTTGGGTTAGGTCTGGTATTTGCCATCATCTGGCTCAAACTTTCGCTTTTTTCGCATACTTGTTGGCTAGATCCTGGGCGTTTTCTGGTTTGTGTCACGTAGTAATGTGGTGCCACTCTGCAACAGTGAGTTAAACCCAGATTCAATCTATATTTTAGAGGATAACACCGGTTAGGTCAGGGTTAGGTCTGGTATTTTCCATCATCTGGCTCATACTTTCGCATTTTTCGCATACTTTTTGGCCAGATCCTGGGCGTTTTCCGGTTTGTGTCACGTAGTATTGTGGTGACACTCTGCAACAGTGAGTTAAACCTGGATTCAATCTATATTTTAGAGGATAACACCGGTTAGGTCAGGGTTAAGTCTGGTATTTGCCATCATCCGGCTCATACTTTCACCTTTTTCGCATAATCGTTGGCCAAATGATGGCTTTTTCTGGGTTGGATCAGGTAGTACTGTGGTACCGCACGGAAACAGTGAAGTAATCCTGGATTCGATCAATATATTAGAGGGTAACACCGGTTAGGTTTGGGTTAGGTCTGGTTTTTGCCATCATCTGGCTCATACTTTCGCATTTTTCGCATACTTGTTGGCCAGATCCTGGGTGTTTTCTGTTTGGATCACGTAGTAATGTAGAACCACTCTGAAGCAGTAGGTTAAACCTGGATTCAATCTATATTTTAGAGGATAACACCGGTTAGGTCAGGGTTAGGTCTGGAATTTGCCATCATCCGGCACGTACTTTCACCTTTTTCGCATAATCGTTGGCCAAATGATGGCTGTTTCTGGGTTGGATCAGGTAGTAGTGTGGTACCGCACTGAAACAGTGAAGTAATCCTGGATTCGATCAATATATTAGAGGGTATCACCGGTTAGGTTTGGGTTAGGTCTGGTATTTGCCATCATCTGGCTCAAACTTTCACCTTATTCGCATAATTGTTGGCCAAATGCTGGCTTTTTCTGGTTTGGATCACGTAGTAATGTGGTACCACACCGAAACAGTGAGTTAATCCTGGATTCGATCTATATATTAGAGGGTAACACCGGTCAGGTCAGGGTTAGGTCTGGTATTTGCCATCATCTGGCTCATACTTTCGCCTTTTTCACCTACTTGTTGGCCTGATCCTGGGCGTTTTCTGGGTTGGATCACGTAGTAATGTGGTACCACACTGAAACAGTGGGTTAAACCAGGATTCAATCTATATTTTAGAGGATAACACCGGTTAGGTCAGGGTTAGGTCTGGTATTTTCCATCATCTGGCTCATACTTTCGCATTTTTCGCATACTTTTTGGCCAGATCCTGGGCGTTTTCTGGGTTGGATCACGTAGTAGTGTGATGCCACACTGAAACAGTGAATTAATCCTGGATTCGATCTATATATTAGAGGGTAACACCGGTTAGGTTTGGATTTGGTCTGGTATTTGATATTACCTGGCCCATACTTTCGCATATTTCGTATAAATGTTGGCCAGATCCTGGGCTTTTTCTGGTTTGGATGACTTAGTAATAAGGTACCACACTGAAACAGTGAGTTAATCCTAGATTCGATCTATATATTAGAGGGTAACACCGGTTAGGTTTGGTTTAGGTCTGGTATTTGCCATCATCTGGCTCATACTTTCGCATTTTTCGCATACTTGTTGGCCGGATCCAGGGCGTTTTCTGGTTTGGATCACGTAGTAATGTGGTACCACACTGCCACATGAGTTAAACCTGGATTCAATCTATATTTTAGAGGATAACACCGGTTAGGTCAGGGTTAGGTCTGGTATTTGCCATCATCTGGCTCAAACTTTCGCCTTTTTCACCTACTTGTTGGCCTGTTCCTGGGCGTTTTCTGGGTTGAATCACGTAGTAATGTGGTACCACACTGAAACAGTGAGTTAATCCTGGATTCGATCTATATATTAGAGGGTAACACCGGTTAGGTTTGGATTTGGTCTGGTATTTGATATTACCTGGCCCATACTTTCGCATATTTCGTATAAATGTTGGCCAGATTCTGGGCTTTTTCTGGTTTGGATCACTTAGTAATAAGGCACCACACTGAAACAGTGAGTTAATCCTAGATTCGATCTATATATTAGAGGGTAACACCGGTTAGGTTTGGTTTAGGTCTGGTATTTTCCATCATCTGGCTCATACTTTCGCATTTTTCGCATACTTGTTGGCCAGATTCTGGGCGTTTTCTGGTTTGGGTCGTGTAGTAGTGTGGTACCACACTGAAACAGTGAGTTAATCCTGGATTCGATCTATATATTAGAGGGTAACACCGGTTAGGTCAGGGTTAGGTCTGGTATTTACCATCATCCGGCTCTTACTTTCGCATTTTTCGCATACTTGTTGGCCAGATACTGGGCGTTTTCTGGGTTGGATCATGTAGTAGTGTGGTACCCCACTCAAACAGTGAAGTAATCCTGGATTCGGTCTATATATTGGAGGGTAACACCGGTTAGGTTTGGGTTAGGTCTGGTATTTGCCATCATCTGGCTCAAACTTTCGCCTTTTTCACCTACTTGTTGGCCTGATCCTGGGCGTTTTCTTGGTTGGATCACGTAGTAATGTGGTACCACACTGAAACAGTGAGTTAATCCTAGATTCAATCTATATTTTAGAGGATAACACCGGTTAGGTCAGGGTTAGGTCTGGAATTTGCCATCATCTGGCTCAAACTTTCGCCTTTTTCACCTACTTGTTGGCCTGTTCCTGGGCGTTTTCTGGGTTGGATCACGTAGTAATGTGGTACCACACTGAAACAGTGAGTTAATCCGGGATTCGATCTAGATATTAGAGGGTAACACCGGTTAGGTTTGGATTTGGTCTGGTATTTGTTATTACCTGGCCCATACTTTCGCATATTTCGTATAAATGTTGGCCAGATTCTGGGCGTTTTCTGGTTTGGGTCGTGTAGTAGTGTGGTACCACACTGAAACAGTGAGTTAATCCTGGATTCGATCTATATATTAGAGGGTAACACCGGTTAGGTCAGGGTTAGGTCTGGTATTTGCCATCATCCGGGTCATACTTTCGCATTTTTCGCATACTTGTTGGTCAGATCCTGGGCGTTTTCTGGGTTGGATCAGGTAGTAGTGTGGCACAGAACTGAAACAGTGAAGTAATCCTGGATTCGATCAATATATTTAGAGGATAACACCGGTTAGGTTTGGGTTAGGTCTGGTATTTGATATTACCTGGCCCATACTTTCGCATATTTCGTATAAATGTTGGCCAGATCCTGGGCTTTTTCTGGTATGGATCACGTACTAATGTGGTACCACAATGAAACAGCGGGTTAAACCGGGGTCCGATCAATTCTTTAGAGGATAACACCGGTTAGGTCTGGGTCAGGTCTGGGATTCGCCATCATCTCGCTCATACTTTCACCTTATTCGCATAATTGTTGGCCAAATGCTGGCTTTTTCTGGTTTGGATCACGTAGTAATGTAGAACCACTCTGAAACAGTAGGTTAAACCTGGATTCAATCTATATTTTAGAGGATAACACCGGTTAGGCCAGGGTTAGGTCTGGTATTTGCCATCATCTGGCTCAAACTTTCGCCTTTTTCACCTACTTGTTGGTCAGATCCTGGGCGTTTTCTGGGTTGGATCAGGTAGTAGTGTGGCACAGAGCTGAAACAGTGAAGTAATCCTGGATTACATCAATATATTAGAGGGTAACACCGGTTAGGTTTGGGTTAGGTCTGGTATTTGCCATCATCTGGCGCATACTTTCGCATTTTTCGCATACTTGTTGGCCAGATCCTGGGCGTTATCTGGTATGGATCAGGTAGTAGTGTGGTACCACAATGAAACAGCGGGTTAAACCAGGATTCAATCTATATTTTAGAGGATAACACCGGTTAGGTCAGGGTTAGGTCTGGTATTTGCCATCATCTGGCTCATACTTTCACCTTTCTCGCATAATCGTTGGCCAAATGATGGCTTTTTCTGGGTTGGATCACGTAGTAATGTAGAACCACTCTGAAACAGTAGGTTAAACCTGGATTCAATCTATATTTTAGAGGATAACACCGGTTAGGTTTGGGTTAGGTCTGGTATTTGATATTACCTGGCCCATACTTTCGCATATTTCGTATAAATGTTGGCCAGATCCTGGGCTTTTTCTGGCTTGGATCACGTAGTAACGTGGTGCCACTCTGCAACAGTGAGTTAAACCTGGATTCAATCTATATTTTAGAGGATAACACCGGTTAGGTCAGGGTTAGGTCTGGTATTTGCCATCATCCGACTCATACTTTCGCATTTTTCGCATACTTGTTGGCCAGATCCTGGGCGTTTTCTGTTTGGATCACGTAGTAATGTAGAACCACTCTGCAACAGTGAGTTAAACCGGGATTCAATCTATATTTTAGAGGATAACACCGGTTAGGTTTGGGTTAGGTCTGGTATTTGCCATCATCTGGCGCATACTTTCGCATTTTTAGCATACTTGTTGGCCAGATCCTGGGCGTTTTCTGGGTTGGATCAGGTAGTAGTGTGGTACCGCACTGAAACAGTGAATTAATCCTGGATTCGATCTATATTTTAGAGGGTAACACCGGTTAGGTCAGGGTTAGGTCTTGTATTTGCCATCGTCTGCCTCATACTTTCACATTTTTCGCATACTTGTTGGCCTGATCCTGGGCGTTTTCTGGGTTGGATCACGTAGTAATGTGGTACCACACTGAAACAGTTGGTTAAACTAGGGTTCAATCTATATTTTAGAGGATAACACCGGTTAGGTCTGGGTCAGGTCTGGGATTCGCCATCATCTCGCTCATACTTTCACCTCATTCGCATAATTGTTGGCCAAATGCTGGCTTTTTCTGGTTTGGATCAGGTAGTAGTGTGGTACCGCACTGAAACAGTGAATTAATCCTGGATTCGATCTATATTTTAGAGGGTAACACCGGTTAGGCCAGGGATAGGTCTGGTATTTGCCATCATCTGGCTCATACTTTCGCATTTTTCGCATACTTGTTGGCCAGATCCTGGGCGTTTTCTGGTTTTGATCACGTAGTATTGTGGTACCACACTGCAACAGTGAGTGAAACCTGGATTCAATCTATATTTTAGAGGATAACACCGGTTAGGTCAGGGTTAGGTCTGGTATTTGCCATCATCCGGCTCATACTTTCGCGTTTTTCGCATACTTGTTGGTCAGATCCTGGGCGGTTTCTGGGTTGGATGAGGTAGTAGTGTGGCACCGCACTGAAACAGTGAAGTAATCCTGGGTTCGATCTATATATTAGAGGGTAACACCGGTTAAGTTTGGGGTAGGTCTGGTATTTGCCATCATCTGTCTCAAACTTTCGCATTTTTCGCATACTCGTAGGCCAGATCCTGGGCGTTTTCTGTTTGGATCACGTAGTAATGTAGAACCACTCTGGAACAGTGAGTTAAACCTGGATTCAATCTATATTTTAGAGGAGAACACCGGTTAGGTCAGGGTTAGGTCTGGTATTTGCCATCATCCGGGTCATACTTTCGCATTTTTCGCATACTTGTTGGTCAGATCCTGGGCGTTTTCTGGGTTGGATCAGGTAGTAGTGTGGCACAGAACTGAAACAGTGAAGTAATCCTGGATTCGATCAATATATTAGAGGGTAACACCGGTTAGGTGTGGGTTAGGTCTGGTATTTGCGATCATCTGGCGCATACTTTCGCACTTTTCGCATACTTGTTGGCCAGATTCTGGGCGTTTTCTGGTTTGGGTCGTGTAGTAATGTGGTACCACAATGAAACAGCGGGTTAAACCGGGGTCCGATCAATTCTTTAGAGGATAACACCCGTTAGGTCTGGGTCAGGTCTGGGATTCGCCATCATCTCGCTAATACTTTCACCTTATTCGCATAATTGTTGGCCAAATGCTGGCTTTTTATGGTTTGGATCACGTAGTAATGTGGTACCACACTGAAACAGTGAGTTAACCCTGGATTCGATCTATATATTAGAGGGTAACACCGGTTAGGTCAGGGTTAGGTCTGGTATTTTCCATCATCAGGCTCATACTTTCGCATTTTTCGCATACTTTTTGGCCAGATCCTGGGCGTATTCTGGGTTGGATCACGTAGTAGTGTGATGCCACACCGAAACAGTGAATTAATCCTAGATTCGATCTATATATTAGAGGGTAACACCGGTTAGGTTTGGGTTAGGTCTGGTATTTGCCATCATCTGACTCATACTTTCGCATTTTTCGCATACTTGTTGGCCAGATCCAGGCCGTTTTCTGGTTTGGATCACGTAGTAATGTGGTACCACACTGCCACATGAGTTAAACCTGGATTCCATCTATATTTTAGAGGATAACACCGGTTAGGTCAGGGTTAGGTCTGGTATTTGCCATCATCTGGCTCAAACTTTCGCCTTTTTCACCTACTTGTTGGCCTGATCCTGGGCGTTTTCTTGGTTGGATCACGTAGTAATGTGGTACCACACTGAAACAGTGAGTTAATCCTAGATTCAATCTATATTTTAGAGGATAACACCGGTTAGGTCAGGGTTAGGTCTGGTATTTGCCATCATCTGGCTCAAACTTTCGCCTTTTTCACCTACTTGTTGGCCTGTTCCTGTGCGTTTTCTGTGTTGGATCACGTAGTAATGTGGTACCACACTGAAACAGTGAGTTAATCCTAGATTCGATCTATATATTAGAGGGTAACACCGGTTAGGTTTGGGTTAGGTCTGGTATTTGATATTACCTGGCCCATACTTTCGCATATTTCGTATAAATGTTGGCCTGATCCTGGGCGTTTTCTGGGTTGGATCACGTAGTAATGTGGTACCACACTGAAACAGTGAGTTAATCCTGGATTCAATCTATATTTTAGAGGATAACACCGGTTAGGTCAGGGTTAGGTCTGGTATTTTCCATCATCAGGCTCATACTTTCGCATTTTTCGCATACTTTTTGGCCAGATCCTGGGCTTTTTCTGGTTTGGATCACTTAGTAATAAGGTACCACACTGAAACAGTGAGTTAAACCTGGATTCCATCTATATTTTAGAGGATAACACCGGTTAGGTCAGGGTTAGGTCTGGTATTTGCCATCATCTGGCTCAAACTTTCGCATTTTTCGCATACTTGTTGGCCAGATCCTGGGCGTTATCTGGGTTGGATCAGGTAGTAGTGTGGTACCGCACTGAAACAGTTGGTTAAACCAGGATTCAATCTATATTTTAGAGGATAACACCGGTTAGGTTTGGGTTAGGTCTGGTATTTGATATTACCTGGCCCATACTTTCGCATATTTCGTATAAATGTTGGCCTGATCCTGGGCGTTTTCTGGGTTGGATCACGTAGTAATGTGGTACCACACTGAAACAGTTGGTTAAACCAGGATTCAATCTATATTTTACAGGATAACACCGGTTAGGTTTGGGTTAGGTCTGGTATTTGCCATCATCTGGCGCATACTTTCGCATTTTTCGCATACTTGTTGGCCTGTTCCTGGGCGTTTTCTGGGTTGGATCACGTAGTAATGTGGTACCACACTGAAACAGTGAGTTAATCCTGGATTCAATCTATGTTTTAGAGGATAACACCGGTTAGGTCAGGGTTAGGTCTGGTATTTTCCATCATCTGGCTCATACTTTCGCATTTTTCGCATACTTGTTGGCCTGTTCCTGGGCGTTTTCTGGGTTGGATCACGTAGTAATGTGGTACCACACTGAAAAAGTGAGTTAATCCTGGATTCGATCTATATATTAGAGGGTAACACCGGTTAGGTTTGGGTTAGGTCTGGTATTTGCCATCATCTGGCGCATACTTTCGCATTTTTCGCATACTTGTTGGCCAGATTCTGGGCGTTTTCAGGTTTGGGTCGTGTAGTAGTGTGGTGCCACACTGCATCAGTGAGTTAAACCTGGATTCAATCTATATTTTAGAGGATCACACCGGTTAGGTCAGGGTTAGGTCTGGTATTTGCCATCATCTGGCTCAAACTTTCGCCTTTTTCACCTACCTGTTGGCCGGTTCCTGGGCGTTTTCTGGGTTGGATCACGTAGTAATGTGGTACCACACTGAAACAGTGAGTTAATCCTGGATTCGATCTATATATTAGAGGGTAACACCGGTTAGGTTTGGATTTGGTCTGGTATTTGATATTACCTGGCCCATACTTTCGCATATTTCGTATAAATGTTGGCCAGATCCTGGGCTTTTTCTGGTTTGGATCACTTAGTAATAAGGTACCACACTGAAACAGTGAGTTAATCCTGGATTCGATCTATATATTAGAGGGTAACACTGGTTAGGTCAGGGTTAGGTCTGGTATTTGCCATCATCTGGCTCAAACTTTCGCTTTTTTCGCATACTTGTTGGCTAGATTCTGGGCGTTTTCTGGTTTGTGTCACGTAGTAATGTGGTGCCACTCTGCAACAGTGAGTTAAACCTGGATTCAATCTATATTTTAGAGGATAACCCCGGTTAGGTCAGGGTTAGGTCTGGTATTTGCCATCATCCGACTCATACTTTCGCATTTTTCGCATACTTGTTGGCCAGATCCTGGGCGTTTTCTGTTTGGATCACGTAGTAATGTAGAACCACTCTGAAACAGTAGGTTAAACCTGGATTCAATCTATATTTTAGAGGATAACACCGGTTAGGTTTGGGTTAGGTCTGGTATTTGATATTACCTGGCCCATACTTTCGCATATTTCGTATAAATGTTGGCCAGATCCTGGGCTTTTTCTGGCTTGGATCACGTAGTAACGTGGTGCCACTCTGCAACAGTGAGTTAAACCTGGATTCAATCTATATTTTAGAGGATAACACCGGTTAGGTTTGGGTTAGGTCTGGTATTTGATATTACCTGGCCCATACTTTCGCATATTTCGTATAAATGTTGGCCTGATCCTGGGCTTTTTCTGGTATGGATCACGTAGTAATGTGGTACCACAATGAAACAGCGGGTTAAACCGGGGTCCGATCAATTCTTTAGAGGATAACACCGGTTAGGTCTGGGTCAGGTCTGGGATTCGCCATCATCTCGCTCATACTTTCACCTTTTTCACATAATCGTTGGCCAAATGCTGGCGTTTTCTGGGATGGATCAGGTAGTAGTGTGGTACCGCACTGAAACAGTGAAGTAATCCTGGGTTCGATCTATATATTAGAGGGTAACACCGGTTAAGTTTGGGGTAGGTCTGGTATTTGCCATCATCTGTCTCAAACTTTCGCATTTTTCGCATATTTGTAGGCCAGATCCTGGGCGTTTTCTGTTTGGATCACGTAGTAATGTAGAACCACTCTGAAACAGTGAGTTAAACCTGGATTCAATCTATATTTTAGAGGATAACACCGGTTAGGTCAGGGTTAGGTCTGGTATTTGCCATCATCTGGCTCATACTTTCGCATTTTTCGCATACTTGTTGGCCAGATCCTGGGCGTTTTCTGGTTTTGATCACGTAGTAATGTGGTACCACACTGCAACAGTGAGTTAAACCTGGATTCAATCTATATTTTAGAGGATAACACCGGTTAGGTCAGGGTTAGGTCTGGTATTTGCCATCATCTGGCGCATACTTTCGCATTTTTCGCATACTTGTTGGCCAGATCCTGGGCGTTTTCTGGGTTGGATCAGGTAGTAGTGTGGTACCGCACTGAAACAGTGAATTAATCCTGGATTCGATCTATATTTTAGAGGGTAACACCGGTTAGGTCAGGGTTAGGTCTTGTATTTGCCATCGTCTGCCTCATACTTTCGCCTTTTTCACCTACTTGTTGGCCTGATCCTGGGCGTTTTCTTGGTTGGATCACGTAGTAATGTGGTACCACACTGCAACAGTGAGTTAAACCTGGATTCAATCTATATTTTAGAGGCTAACACCGGTTAGGTCAGGGTTAGGTCTGGTATTTGCCATCATCTGGCGCATACTTTCGCATTTTTCGCATACTTGTTGGCCAGATCCTGGGCGTTTTCTGGTTTGGATCACGTAGTAATGTGGTACCACACTGAAACAGTGAGTTAATCCTGGATTCGATCTATATATTAGAGGGTAACACCGGTTAAGTTTGGGTTAGGTCTGGTATTTGCCATCATCTGGCACATACTTTCGCATTTTTCGCATACTTGTTGGCCAGATCCTGGGCGTTTTCTGTTTGGATCACGTAGTAATGTAGAACCACTCTGAAACAGTGAGTTGAACTGGATTCAATCCATATTTTAGAGGATAACACCGGTTAGGTCAGGGTTAGGTCTGGTATTTGCCACCATCTGGCCCATACTTTCGCATTTTTCACCTACTTGTTGGCCAGATCCTGGGCGTTCTCTGGGTTGGATCAGGTAGTAGTTTGGTACCACACTGAAACAGTGAATTAATCATGGATTCGATCTATATATTAGAGGGTAACACCGGTTAGGTTTGGGTCAGGTCTGGTATTAGATATTACCTGGCCCATACTTTCGCATATTTCGTATAAATGTTGGCCAGATCCTGGGCGTTTTCTGGTTTTGATCACGTAGTAATGTGGTACCACACTGCAACAGTGAGTTAAACCTGGATTCAATCTATATTTTAGAGGATAACACCGGTTAGGTCAGGGTTAGGTCTGGTATTTGCCACCATCTGGCCCATACTTTCGCATTTTTCACCTACTTGTTGGCCAGATCCTGGGCGTTCTCTGGGTTGGATCAGGTAGTAGTTTGGTACCACACTGAAACAGTGAATTAATCATGGATTCGATCTATATATTAGAGGGTAACACCGGTTAGGTTTGGGTCAGGTCTGGTATTAGATATTACCTGGCCCATACTTTCGCATTTTTCGCACACTTGTTGGCCAGATCCTGGGCGTTTTCTGGTATGCATCACGTAGTAATGTGGTGCCACACTGCCACAGTGAGTTAAACCTGGATTCAATCTATATTTTAGAGGATAACACCGGTTAGGTCAGGGTTAGGTCTGGTATTTGCCATCATCTGGCTCATACTTTCGCATTTTTCGCACACTTGTTGGCCAGATCCTGGGCGTTTTCTGGTATGCATCACGTAGTAATGTGGTGCCACACTGCCACAGTGAGTTAAACCTGGATTCAATCTATATTTTAGAGGATAACACCGGTTAGGTCAGGGTTAGGTCTGGTATTTGCCATCATCTGGCTCATACTTTCGCATTTTTCGCACACTTGTTGGCCAGATCCTGGGCGTTTTCTGGTATGCATCACGTAGTAATGTGGTGCCACACTGCCACAGTGAGTTAAACCTGGATTCAATCTATATTTTAGAGGATAACACCGGTTAGGTCAGGGTTAGGTCTGGTATTTGCCATCATCTGGCCCATACTTTCGCATTTTTCGCATACTTGTTGGCCAGATCCTGGGCGTTTTCTGGTTTGGATCACGTAGTAAAGTGGTGCCACACTGCCACAGTGAGTTAAACCTGGATTCAATCTATATTTTAGAGGATAACACCGGTTAGGTCAGGGTTAGGTCTGGTATTTGCCATCATCTGGCCCATACTTTCGCATTTTTCGCATACTTGTTGGCCAGATCCTGGGCGTTTTCTGGTTTGGATCACGTAGTAAAGTGGTACCACACTGCAACAGTGAGTTAAACCTGGATTCAATCTATATTTTAGAGAATAACACCGGTTAGGTCAGGGTTAGGTCTGGTATTTGCCACCGTCTGGCCCATACTTTCGCATTTTTCGCATACTTGTTGGCCAGATCCTGGGCGTTTTCTGGGTTGGATCACGTAGTAATGTGGTGCCACACTGCCACAGTGAGTTAAACCTGGATTCAATCTATATTTTAGAGGATAACACCGGTTAGGTCAGGGTTAGGTCTGGTATTTGCCATCATCTGGCCCATACTTTCGCATTTTTCGCATACTTGTTGGCCAGATCCTGGGCGTTTTCTGGTTTGGATCACGTAGTAATGTGGTGCCACACTGCCACAGTGAGTTAAACCTGGATTCAATCTATATTTTAGAGGATAACACCGGTTAGGTCAGGGTTAGGTCTGGTATTTGCCATCATCCGGCTCATACTTTCGCATTTTTCGCATACTTGTTGGCCAGATCCTGGGCGTTTTCTGGTATGGATCACGTAGTAATGTGGTGCCACACTGCCACAGTGAGATAATCCTGGATTCAATCTATATTTTAGAGGATAACACCGGTTAGGTCAGGGTTAGGTCTGGTATTTGCCATCATCCGGCTCATACTTTCGCATTTTTCGCATACTTGTTGGCCAGATCCTGGGCGTTTTCTGGGTTGGATCACGTAGTAATGTGGTACCACACTGAAACAGTGAATTAATCCTGGATTCGATCTATATTTTAGAGGGTAACACCGGTTAGGTCAGGGTTAGGTCTTGTATTTGCCATCGTCTGCCTCATACTTTCGCCTTTTTCACCTACTTGTTGGCCTGATCCTGGGCGTTTTCTTGGTTGGATCACGTAGTAATGTGGTACCACACTGAAACAGTTGGTTAAACCAGGATTCAATCTATATTTTAGAGGATAACACCGGTTAGGTTTGGGTTAGGTCTGGTATTTGATATTACCTGGCCCATACTTTCGCATTTTTCGTATACTTGTTGGCCAGATCCTGGGCGTTTTCTGGGTTGGATCACGTAGTAATGTGGTACCACACTGAAACAGTGAATTAATCCTGGATTCGATCTATATATTAGAGGGTAACACCGGTTAGGTTTGGATTTGGTCTGGTATTTGATATTACCTGGCCCATACTTTCGCATATTTCGTATAAATGTTGGCCAGATCCTGGGCTTTTTCTGGTTTGGATCACGTAGTAATGTGGTACCACACTGCAACAGTGAGTTAAACCTGGATTCAATCTATATTTTAGAGGATAACACCCGTTAGGTCAGGGTTAGGTCTGGTATTTGATATTACCTGGCCCATACTTTCGCATTTTTCGCATACTTGTTGGCCAGATCCTGGGCGTTTTCTGGTTTGGATCACGTAGTAATGTGGTGCCACACTGCCACAGTGAGTTAAACCTGGATTCAATCTATATTTTAGAGGATAACACCGGTTAGGTCAGGGTTAGGTCTGGTATTTGCCATCATCTGACTCAAACTTTCGCCTTTTTCACCTACGTGTTGGCCTGATCCTGGGCGTTTTCTGGGTTGGATCACGTAGTAATGTGGTACCACACTGAAACAGTGAGTTAATCCTGGATTCGATCTATATATTAGAGGGTAACACCGGTTAGGTCAGGGTTAGGTCTGGTATTTGCCATCATCTGGCTCATACTTTCGCCTTTTTCACCTACTTGTTGGCCTGATCCTGGGCGTTTTCTGGGTTGGATCACGTAGTAATGTGGTACCACAATGAAACTGTGAGTTAATCCTGGATTCGATCTATATATTAGAGGGTAACACCGGTTAGGTCAGGGTTAGGTCTGGTATTTGCCATCATGTGGCTCATACTTTCGCATTATTCGCATACTTGTTGGCCAGATCCTGGGCGTTTTCTGGTATGGATCACGTAGTAATGTGGTGCCACACTGCCACAGTGAGTTAAACCTGGATTCAATCTATATTTTAGAGGATAACACCGGTTAGGTCAGGGTTAGGTCTGGTATTTGCCATCATCCGGCTCATACTTTCGCATTTTTCGCATACTTGTTGGCCAGATCCTGGGCGTTTTCTGGTATGGATCACGTAGTAATGTGGTGCCACACTGCCACAGTGAGATAATCCTGGATTCAATCTATATTTTAGAGGATAACACCGGTTAGGTCAGGGTTAGGTCTGGTATTTGCCATCATCCGGCTCATACTTTCGCATTTTTCGCATACTTGTTGGCCAGATCCTGGGCGTTTTCTGGTATGGATCACGTAGTAATGTGGTACCACAATGAAACTGTGAGTTAATCCTGGATTCGATCTATATATTAGAGGGAAACACCGGTTAGGTCAGGGTTAGGTCTGGTATTTGCCATCATGTGGCTCATACTTTCGCATTATTCGCATACTTGTTGGCCAGATCCTGGGCGTTTTCTGGTATGGATCACGTAGTAATGTGGTACCACAATGAAACTGTGAGTTAATCCTGGATTCGATCTATATATTAGAGGGTAACACCGGTTAGGTCAGGGTTAGGTCTGGTATTTGCCATCATCTGGCTCATACTTTCGCCTTTTTCACCTACTTGTTGGCCTGATCCTGGGCGTTTTCTGGTATGGATCACGTAGTAATGTGGCACCACGCTGCAACCGTGAGTTAAACCTGGATTCAATCTATATTTTAGAGGATAACACCGGTTAGGTCAGGGTTAGGTCAGGTTTTTGCCATCATCCGGCTCATACTTTGGCATTTTTCGCATACTTGTTGGCCAGATCCTGGGCGTTTTCTAGGTTGGATCAGGTAGTAGTGCGGTACCGCACTCAAACAGTGAAGTAATCCTGGATTCGATCTATACATTGGAGGATAACACCGGTTAGGTCAGGGTTAGATCTGGTATATGCCATCATCTGGCTCATACTTTCGCATTTTTCGCATACTTGTTGGCCAGATCCTGGGCGTTTTCTGGTTTGGATCACGTAGTAATGTGGTGCCACACTGCCACAGTGAGTTAATCCTGGATTCGATCTATATTTTAGAGGATAACACCGGTTAGGTCAGGGTTAGGTCTGGTATTTGCCATCATCTGGCCCATACTTTCGCATTTTTCGTATACTTGTTGGCCAGATCCTGGGCGTTTTCTGGTTTGTGTCACGTAGTAATGTGGTGCCACACTGCCACAGTGAGTTAAACCTGGATTCAATCTATATTTTAGAGGATAACACCGGTTAGGTCAGGGTTAGGTCTGGTATTTGCCATCATCCGGCTCATACTTTCGCATTTTTCGCATACTTGTTGGCCAGCTCCTGGGCGTTTTCTGGTATGGATCACGTAGTAATGTGGTGCCACACTGCCACAGTGAGATAATCCTGGATTCAATCTATATTTTAGAGGATAACACCGGTTAGGTCAGGGTTAGGTCTGGTATTTGCCATCATCTGACTCAAACTTTCGCCTTTTTCACCTACGTGTTGGCCTGATCCTGGGCGTTTTCTGGGTTGGATCACGTAGTAATGTGGTACCACACTGAAACAGTGAGTTAATCCTGGATTCGATCTATATATTAGAGGGTAACACCGGTTAGGTTTGGATTTGGTCTGGTATTTGATATTACCTGGCCCATACTTTCGCATATTTCGTATAAATGTTGGCCAGATCCTGGGCTTTTTCTGGTTTGGATCACGTAGTAATGAGGTTCCACACTGAAGCAGTGAGTTAATCCTGGATTCGATCTATATATTAGAGGGTAACACCGGTAAGGTCAGGGATAGGTCTGGTATTTGCCATCATCTGGCTCATACTTTCGCCTTTTTCACCTACTTGTTGGCCTGATCCTGGGCGTTTTCTGGGTTGGATCACGTAGTAATGTGGTACCACACTGAAACAGTGGGTTAAACCAGGATTCAATCTATATTTTAGAGGATAACACCGGTTAGGTCAGGGTTAGGTCTGGTATTTGCCATCATCCGGCTCATACTTTCGCATTTTTCGCATACTTGTTGGCCAGATCCTGGGCGTTTTCTGGTATGGATCACGTAGTAATGTGGTACCACAATGAAACTGTGAGTTAATCCTGGATTCGATCTATATATTAGAGGGTAACACCGGTTAGGTCAGGGTTTGGTCTGGTATTTGCCATCATGTGGCTCATACTTTCGCATTATTCGCATACTTGTTGGCCAGATCCTGGGCGTTTTCTGGTATGGATCGCGTAGTAATGTGGTACCACAATGAAACTGTGAGTTAATCCTGGATTCGATCTATATTTTAGAGGGTAACACCGGTTAGGTCAGGGTTAGGTCTGGTATTTGCCATCATCTGGCTCATACTTTCGCCTTTTTCACCTACTTGTTGGCCTGATCCTGGGCGTTTTCTGGTATGGATCACGTAGTAATGTGGCACCACGCTGCAACCGTGAGTTAAACCTGGATTCAATCTATATTTTAGAGGATAACACCGGTTAGGTCAGGGTTAGGTCAGGTATTTGCCATCATCCGGCTCATACTTTGGCATTTTTCGCATACTTGTTGGCCAGATCCTGGGCGTTTTCTGGTATGGATCACGTAGTAATGTGGTACCACAATGAAACTGTGAGTTAATCCTGGATTCGATCTATATTTTAGAGGATAACACCGGTTAGGTCAGGGTTAGGTCAGGTATTTGCCATCATCCGGCTCATACTTTCGCATATTTCGCATACTTGTTGGCCAGATCCTGGGCGTTTTCTGGTATGGATCACGTAGTAATGTGGTACCACAATGAAACTGTGAGTTAATCCTGGATTCGATCTATATATTAGAGGGTAACACCGGTTAGGTTTGGGTCAGGTCTGGTATTAGATATTACCTGGCCCATACTTTCGCATTTTTCGTATAAATGTTGGCCAGATCCTGGGCGTTTTCTAGGTTGGATCAGGTAGTAGTGCGGTACCGCACTCAAACAGTGAAGTAATCCTGGATTCAATCTATATATTGGAGGATAACACCGGTTAGGTCAGGGTTAGATCTGGTATTTGCCATCATCCGGCTCATACTTTCGCATATTTCGCATACTTGTTGGCCAGATCCTGGGCGTTTTCTGGTATGGATCACGTAGTAATGTGGTACCACAATGAAACTGTGAGTTAATCCTGGATTCGATCTATATATTAGAGGGTAACACCGGTTAGGTCAGGGTTAGGTCTGGTATTTGCCATCATGTGGCTCATACTTTCGCATTATTCGCATACTTGTTGGCCAGATCCTGGGCGTTTTCTGGTATGGATCACGTAGTAATGTGGTACCACAATGAAACTGTGAGTTAATCCTGGATTCGATCTATATATTAGAGGGTAACACCGGTTAGGTCAGGGTTAGGTCTGGTATTTGCCATCATCTGGCTCATACTTTCGCCTTTTTCACCTACTTGTTGGCCTGATCCTGGGCGTTTTCTGGTATGGATCACGTAGTAATGTGGCACCACGCTGCAACCGTGAGTTAAACCTGGATTCAATCTATATTTTAGAGGATAACACCGGTTAGGTCAGGGTTAGGTCAGGTATTTGCCATCATCCGGCTCATACTTTGGCATTTTTCGCATACTTGTTGGCCAGATCCTGGGCGTTTTCTAGGTTGGATCAGGTAGTAGTGCGGTACCGCACTCAAACAGTGAAGTAATCCTGGATTCGATCTATACATTGGAGGATAACACCGGTTAGGTCAGGGTTAGGTCTGGTATTTGCCATCATCTGGCTCATACTTTCGCATTTTTCGCACACTTGTTGGCCAGATCCTGGGCGTTTTCTGGTATGCATCACGTAGTAATGTGGTGCCACACTGCCACAGTGAGTTAAACCTGGATTCAATCTATATTTTAGAGGATAACACCGGTTAGGTCAGGGTTAGGTCTGGTATTTGCCATCATCTGGCTCATACTTTCGCATTTTTCGCACACTTGTTGGCCAGATCCTGGGCGTTTTCTGGTATGCATCACGTAGTAATGTGGTGCCACACTGCCACAGTGAGTTAAACCTGGATTCAATCTATATTTTAGAGGATAACACCGGTTAGGTCAGGGTTAGGTGTGGTATTTGCCATCATCTGGCTCATACTTTCGCATTTTTCGCATACTTGTTGGCCAGATGCTGGGCGTTTCCTGGTTTGTTTCACGTAGTAATGTGGTGCCACTCTGCAACAGTGAGTTAATCCTGGATTCAATCTATATTTTAGAGGATAACACCGGTTAGGTCAGGGTTAGGTCTGGTATTTGCCACCATCTGGCTCATACTTTCGCCTTTTTCACCTACTTGTTGGCCTGATCCTGGGCGTTTTCTGGTATGGATCACGTAGTAATGTGGCACCACGCTGCAACCGTGAGTTAAACCTGGATTCAATCTATATTTTAGAGGATAACACCGGTTAGGTCAGGGTTAGGTCAGGTATTTGCCATCATCCGGCTCATACTTTGGCATTTTTCGCATACTTGTTGGCCTGATCCTGGGCGTTTTCTGGGTTGGATCACGTAGTAATGTGGTACCACACTGAAACAGTGGGTTAAACCAGGATTCAATCTATATTTTAGAGGATAACACCGGTTAGGTCAGGGTTAGGTCTGGTATTTTCCATCATCTGGCTCATACTTTCGCATTTTTCGCATACTTTTTGGCCAGATCCTGGGCGTTTTCTGGGTTGGATCACGTAGTAGTGTGATGCCACACTGAAACAGTGAATTAATCCTGGATTCGATCTATATATTAGAGGGTAACACCGGTTAGGTTTGGATTTGGTTTGGTATTTGATATTACCTGGCCCATACTTTCGCATATTTCGTATAAATGTTGGCCAGATCCTGGGCTTTTTCTGGTTTGGATCACGTAGTAATGTGGTACCACACTGCAACAGTGAGTTAAACCTGGATTCAATCTATATTTTAGAGGATAACACCGGTTAGGTCAGGGTTAGGTCTGGTATTTGATATTACCTGGCCCATACTTTCGCATTTTTCGCATACTTGTTGGCCAGATCCTGGGCGTTTTCTGGGTTGGATCAAGTACTGGTTTGGTACCACACTGAAACAGTGAATTAATCATGGATTCGATCTATATATTAGAGGGTAACACCGGTTAGGTTTGGGTCAGGTCTGGTATTAGATATTACCTGGCCCATACTTTCGCATATTTCGTATAAATGTTGGCCAGATCCTGGGCTTTTTCTGGTTTTGATCACGTAGTAATGTGGCACCACGCTGCAACCGTGAGTTAAACCTGGATTCAATCTATATTTTAGAGGATAACACCGGTTAGGTCAGGGTTAGGTCTGGTATTTGCCATCATCTGGCTCATACTTTCGCATTTTTCGCACACTTGTTGGCCAGATCCTGGGCGTTTTCTGGTATGCATCACGTAGTAATGTGGTGCCACACTGCCACAGTGAGTTAAACCTGGATTCAATCTATATTTTAGAGGATAACACCGGTTAGGTCAGGGTTAGGTCTGGTATTTGCCATCATCCGGCTCATACTTTCGCATATTTCGCATACTTGTTGGCCAGATCCTGGGCGTTTTCTGGTATGGATCACGTAGTAATGTAGTGCCACACTGCCACAGTGAGTTAAACCTGGATTCAATCTATATTTTAGAGGATAACACCGGTTAGGTCAGGGTTAGGTCTGGTATTTGCCATCATCTGGCTCATACTTTCGCATTTTTCGCATACTTGTTGGCCACATGCTGGGCGTTTCCTGGTTTGTTTCACGTAGTAATGTGGTGCCACTCTGCAACAGTGAGTTAATCCTGGATTCAATCTATATTTTAGAGGATAACACCGGTTAGGTCAGGGTTAGGTCTGGTATTTGCCACCATCTGGCTCATACTTTCGCCTTTTTCACCTACTTGTTGGCCTGATCCTGGGCGTTTTCTGGTATGGATCACGTAGTAATGTGGCACCACGCTGCAACCGTGAGTTAAACCTGGATTCAATCTATATTTTAGAGGATAACACCGGTTAGGTCAGGGTTAGATCAGGTATTTGCCATCATCCGGCTCATACTTTGGCATTTTTCGCATACTTGTTGGCCTGATCCTGGGCGTTTTCTGGGTTGGATCACGTAGTAATGTGGTACCACACTGAAACAGTGGGTTAAACCAGGATTCAATCTATATTTTAGAGGATAACACCGGTTAGGTCAGGGTTAGGTCTGGTATTTTCCATCATCTGGCTCATACTTTCGCATTTTTCGCATACTTTTTGGCCAGATCCTGGGCGTTTTCTGGGTTGGATCACGTAGTAGTGTGATGCCACACTGAAACAGTGAATTAATCCTGGATTCGATCTATATATTAGAGGGTAACACCGGTTAGGTTTGGATTTGGTCTGGTATTTGATATTACCTGGCCCATACTTTCGCATATTTCGTATAAATGTTGGCCAGATCCTGGGCTTTTTCTGGTTTGGATCACGTAGTAATGTGGTACCACACTGCAGCAGTGAGTTAAACCTGGATTCAATCTATATTTTAGAGGATAACACCGGTTAGGTCAGGGTTAGGTCTGGTATTTGATATTACCTGGCCCATACGTTCGCATTTTTCGCATACTTGTTGGCCAGATCCTGGGCGTTTTCTGGGTTGGATCAAGTACTGGTTTGGTACCACACTGAAACAGTGAATTAATCATGGATTCGATCTATATATTAGAGGGTAACACCGGTTAGGTTTGGGTCAGGTCTGGTATTAGATATTACCTGGCCCATACTTTCGCATATTTCGTATAAATGTTGGCCAGATCCTGGGCGTTTTCTGGTTTTGATCACGTAGTAAAGTGGTACCACACTGCAACAGTGAGTTAAACCTGGATTCAATCTATACTTTAGAGAATAACACCGGTTAGGTCAGGGTTAGGTCTGGTATTTGCCACCATCTGGCCCATACTTTCGCATATTTTGCATGCTTGTTGGCCAGATCCTGGGCGTTTTCTGGTATGGATCACGTAGTAATGTGGTGCCACACTGCCACAGTGAGATAATCCTGGATTCAATCTATATTTTAGAGGATAACACCGGTTAGGTCAGGGTTAGGTCTGGTATTTGCCATCATCTGACTCAAACTTTCGCCTTTTTCACCTACGTGTTGGCCTGATCCTGGGCGTTTTCTGGGTTGGATCACGTAGTAATGTGGTACCACACTGAAACAGTGAATTAATCCTGGATTCGATCTATATATTAGAGGGTAACACCGGTTAGGTTTGGATTTGGTTTGGTATTTGATATTACCTGGCCCATACTTTCGCATATTTCGTATAAATGTTGGCCAGATCCTGGGCTTTTTCTGGTTTGGATCACGTAGTAATGTGGTACCACACTGCAACAGTGAGTTAAACCTGGATTCAATCTATATTTTAGAGGATAACACCGGTTAGGTCAGGGTTAGGTCTGGTATTTGATATTACCTGGCCCATACTTTCGCATTTTTCGCATACTTGTTGGCCAGATCCTGGGCGTTTTCTGGGTTGGATCAAGTACTGGTTTGGTACCACACTGAAACAGTGAATTAATCATGGATTCGATCTATATATTAGAGGGTAACACCGGTTAGGTTTGGGTCAGGTCTGGTATTAGATATTACCTGGCCCATACTTTCGCATATTTCGTATAAATGTTGGCCAGATCCTGGGCTTTTTCTGGTTTTGATCACGTAGTAATGTGGCACCACGCTGCAACCGTGAGTTAAACCTGGATTCAATCTATATTTTAGAGGATAACACCGGTTAGGTCAGGGTTAGGTCTGGTATTTGCCATCATCTGGCTCATACTTTCGCATTTTTCGCACACTTGTTGGCCAGATCCTGGGCGTTTTCTGGTATGCATCACGTAGTAATGTGGTGCCACACTGCCACAGTGAGTTAAACCTGGATTCAATCTATATTTTAGAGGATAACACCGGTTAGGTCAGGGTTAGGTCTGGTATTTGCCATCATCTGGCTCATACTTTCGCATTTTTCGCATACTTGTTGGCCACATGCTGGGCGTTTCCTGGTTTGTTTCACGTAGTAATGTGGTGCCACTCTGCAACAGTGAGTTAATCCTGGATTCAATCTATATTTTAGAGGATAACACCGGTTAGGTCAGGGTTAGGTCTGGTATTTGCCACCATCTGGCTCATACTTTCGCCTTTTTCACCTACTTGTTGGCCTGATCCTGGGCGTTTTCTGGTATGGATCACGTAGTAATGTGGCACCACGCTGCAACCGTGAGTTAAACCTGGATTCAATCTATATTTTAGAGGATAACACCGGTTAGGTCAGGGTTAGATCAGGTATTTGCCATCATCCGGCTCATACTTTGGCACTTTTCGCATACTTGTTGGCCTGATCCTGGGCGTTTTCTGGGTTGGATCACGTAGTAATGTGGTACCACACTGAAACAGTGGGTTAAACCAGGATTCAATCTATATTTTAGAGGATAACACCGGTTAGGTCAGGGTTAGGTCTGGTATTTTCCATCATCTGGCTCATACTTTCGCATTTTTCGCATACTTTTTGGCCAGATCCTGGGCGTTTTCTGGGTTGGATCACGTAGTAGTGTGATGCCACACTGAAACAGTGAATTAATCCTGGATTCGATCTATATATTAGAGGGTAACACCGGTTAGGTTTGGATTTGGTCTGGTATTTGATATTACCTGGCCCATACTTTCGCATATTTCGTATAAATGTTGGCCAGATCCTGGGCTTTTTCTGGTTTGGATCACGTAGTAATGTGGTACCACACTGCAGCAGTGAGTTAAACCTGGATTCAATCTATATTTTAGAGGATAACACCGGTTAGGTCAGGGTTAGGTCTGGTATTTGATATTACCTGGCCCATACGTTCGCATTTTTCGCATACTTGTTGGCCAGATCCTGGGCGTTTTCTGGGTTGGATCAAGTACTGGTTTGGTACCACACTGAAACAGTGAATTAATCATGGATTCGATCTATATATTAGAGGGTAACACCGGTTAGGTTTGGGTCAGGTCTGGTATTAGATATTACCTGGCCCATACTTTCGCATATTTCGTATAAATGTTGGCCAGATCCTGGGCGTTTTCTGGTTTTGATCACGTAGTAAAGTGGTACCACACTGCAACAGTGAGTTAAACCTGGATTCAATCTATATTTTAGAAAATAACACCGGTTAGGTCAGGGTTAGGTCTGGTATTTGCCACCATCTGGCCCATACTTTCGCATATTTTGCATGCTTGTTGGCCAGATCCTGGGCGTTTTCTGGTATGGATCACGTAGTAATGTGGTGCCACACTGCCACAGTGAGATAATCCTGGATTCAATCTATATTTTAGAGGATAACACCGGTTAGGTCAGGGTTAGGTCTGGTATTTGCCATCATCTGACTCAAACTTTCGCCTTTTTCACCTACGTGTTGGCCTGATCCTGGGCGTTTTCTGGGTTGGATCACGTAGTAATGTGGTACCACACTGAAACAGTGAGTTAATCCTGGATTCGATCTATATATTAGAGGGTAACACCGGTTAGGTTTGGATTTGGTCTGGTATTTGATATTACCTGGCCCATACTTTCGCATATTTCGTATAAATGTTGGCCAGATCCTGGGCTTTTTCTGGTTTGGATCACGTAGTAATGAGGTTCCACACTGAAGCAGTGAGTTAATCCTGGATTCGATCTATATATTAGAGGGTAACACCGGTTAGGTTTGGATTTGGTCTGGTATTTGATATTACCTGGCCCATACGTTCGCATTTTTCGCATACTTGTTGGCCAGATCCTGGGCGTTTTCTAGGTTGGATCAGGTAGTAGTGCGGTACCGCACTCAAACAGTGAAGTAATCCTGGATTCAATCTATATATTGGAGGATAACACCGGTTAGGTCAGGGTTAGATCTGGTATTTGCCATCATCCGGCTCATACTTTCGCATATTTCGCATACTTGTTGGCCAGATCCTGGGCGTTTTCTGGTATGGATCACGTAGTAATGTGGTACCACAATGAAACTGTGAGTTAATCCTGGATTCGATCTATATATTAGAGGGTAACACCGGTTAGGTCAGGGTTAGGTCTGGTATTTGCCATCATCCGGTTCATACTTTCGCATATTTTGCATGCTTGTTGGCCAGATCCTGGGCGTTTTCTGGTATGGATCACGTAGTAATGTGGTACCACAATGAAACTGTGAGTTAATCCTGGATTCGATCTATATATTAGAGGATAACACCGGTTAGGTCAGGGTTAGGTCAGGTATTTGCCATCATCCGGCTCATACTTTGGCATTTTTCGCATACTTGTTGGCCAGATCCTGGGCGTTTTCTAGGTTGGATCAGGTAGTAGTGCGGTACCGCACTCAAACAGTGAGGTAATCCTGGATTCGATCTATACATTGGAGGATAACACCGGTTAGGTCAGGGTTAGATCTGGTATTTGCCATCATCCGGCTCATACTTTCGCATTTTTCGCATACTTGTTGGCCAGATACTGGGCGTTTTCTGGGTTGGATCAGGTAGTAGTGCGGTACCGCACTCAAACAGTGAATTAATCCTGGATTCGGTCTATATATTAGAGGGTAACACCGGTTAGGTTTGGGTTAGGTCTGGTATTTGCCATCATCTGGCTCATACTTTCACCTTTTTCGCATAATTGTTGGCCAAATGCTGGCTTTTTCTGGTTTGGATCACGTAGTAATGTGGTACCACACTGAAACAGTGAGTTAATCCTGGATTCGGTCTATATATTAGAGGGTAACACCGGTTACGTTTGGGTTAGGTCTGGTATTTGCCATCATCTGGCTCATACTTTCACCTTTTTCGCATAATTGTTGGCCAAATGCTGGCTTTTTCTGGTTTGGATCACGTAGTAATGAGGTTCCACACTGAAGCAGTGAGTTAATCCTGGATTCGATCTATATATTAGAGGGTAACACCGGTTAGGTTTGGATTTGGTCTGGTATTTGATATTACCTGGCCCATACGTTCGCATTTTTCGCATACTTGTTGGCCAGATCCTGGGCGTTTTCTAGGTTGGATCAGGTAGTAGTGCGGTACCGCACTCAAACAGTGAATTAATCCTGGATTCGGTCTATATATTAGAGGGTAACACCGGTTAGGTTTGGGTTAGGTCTGGTATTTGCCATCATCTGGCTCATACTTTCACCTTTTTCGCATAATTGTTGGCCAAATGCTGGCTTTTTCTGGTTTGGGTCACGTAGTAATGTGGTGCCACACTGCAACAGTGAGTTAAACCTGGATTCAATCTATATTTTAGAGGATAACACCGGTTAGGTCAGGGTTAGGTCTGGTATTTTCCATCATCTGGCTCATACTTTCACCTTTTTCGCATAATTGTTGGCCAAATGCTGGCTTTTTCTGGTTTGGATCACGTAGTAATGTGGTACCACACTGAAACAGTGAGTTAATCCTGGATTCGGTCTATATATTAGAGGGTAACACCGGTTACGTTTGGGTTAGGTCTGGTATTTGCCATCATCTGGCTCATACTTTCGCATTTTTCGCATACTTGTTGGCCAGATCCTGGGCGTTTTCTGGTTTGGGTCACGTAGTAATGTGGTGCCACACTGCAACAGTGAGTTAAACCTGGATTCAATCTATATTTTAGAGGATAACACCGGTTAGGTCAGGGTTAGATCTGGTATTTGCCATCATCCGGCTCATACTTTCGCCTTTTTCACCTACTTGTTGGCCTGATCCTGGGCGTTTTCTGGGTTGGATCACGTAGTAATGTGGTACCACACTGAAACAGTGGGTTAAACCAGGATTCAATCTATATTTTAGAGGATAACACCGGTTAGGTCAGAGTTAGGACTGGTATTTGATATTACCTGGCCCATACTTTCGCATATTTCCTATAAATGTTGGCCAGATCCTGGGCTTTTTCTGGTATGGATCACGTAGTAATGTGGTACCACACTGAAGCAGTGAGTTAATCTTGGATTCAATCAATATTTTAGAGGATAACACCGGTCAGGTCAGGGTTAGGTCTGGAACTTGCCATCATCTGGCTCATACTTTCACCTTTTTCGCATAATTTTTGGCCAGATCCTGGGCGTTTTCTGGTTTGGATCACACAGTAATGTGGTTCCACACTGTAACAGTGAGTTAAACCTGGATACAATCTATATTTTAGAGGATAACACCGGTTAGGTCAGGGTTAGGTCTGGTATTTACCATCATCTGGCTCATACTTTCACCTTTTTCGCATAATTTTTGGCCAGATCCTGGGCGTTTTCTGGTTTGGATCACATAGTAATGTGGTTCCACACTGTAACAGTGAGTTAAACCTGGATACAATCTATATTTTAGAGGATAACACCGGTTAGGTCAGGGTTAGGTCTGGTATTTACCATCATCTGGCTCATACTTTCACCTTTTTCGCATAATTTTTGGCCAGATCCTGGGCGTTTTCTGGTTTGGATCACATAGTAATGTGGTTCCACACTGTAACAGTGAGTTAAACCTGGATACAATCTATATTTTAGAGGATAACACCGGTTAGGTCAGTGTTAGGTCTGGTATTTGCCATCATCTGGCTCCTACTTTCGCATTTTTCGCATACTTGTTGGCCAGATCCTACCCGCGTTTTCTGGTTTCTTTCACGTAGTAATGTGGTGCCACTCTGCAACAGTGAGTTAAACCTGGATTCAATCTATATTTTAGAGGATAACACCGGTTAGGTCAGGGTTACGTCTGGTATTTGCCATCATCTGGCACATACTTTCGCCTTTTTCACCTACATGTTGGCCTGATCCTGGGCGTTTTCTGGTTTGGATCACGTAGTAATGTGGTACCACACTGAAACACTGAGTTAATCCTGGATTCGATCTATATATTAGAGGGTAACACCGGTTAGGTCAGGGTTAGGTCTGGTATTTGCCATCATCCGGCTCATACTTTCGCATATTTCGTATAAATGTTGGCCAGATCCAGGGCATTTTCTGGTATGGATCACGTAGTAATGTGGTACCACACTGAAACAGTGAGTTAATCCTAGATTCGATCTATATATTAGAGGGTAACACCGGTTAGGTTTGGGTTAGGTCTGGTATTTGCCATCATCTGGCTCATACTTTCGCATTGTTCGCATACTTGTGGCCAGATCCAGGGCGTTTTCTGGTTTGGATCACGTAGTAATGTGGTACCACACTGCCACATGAGTTAAACCTGGATTCAATCTATATTTTAGAGGATCACACCGGTTAGGTCAGGGTTAGTTCTGGTATTTGCCATCATCTGGCCCATACTTTCGCATTTTTCGCATACTTGTTTGCCAGCTCCTGGGCGTTTTCTGGTTTGGGTCACGTAGTAATGTGGTGCCACACTCAAGCAGTGAGTTAAACCTGAATTCAATCTATATTTTAGAGGATAACACCGGTTAGGTCAGGGTTAGGTCTGGTATTTGCCATCATCTGGCTCAAACTTTCGCTTTTTTCGCGTACTTGTTGGCTAGATCCTGGGCGTTTTCTGGTTTGTGTCACGTAGTAATGTGGTGCCACTCTGCAACAGTGAGTTAAACCTGGATTCAATCTATATTTTAGAGGATAACACCGGTTAGGTCAGGGTTAGGTCTGGTATTTGCCATCATCCGGCTCATACTTTCGCATTTTTCGCATACTTGTTGGCCAGATACTGGGCGTTTTCTGGTTTGTGTCACGTAGTAATGTGGTACCACACTGAAACAGTGAGTTAATCCTGGATTCGATCTATATATTAGAGTGTAACACCGGTTAGGTTTGGATTTGGTCTGGTATTTGATATTACCTTGCCCATACTTTCGCATATTTCGTATAAATGTTGGCCAGATCCTGGGCTTTTTCTGGTTGGGATCACGTAGTAATGTGGTACCACACTGAAACAGTGAGTTAATCTAGAATTCAATCTATATTTTAGAGGATAACACCGGTTAGGTCAGGGTTAGGTCTGGTATTTGCCATCATCTGGCTCATACTTTCGCATTTTTCGCATACTTGTGGCCAGATCCAGGGCGTTTTCTGGTTTGGGTCACGTAGTAATGAGGTACCACACTGCCACATGAGTTAAACCTGGATTCAATCTATATTTTAGAGGATAACACCGGTTAGGTCAGGGTTAGGTCTGGTATTTGCCATCATCTGGCTCATACTTTCGAATTTTTCGCATACTTTTTGGCCAGATCCTGGGCGTTTTCTGGTTTGGATCACGTAGTAATGTAGAACCACTCTGAAGCAGTGAGTTAAACCTGGATTCAATCCATATTTTAGAGGATAACACCGGTTAGGTCAGGGTTAGGTCTGGTATTTGCCATCACCTGTCTCATACTTTCGCATTTTTCACCTACTTGTTGGCCAGATCCTGGGCGTTTTCTGGGTTGGATCAGGTAGTAGTTTGGTACCACACTGAAACAGTGAATTAATCCTGGATTCGATCTATATTTTAGAGGGTAACACCGGTTAGGTTTGTGTTAGATCTGGTATTTGAAGTTACCTGGCCCATACTTTCGCATATTTCGTATAAATGTTGGCCAGATCCTGGGCGTTTTCTGGTTTTGATCATGTAGTAATGTGGTACCACACTGCAACAGCGAGTTAAACCTGGATTCAATCTATATTTTAGAGGATAACACCGGTTAGGTCAGGGTTAGGTCTGGTATTTGCCACCATCTGGCCCATACTTTCGCATTTTTCGCATATTTGTTGGCCAGATCCTGGGCGTTTTCTGGGTTGGATCAGGTACTAGTTTGGTACCACACTGAAACAGTGAATTAATCATGGATTCGATCTATATATTAGAGGGTAACACCGGTTTGGTTTGGGTCAGGTCTGGTATTAGATATTACCTGGCCCATACTTTCGCATATTTCGTATAAATGTTGGCCAGATCCTGGGCGTTTTCTGGTTTTGATCACGTAGTAATGTGGTACCACACTGCAACAGTGAGTTAAACCTGGATTCAATCTATATTGTAGAGGATAACACCGGTTAGGTCAGGGTTAGGTCTGGTATTTGCCACCATCTGGCCCATACTTTCGCATTTTTCGCATACTTGTTGGCCAGATCCTGGGCGTTTTCTGGTTTGGATCACGTAGTAATGTGGTACCACACTGCCACATGAGTTAAACCTGGATTCAATCTATATATTAGAGGGTAACACCGGTTAGGTCACGGTGAGGTCTGGTATTTGCCATCATCCGGCTCATACTTTCGCATTTTTCGCATACTTGTTGGCCAGATCCTGGGCGTTTTCTGGTTTTGATCATGTAGTAATGTGGTACCACACTGAAACAGTGGGTTAAACCAGGATTCAATCTATATTTTCGAGGATAACACCGGTTAGGTCAGGGTTAGGTCTGGTATTTTCCATCATCTGGCTCATACTTTCGCATTTTTCGCATACTTTTTGGCCAGATCCTGGGCTTTTTCTGGTTTGGATCACGTAGTAATGTGGTACCACACTGAAACACTGAGTTAATCCTGGATTCGATCTATATATTAGAGGGTAACACCGGTTAGGTCAGGGTTAGGTCTGGTATTTGCCATCATCCGGCTCATACTTTCGCATATTTCGTATAAATGTTGGCCAGATCCAGGGCATTTTCTGGTATGGATCACGTAGTAATGTGGTACCACACTGAAACAGTGAGTTAATCCTAGATTCGATCTATATATTAGAGGGTAACACCGGTTAGGTTTGGGTTAGGTCTGGTATTTGCCATCATCTGGCTCATACTTTCGCATTTTTCGCATACTTGTGGCCAGATCCAGGGCGTTTTCTGGTTTGGATCACGTAGTGATGTGGTACCACACTGCCACATGAGTTAAACCTGGATTCAATCTATATTTTAGAGGATCACACCGGTTAGGTCAGGGTTAGTTCTGGTATTTGCCATCATCTGGCCCATACTTTCGCATTTTTCGCATACTTGTTGGCTAGATCCTGGGCGTTTTCTGGTTTGTGTCACGTAGTAATGTGGTGCCACTCTGCAACAGTGAGTTAAACCTGGATTCAATCTATATTTTAGAGGGTAACACCGGTTAGGTTTGGATTTGGTCTGGTATTTGATATTACCTGGCCCATACTTTCGCATATTTCCGATAAATGATGGCCAGATCCTGGGCTTTTTCTGGTATGGATCACGTAGTAATGTGGTACCACACTGGAGCAGTGAGTTAATCTTGGATTCAATCTATATTTTAGAGGATAACACCGGTCAGGTCAAGGTTAGGTCTGGTATTTGCCATCATCTGCTCATACTTTCGCATTTTTCGCATACTTGTTGGCCAGATCCTGGGCGTTTTCTGGTTTGGATCACGTAGTAGTGTGGTACCGCACTGAAACAGTGAGTTAATCCTGGATTCAATCTATATTTTAGAGGATAACACCGGTAAGGTCAGGGTTCGGTCTGGTATTTGCCGTCATCTGGCTCATACTTGCTCATTTTTCGCATACTTGTTAGCCAGATCCTGGGCGTTTTCTGGTTTGGATCACGTAGTAATGTGGTACCACACTGAAGCAGTGAGTTAATCCTGGATTCGATCTATATTTTAGAGGATAACACCGGTTAGGTCAGGGTTAGGTCTGGTATTTGATATTACCTGGCCCATACTTTCGCATATTTCCTATGAATGTTGGCCAGGTCCTGGGCGTTTTCTGGATTGGATCACATAGTAATGTGTTATCACACTGAAACAGTGAGTTAATCTTGGATTCAATCTATATTTTAGAGGATAACACCGGTTAGGTCAGGGTTAAGTCTGGTATTTGCCATCATCTGGCTCATACTTTCGAATTTTTCGCATACTTTTTGGCCAGATCCTGGGCGTTTTCTGGTTTGGATCACGTAGTAATGTAGAACCACTCTGAAGCAGTGAGTTAAACCTGGATTCAATCTATATTTTCGAGGATAACACCGGTTAGGTCAGGGTTAGGTCTGGTATTTGATATTACCTGACCCATACTTTCGCATATTTCCTATGAATGTTGGCCAGATCCTGGGCTTTTTCTGGTATGGATCACGTAGTAATGTGGTACCACACTGAAGCAGTGAGTTAATCCTGGATTCGATCTATATATTAGAGGGTAACACCGGTTAGGTTGGGGTTAGGTCTGGTATTTGCAATCATCTGGCTCATACTTTCGAATTTTTCGCATACTTTTTGGCCAGATCCTGGGCGTTTTCTGGGTTGGATCACGTAGTAATGTGGTACCACACTGAAGCAGTCAGTTAATCCTGGATTCGATCTATATATTAGAGGGTAACACCGGTTAGGTTTGGGTTAGGTCTGGTATTCGATATTACCTGGCCCATACTTTCGCATATGTCCTATAAATGTTGGCCAGATCCTGGGCTTTTTCTGGTATGGATCACGTAGTAATGTGGTACCACACTGGAGCAGTGAGTTAATCTTGGATTCAATCTATATTTTAGAGGATAACACCGGTAAGGTCAGGGTGCGGTCTGGTATTTGCCATCATCTGGCCCATACTTTCGCATTTTTCGCATACTTTTTGGCCAGATCCTGGGCTTTTTCTGGTATGGATCACGTAGTAGTGTGGTACCGCACTGAAACAGTGAGTTAATCCTGGATTCAATCTATATTTTAGAGGATCACACCGGTTAGGTCAGGGTTAGTTCTGGTATTTGCCATCATCTGGCCCATACTTTCGCATTTTTCGCATACTTTTTGGCCAGATCCTGGGCTTTTTCTGGTATGGATCACGTAGTAATGTGGTACCACACTGAAGCAGTGAGTTAATCCTGGATTCAATCTATATTTTAGAGGATGACACCGGTTAGGCCAGGGTTAGGTCTGGTATTTACCATCATCTGGCTCATACTTTCACCTTTTTCGCATAATTGTTGGCCAGATCCTGGACGTTTTCTGGTTTGGATCACATAGTAATGTGGTTCCACACTGTAACAGTGAGTTAAACCTGGATACAATCTATATTTTAGAGGATAACACCGGTTAGGTCAGGGTTAGGACTGGTATTTGATATTACCTGGCCCATACTTTCGCATATTTCCTATAAATGTTGGCCAGATCCTGGGCTTTTTCTGGTATGGATCACGTAGTAATGTGGTACCACACTGAAGCAGATAGTTAATCTTCGATTCAATCTATATTTTAGAGGATAACACCGGTCAGGTCAAGGTTAGGTCTGGTATTTGATATTACGTGGCCCATACTTTCGCATATTTCCTATAAATGTTGGCCAGATCCTGGGCTTTTTCTGGTATGGATCACGTAGTAATGTGGTACCACACTGAAGCAGTGAGTTAATCCTGGATTCGATCTATATATTAGAGGGTAACACCGGTTAGGTTGGGGATAGGTCTGGTATTTGCAATCATCTGGCTCATACTTTCGAATTTTTCGCATACTTTTTGGCCAGATCCTGGGCGTTTTCTGGGTTGGATCACGTACTAGTGTGATGCCACACTGAAACAGTGAATTAATCCTGGATTCGATCTAGATATTAGAGGGTAACACCGGTTAGGTTTGGGTTAGGTCTGGTATTTGATATTACCTGGCCCATACATTCGCATATTTCGTGTAAATGTGAGCCAGATCCTGGGCTTTTTCTGGTATGGATCACGTAGTAATGTGGTACCACAATGAAACAGCGGGTTAAACCGGGGTCCGATCAATTCTTTAGAGGATAACACCGGTTAGGTCAGGGTTAGGTTTGATAATTGCCATCATCTGGCTCATACTTTCGCATTTTTCGCATACCTGTTGGCCATATCCAGGGCGTTTTCTGGTTCGGATCACTTAGTAGTGTGGTACCACACTGAAACTGTGAGTTAATCCTGGATTCGATCTATATTTTAGAGGATAACACCGGTTAGGTCAGGGTTAGGTCTGGTATTTGCCATCATCTGGCTCATACTTTCGCATTTTTCGCATACTTGTTGGCCATATCCAGGGCGTTTTCTGGTTCCGATCACGTAGTAATGTGGTACCACACTGCCACATGAGATAAACCTGGATTCAATCTATATTTTAGAGGATAACACCGGTTAGGTCAGGGTTAGGTCTGGTATTTGTCATCGTCTGCCTCATACTTTCGCATTTTTCGCATACTTGTTGGCCAGATCATGGCGTTTTCAGGTTTGGATCACGTATTAATGGGGTTGCACACTGCAACAGTGAGATAAACCGGGATACAATCTATATTTTAGAGGATAACACCGGTTAGGTCATGGTTAGGTCTGGTATTTGCCATCATCTGGCTCATACTTTCGCATTTTTCGCATACTTGTTGGCCAGATCCAGGGCGCTTTCTGGTTTGGATCACGTAGTAATGTGGAACCACACTGCCACATGAGTTAAACCTGGATTCAATCTATATTTTAAAGGATAATACCGGTTAGGCCTGGGTTAGGTCTGGTATTTGCCATCATCTGGCTTATACTTTCGCATTTTTCGCATACTTGTTGGCCAGATCCAGGGCGTTTTCTGGTTTGGATCACGTAGTAATGTGGTACAACACTGCCACATGAGTTAAACCTGGATTCAATCTATATTTTAGAGGATAACACCGGTTAGGTCATGGTTAGGTCTGGTATTTGCCATCATCTGGCTCATACTTTCGCATTTTTCGCATACTTGTAGGCCAGATCCAGGGCGTTTTCTGGTTTGGATCGCGTAGTAATGTGGTACCACACTGAAACAGTGAAGTAATCCTCGATTCGATCTATATTTTAGAGGAAAACACCGGTTAGGTCAGGGTTAGGTCTGGTATTTGCCATCATCTGGCCCATACTTTCGCATTTTTCGCATACTAGTTAGCCAGATCCTGGGCGTTTTCTGGTTTGGATCTCGTAGTAATGTAGAACCACTCTGAAACAGTGAGTTAAACCTGGATTCAATCTATATTTTAGAGGATAACACCGGTTAGGTTTGGGTTAGGTCTTGTATTTGCCATCATCTGGCTCATACATTCGCATTTTTCTCATACTTGTTGGCCAGATCCTGGGCGTTTTGTGGTTTGGATCATGTAGTAATTTGGTACCACACTGCCACATGAGTAAACATGGATTCAATCTATATTTTAGAGGATAACACCGGTTAGGCCTGGGTTAGGTCTGGTATTTGCCATCATCTGGCTCATACATTCGCATTTTTCTCATACTTGTTGGCCAGATCCTGTGCGTTTTGTGGTTTGGATCATGTAGTAATGTGGTACCACACTGCCACATGAGTTAAACATGGATTCAATCTATATTTTAGAGGATAACACCGGTTAGGCCTGGGTTAGGTCTGGTATTTGCCATCATCTGGCTTATACTTTCGCATTTTTCGCATACTTCTTGGCCAGATCCAGGGCGTTTTCTGGTTTGGATCGCGTAGTAATGTGGTACCACACTGAAACAGTGAAGTAATCCTCGATTCGATCTATATATTAGAGGGTAACACCGGTTAGGTCAGGGATAGGTCTGGTATTTGCTATCATCTGGCTCATACTTTCGCATTTTTCGCATACTTGTTGGCCAGATCCTGGGCGTTTTCTGGTTTGGATCACGTAGTAATGTGGTTCCGCACTGCAACAGTGAGTTAAACCTGGATACATTCTATATTTTAGTGGATAACACCGGTTAGGTCACGGTTAGGTCTGGTATTTGCCATCATCTGGCTCATAGTTTCGCATTTTTCGCATACTTGTTGGCCAGATCCTGGGCGTTTTCTGGCTTGGATCACGTAGTAATAAGGTTCCACACTGCAACAGTGAGTAAAACCTGGATACAATCTATATTTTAGTGGATAACACCGGTTAGGTCAGGGTTAGGTCTGGTATTTGCCATCATCTGGCTCATAGTTTCGCATGTTTCGCATACTTGTTGACCAGGTCCTGGGCGTTTTCTGGTTTGGATCACGTAGTAATGTGGTTCCGCACTGCAACAGTGAGTTAAACCTGGATACATTCTATATTTTAGTGGATAACACCGGTTAGGTCACGGTTAGGTCTGGTATTTGCCATCATCTGGCTCATAGTTTCGCATGTTTCGCATACTTGTTGACCAGGTCCTGGGCGTTTTCTGGTTTGGATCACGTAGTAATGTGGTTCCGCACTGCAACAGTGAGTTAAACCTGGATACATTCTATATTTTAGTGGATAACACCGGTTAGGTCAGGGTTAGGTCTGGTATTTGCCATCATCTGGCTCATAGTTTCGCATGTTTCGCATACTTGTTGACCAGGTCCTGGGCGTTTTCTGGTTTGGATCACGTAGTAATGTGGTTCCGCACTGCAACAGTGAGTTAAACCTGGATACATTCTATATTTTAGTGGATAACACCGGTTAGGTCACGGTTAGGTCTGGTATTTGCCATCATCTGGCTCATAGTTTCGCATTTTTCGCATACTTGTTGGCCAGATCCTGGGCGTTTTCTGGCTTGGATCACGTAGTAATAAGGTTCCACACTGCAACAGTGAGTAAAACCTGGATTCAATCTATATTTTACAGGATAACACCGGTTAGGTCAGGGTTAGGTCTGGTATTTGCCATCATCTGTCTCTTACTTTCGCATTTTTCACCTACTTGTTGGCCCGATCCTGGGCGTTTTCTGGTTTGGATAGCGTAGTAATGTGGTACCACACTGAAACAGTGAAGTAATCCTCGATTCGATCTATATATTAGAGGGTAACTCCGGTTAGGTCAGGGTTAGGTCTGGTATTTGCCATCGTCTGCCTTATACTTTCGCATTTTTCTCATACTTGTTGGCCAGTTCCTGGGCGTTTTCTGGTTTGGATCACGTAGTAATATGGTACCACACTGAAGCAGTGAGTTAATCCTGGATTTGATCTATATATTAGAGGGTAACACTGGTTAGGTCAGGGTTAGGTCTGGTATTTGCCATCGTCTGCCCCACACTTTCGCATGTTTCGCATACTTGTTGGCCAGATCCAGGGCGTTTTCTGGTTTGGGTCACGTAGTAATGTGGTACCACACTGAAACTGTGAGTTAATCCTGGATTCGATCTATATATTAGAGGGTAACACTGGTTAGGTCAGGGTTAGGTCTGGTATTTGCCATCGTCTGCCCCACACTTTCGCATGTTTCGCATACTTGTTGGCCAGATCCAGGGCGTTTTCTGGTTTGGATCACGTAGGTATGTAGAACCACACTGCAACAGTGAGTTAAACCTGGTTACAATGTATATTTTAGAGGATAACAGAGGTTAGGTCTGGGTTAGGTCTGGTATTTGCCATCATCCGGCGCATACTTTAGCATATTTCGCATACTTGTTGGCCAGGTCCTGGGCGTTTTCTGGTTTGGATCACGTAGTAATGTGGTACCACACTGAAGCAGTGAGTTAATCCTGGATTTGATCTATATATTAGAGGGTAACACCGGTTAGGTCAGGGTTAGGTCTGGTATTTGCCATCATCCGGCTCATACTTTCACATATTTCGCATACTTGTTGGCCAGATCCTGGGCGTTTTCTGGTTTGGATCACGTAGTAATGTAGAACCACTCTGAAACAGTGAGATAAACCTGGATTCAATCTATATATTAGAGGGCAACACAGGTTAGGTCAGGGATAGGTCTGGTATTTGCCATCATCTGGCTCTTACTTTCGCATTTTTCGCATACTTGTTGGCCAGCTCCTGGGCGTTTTCTGGTTTGCATCACGTAGTAATGTGGATCCACACTGCAACAGTGAGTTAATCCTGGATACAATCTATATTTTAGTGGATAACACCGGTTAGGTCAGGGTTAGGTCTGGTATTTGCCATCATCTGGCTCATAGTTTCGCATTTTTCGCATACTTGTTGGCCAGGTCCTGGGCGTTTTCTGGTTTGGATCACGTAGTAATGTGGTTCCACACAGCAACAGTGAGTTAAACCAGGATACAATCTATATTTTAGAGGATAACTCCGGTTAGGTCAGTGTTAGGTCTGGTATTTGCCATCATCTGGCTCATACTTTCGCATTTTTCGAATACTTGTTGGCCAGATCCAGGGCGTTTTCTGGATTGGATCACGTAGTAATGTGGTATCACACTGAAACAGTGAGTTAATCTTGGATTCAATCTATATTTTAGAGGATGACACCGGTTAGGTCAGGGTTAGGTCTGGTATTTGCCATCATCTGGCTCATAGTTTCGCATTTTTCGCATACTTGTTGGCCAGGTCCTGGGCGTTTTCTGGTTTGGATCACGTAGTAATTTGGTTCCACACTGCAACAGTGAGTTAAACCTGGATACAATCTATATTTTAGAGGATAACACCGGTTAGGTCAGGGTTAGGTCTGCTATTTGCCATCATCTGGCTCATAGTTTCGCATTTTTCGCATACTTGTTGGCCAGATCCAGGGGGTTTTCTGGTTTGGGTCACGTAGTAATGTGGTACCACACTGAAACTGTGAGTTAATCCTGGATTCAATCTATATTTTAGAGGATAACACCGGTTAGGTCAGGGTTAGGTTTGGTATTTGCCATCATCTGTCTCTTACTTTCGCATTTTTCACCTACATGTTGGACAGATCCAGGGCGTTTTCTGGTTTGGGTCACGTAGTAATGTGGTACCACACTGAAACTGTGAGTTAATCCTGGATTGGATCTATATATTAGAGGGTAACACTTGTTAGGTCAGGGTTAGGTCTGGCATTTGCCATCGTCTGCCTCATACTTTCGCATGTTTCGCATACTTGTTGGCCAGATCCAGCGCGTTTTCTGGTTTGGATCACGTAGTAATGTAGAACCACTCTGAAACAGTGAGTTAAACCTGGATTCGATCTATATTTTAGAGGATGACACCGGTTAGGTCAGGGTTAGGTCTGGTATTTCAAATCATCTGGCTCATACATTCGCATTTTTCGCATACTTGTTGGCCAGATCCTGGGCGTTTTCTGGTTTGGATCACGTAGTAATGAGGTTCCACACTGCAACAGTGAGTTAAACCTGGTTACAATGTATATTTTAGAGGATAACACCGGTTAGGTCAGGGTTAGGTCTGGTATTTGCCATCATCCGGCGCATACTTTAGCATATTTCGTATACTTGTTGGCCAGGTCCTGGGCGTTTTCTGGTTTGGATCACGTAGTAATGTGGTACCACACTGAAGCAGTGAGTTAATCCTGGATTCGATCTATATATTAGAGGGTAACACCGGTTAGGTCAGGGTTAGGTCTGGTATTTTCCATCATCCGGCTCATACTTTCACATATTTCACATACTTGTTCGCCAGCTCCTGGGCGTTTTCTGGTTTGGATCACGTAGTAATGAGGTTCCACACTGCAACACTGAGTTAAACCTGGTTACAATGTATATTTTAGAGGATAACTCCGGTTAGGTCAGTGTTAGGTCTGCTATTTGCCATCATCTGGCTCATAGTTTCGCATTTTTCGCATACTTGTTGGCCAGATCCAGGGCGTTTTCTGGTTTGGATCACGTAGTAATGTGGTACCACACTGAAGCAGTGAGTTAATCCTGGATTCGATCTATATTTTAGAGGATGACACCGGTTAGGTCAGGGTTAGGTCTGGTATTTGAAATCATCTGGCTCATACTTTAGCATATTTCGTATACTTGTTGGCCAGATCCTGGGCGTTTTCTGGTTTGGATCACGTAGTAATGAGGTTCCACACTGCAACACTGAGTTAAACCTGGTTACAATGTATATTTTAGAGGATAACTCCGGTTAGGTCAGTGTTAGGTCTGCTATTTGCCATCATCTGGCTCATACTTTCGCATGTTTCGCATACTTGTTGGCCAGATCCAGCGCGTTTTCTGGTTTGGATCACGTAGTAATGTAGAACCACTATGAAACAGTGAGTTAAACTGGATTCAATCTATATTTTAGAGGATAACAGCGGTTAGGTCAGGGTTAGGTCTGGTATTTGCCATCATCTGTCTCTTACTTTCGCATTTTTCACCCACATGTTGGCCAGATACTGGGCGCTTTCTGGGTTGGATCAGGTAGTAGTTTGGTACCGCACTGAGACAGTGAAGTAATCCTGGATTCGATCTATATATTAGAGGATAACACCGGTTAGGTTTATGTTAGGTCTGGTATTTGCCATCATCTGGCTCAAACTTTCGCATTTTTCGCATACTTGTTGGCCAGATCCAGGGCGTTTTCTGGTTTGGGTCACGTAGTAATGTGGTACCACACTGAAACAGTGAGTTAATCCTGGATTCAATCTATATTTTAGGGATAACAGCGGTTAGGGTAGGGTTAGGTCTGGTATTTGCCATCATCTGTCTCTTACATTCGCATTTTTCACCTACTTGTTGGCCAGGTACTGGGCGCTTTCTGGGTTGGAACACGTAGTAATGTAGAACCAGTCTGAAACAGTGAGTTAAACCTGGATTCAATCTATATTTTAGAGGATAACACCGGATAGGTCAGGGTTAAGTCTGGTATTTGCCATCATCTGGCCCATACTTTCGCATTTTTCGCATACTTTTTGGCCAGATCCTGGGCGTTTTCTGGTTTGGATCACGTAGTAGTGAGGTTCCACACTGCAACAGTGAGTTAAACCTGGATACAATCTATATTTTAGAGGATAACACCGGTTAGGTCAGGGTTAGGTCTGGTATTTGCCATCATCTGGCTCATACTTTCGCATTTTTCGCATACTTGTTGGCCAGATCCAGGGCGCTTTCTGGTTTGGGTCACGTAGTAATGTGGTACCACACTGAAACTGTGAGTTAATCCTGGATTGGATCTATATATTAGAGGGTAACACTGGTTAGGTCAGGGTTAGGTCTGGTATTTGCCATCATCTGTCTCTTACTTTCGCATTTTTCACCTACTTGTGGACCAGATACTGGGCGCTTTCTGGGTTGGATCACGTAGTAATGTAGTATCACACTGAAACAGTGAGTTAATCATGGATTCGATCTATATATTAGAGGGTAACACCGGTTAGGTTTGGGTTAGGTCTGGTATTTGCCATCATCTGACTCATACTTTCGCAAATTTCGCATACTTGTTGGCCAGATCCTGGGCGTTTTCTGGGTTGGATCACGTAGTAATGTGGCACCACTCTTAAACATTGAGTTAAACCTGTGTCCGATCTATATTTTAGAGGATAACACCGGTTAGGTCAGGGTTAGGTCTGGTATTTGCCATCGTCTGCCTCATACTTTCGCAATTTTCGCCTACTTGTTGGCCAGATCCTGGTCTTTTTCAGGTTTGGATCACGTTGTAGTGTGGTACCACACTGAAACAGTGAGTTAGTCCTGGATTCGATCTATATATTAGAGGGTAACACCGGTTAGGTCAGGGTTAGGTCTGGTAATAGCCACCGTCTGCCTCATACTTTCGCACCTTTCGCATACTTGTTGGCCAGATCCTGGGCGTTTTCTGGTTTGGATCACGTAGTAATGTGGTACCACACTCAAACAGTGAGTTAAACCTGGATTCAATCTGTATTTTAGAAGATAACACCGGTTAGGTTTGGGTTAGGTCTGGTAATTGCCACCGTCTGCCTCATACTTTCGCACCTTTCGCATACTTGTTGGCCAGATCCAGGGCGTTTTCTGGTTTGGATCACGTAGTAATGTGGCACCACACTGCAACAGTGAGTTAAACCTGGATTCAATCTGTATTTTAGAAGATAACACCGGTTAGGTTTGGGTTAGGTCTGGTATTTGCCATCGTCTGCCTCATACTTTACGCAATTTTCGCCTACTTGTTGGCCAGATCCTGGGCTTTTTCAGGTTTGGATCACGTCGTAGTGTGGTACCACACTGAAACAGTGAGTTAATCCTGGATTCGATCTATATATTAGAGGGTAACACCGGTTAGGTTTGGGTTAGGTCTGGTATTTGCCATCATCTGACTCATACTTTCGCATATTTCGCATACTTGTTGGCCAGATCCTGGGCGTTTTGTGGGTTTGCATCACGTTGTAATGTGGTTCCACACTGCAACAGTGAGTTAAACCTGGATTCAATCTATATTTTAGAGGATAACACCGGTTAGGTCAGGGTTAGGTCTGGTATTTGCCATCAACTGGCTCATACTTTCGCATTTTTCACCTACTTCTTGGCCAGATCCTGGGCGATTTCTGGTTTCGATCACGTAAAATGTGGTACCACACTGAAACAATGTGTTAAACCTGTGTCCGATATATGTTTTAGAGGATAACACTGGTTAGGTCAGGGTTAGGTCTGGCATTTGCCATCATCTGGCTCATACTTTCGCATTTTTCGCATACTTGTTAGCCAGATCCTGGGCGTTTTCTGGGTTGGATCACGTAGTAATGTGGTACCGCACTGAAACAGTGAATTAAACCTCGATCCGATCGATATTTTAGAGGATAACACCGGTTAGGTCAGGGTTAGGTCTGGTGTTTGCCATCGTCTGCCTCATACTTTCGCATTTTTCACCTACTTGTTGACCAGATCCTGGGCGTTTTCTGGGTTGGATCACGTAGTAATGTGGCACCACACTCAAACAGTGAGTTAAACCTTGATTCAATCTATATTTTAGAGGATAACACCGGTTAGGTCAGGGATAGGTCTGGTATTTGCCATCATCTGGCACATACTTTCGCATTTTTCACCTACTTGTTGGCCAGATCCTGGGCGTTTTCTGGGTTGGATCACGTAGTAATGTGGCACCACACTCAAACAGTGAGTTAAACCTTGATTCAATCTATATTTTAGAGGATAACACCGGTTAGGTCAGGGTTAGGTCTGGTACTTGCCATCGTCTGCCTCATACTTACGCATTTTTCGCATACTCGTTGGCCAGATCCAGGGCGTTTTCTGGTTTGGATCACGTAGTAATGTGGTACCACACTGCAACAGTGAGCTAAACCTGGATTCAATCTGTATTTTAGAAGATAACACCGGTTAGGTTTGGGTTAGGTCTGGTATTTGCCATCGTCTGCCTCATACTTTACGCAATTTTCGCCTACTTGTTGGCCAGATCCTGGGCTTTTTCAGGTTTGGATCACGTTGTAGTGTGGTACCACACTGAAACAGTGAGTTAATCCTGGATTCGATCTATATATTAGAGGGTAACACCGGTTAGGTCAGGGTTAGGTCTGGTATTTGCCATCATCTGGCTCATACTTTCGCACCTTTCGCATACTTGTTGGCCAGATCCTGGGCGTTTTCAGGGGTTGGATCAGGTAGTAGTGTGGTACCGCACTGCAACAGTGAGTTAAACCTGGATTCAATCTATATTTTAGAGGATAACACCGGTTGGGTCAGGGTTAGGTCTGGTAATTGCCACCGTCTGCCTCATACTTTCGCACGTTTCGCATACTTGTTGGCCAGATCCTGGGTGTTTTCAGGGGTTGGATCAGGTAGTAGTGTGGTACCGCACTGAATCAGTGAAGTAATCCTGGATTCGATCGATATATTAGAGGGTAACACCGTTTAGGTTTTTGGGTTAGATCTGGTATTTTTACATCATCTGGCTCATACTTTCACATTTTTCGCATACTTGATTGGAAGATCCTTGGCATTCACTGCTTTGGAGCACGTTGTAATGTGGTACCACACTGAAACTGTGAGTTAATCCTGGATTCGATCTATATATTACAGGGTAACACCGGTTAGGTTTGGGTTAGGTCTGGTATTTGCCATCATCTGGCTCATACTTTCGCACCTTTCGCATACTTGTTGGCCAGATCGTGGGCGTTTTCAGGGGTTGGATCATGTAGTAGTGTGGTACCGCACTGCAACAGTGAGTTAAACCTGGATTCAATCTATATTTTAGAGGATAACACCGGTTGGGTCAGGGTTAGGTCTGGAAATTGCCACCGTCTGCCTCATACTTTCGCACCTTTCGCATACTTGTTGGCCAGATCCTGGGCGTTTTCAGGGGTTGGATCAGGTAGTAGTGTGGTACCGCACTGAATCAGTGAAGTAATCCTGGATTCGATCGATATATTAGAGGGTAACACCGTTTAGGTTTTTGGGATAGATCTGGTATTTTTACATCATCTGGCTCATACTTTCACATTTTTCGCATACTTGATTGGAAGATCCTTGGCATTCACTGCTTTGGAGCACGTTGTAATGTGGTACCACACTGAAACTGTGAGTTAATCCGGGATTCGATCTATATATTACAGGGTAACACCGGTTAGGTTTGGGTTAGGTCTGGTATTTGCCATCATCTGTCTCACACTTTCGCATTTTTCACCTACTTGTTGTCCAGATCCTGGGCGTTTTCTGGGTTGGATCACGTAGTAATATGGCACCACACTCAAACAGTGAGTTAAACCTGGATTCAATCTATATTTTAGAGGATAACACCGGTTAGGTCAGGGATAGGTCTGGTATTTGCCATCATCTGGCTCATACTTTCGCATTTTTCACCTACTTGTTGGCCAGATCCTGGGCGTTTTCTGGGTTGGATCACGTAGTAATGTGGCACCACACTCAAACAGTGAGTTAAACCTGGATTCAATCTATATTTTAGAGGATAACACCGGTTAGGTCAGGGTTAGGTCTGGTATTTGCCATCATCTGGCTCATACATTCGCATTTTTCGCATACTTGTTGAGCAGATCCTGGGCGTTTTCTGGTTTGGATCACGTAGTAATGTGGTACCACACTCAAACAGTGAGTTAAACCTGGATCCAATCTATATTTTAGAGGATAACACCGGTTAGGTCAGGGTTAGGTCTGGTATTTGCCATCAACTGGCTCATACTTTCGCATTTTTCACCTACTTCTTGGCCAGATCCTGGGCGTTTTCTGGGTTGGATCACGTAGTAATATGGCACCACACTCAAACAGTGAGTTAAACCTGGATTCAATCTATATTTTAGAGGATAACACCGGTTAGGTCAGGGTTAGGTCTGGTATTTGCCATCATCTGGCTCATACATTCGCATTTTTCGCATACTTGTTGACCAGATCCTGGGCGTTTTCTGGTTTGGATCACGTAGTAATGTGGTACCACACTCAAACAGTGAGTTAAACCTGGATCCAATCTATATTTTAGAGGATAACACCGGTTAGGTCAGGGTTAGGTCTGGTATTTGCCATCAACTGGCTCATACTTTCGCATTTTTCACCTACTTCTTGGCCAGATCCTGGGCGTTTTCTGGGTTGGATCACGTAGTAATGTGGCACCACACTCAAACAGTGAGTTAAACCTGGATTCAATCTATATTTTAGAGGATAACACCGGTTAGGTCAGGGTTAGGTCTGGTATTTGCCATCATCTGGCTCATACATTCGCATTTTTCGCATACTTGTTGACCAGATCCTGGGCGTTTTCTGGTTTGGATCACGTAGTAATGTGGTACCACACTCAAACAGTGAGTTAAACCTGGATCCAATCTATATTTTAGAGGATAACACCGGTTAGGTCAGGGTTAGGTCTGGTATTTGCCATCAACTGGCTCATACTTTCGCATAATTCACCTACTTCTTGGCCAGATCCTGGGCGTTTTCTGGTTTCGATCACGTAAAATGTGGTACCACACTGAAACAATGAGTTATACCTGTGTCCGATCTATGTTTTAGAGGATAACACTGGTTAGGTCAGGGTTAGGTCTGGCATTTGCCATCATCTGGCTCATACTTTCGCATTTTTCGCATACTTGTTGGCCAGATCCTGGGCGTGTTCTGGGTTGGATCACGTAGTAATGTGGTACCGCACTGAAACAGTGAATTAAACCTCGATCCGGTCGATATTTTAGAGGATAACACCGGTTAGGTCAGGGTTAGGTCTGGTGTTTGCCATCGTCTGCCTCATACTTACGCATTTTTCACCTACTTGTTGACCAGATCCTGGGCGTTTTCTGGGTTGAATCACGTAGTAATGTGGCACCACACTCAAACAGTGAGTTAAACCTGGATCCAATCTATATTTTAGAGGATAACACCGGTTAGGTCAGGGTTAGGTCTGGTATTTGCCATCAACTGGCTCATACTTTCGCATAATTCACCTACTTCTTGGCCAGATCCTGGGCGTTTTCTGGTTTCGATCACGTAAAATGTGGTACCACACTGAAACAATGAGTTATACCTGTGTCCGATCTATGTTTTAGAGGATAACACTGGTTAGGTCAGGGTTAGGTCTGGCATTTGCCATCATCTGGCTCATACTTTCGCATTTTTCGCATACTTGTTGGCCAGATCCTGGGCGTGTTCTGGGTTGGATCACGTAGTAATGTGGTACCGCACTGAAACAGTGAATTAAACCTCGATCCGGTCGATATTTTAGAGGATAACACCGGTTAGGTCAGGGTTAGGTCTGGTACTTGCCATCGTCTGCCTCATACTTACGCATTTTTCGCATACTTGTTGGCCAGATCCAGCGCGTTTTCTGGTTTGGATCACGTAGTAATGTGGTACCACACTGCAACAGTGAGTTAAACCTGGATTCAATCTGTATTTTAGAAGATAACACCGGTTAGGTTTGGGTTAGGTCTGGTATTTGCCATCGTCTGCCTCATACTTTACGCAATTTTCGCCTACTTGTTGGCCAGATCCTGGGCTTTTTCAGGTTTGGATCACGTTGTAGTGTGGTACCACACTGAAACAGTGAGTTAGTCCTGGATTCGAGCTATATATTAGAGGGTAACACCGGTTAGGTCAGGGTTAGGTCTGGTATTTGCCATCGTCTGCCTCATACTTTCGCAATTTTCGCCTACTTGTTGGCCAGATTCTGGGCGTTTTCTGGTTTGGATCACGTAGTAATGTGGTACCACACTGAAACAGTGAGTTGAACCTGGGTCCGATCAATATTTTAGTGGATAACACGGGCTAGATCTGGGGTAGGTCTGGTATTTTTACATCATCTGGCTCATACTTTCACATTTTTCGCATACTTGATTGGAAGATCCTTGGCATTCACTGCTTTGGAGCACGTTGTAATGTGGTACCACACTGAAACTGTGAGTTAATCCGGGATTCGATCTATATATTACAGGGTAACACCGGTTAGGTTTGGGTTAGGTCTGGTATTTGCCATCATCTGGCTCACACTTTCGCATTTTTCACCTACTTGTTGGCCAGATCCTGGGCGTTTTCTGGGTTGGATCACGTAGTAATATGGCACCACACTCAAACAGTGAGTTAAACCTGGATTCAATCTATATTTTAGAGGATAACACCGGTTAGGTCAGGGATAGGTCTGGTATTTGCCATCATCTGGCTCATACTTTCGCATTTTTCACCTACTTGTTGGCCAGATCCTGGGCGTTTTCTGGGTTGGATCACGTAGTAATGTGGCACCACACTGAAACAGTGAGATAATCCTGGATTCAGTCTATATCTTAGAGGTTAACCCCGGTTAGGTCAGGGTTAGGTCTGGTATTTGCCATCATCTGTCTCATACTTTCGCATTTTTCACCTACTTGTTGACCAGATCCTGGGCGTTTTCTGGGTTGGATCACGTAGTAATGTGGCGCCACACTCAAACTGTGAGTTAAACCTGGATCCAATCTATATTTTAGAGGATAACACCGGTTAGGTCAGGGTTAGGTCTGGTATTTGCCATCATCTGGCTCATACATTCGCATTTTTCGCATACTTGTTGACCAGATCCTGGGCGTTTTCTGGTTTCGATCACGTAAAATGTGGTACCACACTGAAACAATGAGTTATACCTGTGTCCGATCTATGTTTCAGAGGATAACACCGGTTAGGTCAGGGTTAGGTCTGGTATTTGCCATCATCTGTCTCATACTTTCGCATTTTTCACCTACTTGTTGGCCAGATCCTGGGCGTTTTCTGGGTTGGATCACGTAGTAATGTGGCGCCACACTCAAACTGTGAGTTAAACCTGGATCCAATCTATATTTTAGAGGATAACACCGGTTAGGTCAGGGTTAGGTCTGGTATTTGCCATCATCTGTCTCATACTTTCGCATTTTTCACCTACTTGTTGACCAGATCCTGGGCGTTTTCTGGGTTGGATCACGTAGTAATGTGGCGCCACACTCAAACTGTGAGTTAAACCTGGATCCAATCTATATTTTAGAGGATAACACCGGTTAGGTCAGGGTTAGGTCTGGCATTTGCCATCATCTGGCTCATACTTTCGCATTTTTCGCATACTTGTTGGCCAGATCCTGGGCGTTTTCTGGGTTGGATCACGTAATAATGTGGTACCGCACTGAAACAGTGAATTAAACCTCGATCCGATCGATATTTTAGAGGATAACACCGGTTAGGTCAGGGTTAGGTCTGGTGTTTGCCATCGTCTGCCTCATACTTTCGCATTTTTCACCTACTTGTTGACCAGATCCTGGGCGTTTTCTGGGTTGGATCACGTAGTAATGTGGCACCACACTCAAACAGTGAATTAAACCTTGATTCAATCTATATTTTAGAGGATAACACCGGTTACGTCAGGGATAGGTCTGGTATTTGCCATCATCTGGCTCATACTCTCGCATTTTTCACCTACTTCTTGGCCAGATCCTGGGCGTTTTCTGGTTTCGATCACGTACTAATGTGGTACCACACTGAAACAGTGAGTTAAAGCTGTGTCCGATCTATGTTTTAGAGGATAACACTGGTTAGGTCTGGGTTATGTCTGGCATTTGCCATCATCTGGCTTATGCTTTCGCATTATTCGCATACTTGTTGGCCAGATCCTGGGCGTTTTCTGGTTTGGATCACGTAGTAATGTGGTACCACACTGAAACAGTGAGTTGAACCTGGGTCCGATCAATATTTTAGCGGATAACACCGGCTAGATCTGGGTTAGGTCTGGTATTTTTACATCATCTGGCTCATACTTTCACATTTTTCGCATACTTGATTGGAAGATCCTTGGCATTCTCTGCTTTGGAGCACGTTGTGATGTGGTACCACACTGAAACAGTGAGTTAATCCTGGATTCGATCTATATATTAGAGGGTAACACCGGTTAGGTTTGGGTTAGGTCTGGTATTTGCCATCATCTGACTCATACTTTCGCATATTTCGCATACTTGTTGACCAGATCCTGGGCGTTTTCTGGGTTGGATCACGTAGTCATGTGGCGCCACACTCAAACTGTGAGTTAAACCTGGATCCAATCTATATTTTAGAGGATAACACCGGTTAGGTCAGGGTTAGGTCTGGTATTTGCCATCATCTGGCTCATACATTCGCATTTTTCGCATACTTGTTGACCAGATCCTGGGCGTTTTCTGGTTTGGATCACGTAGTAATGTGGTACCACACTGAAACAATGAGTTATACCTGTGTCCGATCTATGTTTCAGAGGATAACACCGGTTAGGTCAGGGTTAGGTCTGGTATTTGCCATCAACTGGCTCATACTTTCGCATTTTTCACCTACTTCTTGGCCAGATCCTGGGCGTTTTCTGGTTTCGATCACGTAAAATGTGGTACCACACTGAAACAATGAGTTATACCTGTGTCCGATCTATGTTTTAGAGGATAACACTGGTTAGATCAGGGTTAGGTCTGGCATTTGCCATCATCTGGCTCATACTTTCGCAATTTTCACCTACTTCTTGGCCAGATCCTGGGCGTTTTCTGGTTTCGATCACGTAGTAATGTGGTACCACACTGAAACAGTGAGTTAAAGCTGTGTCCGATCTATGTTTTAGAGGATAACACCGGTTAGGTCAGGGTTAGGTCTGGTATTTGCCATCATCTGGCTCATTCATTCGCATTTTTCGCATACTTGTTGACCAGATCCTGGGCGTTTTCTGGTTTGGATCACGTAGTAATGTGGTACCACACTCAAACAGTGAGTTGAACCTGGATCCAATCTATATTTTAGAGGATAACACCGGTTAGGTCAGGGTTAGGTCTGGTATTTGCCATCAACTGGCTCATACTTTCGCATTTTTCACCTACTTCATGGCCAGATCCTGGGCGTTTTCTGGTTTCGATCACGTAAAATGTGGTACCACACTGAAACAATGAGTTGAACCTGGATCCAATCTATATTTTAGAGGATAACACCGGTTAGGACAGGGTTAGGTCTGGTATTTTCCACCATCTGGCACATAGTTTCGCATTTTTCGCATACTTGTTGGCCAGATCCTGGGCGTTTTCTGTTTCGGATCACGTAGTGTTGAGGTGCCACACTGAAACAGTGAGTTAAACCTGGATCCAATCTATATTTTAGAGGATAACACCGGCTAGGTCAGGGTTAGGTCTGGTATTTGCAATCATCTGGCTCATTCTTTCGCATTTTTCGCATACTTGTTGGCTAGATCCTGGGCGTTTTCTTGTTTGGATCACGTAGTAATGTCGTACCACTCTGAAACAGTGAGTTAAACCCGGATCCAATCTATATTTTAGAGGATAACACCGGTTAGGTCAGGGTTAGGTCTGGTATTTGCAATCATCTGGCTCATTCTTTCGCATTTTTCGCATACTTGTTGGCTAGATCCTCGGCGTTTTCTGGTTTGGATCACGTAGTAATGTAGAACCACTCTGAAACAGTGAGTTAAACCTGGATCTAATCTATATTTTAGAGGATAACACCGGTTAGGTCATGGTTTGGTCTGGTATTTGCCATCTTCTGGCTCATACTTTCGCATTTTTCGCATACATGGTGGCCAGATCCTGGGAGTCTTCTGGGTTGGATCACGTACTAATGGGGCACCACACTGCAATAGTGAGTTAAACCTGGATTCAATCTATATTTTAGAGGATAACACTGGTTAGATCAGGGTTTGGCCTGGCATTTGCCATCTTCTGGCTCATACTTTCGCATTTTTCGCATACATGGTGGCCAGATCCTGGGAGTCTGCTGGTTTGGATCACGTAGTAATGTGGTTCTACACTGCAACAATGAGTTAAACTTGGATACAAACTATATTTTAGAGGGTAACACCGGTTAGGTCAGGGTTAGGTCTGGTATTTGCCATCGTCTGCCTCATACTTTCGCACTTTTCGCATACTTGTTGGCCAGATCCTGGGCATTTTCTGGTTTGGATCACGAAGTACCACACTGAAACAGTGAGTTAAACCTGGATTCAATCTATATTTTAGAGGATAACACCGGCTAGGTCTGGGTTAGGTCTGGTATTTGCCATCATTTGGCTCATAGTTTCGCACTTTTCGCATACTTATTAGCCAGATCCTGGGCGTTTTCTGGTTTGGATCACGTACTATTGGGGCCCCACCCTGCAACAGTGAGTTAAACCTGGATTCAATCTATATTTTAGAGGATAACACGCGTTAGGTCAGGGTTAGGTCTGGTATTTGCCATCATCTGGCTCATACATTCGCATTTTTCGCATACATGTTGGCCAGATCCTGGTCGTTTTCTGGTTTGGATCACGTAGTAATGTAGAACCACTCTGAAACTGTGAGTTAAACCTGGATTCAATCTATATTTTAGAGGATAACTCCGGTTAGGTCAGGGTTAGGTGTGGTATTTGCTATCATCTGGCTCATGCTTTCACATTTTTCGCATACTTGTTGGCCAAATCCAGGGCGTTTTCTGGTTTGGATCACGTACTAATGGGGCACCACACTGCAATAGTGAGTTAAACCTGGATTCAATCTATATTTTAGAGGATAACACCGGCTAGGTCTGGGTTAGGTCTGGTATTTGCCATCATCTGGCTCATAGTTTCGCATTTTTCGCATACATGGTGGCCAGATCCTGGGAGTCTTCTGGGTTGGATCACGTACTAATGGGGCACCACACTGCAATAGTGAGTTAAACCTGGATTCAATCTATATTTTAGAGGATAACACCGGTTAGGTCAGGGTTAGGTCTGGTATTTTCCATCATCTGGCACATGCTTTCGCATTTTTCGCATACTTTTTGGCCAGATCCTGGGCCTTTTCTGGTATGGATTACGTAGTAATGTGGTACCACACTGAAACAGCGGGTTAAACCGGGGTCCGATCAATTCATTACAGGATAACACCGGTTAGGTCTGGGTTAGGTCTGGTATTTGCCATCATCTGGCTCATACTTTCGCATTTTTCGCATACTTGTTGGCCAGATCCTGGACGTTCTCTGGTTTGGATCATGTAGTAATGTGGTACCACACTCAAGCAGTGAGTTAAACCTGGATTCAATCTATATTTTAGAGGATAACAGCGGTTAGGTCAGGGTTAGGTCTGGTATTTTCCATCATCTGGCTCATACTTTCGCATTTTTCGCATACTTGTTGGCCAGGTCCTGGGCGTTTTCTGGTTTGGATCACGTAGTAATGTATAACCACTCTGAAACTGTGAGTTAAACCAGGATTCAATCTATATTTTAGTGGATAACTCCGATTAGGTCAGGGTTAGGTCTGGTATTTGCCATCATCTGGCACATGCTTTCGCATTTTTCGCATACTTTTTGGCCAGATCCTGGGCCTTTTCTGGTATGGATTACGTAGTAATGTGGTACCACACTGAAACAGCGGGTTAAACCGGGGTCCGATCAATTCATTACAGGATAACACCGGTTAGGTCAGGGTTAGGTCTGGTATTTTCCATCATCTGCCTCATACTTTCGCACTTTTCGCATACTTGTTGGCCAGATCCTGGGCATTTTCTGGTTTGGATCACGAAGTACCACACTGAAACAGTGAGTTAAACCTGGATTCAATCTATATTTTAGAGGATAACACCGGCTAGGTCTGGGTTAGGTCTGGTATTTGCCATCATCTGGCTCATAGTTTCGCATTTTTCGCATACTTATTAGCCAGATCCTGGGCGTTTTCTGGTTTGGATGACGTACTATTGGGGCCCCACCCAGCAACAGTGAGTTAAACCTGGATTCAATCTATATTTTAGAGGATAACACGCGTTAGGTCAGGGTTAGGTCTGGTATTTGCCATCATCTGGCTCATACATTCGCATTTTTCGCATACATGTTGGCCAGATCCTGGTCGTTTTCTGGTTTGGATCACGTAGTAATGTATAACCACTCTGAAACTGTGAGTTAAACCAGGATTCAATCTATATTTTAGTGGATAACTCCGATTAGGTCAGGGTTAGGTCTGGTATTTGCCATCATCTGGCTCATAGTTTCGCATTTTTCGCATTCTTGTTGGCCAGATCCTGGGCGTTTTCTGTTTCGGATCACGTAGTATTGAGGTGCCACACTGAAACAGTGAGTTAAACCTGGATCCAATCTATATTTTAGAGGATAACACCGGCTAGGTCTGGGTTAGGTCTGGTATTTGCCATCATCTGGCTCATAGTTTCGCATTTTTCGCATACTTGTTGGCCAGGTCCTGGGCCTTTTCTGGTATGGATTACGTAGTAATGTGGTACCACACTGAAACAGCGGGTTAAACCGGGGTCCGATCAATTCATTACAGGATAACACCGGTTAGGTCTGGGTTAGGTCTGGTATTTGCCATCATCTGGCTCATACTTTCGCATTTTTCGCATACTTGTTGGCCAGATCCTGGACGTTCTCTGGTTTGGATCATGTAGTAATGTGGTACCACACTCAAGCAGTGAGTTAAACCTGGATTCAATCTATATTTTAGAGGATAACAGCGGTTAGGTCAGGGTTAGGTCTGGTATTTTCCATCATCTGGCTCATACTTTCGCATTTTTCGCATACTTGTTGGCCAGGTCCTGGGCGTTTTCAGGGTTGGATCACGTACTAATGGGGCACCACACTGCAATCGTGAGTTAAACCTGGATTCAATCTATATTTTAGAGGATAACACCGGTTAGATCAGGGTTTGGTCTGGTATTTGCCATCTTCTGGCTCATACTTTCGCATTTTTCGCATACATGGCGGCCAGATCCTGGGAGTCTTCTGGTTTGGATCACGTAGTAGTGTGGTTCTACACTGCAACAATGAGTTAAACCTGGATTGAATCTATATTTTAGAGGATAACACCGGTTAGATCAGGGTTTGGTCTGGTATTTGCCATCTTCTGGCTCATACTTTCGCATTTTTCGCATACATGGTGGCCAGATCCTGGGAGTCTTCTGGTTTGGATCACGTAGTAATGTGGTTCTACACTGCAACAATGAGTTAAACTTGGATACAAACTATATTTTAGAGGGTAACACCGGTTAGGTCAGGGTTAGGTCTGGTATTTGCCATCGTCTGCCTCATACTTTCGCACTTTTCGCATACTTGTTGGCCAGATCCTGGGCATTTTCTGGTTTGGATCACGAAGTACCACACTGAAACAGTGAGTTAAACCTGGATTCAATCTATATTTTAGAGGATAACACCGGCTAGGTCTGGGTTAGGTCTGGTATTTGCCATCATCTGGCTCATAGTTTCGCATTTTTCGCATACTTATTAGCCAGATCCTGGGCGTTTTCTGGTTTGGATGACGTACTATTGGGGCCCCACCCAGCAACAGTGAGTTAAACCTGGATTCAATCTATATTTTAGAGGATAACACGCGTTAGGTCAGGGTTAGGTCTGGTATTTGCCATCATCTGGCTCATACATTCGCATTTTTCGCATACATGTTGGCCAGATCCTGGTCGTTTTCTGGTTTGGATCACGTAGTAATGTATAACCACTCTGAAACTGTGAGTTAAACCAGGATTCAATCTATATTTTAGTGGATAACTCCGATTAGGTCAGGGTTAGGTCTGGTATTTGCCATCATCTGGCTCATAGTTTCGCATTTTTCGCATTCTTGTTGGCCAGATCCTGGGCGTTTTCTGTTTCGGATCACGTAGTATTGAGGTGCCACACTGAAACAGTGAGTTAAACCTGGATCCAATCTATATTTTAGAGGATAACACCGGCTAGGTCTGGGTTAGGTCTGGTATTTGCCATCATCTGGCTCATAGTTTCGCATTTTTCGCATACATGGTGGCCAGATCCTGGGAGTCTTCTGGGTTGGATCACGTACTAATGGGGCACCACACTGCAATAGTGAGTTAAACCTGGATTCAATCTATATTTTAGAGGATAACACCGGTTAGGTCAGGGTTAGGTCTGGTATTTTCCATCATCTGGCACATGCTTTCGCATTTTTCGCATACTTTTTGGCCAGATCCTGGGCCTTTTCTGGTATGGATTACGTAGTAATGTGGTACCACACTGAAACAGCGGGTTAAACCGGGGTCCGATCAATTCATTACAGGATAACACCGGTTAGGTCTGGGTTAGGTCTGGTATTTGCCATCATCTGGCTCATAGCTTCGCATTTCTTGCATACTTATTGGCCAGATACTTGGCGTTTTCTGTTTTGGATCACGTAGTAATGTGGTTCTACACTGCAACAATGAGTTAGACCTGGATACAAACTATATTTTAGAGGATAACACCGGTTAGATCTGGGTTTGGTCTGGTATTTGCCATCTTCTGGCTCATACTTTCGCATTTTTCGCATACATGATGGCCAGATCCTGGGCGTCTTCTGGTTGGATCACGTAGTAATGTGGTTCTACACTGCAACAATGAGTTAAACCTGGATACAAACTATATTTTAGAGGATAACACCGGTTAGGTCAGGGTTAGGTCTGGTATTTGCCATCGTCTGCCTCATACTTTCGCACTCCTCGCATACTTGTTGGCCAGATCCTGGGCATTTTCTGGTTTAGATCACGAAGTACCACACTGAAACAGTGAGTTAATCTTGGATTCAATCTATATTTTAGAGGATAACACCGGCTAGGTCAGGGTTAGGTCTGGTATTTTCCATCATCTGGCTCATACTTTCGCATTTTTCGCATACTTGTTGGCCAGATCCTGGGCGTTTTCTGGTTTGGATCACGTAGTAATGTGGTTCCACACTGCAACAGTGAGTTAAACCTGCACTCAATCTATATTTTAGAGTATAACACCGGTTAGATCAGGGTTTGGTCTGGTATTTGCCATCTTCTGGCTCATACTTTCGCATTTTTCGCATACTTGTTGGCCAGATCCTGGGCGTTTTCTGGTTTGGATCACGTAGTAACATGGTTCCACACTGCAACAGTGAGTTAAACCTGGATACAATCTATATTTTAGAGGATAACACCGGTTATGTCAGGGTTAGGTCTGGTATTTGCCATTATCTGGCTCATACTTTCGCATTTTTCGCATACTTGTTGGCCAGATCCTGGGCGATTTCTGGTTTGGATCACGTAGTAATGTAGAACCACTCTGAAGCAGTGAGTTAAACCTGGATTCAATCTATATTTTAGAGGATGACACCGGTTAGGTCAGGGTTAGGTCTGGTATTTGCCATCATCTGGCTCATACTTTCGCATTTTTCGCATACTTGTTGGCCAGATCCTGGGCGTTTCCTGGTTTGGATCACGTAGTAATGTGTTGCCACACTGAAACAGTGAGTTAATCTTGGATTCAATCTATATTTTAGAGGATGACACCGGTTAGGTCAGGGTTAGGTCTGGTATTTGCCATCATCTGGCTCATACTTTCGCCTTTTTCACGTACTTGTTGGCCTGATCCTGGGCGTTTTCTGGTTTGGATCACGTAGTAATGTGGTACCACACTGAAACAGTGAGTTAAACCTGTGTCTGATCTATATTTTAAAGGATAACACCGGTTAGGTCGGGGTGAGGCCTGGGAGTTGCCATCATCTGGCTCATAGTTTCGCATTTTTCGCATACTTTTTGGCCAGATACTTGGCGTTTTCTGGTTTGGATCACGTAGTAATGTGGTACCACACTGAAACAGTGAGTTAATCTTGGATACAATCTGTATTTTAGAGGATACCACTGGTTAGGTCAGGGTTAGGTCTGGTATTTGCCATCATCTGGCTCATACTTTCGCATTTTTCGCATACTTGTTGGCCTGATCCTGGGCGTTTCCTGGGTTGGATCAGGTAGTAATATGGTACCACACTGAAACAGTGAGTAAATCCTGGATTCAATCTATATTTTAGAGGATAACACCGGTTAGGTCAGGGGTAGGTCTGGTATTTGCCATCATCTGGCTCATACTTTCGCATTTTTCGCATACTTGTTGGCCAGATCCTGGGCGTTTTCTGGTTTGGATCACGTAGTAATGTGGTACCACACTCAAACAGTGAGTTAAACCTGGATCCAATCTATATTTTACAGGATAACACCGGTTAGGTCAGGGTTAGGTCTGGTATTTGCCATCGTCTGCCTCATACTTTCGTATTTTTCGCATACTTGTTGGCCAGATCCTGGGCGCTATCTGGGTTGGATCTGGTAGTAGTGTGGTACCACACTGAAACAGTGAGTTAAACCTGGGTTCGATCTATATTTTAAAGGATAACACCGGTTTGGTCGGGGTGAGGGCTGGGATTTGCCATCATCTGGCTCTTACTTTCGCATTTTTCGCATACTTGTTGGCCAGATCCTGGGCGTTTTCTGGTTTGGGTCACGTAGTAATGTGGTGCCACACTGCAACAGTGAGTTAAACCTGGATTCAATCTATATTTTAGAGGATAACACCGGTTAGGTCAGGGTTAGGTCTGGTATTTTCCATCATCTGGCTCAACACTTTCGCATTTTCCACATACTTTTTGGCCAGATCCTGGGCGTTTCTGGTCTGGATCACGTAGTAATGTGGTACCACACTGAAACAGTGAGTTAATCCTGGATACAATCTATATTTTAGAGGATAACACCGGTTAGGTCAGGGTTAGGTCTGGTATTTGCCATCATCTGGCTCATACTTTTTTTTTTTTTTTTTTTTTTTTTTTTGTCGTGGGGAAAATCTTCGAAAGACTCCCTCCCACCTCCTTGGGGAGAGGTGGGAGGGGTGTGTGGGATTCCCCGCGCCCGTACAACGACAGGCGCGGGACCTACCCACTAAAAACCCCACGGTGACCCTTCGGCACGCTTTGGGAGGATACCGGGAATCGCTCGAAGCATTCTTCCGGTATCCTCCCCGTGCCCGCGCTTTCGCGCCCATCCCCCGGGGGGACAATCGGTCCCCCCAGTAGACACACTGCCTCATAGCGGCGGGACGGGGCCACTCCATCCCGCCGCTATCCGTCCCGGGGCCGCGTTTAGTGGCGGCTGCGAGCCCCAACTCGCAACCGCCCGCGACCCCGTTTCCACCCCTCGGCGGCCGGGCGTTCATGGCCGCACCAGACCGCCGAGGGTGCCTCCCCTTGCGTCGGACCGGTAGGGGGAGGCACTCCTACCCCCAACCGGTCCGACCCGGCGCCGCCTGGCGGGAGGAGGGTCCCCTCAGGACCCCCCTCCCAGCCTAGGTCATCCGCCACGCCGAGGCGGCCGCCCGCGACGCCTCGCGACCGGGCGACGACCTCGGGCCACCGCACGAGCGCGAGCTTCAGCGCGCCACTGAAGCTCGCGCTCCCTCCCCGCGGCCTCCTTCTGCAACATTACGTTCTCGCAGAAGGAGGCCACGGCCCTCCACTTCTCCTCGCTGCCGAGCATGGCGCGCACCACGCCCGGCAGCGAGACATCCCGCCCGACGACGCCGACCAGGACACGGCGCTCCCCCTCCCACGCGGGGCATACCTCCAGGGTATGATCCGCCGTGTCCTGCTCAGCGTCGCAGTGGCAGCAACGCGCCGTCGGCTCCTTCCCTATCCGGCACAGGTATCTTCCGAAGCTGCCATGCCCGGAAAATACCTGTGCCAGCCGGTAGGTGAGGCTGCCATGGCCTCTGTCCAGCCACTCCTTCAGGAGTGGCCGAACAGCCCCGACAGTCCGGTGCCCCGCGGTTGGCAGAGCCAGCCGCTCCTGCCACGCGAGCAACACGGACTGCCGGGCCTGGCGCCTCAAATCGCCCCAAGCAGGTTCCTGCCCGCCCGGGACCGCCCCCACCCCCGCGCGACGGTCGACGCGGCGCCGGTACATCACCGCGTGCGACCGCGCGAGCAGGTCCATGGGCGGCATCCCCGCTAGAACCGTCGCCGCCTCATGTGACATGGTCCGATACCCGCGGACGACCCTGAGCGCCATGCGCCTCTGCACCCGACACAGCATAGTCATGCTGCGCCGGGAGGCAGCCAGGTCGTCCACCCAGACGGGGGCCCCGTATAGGGCCACCGACTGGACCATTGCCACATAGAGGCGACGAACTCGGCCCGCCGGGCCCCCCAGGTTGGGCAGGATCCGGCCCAGAGCCGCAACCATCCTTTCCAACCGGGGGACCAGGCAGCGGAAATGCTTCTCGAAACGCCAGTGGCTATCGAGGATCAGCCCCAGATACCTGATCTGGGGCTTCACCTCGATGTCAGCCCCACCCACCCGAATCAGAGGGGGTGGCGGATCCTGCCGAGGTGAATGAAACGCAATCACCTCGGTCTTATGGACCGCCACCGTCATCCCCATCCCCCTGATCCGGTCGACGACGCGTTGCGACCCCTCCTCCGCGCGACGCATGGCCCTCCCCCAGTGCGCCCCGACGGCCAGCACCAGTGTGTCATCCGCATAACACACCGTGCTGACGCCGTCGGGGAGGCCGGCCCGCAACACCGAGTCGTACGCGATGTTCCACAGGAGTGGCCCGAGGACCGACCCCTGCGGAACACCGCAGTACACCTCCCTCCGCATATCACCATCCCGGCCCGGATACTCGATCCACCTGCCGCGGAGATAATCCCCGACGACCGCCCTGAGACAAGGGGGGACTCGATGATATTCGAGTCCCCTCCTTATCTCTTCCCAGGGGAGGGTGTTAAAGGCATTGGCAATATCCAAGGATATTGCCAATGCCACCCCTCCCCGGGAGACGGCCGCCTCCGAGAGGGCCCTCACACGACCTATCGCGTCGATAGTCGATCGGCCCCCCCGGAAACCGAACTGGCAGTCGGCCAGACCGGGATCACCCCGCGACAGGTGCTCGACGAGACGGGCAGCAATCACACGCTCGAAGAGCTTGCCCACCTCGTCGAGGAGACAAATGGGCCGGTATGCGGAGGGAGACTCCGCGGGCCGACCCTCCTTCCGGAGGAGGACCATCCTCGCCACCTTCCAACTGGGGGGGAATCGCCCGTCCCTCAGGCAGCGGTCGAACAACCGCCTGAGGTCGGCCCCAAGGACGCCCTGGGTCAAGACCCAAACCTGGCCGGGCACACCATCCGGACCCGGGGCCGTGTTACGAACCCCGAGCCGTCTGATGGCCGCTGCCAGTTCCTCCTGCGTGACCCCCAGCTCGGCCGTCCACTCCACTGGGACAGCCGCCGCCGCCGAAGGACGCGGTCCCCTCTCCCCAATTGGGAAGAGTGTATTGACCACGTCCTCCAGCAGCCGGGGGTCAAGACCCTCGGTGACGGGGGGCGCCCACGGGCGGAGCTTATTCAGCACCACCTTATATGGGCGCCCCCATGGATCGTCATCAAGGGTCTGGAGGAGCTCCTTCCATGCCTGGGTCTTGGCCCGTTTGATGGCGACCTGCAGAGCAACCCGCGCCACGCGGTATGCTCCATACAGGTCATCAGCTGCCCTCGCTCGCGCCACGCCGTCGCCTGTACGTTGACGACGGCGCGCGCGGGTGTACTGGCGTCGGGCGCGGACAGTCGCGACTCGCAACTCCGCGATCGCGTCCGACCACCAGTACACCGCCCGGCGAGGAGAAGCCCGCCCGACCCGAGGCATCGCCGCGTCGCAAATACCCGCGACCAATGCTCCGAGCCGGGCGACCTCCTCCTCTATGCTCGGCAACTCGGCCGCTCCCTGCGGCCAAGTTGCAGCGAGGGCAGCTGCCATCAGGGCGTCCTTGTCCAGGCGCCGAAGCGCCCAGCGGCGTGGTGGGGTGCCACGCAGGCGGCCGTGTCGGGATGCACTCGCGGCGGCAGAGACCTCCATCCGGATGTACCGGTGATCGGAGAGTGTCTCTGCCCCCGCGACCACGTGCCAACCCGACACCATGCGCACGGCGTTGGGGGTCGCGAATCCAACATCCACGATGGACCCCCCATATCGCCGCACGCATGTGTGCTCCGACCCCCGGTTCAATACCCGGAGGTCGAGCCCCGCCGCCCAATCGCCCAGGATCCCGCCGCGAACGGAGGTCCTGGGGGATCCCCAAGCCACCGACTTGGCATTAAAATCCCCCAGGACCAGCACCGGCCGGGCCGCGTAGCGCTGCACGCATGCCGCGACCTCGGCCAAGTACAGCTCGAACGCAGCGTGACCGCTACGGGGCGAAATGTAGCACCCCACCACAGCGACTCCCCCCCAGTCCACGGCGACGAATCCCCGACCGCGCTCCAACAAGGAGAACGGTGGGGACCCGTCGCCCCCTCCCCATACCGTCGCCACCAAGCCGTCCGCGTCGCCCACCCAATGAGGGTGATCAGGGACGCGGTACGGCTCGGCGGCGACCGCCAGGCCAACCCCCCACTCCGCGAGGACTTGGGACATCAAGTCCTGTGCCGCGCGGCAGTGGTTGAGGTTGGCCTGGAGGAGGAGGCGGGGCGGCATTAATTAATGGCCGCGCCAGCCTCCTCCCGGCCGTCCGTCCCCGTAGCACCGTCCACCTCCATGGAGGACGATGCCACCGCCCTCGGCACCGGAGCCGGTGCAGCCCGCCTCTTCCTCTCCTTCCGGGAGGGGGGGGAGCACTTCTTGCTCCCCACCCTGTGATCGGCTGGCCTCCCCATGTCCGCACACAGTGGGCAGTGGGGGGCCGCCGAGCACTGGCTCGCACGGTGCTCTTTGGCACCGCAGCGGTAACACTGACCGCTGCGGTCCACCGGCGAGGTGCACCACTGCCTCACGTGCCCCAATTCGAGGCAGCGGTGACACTGGAGCGGGCGCGGCGCGAGGATTTCCACTCGCGCCGAAACCCACCCCACCAACACCCTCCCGGATTCCGCCACCTTACGGGCGGCGGAGAGGGGGCACCGGGCCCGCACCGACCCGAGGCCGGAGGGCGACCTGCGGATCTCTCCGATCCGCAGGTCCTCCACAGGACAGTCCACCGCCCTCGCAAGGGCACGGGACACATCCTGTGCGCTGACCGAGTCGTCCAGTCCACAAACGCGCATCTCCGTGCGCTTCGTGGGCCGGGCGACCCGGACACCTCGCTCGCCCAGCTGCTCCCGGAGCCTCTGGGCGAGACGATCCGCCTTCGCGCCGCCTTCTTCACCGGGGATCTCCAGCAAGAGACCCCCGGTCACGGCCCTCTTCGCCCTCACGGAGGCGATGCCCAGCTCTTCCAGGGAGATATTCTCCCTGGCGAGCCGCATCGCCTCCGCGAGGGTCAGGTCGCCCCCCTGCGCAACGGTCAGCGTCACCGCTGCCGTTTTTGGGGGACGACCCGGTCGTGCCTTCCCGACCTTCGCGGCCTTTACCTTGGCCGCCGGCGGCGGAGGCGGAGGCTGCGGTTGCGAGGCCTTCCTCGCCGCCCGCTTCGCCTTCCGCCCCACCACCTCACTCCACGCCACCCCCCCTTGGGAGGGTGCTGTGGAGGACGCGACCACCGCGACCACGGGTACACCACCCCCCTTGGGGGTCGCGACCCGGGGCCCTGGTGCCGCAACGCTGGGCGGAGCCTTCACTCCGCCCTTCTTTGCCTTCCCCGACTGTACCGGAACAGGTCGGGGAGGCACCGCCTTCCTGCTGACCGCTCTTCCGGCGAGGAGCTCCTCCCGGAAGGCGGCCAGCTTGCCATCAATCATGTCCCCAATCCTCCTCAGAAGATCGTCTTCAGAGGGGAACGGGGACTTCTTCACGAGCGGAGTGCGGGTGGAGGGGCCCGCGGTGGCCCGCACCACTGCCGCCGCACTCCGCTTCTTTACCTCCGCCGAGGGACGCGGCGGTGGAGGAGGAGGGAGGATGGGAGGGAGGGCCGCGCTGTTCCACAGCGCCTCTGCCCTCCTCCTCCCCTGTCGCTCCTCCTCCAACAGGAGCTGCAGACGGGCGTTCCGCCCTCTGAGCTCCCGCGCCGCCTCCCTCATCTCCTCCGCCGCGGCCTTCAGGGCCTCCGCGCCACCGCTTTTCTGCCCCTTAAAGGCGCAGGCAGCGGCGACTTTCTCCACCCGCCTCAGGGACGAGGAGATCCTCTCCGATATCTCCTCGGTCACCTCGTCCCTGAGGCAACTCAGCCTCACCGACGGGCTCATCGCTCCGCCCACCTCGACGACGGCCTGCCCCGTCCTCTTCCTCTTAGAGCCTATGAGGCTCCTGGTGGAGGAGAAGGACGAGACTGACGCAGTCTCGTCGTCCTCCTCCACCTTCCACGAAGCCGGGCCAGGCGCTGGAGGCGGCGCGAGCGCCGTCACCCCAGTCCCAACACCGCCTTCGTCCTCCCCCTCTGACTTACCCCGTCCCATCCCCGTTTTAATATTGAACTCCATAATATTCCCACGAGCAGGTCGGAAGAAAAGGTCCGCCCGGGCAGAGCCGCCTTGCCCGGGTAAGCCTATATACTCCGGGGGTTCGGCAGGTTCCCCGGAGGTGGTCGCTTGGGATTGGGCCTTCTCCCCCAACCATGCATCCCATCGCCGCGCACCATAGCTTAGGATTGGAGGGCGATTTTATAGAGTCGCCATACTCGTGGCCCAGGCGGTTAAGCCAAGACCCCCGTTCCTCCTGCCGTCACGTACCATTCACAAAACCAATAGGGAATTGTGAATGGGTCGTTGTGACGACCAACAGGAGGCTTACGGTGTGTGTATGACTCGGGTACCCCGGGTTCGTTAAGCCCGTACTGCAGCTGAAAGGCTGGCAGCCCCTGAGGGAATCTGGCTCTTACTTTCGCATTTTTCGCATACTTGTTGGCCAGATCCTGGGCGTTTTCTGGTTTGGGTCACGTAGCAATGTGGTATCACACTGCAAGAGTGAGTTAAACCTGGATTCAATCTATATAATAGAAGAATAACACCAGTTAGGTCAGGGTTAGGTCTGGTATTTGCCATCATCTGGCTCTTACTTTCGCATTTTTCGCATACTTGTTGGCCAGATCCTGGGCGTTTTCTGGTTTGGATCACGTAGTAATGTAGAACCACTCTGAAACAGTGTGTTTATCTTGGATTCAATCTATATTTTAGAGGATAACACCGGTTAGGTCAGGGTTAGGTCTGGTATTTGCCATCATCTGGCTCATACTTTCGCATTTTTCGCGTACTTGTTGGCCAGAACCTGGGCGTTTTCTGGTTTGGGTTACGTACTAATGTGGATTCACACTGCAACAGTGAGTTAACCCTGGATTCAATCTATATTTTAGTGGATAACACCGGTTCGGTCGGGGTGAGGGCTGGGATTTGCCATCATCTGGCCCATACTTTCGCATTTTTTGCATACTTGTTGGCCAGATCCTGGGCGTTTTCTGGTTTGGATCACGTAGTAATGTAGTGCCACTCTGAAAGAGTGAGTTAAACAAGGATGCAATCTATATTTTAGAGGATAACAGCGGCTAGGTCAGGGTTAGGTCTGGTATTTGCCATCATCTGGCCCATACTTTCGCATTTTTTGCACACTTGTTGGCCAGATCCGGGGCGTTTTCTGGTTTGGGACACGTAGTAATGTGGTACCACACTGCAACAGTGAGTTAACCCTGGATTCAATCTATATTTTAGTGGATAACACCGGTTTGGTCGGGGTGAGGGCTGGGATTTGCCATCATCTGGCCCATACTTTCGCATTTTTCGCGTACTTGTTGGCCAGAACCTGGGCGTTTTCTGGTTTGGGTTACGTACTAATGTGGATTCACACTGCAACAGTGAGTTAACCCTGGATTCAATCTATATTTTAGTGGATAACACCGGTTCGGTCGGGGTGAGGGCTGGGATTTGCCATCATCTGGCTCATACTTTCGCATTTTTCGCATACTTGTTCGCCAGATCCTGGGCGTTTTCTGGTATGGATCACGTAGTACTGTGGTACCATACTGAAACAGTGAGTTAAACCTGGGTTCGATCTATATTTTAAAGGATAACACCGGTTAGGTCGGGGTTAGGTCTGGTATTTGCCATCATCTGGCTCATACTTTCGCATTTTTTGCATACTTGTTGGCCAGATCCTGGGAGTTTTCTGGTTTGGGTCACGTAGTAATGTAGAACCACTCTGAAACAGTGAATTAAACAAGGATGCAATCTATATTTTTGAGGATAACAGCGGCTAGGTCAGGGTTAGGTCTGGTATTTGCCATCATCTAGCTCATACTTTCGCATTTTTCGCATACTTGTTGGCCAGATCCTGGGCGTGTCTGGTCTGGATCACATAGTAATGTGGTACCGCACTGAAGCAGTGAAGTAATCCTGGATTCGATCTATATAATAGAGGGTAACACCGGTTAGGTTTGGATAAGGTCTGGTATTTGCCATCATCTGGCTCATGCTTTCGCATTTTTCGCATACTTGTTGGCCAGATCCTGGGCGTTTTCTGGTATGGATCACGTAGTACTGTGGTACCACACTGAAACAGTGAGTTAAACCTGGGTTCGATCTATATTTTAAAGGATAACACCGGTTTGGCCGGGGTGGGGGCTGGGATTTGCCATCATCTGGCTAATAGTTTCGCATTTTTCGCATACTTGTTGGCCAGATCCTGGGCGTTTTCTGGTTTGGATCAGGTAGTAATGTAGAACCACTCTGAAACAGTGAGTTAAAGCTGGATTCAATCTATATTTTAGAGGATAACAGCGGCTAGGTCAGGGTTAGGTCTGGTATTTGCCATCATCTGGCCCATACTTTCGCATTTTTTGCATACTTGTTGGCCAGATCCTGGGCGTTTTCTGGTTTGGGACACGTAGTAATGTGGTGCCACACTGAAACAGTGAGTTTATCTTGGATTCGATCTATATATTAGAGGGTAACACCGGTTAGGTTTGGGTTAGGTCTGGTATTTGCCATCATCTGGCTCATGCTTTCGCATTTTTCGCATACTTGTTGGCCAGATCCTGGGCGTTTTCTGGTATGGATCACGTAGTACTGTGGTACCACACTGAAACAGTGAGTTAAACCTGGGTTCGATCTATATTTTAAAGGATAACACCGGTTTGGTCGGGGTGGGGGCTGGGATTTGCCATCATCTGGCTCATAGTTTCGCATTTTTCGCATACTTACTGGCCAGATACTGGGCGTTTCTGGTTTGGATCACGTAGTAATGTGGTTCCACACAACATGAGTGACTTAAACCTGGATACAATCTATGTTTTAGAGGATAACACTGGTTAGGTCAGGGTTAGGTCTGGTATTTGCCATCATCTGGCTCATACATTCGCATTTTTCGCATACTTGTTGGCCAGGTCCTGGGCGTTTTCTGGTTTGGATCACGTAGTAATGTGGTACCACACTGAAACAGTGAGTTAATCATGGATTCAATCTATATAATAGAAGAATAACACCAGTTAGGTCAGGGTTAGGTCTGGTATTTGCCATCATCTGGCTCTTACTTTCGCATTTTTCGCATACTTGTTGGCCAGATCCTGGGCGTTTTCTGGTTTGGGTCACGTAGTAATGTGGTATCACACTGCAAGAGTGAGTTAAACCTGGATTCAATCTATATAATAGAAGAATAACACCAGTTAGGTCAGGGTTAGGTCTGGTATTTGCCATCATCTGGCTCATACTTTCGCATTTTTCCCATACTTGTTGGCCAGATCCTGGGCGTTATCGGGTTTGGGTCACGTAGTAATGTAGTACCACTCTGAAGCAGTGAGTTAAACAAGGATGCAATCTATATTTTAGAGGATAACAGCGGCTAGGTCAGGGTTAGGTCTGGTATTTGCCATCATCTGGCCCATACTTTCGCATTTTTCGCATACTTGTTCGCCAGATCCTGGGCGCTTTCTGGTTTGGATCACGTAGTACTGTGGTACCACACTGAAACAGTGAGTTAATCATGGATTCAATCTATATAATAGAAGAATAACACCAGTTAGGTCAGGGTTAGGTCTGGTATTTGCCATCATCTGGCTCTTACTTTCGCATTTTTCGCATACTTGTTGGCCAGATCCTGGGCGTTTTCTGGTTTGGGTCACGTAGTAATGTGGTATCACACTGCAAGAGTGAGTTAAACCTGGATTCAATCTATATAATAGAAGAATAACACCAGTTAGGTCAGGGTTAGGTCTGGTATTTGCCATCATCTGGCTCTTACTTTCGCATTTTTCGCATACTTGTTGGCCAGATCCTGGGCGTTTTCTGGTTTGGGTCACGTAGTAATGTGGTATCACACTGCAAGAGTGAGTTAAACCTGGATTCAATCTATATAATAGAAGAATAACACCAGTTAGGTCAGGGTTAGGTCTGGTATTTGCCATCATCTGGCCCATACTTTCGCATTTTTTGCATACTTGTTGGCCAGATCCTGGGCGTTTTCTGGTCTGGGACGCGTAGTAATGTGGTGCCACACGGAAACAGTGAGTTTATCTTGGATTTAATCTATATTTTAGAGGATAACACCGGTTTGGTCGGGGTGGGGGCTGGGATTTGCCATCATCTGGCCCATACTTTCGCATTTTTCGCATACTTGTTGGCCAGATCCTGGGCGCTTTCTGGTTTGGATCACGTAGTAATGTAGAACCACTCTGAAACAGTGAGTTAAACAAGGATGCAATCTATATTTTAGAGGATAACAGCGGCTAGGTCAGGGTTAGGTCTGGTATTTGCCATCATCTGGCCCATACTTTCGCATTTTTTGCATACTTGTTGGCCAGATCCTGGGCGTTTTCTGGTTTGGATCACGTAGTAATGTAGAACCACTCTGAAACAGTGTGTTTATCTTGGATTTAATCTATATTTTAGAGGATAACACCGGTTAGGTCAGGGTTAGGTCTGGTATTTGCCATCATCTGGCTCATACTTTCGCATTTTTCGCATACTTGTTGGCCAGAACCTGGGCGTTTTCTGGTTTGGGTTACGTACTAATGTGGATTCACACTGCAACAGTGAGTTAACCCTGGATTCAATCTATATTTTAGTGGATAACACCGGTTCGGTCGGGGTGAGGGCTGGGATTTGCCATCATCTGGCCCATACTTTCGCATTTTTTGCATACTTGTTGGCCAGATCCTGGGCGTTTTCTGGTTTGGATCACGTAGTAATGTAGTGCCACTCTGAAAGAGTGAGTTAAACAAGGATGCAATCTATATTTTAGAGGATAACAGCGGCTAGGTCAGGGTTAGGTCTGGTATTTGCCATCATCTGGCCCATACTTTCGCATTTTTTGCACACTTGTTGGCCAGATCCTTGGCGTTTTCTGGTTTGGGACACGTAGTAATGTGGTACCACACTGAAACAGTGAGTTTATCTTGGATTCAATCTATATTTTAGAGGATAACACCGGTTAGGTCAGGGTTAGGTCTGGTATTTGCCATCATCTGACTCATACTTTCGCATTTTTCGCATACTTGTTGGCCAGATCCTGGGAGTTTTCTGGTTTGGGTCACGTAGTAATGTAGAACCACTCTGAAACAGTGAATTAAACAAGGATGCAATCTATATTTTAGAGGATAACAGCGGCTAGGTCAGGGTTAGGTCTGGTATTTGCCATCATCTGGCTCATGCTTTCGCATTTTTCGCATACTTGTTGGCCAGATCCTGGGCGTTTTCTGGTATGGATCACGTAGTACTGTGGTACCACACTGAAACAGTGAGTTAATCATGGATTCAATCTATATTTTAGAGGATAGCACTGGTTAGGTCAGGGTTAGGTCTGGTATTTGCCAACAACTAGCTCATACTTTCGCATTTTTCGCATACTTGTTGGCCAGATCCTGGGCGTTTCTGGCCTGGATCACATAGTAATGTGGTACCGCACTGAAGCAGTGAAGTAATCCTGGATTCGATCTATATATTAGAGGGTAACACCGGTTAGGTCTGGATTAGGTCTGGTATTTGCCATCATCTGGCTCATGCTTTCGCATTTTTCGCATACTTGTTGGCCAGATCCTGGGCGTTTTCTGGTATGGATCACGTAGTACTGTGGTACCACACTGAAACGGTGAGCTAAACCTGGGTTCGATCTATATTTTAAAGGATAACACCGGTTTGGTCTGGATTAGGTCTGGTATTTGCCAACAACTAGCTCATACTTTCGCATTTTTCGCATACTTGTTGGCCAGATCCTGGGCGTTATCGGGTTTGGGTCACGTAGTAATGTAGTACCACTCTGAAGCAGTGAGTTAGACAAGGATGCAATCTATATTTTAGAGGATAACAGCGGCTAGGTCAGGGTTAGGTCTGGTATTTGCCATCATCTGGCTCATACTTTCGCATTTTTCGCATACTTGTTGGCCAGATCCTGGGCGTTATCGGGTTTGGGTCACGTAGTAATGTAGTACCACTCTGAAGCAGTGAGTTAGACAAGGATGCAATCTATATTTTAGAGGATAACAGCGGCTAGGTCAGGGTTAGGTCTGGTATTTGCCATCATCTGGCCCATACTTTCGCATTTTTTGCATACTTGTTGGCCAGAACCTGGGCGTTTTCTGGTTTGGGTTACGTACTAATGTGGATTCACACTGCAACAGTGAGTTAACCCTGGATTCAATCTATATTTTAGTGGATAACACCGGTTCGGTCGGGGTGAGGGCTGGGATTTGCCATCATCTGGCCCATACTTTCGTATTTTTTGCATACTTGTTGGCCAGATCCTGGGCGTTTTCTGGTTTGGATCACGTAGTAATGTAGTGCCACTCTGAAAGAGTGAGTTAAACAAGGATGCAATCTATATTTTAGAGGATAACAGCGGCTAGGTCAGGGTTAGGTCTGGTATTTGCCACCATCTGGCCCATATTTTCGCATTTTTCGCATACTTGTTGGCCAGATCCTGGGCGTTTTCTGGTTTGGATCACATAGTAATGTGGTGCCACACTGCAACAGTGTGTTAATCCTGGATTCGATCTATATATTAGAGGGGTAACACCGGTTAGGTTTGGATTAGGTCTGGTATTTGCCATCATCTGGCTCATGCTTTCGCATTTTTCGCATACTTGTTGGCCAGATCCTGGGCGTTTTCTGGTATGGATCACATAGTAATGTGGTGCCACACTGCAACAGTGTGTTAATCCTGGATTCAATCTATATTTTAGAGGATAACACCGGTTAGGTCAGGGTTAGGTCTGGTATTTTCCATCATCTGGCTCAACACTTTCGCATTTTCCGCATACTTTTTGGCCAGATCCTGGGCGTTTCTGGTCTGGATCACATAGTAATGTGGTACCACACTGAAACAGTGAGTTAATCCTGGATACAATCTATATTTTAGAGGATAACACTGGTTAGGTCAGGGTTAGGTCTGATATTTGCCATCATCTGGCTCATGCTTTCGCATTTTTCGCATACTTGCTGGCCAGATCCTGGGCATTTTCTGGTTTGGATCACGTAGTAATGTGGTACCACACTGAAGCAGTGAAGTAATCCTGGATTCGATCTATATATTAGAGGGTAACACCGGTTAGGTTTGGGTTAGGTCTGGTATTTGGCATCATCTGGCTCATAGTTTCGCATTTTTCGCATACTTACTGGCCAGATACTGGGCGTTTCTGGTTTGGATCACGTAGTAATGTGGTTCCACACAACATCAGTGACTTAAACCTGGATACAATCTATGTTTTAGAGGATAACACTGGTTAGGTCAGGGTTAGGTCTGGTATTTGCCATCATCTCGCTCATACATTCGCATTTTTCGCATACTTGTTGGCCAGGTCCTGGGCGTTTTCTGGTTTGGATCACGTAGTAATGTGGTACCACACTGAAACAGTGAGTTAATCATGGATTCAATCTATATTTGAGAGGATAACAGCGGCTAGGTCAGGGTTAGGTCTGGTATTTGCCATCATCTGGCCCATACTTTCGCATTTTTCGCATACTTGTTGGCCAGATCCTGGGCGTTTTCTGGTTTGGATCACGTAGTAACATGGTTCCACACTGCAACAGTGAGTAAAACCTGGATACAATCTATATTTTAGAGGATAACACTGTTTAGGTCAGGGTTAGGTCTGGTATTTGCCATCATCTGGCTCATACTTTCGCATTTTTCGCATACTTGTTGGCCAGATCCTGGGCGTTTTCTGGTTTGGGTTACGTAGTAATGTGGTACCACACTGCAACAGTGAGATAAACCTGGATTCAATCTATATTTTAGAGGATAACACCGGTTTGGTCCGTGTGAGGGCTGGGATTTGCCATCATCTGGCTCATACTTTCGCATTTTTCGCATACTTGTTCGCCAGATCCTGGGCGTTTTCTGGGTTGGATCACGTAGTAGTGTGATGCCACACTGAAACAGTGAATTAATCCTGGATTCGATCTATATGTTAGAGGGTAACACCGGCTAGGTCAGGGTTAGGTCTGGTATTTGCCATCATCTCGCTCATACATTCGCATTTTTCGAATGCTTGTTGGCCAGATCCTGGGCGTTTTCTGGTTTGGGTTACGTAGTAATGAGGTACCGCACTGAAACAGTGAACTAATCCTGGATTCGATCTGTATGTTAGAGGGTAACACCGTTTAGGTTTGCATTAGGTCTGGGATTTGCCATCATCTGGCTCATACTTTCGCATTTTTCGCATACTTGTTCGCCAGATCCTGGGCGTTTTCTGGTTTGGGACACGCAGTAGTGTGATGCCACACTGAAACAGTGAATTAATCCTGGATTCGATCTATATGTTAGAGGGTAACACCGGCTAGGTCAGGGTTAGGTCTGGTATTTGCCATCATCTGGCTCATACTTTCGCATTTTTCGCATACTTGTTGGCCAGATCCTGGGCGTTTTCTGGTTTGGATCACGTAGTAACATGGTTCCACACTGCAACAGTGAGTAAAACCTGGATACAATCTATATTTTAGAGGATAACACTGTTTAGGTCAGGGTTAGGTCTGGTATTTGCCATCATCTGGCCCATACTTTCGCATTTCTCGCATACTTGTTGGCCAGATCCTGGGCGTTTTCTGGTTTGGATCACGTAGTAATGTAGAACCACTCTGAAACAGTGAGTTAAACCTGGATTCAATCTATATTTTAGAGGATAACACCGGTTATGTCAGGGTTAGGTCTGGTATTTGCCATCCTCTGGCTCACACTTTCGCATTTTTCGCATACTTGCTGGCCAGGTCCTGCGCGTTTTCTGGTTTGGATCACGTAGTAATGTGGTACCACACTGAAACAGTGAGTTTATCATGGATTCAATCTATTTAATAGAAGAATAAGACCAGTTAGGTCAGGGTTAGGTCTGGTATTTACCATCATCTGGCTCGTACTTTCGCATTTTTCGCATACTTGTTGGCCAGAGCCTGGGCGTTTTCTGGTTTGGGTCACGTAGTAATGTGGTATCACACTGCAAGAGTGAGTTAAACCTGGATTCAATCTATATAATAGAAGAATAACACCAATTAGGTCAGGGTTAGGTCTGGTATTTGCCATCATCTGGCTCATACTTTCGCATTTTTCGCATACTTGTTGGCCAGATCCTGGGCGTTTTCTGGTATGGATCACGTAGTACTGTGGTACCACACTGAAACAGTGAGTTAATCATGGATTCAATCTATATTTTAGAGGATAGCACTGGTTAGGTCAGGGTTAGGTCTGGTATTTGCCAACATCTAGCCCATACTTTCGCATTTTTTGCATACTTGTTGGCCAGATCCTGGGCGTTTTCTGGTTTGGATCACGTAGTAACATGGTTCCACACTGCAACAGTGAGATAAACCTGGATTCAATCTATATTTTAGAGGATAACACCGGTTTGGTCCGTGTGAGGGCTGGGATTTGCCATCATCTGGCTCATACTTTCGCATTTTTCGCATACTTGTTCGCCAGATCCTGGGCGTTTTCTGGGTTGGATCACGTAGTAGTGTGATGCCACACTGAAACAGTGAATTAATCCTGGATTCGATCTATATGTTAGAGGGTAACACCGGCTAGGTCAGGGTTAGGTCTGGTATTTGCCATCATCTGGCTCATACTTTCGCATTTTTCGCATACTTGCTGGCCAGATCCTGGGCGTTTTCTGGTTTGGATCACGTAGTAACATGGTTCCACACTGCATCAGTGAGTAAAACCTGGATACAATCTATATTTTAGAGGATAACACTGGTTAGGTCAGGGTTAGGTCTGGTATTTGCCATCATCTGGCTCATACTTTCGCATTTTTCGAATGCTTGTTGGCCAGATCCTGGGCGTTTTCTGGTTTGGGTTACGTAGTAATGAGGTACCGCACTGAAACAGTGAACTAATCCTGGATTCGATCTGTATGTTAGAGGGTAACACCGTTTAGGTTTGCATTAGGTCTGGGATTTGCCATCATCTGGCTCATACTTTCGCATTTTTCGCATACTTGTTGGCCAGATCCTGGGCGTTTTCTGGTTTGGATCACGTAGTAACATGGTTCCACACTGCATCAGTGAGTAAAACCTGGATACAATCTATATTTTAGAGGATAACACTGGTTAGGTCAGGGTTAGGTCTGGTATTTGCCATCATCTGGCTCATACTTTCGCATTTTTCGAATGCTTGTTGGCCAGATCCTGGGCGTTTTCTGGTTTGGATCACGTAGTAATGTGGTACCACACTGAAACAGTGAGTTAATCCTGGATACAATCTATATTTTAGAGGATAACACTGGTTAGGTCAGGGTTAGGTCTGGTATTTGCCAACATCTAGCTCATACTTTCGGATTTTTCGCATACTTGTTGGCCAGATCCTGGGCGTTTCTGGTCTGGATCACATAGTAATGTGGTACCACACTGCAACAGTGAGATAAACCTGGATTCAATCTATATTTTAGAGGATAACACCGGTTTGGTCCGGGTGAGGGCTGGGATTTGCCATCATCTGGCTCATACTTTCGAATTTTTCGCATACTTGTTGGCCAGATCCTGGGCGTTTTCTGGGTTGGATCACGTAGTAGTGTGATGCCACACTGAATCAGTGAATTAATCCTGGATTCGATCTATATATTAGAGGGTAACATCGGCTAGGTCAGGGTTAGGTCTGGTATTTGCCATCATCTGGCCCATACTTTCGCATTTTTCGCATACTTGTTGGCCAGATCCTGGGCGTTTTCTGGTTTGGATCACGTAGTAACATGGTTCCACACTGCAACAGTGAGTAAAACCTGGATACAATCTATATTTTAGAGGATAACACTGGTTAGGTCAGGGTTAGGTCTGGTATTTGCCATCATCTGGCTCATACTTTCGCATTTTTCGCATACTTGTTGGCCAGATCCTGGGCGTTTTCTGGTTTGGGTTACGTAGTAATGTGGTACCACACTGCAACAGTGAGATAAACCTGGATTCAATCTATATTTTAGAGGATAACACCGGTTTGGTCCGGGTGAGGGCTGGGATTTGCCATTATCTGGCTCATACTTTCGCATTTTTCGCATACTTGTTCGCCAGATCCTGGGCGTTTTCTGGGTTGGATCACGTAGTAGTGTGATGCCACACTGAAACAGTGAATTAATCCTGGATTCGATCTATATTTTAGAGGATAACACCGGTTATGTCAGGGTTAGGTCTGGTATTTGCCATCATCTGGCTCACACTTTCGCATTTTTCGCATACTTGTTGGCCAGATCCTGGGCGTTTTCTGGTTTGGGTTACGTAGTAATGAGGTACCGCACTGAAACAGTGAACTAATCCTGGATTCGATCTGTATGTTAGAGGGTAACACCGTTTAGGTTTGGATTAGGTCTGGTATTTGCCATCATCTGGCTCATGTTTTCGCATTTTTCGCATATTTGTTGGCCAGATCCTGGGCGTTTTCTGATTTGGGTCACGTAGTAATGTGGTGCCACACTGCAACAGTGAGTTAAACCTGGATACAATCTATATTTTAGAGGATAACACCGGTTATGTCAGGGTTAGGTCTGGTATTTGCCATCATCTGGCTCATACTTTCGCATTTTTCGCATACTTGTTGGCCAGATCCTGGGCGTTTTCTGGGTTGGATCACGTAGTAGTGTGATGCCACACTGAAACAGGGAATTAATCCTGGATTCGATATATATATTAGAGGGTAACACCGGCTAGGTCAGGGTTAGGTCTGGTATTTGCCATCATCTGGCTCTTACTTTCGCATTTTTCGCATACTTGTTGGCCAGATCCTGGCCGTTTTCTGGGTTGGATCACGTAGTAGTGTGATGCCACACTGAAACAGTGAGTTTATCTTGGATTCAATCTATATTTTAGAGGATAACACCGGTCAGGTCAGGGTTAGGTCTGGTATTTGCCATCATCTGGCTCATACTTTCGCATTTTTCGCATACTTGTTGGCCAGATCCTGGGCGTTTTCTGGTTTGGATCACGTAGTAACATGGTTCCACACTGCTACAGTGTGTAAAACCTGGATACAATCTATATTTTAGAGGATAACACCGGTTATGTCAGGGTTAGGTCTGGTATTTGCCATCATCTGGCTCATACTTTCGCATTTTTCGCATACTTGTTGGCCAGATCCTGGGCGTTTTCTGGGTTGGATCACGTAGTAGTGTGATGCCACACTGAAACAGGGAATTAATCCTGGATTCGATCTATATATTAGAGGGTAACACCGGCTAGGTCAGGGTTAGGTCTGGTATTTGCCATCATCTGGCCCATACTTTCGCATTTTTCGCATACTTGTTGGCCAGACCCTGGGCGTTTTCTGGTTTGGATCACGTAGTAATGTGGTACCACACTGAAACAGTGAGTTTATCTTGGATTCAATCTATATTTTAGAGGATAACACCGGTCAGGTCAGGGTTAGGTCTGGTATTTGCCATCATCTGGCTCATACTTTCGCATTTTTCGCATTCTTGTTCGCCAGATCCTGGGCGTTTTCTGGGTTGGATCACGTAGTAGTGTAATGCCACACTGAAACAGGGAATTAATCCTGGATTCGATCTATATATTAGAGGGTAACACCGGCTAGGTCAGGGTTAGGTCTGGTATTTGCCATCATCTGGCCCATACTTTCGCATTTTTCGCATACTTGTTGGCCAGATCCTGGGCATTTTCTGGTTTGGGTTACGTAGTAATGTGGTACCACACAGCAACAGTGAGATAAACCTGGATTCAATCTATATTTTAGAGGATAACACCGGTTTGGTCCGGGTGAGGGCTGGGATTTGCCATCATCTGGCTCATACTTTCGCATTTTTCGCATACTTGTTGACCAGATCCTGGGCGTTTTCTGGTTTGGGACACGTAGTAATGTGGTGCCACACTGAAACAGTGAGTTTATCTTGGATTCAATCTATATTTTAGAGGATAACACCGGTTTGGTCGGGGTTAGGTCTGGTATTTGCCATCATCTGGCCCATACTTTCGCATTTTTCGCATACTTGTTGGCCAGATCCTGGGCGTTTTCTGGTGTGGGTCACGTAGTAATGTGGTGCCACACTGCAACAGTAAGAAAAACCTGGATTCAATCTACATTTTAGAGGATAACACCGGTTTGGTCGGGGGGAGGGCTGGGATTTGCCATCATCTGGCTCATACTTTCGCATTTTTCGCATACTTGTTGACCAGATCCTGGGCGTTTTCTGGTTTGGGACACGTAGTAATGTGGTGCCACACTGAAACAGTGAGTTTATCTTGGATTCAATCTATATTTTAGAGGATAACACTGGTTAGGTCAGGGTTAGGTCTGGTATTTGCCATCATCTGGCTCATACATTCGCATTTTTCGTATACTTGTTGGCCAGGTCCTGGGCCTTTTTCTGGTTTGGATCACGTAGTACTGTGGTACCACACTGAAACAGTGAGTTAATCATGGATTCAATCTATATTTTAGAGGATAGCACTGGTTAGGTCAGGGTTAGGTCTGGTATTTGCCATCATCTGGCTCATACATTCGCATTTTTCGTATACTTGTTGGCCAGATCCTGGGCGTTTTCTGGTTTGGATCACGTAGTAATGTGGTACCACACTGAAACAGTGAGTTTATCTTGGATTCAATCTATATTTTAGAGGATAACACCGGTTAGATCAGGGTTAGGTCTGGTATTTGCCATCATCTGGCTCATACTTTCGCATTTTTCGCATACTTGTTGGCCTGATCCTGGGCGTTTTCTGGTTTGGGTTACGTAGTAATGTGGTACCACACTGCAACAGTAAGAAAAACCTGGATTCAATCTACATTTTAGAGGATAACACCGGTTTGGTCGGGGGGAGGGCTGGGATTTGCCATCATCTGGCTCATACTTTCGCATTTTTCGCATAATTGTTGGCCAGATCCTGGGCGTTTTCGGATTTGGGTCACGTAGTAATGTGGTACCACACTGCAACAGTGAGTTAAACCTGGATTCAATCTATATAATAGAAGAATAACACCAGTTAGGTCAGGGTTAGGTCTGGTATTTGCCATCATCTGGCTCATACTTTCGCATTTTTCGAATACTTGTTGGCCAGGTCCTGGGCGTTTTCTGGTTTGGATCACGTAGTAATGTGGTACCACACTGAAACAGTAAGAAAAACCTGGATTCAATCTACATTTTAGAGGATATCACCGGTTTGGTCGGGGTGAGGGCTGGGATTTGCCATCATCTGGCTCATACTTTCGCATTTTTCGCATAATTGTTGGCCAGATCCTGGGCGTTTTCTGGGTTGGATCACGTAGTAATGTGGTTCCACACAACATCAGTGACTTAAACCTGGATACAATCTATATTTTAGAGGATAACACTGGTTAGGTCAGGTTTGGGTCTGGTATTTGCCATCATCTGGCTCATACATTCGCATTTTTCGTATACTTGTTGGCCAGGTCCTGGGCCTTTTTCTGGTTTGGATCACGTAGTACTGTGGTACCACACTGAAACAGTGAGTTAATCATGGATTCAATCTATATTTTAGAGGATAGCACAGGTTAGGTCAGGGTTAGGTCTGGTATTTGCCAACATCTAGCTCATACTTTCGGATTTTTCGCATACTTGTTGGCCAGATCCTGGGCGTTTCTGGTCTGGATCACATAGTAATGTGGTGCCACACAGCAACAGTGTGTTAATCCTGGATTCAATCTATATTTTGGAGGATAACACCGGTTAGGTCAGGGTTAGGTCTGGTATTTTCCATCATCTGGCTCAACACTTTCGCATTTTCCGCATACTTTTTGGCCAGATCCTGGGCGTTTCTGGTCTGGATCACATAGTAATGTGGTACCACACTGAAACAGTGAGTTAATCCTGGATACAATCTATATTTTAGAGGATAACACTGGTTAGGTCAGGGTTAGGTCTGGGATTTGCCATTATCTGGCTCATGCTTTCGCATTTTTCGCATACTTGCTGGCCAGATCCTGGGCATTTTCTGGTTTGGATCACGTAGTAATGTGGTACCACACTGAAACAGTGAGTTAATCATGGATTCAATCTATATTTTAGAGGATAACAGCGGCTAGGTCAGGGTTATGTCTGGTATTTGCCATCATCTGGCCTATACTTTCGCATTTTTTGCATACTTGTTGGCCAGATCCTGGGCGTTTTCTGGTTTGGGACACGTAGTAATGTGGTACCACACTGAAACAGTGAGTTTATCTTGGATTCAGTCTATATTTTAGAGGATAACACCGGTTAGGTCAGGGTTAGGTCTGGTATTTGCCATCCTCTGGCTCATACTTTTGCAATTTTCGCGTACTTGTTGGCCAGATCCTGGGCGTTTTCTGGTTTGGGTTACGTAGTAATGTGGTACCACACTGCAACAGTGAGATAAACCTGGATTCAATCTATATTTTAGAGGATAACACCGGTTTGGTCCGGGTGAGGGCTGGGATTTGCCATCATCTGGCTCATACTTTCGCATTTTTCGCATACTTGTTGGCCAGATCCTGGGCGTTTGAGGTTTGGGTTACGTAGTAATGTGGTGCCACACTGCAACAGTGAGATAAACCTGGATTCAATCTATATTTTAGAGGATAACAACGGTTTGGTCCGGGTGAGGGCTGGGATTTGCCATCATCTGGCTCATACTTTCGCATTTTTCGCATACTTGTTGGCCAGATCCTGGGCGGTTTCTGGTTTGGATCACGTAGTAATGTAGATCCACTCTGAAACAGTGAGTTAAACCTGGATTCAATCTATATTTTAGAGGATAACACCGGTTATGTCAGGGTTAGGTCTGGTATTTGCCATCATCTGGCTCATACTTTCGCATTTTTCGCATACTTGCTGGCCAGATCCTGGGCGTTTCCTGGTTTGGATCACGTAGTAACATGGTTCCACACTGCAACAGTGAGTAAAACCTGGATACAATCTATATTTTAGAGGATAACACTGGTTAGGTCAGGGTTAGGTCTGGTATTTGCCATCATCTGGCTCATACTTTCGCATTTTTCGCATACTTGTTGGCCAGATCCTGGGCGTTTTCTGGTTTGGGTTACGTAGTAATGAGGTACCGCACTGAAACAGTGAACTAATCCTGGATTCGATCTGTATGTTAGAGGGTAACACCGTTTAGGTTTGGATTAGGTCTGGTATTTGCCATCATCTGGCTCATGTTTTCGCATTTTTCGCATATTTGTTGGCCAGATCCTGGGCGTTTTCTGGTTTGGGTCACGTAGTAATGTGGTGCCACACTGCAACAGTGAGTTAAACCTGGATACAATCTATATTTTAGGGGATAACACCGGTTATGTCAGGGTTAGGTCTGGTATTTGCCATCATCTGGCTCATACTTTCGCATTTTTCGCATACTTGTTGGCCAGATCCTGGGCGTTTTCTGGGTTGGATCACGTAGTAGTGTAATGCCAGACTGAAACAGGGAATTAATCCTGGATTCGATCTATATATTAGAGGGTAACACCGGCTAGGTCAGGGTTAGGTCTGGTATTTGCCATCATCTGGCCCATACTTTCGCATTTTTCGCATACTTGTTGGCCAGATCCTGGGCGGTTTCTGGGTTGGATCACGTAGTAGTGTGATGCCACACTGAAACAGTGAGTTAAACCTGGATACAATCTATATTTTAGAGGATAACACTGGTTAGGTCAGGGTTAGGTCTGGTATTTGCCATCATCTGGCTCATACTTTCGCATTTTTCGCATACTTGTTGGCCAGATCCTGGGCGTTTTCTGGTTTGGGTTACGTAGTAATGAGGTACCGCACTGAAACAGTGAACTAATCCTGGATTCGATCTGTATGTTAGAGGGTAACACCGTTTAGGTTTGGATTAGGTCTGGTATTTGCCATCATCTGGCTCATGTTTTCGCATTTTTCGCATATTTGTTGGCCAGATCCTGGGCGTTTTCTGGTCTGGATCACATAGTAATGTGGTACCACACTGAAACAGTGAGTTAATCCTGGATACAATCTATATATTAGAGGGTAACACCGGCTAGGTCAGGGTTAGGTCTGGTATTTGCCATCATCTGGCTCTTACTTTCGCATTTTTGGCATACTTGTTGGCCAGATCCTGGCCGTTTTCTGGGTTGGATCACGTAGTAGTGTGATGCCACACTGAAACAGTGAGTTTATCTTGGATTCAATCTATATTTTAGAGGATAACACCGGTCAGGTCAGGGTTAGGTCTGGTATTTGCCATCATCAGGCTCATACTTTCGCATTTTTCGCATACTTGTTGGCCAGATCCTGGGCGTTTTCTGGTTTGGGTCACGTAGTAATGTGGTGCCACACTGCAACAGTGAGTTAAACCTGGATACAATCTATATTTTAGGGGATAACACCGGTTATGTCAGGGTTAGGTCTGGTATTTGCCATCATCTGGCTCATACTTTCGCATTTTTCGCATACTTGTTGGCCAAATCCTGGGCGTTTTCTGGTTTGGGTTACGTAGTAATGTGGTACCGCACTGAAACAGTGAAGTAATCCTGGATTCGATCTATATATTAGAGGGTAACACCGGTTAGGTTTGGATTAGGTCTGGTATTTGCCATCATCTGGCTCATGCTTTCGCATTTTTCGCATACTTGTTGGCAAGATCCTGGGCGTTTTCTGGTTGGGATCACGCAGTGATGTGGTACCACACTGAAACAGTGAGTTTATCTTGGATTCAATCTATATTTTAGAGGATAACACCGGTTTGGTCCGGGTGAGGGCTGGGATTTGCCATCATCTGGCTCATACTTTCGCATTTTTCGCATACTTGTTCGCCAGATCCTGGGCGTTTTCTGGGTTGGATCACGTAGTAGTGTGATGCCACACTGAAACAGTGAATTAATCCTGGATTCGATCTATATGTTAGAGGGTAACACCGGCTAGGTCAGGGTTAGGTCTGGTATTTGCCATCATCTGGCTCATACTGTCGCACTTTTCGCATACTTGTTGGCCAGATCCTGGGCGTTTTCAGGTTTGGGTTACGTAGTAATGTGGTACCACACTGCAACAGTGAGATAAACCTGGATTCAATCTATATTTTAGACGATAACACCGGTTTGGTCCGGGTGAGGGCTGGGATTTGCCATCATCTGGCTCATACTTTCGCATTTTTCGCATACTTGTTGGCCAGATCCTGGGCGTTTTCTGGGTTGGATCACGTAGTAGTGTGATGCCACACTGAAACAGGGAATTAGTCCTGGATTCGATCTATATATTAGAGGGTAAGACCGGCTAGGTCAGGGTTAGGTCTGGTATTTGCCATCATCTGGCTCTTACTTTCGCAATTTTCGCATACTTGTTGGCCAGATCCTGGGCGTTTTCTGGGTTGGATCACGTAGTACTGTAGAACCACTCTGAAACAGTGTGTTTATATTGGATTCAATCTATATTTTAGAGGATAACACCGGTTAGGTCAGGGTTAGGTCTGGTATTTGCCATCATCTGGCTCATACTTTCGCATACTTGTTGGCCAGATCCTGGGCGTTTGAGGTTTGGGTTACGTAGTAATGTGGTGCCACACTGCAACAGTGAGATAAACCTGGATTCAATCTATATTTTAGAGGATAACAACGGTTTGGTCCGGGTGAGGGCTGGGATTTGCCATCATCTGGCTCATACTTTCGCATTTTTCGCATACTTGTTGGCCAGATCCTGGGCGTTTTCTGGGTTGGATCACGTAGTAGTGTAATGCCAGACTGAAACAGGGAATTAATCCTGGATTCGATCTATATATTAGAGGGTAACACCGGCTAGGTCAGGGTTAGGTCTGGTATTTGCCATCATCTGGCCCATACTTTCGCATTTTTCGCATACTTGTTGGCCAGATCCTGGGCGTTTTCTGGTTTGGATCACGTAGTAATGTGGTACCACACTGAAACAGTGAGTTTATCTTGGATTCAATCTATATTTTAGAGGTGAACACCGGTTATGTCAGGGTTAGGTCTGGTATTTGCCATCATCTGGCCCATACTTTCGCATTTTTCGCATACTTGTTGGCCAGATCCTGGGCGTTTTCTGGTTTGGATCACGTAGTAATGTGGTACCACACTGAAACAGTGAGTTTATCTTGGATTCAATCTATATTTTAGAGGTGAACACCGGTTATGTCAGGGTTAGGTCTGGTATTTGCCATCATCTGGCCCATACTTTCGCATTTTTCGCATACTTGTTGGCCAGATCCTGGGCGTTTTCTGGTTTGGGACACGTAGTAATGTGGTGCCACACTGAAACAGTGAGTTTATCTTGGATTCAATCTATATTTTAAAGGATAACACCGGTTTGGTCGGGGTTAGGTCTGGTATTTGCCATCATCTGGCCCATACTTTCACATTTTTCGCATACTTGTTGGCCAGATCCTGGGCGTTTTCTGGTTTGGATCAGGTAGTAATGTGGTTCCACACTGCATCAGTGACTTAAACCTGGATATAATCTATATTTTAGAGGATAACACTGGTTAGGTCAGGGTTAGGTCTGGTATTTGCCATCATCTGGCCCATACTTTCGCATTTTTCGCATACTTGTTGGCCAGATCCTGGGCGTTTTCTGGTGTGGGTCACGTAGTAATGTGGTGCCACACTGCATCAGTGACTTAAACCTGGATACAATCTATATTTTAGAGGATAACACTGGTTAGGTCAGGGTTAGGTCTGGTATTTGCCATCATCTGGCTCATACATTCGCATTTTTCGCATACTTGTTGGCCAGATCCTGGGCGTTTACTGGTTTGGATCACGTACTAATGTGGTACCACACTGAAACAGTGAGTTAATCATGGATTCAATCTATATTTTAGAGGATAACACCGGTTGGGTCAAGGCTAGGTCTGGTATTTGCCATCATCTGGCTCATACTTTCGCATTTTTCGCATACTTGTTGGCCTGATCCTGGGCGTTTTCTGGTTTGGGTTACGTAGTAATGTGGTACCACACTGAAACAGTGAGTTAATCATGGATTCGATCCATATATTAGAGTGTAACACCGGTTAGATTTGGGTTAGGTCTGGTATTTGCCATCGTCTGGCTCATACTTTCGCATTTTTCGCATACTTGTTGGCCAGATCCTGGGCGTTTTCGGATTTGGGTCACGTAGCAATGTGGTACCACACTGAAACAGTGAGTTAATCATGGATTCGATCCATATATTAGAGGGTAACACCGGTTAGATTTGGGTTAGGTCTGGTATTTGCCATCGTCTGGCTCATACTTTCGCATTTTTCGCATACTTGTTGGCCAGATCCTGGGCGTTTTCGGATTTGGGTCACGTAGCAATGTGGTACCACACTGCAACAGTGAGTTAAACCTGGATTCAATCTATATAATAGAAGAATAACACCAGTTAGGTCAGGGTTAGGTCTGGTATTTGCCATCATCTGCCTCATACTTTCGCATTTTTCGAATACTTGTTGGCCAGGTCCTGGGCGTTTTCGGATTTGGGTCACGTAGTAATGTGGTACCACACTGCAACAGTGAGTTAAACCTGGATTCAATCTATATAATAGAAGAATAACACCAGTTAGGTCAGGGTTAGGTCTGGTATTTGCCATCATCTGCCTCATACTTTCGCGTTTTTCGCATACTTGTTGGCCAGATCCTGGGCGTTTTCTGGGTTGGAACAGGTAGTAGTGTGGTACCGCACTGAAACAGTGAAGTAATCCTGGATTCGATATATATATTAGAGGGTAACACCGGTTAGATTTCGGTTAGGTCTGGTATTTGCCATCGTCTGGCTCATACTTTCGCATTTTTCGCATACTTGTTGGCCAGATCCTGGGCGTTTTCGGATTTGGGTCACGTAGTAATGTGGTACCACACTGCAACAGTGAGTTAAACCTGGATTCAATCTATATAATAGAAGAATAACACCAGTTAGGTCAGGGTTAGGTCTGGTATTTGCCATCATCTGCCTCATACTTTCGCATTTTTCGACTACTTGTTGGCCAGGTCCTGGGCGTTTTCTGGTTTGGATCACGTAGTAATGTGGTACCGCACTGAAACAGTAAGAAAAACCTGGATTCAATCTACATTTTAGAGGATAACACCGGTTTGGTCGGGGTGAGGGCTGGGATTTGCCATCATCTGGCTCATACTTTCGCATTTTTCGCATACTTGTTGACCAGATCCTGGGCGTTTTCTGGGTTGGATCACGTAGTAGTGTGATGCCACACTGAAGCAGTGAATTAATCCTGGATTCGATCTATATTTTAGTCGATAACACCGGTTAGGTCAGGGTTAGGTCTGGTATTTGCCATCATCTGGTTCATACTTTCGCATTTTTCGCGTACTTGTTGGCCAGATCCTGGGCGTTTTCTGGTTTGGGTTACGTAGTAATGTGGTACCACACTGCAACAGTGACTTAAACCTGGATACAATCTATATTTTAGAGGGTAACACCGGTTTGGTCGGGGTGAGGGCTGGGATTTGCCATCATCTGGCTCATACTTTCGCATTTTTCGCATACTTGTTGGCCAGATCCTGCGCGTTTTCTGGTTTGGATCACGCAGTAATGTGGTACCACACTGAAACAGTGAGTTTATCTTGGATTCAATCTATATTTTAGAGGATAACACCGGTTAGGTCAGGGTTAGGTCTGGTAATTGCCATCATCTGGCTCATACTTTCGCATTTTTCGCATACTTGTTGGCCAGATCCTGGGCGTTTTCTGGGTTGGATCACGTAGTAGTGTAATGCCAGACTGAAACAGGGAATTAATCCTGGATTCGATCTATATATTAGAGGGTAACACCGGCTAGGTCAGGGTTAGGTCTGGTATTTGCCATCATCTGGCCCATACTTTCGCATTTTTCGCATACTTGTTGGCCAGATCCTGGGCGTTTTCTGGTTTGGATCACGTAGTAATGTGGTACCACACTGAAACAGTGAGTTTATCTTGGATTCAATCTATATTTTAGAGGTGAACACCGGTTATGTCAGGGTTAGGTCTGGTATTTGCCATCATCTGGCTCATACTGTCGCACTTTTCGCATACTTGTTGGCCAGATCCTGGGCATTTTCTGGTTTGGGTTACGTAGTAATGTGGTACCACACAGCAACAGTGAGATAAACCTGGATTCAATCTATATTTTAGAGGATAACACCGGTTTGGTCCGGGTGAGGGCTGGGATTTGCCATCATCTGGCTCATACTTTCGCATTTTTCGCATACTTGTTGACCAGATCCTGGGCGTTTTCTGGTTTGGGACACGTAGTAATGTGGTGCCACACTGAAACAGTGAGTTTATCTTGGATTCAATCTATATTTTAAAGGATAACACCGGTTTGGTCGGGGTTAGGTCTGGTATTTGCCATCATCTGGCCCATACTTTCGCATTTTTCGCATACTTGTTGGCCAGATCCTGGGCGTTTTCTGGTTTGGATCAGGTAGTAATGTGGTTCCACACTGCATCAGTGACTTAAACCTGGATACAATCTATATTTTAGAGGATAACACTGGTTAGGTCAGGGTTAGGTCTGGTATTTGCCATCATCTGGCCCATACTTTCGCATTTTTCGCATACTTGTTGGCCAGATCCTGGGCGTTTTCTGGTGTGGGTCACGTAGTAATGTGGTGCCACACTGCATCAGTGACTTAAACCTGGATACAATCTATATTTTAGAGGATAACACTGGTTAGGTCAGGGTTAGGTCTGGTATTTGCCATCATCTGGCTCATACATTCGCATTTTTCGCATACTTGTTGGCCAGATCCTGGGCGTTTACTGGTTTGGATCACGTACTAATGTGGTACCACACTGAAACAGTGAGTTAATCATGGATTCAATCTATATTTTAGAGGATAACACCGGTTGGGTCAAGGCTAGGTCTGGTATTTGCCATCATCTGGCTCATACTTTCGCATTTTTCGCATACTTGTTGGCCTGATCCTGGGCGTATTCTGGTTTGGGTTACGTAGTAATGTGGTACCACACTGAAACAGTGAGTTAATCATGGATTCGATCCATATATTAGAGTGTAACACCGGTTAGATTTGGGTTAGGTCTGGTATTTGCCATCGTCTGGCTCATACTTTCGCATTTTTCGCATACTTGTTGGCCAGATCCTGGGCGTTTTCGGATTTGGGTCACGTAGCAATGTGGTACCACACTGAAACAGTGAGTTAATCATGGATTCGATCCATATATTAGAGGGTAACACCGGTTAGATTTGGGTTAGGTCTGGTATTTGCCATCGTCTGGCTCATACTTTCGCATTTTTCGCATACTTGTTGGCCAGATCCTGGGCGTTTTCGGATTTGGGTCACGTAGCAATGTGGTACCACACTGCAACAGTGAGTTAAACCTGGATTCAATCTATATAATAGAAGAATAACACCAGTTAGGTCAGGGTTAGGTCTGGTATTTGCCATCATCTGCCTCATACTTTCGCATTTTTCGAATACTTGTTGGCCAGGTCCTGGGCGTTTTCTGGTTTGGATCACGTAGTAATGTGGTACCACACTGAAACAGTAAGAAAAACCTGGATTCAATCTACATTTTAGAGGATAACACCGGTTTGGTCGGGGTGAGGGCTGGGATTTGCCATCATCTGGCTCATACTTTCGCATTTTTCGCATACTTGTTGGCCAGATCCTGGGCGTTTTCTGGTTTGGATCACGTAGTAATGTGGTACCACACTGAAACAGTGAGTTAATCACGGATTCAATCGATATTTTAGAGGATAACACCGGTTGGGTCAGGGTTAGGGATGGTATTTGCCATCATCTGGCTCATACTTTCGCATTTTTCGCATACTTGTTGGCCTGATCCTGGGCGTTTTCTGGGTTGGATCACGTAGTAGTGTGATGCCACACTGAAACAGTGAATTAATCCTGGATTCGATCTATATATTAGAGGGTAACACCGGTTAGATTTGGGTTAGGTCTGGTATTTGCCATCGTCTGGCTCATACTTTCGCATTTTTCGCATACTTGTTGGCCAGATCCTGGGCGTTTTCGGATTTGGGTCACGTAGTAATGTGGTACCACACTGCAACAGTGAGTTAAACCTCGACTCAATCTATATAATAGAAGAATAACACCAGTTAGGTCAGGGTTAGGTCTGGTATTTGCCATCATCTGCCTCATACTTTCGCATTTTTCGAATACTTGTTGGCCAGGTCCTGGGCGTTTTCTGGTTTGGATCACGTAGTAATGTGGTACCACACTGAAACAGTAAGAAAAACCTGGATTCAATCTACATTTTAGAGGATAACACCGGTTTGGTCGGGGTGAGGGCTGGGATTTGCCATCATCTGGCTCATACTTTCGCATTTTTCGCATACTTGTTGGCCTGATCCTGGGCGTTTTCTGGTTTGGGTTACGTAGTAATGTGGTACCACACTGCAACAGTGAGAAAAACCTGGATTCAATCTACATTTTAGAGGATAACACCGGTTTGGTCGGGGTGAGGGCTGGGATTTGCCATCATCTGGCTCATACTTTCGCATTTTTCGCATACTTGTTGGCCTGATCCTGGGCGTTTTCTGGTTTGGGTTACGTAGTAATGTGGTACCACACTCCAACAGTAAGAAAAACCTGGATTCAATCTACATTTTAGAGGATAACACCGGTTTGGTCGGGGTGAGGTCTGGTATTTGCCATCATCTGGCTCATACTTTCGCGTTTTTCGCATACTTGTTGGCCAGATCCTGGGCGTTTTCTGGGTTGGAACAGGTAGTAGTGTGGTACCGCACTGAAACAGTGAGTTAATCATGGATTCAATCTATATTTTAGAGGATAACACCGGTTGGGTCAGGGTTAGGTCTGGTATTTGCCATCATCTGGCTGATACATTCGCATTTTTCGCATACTTGTTGGCCAGATCCTGGGCGTTTTCTGGTTTGGATCACGTAGTAATGTGGTACCACACTGCAACAGTAAGAAAAACCTGGATTCAATCTACATTTTAGAGGATAACACCGGTTTGGTCGGGGTGAGGGCTGGGATTTGCCATCATCTGGCTCATACTTTCGAATTGTTCGCATACTTGTTGACCAGATCCTGGGCGTTTTCTGGGTTGGATCACGTAGTAGTGTGATGCCACACTGAAGCAGTGAATTAATCCTGGATTCGATCTATATTTTAGTCGATAACACCGGTTAGGTCAGGGTTAGGTCTGGTATTTGCCATCATCTGGTTCATACTTTCGCATTTTTCGCGTACTTGTTGGCCAGATCCTGGGCGTTTTCTGGTTTGGGTTACGTAGTAATGTGGTACCACACTGCAACAGTGAGAAAAACCTGGGTTAAATCTATATTTTAGACGATAACACCGGTTCGGTCGGGGTGAGGGCTGGGATTTCCTATCATCTGGCTCATACTTTCGCATTTTTCGCATACTTGTTGGCCAGATCCTGGGCGTTTTCTGGTTTGGGTTACGTAGTAATGTGGTTCCACACTGCATCAGTGACTTAAACCTGGATACAATCTATATTTTAGAGGGTAACACCGGTTTGGTCGGGGTGAGGGCTGGGATTTGCCATCATCTGGCTCATACTTTCGCATTTTTCGCATACTTGTTGGCCAGATCCTGGGCGTTTTCTGGTTTGGATCACGCAGTAATGTGGTACCACACTGAAACAGTGAGTTTATCTTGGATTCAATCTATATTTTAGAGGATAACACCGGTTAGGTCAGGGTTAGGTCTGGTAATTGCCATCATCTGGCTCATACTTTCGCATTTTTCGCATACTTGTTGGCCAGATCCTGGGCGTTTTCTGGTTTGGGTTACGTAGTAATGAGGTACCGCACTGAAACAGTGAACTAATCCTGGATTCGATCTGTATGTTAGAGGGTAACACCGTTTAGGTTTGGATTAGGTCTGGTATTTGCCATCATCTGGCTCATGTTTTCGCATCTTTCGCATATTTGTTGGCCAGATCCTGGGCGTTTTCTGGTTTGGATCACGTAGTAATGTGGTACCACACTGAAACAGTGAGTTAATCATGGATTCAATCTATATTTTAGAGGATAACAGCGGCTAGGTCAGGGTTATGTCTGGTATTTGCCATCATCTGGCCTATACTTTCGCATTTTTTGCATACTTGTTGGCCAGATCCTGGGCGTTTTCTGGTTTGGGACACGTAGTAATGTGGTACCACACTGAAACAGTGAGTTTATCTTGGATTCAGTCTATATTTTAGAGGATAACACCGGTTAGGTCAGGGTTAGGTCTGGTATTTGCCATCCTCTGGCTCATACTTTTGCAATTTTCGCGTTCTTGTTGGCCAGATCCTGGGCGTTTTCTGGTTTGGGTTACGTAGTAATGTGGTACCACACTGCAGCAGTGAGATAAACCTGGATACAATCTATATTTTAGGGGATAACACCGGTTATGTCAGGGTTAGGTCTGGTATTTGCCATCATCTGGCTCATACTTTCGCATTTTTCGCATACTTGTTGGCCAGATCCTGGGCGTTTTCTGGTTTGGGTTACGTAGTAATGAGGTACCGCACTGAAACAGTGAACTAATCCTGGATTCGATCTGTATGTTAGAGGGTAACACCGTTTAGGTTTGGATTAGGTCTGGTATTTGCCATCATCTGGCTCATGTTTTCGCATTTTTCGCATATTTGTTGGCCAGATCCTGGGCGTTTTCTGGGTTGGATCACGTAGTAGTGTGATGCCACACTGAAACAGGGAATTAATCCTGGATTCGATCTATATATTAGAGGGTAACACCGGCTAGGTCAGGGTTAGGTCTGGTATTTGCCATCATCTGGCTCTTACTTTCGCATTTTTGGCATACTTGTTGGCCAGATCCTGGCCGTTTTCTGGGTTGGATCACGTAGTAGTGTGATGCCACACTGAAACAGTGAGTTTATCTTGGATTCAATCTATATTTTAGAGGATAACACCGGTCAGGTCAGGGTTAGGTCTGGTATTTGCCATCATCTGGCTCATACTTTCGCATTTTTCGCATACTTGTTGGCCAGATCCTGGGCGTTTTCTGGGTTGGATCACGTAGTAGTGTGATGCCACACTGAAACAGGGAATTAATCCTGGATTCGATCTATATATTAGAGGGTAACACCGGCTAGGTCAGGGTTAGGTCTGGTATTTGCCATCATCTGGCTCTTACTTTCGCATTTTTGGCATACTTGTTGGCCAGATACTGGCCGTTTTCTGGGTTGGATCACGTAGTAGTGTGATGCCACACTGAAACAGTGAGTTTATCTTGGATTCAATCTATATTTTAGAGGATAACACCGGTCAGGTCAGGGTTAGGTCTGGTATTTGCCATCATCTGGCTCATACTTTCGCATTTTTCGCATACTTGTTGGCCAGATCCTGGGCGTTTTCTGGTTTGGATCACGTAGTAACATGGTTCCACACTGCAACAGTGTGTAAAACCTGGATACAATCTATATTTTAGAGGATAACACCGGTTATGTCAGGATTAGGTCTGGTATTTGCCATCATCTGGCTCATGCTTTCGCATTTTTCGCATACTTGTTGGCAAGATCCTGGGCGTTTTCTGGTTGGGATCACGCAGTGATGTGGTACCACACTGAAACAGTGAGTTTATCTTGGATTCAATCTATATTTTAGAGGATAACACCGGTTTGGTCCGGGTGAGGGCTGGGATTTGCCATCATCTGGCTCATACTTTCGCATTTTTCGCATACTTGTTCGCCAGATCCTGGGCGTTTTCTGGGTTGGATCACGTAGTAGTGTGATGCCACACTGAAACAGTGAATTAATCCTGGATTCGATCTATATGTTAGAGGGTAACACCGGCTAGGTCAGGGTTAGGTCTGGTATTTGCCATCATCTGGCTCATACTGTCGCACTTTTCGCATACTTGTTGGCCAGATCCTGGGCGTTTTCAGGTTTGGGTTACGTAGTAATGTGGTACCACACTGCAACAGTGAGATAAACCTGGATTCAATCTATATTTTAGACGATAACACCGGTTTGGTCCGGGTGAGGGCTGGGATTTGCCATCATCTGGCTCATACTTTCGCATTTTTCGCATACTTGTTGGCCAGATCCTGGGCGTTTTCTGGGTTGGATCACGTAGTAGTGTGATGCCACACTGAAACAGGGAATTAGTCCTGGATTCGATCTATATATTAGAGGGTAACACCGGCTAGGTCAGGGTTAGGTCTGGTATTTGCCATCATCTGGCTCTTACTTTCGCAATTTTCGCATACTTGTTGGCCAGATCCTGGGCGTTTTCTGGGTTGGATCACGTAGTACTGTAGAACCACACTGAAACAGTGTGTTTATATTGGATTCAATCTATATTTTAGAGGATAACACCGGTTTGGTCCGGGTGAGGGCTGGTATTTGCCATCATCTGGCCCATACTTTCGCATTTTTCGCATACTTGTTGGCCAGATCCTGGGCGTTTTCGGATTTGGGTCACGTAGTAATGTGGTACCACACTGCAACAGTGAGTTAAACCTGGATTCAATCTATATAATAGAAGAATAACACCAGTTAGGTCAGGGTTAGGTCTGGTATTTGCCATCATCTGCCTCATACTTTCGCATTTTTCGACTACTTGTTGGCCAGGTCCTGGGCGTTTTCTGGTTTGGATCACGTAGTAATGTGGTACCGCACTGAAACAGTAAGAAAAACCTGGATTCAATCTACATTTTAGAGGATAAGACCGGTTTGGTCGGGGTGAGGGCTGGGATTTGCCATCATCTGGCTCATACTTTCGCATTTTTCGCATACTTGTTGACCAGATCCTGGGCGTTTTCTGGTTTGGATCACGTAGTAATGTGGTACCACACTGAAACAGTGAGTTAATCCTGGATTCGATCTATATTTTAGTCGATAACACCGGTTAGGTCAGGGTTAGGTCTGGTATTTGCCATCATCTGGTTCATACTTTCGCATTTTTCGCGTACTTGTTGGCCAGATCCTGGGCGTTTTCTGGTTTGGGTTACGTAGTAATGTGGTACCACACTGCAACAGTGAGAAAAACCTGGGTTAAATCTATATTTTAGACGATAACACCGGTTCGGTCGGGGTGAGGGCTGGGATTTCCTATCATCTGGCTCATACTTTCGCATTTTTCGCATACTTGTTGGCCAGATCCTGGGCGTTTTCTGGTTTGGGTTACGTAGTAATGTGGTTCCACACTGCATCAGTGACTTAAACCTGGATACAATCTATATTTTAGAGGGTAACACCGGTTTGGTCGGGGTGAGGGCTGGGATTTGCCATCATCTGGCTCATACTTTCGCATTTTTCGCATACTTGTTGGCCAGATCCTGGGCGTTTTCTGGTTTGGATCACGCAGTAATGTGGTACCACACTGAAACAGTGAGTTTATCTTGGATTCAATCTATATTTTAGAGGATAACACCGGTTAGGTCAGGGTTAGGTCTGGTAATTGCCATCATCTGGCTCATACTTTCGCATTTTTCGCATACTTGTTGGCCAGATCCTGGGCGTTTTCTGGTTTGGGTTACGTAGTAATGAGGTACCGCACTGAAACAGTGAACTAATCCTGGATTCGATCTGTATGTTAGAGGGTAACACCGTTTAGGTTTGGATTAGGTCTGGTATTTGCCATCATCTGGCTCATGTTTTCGCATCTTTCGCATATTTGTTGGCCAGATCCTGGGCGTTTTCTGGTTTGGATCACGTAGTAATGTGGTACCACACTGAAACAGTGAGTTTATCTTGGATTCAGTCTATATTTTAGAGGATAACACCGGTTAGGTCAGGGTTAGGTCTGGTATTTGCCATCCTCTGGCTCATACTTTTGCAATTTTCGCGTTCTTGTTGGCCAGATCCTGGGCGTTTTCTGGTTTGGGACACGTAGTAATGTGGTACCACACTGAAACAGTGAGTTTATCTTGGATTCAGTCTATATTTTAGTCGATAACACCGGTTAGGTCAGGGTTAGGTCTGGTATTTGCCATCATCTGGTTCATACTTTCGCATTTTTCGCGAATTTGTTGGCCAGATCCTGGGCGTTTTCTGGTTTGGGACACGTAGTAATGTGGTACCACACTGAAACAGTGAGTTTATCTTGGATTCAGTCTATATTTTAGAGGATAACACCGGTTAGGTCAGGGTTAGGTCTGGTATTTGCCATCCTCTGGCTCATACTTTTGCAATTTTCGCGTTCTTGTTGGCCAGATCCTGGGCGTTTTCTGGTTTGGGTTACGTAGTAATGAGGTTCCGCACTGAAACAGTGAACTAATCCTGGATTCGATCTGTATGTTAGAGGGTAACACCGTTTAGGTTTGGATTAGGTCTGGTATTTGCCATCATCTGGCCTATACTTTCGCATTTTTTGCATACTTGTTGGCCAGATCCTGGGCGTTTTCTGGTTTGGATCACGTAGTAACATGGTTCCACACTGCAACAGTGAGTAAAACCTGGATACAATCTATATTTTAGAGGATAACACTGGTTAGGTCAGGGTTAGGTCTGGTATTTGCCATCATCTGGCTCATACTTTCGCATTTTTCGCATACTTGTTGGCCAGATCCTGGGCGTTTTCTGGTTTGGATCACGTAGTAACATGGTTCCACACTGCAACAGTGTGTAAAACCTGGATACAATCTATATTTTAGAGGATAACACCGGTTATGTCAGGGTTAGGTCTGGTATTTGCCATCATATGGCTCATACTTTCGCATTTTTCGCATACTTGTTGGCCAGATCCTGGGCGTTTTCTGGTTTGGGTTACGTAGTAATGTGGTACCGCACTGAAACAGTGAAGTAATCCTGGATTCGATCTATATATTAGAGGGTAACACCGGTTAGGTTTGGATTAGGTCTGGTATTTGCCATCATATGGCTCATACTTTCGCATTTTTCGCATACTTGTTGGCCTGATCCTGGGCGTTTTCTGGTTTGGGTTACGTAGTAATGTGGTACCACACTGCAACAGTAAGAAAAACCTGGATTCAATCTACATTTTAGAGGATAACACCGGTTTGGTCGGGGGGAGGGCTGGGATTTGCCATCATCTGGCTCATACTTTCGCATTGTTCGCATACTTGTTGACCAGATCCTGGGCGTTTTCTGGTTTGGAACAGGTAGTAGTGTGGTACCGCACTGAAACAGTGAAGTAATCCTCGATTCGATCCATATATTAGAGGGTAACACCGGCTAGGTTTGGGTTAGGTCTGGTATTTGATATTATCTGCCCCATACTTTCGCATATTTCGTATAAATATTGGCCAGATCCTGGGCCTTTTCTGGTATGGATCACGTAGTAGTGTGGTACCACACAGAAACAGTGAGTTAATCATGGATTCAATCTATATTTTAGAGGATAACACCGGTTGGGTCAGGATTAGGTCTGGTATTTGCCATCATCTGGCTCATACTTTCGCGTTTTTCGCATACTTGTTGGCCAGATCCTGGGCGTTTTCTGGGTTGGAACAGGTAGTAGTGTGGTACCGCACTGAAACAGTGAAGTAATCCTCGATTCGATATATATATTAGAGGGTAACACCGGTTAGATTTGGGTTAGGTCTGGTATTTGCCATCATCTGGCTCATACTTTCGCATTTTTCGCATACTTGTTGGCCTGATCCTGGGCGTTTTCTGGTTTGGGTTACGTAGTAATGTGGTACCACACTGCAACAGTAAGAAAAACCTGGATTCAATCTACATTTTAGAGGATAACACCGGTTTGGTCGGGGTGAGGGCTGGGATTTGCCATCATCTGGCTCATACTTTCGCATTTTTCGCATACTTGTTGACCAGATCCTGGGCGTTTTCTGGTTTGGATCACGTAGTAATGTGGTACCACACTGAAACAGTGAGTTAATCATGGATTCAATCTATATTTTAGAGGATAACACCGGTTGGGTCAGGGTTAGGTCTGGTATTTGCCATCATCTGGCTCATACTTTCGCATTTTTCGCATACTTGTTGGCCTGATCCTGGGCGTTTTCTGGTTTGGGTTACGTAGTAATGTGGTACCACACTGCAACAGTAAGAAAAACCTGGATTCAATCTACATTTTAGAGGATAACACCGGTTTGGTCGGGGTGAGGGCTGGGATTTGCCATCATCTGGCTCATACTTTCGAATTGTTCGCATACTTGTTGACCAGATCCTGGCGTTTTCTGGGTTGGATCACGTAGTAGTGTGATGCCACACTGAAACAGTGAATTAATCCTGGATTCGATCTATATATTAGAGGGTAACATCGGCTAGGTCAGGGTTAGGTCTGGTATTTGCCATCATTTGGCCCATACTTTCGCATTTCTCGCATACTTGTTGGCCAGATCCTGGGCGTTTTCTGGTTTGGATCACGTAGTAATGTAGAACCACTCTGAAACAGTGAGTTAAACCTGGATTCAATCTATATTTTAGAGGATAACACCGGTTATGTCAGGGTTAGGTCTGGTATTTGCCACCATCTGGCTCACACTTTCGCATTTGTCGCATACTTGTTGGCCAGATCCTGGGCGTATTCTGGTTTGGGTTACGTAGTAATGAGGTACCGCACTGAAACAGTGAACTAATCCTGGATTCGATCTGTATGTTAGAGGGTAACACCGTTTAGGTTTGGATTAGGTCTGGTATTTGCCATCATCTGGCTCATGTTTTCGCATCTTTCGCATATTTGTTGGCCAGATCCTGGGCGTTTTCTGGTTTGGATCACGTAGTAATGTGGTACCACACTGAAACAGTGAGTTAATCATGGATTCAATCTATATTTTAGAGGATAACAGCGGCTAGGTCAGGGTTATGTCTGGTATTTGCCATCATCTGGCCTATACTTTTGCAATTTTCGCGTTCTTGTTGGCCAGATCCTGGGCGTTTTCTGGTTTGGGTTACGTAGTAATGTGGTACCACACTGCAACAGTGAGATAAACCTGGATTCAATCTATATTTTAGAGGATAACACCGGTTTGGTCCGGGTGAGGGCTGGGATTTGCCATCATCTGGCTCATACTTTCGCATTTCTCGCATACTTGTTGGCCAGATCCTGGGCGTTTTCTGGTTTGGATCACGTAGTAATGTAGAACCACTCTGAAACAGTGAGTTAAACCTGGATTCAATCTATATTTTAGAGGATAACACCGGTTATGTCAGGGTTAGGTCTGGTATTTGCCACCATCTGGCTCACACTTTCGCATTTTTCGCATACTTGTTGGCCAGATCCTGGGCGTATTCTGGTTTGGGTTACGTAGTAATGAGGTACCGCACTGAAACAGTGAACTAATCCTGGATTCGATCTGTATGTTAGAGGGTAACACCGTTTAGGTTTGGATTAGGTCTGGTATTTGCCATCATCTGGCTCATGTTTTCGCATCTTTCGCATATTTGTTGGCCAGATCCTGGGCGTTTTCTGGTTTGGGTCACGTAGTAATGTGGTGCCACACTGCAACAGTGAGTTAATCACGGATTCAATCTATATTTTAGAGGATAACACCGGTTATGTCAGGGTTAGGTCTGGTATTTGCCATCATCTGGCTCATACTTTCGCATTTTTCGCATACTTGTTGCCAGATCCTGGGCGTTTTCTGGGTTGGATCACGTAGTAGTGTGATGCCACACTGAAACAGGGAATTAATCCTGGATTCGATCTATATATTAGAGGGTAACACCGGCTAGGTCAGGGTTAGGTCTGGTATTTGCCATCATCTGGCCTATACTTTCGCATTTTTTGCATACTTGTTGGCCAGATCCTGGGCGTTTTCTGGTTTGGATCACGTAGTAACATGGTTCCACACTACAACAGTGAGTAAAACCTGGATACAATCTATATTTTAGAGGATAACACTGGTTAGGTCAGGGTTAGGTCTGGTATTTGCCATCATCTGGCTCATACTTTCGCATTTTTCGCATACTTGTTGGCCAGATCCTGGGCGTTTTCTGGTTTGGATCACGTAGTAACATGGTTCCACACTGCAACAGTGTGTAAAACCTGGATACAATCTATATTTTAGAGGATAACACCGGTTATGTCAGGGTTAGGTCTGGTATTTGACATCATATGGCTCATACTTTCGCATTTTTCGCATACTTGTTGGCCAGATCCTGGGCGTTTTCTGGTTTGGGTTACGTAGTAATGTGGTACCGCACTGAAACAGTGAAGTAATCCTGGATTCGATCTATATATTAGAGGGTAACACCGGTTAGGTTTGGATTAGGTCTGGTATTTGCCATCATCTGGCTCATGCTTTCGCATTTTTCGCATACTTGTTGGCAAGATCCTGGGCGTTTTCTGGTTGGGATCACGCAGTGATGTGGTACCACACTGAAACAGTGAGTTTATCTTGGATTCAATCTATATTTTAGAGGGTAAAACCGGCTAGGTCAGGGTTAGGTCTGGTATTTGCCATCAACTGGCTCATACTGTCGCAATTTTCGCATACTTGTTGGCCAGATCCTGTGCGTTTTCAGGTTTGGGTTACGTAGTAATGTGGTACCACACTGCAACAGTGAGATAAACCTGGATTCAATCTATATTTTAGAGGATAACACCGGTTTGGTCCGGGTGAGTGCTGGGATTTGCCATCATCTGGCTCATACTTTCGCATTTTTCGCATACTTGTTGGCCAGATCCTGGGCGTTTTCTGGGTTGGATCACGTAGTAGTGTAATGCCACACTGAAACAGGGAATTAATCCTGGATTCGATCTATATATTAGAGGGTAACACCGGCTAGGTCAGGGTTAGGTCTGGTATTTGCCATCATCTGGCCCATACTTTCGCATTTTTCGCATACTTGTTGGCCAGATCCTGGGCGTTTTCTGGTTTGGATCACGTAGTAATGTGGTACCACACTGAAACAGTGAGTTTATCTTGGATTCAATCTATATTTTAGAGGATAACACCGGTTATGTCAGGGTTAGGTCTGGTATTTGCCATCATCTGGCTCATATTTTCGCAATTTTCGCATACTTGTTGGCCAGATCCTGGGCATTTTCTGGTTTGGGTTACGTAGTAATGTGGTACCACACAGCAACAGTGAGATAAACCTGGATTCAATCTATATTTTAGAGGATAACACCGGTTTGGTCCGGGTGAGGGCTGGGATTTGCCATCATCTGGCCCATACTTTCGCATTTTTCGCATACTTGTTGGCCAGATCCTGGGCGTTTTCTGGTGTGGGTCACGTAGTAATGTGGTGCCACACTGCAACAGTAAGAAAAACCTGGATTCAATCTACATTTTAGAGGATAACACCGGTTTGGTCGGGGTGAGGGCTGGGATTTGCCATCATCTGGCTCATACTTTTTTTTTTTTTTTTTTTTTTTTTTTTGTCGTGGGGAAAATCTTCGAAAGACTCCCACCCACCTCCTTGGGGAGAGGTGGGAAGGGTGTGTGGGATTCCCCGCGCCCGTACAACGACAGGCGCGGGACCTACCCACTAAAAACCCCACGGTGACCCTTCGGCACGCTTTGGGAGGATACCGGGAATCGCTCGAAGCATTCTTCCGGTATCCTCCCCGTGCCCCCGCTTTCGCGCCCATCCCCCGGGATCTGGCTCATGCTTTCGCATTTTTCGCATACTTGTTGGCAAGATCCTGGGCGTTTTCTGGTTGGGATCACGCAGTGATGTGGTACCACACTGAAACAGTGAGTTTATCTTGGATTCAATCTATATTTTAGAGGGTAACACCGGCTAGGTCAGGGTTAGGTCTGGTATTTGCCATCATCTGGCTCATACTGTCGCAATTTTCGCATACTTGTTGGCCAGATCCTGGGCGTTTTCAGGTTTGGGTTACGTAGTAATGTGGTACCACACTGCAACAGTGAGATAAACCTGGATTCAATCTATATTTTAGAGGATAACACCGGTTTGGTCCGGGTGAGGGCTGGGATTTGCCATCACCTGGCTCATACTTTCGCATTTTTCGCATACTTGTTGGCCAGATCCTGGGCGTTTTCTGGGTTGGATCACGTAGTAGTGTGATGCCACACTGAAACAGGGAATTAATCCTGGATTCGATCTATATATTAGAGGGTAACACCGGCTAGGTCAGGGTTAGGTCTGGTATTTGCCATCATCTGGCTCTTAGTTTCGCATTTTTCGCATACTTGTTGGCCAGATCCTGGGCGTTTTCTGGGTTGGATCACGTAGTACTGTAGAACCACTCTGAAACAGTGTGTTTATATTGGATTCAATCTATATTTTAGAGGATAACACCGGTTAGGTCAGGGTTAGGTCTGGTATTTGCCATCATCTGGCTCATACTGTCGCATTTTTCGCATACTTGTTGACCAGATCCTGGGCGTTTTCTGGTTTGGATCACGTAGTAATGTGGTACCACACTGAAACAGTGAGTTAATCATGGATTCAATCTATATTTTAGAGGATAACACCGGTTGGGTCAGGGTTAGGTCTGGTATTTGCCATCATCTGGCTCATACATACGCATTTTTCGTATACTTGTTGGCCAGATCCTGGGCGTTTTCTGGTTTGGATCACGTAGTAGTGTGGTACCACACTGAAACAGTGAGTTTATCTTGGATTCAATCTATATTTTAGAGGATAACACCGGCTAGATCAGGGTTAGGTCTGGTATTTGCCATCATCTGGCTCATGCTTTCGCATTTTTCGCATACTTGTTGGCCTGATCCTGGGCGTTTTCTGGTTTGGGTTACGTAGTAATGTGGTACCACACTGCAACAGTAAGAAAAACCTGGATTCAATCTACATTTTAGAGGATAACACCGGTTGGGTCAGGATTAGGTCTGGTATTTGCCATCATCTGGCTCATACTTTCGCGTTTTTCGCATACTTGTTGGCCAGATCCTGGGCGTTTTCTGGGTTGGAACAGGTAGTAGTGTGGTACCGCACTGAGACAGTGAAGTAATCCTCGATTCGATATATATATTAGAGGGTAACACCGGTTAGATTTGGGTTAGGTCTGGTATTTGCCATCATCTGGCTCATACTTTCGCATTTTTCGCATACTTGTTGGCCTGATCCTGGGCGTTTTCTGGTTTGGGTTACGTAGTAATGTGGTACCACACTGCAACAGTGAGTTAATCATGGATTCAATCTATATTTTAGAGGATAACACCGGTTGGGTCAGGGTTAGGTCTGGTATTTGCCATCATCTAGCTCATACTTTCGCATTTTTCGCATACTTGTTGACCAGATCCTGGGCGTTTTCTGGGTTGGAACAGGTAGTAGTGTGGTACCGCACTGAAACAGTGAAGTAATCCTCGATTCGATCTATATATTAGAGGGTAACACCGGCTAGGTTTGGGTTAGGTCTGGTATTTGATATTATCTGCCCCATACTTTCGCATATTTCGTATAAATATTGGCCAGATCCTGGGCCTTTTCTGGTATGGATCACGTAGTAGTGTGGTACCACACAGAAACAGTGAGTTAATCATGGATTCAATCTATATTTTAGAGGATAACACCGGTTAGGTCAGGGTTAGGTCTGGTATTTGCCATCATCTGGCTCATACTTTCGCATTTTTCGCATACTTGTTGACCAGATCCTGGGCGTTTTCTGGTTTGGATCACGTAGTAATGTGGTTCCACACTGCATCAGTGACTTAAACCTGGATACAATCTATATTTTGGAGGATAACACTGGTTAGGTCAGGGTTAGGTCTGGTATTTGCCATCATCTGGCTCATAGTTTCGCATTTTTCGCATAATTGTTGGCCAGATCCTGGGCGTTTTCTGGTTTGGATCACGTAGTAATGTGGTACCACACTGAAACAGTGAGTTTATCTTGGATTCAATCTATATTTTAGAGGATAACACCGGTTAGGTCAGGGTTAGGTCTGGTATTTGCCATCATCTGGCTCATACTTTCGCATTTTTCGCGTACTTGTTGGGCAGATCCTGGGCGTTTTCGGATTTGGGTCACGTAGTAATGTGGTACCACACTGCAACAGTGAGTTAATCCTGGATTCAATCTATATAATAGGAGAATAACACCAGTTAAGTCAGGGTTAGGTCTGGTATTTGCCATCATCTGGCTCATACTTTCGCATTTTTCGCATACTTGTTGGCCAGATCCTGGGCGTTTTCTGGTTTGGATCACGTAGTAATGTGGTTCCACACTGCATCAGTGACTTAAACCTGGATACAATCTATATTTTGGAGGATAACACTGGTTAGGTCAGGGTTAGGTCTGGTATTTGCCATCATCTGGCTCATAGTTTCGCATTTTTCGCATAATTGTTGGCCAGATCCTGGGCGTTTTCTGGTTTGGATCACGTAGTAATGTGGTACCACACTGAAACAGTGAGTTTATCTTGGATTCAATCTATATTTTAGAGGATAACACCGGTTAGGTCAGGGTTAGGTCTGGTATTTGCCATCATCTGGCCCATACTTTCGCATTTTTCGCATACTTGTTGGCCAGATCCTGGGCGTTTTCTGGTTTGGGTTACGTAGTAATGTGGTACCACACTGCAACAGTGTGAAAAACCTGGATTCAATCTATATTTTAGAGGATAACACCGATTTGGTCGGGGTGAGGGCTGGGATTTGCCACCATCTGGCTCACAGTTTCGCATTTTTCGCATACTTATTGGCCAGATACTGGGCGTTTCTGGTTGGGATCACGCAGTGATGTGGTACCACACTGAAACAGTGAGTTTATCTTGGATTCAATCTATATTTTAGAGGATAACACCGGTTATGTCAGGGTTAGGTCTGGTATTTGCCATCATCTGGCACATACTTTCGCAATTTTCGCATACTTGTTGGCCAGATCCTGGGCGTTTGAGGTTTGGGTTACGTAGTAATGTGGTACCACACAGCAACAGTGAGATAAACCTGGATTCAATCTATATTTTAGAGGATAACACCGGTTTGGTCCGGGTGAGGGGTGGGATTTGCCATCATCTGGCTCATACTTTCGCATTTTTCGCTTACTTGTTGGCCAGATCCTGGGCGTTTTCTGGTTTGGGACACGTAGTAATGTGGTGCCACACTGAAATAATGAGTTTATCTTGGATTCAATCTATATTTTAGAGGATAACACCGGTTTGGTCGGGGTTAGGTCTGGTATTTGCCATCATCTGGCCCATACTTTCGCATTTTTCGCATACTTGTTGGCCAGATCCTGGGCGTTTTCTGGTGCGGGTCACGTAGTAATGTGGTTCCACACTGCATCAGTGACTTAAACCTGGATACAATCTATATTTTAGAGGATAACACTGGTTAGGTCAGGGTTAGGTCTGGTATTTGCCATCATCTGGCCCATACTTTCGCATTTTTCGCATACTTGTTGGCCAGATCCTGGGCGTTTTCTGGTGTGGGCCACGTAGTAATGTGGTGCCACACTGCATCAGTGACTTAAACCTGGATACAATCTATATTTTAGAGGATAACACTGGTTAGGTCAGGGTTAGGTCTGGTATTTGCCATCATCTGCCTCATACTTTCGCATTTTTGAATACTTGTTAGCCAGGTCCTGGGCGTTTTCTGGTTTGGATCACGTAGTAATGTGGTACCACACTGAAACAGTAAGAAAAACCTGGATTCAATCTACATTTTAGAGGATAACACCGGTTTGGTCGGGGTGAGGGCTGGGATTTCCCATCATCTGGCTCATACTTTCGCATTTTTCGCATACTTGTTGACCAGATCCTGGGCGTTTTCTGGTTTGGATCACGTAGTAATGTGGTACCACACTGAAACAGTGAGTTAATCATGGATTCAATCTATATTTTAGAGGATAACACCGGTTGGGTCAGGGTTAGGTCTGGTATTTGCCATCATCTGGCTCATACATTCGCATTTTTCGTATACTTGTTGGCCAGATCCTGGGCGTTTTCTGGTTTGGATCACGTAGTAGTGTGGTACCACACTGAAACAGTGAGTTTATCTTGGATTCAATCTATATTTTAGAGGATAACACCGGCTAGATCAGGGTTAGGTCTGGTATTTGCCATCATCTGGCTCATGCTTTCGCATTTTTCGCATACTTGTTGGCCTGATCCTGGGCGTTTTCTGGTTTGGGTTACGTAGTAATGTGGTACCACACTGCAACAGTAAGAAAAACCTGGATTCAATCTACATTTTAGAGGATAACACCGGTTTGGTCGGGGGGAGGGCTGGGATTTGCCATCATCTGGCTCATACTTTCGCATTGTTCGCATACTTGTTGACCAGATCCTGGGCGTTTTCTGGGTTGGATCACGTAGTAGTGTGATGCCACACTGAAGCAGTGAATTAATCCTGGATTCGATCCATATATTAGAGGGTAACACCGGCTAGGTTTGGGTTAGGTCTGGTATTTGATATTATCTGCCCCATACTTTCGCATATTTCGTATAAATATTGGCCAGATCCTGGGCCTTTTCTGGTATGGATCACGTAGTAGTGTGGTACCACACAGAAACAGTGAGTTAATCATGGATTCAATCTATATTTTAGAGGATAACACCGGTTGGGTCAGGATTAGGTCTGGTATTTGCCATCATCTGGCTCATACTTTCGCGTTTTTCGCATACTTGTTGGCCAGATCCTGGGCGTTTTCTGGGTTGGAACAGGTAGTAGTGTGGTACCGCACTGAAACAGTGAAGTAATCCTCGATTCGATATATATATTAGAGGGTAACACCGGTTAGATTTGGGTTATGTCTGGTATTTGCCATCATCTGGCTCATACTTTCGCATTTTTCGCATACTTGTTGGCCTGATCCTGGGCGTTTTCTGGTTTGGGTTACGTAGTAATGTGGTACCACACTGCAACAGTAAGAAAAACCTGGATTCAATCTACATTTTAGAGGATAACACCGGTTTGGTCGGGGTGAGGGCTGGGATTTGGCATCATCTGGCTCATACTTTCGCATTTTTCGCATACTTGTTGACCAGATCCTGGGCGTTTTCTGGTTTGGATCACGTAGTAATGTGGTACCACACTGAAACAGTGAGTTAATCATGGATTCAATCTATATTTTAGAGGATAACACCGGTTGGGTCAGGGTTAGGTCTGGTATTTGCCATCATCTGGCTCATACATACGCATTTTTCGTATACTTGTTGGCCAGATCCTGGGCGTTTTCTGGTTTGGATCACGTAGTAGTGTGGTACCACACTGAAACAGTGAGTTTATCTTGGATTCAATCTATATTTTAGAGGATAACACCGGCTAGATCAGGGTTAGGTCTGGTATTTGCCATCATCTGGCTCATGCTTTCGCATTTTTCGCATACTTGTTGGCCTGATCCTGGGCGTTTTCTGGTTTGGGTTACGTAGTAATGTGGTACCACACTGCAACAGTAAGAAAAACCTGGATTCAATCTACATTTTAGAGGATAACACCGGTTTGGTCGGGGGGAGGGCTGGGATTTGCCATCATCTGGCTCATACTTTCGCATTGTTCGCATACTTGTTGACCAGATCCTGGGCGTTTTCTGGGTTGGATCACGTAGTAGTGTGATGCCACACTGAAGCAGTGAATTAATCCTGGATTCGATCCATATATTACAGGGTAACACCGGCTAGGTTTGGGTTAGGTCTGGTATTTGATATTATCTGCCCCATACTTTCGCATATTTCGTATAAATATTGGCCAGATCCTGGGCCTTTTCTGGTATGGATCACGTAGTAGTGTGGTACCACACAGAAACAGTGAGTTAATCATGGATTCAATCTATATTTTAGAGGATAACACCGGTTGGGTCAGGATTAGGTCTGGTATTTGCCATCATCTGGCTCATACTTTCGCGTTTTTCGCATACTTGTTGGCCAGATCCTGGGCGTTTTCTGGGTTGGAACAGGTAGTAGTGTGGTACCGCACTGAAACAGTGAAGTAATCCTCGATTCGATATATATATTAGAGGGTAACACCGGTTAGATTTGGGTTAGGTCTGGTATTTGCCATCATCTGGCTCATACTTTCGCATTTTTCGCATACTTGTTGGCCTGATCCTGGGCGTTTTCTGGTTTGGGTTACGTAGTAATGTGGTACCACACTGCAACAGTGAGTTAATCATGGATTCAATCTATATTTTAGAGGATAACACCGGTTGGGTCAGGGTTAGGTCTGGTATTTGCCATCATCTGGCTCATACATACGCATTTTTCGCATACTTGTTGGCCAGATCCTGGGCGTTTTCTGGTTTGGATCACGTAGTAATGTGGTACCACACTGAAACAGTGAGTTTATCTTCGATTCAATCTATATTTTAGAGGATAACACCGGTTAGATCAGGGTTAGGTCTGGTATTTGCCATCATCTGGCTCATACTTTCGCATTGTTCGCATACTTGTTGACCAGATCCTGGGCGTTTTCTGGGTTGGATCACGTAGTAGTGTGATGCCACACTGAAGCAGTGAAGTAATCCTGGATTCGATCTATATATTAGAGGGTAACACCGGCTAGGTTTGGGTTAGGTCTGGTATTTGATATTATCTGCCCCATACTTTCGCATATTTCGTATAAATATTGGCCAGATCCTGGGCCTTTTCTGGTATGGATCACGTAGTAGTGTGGTACCACACAGAAACAGTGAGTTAATCATGGATTCAATCTATATTTTAGAGGATAACACCGGTTGGGTCAGGGTTAGGTCTGGTATTTGCCATCATCTGGCTCATACTTTCGCATTTTTCGCGTACTTGTTGGGCAGATCCTGGGCGTTTTCGGATTTGGGTCACGTAGTAATGTGGTACCACACTGAAACAGTGAGTTTATCTTGGATTCAATCTATATTTTAGAGGATAACACCGGTTAGGTCAGGGTTAGGTCTGGTATTTGCCATCATCTGGCCCATACTTTCGCATTTTTCGCATACTTGTTGGCCAGATCCTGGGCGTTTTCTGGTTTGGGTTACGTAGTAATGTGGTACCACACTGCAACAGTGTGAAAAACCTGGATTCAATCTATATTTTAGAGGATAACACCGATTTGGTCGGGGTGAGGGCTGGGATTTGCCACCATCTGGCTCACAGTTTCGCATTTTTCGCATACTTATTGGCCAGATACTGGGCGTTTCTGGTTTGGATCACGTAGTAATGTGGTTCCACACTGCATCAGTGACTTAAACCTGGATACAATCTATATTTTAGAGGATAACACTGGTTAGGTCAGGGTTAGGTCAGGTATTTGCCATCATCTGGCTCATACTTTTTTTTTTTTTTTTTTTTTTTTTTTTTTGTCGTGGGGAAAATCTTCGAAAGACTCCCTCCCACCTGCTTGGGGAGAGGTGGGAGGGGTGTGTGGGATTCCCCGCGCCCGTACAACGACAGGCGCGGGACCTACCCACTAAAAACCCCACGGTGACCCTTCGGCACGCTTTGGGAGGATACCGGGAATCGCTCGAAGCATTCTTCCGGTATCCTCCCCGTGCCCGCGCTTTCGCGCCCATCCCCTGGGGGGACAATCGGTCCCCCCAGTAGACACACTGCCTCATAGCGGCGGGACGGGGCCACTCCATCCCGCCGCTATCCGTCCCGGGGCCGCGTTTAGTGGCGGCTGCGAGCCCCAACTCGCAACCGCCCGCGACCCCGTTTCCACCCCTCGGCGGCCGGGCGTTCATGGCCGCACCAGACCGCCGAGGGTGCCTCCCCTTGCGTCGGACCGGTAGGGGGAGGCAGTCCTACCCCCAACCGGTCCGACCCGGCGCCGCCTGGCGGGAGGAGGGTCCCCTCAGGACCCCCCTCCCAGCCTAGGTCATCCGCCACGCCGAGGCGGCCGCCCGCAACGCCTCGCGACCGGGCGACGACCTCGGGCCACCGCACGAGCGCGAGCTTCGGCGCGCCGCTGAAGCTCGCGCTCCCTCCCCGCGGCCTCCTTCTGCAACATTACGTTCTCGCAGGAGGAGGCCATCTGGCTCATACTTTCGCATTTTTCGCATACTTGTTGGCCAGATCCTGGGCGTGTTCTGGTTTGGATCACGTAGTAATGTGGTACCACACTGAAACAGTGAGAAAAACCTGGGTTAAATCTATATTTTAGACGATAACACCGGTTCGGTCGGGGTGAGGGCTGGGATTTGCTATCATCTGGCTCATACTTTCGCATTTTTCGCATACTTTTTGGCCAGATCCTGGGCGTTTTCTGGTTTGGATCACGCAGTAATGTGGTACCACACTGAAACAGTGAGTTTATCTTGGATGCAATCTATATTTTAGAGGATAACAGCGGCTAGGTCAGGGTTAGGTCTGGTATTTGCCATCATCTGGCTCATACTTTCGCATTTTTCGCATACTTTTTGGCCAGATCCTGGGCGATTTCTGGTTTGGATCACGTAGTAATGTGGTTCCACACTGCATCAGTGACTTAAACCTGGATACAATCTATATTTTGGAGGATAACACTGGTTAGGTCAGGGTTAGGTCTGGTATTTGCCATCATCTGGCTCATACTTTCGCATTTTTCGCATAATTGTTGGCCAGATCCTGGGCGTTTTCTGGTTTGGATCACGTAGTAATGTGGTACCACACTGAAACAGTGAGTTTATCTTGGATTCAATCTATATTTTAGAGGATAACACCGGTTAGGTCAGTGTTAGGTCTGGTAATTGCCATCATCTGTCTCATACGTTCGCATTTTTCGAATACTTGTTGGCCAGATCCTGGGCGTTTTCTGGTTTGGATCACGTAGTAATGTAGAACCACTCTGAAACAGTGAGTTAAACAAGGATGCAATCTATATTTTGGAGGATAACACTGGTTAGGTCAGGGTTAGGTCTGGTATTTGCCATCATCTGGCCCATACTTTCGCCATTTTCACCTACTTGTTGGCCTGATCCTGGGCGTTTTCTGGGTGGGATCACGTAGTAATGTGGCACCACACTGAAACAGTGGGTTAAACCAGGATTCAATCTATATTTTAGAGGATAACACCGGTTAGGTCAGGGTTAGGTCTGGTATCTGCCATTATCTGGCTCATACTTTCGCATTCTTCGCATACTGGTTGGCCAGATCCTGGGCGTTTTCTGGTTTGCTTCACGTAGTAATGTGGTACCACACTCAAACAGTTTGTTAAATCTGGATCCAATGTATATTTTAGAAGAATAACAGCGGCTAGGTCAGGGTTGGGTCTGGTATTTGCGATCATCTGGCTCATTTTTTCGCCTTTTTCACCTACATGTTGGCCTGATCCTGGGCGTTTTCTGGGCTGGATCACGTAGTAATGTGGTACCACACTGAAACAGTGGGTTAATCCTGGATTCGATCTATATATTAGAGGGTAACACCGGCTAGGTTTGGGTTAGGTCTGGTATTTGATATTATCAGGCCCATACTTTCGCATATTTCGTATAAATATTGGCCAGATCCTGGGCCTTTTCTGGTATGGATCACGTAGTAGTGTGATGCCACACTGTAACAGTGAATTAACCCTGGATTCGATCTGTATATTAGAGGGAAACACCGGTTAGGTTTGGGTTAGGTCTGGTATTTGCCATCATCTGGCTTATACTTTCGCATTTTTCGCCTACTTGTTGGCCAGATCCTGGGCGTCTTCTGGTTTGGATCACGTAGTAATGTGGTACCACACTCAAACAGTGAGTTAAATCTGGATCCAATGTATATTTTAGAAGAATAACACCAGTTAGGTCAGGGTTAGGCCTGGTATTTGCCATCACTGGCTCATGCTTTCGCATTTTTCGCATACTTGTTGGCCATATCCTGGGCGTTTTCTGGTTGGGATCACGCAGTAATGTGGCACCACACTGAAACAGTGAGTTAATCCTGGATTCGATCTATATATTAGAGGGTAACACCGGTTAGGTTTGGGTTAGGTCTGGTATTTGCCAGCATCTGGCTCATACTTTCGGAATTTTCGCATACTTGTTGGCCAGATCCTGGGTGTTTTCTGGTTTGGATCACGTAGTAACATCTTACCACACTGAAACAGTGAGATAATCCTGGTTTCAATCAATATTTTAGAAGAATAACACCGGTTAGGTCAGGGTTAGGTCTGGTATTTGCCATCATCTGGCTCATACTTTCGCCTTTTTCTCTTACTTGTTGGCCTGATCCTGGGCGTTCTCTGGGTTGGATCAGGTAGTAGTGTGGTACCGCACTGAAACAGTGAAGTAATCCTGGATTCGATCTATATTTTAGAGGGTAACACCGGTTAGGTTTGGGTTAGGTCTAGTATTTGCCATCATCTGGCTCATACTTTCGGAATTTTCGCATACTTGTTGGCCAGATCCTGGGCGTTTTCTGGTTTGGGACACGTAGTAATGTGGTGCCACACTGAAACAGTGAGTTTATCTTGGATTCAATCTATATTTTAGAGGATAACACCGGTTTGGTCGGGGTTAGGTCTGGTATTTGCCATCATCTGGCCCATACTTTCGCATTTTTCGCATACTTGTTGGCCAGATCCTGGGCGTTTTCTGGTGTGGGTCACGTAGTAATGTGGTGCCACACTGCATCAGTGACTTAAACCTGGATACAATCTATATTTTAGAGGATAACACCGGTTATGTCAGGGTTAGGTCTGGTATTTGCCATCATCTGGCTCATACTTTCGCATTTTTGAATACTTGTTGGCCAGGTCCTGGGCGTTTTCTGGTTTGGATCACGTAGTAATGTGGTACCACACTGAAACAGTAAGAAAAACCTGGATTCAATCTACATTTTAGAGGATAACACCGGTTTGGTCGGGGTGAGGGCTGGGATTTGCCATCATCTGGCTCATACTTTCGCATTTTTCGCATACTCGTTGGCCAGATCCTGGGCGTTTTCGGGTTTGGGTCACGTAGTAATGTGGCACCACACTGCAACAGTGAGTTAATCCTGGATTCGATCTATATATTAGAGGGTAACACCGGTTAGGTTTGGGTTAGGTCTAGTATTTGCCATCATCTGGCTCATACTTTCGCATTTTTCGCATACTTGTTGGCCAGATCCTGGGCGTTTTCTGGATTGCATCACGTAGTAATGTGGTACCACACTCAAACAGTGAGTTAAATCTGGATCCAATGTATATTTTAGAAGAATAACACCAGTTAGTTCAGGGTTAGGCCTGGTATTTGCCATCACTGGCTCATGCTTTCGCATTTTTCGCATACTTGTTGGCCATATCCTCGGTGTTTTCTGGTTTGGATCACGTAGTAATGTAGAACCACTCTGAAACAGTGTGTTAAACCTGGATTCAATCTATATTTTAGAGGATAACAGCGGCTAGGTCAGGGTTAGGTCTAGTATTTGCCAGCATCTGGCACATACTTTAGCATTTTTCGCATACTTGTTGGCCAGATCCTGGGCGTTTTCTGGTTTGCATCACGTAGTAATGTGGTACCACACTCAAACAGTGAGTTAAATCTGGATCCAATGTATATTTTAGAAGAATAACACCAGTTAGTTCAGGGTTAGGCCTGGTATTTGCCATCACTGGCTCATGCTTTCGCATTTTTCGCATACTTGTTGGCCATATCCTGGGCGTTTTCTGGTTGGGAGCACGCAGTAATGTGGCACCACACTGAAACAGTGAGTTAATCCTGGATACAATCTATATTTTAGAGGATAACACCGGTTATGTCAGGGTTAGGTCTGGTATTTGCCATCATCTGGCTCATACTTTCGCATTTTTCGCATTCTTGTTGGCCAGATCCTGGGCGTTTTCTGGTTTGGATCACGTAGTAATGTGGTACCACACTGAAACAGTGAGTTTATCTTGGATTTAATCTATATTTTAGAGGATAACACCGGTTAGGTCAGCGTTAGGTCTGATAATTGCCACCATCTGGCTCATACTTTTTTTTTTTTTTTTTTTTTTTTTGTCGTGGGGAAAATCTTCGAAAGACTCCCTCCCACCTCCTTGGGGAGAGGTGGGAGGGGTGTGTGGGATTCCCCGCGCCCGTACAACGACAGGCGCGGGACCTACCCACTAAAAACCCCACGGTGACCCTTCGGCACGCTTTGGGAGGATACCGGGAATCGCTCGAAGCATTCTTCCGGTATCCTCCCCGTGCCCGCGCTTTCGCGCCCATCCCCCGGGGGGACAATCGGTCCCCCCAGTAGACACACTGCCTCATAGCGGCGGGACGGGGCCACTCCATCCCGCCGCTATCCGTCCCGGGGCCGCGTTTAGTGGCGGCTGCGAGCCCCAACTCGCAACCGCCCGCGACCCCGATTCCACCCCTCGGCGGCCGGGCGTTCATGGCCGCACCAGACCGCCGAGGGTGCCTCCCCTTTCGTCGGACCGGTAGGGGGAGGCACTTCTACCTCCAACCGGTCCGACCCGGCGTCGCCTGGCGGGAGGAGGGTCCCCTCAGGACCGCCCTCCCAGCCTAGGTCATCCGCCACGCCGAGGCGGCCGCCCGCGACGCCTCGCGACCGGGCGACGACCTCGGGCCACCGCACGAGCGCGAGCTTCAGCGCGCCGCTGAAGCTCGTGCTCCCTCCCCGCGGCCTCCTTCTGCAACATTACGTTCTCGCAGAAGGAGGCCACGGCCCTCCACTTCTCCTCGCTGCCGAGCATGGCGCGCACCACGCCCGGCAGCGAGACATCCCGCCCGACGACGCCGACCAGGACACGGCGCTCCCCCTCCCACGCGGGGCATACCTCCAGGGTATGATCCGCCGTGTCCTGCTCAGCGTCGCAGTGGCAGCAACGCGCCGTCGGCTCCTTCCCTATCCGGCACAGGTATCTTCCGAAGCTGCCATGCCCGGAAAATACCTGTGCCATCCGGTAGGTGAGGCTGCCATGGCCTCTGTCCAGCCACTCCTTCAGGAGTGGCCGAACCGCCCCAACAGTCCGGTGCCCCGCGGTTGGCAGAGCCAGCCGCTCCTGCCACGCGAGCAACACGGACTGCCGGGCCTGGCGCTTCAAATCGCCCCAAGCAGGTTCCTGCCCGCCCGGGACCGCCCCCACCCCTGCGCGACGGTCGACGCGGTGCCGGTACGTCACCGCGTGCGACCGCGCGAGCAGGTCCATGGGCGGCATCCCCGCTAGAACCGTCGCCGCCTCATGTGACATGGTCCGATACCCGCGGACGACCCTGAGCGCCATGCGCCTCTGCACCCGACGCAGCATAGTCATGCTGCGCCGGGAGGCAGCCAGGTCGTCCGCCCAGACGGGGGCCCCGTATAGGGCCACCGACTGGACCATTGCCACATAGAGGCGACGAACTCGGCCCGCCGGGCCCCCCAGGTTGGGCAGGATCCGGCCCAGAGCCGCAACCATCCTTTCCAACCGGGGGACCAGGCAGCGGAAATGCTCCTCGAAACGCCAGTGGCTATCGAGGATCAGCCCCAGATACCTGATCTGGGGCTTCACCTCGATGTCAGCCCCACCCACCCGGATCAGAGGGGTGGCGGATCCTGCCGAGGTGAATGAAACGCAATCACCTCGGTCTTATGGACCGCCACCGTCATCCCCATCCCCCTGATCCGGTCGACGACGCGTTGCGACCCCTCCTCCGCGCGACGCATGGCCCTCCCCCAGTGCGCCCAGACGGCCAGCACCAGTATGTCATCCGCATAACACACCGTGCTGACGCCGTCGGGGAGGCCGGCCCGCAACACCGAGTCGTACGCGATGTTCCACAGGAGTGGCCCGAGGACCGACCCCTGCGGAACACCGCAGTACACCTCCCTCCGCATATCACCATCCCGGCCCGGATACTCGATCCACCTGCCCCGGAGATAATCCCCGACGACCGCCCTGAGACAAGGGGGGACCCGATGATATTCGAGTCCCCTCCTTATCTCTTCCCAGGAGAGGGTGTTGAAGGCATTGGCAATATCCAAGGATATTGCCAATGCCACCCCTCCCCGGGAGACGGCCGCCCCCGAGAGGGCCCTCACACGACCTATCGCGTCGATAGTCGATCGGCCCCCCCGGAAACCGAACTGGCAGTCGGCCAGACCGGGATCAACCCGCGACAGGTGCTCGACGAGGCGGGCAGCAATCACCCGCTCGAAGAGCTTGCCCACCTCGTCGAGGAGACAAATGGGCCGGTATGCGGAGGGAGACTCCGCGGGCCGACCCTCCTTCCGGAGGAGGACCATCCTCGCCACCTTCCAACTGGGGGGGAATCGCCCGTCCCTCAGGCAGCGGTCGAACAACCGCCTGAGGTCGGCCCCAAGGACGCCCTGGGTCAAGACCCAAACCCGGCCGGGCACACCATCCGGACCCGGGGCCGTGTTACGAACCCCGAGCCGTCTGATGGCCGCTGCCAGCTCCTCCTGCGTGACCCCCAGCTCGGCCGTCCACTCCACTGGGACAGCCGCCGCCGCCGGAGGACGCGGTCCCCTCTCCCCAATTGGGAAGAGTGTATTGACCACGTCCTCCAGCAGCCGGGGGTCAAGACCCTCGGTGACGGGGGGCGCCCACGGGCGGAGCTTATTCAGCACCACCTTATATGGGCGCCCCCATGGATCGTCATCAAGGGTCTGGAGGAGCTCCTTCCATGCCCGGGTCTTGGCCCGTTTGATGGAGACCTGCAGAGCAACCCGCGCCACGCGGTACGCTCCATACAGGTCATCAGCTGCCCTCGCTCGCGCCACGCCGTCGCCTGTACGTTGACGACGGCGCGCGCGGGTGTACTGGCGTCGGGCGCGGACAGTCGCGACTCGCAACTCCGCGATCGCGTCCGACCACCAGTACACCGCCCGGCGAGGAGAAGCCCGCCCGACCCGAGGCATCGCCGCGTCGCAAATACCCGCGACCAATGCTCCGAGCCGGGCGACCTCCTCCTCTATGCTCGGCAACTCGGCCGCTCCCTGCGGCCAAGTTGCAGCGAGGGCAGCTGCCATCAGGGCGTCCTTGTCCAGGCGCCGAAGCGCCCAGCGGCGTGGTGGGGCGCCACGCAGGCGGCCGTGTCGGGATGCACTCGCGGCGGCAGAGACCTCCATCCGGATGTACCGGTGATCGGAGAGTGTCTCTGCCCCCGCGACCACGTGCCAACCCGACACCATGCGCACGGCGTTGGGGGTCGCGAATCCAACATCCACGATGGACCCCCCATATCGCCGCACGCATGTGTGCTCCGACCCCCGGTTCAATACCCGGAGGTCGAGCCCCGCCGCCCAATCGCCCAGGATCCCGCCGCGAACGGAGGTCCTGGGGGATCCCCAAGCCACCGACTTGGCATTAAAATCCCCCAGGACCAGCACCGGCCGGGCCGCGTAGCGCTGCACGCATGCTGCGACCTCGGCCAAGTACAGCTCGAACGCAGCGTGACCGCTACGGGGCGAAATGTAGCACCCCACCACAGCGACTCCCCCCCAGTCCACGGCGACGAATCCCCGACCGCGCTCCAACAAGGAGAACGGTGGGGACCCGTCGCCCCTCCCCATACCGTCGCCACCAAGCCGTCCGCGTCGCCCACCCAATGAGGGTGATCAGGGACGCGGTACGGCTCGGCGGCGACCGCCAGGCCAACCCCCCACTCCGCGAGGACTTGGGACATCAAGTCCTGTGCCGCGCGGCAGTGGTTGAGCTTGGCCTGGAGGAGGAGGCGGGGCGGCATTAATTAATGGCCGCGCCAGCCTCCTCCCGGCCGTCCGTCCCCGTAGCACCGTCCACCTCCATGGAGGACGATGCCACCGCCCTCGGCACCGGAGCCGGTGCAGCCCGCCTCTTCCTCTCCTTCCGGGAGGGGGGGAGCACTTCTTGCTCCCCACCCTGTGATCGGCTGGCCTCCCCATGTCCGCACACAGCGGGCAGTGGGGGGCCGCCGAGCACTGGCTCGCACGGTGCTCTTTGGCACCGCAGCGGTAACACTGACCGCTGCGGTCCACCGGCGAGGTGCACCACTGCCTCACGTGCCCCAATTCGAGGCAGCGGTGACACTGGAGCGGGCGCGGCGCGAGGATTTCCACTCGCGCCGAAACCCACCCCACCAACACCCTCCCGGATTCCGCCACCTTACGGGCGGCGGAGAGGGGGCACCGGGCCCACACCGACCCGAGGCCGGAGGGCGACCTGCGGATCTCTCCGATCCGCAGGTCCTCCACAGGACAGTCCCCCGCCCTCGCAAGGGCACGGGACACATCCTGTGCGCTGACCGAGTCGTCCAGCCCACAAACGCGCATCTCCGTGCGCTTCGTGGGCCGGGCGACTCGGACACCTCGCTCGCCCAGCTGCTCCCGGAGCCTCTGGGCGAGACGATCCGCCTTCGCGCCGCCTTCTGCACCGGGGATCTCCAGCAAGAGACCCCCGGTCACGGCCCTCTTCGCCCTCACGGAGGCGATGCCCAGCTCTTCCAGGGAGATATTCTCCCTGGCGAGCCGCATCGCCTCCGCGAGGGTCAGGTCGCCCCCCTGCGCAACGGTCAGCGTCACCGCTGCCGTTTTTGGGGGACGACCTGGTCGTGCCTTCCCGACCTTCGCGGCCTTTACCTTGGCCGCCGGCGGCGGAGGCGGAGGCTGCGGTTGCGAGGCCTTCCTCGCCGGCCGCTTCGCCTTCCGCCCCACCATCTCACTCCACGCCACCCCCCCTTGGGAGGGTGCTGTGGAGGACGCGACCACCGCGACCACGGGTACACCACCCCCCTTGGGGGTCGCGACCCGGGGCCCTGGTGCCGCAACGCTGGGCGGAGCCTTCACTCCGCCATCTGGCTCATACTTTCGCATTTTTCGCATTCTTGTTGCCCAGATCCTGGGCGTTTTCTGGTTTGGATCGCGTAGTAATGTGGTACCACACTGAAACAGTGAGTTTATCTTGGATTTAATGTATATTTTAGAGGATAACACCGGTTAGGTCAGGGTTAGGTCTGGTATTTGCCATCATCTGGCACATACTTTCGCATTCTTCGCATACTTGTTGACCAGATCCTGGGCGTTTCCTGGTTTGGGTTACGTAGTAATGTGGTACCACACTGCAACAGTGAGTTAAACCTGGATTCAATCTATATTTTAGAGGATAACACCGGCTTGGTCGGGGTGAGGGCTGGGATTTGCCATCATCTGGCACATACTTTCGCATTTTTCGCATACTTGTTGGCCAGATCCTCGGTGTTTTCTGGTTTGGATCACGTAGTAATGTAGAACCACTCTGAAACAGTGAGTTAAACCTCGATTCAATCTATATTTTAGAGGATAACGGCGGCTAGGTCAGGGTTAGGTCTGGTATTTGCCATCATCTGGCCCATACTGTCGTATTTTTCGCATACTCCTTGGCCAGATCCTGGACGTTTTCTGGTTTGGGTCACGTAGTAATGTGGCACCACACTGCAACAATGAGTTAAACCTGGACTCAATGTATATTTTAGTGGATAACACCGGTTAGGTCAGGGTTAGGTCTGGTATTTGCCATCATCTGGCTCATACTTTCGCCTTTTTCACCTACTTGTTGGCCTGATCCTGGGCGTTTTCTGGGCTGGATCACGTAGTAACGTGGTACCATACTGAAACAGTGGGTTAAACCAGGGTTCAATCTATATTTTAGAGGGTAACACCGGTTAGGTTTGGGTTAGGTCTGGTATTTGCCATCATCTGGCTCATACTTTCGCATTTTTCGCATACTCGTTGGCCAGATCCTGGGCGTTTTCTGCTTTGGGTCACGTAGTAATGTGGCACCACACTGCAACAATGAGTTAAACCTGGATTCAATCTATATTTTAGAGGATAACACCGGTTAGGTCAGGGTTAGGTCTGGTATTTGCCATCATCTGGCGCATGCTTTCGCATTTTTCGCATACTTGTTGGCCAGATCCTGGGCGTTCTCTGGTTTGGATAACGTAGTAATATGGTACCACACTGAAAGATTGAGTTAATCCTGGATTCAATCCATATTTTAGACGATAACAGCGGCTAGGTCAGGGTTAGGTCTGGTATTTGCCATCATCTGGCCCATACTTTCGCATTTTTCGCATACTTGTTGGCCAGATCCTGGTCGTTTTTTGGGTTGGATCACGTAGTAATGTGGTACCACACTCAAACAGTTTGTTAAATCTGGATCCAATGTATATTTTAGAAGAATAACAGCGGCTACGTCAGGGTTGGGTCTGGTATTTGCCATCATCTGGCCCATACTTTCGAATTTTTCGCATACTCGTTGGCCAGATCCTGGGCGTTTTCTGGTTTGGGTCACGTAGTAATGTGGCACCACACTGCAACAGTGAGTTAAACGTGGATTCAATCTATATTTTAGTGGATAACACCGGTTAGGTCATGGTTAGGTCTGGTATTTGCCATCATCTGGCTCATTCTTTCGCCATTTTCACCTACTCGTTAGCCTCATCCTGGGCGTTTTCTGGGCTGGATCACGTAGTAATGTGGTACCACACTGAAACAGTGGGTTAAACCAGGATTCAATCTATATTTTAGATGATAACACCGACTAGGTCAGGGCTAGGTCTGGTATTTGCCATCATCTGGCTCATACTTTCGCATTTTTGCCATACTCATTGGCCAGATCCTGGGCGTTTTCTGGTTTGGATCACGTAGTAATGTGGTTCCACACTGCAACAGTGAGTTAAACCTGGATACAATCTATATTTTAGAGGATAACACCGGTTATGTCAGGGTTAGGTCTGGTATTTGCCATCATCTGGCTCATACTTTCGCATTTTTCGCATACTTGTGGGCCAGATCCTGGGCGTTTTCTGGTTTGGATCACGTAGTAATGTGGTACCACACTGAAACAGTGAGTTTATCTTGGATTCAATCTATATTTTAGAGGATAACACCAGTTAGGTCAGGGTTAGGTCTGGTATTTGCCATCATCTGGCGCATGCTTTCGCATTTTTCGCATACTTGTTGGCCAGATCCTGGGCGTTCTCTGGTTTGGATAACGTAGTAATATGGTACCACACTGAAAGATTGAGTTAATCCTGGATTCAATCCATATTTTAGACGATAACAGCGGCTAGGTCAGGGTTAGGTCTGGTATTTGCCATCATCTGGCCCATACTTTCGCATTTTTCGCATACTTGTTGGCCAGATCCTGGGCGTTTTCTGGTTTGGGTCACGTAGTAATGTGGTTCCACACTGCAACAGTGAGTTAAACCTGGATTCAGTCTATGTTTTACAGGATAACACCGGTTAGGTCAGGGTTAGTTCTGGTATTTGCCATCATCTGGCTCATACTTTCGCATTTTTCGCATACTTGTGGGCCAGATCCTGGGCGTTTTCTGGTTTGGGTCACGTTGTAATGTGGCACCACACTGCAACAGTGAGTTAAACCTGGATTCAATCTATATTTTAGAGGATAACACCGGTTAGGTCATGGTTAGGTCTGGTATTTGCCATCATCTGACTCATTGTATCGCATTTTTCGCATACTTGTTGGCCAGATCCTGGGCGTTTTCTGGTTTGCATCACGTAGTAATGTGGTACCACACTCAAACAGTGAGTTAAATCTGGATCCAATGTATATTTTAGAAGAATAACACCAGTTAGTTCAGGGCTAGGCCTGGTTTTTGCCATCACTGGCTCATGCTTTCGCATTTTTCGCATACTTGTTGGCCGTATCTTCGGTGTTTTCTGGTTTGGATCACGTAGTAATGTTGAACCACTCTGAAACAGTGAGTTAAACCTGGATTCAATCTATATTTTAGAGGATAACAGCGGCTAGGTCAGGGTTAGGTCTGGTATTTGCCATCATCTGGCCCATACTTTCGCATTTTTCACCTACTCGTTGGCCAGATCCTGGGCGTTTTCTGGATCGGATCACGTAGTAATGTAGAACCACTCTGAAACAGTGAGTTAAACAAAGATTCAATCTATATTTTAGAGGGTAACAGCGGCTAGGTCAGGGTTAGGTCTGGTATTTGCCAGCATCTGGCACATACTTTAGCATTTTTCGCATACTTGTTGGCCAGATCCTGGGCGTTTTCTGGTTTGCATCACGTAGTAATGTGGTACCACACTCAAACAGTGAGTTAAATCTGGATCCAATGTATATTTTAGAAGAATAACACCAGTTAGTTCAGGGTTAGGCCTGGTATTTGCCATCACTGGCTCATGCTTTCGCATTTTTCGCATACTTGTTGGCCATATCCTGGGCGTTTTCTGGTTGGGATCACGCAGTAATGTGGCACCACACTGAAACAGTGAGTTAATCCTGGATACAATCTATATTTTAGAGGATAACACCGGTTATGTCTGGGTTAGGTCTGGTATTTGCCATCATCTGGCTCATACTTTCGCATTTTTCGCATTCTTGTTGGCCAGATCCTGGGCGTTTTCTGGCTTGGATCACGTAGTAATGTGGTACCATCACTGAAACAGTGAGTTTATCTTGGATTTAATCTATATTTTAGAGGATAACACCGGTTAGGTCAGGGTTAGGACTGGTATTTGCCATCATCTGGCTCATACTTTCGCATTTTTCGCATTCTTGTTGGCCAGATCCTGGGCGTTTTCTGTTTTGGATCACGTAGTAATGTGGTACCACACTGAAACAGTGAGTTTATCTTGGATTTAATCTATATTTTAGAGGATAACACCGGTTAGGTCAGGGTTAGGTCTGGTATTTGCCATCATCTGGCACATACTTTCGCATTCTTCGCATACTTGTTGACCAGATCCTGGGCGTTTCCTGGTTTGGGTTACGTAGTAATGGGGTACCACACTGCAACAGTGAGTTAAACCTGGATTCAATCTATATTTTAGAGGATAACACCGGTTAGGTCAGGGTTAGGTCTGGTATTTGCCATCATCTGGCTCATACTTTCGCCTTTTTCTCTTACTTGTTGGCCTGATCCTGGGCGTTTTCTGGGTTGGAACAGGTAGTAGTGTGGTACCGCACTGAAACAGTGAAGTTATCCTGGATTCGATCTATATATTAGAGGGTAACACCGGTTAGGTTTGGGTTGGGTCTGGTATTTGCCATCATCTGGCTCTTACTTTCGCATTGTTCACATGCTTGTTGGCCAGATCCTGGTCGTTTTTTGGGTTGGATCACGTAGTAATGTGGTACCACACTCAAACAGTTTGTTAAATCTGGATCCAATGTATATTTTAGAAGAATAACAGCGGCTAGGTCAGGGTTGGTTCTGGTATTTGCCATCATCTGGCCCATACTTTCGAATTTTTCGCATACTCGTTGGCCAGATCCTGGGCGTTTTCTGGTTTGGGTCACGTAGTAATGTGGCACCACACTGCAACAGTGAGTTAAACGTGGATTCAATCTATATTTTAGTGGATAACACCGGTTAGGTCATGGTTAGGTCTGGTATTTGCCATCATCTGGCTCATTCTTTCGCCTTTTTCACCTACTTGTTAGCCTCATCCTGGGCGTTTTCTGGGCTGGATCACGTAGTAATGTGGTACCACACTGAAACAGTGGGTTAAACCAGGATTCAATCTATATTTTAGAGGATAACACCGACTAGGTCAGGGTTAGGTCTGGTATTTGCCATCATCTGGCTCATACATTCGCATTTTTGGCATACTTATTGGCCAGATCCTGGGCGTTTTCTGGTTTGGATCACGTAGTAATGTGGTTCCACACTGCAACAGTGAGTTAAACCTGGATACAATCTATATTTTAGAGGATAACACCGGTTATGTCAGGGTTAGGTCTGGTATTTGCCATCATCTGGCTCATACTTTCGCATTTTTCGCATACTTGTGGGCCAGATCCTGGGCGTTTTCTGGTTTGGGTCACGTAGTAATGTGGTTCCACACTGCAACAGTGAGTTAAACCTGGATTCAGTCTATGTTTTACAGGATAACTCCGGTTAGGTCAGGGTTAGTTCTGGTATTTGCCATCATCTGGCTCATACTTTCGCATTTTTGGCATACTTATTGGCCAGATCCTGGGCGTTTTCTGGTTTGGATCACGTAGTAATGTTGTACCACACTGAAACAGTGAAGTAATCCTGGATTCGATCTATATATTAGGGGGTAACACCAGTTAGGTCAGGGTTAGGTCTGGTATTTGCCATCATCTGGCTCATACTTTCGCATTTTTCGCATACTTGTTGGCCACATCCTGGGCGTTTTCTGGTTTGGATCACGTAGTAATGTGGTACCACACTGAAACAGTGAGTTTATCTTGGATTCAATCTATATTTTAGAGGATAACACCAGTTAGGTCAGGGTTAGGTCTGGTATTTGCCATCATCTGGCTCATACTTTCGCATTTTTCGCATACTTGTTGGCCAGATCCTGGGCGTTTTCTGGTTTGGATTACGTAGTAATGTGGTACCACACTGCAGCAGTGAGTTAAACCTGGATATCAATCTATATTTTAAAGGATAACACCGGATAGGTCAGCGTTAGGTCTGATAATTGCCACCATCTGGCTCATACATTCGCATTTTTCGCATACTTGTTAGCCTCATCCTGGGCGTTTTCTGGGCTGGATCACGTAGTAATGTGGTACCACACTGAAACAGTGGGTTAAACCAGGATTCAATCTATATTTTAGAGGATAACACCGACTAGGTCAGGGCTAGGTCTGGTATTAGCCATCATCTGGCTCATACTTTCGCATTTTTCGCATACTTGTGGGCCAGATCCTGGGCGTTTTCTGGTTTGGGTCACGTAGTAATGTGGTTCCACACTGCAACAGTGAGTTAAACCTGGATTCAGTCTATGTTTTACAGGATAACTCCGGTTAGGTCAGGGTTAGTTCTGGTATTTGCCATAATCTGGCTCATACTTTCGCATTTTTCGCATACGTGTTGGCCAGATCCTGGGCGTTTTCTGATTTGGGTCACGTAGTAATGTAGCACCACACTGAAACAGTGAGTTTATCTTGGATTCAATCTATATTTTAGAGGATAACACCGTTTAGGTCATGGTTAGGTCTGGTATTTGCCATCATCTGGCTCATACTTTCGCCTTTTTCACCTACTTTTTGGCCTGATCCTGGGCGTTTTCTGGGCTGGATCACGTAGTAATGTGGTACCACACTGAAACAGTGGGTTAAACCAGGATTCAATCTATATTTTAGAGGTTAACACCGGTTAGGTCAGGGTTTGGTCTGGTATTTGCCATCATCTGGCTCATACTTTCGCATTTTTCGCATACTTGTTGCCCATATCCGGGGCGTTTTCTGGTTTGGATCACGTAGTAATGTGGTGCCACACTGAAACAGTGAGTTTATCTTGGATTCAATCTATATTTTAGAGGATAACACCAGTTAGGTCAGGGTTAGGTCTGGTATTTGCCATCATCTGGCTCATACTTTCGCATTTTTCGCATACTTGTTGGCCACATCCTGGGCGTTTTCTGGTTTGGATCACGTAGTAATGTGGTACCACACTGAAACAGTGAGTTCATCTTGGATTCAATCTATATTTTAGAGGATAACACCAGTTAGGTCAGGGTTAGGTCTGGTATTTGCCATCATCTGGCTCATACTTTCGCATTTTTCGCATACTTGTTGGCCACATCCTGGGCGTTTTCTGGTTTGGGTCACGTAGTAATGTGGCACCACACAGCAACAGTGAGTTAAACCTGGATTCAATCTATATTTTAGAGGATAACACCGGCTAGGTCATGGATAGGTCTGGTATTTGCCATCATCTGGCTCATACTTTCGCATTTTTCGCATACTTGTTGGCCAGATCCTGGGCGTTTTCTGGTTTGCATCACGTAGTAATGTGGTACCACACTCAAACAGTTTGTTAAATCTGGATCCAATGTATATTTTAGAAGAATAACAGCGGCTAGGTCAGGGTTGGGTCTGGTATTTGCCATCATCTGGCCCATACTTTCGCATTTTTCGCATACTCGTTGGCCAGATCCTGGGCGTTTTCTGGTTTGGGTCACGTAGTAATGTGGCACCACACTGCAACAGTGAGTTAAACCTGGATTCAATCTATATTTTAGAGGATAACACCGGCTAGGTCATGGATAGGTCTGGTATTTGCCATCATCTGGCTCATACTTTCGCATTTTTCGCATACTTGTTGGCCAGATCCTGGGCGTTTTCTGGTTTGCATCACGTAGTAATGTGGTACCACACTCAAACAGTTTGTTAAATCTGGATCCAATGTATATTTTAGAAGAATAACAGCGGCTAGGTCAGGGTTGGGTCTGGTATTTGCCATCATCTGGCCCATACTTTCGCATTTTTCGCATACTCGTTGGCCAGATCCTGGGCGTTTTCTGGTTTGGGTCTCGTAGTAATGTGGCACCACACTGCAACAGTGAGTTAAACCTGGATTCAATCTATATTTTAGAGGATAACAGCGGCTAGGTCAGGGTTGGGTCTGGTATTTGCCATCATCTGGCCCATACTTTCGCATTTTTCGCATACTTGTTGGCCAGATCCTGGGCGTTCTCTGGGTTGGATCAGGTAGTAGTGTGGTACCGCACTGAAACTGTGAAGTAATCCTGGATTCGATCTATATATTAGAGGGTAACTCCGGTTAGGTTTGGGTTAGGTCTGGTATTTGCCATCATCCGGCTCATACTTTCGCATTTTTCGCATACTCGTTGGCCAGATCCTGGGCGTTTTCGCCTTTGGGTCACGTAGTAATGTGGCACCACACTGCAACAATGAGTTAAACCTGGATTCAATCTATATTTTAGTGGGTAACACCGGTTAGGTCAGGGTTAGGTCTGGTATTTACCATCATCTGGCTCATACTTTCGCCTTTTTCACCTACTTGTTGGCCTGATCCTGGGCGTTTTCTGGGCTGGATCACGTAGTAATGTGGTACCACACTGAAACAGTGGGTTAAACCAGGGTTCAATCTATATTTTAGAGGTTATCACCGTTTAGGTCAGGGTTTGGTCTGGTATTTGCCATTATCTGGCTCATACTTTCGCATTTTTCGCATACTTGTTGGCCAGATCCTGGGCGTTTTCTGGTTTGGGTTACGTAGTAATGTGGTACCACACTGCAACAGTGAGTTAAACCTGGATTCAATCTATATTTTAGAGGATAACAGCGGCTAGGTCAGGGTTGGGTCTGGTATTTGCCATCATCTGGCCCATACTTTCGCATTTTTCGCATACTCGTTGGCCAGATCCTGGGCGTTTTCTGGTTTGGATCACGTAGTAATGTGGTACCACACTGAAACAGTGAGTTTATCTTGGATTCAATCTATATTTTAGAGGATAACACCAGTTAGGTCAGGGTTGGGTCTGGTATTTGCCATCATCTGGCTCATACTTTCGCATTTTTCGCATACTTGTTGGCCAGATCCTGGGCGTTTTCTGGTTTGGATCACGTAGTAATATGGTACCACACTGAAACAGTGGGTTAAACCAGGATTCCATCTATATTTTAGAGGATAACACCAGTTAGGTCAGGGTTGGGTCTGGTATTTGCCATTATCTGGCTCATACTTTCGCATTTTTCGCATACTTGTTGGCCAGATCCTGGGCGTTTTCTGGTTTGGATCACGTAGTAATGTGGTACCACACTGAAACAGTGAGTTTATCTTGGATTCAATCTATATTTTAGAGGATAACACCAGTTAGGTCAGGGTTGGGTCTGGTATTTGCCATCATCTGGCTCATACTTTCGCATTTTTCGCATACTTGTTGGCCAGATCCTGGGCGTTATCTGGTTTGTATCACGTAGTAATGTGGCACCACACTGCAACAGTGAGTTAAATGTGGATTCAATCTATATTTTAGAGGATAACACCGGTTGGGTCAGGGTTAGGTCTGGTATTTGCCATCATCTGGCTCATACTTTCGCATTTTTCGCGTACTTGTTGGGCAGATCCTGGGCGTTTTCGGATTTGGGTCACGTAGTAATGTGGTACCACACTGAAACAGTGAGTTTATCTTGGATTCAATCTATATTTTAGAGGATAACACCGGTTAGGTCAGGGTTAGGTCTGGTATTTGCCATCATCTGGCCCATACTTTCGCATTTTTCGCATACTTGTTGGCCAGATCCTGGGCGTTTTCTGGTTTGGATCACGTAGTAATATGGTACCACACTGAAACAGTGAGTTAAACCTGGATTCAATCTATATTATAGAGGATAACACCGGCTAGGTCAGGGTTAGGTCTGGTATTTGCCATCATCAGGCTCATACTATCGCATTTTTCACCTACTTGTTGGCCAGATCCTGGGCGTTATCTGGTTTGGATTACGTAGTAATGTGGTGCCACACTGCAACAGTGAGTTAAACCTGGATTCAATCTATATTATAGAGGATAACACCGGCTAGGTCAGGGTTAGGTCTGGTATTTGCCATCATCAGGCTCATACTATCGCATTTTTCGCATACTTGTTGGCCAGATCATGGGCGTTTTCTGGGGTAGATCAGGTAGTAGTGTGGTACCGCACTGAATCGGTGAAGTAATCCTGGATTCGATCTATATATTAGAGGGTAACACCGGTTAGGTATGGGTTAGGTCTGGTATTTGCCATCATCTGTCTCATACTTTCGCATTTTTCACCTACTTGTTGGCCAGATCCTGGGCGTTATCTGGTTTGGATTACGTAGTAATGTGGTGCCACACTGCAACAGTGAGTTAAACCTGGATTCAATCTATATTATAGAGGATAACACCGGCTAGGTCAGGGTTAGGTCTGGTATTTGCCATCATCAGGCTCATACTATCGCATTTTTCACCTACTTGTTGGCCAGATCCTGGGCGTTATCTGGTTTGTATCACGTAGTAATGTGGTACCACACTCTAAACGGTTTGTTAAATCTGGATCCAATGTATATTAGAGAAGAATAACAGCGGCTAGGTCAGGGTTGGGTCTGGTATTTGCCATCATCTGGCCCATACTTTCGCATTTTTCGCATACTCGTTGGCCAGATCCTGGGCGTTTTCTGGGGTAGATCAGGTAGTAGTGTGGTACCGCACTGAATCAGTGAAGTAATCCTGGATTCGATCTATATAGTAGAGGGTAACACCGGTTAGGTATGGGTTAGGTCTGGTATTTGCCATCATCTGTCTCATACTTTCGCATTTTTCACCTACTTGTTGGCCAGATCCTGGGCGTTATCTGGTTTGGATTACGTAGTAATGTGGTGCCACACTGCAACAGTGAGTTAAACCTGGATTCAATCTATATTATAGAGGATAACACCGGCTAGGTCAGGGTTAGGTCTGGTATTTGCCATCATCAGGCTCATACTATCGCATTTTTCGCATACTTGTTGGCCAGATCCTGGGCGTTTTCTGGGGTAGATCAGGTAGTAGTGTGGTACCGCACTGAATCGGTGAAGTAATCCTGGATTCGATCTATATATTAGAGGGTAACACCGGTTAGGTCATGGTAAGGTCTGGTATTTGCCATCATCTGGCTCATTCTTTCGCCTTTTTCACCTACTTGTTAGCCTCATCCTGGGCGTTTTCTGGGCTGGATCACGTAGTAATGTGGTACCACACTGATACAGTGGGTTAAACCAGGATTCAATCTATATTTTAGAGGATAACACCGACTAGGTCAGGGTTAGGTCTGGTATTTGCCATCATCTGGCTCATACTTTCGCATTTTTGGCATACTTATTGGCCAGATCCTGGGCGTTTTCTGGTTTGCATCACGTAGTAATGTGGTTCCACACTGCAACAGTGAGTTAAACCTGGATACAATCTATATTTTAGAGGATAACACCGGTTATGTCAGGGTTAGGTCTGGTATTTGCCATCATCTGGCTCATACTTTCGCATTTTTCGCATACTTGTTGCCCATATCCGGGGCGTTTTCTGGTTTGGATCACGTAGTAATGTGGTACCACACTGAAACAGTGAGTTTATCTTGGATTCAATCTATATTTTAGAGGATAACACCGGTTATGTCAGGGTTAGGTCTGGTATTTGCCATCATCTGGCACATACTTTCGCATTTTTCGCATACTTGTTGGCCAGATCCTGGGCGTTTTCTGGGTTAGATCAGGTAGTAGTGATGTACCGCACTGAATCAGTGAGTTAAACCTGGATTCAATCTATATTTTAGAGGATAACAACGGCTAGGTCAGTGTTAGGTCTGGTATTTGCCATCATCTGGCCCATACTTTCGCATATTTCGCATACTCGTTGGCCAGATCCTGGGCGTTTTCGCCTTTGGGTCACGTAGTAATGTGGCACCACACTGCAACAATGAGTTAAACCTGGATTCAATCTATATTTTAGTGGATAACACCGGTTAGGTCAGGGTTAGGTCTGGTATTTACCATCATCTGAGTCATACTTTCGCCTTTTTCACCTACTTGTTGGCCTGATCCTGGGCGTTTTCTGGGCTGGATCACGTAGTAATGTGGTACCACACTGAAACAGTGGGTTAAACCAGGGTTCAATCTATATTTTAGAGGTTAACACCGTTTAGGTCAGGGTTTGGTCTGGTATTTGCCATTATCTGGCTCATACTTTCGCATTTTTCGCATACTTGTTGACCAGATCTTGGGCGTTTTCTGGTTTGTGTTACGTAGTAATGTGGTACCACACTGCAACAGTGAGTTAAACCTGGATTCAATCTATATTTTAGAGGATAACACCGGTTTGGTCGGGGTGAGGGCTGGGATTTGCCATCATCTGGCTCATACTTTCGCATTTTTCGCATACTTGTTGGCCAGATCCTGGGCGTTTTCAGGTTTGCATCACGCAGTAATGTGGTACCACACTCAAACAGTTTGTTAAATCTGGATCCAATGTATATTTTAGAAGAATAACAGCGGCTAGGTCAGGGTTTGGTCTGGTATTTGCCATTATCTGGCTCATACTTTCGCATTTTTCGCATACTTGTTGACCAGATCTTGGGCGTTTTCTGGTTTGTGTTACGTAGTAATGTGGTACCACACTGCAACAGTGAGTTAAACCTGGATTCAATCTATATTTTAGAGGATAACACCGGTTTGGTCGGGGTGAGGGCTGGGATTTGCCATCATCTGGCTCATACTTTCGCCTTTTTCACCTAATTGTTGGCCTGATCCTGGGCGTTTTCTGGGCTGGATCACGTAGTAATGTGGTACCACACTGAAACAGTGGGTTAAACCAGGGTTCAATCTATATTTTAGAGGTTAACACCGTTTAGGTCAGGGTTTGGTCTGGTATTTGCCATTATCTGGCTCATACTTTCGCATTTTTCGCATACTTGTTGACCAGATCTTGGGCGTTTTCTGGTTTGTGTTACGTAGTAATGTGGTTCCACACTGCAACAGTGAGTTAAACCTGGATACAATCTATATTATAGAGGATAACACCGGCAAGGTCATGGTTAGGTCTGGTATTTGCCATCATCAGGCTCATACTTTCGCATTTTTCGCATACTTGTTGCCCATATCCGGGGCGTTTTCTGGTTTGGATCACGTAGTAATGTGGTACCACACTGAAACAGTGAGTTTGTCTTGGATTCAATCTATATTTTAGAGGATAACACCGGTTATGTCAGGGTTAGGTCTGGTATTTGCCATCATCTGGCACATACTTTCGCATTTTTCGCATACTTGTTGGCCAGATCCTGGGCGTTTTCTGGTTTGGATCACGTAGTAATATGGTACCACACTGAAACAGTGGGTTAAACCAGGATTCAATCTATATTTTAGAGGATAACAGCGGATAGGTCAGGGTTAGGTCTGGTATTTGCCATCATCTGTCTCATACTTTCGCATTTTTCACCTACTTGTTGGCCAGATCCTGGGCGTTATCTGGTTTGGATTACGTAGTAATGTGGTGCCACACTGCAACAGTGAGTTAAACCTGGATTCAATCTATATTATAGAGGATAACACCGGCAAGGTCAGGGTTAGGTCTGGTATTTGCCATCATCAGGCTCATACTATCGCATTTTTCGCATACTTGTTGGCCAGATCCTGGGCGTTTTCTGGGGTAGATCAGGTAGTAGTGTGGTACCGCACTGAATCAGTGAAGTAATCCTGGATTCGATCTATATATTAGAGGGTAACACCGGTTAGGTATGGGTTAGGTCTGGTATTTGCCATCATCAGGCTCATACTATCGCATTTTTCACCTACTTGTTGGCCAGATCCTGGGCGTTATCTGGTTTGTATCACGTAGTAATGTGGTACCACACTCTAAACGGTTTGTTAAATCTGGATCCAATGTATATTAGAGAAGAATAACAGCGGCTAGGTCAGGGTTGGGTCTGGTATTTGCCATCATCTGGCCCATACTTTCGCATTTTTCGCATACTCGTTGGCCAGATCCTGGGCGTTTTCTGGGGTAGATCAGGTAGTAGTGTGGTACCGCACTGAATCAGTGAAGTAATCCTGGATTCGATCTATATAGTAGAGGGTAACACCGGTTAGGTATGGGTTAGGTCTGGTATTTGCCATCATCTGTCTCATACTTTCGCATTTTTCACCTACTTGTTGGCCAGATCCTGGGCGTTATCTGGTTTGGATTACGTAGTAATGTGGTGCCACACTGCAACAGTGAGTTAAACCTGGATTCAATCTATATTATAGAGGATAACACCGGCTAGGTCAGGGTTAGGTCTGGTATTTGCCATCATCAGGCTCATACTATCGCATTTTTCGCATACTTGTTGGCCAGATCCTGGGCGTTTTCTGGGGTAGATCAGGTAGTAGTGTGGTACCGCACTGAATCGGTGAAGTAATCCTGGATTCGATCTATATATTAGAGGGTAACACCGGTTAGGTCATGGTAAGGTCTGGTATTTGCCATCATCTGGCTCATTCTTTCGCCTTTTTCACCTACTTGTTAGCCTCATCCTGGGCGTTTTCTGGGCTGGATCACGTAGTAATGTGGTACCACACTGATACAGTGGGTTAAACCAGGATTCAATCTATATTTTAGAGGATAACACCGACTAGGTCAGGGTTAGGTCTGGTATTTGCCATCATCTGGCTCATACTTTCGCATTTTTGGCATACTTATTGGCCAGATCCTGGGCGTTTTCTGGTTTGCATCACGTAGTAATGTGGTTCCACACTGCAACAGTGAGTTAAACCTGGATACAATCTATATTTTAGAGGATAACACCGGTTATGTCAGGGTTAGGTCTGGTATTTGCCATCATCTGGCTCATACTTTCGCATTTTTCGCATACTTGTTGCCCATATCCGGGGCGTTTTCTGGTTTGGATCACGTAGTAATGTGGTACCACACTGAAACAGTGAGTTTATCTTGGATTCAATCTATATTTTAGAGGATAACACCGGTTATGTCAGGGTTAGGTCTGGTATTTGCCATCATCTGGCACATACTTTCGCATTCTTCGCATACTTGTTGGCCAGATCCTGGGCGTTTTCTGGTTTGGATCACGTAGTAATGTGGTACCACACTGAAACAGTGAGTTTATCTTGGATTCAATCAATATTTTAGAGGATAACACCAGTTAGGTCAGGGTTGGGTCTCGTATTTGCCATCATCTGGCTCATACTTTCGCATTTTTCGCATACTTGTTGGCCAGATCCTGGGCGTTTTCTGGGTTAGATCAGGTAGTAGTGATGTACCGCACTGAATCAGTGAGTTAAACCTGGATTCAATCTATATTTTAGAGGATAACAACGGCTAGGTCAGGGTTAGGTCTGGTATTTGCCATCATCTGGCCCATACTTTCGCATATTTCGCATACTCGTTGGCCAGATCCTGGGCGTTTTCGCCTTTGGGTCACGTAGTAATGTGGCACCACACTGCAACAATGAGTTAAACCTGGATTCAATCTATATTTTAGTGGATAACACCGGTTAGGTCAGGGTTAGGTCTGGTATTTACCATCATCTGAGTCATACTTTCGCCTTTTTCACCTACTTGTTGGCCTGATCCTGGGCGTTTTCTGGGCTGGATCACGTAGTAATGTGGTACCACACTGAAACAGTGGGTTAAACCAGGGTTCAATCTATATTTTAGAGGTTAACACCGTTTAGGTCAGGGTTTGGTCTGGTATTTGCCATTATCTGGCTCATACTTTCGCATTTTTCGCCTACTTGTTGACCAGATCTTGGGCGTTTTCTGGTTTGTGTTACGTAGTAATGTGGTACCACACTGCAACAGTGAGTTAAACCTGGATTCAATCTATATTTTAGAGGATAACACCGGTTTGGTCGGGGTGAGGGCTGGGATTTGCCATCATCTGGCTCATACTTTCGCATTTTTCGCATACTTGTTGGCCAGATCCTGGGCGTTTTCAGGTTTGCATCACGCAGTAATGTGGTACCACACTCAAACAGTTTGTTAAATCTGGATCCAATGTATATTTTAGAAGAATAACAGCGGCTAGGTCAGGGTTGGGTCTGGTATTTGCCATCATCTGGCTCATACTTTCGCATTTTTCGCATACTTGTTGGCCAGATCCTGGGCGTTTTCAGGTTTGCATCACGCAGTAATGTGGTACCACACTCAAACAGTTTGTTAAATCTGGATCCAATGTATATTTTAGAAGAATAACAGCGGCTAGGTCAGGGTTTGGTCTGGTATTTGCCATTATCTGGCTCATACTTTCGCATTTTTCGCATACTTGTTGACCAGATCTTGGGCGTTTTCTGGTTTGTGTTACGTAGTAATGTGGTTCCACACTGCAACAGTGAGTTAAACCTGGATACAATCTATATTATAGAGGATAACACCGGCAAGGTCATGGTTAGGTCTGGTATTTGCCATCATCAGGCTCATACTTTCGCATTTTTCGCATACTTGTTGCCCATATCCGGGGCGTTTTCTGGTTTGGATCACGTAGTAATGTGGTACCACACTGAAACAGTGAGTTTGTCTTGGATTCAATCTATATTTTAGAGGATAACACCGGTTATGTCAGGGTTAGGTCTGGTATTTGCCATCATCTGGCACATACTTTCGCATTTTTCGCATACTTGTTGGCCAGATCCTGGGCGTTTTCTGGTTTGGATCACGTAGTAATATGGTACCACACTGAAACAGTGGGTTAAACCAGGATTCAATCTATATTTTAGAGGATAACAGCGGATAGGTCAGGGTTAGGTCTGGTATTTGCCATCATCTGTCTCATACTTTCGCATTTTTCACCTACTTGTTGGCCAGATCCTGGGCGTTATCTGGTTTGGATTACGTAGTAATGTGGTGCCACACTGCAACAGTGAGTTAAACCTGGATTCAATCTATATTATAGAGGATAACACCGGCAAGGTCAGGGTTAGGTCTGGTATTTGCCATCATCAGGCTCATACTATCGCATTTTTCGCATACTTGTTGGCCAGATCCTGGGCGTTTTCTGGGGTAGATCAGGTAGTAGTGTGGTACCGCACTGAATCAGTGAAGTAATCCTGGATTCGATCTATATATTAGAGGGTAACACCGGTTAGGTATGGGTTAGGTCTGGTATTTGCCATCATCTGGCTCATACTTTCGCATTTTTCGCATACTTGTTGGCCAGATCCTCGGTGTTTTCTGGTTTGTATCACGTAGTAATGTAGAACCACTCTGAAACAGTGAGTTAAACCTGGATTCAATCTATATTTTAGAGGATAACAGCGGCTAGGTCAGGGTTGGGTCTGGTATTTGCCATCATCTGGCCCATACTTTCGCATTTTTCGCATACTCGTTGGCCAGATCCTGGGCGTTTTCTGCTTTGGGTCACGTAGTAATGTGGCACCACACTGCAACAGTGAGCTAAACGAGGATTCAATCTATATTTTAGTGGATAACACCGGTTAGGTCATGGTTAGGTCTGGTATTTGCCATCATCTGAGTCATACTTTCGCCTTTTTCACCTACTTGTTGGCCTGATCCTGGGCGTTTTCTGGGCTGGATCACGTAGTAATGTGGTACCACACTGAAACAGTGGGTTAAACCAGGATTCAATCTATATTTTAGAGGATAACACCGACTAGGTCAGGGTTAGGTCTGGTATTTGCCATCATCTGGCTCATACTTTCGCATTTTTGGCATACTTATTGGCCAGATCCTGGGCGTTTTCTGGTTTGCATCACGTAGTAATGTGGTTCCACACTGCAACAGTGAGTTAAACCTGGATACAATCTATATTTTAGAGGATAACACCGGTTATGTCAGGGTTAGGTCTGGTATTTGCCATCATCTGGCTCATACTTTCGCATTTTTCGCATACTTGTTGCCCATATCCGGGGCGTTTTCTGGTTTGGATCACGTAGTAATGTGGTACCACACTGAAACAGTGAGTTTATCTTGGATTCAATCTATATTTTAGAGGATAACACCAGTTAGGTCAGGGTTGGGTCTGGTATTTGCCATCATCTGGCTCATACTTTCGCATTTTTCGCATACTTGTTGGCCAGATCCTGGGCGTTTTCTGGGTTAGATCAGGTAGTAGTGTTGTACCGCACTGAATCAGTGAGTTAAACCTGGATTCAATCTATATTTTAGAGGATAACAACGGCTAGGTCAGTGTCAGGTCTGGTATTTGCCATCATCTGGCCCATACTTTCGCATATTTCGCATACTCGTTGGCCAGATCCTGGGCGTTTTCGCCTTTGGGTCACGTAGTAATGTGGCACCACACTGCAACAATGAGTTAAACCTGGATTCAATCTATATTTTAGTGGATAACACCGGTTAGGTCAGGGTTAGGTCTGGTATTTACCATCATCTGAGTCATACTTTCGCCTTTTTCACCTACTTGTTGGCCTGATCCTGGGCGTTTTCTGGGCTGGATCACGTAGTAATGTGGTACCACACTGAAACAGTGGGTTAAACCAGGGTTCAATCTATATTTTAGAGGTTAACACCGTTTAGGTCAGGGTTTGGTCTGGTATTTGCCATTATCTGGCTCATACTTTCGCATTTTTCGCATACTTGATGGCCAGATCCTGCGCGTTTTCAGGTTTCCATCACGTAGTAATGTGGTACCACACTCAAACAGTTTGTTAAATCTGGATCCAATGTATATTTTAGAAGAATAACAGCGGCTAGGTCAGGGTTGGGTCTGGTATTTGCCATCATCTGGCTCATACTTTCGCATTTTTCGCATACTTGTTGGCCAGATCCTGGGCGTTTTCAGGTTTGGGTCACGTAGTAATGTGGTACCACACTCAAACAGTTTGTTAAATCTGGATCCAATGTATATTTTAGAAGAATAACAGCGGCTAGGACAGGGTTGGGTCTGGTATTTGCCATCATCTGGCGCATACTTTCGAATTTTTCGCATACTCGTTGGCCAGATCCTGGGCGTTATCTGGTTTGGGTCACGTAGTAATGTGGCACCACACTGCAACAGTGAGTTAAACCTGGATACAATCTATATTATAGAGGATAACACCGGCAAGGTCAGGGTTAGGTCTGGTATTTGCCATCATCAGGCTCATACTTTCGCATTTTTCGCATACTTGTTGGCCAGATCCTGGGCGTTTTCTGGGGTAGATCAGGTAGTAGTGTTGTACCGCACTGAATCAGTGAGTTAAACCTGGATTCAATCTATATTTTAGAGGATAACAACGGCTAGGTCAGTGTTAGGTCTGGTATTTGCCATCATCTGGCCCATACTTGCGCATATTTCGCATACTTGTTGCCCATATCCGGGGCGTTTTCTGGTTTGGATCACGTAGTAATGTGGTACCACACTGAAACAGTGAGTTTATCTTGGATTCAATCTATATTTTAGAGGATAACACCGGTTATGTCAGGGTTAGGTCTGGTATTAGCCATCATCTGGCACATACTTTCGCATTTTTCGCATACTTGTTGGCCAGATCCTGGGCGTTTTCTGGTTTGGATCACGTAGTAATGTGGTACCACACTGAAACAGTGAAGTAATCCTGGATTCGATCTATATATTAGGGGGTAACACCCGTTAGGTTTGGGTTAAGTCTGGGATTTGCCATCATCTGGCTCATGCTTTCGCATTTTCCTGGGCGTTTTCTGGTTTGGATCACGTAGTAATGTAGCACCACACTGAAACAGTGAGTTTACCCTGGATTCAATCTATATTTTAGAGGATAACACCGTTTAGGTCATGGTTAGGTCTGGTATTTGCCATCATCTGGCTCATACTTTCGCATTTTTCGCATACTTGTTGGCCAGATCCTCGGAGTTTTCTGGTTTGTATCACGTAGTAATGTAGAACCACTCTGAAACAGTGAGTTAAACCTGGATTCAATCTATATTTTAGAGGATAACAGCAGCTAGGTCAGGGTTGGGTCTGGTATTTGCCATCATCTGGCCCATACTTTCGCATTTTTCGCATACTCGTTGGCCAGATCCTGGGCGTTTTCTGGTTTGGGTCACGTAGTAATGTAGCACCACACTGAAACAGTGAGTTTACCTTGGATTCAATCTATATTTTAGAGGATAACACCGTTTAGGTCATGGTTAGGTCTGGTATTTGCCATCATCTGGCTCATACTTTCGCCTTTTTCACCTACTTGTTGGCCTGATCCTGGGCGTTTTCTGGGCTGGATCACGTAGTAATGTAGAACCATTCTGAAACAGTGAGTTAAACCTGGATTCAATCTATGTTTTACAGGATAACACCGGTTAGGTCAGGGTTAGTTCTGGTATTTGCCATCATCTGGCTCATACTTTCGCCTTTTTCTCTTACTTGTTGGCCTGATCCTGGGCGTTTTCTGGGTTGGAACAGGTAGTAGTGTGGTACCGCACTGAATCAGTGAAGTAATCCTGGATTCGATCTATATATTAGAGGGTAACACCGGTTAGGTTTGGGTTAGGTCTGGTATTTGCCATAATCTGGCTCATACTTTCGCATTTTTCGCATACTTGTTGGCCAGATCCTCGGTGTTTTCTGGTTTGTATCACGTAGTAATGTAGAACCACTCTGAAACAGTGAGTTAAACCTGGATTCAATCTATATTTTAGAGGATATCAGCAGCTAGGTCAGGGTTGGGTCTGGTATTTGCCATCATGTGGCCCATACTTTCGCATTTTTCGCATACTCGTTGGCCAGATCCTGGGCGTTTTCTGGTTTGGGTCACGTAGTAATGTAGCACCACACTGAAACAGTGAGTTCATCTTGGATTCAATCTATATTTTAGAGGATAACACCGGTTATGTCAGGGTTAGGTCTGGTATTAGCCATCATCTGGCACATACTTTCGCATTTTTCGCATACTTGTTGGCCAGATCCTGGGCGTTTTCTGGTTTGGATCACGTAGTAATGTGGTACCACACTGAAACAGTGAAGTAATCCTGGATTCGATCTATATATTAGGGGGTAACACCCGTTAGGTTTGGGTTAAGTCTGGGATTTGCCATCATCTGGCTCATGCTTTCGCATTTTCCTGGGCGTTTTCTGGGTTGGAACAGGTAGTAGTGTGGTACCGCTCTGAAACAGTGAGTTAAACCTGGATTCAATCTATATGTTAGAGGATAACAGCGGATAGGTCAGGGTTAGGTCTGGTATTTGCCATCATCTGGCTCATACTTTCGCCTTTTTCACCTACTTGTTGGCCTGATCCTGGGCGTTTTCTGGGCTGGATCACGTAGTAATGTGGTACCACACTGAAACAGTGGGTTAAACCAGGATTCAATCTATATTTTAGAGGTTAACACCGGTTAGGTCTGGGTTGGGTCTGGTATTTGCCATCATCTGGCCCATACTTTCGCATTTTTCGCATACTCGTTGGCCAGATCCTGGGCGTTTTCTGGTTTGGGTCACGTAGTAATGTAGCACCACACTGAAACAGTGAGTTCATCTTGGATTCAATCTATATTTTAGAGGATAACACCGGTTATGTCAGGGTTAGGTCTGGTATTTGCCATCATCTGGCACATACTTTCGCATTTTTCGCATACTTGTTGCCCATATCCGGGGCGTTTTCTGGTTTGGATCACGTAGTAATATGGTACCACACTGAAACAATGGGTTAAACCAGGATTCAATCTATATTTTAGAGGATAACAGCGGATAGGTCAGGGTTAGGTCTGGTATTTGCCATCATCTGGCCCATACTATCGCATTTTTCGCATACTCGTTGGCCAGATCCTGGGCGTTTTCTGGTTTGGGTCACGTAGTAATGTAGCACCACACTGAAACAGTGAGTTTATCTTGGATTCAATCTATATTTTAGAGGATAACACCGGTTATGTCAGGGTTAGGTCTGGTATTTGCCATCATCTGGTTCATACTTTCGCATTTTTGGCATACTTATTGGCCAGATCCTGGGCGTTTTCTGGTTTGGATCACGTAGTAATGTGGTTCCACACTGCAACAGTGAGTTAAACCTGGATACAATCTATATTTTAGAGGATAACACCGGTTATGTCAGGGTTAGGTCTGGTATTTGCCATCATCTGGCTCATACTTTCGCATTTTTCGCATACTTGTTGCCCATATCCGGGGCGTTTTCTGGTTTGGATCACGTAGTAATATGGTACCACACTGAAACAATGGGTTAAACCAGGATTCAATCTATATTTTAGAGGATAACACCGGTTATGTCAGGGTTAGGTCTGGTATTTGCCATCATCTGGCACATACTTTCGCATTTTTCGCATACTTGTTGCCCATATCCGGGGCGTTTTCTGGTTTGGATCACGTAGTAATATGGTACCACACTGAAACAATGGGTTAAACCAGGATTCAATCTATATTTTAGAGGATAACAGCGGATAGGTCAGGGTTAGGTCTGGCATTTGCCATCATCTGGCTCATACTATCGCATTTTTCGCATACTTGTTGGCCAGATCCTGGGCGTTTTCTGGGTTAGATCAGGTAGTAGTGTGGTACCGCACTGAATCAGTGAAGTAATCCTGGATTCGATCTATATATTAGAGGGTAACACCGGTTAGGTTTGGGTTAGGTCTGGTATTTGCCATCATCTGGCACATACTTTCGCATTTTTCGCATACTTGTTGCCCATATCCGGGGCGTTTTCTGGTTTGGATCACGTAGTAATATGGTACCACACTGAAACAATGGGTTAAACCAGGATTCAATCTATATTTTAGAGGATAACACCGGTTATGTCAGGGTTAGGTCTGGTATTTGCCATCATCTGGCACATACTTTCGCATTTTTCGCATACTTGTTGCCCATATCCGGGGCGTTTTCTGGGCTGGATCACGTAGTAATGTGGTACCACACTGAAACAGTGGGTTAAACCAGGATTCAATCTATATTTTAGAGGTTAACACCGGTTAGGTCTGGGTTAGGTCTGGTATTTGCCATCATCTGGCCCATACTTTCGCATTTTTCGCATACTCGTTGGCCAGATCCTGGGCGTTTTCTGGTTTGGGTCACGTAGTAATGTAGCACCACACTGAAACAGTGAGTTTATCTTGGATTCAATCTATATTTTAGAGGATAACACCGGTTATGTCAGGGTTAGGTCTGGTATTTGCCATCATCTGGTTCATACTTTCGCATTTTTGGCATACTTATTGGCCAGATCCTGGGCGTTTTCTGGTTTGGATCACGTAGTAATGTGGTTCCACACTGCAACAGTGAGTTAAACCTGGATACAATCTATATTTTAGAGGATAACACCGGTTATGTCAGGGTTAGGTCTGGTATTTGCCATCATCTGGCTCATACTTTTGCATTTTTCGCATACTTGTTGCCCATATCCGGGGCGTTTTCTGGTTTGGATCACGTAGTAATGTGGTACCACACTGAAACAGTGAGTTTATCTTGGATTCAATCTATATTTTAGAGGATAACACCGGTTATGTCAGGGTTAGGTCTGGTATTTGCCATCATCTGGCACATACTTTCGCATTTTTCGCATACTTGTTGGCCAGATCCTGGGCGTTTTCTGGTTTGGATCACGTAGTAATGTGGTACCACACTGAAACAGTGAGTTTATCTTGGATTCAATCTATATTTTAGAGGATAACACCGGTTATGTCAGGGTTAGGTCTGGTATTTGCCATCATCTGGCACATACTTTCGCATTTTTCGCATACTTGTTGGCCAGATCCTGGGCGTTTTCTGGTTTGGATCACGTAGTAATGTGGTACCACACTGAAACAGTGAGTTTATCTTGGATTCAATCTATATTTTAGAGGATAACACCGGTTATGTCAGGGTTAGGTCTGGTATTTGCCATCATCTGGCCCATACTTTCGCATTTTTCGCATACTCGTTGGCCAGATCCTGGGCGTTTTCTGGTTTGGGTCACGTAGTAATGTGGCACCACACTGCAACAGTGAGTTAAACCTGGATTCAATCTATATTTTAGAGGATAACACCGGTTAGGTCATGGTTAGGTCTGGTATTTGGCATCATCTGGCTCATACTATCGCATTTTTCGCATACTTGTTGGCCAGATCCTGGGCGTCTTCTGGGTCAGATCAGGTAGTAGTGTGGTACCGCACTGAATCAGTGAAGTAATCCTGGATTCGATCTATATATTAGAGGGTAACACCGGTTAGGTATGGGTTAGGTCTGGTATTTGCCATCATCTGGCTCATACTTTGGCATTTTTCGCATACTTGTTGGCCAGATCCTCGGTGTTTTCTGGTTTGTATCACGTAGTAATGTGGCACCACACTGCAACAATGAGTTAAACCTGGATTGAATCTATATTTTAGTGGATAACACCGGTTAGGTCAGGGTTAGGTCTGGTATTTACCATCATCTGGCTCATACTTTCGCCTTTTTCACCTACTTGTTGGCCTGATCCTGGGCGTTTTCTGGGCTGGATCACGTAGTAATGTGGTACCACACTGAAACAGTGGGTTAAACCAAGGTTCAATCTATATTTTAGAGGTTAACACCGTTTAGGTCAAGGTTTGGTCTGGTATTTGCCATTATCTGGCTCATACTTTTGCATTTTTCGCATACTTGTTGACCAGATCCTGGGCGTTTTCTGGTTTGTGTTACGTAGTAATGTGGTACCACACTGCAACAGTGAGTTAAACCTGGATTCAATCTATATTTTAGTGGATAACACCGGTTTGGTCGGGGTGAGGGCTGGGATTTGCCATCATCTGGCTCATACTTTCGCATTTTTCGCATACTTGTTGCCCATATCCGGGGCGTTTTCTGGTTTGGATCACGTAGTAATGTGGTACCACACTGAAACATTGAGTTTATCTTGGATTCAATCTATATTTTAGAGGATAACACCGGTTATGTCAGGGTTAGGTCTGGTATTTGCCATCATCTGGCTCATACTTTCGCATTTTTCGCATACTTGTTGGCCAGATCCTGGGCGTTTTCTGGTTTGGATCACGTAGTAATATGGTACCACACTGAAACAGTGGGTTAAACCAGGATTCAATCTATATTTTAGAGGATAACAGCGGATAGGTCAGGGTTAGGTCTGGTATTTGCCATCATCTGTCTCATACTTTCGCATTTTTCACCTACTTGTTGGCCAGATCCTGGGCGTTATCTGGTTTGGATCACGTAGTAATATGGTACCACACTGAAACAGTGGGTTAAACCAGGATTCAATCTATATTTTAGAGGATAACAGCGGATAGGTCAGGGTTAGGTCTGGTATTTGCCATCATCTGTCTCATACTTTCGCATTTTTCACCTACTTGTTGGCCAGATCCTGGGCGTTATCTGGTTTGGATCACGTAGTAATGTGGTGCCACACTGCAACAGTGAGTTAAACCTGGAATCAATCTATATTATAGAGGATAACACCGGCTAGGTCAGGGTTAGGTCTGGTATTTGCCATCATCTGGCTCATACTATCGCATTTTTCGCATACTTGTTGGCCAAATCCTGGGCGTTTTCTGGGTCAGATCAGGTAGTAGTGTGGTACCGCACTGAATCAGTGAAGTAATCCTGGATTCGATCTATATATTAGAGGGTAACACCGGTTAGGTATGGGTTAGGTCTGGTATTTGCCATCATCTGGCTCATACTTTGGCATTTTTCGCATACTTGTTGGCCAGATCCTCGGTGTTTTCTGGTTTGTATCACGTAGTAATGTAGAACCACTCTGAAACAGTGAGTTAAACCTGGATTCAATCTATATCTTAGAGGATAACAGCGGCTAGGTCAGGGTTGGGTCTGGTATTTGCCATCATCTGGCCCATACTTTCGCATTTTTCGCATACTCGTTGGCCAGATCCTGGGCGTTTTCTGGTTTGGGTCACGTAGTAATGTGGCACCACACTGCAACAGTGAGTTAAACCTGGATTCAATCTATATTTTAGAGGATAACACCGGTTAGGTCATGGTTAGGTCTTTGCCATCATCTGGCTCATACTATCGCATTTTTCGCATACTTGTTGGCCAGATCCTGGGCGTTTTCTGGGTTAGATCAGGTAGTAGTGTTGTACCGCACTGAATCAGTGAGTTAAACCTGGATTCAATCTATATTTTAGAGGATAACAACGGCTAGGTCAGTGTTACGTCTGGTATTTGCCATCATCTGGCCCATACTTTCGCATATTTCGCATACTTGTTGGCCAGATCCTGGGTGTTTTCTGGTTTGTATCACGTAGTAATGTAGAACCACTCTGAAACAGTGAGTTAAACCTGGATTCAATCTATATTTTAGAGGATAACAGCGGCTAGGTCAGGGTTGGGTCTGGTATTTGCCATCATCTGGCCCATACTTTCGCATTTTTCGCATACTCGTTGGCCAGATCCTGGGCGTTTTCTGGTTTGGGTCACGTAGTAATGTGGCGCCACACTGCAACAGTGAGTTAAACCTGGACTCAATCTATATTTTAGAGGATAACACCGGTTAGGTCATGGTTAGGTCTGGTATTAGCCATCATCTGGCCCATACTATCGCATTTTTCGCATACTTGTTGACCAGATCCTGGGCGTTTTCTGGTTTGTGTTACGTAGTAATGTGGTACCACACTGCAACAGTGAGTTAAACCTGGATTCAATCTATATTTTAGTGGATAACACCGGTTTGGTCGGGGTGAGGGCTGGGATTTGCCATCATCTGGCTCATACTTTCGCATTTTTCGCATACTTGTTGCCCATATCCGGGGCGTTTTCTGGTTTGGATCACGTAGTAATGTGGTACCACACTGAAACAGTGAGTTTATCTTGGATTCAATCTATATTTTAGAGGATAACACCGGTTATGTCAGGGTTAGGTCTGGTATTTGCCATCATCTGGCTCATACTTTCGCATTTTTCGCATACTTGTTGGCCAGATCCTGGGCGTTTTCTGGTTTGGATCACGTAGTAATATGGTACCACACTGAAACAGTGGGTTAAACCAGGATTCAATCTATATTTTAGAGGATAACAGCGGATAGGTCAGGGTTAGGTCTGGTATTTGCCATCATCTGTCTCATACTTTCGCATTTTTCACCTACTTGTTGGCCAGATCCTGGGCGTTATCTGGTTTGGATCACGTAGTAATATGGTACCACACTGAAACAGTGGGTTAAACCAGGATTCAATCTATATTTTAGAGGATAACAGCGGATAGGTCAGGGTTAGGTCTGGTATTTGCCATCATCTGTCTCATACTTTCGCATTTTTCACCTACTTGTTGGCCAGATCCTGGGCGTTATCTGGTTTGGATCACGTAGTAATGTGGTGCCACACTGCAACAGTGAGTTAAACCTGGAATCAATCTATATTATAGAGGATAACACCGGCTAGGTCAGGGTTAGGTCTGGTATTTGCCATCATCTGGCTCATACTATCGCATTTTTCGCATACTTGTTGGCCAGATCCTGGGCGTTTTCTGGGTTAGATCAGGTAGTAGTGTGGTACCGCACTGACTCAGTGAAGTAATCCTGGATTCGATCTATATATTAGAGGGTAACACCGGTTAGGTATGGGTTAGGTCTGGTATTTGCCATCATCTGGCTCATACTTTGGCATTTTTCGCATACTTGTTGGCCAGATCCTCGGTGTTTTCTGGTTTGTATCACGTAGTAATGTAGAACCACTCTGAAACAGTGAGTTAAACCTGGATTCAATCTATATCTTAGAGGATAACAGCGGCTAGGTCAGGTTTGGGTCTGGTATTTGCCATCATCTGGCCCATACTTTCGCATTTTTCGCATACTCGTTGGCCAGATCCTGGGCGTTTTCTGGTTTGGGTCACGTAGTAATGTGGCACCACACTGCAACAGTGAGTTAAACCTGGATTCAATCTATATTTTAGAGGATAACACCGGTTAGGTCATGGTTAGGTCTGGTATTTGCCATCATCTGGCTCATACTATCGCATTTTTCGCATACTTGTTGGCCAGATCCTGGGCGTTTTCTGGGTTAGATCAGGTAGTAGTGTTGTACCGCACTGAATCAGTGAGTTAAACCTGGATTCAATCTATATTTTAGAGGATAACAACGGCTAGGTCAGTGTTACGTCTGGTATTTGCCATCATCTGGCCCATACTTTCGCATATTTCGCATACTTGTTGGCCAGATCCTGGGTGTTTTCTGGTTTGTATCACGTAGTAATGTAGAACCACTCTGAAACAGTGAGTTAAACCTGGATTCAATCTATATTTTAGAGGATAACAGCGGCTAGGTCAGGGTTGGGTCTGGTATTTGCCATCATCTGGCCCATACTTTCGCATTTTTCGCATACTCGTTGGCCAGATCCTGGGCGTTTTCTGGTTTGGGTCACGTAGTAATGTGGCGCCACACTGCAACAGTGAGTTAAACCTGGATTCAATCTATATTTTAGAGGATAACACCGGTTAGGTCATGGTTAGGTCTGGTATTAGCCATCATCTGGCTCATACTATCGCATTTTTCGCATACTTGTTGGCCAGATCCTGGGCGTTTTCTGGGTTAGATCAGGTAGTAGTGTTGTACCGCACTGAATCAGTGAGTTAAACCTGGATTCAATCTATATTTTAGAGGATAACAACGGCTAGGTCAGTGTTAGGTCTGGTATTTGCCATCATCTGGCCCATACTTTCGCATATTTCGCATACTCGTTGGCCAGATCCTGGGCGTTTTCGCCTTTGGGTCACGTAGTAATGTGGCACCACACTGCAACAATGAGTTAAACCTGGACTCAATCTATATTTTAGTGGATAACACCGGTTAGGTCAGGGTTAGGTCTGGTATTTACCATCATCTGGCTCATACTTTCGCCTTTTTCACCTACTTGTTGGCCTGATCCTGGGCGTTTTCTGAGCTGGATCACGTAGTAATGTGGTACCACACTGAAACAGTGGGTTAAACCAGGGTTCAATCTATATTTTAGAGGTTAACACCGTTTAGGTCAGGGTTTGGTCTGGTATTTGCCATTATCTGGCTCATACTTTCGCATTTTTCGCATACTTGTTGACCAGATCCTGGGCGTTTTCTGGTTTGTGTTACCTAGTAATGTGGCACCACACTGCAACAGTGAGTTAAATGTGGATTCAATCTATATTTTAGTGGATAACACCGGTTAGGTCATGGTTAGGTCTGGTATTTGCCATCATCTGGCTCATTCTTTCGCCTTTTTCACCTACTTGTTAGCCTCATCCTGGGCGTTTTCTGGGCTGGATCACGTAGTAATGTGGTACCACACTGAAACAGTGGGTTAAACCATGATTAAATCTATATTTTAGAGGATAACACCGACTAGGTCAGGGTTAGGTCTGGTATTTGCCATCATCTGGCTCATACTTTCGCATTTTTGGCATACTTATTGGCCAGATCCTGGGCGTTTTCTGGTTTGGATCACGTAGTAATGTGGTACCACACTGAAACAGTGAAGTAATCCTGGATTCGATCTATATATTAGGGGGTAACACCCGTTAGGTTTGGGTTAAGTCTGGGATTTGCCATCATCTGGCTCATGCTTTCGCATTTTTCGCATACTTGTGGGCCAGATCCTGGGCGTTTTCTGGTTTGGATCACGTAGTAATGTGGTACCACACTGAAACAGTGAGTTTATCTTGTATTCAATCTATATTTTAGAGGATAACACCGGTTATGTCAGGGTTAGGTCTGGTATTTGCCATCATCTGGCTCATACTGTCGCATTTTTCGCATACTTGTTGCCCATATCCGTGGCGTTTTCTGGTTTGGATCACGTAGTAATGTGGTACCACACTGAAACAGTGAGTTTATCTTGGATTCAATCTATATTTTAGAGGATAACACCAGTTAGGTCAGGGTTAGGTCTGGTATTTGCCATCATCTGGCTCATACTTTCGCATTTTTCGCATACTTGTTGGCCAGATCCTGGGCGTTTTCTGGTTTGGGTTACGTAGTAATGTGGTACCACACTGCAGCAGTGAGTTAAACCTGGATTCAATCTATATTTTAGAGGATAACACCGGATAGGTCAGCGTTAGGTCTGATAATTGCCACCATCTGGCTCATACTTTCGCATTTTTCGCATACTTGTTGGACAGATCCTGGGAGTTCTCTGGTTTGGATAACGTAGTAATATGGTACCACACTGAAAGAGTGAGTTAATCCTGGATTCAATCCATATTTCAGACGATAACAGCGGCTAGGTCAGGGTTAGGTCTGGTATTTGCCATCATCTGGCTCATACTTTCGCAATTTTCGCATACTTGTTGGCCAGATCCTCGGTGTTTTCTGGTTTGTATCACGTAGTAATGTAGAACCACTCTGAAACTGTCAGTTAAACCTGGATTCAATCTATATTTTAGAGGATAACACCGGCTAGGTCAGGGTTAGGTCTGGTATTTGCCATCATCTGGCTCATACTATCGCATTTTTCGCATACTTGTTGGCCAGATCCTGGGCGTTTTCTGGTTTGGATCACGTAGTAATGTGGTACCGCACTGAATCAGTGAAGTAATCCTGGATTCGATCTATATATTAGAGGGTAACACCGGTTAGGTTTGGGTTAGGTCTGGTATTTGCCATAATCTGGCTCATACTTTCGCATTTTTCGCATACTCGTTGGCCAGATCCTGGGCGTTTTCTGGTTTGGGTCACGTAGTAATGTAGCACCACACTGAAACAGTGAGTTTATCTTGGATTCAATCTATATTTTAGAGGATAACACCGTTTAGGTCATGGTTAGGTCTGGTATTTGCCATCATCTGGCTCATACTTTCGCCTTTTTCACCTACTTGTTGGCCTGATCCTGGGCGTTTTCTGGGCTGGATCACGTAGTAATGTGGTACCACACTGAAACAGTGGGTTAAACCAGGATTCAATCTATATTTTAGAGGTTAACATCGGTTAGGTCAGGGTTTGGTCTGGTATTTGCCATTATCTGGCTCATGCTTTCGCATTTTTCACATACTTGTTGGCCAGATCCTGGGCGTTTTCTGGTTTGGGTCACGTAGTAATGTAGTGTTACATTGCAACAGCGAGTTAAACCTGGATTCAATCTATATTTTAGAGGATAACACCGGCTAGGTCAGGGTTGGGTCTGGTATTTGCCATCATCTGCCTCATACTTTCGCATTTTTCACCTACTCGTTGGCCAGATCCTGGGCGTTTTCTGGATCGGATCACGTAGTAATGTGGCACCACACTCAAACAGTGAGTTAAACCTGGATCCAATGTATATTTTAGAAGAATAACAGCGGCTAGGTCAGGGTTGGGTCTGGTATTTGCCATCATCTGGCCCATACTTTCGCATTTTTCGCATACTCGTTGGCCAGATCCTGGGCGTTTTCTGGTTTGGGTCACGTAGTAATGTGGCACCACACTGCAACAGTGAGTTAAACGTGGATTCAATCTATATTTTAGAGGATAACACCGACTAGGTCAGTGTTAGGTCTGGTATTTGCCATCATCTGGCTCATACTTTCGCATTTTTGGCATACTTATTGGCCAGATCCTGGGCGTTTTCTGGTTTGGATCACGTAGTAATGTGGTTCCACACTGCAACAGTGAGTTAAACCTGGATACAATCTATATTTTAGAGGATAACACCGGTTATGTCAGGGTTAGGTCTGGTATTTACCATCATCTGGCTCATACTTTCGCATTTTTCGCATACTCGTTGGCCAGATCCTGGGCGTTTTCTGGTTTGTATCACGTAGTAATGTAGAACCACTCTGAAACAGTCAGTTAAACCTGGATTCAATTTATATTTTAGAGGATAACACCGGCTAGGTCAGGGTTAGGTCTGGTATTTGCCATCATCTGTCTCATACTTTCGCATTTTTCGCATACTTGCTGGCCAGATCCTGGGCGTTTTCAGGTTTGCATCACGTTGTAATGTGGCACCACACTGAAACAGGGAGTTAGACATGGATTCAATCTATATTATGGAGGATAACACTGGCTAGGTCAGGGTTAGGTCTGGTATTTGCCGTCATCTGACTCATACATTCGCATTTTTCGCATACTTGTTGGCCAGATCCTGGGCGTTCTCTGGGTTGGATCAGGTAGTAGTGTGGTACCGCACTGAAACTGTGAAGTAATCGTGGATTCGATCTATATATTAGAGGGTAACAGCGGCTAGGTCAGGGTTGGGTCTGGTATTTGCCATCATCTGGCCCATACTTTCGCATTTTTCGCATACTCGTTGGCCAGATCCTGGCCGTTTTCTGGTTTGGGTCACGTAGTAATGTGGCACCACACTGCAACAATGACTTAAACCTGGATTCAATCTATATTTTAGAGGATAACACCGGTTAGGTTATGGTTAGGTCTGGTATTTGCCATCATCTGGCTCATACTTTCGCCTTTTTCACCTACTTGTTGGCCTGATCCTGGGCGTTTTCTGGGCTGGATCACGTAGTAATGTGGTACCACACTGAAACAGTGGCTTAAACCAGGATTCAATCTATATTTTAGAGGTTAACACCGGTTAGGTCAGGGTTTGGTCTGGTATTTGCCATTATCTGGCTCATGCTTTCGCATTTTTCACATACTTGTTGGCCACATCCTGGGCGTTTTCTGGTTTGGATCACGTAGTAATGTGGTACCACACTGAAACAGTGACTTTATCTTGGATTCAATCTATATTTTAGAGGATAACACCAGTTAGGTCAGGGTTTGGTCTGGTATTTGCCATCATCTGGCTCATAGTTTCGCATTTTTCGCATACTTATTGGCCAGATCCTGGGCGTTTTCTGGTTTGGATCACGTAATAATATGGTACCACACTGAAACAGTGTGTTAATCCTGGATTCAATCTATATTTTAGAGGATAACAGCGGTTAGGTCAGGGTTAGGTCTGGTATTTGCCATCATCCGGCTCATACTTTCGCATATTTCGCATACTTGCTGGCCAGATCCTGGGCGTTTTCAGGTTTGCATCACGTTGTAATGTGGCACCTCACTGAAACAGTGAGTTAAACATGGATACAGTCTATATTTTGGAGGATAGCACTGGCTAGGTCAGGGTTAGGTCTGGTATTTGCCGTCATCTGACTCATACTTTCGCATTTTTCGCATACTTGTTGGCCAGATCCTGGGCGTTTTCTGGGTTAGATCAGGTAGTAGTGTGGTACCGCACTGAATCAGTGAAGTAATCCTGGATTCGATCTATATATTAGAGGGTAACACCGGTTGGGTTTGGGTTAGGTCTGGTATTTGCCATCATCTGGCTCATACTTTCGCATTTTTCGCATACTTGTTGCCCATATCCGGGGCGTTTTCTGGTTTGGATCACGTAGTAATGTGGTCCCACACTGAAACAGTGAGTTTACCTTGGATTCAATCTATATTTTAGAGGATAACACCAGTTAGGTCAGGGTTTGGTCTGGTATTTGCATCATCTGGCTCATAGTTTCGCATTTTTCGCATACTTATTGGCCAGATCCTGGGCGTTTTCTGGTTTGGATAACGTAGTAATATGGTACCACACTGAAACAGTGAGTTAATCCTGGATTCAATCTATATTTTAGAGGATAACAGCGGTTAGGTCAGGGTTAGGTCTGGTATTTGCCATCATCTGTCTCATACTTTCGCATTTTTCACCTACTTGTTGGCCAGAACCTGGGCGTTATCTGGTTTGGAGCACGTAGTAATGTGGTACCACACTGCCACATGAGTTAAACCTGGATTCAATGTATATTTTAGAGGATAACACCGGTTAGGTCAGGGTTAGGTCTGGTATTTGCCATCATCCGGCTCATACTTTCGCATATTTCGCATACTTGCTGGCCAGATGCTGGGCGTTTTCAGGTTTGCATCACGTTGTAATGTGGCACCACACTGAAACAGTGAGTTAAACATGGATTCAATCTATATTTTGGAGGATAACACTGGCTAGGTCAGGGTTAGGTCTGGTATTTGCCGTCATCTGACTCATACTTTCGCATTTTTCGCATACTTGTTGGCCAGATCCTGGGCTTTCTCTGGGTTGGATCAGGTAGTAGTGTGGTACCGCACTGAAACTGTGAAGTAATCCTGGATTCGATCTATATATTAGAGGGTAACTCCGGTTAGGTTTGGGTTAGGTCTGGTATTTGCCATCATCTGTCTCATACTTTCGCATTTTTCACCTACTTGTTGGCCAGAACCTGGGCGTTATCTGGTTTGGAGCACGTAGTAATGTGGTACCACACTGCCACATGAGTTAAACCTGGATTCAATGTATATTTTAGAGGATAACACCGGTTAGGTCAGGGTTAGGTCTGGTATTTGCCATCATCTGGCTCATACTTTCGCATTTTTCGCATACTTGTTGCCCATATCCGGGGCGTTTTCTGGTTTGGATCACGTAGTAATGTGGTCCCACACTGAAACAGTGAGTTTACCTTGGATTCAATCTATATTTTAGAGGATAACACCGGTTAGGTCAGGGTTAGGTCTGGTATTTGCCATCATCCGGCTCATACTTTCGCATATTTCGCATACTTGCTGGCCAGATGCTGGGCGTTTTCAGGTTTGCATCACGTTGTAATGTGGCACCACACTGAAACAGTGAGTTAAACATGGATTCAATCTATATTTTGGAGGATAACACTGGCTAGGTCAGGGTTAGGTCTGGTAGTTGCCATCATCTGGCTCATACTATCGCATTTTTCGCATACTTGTTGGCCAGATCCTGGGCGTTTTCAGGGTTAGATCAGGTAGTAATGTGGTACCGCACTGAATCAGTGAAGTAATCCTGGATTCGATCTATATATTAGAGGGTAACACCGGTTAGGTTTGGGTTAGGTCTGGTATTTGCCATCATCTGGTTCATACTTTCGCATTTTTCGCATTCTTGTTGGCCAGATCCTGGGCGTTTTCTGGTTTGGATCACGTAGTAATGTGGTACCACACTGAAACAATGAGTTTATCTTGGATTTAATCTATATTTTAGAGGATAACACCGGTTTGGTCGGGGTGAGGGCTGGGATTTGCCATCATCTGGCTCATACTTTCGCATTATTCGCATACTTGTTGGCCAGATCCTCGGTGTTTTCTGGTTTGTATCACGTAGTAATGTAGAACCACTCTGAAACAGTGAGTTTATCTTGGATTCAATCTATATTTTAGAGGATAACACCGGTTAGGTCATGGTTAGGTCTGGTATTTGCCATCATCTGGCTCATACTTTCGCCTTTTTCACCTACTTGTTGGCCTGATCCTGGGCGTTTTCTGGGCTGGATCACGTAGTAATGTGGTACCACACTGAAACAGTGGGTTAAACCAGGATTCAATCTATATTTTAGAGGTTAACACCGGTTAGGTCAGGGTTTGGTCTGGTATTTGCCATTATCTGGCTCATGCTTTCGCATTTTTCACATACTTGTTGGCCAGATCCTGGGCGTTTTCTGGTTTGGGTCACGTAGTAATGTAGTGTTACATTGCAACAGTGAGTTAAACCTGGATTCAATCTATATTTTAGAGGATAACACCGGCTAGGTCAGGGTTGGGTCTGGTATTTGGCATCATCTGCCTCATACTTTCGCATTTTTCACCTACTCGTTGGCCAGATCCTGGGCGTTTTCTGGATCGGATCACGTAGTAATGTGGCACCACACTCAAACAGTGAGTTAAACCTGGAATCAATCTATATTTTAGAGGGTAACACCAGTTAGGTTTGGGTTAGGTCTGGTATTTGCCATCATCTGGCTCATACTTTCGCATTTTTCGCATACTTGTTGCCCATATCCGGGGCGTTTTCTGGTTTGGATCACGTAGTAATGTGGTGCCACACGGAAACAGTGAGTTTACCTTGGATTCAATCTATATTTTAGAGGATAACACCAGTTAGGTCAGGGTTGGGTCTGGTATTTGCCATCATCTGGCCCATACTTTCGCATTTTTCGCATACTCGTTGGCCAGATCCTGGGCGTTTTCTGGTTTGGTTCACGTAGTAATGTGGCACCACACTGCAACAGTGAGTTAAACCTGGATTCAATCTATATTTTAGAGGATAACACTGGTTAGGTCATGGTTAGGTCTGCTAGTTGCCATCATCTGGCTCATACTATCGCATTTTTCGCATACTTGTTGGCCAGATCCTGGGCGTTTTCAGGGTTAGATCAGGTAGTAGTGTGGTACCGCACTGAATCAGTGAAGTAATCCTGGATTCGATCTATATATTAGAGGGTAACACCGGTTAGGTTTGGGTTAGGTCTGGTATTTGCCATCATCTGGCTCATACTTTCGCATTTTTCGCATTCTTGTTGGCCAGATCCTGGGCGTTTTCTGATTTGGATCACGTAGTAATGTGGTACCACACTGAAACAGTGAGTTTATCTTGGATTTAATCTATATTTTAGAGGATAACACCGGTTTGGTCGGGGTGAGGGCTGGGATTTGCCATCATCTGGCTCATACTTTCGCATTTTTCGCATACTTGTTGGCCTGATCCTGGGCGTTTTCTGGGCTGGATCACGTAGTAATGTGGTACCACACTGAAACAGTGGGTTAAACCAGGATTCAATCTATATTTTAGAGGTTAACACCGGTTAGGTCAGGGTTTGGTCTGGTATTTGCCATTATCTGGCTCATACTTTCGCATTTTTCGCATACTTGTTGCCCATATCCGGGGCGTTATCTGGTTTGGATCACGTAGTAGTGTGGTATCACACTGCCACATGAGTTAATCCTGGATTCAATGTATATTTTAAAGGATAACACCCGTTAAGTCAGGGTTAGGTCTGGTATTTGCCATCATCCGGCTCTTACTTTCGCATTTTTCGCATACTTGTTGGCCAGATCCTGGGCGTTTTCTGGGTTGGACCACGTAGTAATGTGGTACCACACTGACACAGTGGGTTAAACCAGGATTCAATCTATATTTTAGAGGATATCACCGGTTAGGTCAGGGTTAGGTCTGGTATTTTCCATCATCTGGCTCAACACTTTCGCATTTTTCGCATACTTGTTGGCCAGATCCTGGGCGTTTTCTGGTTTGGATCACGTTGTAATGTGGCACCACACTGAAACAGTGAGTTAAACCTGGCTTCAATCTATATTTTGCAGGATAACACCGGCTAGGTCAGGGTTAGGTCTGGTATTTGCCGTCATCTGACTCATACTTTCGCATTTTTCGCATACTTGTTGGCCAGATCCTGGGCGTTTTCTGATTTGCGTCACGTAGTAATATGGTTCCACACTGCAACAGTAAGTTAGTCTTGGATTCAATCTATATTTTAGAGGTTAACACCGGTTAGGACAGGGTTAGGTCTGGTATTTGCCATCATCTGGCTCAATCTTTCGCATTTTTCGCATACTTGTTGGCCAGATCCTGGGCGTTTTCTGGTTTGGATCACATTGTAATGTGGTATCACACTGAAACAGTGAGTTAGTCTTGGATTCAATCTATATTTTAGAGGTTAACACCGGTTAGGACAGGGTTAGGTCTGGTATTTGCCATCATCTGGCTCATACTTTCGCATTTTTCGCATACTTGATGGCCAGATCCTGGGCGTTTTCTGGGTTGGACCACGTAGTAATGTGGTACCACACTGACACAGTGGGTTAAACCAGGATTCAATCTATATTTTAGAGGATATCACCGGTTAGGTCAGGGTTAGGTCAGGTATTTTCCATCATCTGGCTCAACACTTTCGCATTTTTCGCATACGTTTTGGCCAGATCCTGGGCGTTTTCAGGATTGGATCACGTAGTAGTGTGATGCCACACTGAAACAGTGGATTAATCCTGGATTCGATCTATATATTAGAGGGTAACACCGGTTAGGTTTGGGTTGGGTCTGGTATTTGCCATCATCTGGCTCATACTTTCGCATATTTCGCATACTTGTTGGCCAGATCCTGGGCGTTTTCTGGTTTGGATCACGTTGTAATGCGGCACCACACTGAAACAGTGAGTTAAACCTGGCTTCAATCTATATTTTGCAGGATAACACCGGCTAGGTCAGGGTTAGGTCTGGTATTTGCCGTCATCTGACTCATACTTTCGCATTTTTCGCATACTTGTTGGCCAGATCCTGGGCGTTTTCTGGTTTCGATTACGTAGTATTATGGTACCACATTGAAAGTGTGAGTTAATCCTGGATTCAATGCATATTTTAGACGATAACAGCGGCTAGGTCAGGGTTAGGTCTGGTATTTGCCATCATCTGGCCCATACTTTCGCATTTTTAGCATACTTGTTGGCCAGATCCTGGGCGTTTTCTGGTTTGCGTCACGTAGTAATATGGTTCCACACTGCAACAGTGAGTTAAACCTGGATTCAATCTATATTTTAGAGGATAACACCGGTTAGGTCAGGGTTAGGTCTGGTATTTGCCATCATCTGGCTCATACTTTCGCCTTTTTCACTTACTTGTTGGCCGGATCCTGGGCGTTCTCTGGTTTAGATCTCGATGTAATGTGGTACCACACTGAAACAGTGAGCTAATCCTGGATTCGATCTAGATATTAGAGGGTAACACCGGCTAGGTTTGGGTTAGGTCTGGTATTTGCCATCATCTGGCTCATACTTTCGCATTTTTCGCATACTTGTTGGCCAGATCATGGGCGTTTTCTTGTTTCGATCACGTAGTAATGTGGTACCACACTGAAACAGTGAGTTAATGCTGCATTCGATCTATATATTAGAGGGTAACACCGGTTATGTCAGGGTTGGGTCTGGTATTTGCCATCATCTGGCTCATACTTTCGCATTTTTCGCATACTTGTTGGCCAGATCCAGGGCGTTTTCTGGGTTGGATCAGATAGTAGTGTGGTATCACACTGAAACAGTGAGTTAGTCTTGGATTCAATCTATATTTTAGAGGCTAACACCGGTTAGGTCAGGGTTGGGTCTGGTATTTGCCATCATCTGGCTCATACTTTCGCATTTTTCGCATACTTGTTTGCCACATCCTGGGCGTTTACTGGTTTGGATCACATTGTAATGTGGTATCACACTGAAACAGTGAGTTAGTCTTGGATTCAATCTATATTTTAGAGGCTAACACCGGTTAGGTCAGGGTTGGGTCTGGTATTTGCCATCATCTGGCTCATACTTTCGCATTTTTCGCATACTTGTTTGCCACATCCTGGGCGTTTTCTGGGTTGGATCACGTAGTAATGTGGTACCACACTGACACAGTGGGTTAAACCAGGATTGTTGGCCAGATCCTGGGCGTTTTCTGGTTGGGATCACGCAGTAATGTGGCACCACACTGAAACAGTGAGTTAATCCTGTATTCGATCTATATATTAGAGGATAACAGCGGTTAGGTTTGGGTTAGGTCTGGTATTTGCCATCATCTCTCTCATACTTTCGCATTTTTTACCTACTTGTTGGCCAGATCCTGGGCGTTTTCTGGATCGGATCACGTAGTAATGTGGCACCACACTCAAACAGTGAGTTAAACCTGGAATCAATCTATATTTTAGAGGGTAACACCGGTTAGGTCAGGGTTGGGTCTGGTATTTGCCATCATCTGGCTCATACTTTCGCATTTTTCGCATACTTGTTGGCCAGATCCAGGGCGTTTTCTGGGCTGGATCAGATAGTAGTGTGGTACCGCTCTGAAACAGTGAAGTAATCCTGGATTCGATCTATATATTAGACGGTAACACCGGTTAGGTTTGGGTTAGGTCTGGTATTTGCCATCATCTGCCTCATACTTTCGCATTTTTCGCATACTTGTTGGCCAGATCCTGGGCGTTTACTGGTTTGGATCTCGTTGTAATGTGGTACCACACTGAAACAGTGAGCTAATCCTGGATTCGATCTACATATTAGAGGATAACTGCGGTTAGGTTTGGGTTAGGTCTGGTATTTGCCATCATCTGGCTCATACTTTCGCATTCTTCGCATACTTGCTGGCCAGATCCTGGGCGTTCCCTGGATTGGATCTCGTTGTAATGTGGTACCACACTGAAACAGTGAGCTAATCCTGGATTCGATCTAGATATTAGAGGGTAACACCGGTTAGGTTTGGGTTAGGTCTGGTATTTGCCATCATCTGGCTCATACTTTCGCATTTTTCGCATACTTGTTGGCCAGATCCTGGGCGTTTTCAGGGTTGGATCACGTAGTAGTGTGATGCCACACTGAAACAGTGAATTAATCCTGGATTCGATCTATATATTCGAGGGTAACACCGGTTAGGTTTGGGTTAGGTCTGGGATTCGCCATAATCTGGCTCATAGTTTCGCATTTTTGGCATACTTGTTGGCCAGATCCTGGGCGTATTCTGGTTGGGATCACGCAGTAATGTGGCACCACACTGAAACAGTGAGTTAATCCTGTATTCGATCTATATATTAGAGGATAACTGCGGTTAGGTTTGGGTTAGGTCTGGTATTTGCCATCATCTCTCTCATACTTTCGCATTTTTCACCTACTTGTTGGCCAGATCCTGGGCGTTTTCTGGATCGGATCACGTAGTAATGTGGCACCACACTGCCACATGAGTTAAACCTGGATTCGATCTACATATTAGAGGGTAACACCGGTTAGGTTTGGGTTAGGTCTGGTATTTGCCATCATCTGGCTCATACTTTCGCATTTTTCGCATACTTGTTGGCCAGATCCTGGGCGTTTACTGGTTTGGATCACGCAGTAATGTGGCACCACACTGAAACAGTGAGTTAATCCTGTATTCGATCTATATATTAGAGGGTAACACCGGTTAGGTGTGGGTTACGTCTGGTATTTGCCATCATCTGTCTCATACTTTCGCATATTTCGCATACTTGTTGGCCAGATCCTGGGCGTTATCTGGTTTCGATCACGTAGTAATGTGGTACCACACTGCCACATGAGTTAAACCTGGATTCGATCTACATATTAGAGGGTAACACCGGTTAGGTTTGGGTTAGGTCTGGTATTTGCCATCATCTGGCTCATACTTTCGCCTTTTTCACTTACTTGTTGGCCTGATCCTGGGCGTTCTCTGGGTTGGATCAGGTAGTAGTGTGGTACCGCACTGAAACAGTGAAGTAATCCTGGATTTGATCTATATATTAGAGGGTAACACCGGCTAGGTCAGGGTTGGGTCTGGTATTTGCCATCATCTGCCTCATACTTTCGCATTTTTCACCTACTCGTTGGCCAGATCCTGGGCGTTTTCTGGATCGGATCACGTAGTAATGTGGCACCACACTCAAACAGTGAGTTAAACCTGGAATCAATCTATATTTTAGAGGGTAACACCAGTTAGGTTTGGGTTAGGTCTGGTATTTGCCATCATCTGGCTCATACTTTCGCATTCTTCGCATACTTGTTGCCCATATCCGGGGCGTTTTCTGGTTTGGATCACGTAGTAATGTGGTGCCACACTGAAACAGTGAGTTTATCTTGGATTCAATCTATATTTTAGAGGATAACACCAGTTAGGTCAGGGTTAGGTCTGGTATTTGCCATCATCTGGCTCATACTTTCGCATTTTTCGCATACTTGTTGGCCACATCCTGGGCGTTTTCTGGTTTGGATCACGTAGTAATGTGGTCCCACACTGAAACAGTGAGTTTATCTTGGATTCAATCTATATTTTAGAGGATAACACCAGTTAGGTCAGGGTTTGGTCTGGTATTTGCCATCATCTGGCTCATAGTTTCGCATTTTTCGCATACTTATTGGCCAGATCCTGGGCGTTTTCTGGTTTGGATCACGTAGTAATATGGTACCACACTGAAACAGTGTGTTAATCCTGGATTCAATCTATATTTTGGAGGATAACAGCGGTTAGGTCAGGGTTACGTCTGGTATTTGCCATCATCCGGCTCATACTTTCGCATTTTTCGCATACTTGTTGGCCAGATCCTGGGCGTTCTCTGGGTTGGATCAGGTAGTAGTGTGGTACCGCACTGAAACTGTGAAGTAATCCTGGATTCGATCTATATATTAGAGGGTAACAGCGGCTAGGTCAGGGTTGGGTCTGGTATGTGCCATCATCTGGCTCATACTTTCGCATATTTCGCATACTCGTTGGCCAGATCCTGGGCGTTTTCTGGTTTGGATCACGTAGTAATGTGGTACCGCACTGAAACTGTGAAGCAATCCTGGATTCGATCTATGTATTAGAGGGTAACTCCGGTTAGGTTTGGGTTAGGTCTGGTATTTGCCATCATCCGGCTCATACTTTCGCATTTTTCGCATACTTGTTGGACAGATCCTGGGCGTTCTCTGGGTTGGATCAGGTAGTAGTGTGGTACCGCACTGAAACTGTGAAGTAATCCTGGATTCGATCTATATATTAGAGGGTAACAGCGGCTAGGTCAGGGTTGGGTCTGGTATTTGCCATCATCTGGCCCATACTTTCGCATTTTTCGCATACTCGTTGGCCAGAGCCTGGGCGTTTTCTGGTTTGGGTCACGTAGTAATGTGGCACCACACTGCAACAGTGAGTTAAACCTGGATTCAATCTATATTTTAGAGGTTAACACCGGTTAGGTCAGGGTTTGGTCTGGTATTTGCCATTATCTGGCTCATGCTTTCGCATTTTTCACATACTTGTTGGCCAGATCCTGGACGTTTTCTGGTTTGGGTCACGTAGTAATGTGGTACCACACTGAAACAGTGAAGCAATCCTGGATTCGATCTATGTATTAGAGGGTAACTCCGGTTAGGTTTGGGTTAGGTCTGGTATTTGCCATCATCCGGCTCATACTTTCGCATTTTTCGCATACTTGTTAGCCAGATCCTCGGAGTTTTCTGGTTTGGATCACGTAGTGATGTAGAACCACTCTGAAACAGTGAGTTAAACCTGGATTCAATCTATATTTTAGAGGATAACAGCGGCTAGGTCAGTTTTAGGTCTGGTATTTGCCATCATCTGGCCCATACTTTCGCATATTTCGCATACTCGTTGGCCAGATCCTGGGCGTTTTCTGGTTTGGGTCACGTAGTAATGTGGCACCACACTGCAACAGTGAGTTAAACGTGGATTCAATCTATATTTTAGTGGATAACACCGGTTAGGTCATGGTTAGGTCTGGTATTTGCCATCATCTGGCTCATTCATTCGCCTTTTTCACCTACTTGTTAGCCTCATCCTGGGCGTTTTCTGGGCTGGATCACGTAGTAATGTGGTACCACACTGAAACAATGGGTTAAACCAGGATTCAATCTATATTTTAGAGGATAACACCGACTAGGTCAGGGTTAGGTCTGGTATTTGCCATCATCTGGCTCATACTTTCGCATTTTTGGCATACTTATTGGCCAGATCCTGGGCGTTTTCTGGTTTGGATCACGTAGTAATGTGGTTCCACACTGAAACAGTGAAGTAATCCTGGATTCGATCTATATATTAGAGGGTAACACCCGTTAGGTTTGGGTTAAGTCTGGGATTTGCCATCATCTGGCTCATGCTTTCGCATTTTTCGCATACTTGTGGGCCAGATCCTGGGCGTTTTCTGGTTTGGATCACGTAGTAATGTGGTTCCACACTGCAACAGTGAGTTAAACCTGGATACAATCTATATTTTAGAGGATAACACCGGTTATGTCAGGGTTAGGTCTGGTATTTGCCATCATCTGGCTCATACTTTCGCATTTTTCGCATACTTGTTGGCCAGATCCTGGGCGTTTTCTGGTTTGGATCACGTAGTAATGTGGTACCACACTGAAACAGTGAAGTAATCCTGGATTCGATCTATATATTAGAGGGTAACACCCGTTAGGTTTGGGTTAAGTCTGGGATTTGCCATCATCTGGCTCATGCTTTCGCATTTTTCGCATACTTGTGGGCCAGATCCTGGGCGTTTTCTGGTTTGGATCACGTAGTAATGTGGTTCCACACTGCAACAGTGAGTTAAACCTGGATACAATCTATATTTTAGAGGATAACACCGGTTATGTCAGGGTTAGGTCTGGTATTGGCCATCATCTGGCTCATACTTTCGCATTTTTCGCATACTTGTTGGCCAGATCCTGGGCGTTTTCTGGTTTGGATCACGTAGTAATGTGGTACCACACTGAAACAGTGAGTTTATCTTGGATTCAATCTATATTTTAGAGGATAACACCAGTTAGGTCAGGGTTAGGTCTGGTATTTCCCATCATCTGGCTCATACTTTCGCATTTTTCGCATACTTGGTGGCCACATCCTGGGCGTTTTCTGGTTTGGATTACGTAGTAATGTGGTACCACACTGAAACAGTGAAGTAATCCTGGATTCGATCTATATATTAGAGGGTAACACCCGTTAGGTTTGGGTTAAGTCTGGGATTTGCCATCATCTGGCTCATGCTTTCGCATTTTTCGCATACTTGTGGGCCAGATCCTGGGCGTTTTCTGGTTTGGATCACGTAGTAATGTGGTTCCACACTGCAACAGTGAGTTAAACCTGGATACAATCTATATTTTAGAGGATAACACCGGTTATGTCAGGGTTAGGTCTGGTATTTGCCATCATCTGGCTCATACTTTCGCCTTTTTCACCTACTTGTTAGCCTGATCCTGGGCGTTTTCTGGGCTGGATCACGTAGTAATGTGGTACCACACTGAAACAGTGAGTTAAAACTGGATTCAATCTATATTTTAGAGGATAACAGCGGCTAGGTCAGGGTTGGGTCTGGTATTTGCCATCATCTGTCTCATACTTTCGCATTTTTCACCTACCCGTTGGCCAGATCCTGGGCGTTTTCTGGATCGGATCACGTAGTAATGTGGCACCACACTCAAACAGTGAGTTAAACCTGGAATCAATCTATATTTTAGAGGGTACCACCAGTTAGGTTTGGGTTAGGTCTGGTATTTGCCATCATCTGGCTCATACTTTCGCATTTTCGCATACTTGTTGCCCATATCCGGGGCGTTTTCTGGTTTGCATCACGTTGTAATGTGGCACCACACTGAAACAGTGAGTTAAACATGGATTCAATCTATATTTTGGAGGATAACACTGGCTAGGTCAGGGTTAGGTCTGGTATTTGCCATCATCCGGCTCATACTTTCGCATTTTTCGCATACTTGTTGGCCAGATCCTCGGCGTTTTCATGTTTGCATCACGTTGTAATGTGGCACCACTCTGCAACGGTGAGTTAAACCTGGATTCAATCTACATTTTAGAGGATAACACCGGCTAGGTCAGGGTTAGGTCTGGTATTTGCCATCACCTGGCTCATACTATCGCATTTTTCGCATACTTGTTGGCCAGATCCTGGGCGTTTTCTGGGTTGGATCTGGTAGTAGTGTGGTACCGCACTGAAGCAGTGAAGTAATCCTGGATTCGATCTATATATTAGAGGGTAACACCCGTCAGGTTTGGGTTAGGTCAGGGATTTGCAATCATCTGGCTCATGCTTTCGCATTTTTCGCATACTTGTTGGCCAGATCATGGGCGTTTTTTGGTTTGGATCACGTAGTTATATGGTACCACACTGAAACAGTCAGTTAATCCTGGATTCAATCTATATTTTAGAGGATGACAGCGGTTAGGTCAGGGTTAGGTCTGGTATTTGCCATCATCTGGCTCATACTTTCGCATTTTTCGCATACTTGTTGGCCAGATCCTGGGCGTTTTCTGGGTTAGATCAGGTAGTAGTGTGGTACCGCACTGAATCAGTGAAGTAATCCTGGATTCGATCTATGTATTAGAGGGTAACACCGGTTAGGTTTGGGTTAGGTCTGGTATTTGCCATCATCTGGCTCATACTTTCGCATTTTTCGCATACTTGTTGGCCAGGTCCTGGGCGTTTTCGGGTTTGGGTCACGTAGTAATGTGGTACCACACTGCAACAGTGAGTTAAACCTGGATTCAATCTATATTTTAGAGGATAACACCGGTTATGTCAGGGTTAGGTCTGGTATTTGCCATCATCTGACTCATACTTTCGCATTTTTCGCATACTTGTTGGCCAGATCCTGGGCGTTTTCTGGTTTGGATCACGTAGTAATGTGGCACCACACTGAAACTGTGAGTTAAACCTGGATACAATCTATATTTTAGAGGTTAACACCGGTTATGTCAGGGTTAGGTCTGGTATTTGCCATCATCTGGCTCATACTTTCGCATTTTTCGCATACTTGTTGGCCAGATCCTGGGCGTTTTCTGGTTTGGTTCACGTAGTAATATGGCACCACACTGAAACAGTGAGTTAAACCTGGATACAATCTATATTTTAGAGGATAACACCGATTATGTCAGGGTTAGGTCTTGTATTTGCCATCATCTGGCTCATACTTTCGCATTTTTCGCTTACTTGTTGGCCAGATCCTGGGCGTTTTCTGGTTTGGATCACGTAGTAATGTGGTACCACACTGAAACAGTGAGGTAATCTTGGATTCAATCTATTCTTTAGAGGATAACACCGGTTAAGTCTGAGTTAGGTCTGGGATTTGCTCTCATCTCGCACATACTTTCGCATTTTCCGCATACTTGTTGGCCTGATCCTGGACGTTTTCTGGGTTGGATCACGTAGTAATATGGTACCGCACTGAAACAGTGGGTTAAGCCTGTGTCCGATCAATATTTTAGAGGATAACACTGGTTAAGTCAGGGTTAGGTCTGGTATTTGCCATCATCTGGCTCATACTTTCGCATTTTTCGCATACTCGTTGGCCAGATCCTGGGCGTTTTCTGGGTTGGATCACGTAGTAATGTGGTACCACACTGCAAAAGTGAGTTAAACCTCGATTCAGTCTATATTTTAGAGGATAACACCGGTTAGGTCAGGGTTAGGTCTGGTATTTGCCATCATTTGGCTCATACTTTCGCATTTTTCGCATACTTGATTGCAAGATCCTGGGCTTTTTCTGGTTTGGATCACGTAGTAATGTGGTATCATACTGAAACAGTGAGTTAAGCCTTTGTCCGATCAATATTTTAGAGGATAACACTGGTTAGGTCAGGGTCAGGTCTGGTATTTGCCATCATCTGGCTCATACATTCGCATTTTTCGCATACCTTTTGGCAAGAGCCTGGGCTTTTTCCTAGTTTGGATCACGTAGGAATGTGGTACCTCACCGAAACGGGCAACTAAACCTGGTAACGATTAATACTTTAGAGGATAACGCCGGTTAGGGCTGGATAAGGTCTGGTATTCGATATTATCTGGCTCATACTTTCGCATTTTTCGCCTACTTGCTGGCCAGATCCTGGGCTTTTTCTAGGTCGGATCACGTAGTAATGTGGTACAACACTGCAACAGTGAGTTCAACCTGGATTCAATCTATATTTTAGAGGATAACACCGGTTAGGTCAGGGTTAGGTCTAGTATTTGCCATCATCTGGCTCATACTTTCGCATTTTTCGCCTACTTGCTGGCCAGATCCTGGGCTTTTTCTAGGTCGGATCACGTAGTAATGTGGTACAACACTGCAACAGTGAGTTCAACCTGGATTCAATCTATATTTTAGAGGATAACACCGGTTAGGTCAGGGTTAGGTCAGGTATTTGCCATCATCTGGCTCATACTTACGCAATTTTCACATCCACGTTGGCCAGATCCTGGGCTTTTTCTGGCTGGGTTCTCGTTGTAATGTGGTACCACACTGAAACAGTGAATTAAGCCTGGGTCCGATCAATATTTTAGAGGATAACACCGGTTAGGTCTGGGTGAGGTCTGGGATTTGCCCTCATCTCGCACATACTTTCGCTTCTTTCGCATACTTGTTGGGCAGATCCTGGGCTTTTTCTGCTATGGAGCACGTTGTAATGTGGTGCCACAGTGAAGCAGTGAGTTAAACCTGGATTCGATCAATATTTTAGAGGATAACACCGGTTAAGTCTGAGTTAGGTCAGGGATTTGCCCTCATCTCGCACATACTTTCGCTTCCTTCGAATACTTGCTGGCCAGATCCTGGGCATTTTCAGCTTTGGAGCAGGTTGTAATGTGGTACCACACTGAAACTGTGAATTAAACCTGGATTCAATCTATATTTTACAGGATAACACAGGTTAGGATTGGGTTAGGTCTGGTATTTGCCATCATCTGGCTCATACTTTCGCATTCTTCGCATACTTGTTGGCCAGATCCTGGGCGTTCTCTGGGTTGGATCAGGTAGTAGTGTGGTACCGCACTGAAACTGTGAAGTAATCCTGGATTCGATCTATATATTAGAGGGTAACAGCGGCTAGGTCAGGGTTGGGTCTGGTATGTGCCATCATCTGGCTCATACTTTCGCATTCTTCGCATACTTGTTGCCCATATCCGGGGCGTTTTCTGGTTTGGATCACGTAGTAATGTGGTGCCACACTGAAACAGTGAGTTTATCTTGGATTCAATCTATATTTTAGAGGATAACACCAGTTAGGTCAGGGTTAGGTCTGGTATTTGCCATCATCTGGCTCATACTTTCGCATTTTTCGCATACTTGTTGGCCACATCCTGGGCGTTTACTGGTTTGGATCACGCAGTAATGTGGCACCACACTGAAACAGTGAGTTAATCCTGTATTCGATCTATATATTAGAGGATAACTGCGGTTAGGTTTGGGTTAGGTCTGGTATTTGCCATCATCTCTCTCATACTTTCGCATTTTTCACCTACTTGTTGGCCAGATCCTGGGCGTTTTCTGGATCGGATCACGTAGTAATGTGGCACCACACTGCCACATGAGTTAAACCTGGATTCGATCTACATATTAGAGGGTAACACCGGTTAGGTTTGGGTTAGGTCTGGTATTTGCCATCATCTGGCTCATACTTTCGCATTTTTCGCATACTTGTTGGCCAGATCCTGGGCGTTTACTGGTTTGGATCACGCAGTAATGTGGCACCACACTGAAACAGTGAGTTAATCCTGTATTCGATCTATATATTAGAGGGTAACACCGGTTAGGTGTGGGTTACGTCTGGTATTTGCCATCATCTGTCTCATACTTTCGCATATTTCGCATACTTGTTGGCCAGATCCTGGGCGTTATCTGGTTTCGATCACGTAGTAATGTGGTACCACACTGCCACATGAGTTAAACCTGGATTCGATCTACATATTAGAGGGTAACACCGGTTAGGTTTGGGTTAGGTCTGGTATTTGCCATCATCTGGCTCATACTTTCGCCTTTTTCACTTACTTGTTGGCCTGATCCTGGGCGTTCTCTGGGTTGGATCAGGTAGTAGTGTGGTACCGCACTGAAACAGTGAAGTAATCCTGGATTTGATCTATATATTAGAGGGTAACACCGGCTAGGTCAGGGTTGGGTCTGGTATTTGCCATCATCTGCCTCATACTTTCGCATTTTTCACCTACTCGTTGGCCAGATCCTGGGCGTTTTCTGGATCGGATCACGTAGTAATGTGGCACCACACTCAAACAGTGAGTTAAACCTGGAATCAATCTATATTTTAGAGGGTAACACCAGTTAGGTTTGGGTTAGGTCTGGTATTTGCCATCATCTGGCTCATACTTTCGCATTCTTCGCATACTTGTTGCCCATATCCGGGGCGTTTTCTGGTTTGGATCACGTAGTAATGTGGTGCCACACTGAAACAGTGAGTTTATCTTGGATTCAATCTATATTTTAGAGGATAACACCAGTTAGGTCAGGGTTAGGTCTGGTATTTGCCATCATCTGGCTCATACTTTCGCATTTTTCGCATACTTGTTGGCCACATCCTGGGCGTTTTCTGGTTTGGATCACGTAGTAATGTGGTCCCACACTGAAACAGTGAGTTTATCTTGGATTCAATCTATATTTTAGAGGATAACACCAGTTAGGTCAGGGTTTGGTCTGGTATTTGCCATCATCTGGCTCATAGTTTCGCATTTTTCGCATACTTATTGGCCAGATCCTGGGCGTTTTCTGGTTTGGATCACGTAGTAATATGGTACCACACTGAAACAGTGTGTTAATCCTGGATTCAATCTATATTTTGGAGGATAACAGCGGTTAGGTCAGGGTTACGTCTGGTATTTGCCATCATCCGGCTCATACTTTCGCATTTTTCGCATACTTGTTGGCCAGATCCTGGGCGTTCTCTGGGTTGGATCAGGTAGTAGTGTGGTACCGCACTGAAACTGTGAAGTAATCCTGGATTCGATCTATATATTAGAGGGTAACAGCGGCTAGGTCAGGGTTGGGTCTGGTATGTGCCATCATCTGGCTCATACTTTCGCATATTTCGCATACTCGTTGGCCAGATCCTGGGCGTTTTCTGGTTTGGATCACGTAGTAATGTGGTACCGCACTGAAACTGTGAAGCAATCCTGGATTCGATCTATGTATTAGAGGGTAACTCCGGTTAGGTTTGGGTTAGGTCTGGTATTTGCCATCATCCGGCTCATACTTTCGCATTTTTCGCATACTTGTTGGACAGATCCTGGGCGTTCTCTGGGTTGGATCAGGTAGTAGTGTGGTACCGCACTGAAACTGTGAAGTAATCCTGGATTCGATCTATATATTAGAGGGTAACAGCGGCTAGGTCAGGGTTGGGTCTGGTATTTGCCATCATCTGGCCCATACTTTCGCATTTTTCGCATACTCGTTGGCCAGAGCCTGGGCGTTTTCTGGTTTGGGTCACGTAGTAATGTGGCACCACACTGCAACAGTGAGTTAAACCTGGATTCAATCTATATTTTAGAGGTTAACACCGGTTAGGTCAGGGTTTGGTCTGGTATTTGCCATTATCTGGCTCATGCTTTCGCATTTTTCACATACTTGTTGGCCAGATCCTGGACGTTTTCTGGTTTGGGTCACGTAGTAATGTGGTACCACACTGAAACAGTGAAGCAATCCTGGATTCGATCTATGTATTAGAGGGTAACTCCGGTTAGGTTTGGGTTAGGTCTGGTATTTGCCATCATCCGGCTCATACTTTCGCATTTTTCGCATACTTGTTAGCCAGATCCTCGGAGTTTTCTGGTTTGGATCACGTAGTGATGTAGAACCACTCTGAAACAGTGAGTTAAACCTGGATTCAATCTATATTTTAGAGGATAACAGCGGCTAGGTCAGTTTTAGGTCTGGTATTTGCCATCATCTGGCCCATACTTTCGCATATTTCGCATACTCGTTGGCCAGATCCTGGGCGTTTTCTGGTTTGGGTCACGTAGTAATGTGGCACCACACTGCAACAGTGAGTTAAACGTGGATTCAATCTATATTTTAGTGGATAACACCGGTTAGGTCATGGTTAGGTCTGGTATTTGCCATCATCTGGCTCATTCATTCGCCTTTTTCACCTACTTGTTAGCCTCATCCTGGGCGTTTTCTGGGCTGGATCACGTAGTAATGTGGTACCACACTGAAACAATGGGTTAAACCAGGATTCAATCTATATTTTAGAGGATAACACCGACTAGGTCAGGGTTAGGTCTGGTATTTGCCATCATCTGGCTCATACTTTCGCATTTTTGGCATACTTATTGGCCAGATCCTGGGCGTTTTCTGGTTTGGATCACGTAGTAATGTGGTTCCACACTGAAACAGTGAAGTAATCCTGGATTCGATCTATATATTAGAGGGTAACACCCGTTAGGTTTGGGTTAAGTCTGGGATTTGCCATCATCTGGCTCATGCTTTCGCATTTTTCGCATACTTGTGGGCCAGATCCTGGGCGTTTTCTGGTTTGGATCACGTAGTAATGTGGTTCCACACTGCAACAGTGAGTTAAACCTGGATACAATCTATATTTTAGAGGATAACACCGGTTATGTCAGGGTTAGGTCTGGTATTTGCCATCATCTGGCTCATACTTTCGCATTTTTCGCATACTTGTTGGCCAGATCCTGGGCGTTTTCTGGTTTGGATCACGTAGTAATGTGGTACCACACTGAAACAGTGAAGTAATCCTGGATTCGATCTATATATTAGAGGGTAACACCCGTTAGGTTTGGGTTAAGTCTGGGATTTGCCATCATCTGGCTCATGCTTTCGCATTTTTCGCATACTTGTGGGCCAGATCCTGGGCGTTTTCTGGTTTGGATCACGTAGTAATGTGGTTCCACACTGCAACAGTGAGTTAAACCTGGATACAATCTATATTTTAGAGGATAACACCGGTTATGTCAGGGTTAGGTCTGGTATTGGCCATCATCTGGCTCATACTTTCGCATTTTTCGCATACTTGTTGGCCAGATCCTGGGCGTTTTCTGGTTTGGATCACGTAGTAATGTGGTACCACACTGAAACAGTGAGTTTATCTTGGATTCAATCTATATTTTAGAGGATAACACCAGTTAGGTCAGGGTTAGGTCTGGTATTTCCCATCATCTGGCTCATACTTTCGCATTTTTCGCATACTTGGTGGCCACATCCTGGGCGTTTTCTGGTTTGGATTACGTAGTAATGTGGTACCACACTGAAACAGTGAAGTAATCCTGGATTCGATCTATATATTAGAGGGTAACACCCGTTAGGTTTGGGTTAAGTCTGGGATTTGCCATCATCTGGCTCATGCTTTCGCATTTTTCGCATACTTGTGGGCCAGATCCTGGGCGTTTTCTGGTTTGGATCACGTAGTAATGTGGTTCCACACTGCAACAGTGAGTTAAACCTGGATACAATCTATATTTTAGAGGATAACACCGGTTATGTCAGGGTTAGGTCTGGTATTTGCCATCATCTGGCTCATACTTTCGCCTTTTTCACCTACTTGTTAGCCTGATCCTGGGCGTTTTCTGGGCTGGATCACGTAGTAATGTGGTACCACACTGAAACAGTGAGTTAAAACTGGATTCAATCTATATTTTAGAGGATAACAGCGGCTAGGTCAGGGTTGGGTCTGGTATTTGCCATCATCTGTCTCATACTTTCGCATTTTTCACCTACCCGTTGGCCAGATCCTGGGCGTTTTCTGGATCGGATCACGTAGTAATGTGGCACCACACTCAAACAGTGAGTTAAACCTGGAATCAATCTATATTTTAGAGGGTACCACCAGTTAGGTTTGGGTTAGGTCTGGTATTTGCCATCATCTGGCTCATACTTTCGCATTTTCGCATACTTGTTGCCCATATCCGGGGCGTTTTCTGGTTTGCATCACGTTGTAATGTGGCACCACACTGAAACAGTGAGTTAAACATGGATTCAATCTATATTTTGGAGGATAACACTGGCTAGGTCAGGGTTAGGTCTGGTATTTGCCATCATCCGGCTCATACTTTCGCATTTTTCGCATACTTGTTGGCCAGATCCTCGGCGTTTTCATGTTTGCATCACGTTGTAATGTGGCACCACTCTGCAACGGTGAGTTAAACCTGGATTCAATCTACATTTTAGAGGATAACACCGGCTAGGTCAGGGTTAGGTCTGGTATTTGCCATCACCTGGCTCATACTATCGCATTTTTCGCATACTTGTTGGCCAGATCCTGGGCGTTTTCTGGGTTGGATCTGGTAGTAGTGTGGTACCGCACTGAAGCAGTGAAGTAATCCTGGATTCGATCTATATATTAGAGGGTAACACCCGTCAGGTTTGGGTTAGGTCAGGGATTTGCAATCATCTGGCTCATGCTTTCGCATTTTTCGCATACTTGTTGGCCAGATCATGGGCGTTTTTTGGTTTGGATCACGTAGTTATATGGTACCACACTGAAACAGTCAGTTAATCCTGGATTCAATCTATATTTTAGAGGATGACAGCGGTTAGGTCAGGGTTAGGTCTGGTATTTGCCATCATCTGGCTCATACTTTCGCATTTTTCGCATACTTGTTGGCCAGATCCTGGGCGTTTTCTGGGTTAGATCAGGTAGTAGTGTGGTACCGCACTGAATCAGTGAAGTAATCCTGGATTCGATCTATGTATTAGAGGGTAACACCGGTTAGGTTTGGGTTAGGTCTGGTATTTGCCATCATCTGGCTCATACTTTCGCATTTTTCGCATACTTGTTGGCCAGGTCCTGGGCGTTTTCGGGTTTGGGTCACGTAGTAATGTGGTACCACACTGCAACAGTGAGTTAAACCTGGATTCAATCTATATTTTAGAGGATAACACCGGTTATGTCAGGGTTAGGTCTGGTATTTGCCATCATCTGACTCATACTTTCGCATTTTTCGCATACTTGTTGGCCAGATCCTGGGCGTTTTCTGGTTTGGATCACGTAGTAATGTGGCACCACACTGAAACTGTGAGTTAAACCTGGATACAATCTATATTTTAGAGGTTAACACCGGTTATGTCAGGGTTAGGTCTGGTATTTGCCATCATCTGGCTCATACTTTCGCATTTTTCGCATACTTGTTGGCCAGATCCTGGGCGTTTTCTGGTTTGGTTCACGTAGTAATATGGCACCACACTGAAACAGTGAGTTAAACCTGGATACAATCTATATTTTAGAGGATAACACCGATTATGTCAGGGTTAGGTCTTGTATTTGCCATCATCTGGCTCATACTTTCGCATTTTTCGCTTACTTGTTGGCCAGATCCTGGGCGTTTTCTGGTTTGGATCACGTAGTAATGTGGTACCACACTGAAACAGTGAGGTAATCTTGGATTCAATCTATTCTTTAGAGGATAACACCGGTTAAGTCTGAGTTAGGTCTGGGATTTGCTCTCATCTCGCACATACTTTCGCATTTTCCGCATACTTGTTGGCCTGATCCTGGACGTTTTCTGGGTTGGATCACGTAGTAATATGGTACCGCACTGAAACAGTGGGTTAAGCCTGTGTCCGATCAATATTTTAGAGGATAACACTGGTTAAGTCAGGGTTAGGTCTGGTATTTGCCATCATCTGGCTCATACTTTCGCATTTTTCGCATACTCGTTGGCCAGATCCTGGGCGTTTTCTGGGTTGGATCACGTAGTAATGTGGTACCACACTGCAAAAGTGAGTTAAACCTCGATTCAGTCTATATTTTAGAGGATAACACCGGTTAGGTCAGGGTTAGGTCTGGTATTTGCCATCATTTGGCTCATACTTTCGCATTTTTCGCATACTTGATTGCAAGATCCTGGGCTTTTTCTGGTTTGGATCACGTAGTAATGTGGTATCATACTGAAACAGTGAGTTAAGCCTTTGTCCGATCAATATTTTAGAGGATAACACTGGTTAGGTCAGGGTCAGGTCTGGTATTTGCCATCATCTGGCTCATACATTCGCATTTTTCGCATACCTTTTGGCAAGAGCCTGGGCTTTTTCCTAGTTTGGATCACGTAGGAATGTGGTACCTCACCGAAACGGGCAACTAAACCTGGTAACGATTAATACTTTAGAGGATAACGCCGGTTAGGGCTGGATAAGGTCTGGTATTCGATATTATCTGGCTCATACTTTCGCATTTTTCGCCTACTTGCTGGCCAGATCCTGGGCTTTTTCTAGGTCGGATCACGTAGTAATGTGGTACAACACTGCAACAGTGAGTTCAACCTGGATTCAATCTATATTTTAGAGGATAACACCGGTTAGGTCAGGGTTAGGTCTAGTATTTGCCATCATCTGGCTCATACTTTCGCATTTTTCGCCTACTTGCTGGCCAGATCCTGGGCTTTTTCTAGGTCGGATCACGTAGTAATGTGGTACAACACTGCAACAGTGAGTTCAACCTGGATTCAATCTATATTTTAGAGGATAACACCGGTTAGGTCAGGGTTAGGTCAGGTATTTGCCATCATCTGGCTCATACTTACGCAATTTTCACATCCACGTTGGCCAGATCCTGGGCTTTTTCTGGCTGGGTTCTCGTTGTAATGTGGTACCACACTGAAACAGTGAATTAAGCCTGGGTCCGATCAATATTTTAGAGGATAACACCGGTTAGGTCTGGGTGAGGTCTGGGATTTGCCCTCATCTCGCACATACTTTCGCTTCTTTCGCATACTTGTTGGGCAGATCCTGGGCTTTTTCTGCTATGGAGCACGTTGTAATGTGGTGCCACAGTGAAGCAGTGAGTTAAACCTGGATTCGATCAATATTTTAGAGGATAACACCGGTTAAGTCTGAGTTAGGTCAGGGATTTGCCCTCATCTCGCACATACTTTCGCTTCCTTCGAATACTTGCTGGCCAGATCCTGGGCATTTTCAGCTTTGGAGCAGGTTGTAATGTGGTACCACACTGAAACTGTGAATTAAACCTGGATTCAATCTATATTTTACAGGATAACACAGGTTAGGATTGGGTTAGGTCTGGTATTTGCCATCATCTGGCTCATACTTTCGCATTCTTCGCATACTTGTTGGCCAGATCCAGGGCTCCTTCTGCTCCAGATTACGTAGTAATGTGGTGCCACACTGAAACAGTGGGTCAAACCTGGATTCGATCTATATTTTACAGGATAACACCGGTTAGGTCAGGGTTAGGTCTGGTATTTGCCATCATCTGGCTCATACTTTCGCATTTTTCGCATACTTGATTGCAAGATCCTGTGCTTTTTCTGGTTTGGATCACGTAGTAATGTGGTACCACACTGAAGCTGTGAGTTAAGCCTGTGTTCGATCAATATTTTGGGGGATAATCCCGGTTAGGTCTGGGTTAGGTCTGGTATTTGTTCCCTCACGTGCTGTGTCCGGCCAGGTGTCCGGCGCAGTACGGGGCGTAGCGACCCCGAGGTACCTGATGCTAATCACACCGTAAGCCTCCTGTTGGTCGTCGCAACGACCCATTCACAACTCTATTTTTGGTTTTGTGAATGGTACGTGACGGCAGGAGGGACGGGTGCCTTGGCTTAACCGCCTGGGCTGCGAGGATGGTAACTCTATAACTTACCCTCTAATCCTAAGTTTTGGTGCGCGGCGATGGGATGCATGGTTGGGAGAGTAGGCCCAATCCCTAGCGACCACCTCCGGGGGCACCTGCCGAACCCGCGGAGTATTAGGCTTCCCCAGGCAAGGCGGCTCTGCCTGGGGTGACATCCATTCCGACCACGCTCGTGGGAATAGTTATGGATCTCATTCAATCTCAAGTAAACAACCGGACTGGCAATTTGTATAACGGACAGGCATGCATATCGGATGGTGAGAATGTCTTTATCGACAATGGAATGGATGGACCACTTCCTGGTGGGGTTAGGCTCACGGTCAGGAGTGTTGAGGTAATTAATCCCCCGCTGGGGATCCACCTTGGGGGTGAGGACGACCGTCAGAGGTGTGGCCCCGTCCCCGTAGTTAGCCTGGAGCGGCTAGATTCCACGGAGTGGCGTAAGGCTGGGAAGGTTTCACCTCCGCGAAAGAGGCATGGTGCTGCGGGACCGCAGCTCTCGCTGAGCGACGCGGCCCAGGGCAAAGACGTGGCGTCGTGGTGCGTCGAGGAGTCCGTTACCATCCTCGACGGCGGCTCCATGGGCGAAGACGAATGGGCGCCTAGTCGATCTACCGCCGACGATGGTGAGAGCGTCGACTCAGGCGACGAGGATTATGGGCCCCGGAAGAGGAAAAGGAAGGGCCCCGGGGCAGGAAGACCTAGGGGCATTTTTGTGGACCCAAAGAAGTTGGATCCAGGGATGAAGGCCCTGCCGAAGCAGGCAGACCTCCGCAATATAACGGAGGTCATGAAGTTGGACGAGCTCCTGGGCCGGCTCAAGGAGCAATTGGAGTCCGTCGTCCGTGTGGCAGACACTGCTAGCCACCTTAAGACGACGGACATCCGTGGGCTCCGTTTGGCAGCGCGGGTGGCGATGGTCAGCGCCGAGGAACTCCACGGCAGAGCTGACCGCGCCGAAAACCCGAACAGGCCGGCTCGGGAAGTTATCATTCGCCAAGGCGAATGGGATAGGAGGGCGAAGGCCCTCGAGAAGAGGCTGCAGGTGGCCGATAATGCCGCTACCACCCTGTCCGAGACCGTCAGGGTCAAGGACAGGGAGCTAGAGCACCTCAGGCGGGAAGTGGGCCGTCTGAGGTTAAAGCAAGAGCAGCGTAGGCTGCTGAGAACGGGTGAGGAGGTGGCCGGCGAGGAGCCGCTCGACCATGAGCTGCCTTGTGCCCCTCGGCCAAGGCGGAAGGATCTTCTTCCGTCCACTTTAGCCGGGGGGGACTCTAGTATGGAGGTGGAATTGGCCGTCCCTGGACCGTCGCTCACTGATGGAACCGCCCCACATGAGAAGAGGAGCCCCGCATTCGGAAGCCCTTTGATGGTCATGATGACCGAAGTCCTCAAAAGGGTTTCCGAGATGGCGGGGCACATATCGGCCGTGGAGGGCCGGATTGATGCCCGCTTTGAAGCGGTATGGCGGGCTGTGTCCCGCCCGCCACTGGGGAAGAGCCCCATGACCCCTTCTCCATCCGTGGTGGTGGCACCTCCAGTTACGGCGAAGGGACCGGACATACAGAGGGGGAAGGCGATGGGGACCGCGGGGACGAAGCCCGGGAGCGCAAATGCACCCGTCATAGCCGCCGTGACACCCCCCCAACCGACACCGAAAAGGACAGGCGCCACCAAGCGCCACAGTGGCACTCCTGCAGCGAGAATGGCGGAGGTGGCAAAGCCACCAGCGGCGAACACTAAAGTGTCGCAAAAGGCTGCACCTCTCCCCGCACCATCACCACCCAAGGCGGGTAGCGGCAAGTCCGCTCCGCCAGTCCACAGCAACGTGACGAAAGCCGTCTCTGCCCCAGCCAACGACGGGCAGGGTACGTGGGCGGATGTGGTGAGGCGGGGGAACGGTAAGGGAAGCGGAAAGGGTGCGGCACCTGCCGCATCCTCCAACAAGGGCGGGATATCCGTCGCAACGGGTCGGCCAGCCGCTAATAATACGGCTGGCACAAAGAAGAAGTGCGGTACCCAGACGGCGGCGGTTAAGTTACCGAGGCTGCCAAAGAACGCAGCAGTCTCGGTGACCGCCGCTTCTGGGAGGGAAGGAGATCTGGGCCCCCTCCTCAATAAGGTGGTGCCCGCGATCTGTAATGATCTCGGGATCACCGGGATGCGGCCCACCAGGACGGTCACCGGGGCGCTCTTATTAGCAATCCCCGGTGAGAAGGGCAAAGAGAAGGCGACCGCCCTGAGGGCGCGTCTTGAGGGGGCCCTCCAGGTCGAGGGTGTTCGGGTGGCTTGCCCCCAGAAACAAGCCGAGTTAAGGGTGTCCGGCCTGTCGGAGGCAGCCACCCAGCAGGCTGTTCGCGAGGCCCTTGCCACCGCCGGGGGTTGCGGCGCTGCGGAGGTCAATGTTGGTGACCTCCGCCGGGACAGCTCGGGCATGTTTACTGCCTGGGCCCGCTGTCCCCTTCGCGCCGCAACCAAGCTCGCGAAGTCCGGCCGATTAATGGTCGGCTTCTTCGAGGCCCGGCTGGCAGTACTCGCAGCGAGGCCGCTGCAGTGTCACCGCTGCCTAGAGTTCGGCCATGTCCGGCAGCGGTGTACCAGCACAGTTGATCGCAGCGGCCTCTGTTACCGTTGCGGGGGGACCTCCCACACAGCCAGGGAGTGTACGGCCGCCCCAAAATGGCCCCTTTGTGTGGGCTTGGGGCGGCCAGCGGATCACCGAATGGGTGGGGCGGCGTGCCGTCCCCCCAAACGGAAGGGGTACAAGGGGAAGGGTGCAGTTGCGCCCCCATCCACGGTGCCGGCTGGTGTTGTGCCGGCACCGCTGCCCGTCGCGATGGAGGTTCAGGGGGCGGCTTGTTCCCAGCCGTCCCCTGCTGTGGTGTCGGGGACTATTCCCGCCCCAGCAGCTGTCGCGGCGGCGGGGAAAGTGGTGGGGTGTAAACCTGCACAGCCCCCAGCGACGGAGATGATGGAGGTTGATGTGGCGCCCATCGACTCGGCGCCCACCACCTCCACAAAATCGGAAGGCGTGATGTCCGGTGGGGGTTCTGCAGAGTCCCCAACCCAATCGGCATCCCAGCCGTCGTGCGGGTCAGAGCCCATTAGTAGGGGGGTAATGGCCTCATACGGCGGCAAAGATCCGGGGCACTCAGAGGCGCCCGTAAACACTGGAGGGGGAGGCCTGGAGGAGGCCGCGGGTGAGACCCAATAATGTCTCAACGCCTCCTCCAGGTCAATTTGAACCACTGCCGGGGGGCTCAGGATCTCATGCTCCAAACCCTCCGGCAGTGGAACATCGGGATGGCAGTGATCGCCGAGCCCTATCGTGTCCCCAAACACCCAGCTTGGGTGGGGGACCTTAACGGTGTCTCGGCGATCACTTGGCAGAACGGTCGCCGCACGCTGCCGTGCTCTGTCGTGGGGAGGGGCCACGGTTTTGTGGCGGAGAAGTGGGGGGAACTGGTGGTTGCCGGGTGTTACGCGTCGCCCGCTATGGGCCTCAGCGAATTTGAGGCGTACCTTGACGAGGTGGGGAGATGCATCTCCCCACATCTCGCCAGTGGGGTACTCGTCCTGGGCGATTTTAATGCCCACGCTGCAGCGTGGGGCTGCCCCAGGACGACCGTCAAGGGCGACGCGATGCTCGTATGGGCGGCGGGTCACGGCCTCGTAGTTTTGAATGAGGGGGCCGTGAGCACGTGCGTGCACGCGCGGGGCGAGTCGATCGTCGACATATCGTTGGCGAGCCCCGCCATAGCGCGCCGTGTGTCTGACTGGAGGGTCGCGGAAGAGGTGGCCACGTTAAGCGACCACCTCTACATAACGTTCTCCGTATCCGCGACCCTCGGCGTAAATGGACCCCGCCTCCCGGGCAGGGAAGCACACCCGGCGCCACGCTGGTCCGCCAAGAGGCTGAACCCGGACGCCCTTGCGATGGCAGCCTCCGTTGTGGCATGGCAGGAGATGCCACGCCGGACCCTCGGCAATCCTTCTGCTGGGGCGCGTTGGTTCCGCGAGACTATGACGTCGTTGTGCGACGCAGTCATGCCGCGGGCCATCGTCCCGAGCCGCGGGGGGTCCGTGTACTGGTGGTCGGGCGAGATCGAGGACTTACGCACTCGGTGCGTCCTCGCTCGACGCCAGTACACCCGCGCCAGGAGACGGCGCGGGGCGACGGAGGCAGAGGTGGTGAGGTTGCGCGGGGAATTTTCCCTGGCACGAAGAACCTTCCGCCGGGCCATCGCGACCACGAAAGCCCAGGCATGGACGGAGCTCCTCGGCTCTCTGGATGCAAATCCATGGGGCGCCCCTATCATATGGTCGCAGAGAAGATGCGATCATGGGCGCCACCGGTCACAGAGAGCCTCGACCCCCAGTTGCTCGGGGAAACTATGCGCGTCCTCTTCCCCGTTGGGGGAGAGGCGTTTCTGCAACCCTCCGAGCCACAGCCGGATCACCCGCCTTGGTGGTCCGACGAACTGGGGGTCTCCGAGGAGGAGCTAGCTAGGGCCGTCCGGAGAATGGCTGCGAAGAAGACGGCGCCAGGACCGGAATACCTGGCAGGGCCTGGGCAGTAGCGGTGGGCGCTCTGGGGGCCGGGCTGATAAGCGTCTTTGACGCGTGCCTGCGGACCGGTCAGTTCCCCCCCATATGAAAGGTGGCGAGGTTGATCCTCCTCCGCAAGCCGGGGAAGCCCGCGGATTCTCCATCTGCGTTCCGACACATTTGTCTGTTGGATGAGGCTGGAAAGCTTCTCGAGCGGGTCATTGTATCCCGTCTCGAGGGGCACCTGTCCCGCGTCGGGCCCGATCTGGCCGACCGACAGTTCGGCTTTCGCCGGGGCCGTTCCACGGTCGACGCCATAGCGACCGTACGGACCCTGGCGGAATCGGCAATCTCCCGGGGGGGTGTGGCGTTGGCAGTCTCGTTGGACATAGCCAACGCCTTTAACACCGTCTCCTATGCCGACTGATCGGGGATTATCTGCGGGGCAGGGTAGTCCAATATCCTTCGGGTCGGAACGGGATGGAGCAGAGAGCGGTGCACCGCGGGGTTCCACAGGGGTCGGTCCTCGGGCCGCTCCTGTGGAACTTGGCCTATGATGCGGTGCTGCGGGCAGAACTCCCCGTCGGCGTGTCGTTGGTTTGTTATGCCGACGACACCCTGGTGATTGCCGGCGGGGATACGTGGAGGAGGGCAGTGGCCCTCGCGGAGGATGGGACGGCACGAGTCGTCGCCGAAGTAGAGCGTCTGGGGTTGCGCGTGGCACCCCAGAAGACCGAGGCCATCTGGCTGTGTAACGTCAGTGGTCGCGGGGTGCCGCGTCAGGCGTCTCTACGGGTGGATGGAGCTCAAGTCGGGGTGGGGCGCCGGATGAAGTATTTGGGCCTCAGTCTCGACAGCTTCTGGCATTTCGGGCATCATTTGGAAGGGTTGGGTCCCCGTATTGAAAGGGCAGCGGCCGCGTTAGGCCGCATAATGCCTAATCTCGGGGGGCCTAACATGGCGGCACGGCGGCTGTATTTGGGAGTCGTCCGGTCCATGGCACTTTATGGCGCGCCAATATGGGCCGGCGGTCTGATGGCAAATCGGCGGGGTGCGTTCGTACTCCGCCGCTTGCAGAGGTTGGTCGCCATCAGAGTCGTGCGGGGATATCGCACGATCTCCTACACTGCCGCCACCTTGCTGGCGGGTTCCGCACCGTTTCACCTGCTGGCGAAAATGGACGCAGAGGTCTATCAAAGCCTCTGCGACCTTCGCCAGCGGGGCGTGGACCCGCACGGCGAGGAGGCTGCCAGGGCCCGAAGCCAGGCGCGGCGACGCGTCTATAGTCGGTGGCTGGTGTGGCTATCCAAGCCAGACCAGCGGGATGATCGCGTCGCCGCGGCGGTCCGCCCAGTGTTTTATGCCTGGGTGGGCCGTAGCTGGGGTACGCCCACCTACCGCCTGACACAGGTACTGACCGGACACGGTTGCTTCGGTCGGTACCTGCATCGGATAGGGCGGGAGGCGACGGCTGCATGCCATCATTGTAGGGGAAGGGAGGACACCGCGCAGCACACGCTGCAGTTATGCCCAGCGTGGGCAGCGCAGCGCGGCGTCCTTATTACAGCGATTGGAGCGGACCTCTCGCTGCCGGCCGTCATTCGTGCGATGGTCGGCAGCGAGGAGGCGTGGGCGGCCATGGCCTTGTTCTGTGAAGAGGTCATGGCCGCCAAGGAGGACGCCGAAAGGGCGCGTGAGGAGGTGGGGGGCATGCGGCGTCGCCGACCGTAAGACCCTCCACCGCTCCCCGTGGCAGGGGGAGCGCGAAGGGGTCGGTGATGGTGTTTGTGGTGCGAGGTGAGGGACTTTATCCCCTCATTCCCCCTCGCGCTCAGCCCATCACCGTACCAGGGGCCCGTGGCAGGGGCCCCGTCTAGCGGGGGCGGCAGTGTTAGCCGGCCCCGCAGCCGCGGACGCGATCGGGTGGGGGCCCGGTCACGGCAAGTAGCAACGGCACGAGTGTGGGCGACGTAGCGCGTGACCGCGCCGCGTCGCCGGGGGGCAATCAGATTAGTTTGCCCCCCATTGGGGGAGGAGTATCACATCTCCTCCCCCGGGAAGGGCCCGTAGTAGGGCGTCGCGCCAACGGGGAGAGTCACGGTAGTATCGCTAGTTTGGTTCCCGTGACTCTCCCCAGATAAAGGGCGCAGGCGGTCACCGTGGTGTTTTAGCCGGTAAGAGTCCGGCACTACCCCGGCCTCCCCCCCAGGGAGCCGGGGTGTCCATGAGGATTTCACCACGCTAAAAAAAAAAAAAAAAAAAAGGTCTGGTATTTGCCATCATCTGGCTCATACTTTCGCATTTTTCGCATACTTTTTGGCAAGATCCTGGGCGTTTTCTGGGTTGGATCACGTAGTAATGAGGTACCACACTCAAACAGTGAGTTAAACCTGGATTCGATCTATATTTAAGAGGATAACACCGGTTAGGTCAGGAGTAGGCCTGGTAATTGCCATCATCTGGCTCATACTTTCGCAATATTCACACACATGTTAGCCAGATCCTGGGCTTTTTCTGGCTTGGGTCTCGTTGTAATGTGGTACCACACTGAAAATGTGAATTAAATCTGGATTCGACCTGTATTTTAGACGATAACTCCGGTGAGGTCAGTGCAAGGTCTGGTATTTGCCATCATCTGGCTCATACTTTCGCATTTTTCGCATACTTGATTGCAAGATCCTGGGCATTTTCTGGTTTGGATCACGTAGTAATGTGGTACCACACTGAAACAGTGAGTTAAGCCTGTGTTCCATCAATATTTTGGGGGATAACACCGGTTAGGTCAGAGTTAGGTCTCGTTTCTGCCATCATCGGGCTCATACTTTCGCATTATTCACCTATTTGTTGGCCAGATCCTGGGCTTTTTCTGGGTTGGATCACGTAGTAGTATGGTACCACACTGCAACAGTGAGTAAAACCTAGATTCTATCTATATTTTAGAGGATAACATCGGTTAGGTCAGGGTTAGGTCCGGCATTTGCCATCATCTGGCTCATACTTTTTTTTTTTTTTTTTTTTTTTTTTTTGTCGTGGGGAAAATCTTCGAAAGACTCCCTCCCACCTCCTTAGGGAGAGGTGGGAGGTGTGTGTGGGATTCCCCGCGCCCGTACAACGACAGGCGCGGGACCTACCCACTAAAAACCCCACGGTGACCCTTCGGCACGCTTTGGGAGGATACTGGGAATCGCTCGAAGCATTCTTCCGGTATCCTCCCCGTGCCCGCGCTTTCGCGCCCATCCCCCGGGGGGACAATCGGTCCCCCCAGTAGACACACTGCCTCATAGCGGAGGGACGGGGCCACTCCATCCCGCCGCTATCCGTCCCGGGGCCGCGTTTAGTGGCGGCTGCGAGCCCCAACTCGCAACCGCCCGCGACCCCGTTTCCACCCCTCTGCGGGCGGGCGTTCATGGCCGCACCAGACCGCCGAGGGTGCCTCCCCTTGCGTCGGACCGGTAGGGGGAGGCACTCCTACCCACAACCGGTCCGACCCGGGGCCGCCTGGCGGGAGGAAGGTCCCCTCAGGACCCCCCTCCCAGCCTAGGTCATCCGCCACGCCGAGGCGGCCGCCCGCGACGCCTCGCGACCGGGCGTCGACCTCGGGCCACCGCACGAGCGCGAGCTTCAGCGCGCCGCTGAAGCTCGCGCTCCCTCCCCGCGGCCTCCTTCTGCAACATTACGTTCTCGCAGAAGGAGGCCACGGCCCTCCACTTCTCCTCGCTGCCGAGCATGGCGCGCACCACGCCCGGCAGCGAGACATCCCGCCCGACGACGCCGACCAGGACACGGCGCTCCCCCTCCCACGCGGGGCATACCTCCAGGGTATGATCCGCCGTGTCCTGCTCAGCGTCGCAGTGGCAGCAACGCGCCGTCGGCTCCTTCCCTATCCGGCACAGGTATCTTCCGAAGCTGCCATGCCCGGAAAATACCTGTGCCAGCCGGTAGGTGAGGCTGCCATGGCCTCTGTCCAGCCACTCCTTCAGGAGTGGCCGAACAGCCCCGACAGTCCGGTGCCCCGCGGTTGGCAGAGCCAGCCGCTCCTGCCACGCGAGCAACACGGACTGCCGGGCCTGGCGCTTCAAATCGCCCCAAGCAGGTTCCTGCCCGCCCGGGACCGCCCCCACCCCCGCGCGACGGTCGACGCGGTGCCGGTACATCACCGCGTGCGACCGCGCGAGCAGGTCCATGGGCGGCATCCCCGCTAGAACCGTCGCCGCCTCATGTGACATGGTCCGATACCCGCGGACGACCCTGAGCGCCATGCGCCTCTGCACCCGACGTAGCATAGTCATGCTGCGCCGGGAGGCAGCCAGGTCGTCCGCCCAGACGGGGGCCCCGTATAGGGCCACCGACTGGACCATTGCCACATAGAGGCGACGAACTCGGCCCGCCGGGCCCCCCAGGTTGGGCAGGATCCGGCCCAGAGCCGCAACCATCCTTTCCAACCGGGGGACCAGGCAGCGGAAATGCTTCTCGAAACGCCAGTGGCTATCGAGGATCAGCCCTAGATACCTGATCTGGGGCTTCACCTCGATGTCAGCCCCACCCACCCGAATCAGAGGGGGTGGCGCATCCTGCCGAGGTGAATGAAACGCAATCACCTCGGTCTTATGGACCGCCACCGTCATCCCCATCCCCCTGATCCGGTCGACGACGCGTTGCGACCCCTCCTCCGCGCGACGCATGGCCCTCCCCCAGTGCGCCCCGACGGCCAGCACCAGTGTGTCATCCGCATAACACACCGTGCTGACGCCGTCGGGGAGGTCGGCCCGCAACACCGAGTCGTACGCGATGTTCCACAGGAGTGGACCGAGGACCGACCCCTGCGGAACACCGCAGTACACCTCCCTCCGCATATCACCATCCCGGCCCGGATCTGGCTCATACTTTCGCATTCTTCGCATACTTGTAGGCCAGAGGCTTTTTCTGGTTTGGACCAGGCAGTAATGTGGTACGACACCGAAACAGGCAATTAAACCTGGTTTCGGTCAATATTTTAGAGGATAACACCGGTTAGGTCAGGGTTAGGTCTGGTATTTGTCAACATATGGCTCATACTTTCGCTATTTTCACATTGTTAAAATAGGTGCGAGTCGGTCTGGTGGGGGGTTTTCTCCCATGACCCGATCTCTCACCCTTTAACGGGGTGTCCGAATTTCGAGGGATTGGAATTGTGTGGGAAAGTGAATTGTACATTTAAAAATTTCCTTCGCCTGGTCCACCGGACACAGGCCGTTTATTTAAACAAAATAAAATTGAAAATAAACTAAAAAAAAAAAAAAAAAAAAAAAAAAAAAAAAAAAATGAAGGAAATAAAAATTGAAATTAAATTTATTTATTATTTAAAAGTTGCAGGAAAAAACCCCGAGCTGATGGCTCGGGAAAAAAAAAAAAAAAAAAAAAAAAAAAAAAAAAAAAAAAAAACCTGCGCCGCCGTTGGCCCCTACGGCTCTCGTCTCGGTCTTCTGTAATCAAAAGAAATACCGAAATCCGGCGGTTAATACCTGACAACGCTCGGTGCGTTGTCTGACTCGCTCTAACCCACACGCTCCTTCTTCCGTTTACGGTAAACAGGAGCGGGATTCTTACACAGCGATACACAACTGTGTTAGTGAACTGTATTATTATTTCAACGTTTCAGATTTTGGAAACGTTGAATTGCAGATGGGGAAGACGAGATTCTAATGTCTATCTTCCCACTGCTGCAGGCTTGGTTTTTGCAGGAGAGGACAACAAGTGGAGGTTGTAAGGCTCCAAAGGTTGTCAACTCCGCGGTCCCTCGCCGTTCCCTGGTCCGTACGGGACCGGTGTGATGCAGAGCCTTAACTGCGTAGAAGCGACTGATTATTAAGGTTCTAACACCACGGTGCCCTTTGAACGTAGTTCTACGTCGAGTGTCCGTACCCACTGACGATCTGGAACCCACGCTCGAGCAGGTCGAAACCAGCCGAGATATTTACCCAGGGAATACCAAATAAGGCCCCTATCGGGTGTTATCCCAAACTTTTGTTTCGACCCTGGAAAACGACGAATCCAACCCAGGGAGAATGCAACAAAGTTGCCCTATAGATTGGGTTTTTGAACCGTGCAATAGCCAAGCAGAGAATCAAGAAATTCTCTCGGTTCTCGAACACGACCACTGATTACAGCAATCCGTGTTCTTCGTCGCAACGGTGGCGATAATCAAGCACTATTTAAGTGTAAATTTGATTATGCTCAGCCACCGATTGCGGGTTAAATCTTTGGAAAGATAATCACGCTGATTTTATTCATTTCCACTTCTACACGACCACTGATTACAGCAATACGTGTTTATTCAGCACCGATGGCGGTAACCAATCACTATAAAAGTGTAAATTTGGTACTTTTCAGCCATCGGTTGCTTCTTGAGCGAAGTGGAAAGAAAATCAGTTGGATTTTGTTTCTTTCCAAAATGGTTCGTTCGTCGCGGTGACCGATTTCTGCATGCGAACGTATGGCCGGAATATTTTGACTCAAGGGCAGGATTATTTAAATCCGCTGCAGTCTCAATTCCGAGCAACTTTGTTCACATGATTCTACGACAGGTTAGACAAAACTAACTTGTCGAGAATCGGTCTCCGACTTCAGACGAGGTCGACGATGAGGTCCGCTCTCGTCGAGAACCAAATAGCGAGTCCCCAGAGACATGCCTGCTTAACCGTGGCCACGAGGGAGGGGAAATTTTCATCTCGTGGCGCTATCTGGTCTAAGCTGTCTGTCTCTTATTAATTTTGAATCCTCTCTTCGTTTCGGCGTAGTAACACCTCTTATAGGAACCGTTACTGGGCCGATCGCGGAACTGTTATCGAATCTAAATACGGAGTTTTTCTATGCGGTATTGTTCCTGGAACGTATTACGCCTCAGAGAAGCCTCTGTAATGTCGCGTAAACAAGGAATAACGCCGTACAAGAAATGGCCCGTTTTTCTATCGATCACGCGATGGTTTAACCGACGTTTTCCGATTGTCGAATTAACGCGATATTTAAACACACATAATAGTTTGCGAGATCCCGGGCGTTTTCTGGGTTGGATCACGTAGTAGTGTGGTACCACACTGAAACAGTGAATTAATCCTGGATTCGATTTATATTTTAGAGGATAACACCGGTTAGGTTTGGGTTAGGTCTGGTATTTGCCATCATCTGGCTCATACTTCCGCATTTTTCGCGTACTTGTTGACCAGATCCTGGCCGTTTTGTGGTTTGGATTACGTAGTAATGCGGTACCACACTGCAACAGTGAATTAATCCTGGATTCGATCTATATTTTGGAGGACTACACCGGTTAGGTTTGGGTTTGGTCTGGTATTTGCCATCATCTGGCTCATACTTTCGCATTTTTCGCATACTTGTTGGCCAGATCCTGGGCTTTTTCTGCTATGGCGCACGTTGTAAACCCCACGGTGACCCTTCGGCACGCTTTGGGAGGATACCGGGAATCGCTCGAAGCATTCTTCCGGTATCCTCCCCGTGCCCGCGCTTTCGCGCCCATCCCCCGGGGGGACAATCGGTCCCCCCAGTAGACACACTGCCTCATAGCGGCGGGACGGGGCCACTCCATCCCGCCGCTAACCGTCCCGGGGCCGCGTTTAGTGGCGGCCGCGAGCCCCAACTCGCAACCGCCCGCGACCCCGTTTCCACCTCTCGGCGGCCGGGCGTTCATGGCCGCACCAGACCGCCGAGGGTGCCTCCCCTTGCGTCGGACCGGTAGGGGGAGGCACTCCTACCCCCAACCGGTCCGACCCGGCGCCGCCTGGCGGGACGAGGGTCCCCTCACGACCCCCCTCCCAGCCTAGGTCATCCGCCACGCCGAGGCGGCCGCCCGCGACGCTTCGCGACCGGGCGACGACCTCGGGCCACCGTACGAGCGCGAGCTTCAGCGCGCCGCTGAAGCTCGCGCTCCCTCCCCGCGGCCTCCTTCTGCAACATTACGTTCTCGCAGAAGGAGGCCACGGCCCTCCACTTCTCCTCGCTGCCGAGCATGGCGCGCACCACGCCCGGCAGCGAGACATCCCGCCCGACGACACCGACCAGGACACGGCGCTCCCTCTCCCACGCGGGGCATACCTCCAGGCTATGATCCGCCGTGTCCTGCTCAGCGTCGCAGTGGCAGCAACGCGCCGTCGGCTCCTTCCCTATCCGGCACAGGTATCTTCCGAAGCTGCCATGCCCGGAAAATACCTGTGCCAGCCGGTAGGTGAGGCTGCCATGGCCTCTGTCCAGCCACTCCTTCAGGAGTGGCCGAACAGCCCCGACAGTCCGGTGCCCCGCGGTTGGCAGAGCCAGCCGCTCCTGCCACGCGAGCAACACGGACTGCCGGGCCTGGCGCTTCAAATCGCCCCAAGCAGGTTCCTGCCCGCCCGGGACCGCCCCCACCCCCGCGCGACGGTCGACGCGGTGCCGGTACATCACCGCGTGCGACCGCGCGAGCAGGTCCATGGGCGGCATCCCCGCTAGAACCGTCGCCGCCTCATGTGACATGGTCCGATACCCGCGGACGACCCTGAGCGCCATGCGCCTCTGCACCCGGCGCAGCATCGTCATGCTGCGCCGGGAGGCCGCCAGGTCGTCCGCCCAGACGGGGGCCCCGTATAGGGCCACCGACTGGACCATTGCCACATAGAGGCGACGAACTCGGCCCGCCGGGCCCCCCAGGTTGGGCAGGATCCGGCCCAGAGCCGCAACCATCCTTTCCAACCGGGGGACCAGGCAGCGGAAATGCTCCTCGAAACGCCAGTGGCTATCGAGGATCTGCCCTAGATACCTGAACTGGGGCTTCACCTCGATGTCAGCCCCACCCACCCGGATCAGAGGGGGTGGCGGATCCTGCCGAGGTGAATGAAACGCAATCACCTCGGTCTTATGGACCGCCACCGTCATCCCCATCCCCCTGATCCGGTCGACGACGCGTTGCGACCCCTCCTCCGCGCGACGCATGGCCCTCCCCCAGTGCGCCCCGACGGCCAGCAGCAGTGTGTCATCCGCATAACACACCGTGCTGACGCCGTCGGGGAGGCCGGCCCGCAACACCGAGTCGTACGCGATGTTCCACAGGAGTGGCCCGAGGACCGACCCCTGCGGAACACCGCAGTACACCTCCCTCCGCATATCACCATCCCGGCCCGGATACTCGATCCACCTGCCGCGGAGATAATCCCCGACGACCGCCCTGAGACAAGGGGGGACTCGATGATATTCGAGTCCCCTCCTTATCTCTTCCCAGGGGAGGGTGTTAAAGGCATTGGCAATATCCAAGGATATTGCCAATGCCACCCCTCCCCGGGAGACGGCCGCCTCCGAGAGGGCCCTCACACGACCTATCGCGTCGATAGTCGATCGGCCCCCCCCGGAAACCGAACTGGCAGTCGGCCAGACCGGGATCACCCCGCGACAGGTGCTCGACGAGGCGGGCAGCAATCACACGCTCGAAGAGCTTGCCCACCTCGTCGAGGAGACAAATGGGCCGGTATGCGGAGGAAGACTCTGCGGGCCGACCCTCCTTCCGGAGGAGGACCATCCTCGCCACCTTCCAACTGGGGGGGAATCGCCCGTCCCTCAGGCAGCGGTCGAACAACCGCCTGAGGTCGGCCCCAAGGACGCCCTGGGTCAAGACCCAAACCCGGCCGGGCACACCATCCGGACCCGGGGCCGTGTTACGAACCCCGAGCCGTCTGATGGCCGCTGCCAGCTCCTCCTGCGTGACCCCCAGCTCGGCCGTCCACTCCACTGGGACAGCCGCCGCCGCCGGAGGACGCGGTCCCCTCTCCCCAATTGGGAAGAGTGTATTGACCACGTCCTCCAGCAGCCGGGGGTCAAGACCCTCGGTGACGGGGGGCGCCCACGGGCGGAGCTTATTCAGCACCACCTTATATGGGCGCCCCCATGGATCGTCATCAAGGGTCTGGAGGAGCTCCTTCCATGCCTGGGTCTTGGCCCGTTTGATGGCGACCTGCAGAGCAACCCGCGCCACGCGGTATGCTCCATACAGGTCATCAGCTGCCCTCGCTCGCGCCACGCCGTCGCCTGTACGTTGACGACGGCGCGCGCGGGTGTACTGGCGTCGGGCGCGGACAGTCGCGACTCGCAACTCCGCGATCGCGTCCGACCACCAGTACACCGCCCGGCGAGGAGAAGCCCGCCCGACCCGAGGCATCGCCGCGTCGCAAATACCCGCGACCAATGCTCCGAGCCGGGCGACCTCCTCCTCTATGCTCGGCAACTCGGCCGCTCCCTGCGGCCAAGTTGCAGCGAGGGCAGCTGCCATCAGGGCGTCCTTGTCCAGGCGCCGAAGCGCCCAGCGGCGTGGTGGGGTGCCACGCAGGCGGCCGTGTCGGGATGCACTCGCGGCGGCAGAGACCTCCATCCGGATGTACCGGTGATCGGAGAGTGTCTCTGCCCCCGCGACCACGTGCCAACCCGACACCATGCGCACGGCGTTGGGGGTCGCGAATCCAACATCCACGATGGACCCCCCATATCGCCGCACGCATGTGTGCTCCGACCCCCGGTTCAATACCCGGAGGTCGAGCCCCGCCGCCCAATCGCCCAGGATCCCGCCGCGAACGGAGGTCCTGGGGGATCCCCAAGCCACCGACTTGGCATTAAAATCCCCCAGGACCAGCACCGGCCGGGCCGCGTAGCGCTGCACGCATGCCGCGACCTCGGCCAAGTACAGCTCGAACGCAGCGTGACCGCTACGGGGCGAAATGTAGCACCCCACCACAGCGACTCCCCCCCAGTCCACGGCGACGAATCCCCGACCGCGCTCCAACAAGGAGAACGGTGGGGACCCGTCGCCCCCTCCCCATACCGTCACCACCAAGCCGTCCGCGTCGCCCACCCAATGAGGGTGATCAGGGACGCGGTACGGCTCGGCGGCGACCGCCAGGCCAACCCCCCACTCCGCGAGGACTTGGGACATCAAGTCCTGTGCCGCGCGGCAGTGGTTGAGGTTGGCCTGGAGGAGGAGGCGGGGCGGCATTAATTAATGACCGCGCCAGCCTCCTCCCGGCCGTCCGTCCCCGTAGCACCGTCCACCTCCATGGAGGACGATGCCACCGCCCTCGGCACCGGAGCCGGTGCAGCCCGCCTCTTCCTCTCCTTCCGGGAGGGGGGGGGAGCACTTCTTGCTCCCCACCCTGTGATCGGCTGGCCTCCCCATGTCCGCACACAGCGGGCAGTGGGGGGCCGCCGAGCACTGGCTCGCACGGTGCTCTTTTGCACCGCAGCGGTAACACTGACCGCTGCGGTCCACCGGCGAGGTGCACCACTGCCTCACGTGCCCCAATTCGAGGCAGCGGTGACACTGGAGCGGGCGCGGCGCGAGGATTTCCACTCGCGCCGAAACCCACCCCACCAACACCCTCCTGGATTCCGCCACCTTACGGGCGGCGGAGAGGGGGCACCGGGCCCACACCGACCCGAGGCCGGAGGGCGACCTGCGGATCTCTCCGATCCGCAGGTCCTCCACAGGACAGTCCCCCGCCCTCGCAAGGGCACGGGACACATCCAGTGCGCTGACCGAGTCGTCCAGCCCACAAACGCGCATCTCCGTGCGCTTCGTGGTCCGGGCGACCCGGACACCTCGCTCGCCCAGCTGCTCCCGGAGCCTCTGGGCGAGACGATCCGCCTTCGCGCCGCCTTCTGCACCGGGGATCTCCAGCAAAAGACCCCCGGTCACGGCCCTCTTCGCCCTCACGGAGGCGATGCCCAGCTCTTCCAGGGAGATATTCTCCCTGGCGAGCCGCATCGCCTCCGCGAGGGTCAGGTCGCCCCCCTGCGCAACGGTCAGCGTCACCGCTGCCGTTTTTGGGGGACGACCTGGTCGTGCCTTCCCGACCTTCGCGGCCTTTACCTTGGCCGCCGGCGGCGGAGGCGGAGGCTGCCGTTGCGAGGCCTTCCTCGCCGCCCGCTTCGCCTTCCGCCCCACCACCTCACTCCACGCCACCCCCCCTTGGGAGGGTGCTGTGGAGGACGCGACCACCGCGACCACGGGTACACCACCCCCCTTGGGGGTCGCGACCCGGGGCCCTGGTGCCGCAACGCTGGGCGGAGCCTTCACTCCGCCCTTCTTTGCCTTCCCCGACTGTACCGGAACAGGTCGGGGAGGCACCGCCTTCCTGCTGACCGCTCTTCCGACGAGGAGCTCCTCCCGGAAGGCGGCCAGCTTGCCATCAATCATGTCCCCAATCCTCCTCAGAAGATCGTCTTCTGAGGAGGACGGGGACTTCTACACGGGCGGAGTGCGGGTGGAGGGGCCCGCGGTGCCCCGCACCACTGCCGCCGCACTCCGCTTATTTACCTCCGCCGAGGGACGCGGCGGTGGGGGAGGAGGGAGGATGGGAGGGAGGGCCGCGCTGTTCCACAGCGCCTCTGCCCTCCTCCTCCCCTGTCGCTCCTCCTCCAACAGGAGCTGCAGACGGGCTTTCCGCCCTCTGAGCTCCCGCGCCGCCTCCCTCATTTCCTCCGCCGCGGCCTTCAGGGCCTCCGCGACACCGCTTTTCTGCCCCTTAAAGGCGCAGGCAGCGGCGACTTTCTCCACCCGCCTCAGGGACGAGGAGATCCTCTCCGATATCTTCTCGGTCACCTTGTCCCTGAGGCAACTCAGCCTCACCGACGGGCTCATCGCCCCGCCCACCTCGACGACGGCCTGCCCCGTCCTCTTCCTCTTAGAGCCTATGTGGCTCGTGCTGGAGGAGAAGGACGAGACCGACGCCGTCTCGTCGTCCTCCTCCACCCTCCACGAAGCCGGACCTGGCGCTGAATGGGGCGCGAGCGCCGCCACCCTAACCCCAACCCCGTCTCCGACCTCCCCAACCGACAAAACCCGCCCCATCCCCATTTTATTTTCTGTGTCCATAATAATCCCACGAGATGGTCGGAAATAAAGGTCCACCCGGGCAGAGCCGCCTTACCCGGGTAAGCCTAATACTCCGGGGGTTCGGCAGGTTCCCCGGAGGTGGTCGCTTGGGATTGGGCCTCCTCCCCCAACCATGCATCCCATCGCCGCGCACTATAGCTTAGGATTGGAGGGCGATTTTATAGAGTCGCCATACTCGTGGCCCAGGCGGTTAAGCCAAGACCCCCGTTCCTCCTGCCGTCACGTACCATTCACAAAACCAATAGGGAATTGTGAATGGGTCGTTGTGACGACCAACAGGAGGCTTACGGTGTGTGTATGACTCGGGTACGCCGGGTTCGTTAAACCCGTACTGCAGCTGAAAGGCTGGCAGCCCCTGAGGGATCTGGCTCATACTTTCGCATTTTTCACATTCTTGTTGGCCAGATCCTGGGCTTTTTCTGGCTTGGATTGCGAAGTAGTGTGGTACCACACAGAAACTGTCAATTAAACCTGGTTCCGATTAATATTTTAGGGGATAACGCCGGTTAGGTCTGGGATAGGTCTGGCATTTGTCATAATCCGGCTCATACTTTCGCAATTTTCGCATACTTGTTGCCAAGATGCTGTGCTTTTTCTGCATTGGAGCACGTTGTAATGTAGTACAGCACAGAAACAGTTAGTTAAATCTGGGTCCGATCAATATTTTAGAGAATACCACCGAATAGGTCAGGGTTAGGTCTTGTATTTGCCATCATCTGACCCAAACTTTCGTATTTTTCGCATATTTGATGGCCAGATCCCGGGCTTTTTCTGGTTTGGATCACGTAGTAATGTGGTACCACACTGAAACAATGTGTTAACCTGGGTCCGATCAATATTTTAGAGGATAACACCGGTCAGGTTTTTGTTAGGTCTGGGATTTGCCATCACCTGGCTCATACTTTCGCATCTTTCGCATACTTATTGGCCAGATCCTGGGCTTTTGCTAGACAGGATCACGAAGTAATGTGGTACCGCAATGAAACAGTCAAATAAACCTGGTTTTGATCAATATTTTAGAGGATAACACCGGTTAGGTCAGGACTAGGTCTGGTATTTGCCATCATCTAGCTCATACTTTCGCATTTTTCGCATACGTGTTGGCCAGATCCAGGGCTCCTTCTGGTTTGGATCACGTAGTAATGTGGTACAGCACAGAAACAGTTAGTTAAATCTGGGTCCGATCAATATTTTAGAGAATAACACCGATTGGGTCAGGGTTAGGTCTTGTATTTGCCATCATCTGGTACCCATACTTTCGCATTTTTCGCATATTTGATGGCCAGATCTTGGGCTTCTTCTGGTTTGGATCACATAGTAATGCGTTACCGCAATGAAGCAGTCAAATAAACCTGGTTTCGATCAATACTTGAGAGGATAACACCGGTTTGGTCTGGATTAGGTCTGGTATTTGCCAACATCTAGCTCATACTTTCGCATTTTTCGCACACGTGTTGGCCAGATCCAGGGCTCCTTCTGTTTTGGATCACGTAGTAATGTGGTACCACACTGAAACAGTGAGTTAAACCTGGGTCCGAACAATATTTATGTGGATAACACCGGTCAGGTCTGGGTTAGGTCTGGTATTTGCCATCATCTGGCTCATACTTTCGCATTTTTCGCATTCTTGTTGGCCAGATCCAGGGCTTCTTCTGGTTTGGATCACGTAGTAATGTGGCACCACACTGAAACAGTGAGTTAAACCTGGGTCCGATCAATATTTATGTGGATAACACCGGTTAGGTCTGGGTTAGGTCTGGTATTGGCCATCATCTGGCTCATATGTTCGCATTTTTGCTATACTTGTTGACCAGATCTTCGGCTTTTTCTAGACAGGATCACGAGGTAACGTTGTACCGCAATGAAACAGTCAAATAAACCTGGTTTCGATCAATATTTTAGAGGATAACACCGGTTAGGTCAGGACTAGGTCTGGTATTTGCCATCATCTGGCTCATACGTTCGCATTTTTCGCATACTTGTTGGCCTGATCCTGGGCTTTATCTGGTTTGGATCACGTAGTAACGTGGTTCCACACTGAAACAATGAGTTAGCCTGGGTCCTATCAGTATTTTAGAGGATAAAAACGGTCAGGTTTTTGTTAGGTCTTGTATTTGCCATCATCTGACCCATACTTTCGCATTTTTCGCATATTTGATGGCCAGATCCCGGGCTTTTTCTGGTTTGGATCACGTAGTAATGTGGTACCACACTGAAACAATGTGTTAACCTGGGTCCGATCAATATTTTAGAGGATAACACCGGTCAGGTTTTTGTTAGGTCTGGGATTTGCCATCACCTGGCTCATACTTTCGCATCTTTCGCATACTTATTGGCCAGATCCTGGGCTTTTGCTAGACAGGATCACGAAGTAATGTGGTACCGCAATGAAACAGTCAAATAAACCTGGTTTTGATCAATATTTTAGAGGATAACACCGGTTAGGTCAGGACTAGGTCTGGTATTTGCCATCATCTAGCTCATACTTTCGCATTTTTCGCATACGTGTTGGCCAGATCCAGGGCTCCTTCTGGTTTGGATCACGTAGTAATGTGGTACAGCACAGAAACAGTTAGTTAAATCTGGGTCCGATCAATATTTTAGAGAATAACACCGATTGGGTCAGGGTTAGGTCTTGTATTTGCCATCATCTGACCCATACTTTCGCATTTTTCGCATATTTGATGGCCATATCTTGGGCTTCTTCTGGTTTGGATCACATAGTAATGCGTTACCGCAATGAAGCAGTCAAATAAACCTGGTTTTGATTAATATTTTAGAGGATAACACCGGTTAGGTCAGGACTAGGTGTGGTATTTGCCATCATCTAGCTCATACTTTCGCATTTTTCGCAATACTTGTTGGCCAGATCTTGGGCTTCTTCTGGTTTGGATCCACATAGTAATGTGGTACCACACTGAATCAGTGAGTTAAACCTGGTTTCGATCAATACTTGGGAGGATAACACCGGTTTGGTCTGGATTAGGTCTGGTATTTGCCATCATATAGCTCATACTTTCGCATTTTTCGCACACGTGTTGGCCAGATCCAGGGCTCCTTCTGTTTTGGATCACGTAGTAATGTGGTACCACACTGAAACCGTGAGTTAAACCTGGGTCAGAACAATATTTATGTGGATAACACCGGTCAGGTCTGGGTTAGGTCTAGTATTTGCCACCATCTGGCTCATACTTTCGCATTTTTCGCATTCTTGTTGGCCAGATCCTGGGCTTTTTTTGGCTTGGATCACAAAGTAGTGTGGTACCACACAGAAACTGACAACCAAAGCAGGTTCCGATTAATATTTTAGAGGATAACGCCGGTTAGGTCTGGGATAGGTCTGGCATTTGTCGTAATCCGGCTCATACTTTCGCATTTTTCGCAAACATGTTGGCCAGATCCCGGGCTTCTTCTGGTTTCGATGAGGTAGTAATGTGGTAACACATTGAAACAGTGAGTTAAACCTGGTTCCGATCAATAATTTAAAGGCTAACACTGGTTAGATCTGGGTTAGGTATGGTATTTGCCATCATCTGGCTCATACGTTCGCATATTTCGCAATACTTATTGGACAGATCCTGGGCTTTTTCTAGTCAGGATCACGAAGTAATGTGGTACCGCAATGAAACCGTCAAATAAACCTGGTTTCGATCAATATTTTAGAGGATAACCTCGGTTAGGTCAGGACTAGGTCTGGTATTTGCCATCATCTGGCTCATACGTTCGCATTTTTCGCAATACTTGTTGGCCAGATCTTGGGCTTCTTCTGGTTTGGATCACATAGTAATGTGGTACCACACTGAAACAGTGAGTTAAACCTGGGTCCGATCAATATTTATGTGGATAACACCGGTTAGGTCTGGGTTAGGTCTGGTATTGGCCATCATCTGGCTCATATGTTCGCATTTTTGCTATACTTGTTGACCAGCTCTTCGGCTTTTTCTAGACAGGATCACGAGGTAACGTTGTACCGCAATGAAACAGTCAAATAAACCTGGTTTCGATCAATATTTTAGAGGATAACACCGGTTAGGTCATGACTTGGTCTGGTATTTGCCATCATCTGGCTCATACGTTCGCATTTTTCGCACACTTGTTGGCCTGATCCTGGGCTTTATCTGGTTTGGATCACGTAGTAACGTGGTACCACACTGAAACAATGAGTTAGCCTGGGTCCTATCAGTATTTTAGAGGATAAAAACGGTCAGGTTTTTGTTAGGTCGGGTATTTGCCATCATCTGGCTCATACGTTCGCATTTTTCGCAATACTTATTGGACAGATCATGGGCTTTTCTAGTCAGGATCACGAAGTAATGTGGTACCGCAATGAAACAGTCAAATAAACCTGGTTTCGATCAATATTTTAGAGGATAACACCGGTTAGGTCAGGGTTAGGTCTGGTATTTGCCATCATCTGGCTCACACTTTCGCATTCTTCGCATACTTGTTGGCCAGGTCCTGGTCTTTTTCTGGTTTGGATCACGTACTAATGTGGTACCACACCCAAACAGGCATTTGAACCCGGTTTCGATGAATATTTTAGAGGATAACACCGTTTTGGTCTGGGTTAAGTCTGGTATCTGCCATCAATCAGCTCATACATTCGCATTTTTGGCATACTTGTTGGCCAGATGCTGTGCTTTTTCTGCTTTGGAGCACGTTGTAATGTGGTACAACACTGAAACAGTGAGTTAAACCTGGGTCCGATTAATATTTTAGAGGATAACACCAGTTAGGTCTGGGTTAGGTCTGGTATTTGCCATCATCTGGCTCATATGTTCGCATTTTTCGCAATACTTGTTGACCAGATCTTAGGCTTTTTCTAGACAGGATCACGAGGTAATGTTGTACCGCAATGAAACAGTCAAATATACCTGGTTTCGATGAATATTTTAGAGGATAACGCCGGTTAGGTCAGGACTAGGTCTGGTATTTGCCATCATCTGGCTCATACGTTCGCATTTTTCGCAATACTTGTTGGCCAGATCTTGGGCTTCTTCTGGTTTGGATCACGTTGTAATGGGGTACCGCAATGAAACAGTCAATTAAACCTGGTTTCGATCAATATTGTTGCGACGGTATGAAGATGCCGCGCAATACCGCGAAATTGCATCGTCGCAATGGTGTGAAGAGGCTTCGCGATGAGGTGAAGCTGCCACACAAAAACGAGCGGATGCGAGATCCCGAGCCTTCCGGTTGCTGAGAGACCGAAAACGATTTGAAGAATAGAATTACGACAGATCGCATGCCGAACAAACGTATCGAATAGCACTCTTGTTAATAAAGTTCTTAGTTTGCATTAGTTGTGCTATTTTAATTGTGTTATAATATGAGGCGAGCGACGAGCAATACTCCCCGGCGCAACAGTGGTGCCAGAAGCGGGATGTCGACCCGATGTACCGCCGGGGAGGGAGAGGCCGTTCCTTCCTTGGAACTGTTGTTCGAGGGCCTGCGGAGGAGCGTCGCGGCGCATTTCCAGGAGCAGCAGAGAACTTTCGAGTCCAGGTGGGAAGAGGATCGGAAGCGGACCGAAGAGAGGCAGTCCGCGAAGGAGGCTGCCGCTTTGGCGAAGAAGGCTGCTGTGGAAGGAAGGATAAGGGCCATGGTAGACCGTTATCAGGTGCTTTCAGAAAATTTTAAGAGTGTGATCGATAACCTGTCGGCCGCGGCGTTCCGTAGCGAGGATTGTGAGTCCAGCCTTGTTAATAATTTTGTTAGGGATAATCCTGTTGTTGCTGGACTCGCGATGCCTTCCACTTCGCAGTCAGCTCCTCCGTTGGAAGCGACTGGTGGATTTCTGGGGTACGTCCTAAAACCACCAGCGTTTGATGGAAGAGCTTGTTGGGAGGAGTATCGGGTGCAATTCGAGGCGATTGCGAAGGCGAATGGATAGGATGCACCAAGGAAGGCTTTGGCCTTGGTCGCATGTCTGGAGGGGCCCGCTCGGAGTGTTTTGACTACCCTTTCCGAGGAGTCGCGTTGCGATTTTGGTGTCTTGGTTTCCGCTTTGGAGTTCCGTTTCGGAACCAAGAATTTCGCGAATCTAAATTACGTGAAATTCCAAAATTATACTCAACGGAAGGGGGAGTCGATTTCTGATTTGGCTTCGGAGATTGAGAGGTTGGCGCAGACTTCCTTTTATGATTGCCCAATGGAAGTCAGGGATAAGCTGGCCGCCTCTCAGTTCGTCTCCGCCCTGGCCAATGAGGAAATGAGGAGGATGCTGAGGCTGGGCGGTTTCACTACTCTCAGGGCGGCTGTGATCAGAGCCCTGGAGATTGAGGCCGTCGAGTCTGTGGCCCCTGGTCCTTGCCGTGTTAAGGACTGCATTCAGGGTGTCACTTGTTTTCCCAAGGGAAAGTTGGAGAAGAGGACTGCTGAGAAGCCGGTCTCGGAGTGCTGGAACTGCGGCCGAAGGACAAACTGCAAGATGGATAGAGCGTCTTCAACAGTACGAGTTCGAGATCAAACATCGTGAAGGAAAGAACCACGGGAATGCAGACAGCCTTTCCCGGAGACCATGCGAAGCTTTGCAATGCAAACGCTGCTTACGTCTGGAGCAAGATCGCGAAGAAGAGCATCTTGTTCTCAGGACCACCTGCGAATCTGCGAAGATGGAAGATTGGATTAAGGCCCAGGAAGAGGATGAGGATCTGCGATTTATTCGACAAGCGAAGATTGAAGAGAATAAGCCCACTTGGCAGGATGTTTCAGCACTTTCCCCTGAAGCGAAGTACTTCTGGAAAACGTGGGATTCCTTGGAAGTACAACGTGGATTATTGTTCCGGAGGTGGGAATCTGCTGATGGAAATGAGTTCAATCGGTTATTGGTTGCACTGAAAAGCAAAATTGCCGAAGCCCTTTAGGAATGCCATGATGCGCCTTCTGGAGGACACTTTGGGGTGAGGAAGACATTGGCGAAAATTCGACAGCGCTTCTTTTGGCCGAACCACCGTCGGGACGTGGAAGATTGGTGTCGCCGGTGCCATAGCTGTTCTGCGAGGAAAGGACCTGCGGAGAAGGGAAGAGGAACCATGAAGGTTTATAACGTAGCAGCACCTTTTGAGAGGATAGCGCTCGACGTTGTTGGCCCCCTGCCGAGGTCTTTCGCTGGGAACAGATTCGCGCTGGTTGTGATGGATTATTTTTCGAAGTGGCCAGAGGTTATTCCACTTCCCAACCAGCGGGCGACAACGATTTCCACGGCGTTGCTGAAGGAAGTGATAAACCGACATAGAGTTCCGCTAGAGCTGCATTCTGATCAGGGTCGGAGTTTCGAATCAAGCATCTTCAGGGAACTGATGAAGATGCTTGGAATTAAGAAGACAAGGACAACTCCATTACACCCTCAGTCGGACGGGCTCGTTGAGCGGATGATTAGAACCTTGTTGCGATATTTGTCTCAGTTTGTTGCAGAACATCAAAAGGACTGGGACGAATGGATTCCAACGTTCTTGCTTGCTTATCGTTCCTCGCAACATGAAGTGACACAGAATACTCCGTCGATGGTTCTCACGGGACGGGAGCTGCGCCTTCCTCTGGATCTTCTAAGGGGAGCTGTTCCTGCTGAGAGAAAGGATGAAGATGATTTCATTGAGGAAACCAAGAAAAGGATAGAAGAAGTTCACAAATTCGTTCGACAGCGGATGCGAATTTGTTCGGAGAGGACGAAATCGTGGTATGATTCGTTCTCGAGATCAATTTCCTTCGCTCCAGGAGAGAAGATGTGGCTGTACAATCCTCGAAGGACGAAGGGAAGATGCCCGAAGCTCCAATACGACTGGGAAGGACCCTACGAGGTGAAAAATCGGCTGAATGAGTTGATTTACCGGATAGTCCGTCCCACGAAGTCCAAACCAAGGGTTGTGCATGTGAATCGACTGGCCCGGTACGATTCACGAGAGGCCCCCTGCGAAGGTACTGCGAGGTGAGGATTGAGAAAGATGGCCGATATCTTCGCCCAAGAAGAGGACGTTTCATCGCAGAAGGCGAGGATCGGGTTTTCTCACCGGCCGCGAAGGACTCTCCATTTCCGCAGGTCAGAACGGCCGGGGAAGTGCGATTCTCCCCGGGGAGGATCGCCCCCCAGTCATGCTCGACTCTAATAGCGGAGTGGGGCACAGACGGTCGGACGGCGGAATTGTGGTATGTTCCACAACCGATCTTCGAGGAAATTCTCCTTGGAGATTGGGGAACATCCCATGGACAGTTCTCTCGTGAGGCTGGGGGGGAATCCGCATCCGAGAAGACATCAAGAAAGAAGTACGCAAGTCGTAAGAGTCAAGAGGAGGGCGAGGAGCGGACGGGATTTAAGTTCCATCCAGAGGAACCACACAAAGGACTTACACCGGCGCCTTGCTCAAGGTTTTTGAGCGGTCTTCCTTGGGACGAAGGACGAATCTCAAGGCGCTGACTGTCTGATAAAGGCCACTCAGGTAAATGTTCGACCTATTAGTTTATCTACCTTACAGACAGAGGTGTACAGGTTCGACGCAGCTTCGCGACAACCCGGAGGTTAGGAGACTACGGGTGAAGTTGGCTGTTCGAACGGAATTTGCAGCGGTCGGGACGACCGCTCTGAAGGAAGAGGGAGCAGTGTTGCGACGGTATGAAGATGCCGCGCAATACCGCGAAATTGCATCGTCGCAATGGTGTGAAGAGGCTTCGCGATGAGGTGAAGCTGCCACACAAAAACAAGCGGATGCGAGATCCCGAGCATTCCGGATGCTGAGAGACCGGAAACGATTTGAAGATTAGAATTACGACAGATCGCAAGGCGAACAAACGTATCGAAAAGCACTCTTGTTAATACAGTTCTTAGATTGCATTAGTTGTGCTATTTCAATTGTGTTATAATATGAGACGAGCGACGTGCAATACTCCCCGGCGCAACAATATTTTAGAGGATAACACCGGTTAGGTCTGCGTTAGGTCTGGTATTTGCCATCGTCTGGCTCATACTTTCGCATTTTTCACATACTTGTTGGCCAGATCCTGGGCTTTTTCTGGTTTCGATCACGTTGTAATGTGGTACCACACTGAAACAATGAGTTAACCTGTGCCCGATCAACATGTTAGGGGATAACACCGCTTAGGCTTTCTTAGGTCTGGCATTCGCCATCATCTTGCGCATACTTTCGCATTTGTCACATACTTGTTGGACAGATCCTGGGCTTTTTCTGGTTTGGATCACGTAGTAATGTTGTACCACACAGAGACAATGGGTTAAACCTGGATTCGATCAATATTTTAGAGGATAACACCGGTTAGGTCAGGGTTAGGTCTGGCCTTTGTCATCATCTGGCTCATACTTTCGCAGTTTTCGCATACTTGTTGGCCGGATCCAGGGATTTTTCTGGTTTCGATCACGTTGTAATATGGTACCACACTGAAACAATGAGTTAACCTGTGCCCGATCAACATGTTAGGGGATAACACCGCTTAGGCTTTCTTAGGTCTGGTATTTGCAGTCATCTGGCTCATACTTTCGCATTCTTCGCATACTTGTTGGCCAGATCCTGGGCTTCTCCCGGTTTGGATCATGTAGTAATGTGGTGCCACACAGAAACAGTGAGCTAAACCTGGATTCGATAATTATTTTAGTGGATAACGCCGGATCGGACAGGGTTAGGTCAGGTATTTGCAGTCATCAGGCTCATACTTTCGCATTCTTCGCATACTTATTCGCCAGATCCTGGGCTCTTTCTGGTTTGGATCACGTACTTATGTGGTACCACACTGAAACAGTCAATTAAACCTGGTTTCGATCAATATTTTAGTGGATGACACCGGTTAGGTCTGGGTTAGGTCTAGCATTTGCCATCATCCGGCTCATACTGTCGCGATTTTCGGATACTTGTTGGCCAGATTCTGGGCTTTTTCTGGTATGGCTCACGTTGTAATGCGGTACAACACTGAAACAGTGCATTATACATGGATTCAATCAATATTTTAGAGGATAACGCCGGTTAGGTCAGGGTTAGGTCTGGTCTTTGCAATCATCTAGCTCATACTTTCCCATTTTTCGCATACTTTTTGGCCAGATCCTGGACTTCTTCTGGTTTGGATCACGTAGTAATGTGGTACCGCAATGAAACAGTCAATTAAACCTGGTATCGATCAATATTTTAGAAGATAACACCGTTTAGGTCTGGGTTAGGTCTGGTATTTGCCATCATCTGGCTCATACTTTCGCATTTTTCGCATACTTGTTGGCCAGATCCTGAGCTTTTTCTGGTCTGGATCACGTAGCAATGTGGCACCACACTGAAACAGTGAGCTAAACCTGTGCCCGATCAATATTCAACAGGATAACACCGGTTAGGTCAGGGTTAGATCTGGTATTTGCCATCATCTGGCTCATACTTTCGCATTCTTCGCATACTTGTTGGCCAGATCCTGGGCTTTTTCTGGTTTGGATCTGGTAGTAATGTGGTACCACACCGAAACAGGAAATTAAGCCTGGTTCCGATTAATACTTCAGAGGATAACGCCGATTAGGTCTGGGTTAGGTCTGGTTTTTGCCATCATCTGGTTCATACTTACGCATTCTTCGTATACTTGTTGGCCAGATCCTGGTCTTTTTCTGGTCTGGATCACGCAGTAATGTGGTTCCACACTGAAACAGTCAAATAAACCTGGTTTCGATCAATATTTTAGAGGATAACACCGGTTAGGTCATGGTTAGGTCTGGTATTTGCCATTATCTGGCTCATACTTTCGCATTTTTCCCATACTTTTTGGCCAGATCCTGGGCTGTTTTTCTTTTGAGCACGTTGTAATGTGGTACCACACCGAAAGAGGCAACTAAACCTGGTTCCGATTAATATTTTAGAGGATAACGCCGGTTAGGTTCGGGTTAGCTCTGGGATTTGCCCTCAAACAGCTCATGCTTCCGCATTTTTCGCATACTTGTTAGGCAGATCCTGGGCTTTTTCTGGTTTGGATCACGTAGTAATGTGGTACCTCACTGAAACAGTCAACTAAACCTTGTTTCGATCAATCTTTCAGAGGATGACACCGGTTAGGTCTGGGTTAGGTCTGGCATTTGCCATCATCTGGCTCATACTTTCGCATTTTTCGCACAGATGTTGGCCAGATCCGGGGCTTAATCTGGTTTGGATCACGTAGTAATGTGGTTCCACACTGAAACAGTGAGCTAAACCTGGATTCAAACTATATTTTAGAGAATAACACCGGTTGAGTCAGGGTTAGGTCTGGTATTTGCCATCATCCGGCTCATACTTTCGCATTTTTCGCATACTTGATTGCTAGATCCTGGGCGTTTTCTGGTTTGGATCACGTAGTCATGTGGTACCACACTGAAACAGTGAGTTAAACCTGGGTTCGATCTATATTTTAAAGGATAACACCGGTTAGGTGGGGGTTAGGTCTGGCATTTGCCATCATCTGGCTCATACTTTCGCAATTTTCGCATACATGTTAACCAGATCCTGGGCGTTTTCAGGTTTGGATCACGTAGTAATGTGGTACCACACTGAAACAGTGAGTTAAACCTGGATACGATCTATATTTTAGAGGATAACACCGGTTAGGTCGGGGTTAGGTCTGGTATTTGCCATCATCTGCCTCATACTTTCGCATTTTTCCCATACTTTTTGGCCAGATCCTGGGCTGTTTTTCTTTTGAGCACGTTGTAATGTGGTCCCGGGGCCGCGTTTAGTGGCGGCTGCGAGCCCCAACTCGCAACCGCCCGCGACCCCGTTTCCATCCCTCGGCGGCCGGGCGTTCATGGCCGCACCAGACCGCCGAGGGTGCCTCCCCTTGCGTCGGACCGGTAGGGGAAGGCACTCCTACCCCCAACCGGTCCGACCCGGCGCCGCCTGGCGGGAGGAGGGTCCCCTCAGGACCCTCCTCCCAGCCTAGGTCATCCGCCACGCCGAGGCGGCCGCCCGCGACGCCTCGCGACCGGGCGACGACCTCGGGCCACCGCACGAGCGCGCGCTTCAGCACGCCGCTGAAGCTCGCGCTCCCTCCCCGCGGCCTCCTTCTGCAACATTACGTTCTCGCAGAAGGAGGCCACGGCCCTCCACTTCTCCTCGCTGCCGAGCATGGCGCGCACCACGCCCGGCAGCGAGACATCCCGCCCGACGACGCCGACCAGGACACGGCGCTCCCCCTCCCACGCGGGGCATACCTCCAGGGTATGATCCGCCGTGTCCTGCTCAGCGTCGCAGTGGCAGCAACGCGCCGTCGGCTCCTTCCCTATCCGGCACAGGTATCTTCCGAAGCTGCCATGCCCGGAAAATACCTGTGCCATCCGGTAGGTGAGGCTGCCATGGCCTCTGTCCAGCCACTCCTTCAGGAGTGGCCGAACAGCCCCGACAGTCCGGTGCCCCGCGGTTGGCAGAGCCAGCCGCTCCTGCCACGCGAGCAACACGGACTGCCGGACCTGGCGCTTCAAATCGCCCCAAGCAGGTTCCTGCCCGCCCGGGACCGCCCCCACCCCCGCGCGACGGTCGACGCGGTGCCGGTACATCACCGCGTGCGACCGCGCGAGCAGGTCCATGGGCGGCATCCCCGCTAGAACCGTCGCCGCCTCATGTGACATGGTCCGATACCCGCGGACGACCCTGAGCGCCATGCGCCTCTGCACCCGACGCAGCATAGTCATGCCGCGCCGGGAGGCAGCCAGGTCGTCCGCCCAGACGGGGGCCCCGTATAGGGCCACCGACTGGACCATTGCCACATAGAGTCGACGAACTCGGCCCGCCGGGCCCCCCAGGTTGGGCAGGATCCGGCCCAGAGCCGCAACCATCCTTTCCAACCGGGGGACCAGGCAGCGGAAATGCTCCTCGAAACGCCAGTGGCTATCGAGGATCTGCCCTAGATACCTGAACTGGGGCTTCACCTCGATGTCAGCCCCACCCACCCGGATCAGAGGGGGTGGCGGATCCTGCCGAGGTGAATGAAACGCAATCACCTCGGTCTTATGGACCGCCACTGTCATCCCCATCCCCCTGATCCGGTCGACGACGCGTTGCGACCCCTCCTCCGCGCGACGCATGGCCCTCCCCCAGTGCGCCCCGACGGCCAGCACCAGTGTGTCATCCGCATAACACACCGTGCTGACGCCGTCGGGGAGGCCGGCCCGCAACACCGAGTCGTACGCGATGCTCCACAGGAGTGGCCCGAGGACCGACCCCTGCGGAACACCGCAGTACACCTCCCTCCGCATATCACCATCCCGGCCCGGATACTCGATCCACCTGCCGCGGAGATAATCCCCGACGACCGCCCTGAGACAAGGGGGGACTCGATGATATTCGAGTCCCCTCCTTATCTCTTCCCAGGGGAGGGTGTTAAAGGCATTGGCAATATCCAAGGATATTGCCAATGCCACCCCTCCCCGGGAGACGGCCGCCACCGAGAGGGCCCTCACACGACCTATCGCGTCGATAGCCGATCGGCCCCCCCGGAAACCGAACTGGCAGTCGGCCAGACCGGGATCACCCCGCGACAGGTGCTCGACGAGGCGGGCAGCAATCACACGCTCGAAGAGCTTGCCCACCTCGTCGAGGAGACAAATGGGCCGGTATGCGGGCCATGCCTGTGCCTTGGCGTCTCGGACGGCGCGCTGGAGGATCCGCCGCTCCCTGGCGAACTCCTCGTATATGCGCGCCATCTGTTCCGCGGTCGGGCGTCGACGACGTGACCGTCGGGCGCGGGTGTATCTACGGCGGGCGCGCGCACAACGAGCGTTGCACTGCTCGATGTGCGGCGACCACCAATACGCCGCGCCCTGTCTTCTGGGAGGCCTGGTCCGGGGCATGGAGGCATCGCATACCTCCTTGAATGTGCCCCGAAACCACTCGGCCTCTTGCTCGACGTCGTTGACGGGTCCATCCTCTGGCTGGGACCAGGCTGCCACCGTTGAGGCTGCCTCTGCCATCTCCCAACTCACCCTCTTGAGGGACCATCGCGGTTGGGCCACGGCATCCGCCGCACGCCTCCGGCCCAGGGGCTCCCTTCGTGCCGGGGTGGCCTTCACCGACATGGTGATGTAGAGGTGGTCACTAAGTATGGCCACCTCTACGGCCACTCGCCACCCCGACACGAGTCGCAGGGCCGCAGGGGTTGCCCACGTCAAATCGATGACGGACGTTCCCTGCGGCCCTACGAAAGTGGCTTCGGAGCCCCGATTCACCAACCGGAGGTCGTGCTCAGCCGCCCACCCTAATAGCGCCTCGCCACGGCGGTTGGTCCTGGGGTTGCCCCATGCAGCTGCATGAGCATTGAAATCCCCCAGGACCAGTATCGGACGGGGTAGGCATCTCCTGATACAACCGCCCACCCCGTCCAGATATGCCGCATATGTGGCGAGGTCGCAGTTGGGCGACACGTAGCAGCCCACCACCGCGATTGTCCCCCATTGGACCGCCAGAAACCCCCTCCCCCGATGCAGGATGGTAACGGGAGGGGAGTCTGGCGGCCACGCCCAGACCATCGCTACCAGTCCGCACAGGCTCCCGACCCAATTGGGCTGGTCGGGAACCATGTACGGCTCGGCGGCGATGGCCAGGCCAACCCTTTGGGCCCGCAGGGCGTGAACAAACATGTCCTGTGCCCTGCGTGCCCTCGCCAAATTGGCCTGGAGGAGGGTGAACTCTAGGCCTTCACGACCTCCTCCAGGCCATTACCCACAGACGGAGAGGTGACCTCCCCCTTAGACTCCGCCGCCGGGAGGAGCCCATCCCCCCCGGCAGCTTCATCCACCTCCATTGCTGGGGGAGTAACTACTACCTCCCCTTGCTCGACTGCTGGGGGCATAGCCCCCAGTCCCAACTCCTTAACTGTGGTAGCGGGAGGCACATTAACGCCGTCTCCCACCTTACCGCCGGGGTGTTTCCGCCCCATGGCCCGTCCTACACGGTTCCGCCTGGGTGGGGGTGCACACCCCGGCCCACCCAGTCGATGCCCCGTGGGTCTCCCCGGTATATCCACGCACAGTGGACATACCGGAGACGCCGCTCCACACTGCTTGGCACGGTGGTCGGAGGAGCCGCATTTGTAGCAGCGGCCACTCCCATCCACCGTCGCGGTGCACCGCTGCCTGACGTGACCCGTTTCAAGGCAGCGGTAACACTACAGGGGACGCGGCGCAAGGACCTCCACCTTGGCGGAGGTCCATCCCACCTTAACCCTGCCGGCCGCAGCAATTTTGACGGCGGCTGTGATGGGGCACCTAACCCAGATAGTGCCCAGAGATGTGGGGGTCCGGCGTACCTCGCCTACCTGCACCCCCACCTCTGGGCACCCACCCAAGGCCGCAATGGCTACGCGGACTTCCGCCGAGGTGGCGGCATCATCTAGGCCGCTCACCCGCAACTCGGTCCGTTTCACCGGGCGGGCCACCTTGACCGCCATCCCGGTCAGGGCCTCCTTCAACTTAGCGGCCAAGGCATCCGCCTTAGCCTCCCCCTCTGGTCCGGGGATCTCGAGCAACAGCCCCCCCCCCCCCCGTAATTGCCCGTTTCATCTTGACCTCAGCGATGCGAAGGTCCGCGAGCTTGATACCCGCCCGCGCCCTCGACATCGCCTCGGCCAATGTGGCAGACGAGCCCTCCTCGGCATCGATGGCAACAGCCGCCGTTTTTGGCGGACGGCCGGCCATCGGAAGTGCTTTTGCCTCCCGCACAGGTTGGGGAGGAGGACCACTATTGCCCGGCTGCTTCACAGAGGGTTTGTCCCGGACGTGTATCGGCCGGACCTGGGCAGCTTTCGCGGCGGGCTGGGCGGGCTTTTGACTGGCGCGCCCACGCTTCACTGCCTCCGCCCACGACTGCCCGGCCGCCCTCCCCGCCGGAACCGTAGCCGCCGGCAAGGTTAGGGAGGCAGATGATGGGAGGATGGCTGCCCGGGACTGGGGACTTCTCTGGCCTCCTTTCCCCCCCACACCCGCAACGGAGGAGGACGTGGCTGGATGGTTGGCCGCCAGCCTTAGTTTCCGCCTGGCCCTCTGCTCCCGTTTCTTCCTCGTCCTCCTGTTGGTGGCCGTTATTTCCCCTTCCATCCGGGGTTGCGCCGCCGTCTCCTGCCCTGCTTGGGGCGCAGCTGTCACCATGCGCGCCGGGACCTTCGGCATACCGACCCGCGGCCGCACCAGAGCAGCGGATGAGGCGGCCGGCCGAGCGAGGGAGCGAATAATCTCCTCCCGCATCGCTCGGAACTGTCCCTCCAACGCCGCCTCTACGCCCCTTACAAGGGCCTCAACATCTCCCGGGGAGGGAGTCACTGGTGACAAAGAAGGAGGAGCTCCAACACCCTCTCCCCCCTTTACCATCACATCTACCACATCACCCCTCCCCGTAATCCCTGCTGTGGGCGAGGAAGCCTCCTGTCCCGGATGCGCCATCAGGGTGGCCTCCGCAACAAGGCTGGCCGAAGCGAGAGCGGCCACCGCTTCCGGCATTACTACCGGTTCGGGGAGATTGCCCGCTCCCCGAAGTGAGTCAAACCTGGATTCAATCTATATTTCAGAGGATAACACCGGTCAGGTCAGGGTTAGGTCTGGTATTTGCCATCATCTGGCTCATACGTTCGCATTTTTCACATACTTGTTCGCCAGATCCTGGGCGTTTTCTGGTTTGGATCACGTAGTAATGAGGTTCCACACTGCAACAGTGAGTTAAACCTGGATTCGATCTATATTTTAGAGGATAACACCGGTTAGATCAGGGTTAGGTCGGGTATTAGCCATCACCTGGCTCATACTTTCGCATATTTCACCTACTTGTTGGCCAGATCCCGAGCGTTTTCTGGGTTGGATCACGTAGTAATGTGGTACCACACTGAAACAGTGAGTTAAACCCGGATTCGATCTATATTTTAGAGGATAACACCGGTTAGATCAGGGTTAGGTCTGGCATTTGCCAACATCTGGCTCATACTTTCGCATATTTCGTATACATGTTGGCCAAATCCTGGGAGTTTTCTGGTTTGGATCACGTAGTAATGTGGTACCCCACTGAAACAGTGTATTAATCCTGGATTCGATCTATATTTTAGGGGATAACACCGGTCAGGTCAGGGTTAGGTCTGGTATTTGCCATCATCTGGCTCATATTTTCGCATTTTTCGCATACTTTTTGGCCAGATCCTGGGCGTTTGCTGGTTTGGATCACGTAGTAATGTGGTACCACACTGAAACAGTGAGTTAAACCCGGTCTCAATCTATATTTTAGAGGATAACGCCTGTTAAGTCATGGATAGGTCTGGTATTTGCCATCATCTGGCTTATACTTTCGCATTTTTCGCATACTTGTTGGCCATGTCCTGGGCGTTTTCTGGTTTGGATCACGTAGTAATGTGGTACCACACTGAAACAGTGAGTTAAACCTGGATTCAATCTATATTTTAGAGGATAACACCGGTTAGGTCTGTGTTAGGTCTGGTATTAGCCATCACCTGGCTCATACTTTCGCGTTTTTCGCAATACTTGTTGGCTTGATCCTGGGCTTTTTCTGGTTCGGATCACATTGTAATGTGATACCACACTGAAGCAGTGAAGTAAACCTCGATCCGATCGATATTTTAGGGGATAGATCCGGTTAGGTCAGGGTTAGGTCTGGTATTTGCCATCATCTGGCTTATACTTTCGCATTTTTCGCATACTTGTTGGCCATGTCCTGGGCGTTTTCTGGTTTGGATCACGTAGTAATGTGGTACCACACTGAAACAGTGAGTTAAACCTGGATTCAATCTATATTTTAGAGGATAACACCGGTCAGGTCAGGGTTAGGTCTGGTATTTGCCATCATCTGGCTCATATTTTCGCATTTTTCGCATACTTTTTGGCCAGATCCTGGGCGTTTGCTGGTTTGGATCACGTAGTAATGTGGTACCACACTGAAACAGTGAGTTAAACCCGGTCTCAATCTATATTTTAGAGGATAACGCCTGTTAAGTCATGGATAGGTCTGGTATTTGCCATCATCTGGCTCATACTTTCGCATTTTTCGCATACTTGTTGGCCAGATCCTGGGAGTTTTCTGGTTTGGATCACGTAGTAATGTGGTACCCCACTGAAACAGTGTATTAATCCTGGATTCGATCTATATTTTAGAGGATAACACCGGTTAGGTCTGTGTTAGGTCTGGTATTAGCCATCACCTGGCTCATACTTTCGCATTTTTCGCAATACTTGTTGGCTTGATCCTGGGCTTTTTCTGGTTTGGATCACATTGTAATGTGATACCACACTGAAACAGTGAGTTAAACCTGGATTCAATCTATATTTTAGAGGATAACACCGGTTAGGTTTGGGTTAGGTCTGGTATTTGCCATCACCTGGCTCATACTTTCGCATATTTCAGCTCCTTGTTGGCCAGATCCCGGGCGTTTTCTAGGTTGGATCACGTAGTAATGTGATACCACACTGAAACAGTGAGTTAAACCTGGATTCAATCTATATTTTAGAGGATAACACCGGTTAGGTTTGGGTTAGGTCTGGTATTTGCCATCACCTGGCTCATACTTTCGCATATTTCACCTACTTGTTGGCCAGATCCCGGGCGTTTTCTAGGTTGGATCACGTAGTAATGTGGTACCACACTGAAACAGTGAGTTAAACCTGGATTCAATCTATATTTTAGAGGATAACACCGGTTAGATCAGGGTTAGGGCTGGTATTTGCCATCATCTGGCTCATACTTTCGCATACTTCGTATACATGTTGGCCAGATCCTGGGAGTTTTCTGGTTTGGATCACGTAGTAATGTGGTACCCCACTGAAACAGTGTATTAATCCTGGATTGGATCTATATTTTAGAGGATAACACAGGTTAGGTCTGGGTTAGGTCTGGTATTAGCCACCACCTGGCTCATACTTTCGCATCTTTCGAAAATCTTGTTGGCTTGATCCTGCGCTTTTTCTGGTTTGGATCACATTATAATGTGATACCACACTGAAGCAGTGAAGTAAACCTCGATCCGATCGATATTTTAGGGGATAAATCCGGTTAGGTCAGGGTTAGGTCTGGTATTTGCCATCATCTGGCTCATACTTTCGCATTTTTCGCATAATTGTTGGCCAGATCCTGGGCGTTTGCTGGTTTGGATCACGTAGTAATGTGGTACCACACTGAAACGGTGAGTTAAACCTGGATTCAATCTATATTTTAGAGGATAACACAGGTTAGGTCTGGGTTAGGTCTGGTATTAGCCACCACCTGGCTCATACTTTCGCATCTTTCGAAAATCTTGTTGGCTTGATCCTGCGCTTTTTCTGGTTTGGATCACATTATAATGTGATACCACACTGAAGCAGTGAAGTAAACCTCGATCCGATCGATATTTTAGGGGATAAATCCGGTTAGGTCAGGGTTAGGTCTGGTATTTGCCATCATCTGGCTCATACTTTCGCATTTTTCGCATAATTGTTGGCCAGATCCTGGGCGTTTGCTGGTTTGGATCACGTAGTAATGTGGTACCACACTGAAACGGTGAGTTAAACCTGGATTCGATTTATATTTTAGAGGATAACACCGGTTAGGTCAGGGTTAGGTCTGGTATTAGCCATCACCTGGCTCATATTATCGCATTTCTCGCATACTTTTTGGCCAGATCCTGGGCGTTTGCTAGTTTGGATCACGTAGTAATGTGGTACCACACTGAAACAGTGAGTTAAACCCGGTCTCAATCTATATTTTAGAGGATAACGCCGGTTAAGTCATGGTTAGGTCTGGTATTTGCCATCATCTGGCTCATACTTTCGCATTTTTCGCATACTTTTTGGCCAGATCCTCGGCGTTTGCTGGTTTGGATCACGTAGTAATGTGGTACCACACTGAAACAGTGAGTCAAACCTGGATTCAATCTATATTTTAGAGGATAACACCGGTTAGATCAGGGTTAGGTCTGGTATTAGTCATCATCTGGATCATATATTCGCATTTTTCGCATTCTTTTTGGCCAGATCCTGGGCGTTTTCTGGTTTGGATCACATTGTAATGTGATACCACACTGAAGCAGTGAATTAAACCTCGATCCGATCGATATTTTAGGGGATAAATCCGGTTAAGTCATGGTTAGGTCTGGTATTTGCCATCATCTGGCTTATACTTTCGCATATTTCACCTACTTGTTGGCCAGATCCCGGGCGTTTACTGGGTTGAATCACGTAGTAATGTGGTACCACACTGCAGCAGTGAGTTAAACCTGGATTCAATCTATATTTTAGAGGATAAATCCGGTTAGGTCAGGGATAGGTCTGGTAATTGCCAGCATTTGGCTCATACTTTCGCATTTTTCGCATACTTGTTGGCCAGATCCTGGGCGTTTTCTGGGTTGGTTCACGTAGTAATGTGGTACCACACTGAAACAGTGAGTTCAACCTGAATTCGATCTATATTTTAGAGGATAACACCGGTTCTGTCAGGGTTAGGTCTCATATTTGCCATCATCTGGCTCATACTTTCGCCTTTTCGCATACTTGTTGGCCAGATCCCGGGCGTTTTCAGATTTGGATCACGTAGTAATGTGGTACCACACTGAAACAGTGAGTTAAACCTGGATTCGATCTATATTTTAGAGGACAACACCGGATCGGCCGGGGTTAGGTCTGGTATTTGCCATCATCTGGCTCATGCTTTCGTATTTTTCGCATAGCTTTTGGCAAGATCCTGGGTTTTTTCCTAGTTTTGATCACGTAGGAGTGTGGTACCACACTGAAACAGTGAATTAAACCTGGATTCGATCGATATTTAAGAGGATAACACCGGATCGGCCGGGGTTAGGTCTGGTATTTGCCATCATCTGGCTCATACTTTCGCATTTTTCGCATAGTTGTTGGCCAGAGCCCGGGCGTTTACTGGTTTGGATCACGTAGTAATGTGGTACCACACTGAAACAGTGAGTTAAACCTGTATTCAACCTATATTTTAGAGGACAACACCGGTTAGGTTTGAGTTAGGTCTGGTATTTGCCATCATCTGGCTCATACCTTCGCATTTTTCGCATATTTGTTGACCAGATCCTGGGCGTTTTCTGGTTTGGATCACGTAGTAATGTGGTATCACACTGAAACAGTGAGCTAAGCCTGTATTAAACCTATATTTCAGAGGACATCACCGGTTAGGTCAGGGTTAGGTCTGGTATTTGCCATCATCTGGCTCATAGTTTTGCATTTTTCGCATACTTGTTGGCCGCATCCTGGGCTTTTTCTGCTATGGTGCACGTTATAATGTGATACCACACTGAAACAGTGAGTTAAACCTGGATTCGATCTATAATTTAGAGGATAACAGCGGTTAGGTCTGGGTTAGGTCTGGTATTTGCCATAATCTGGCTCATACTGTCGCATTCTTCGCATACTGGTTGGCCAGTGGCTTTTTCTGGTTTGGATCAGGTAGTAATGAAGTACGACACCGAAACAGTGAGTTAATCCTGGATTCGATCCATATTTTAGAGGATAACACCGGTTAGGTCTGGGTTAGGTCTGGTATTTGCCATCATCTGGCTCATACTTTCGCAATTTTCGCATACTTGATTGGAAGATCCTGGGCTTTTTCTGGTTTGGATCAGGTAGTAGTGTGGTACCGCACTGAAACAGTGAAGTAATCTTGGATTCGAGCTATATATTAGAGGGTAACACCGGTTAGGTTTGGGTTTGGTCTGGTGTTTGCAATCATCTGGCTAACATTTTCGCATTTTTCGCATACTTGTTGGCCAAATCCTGGGCGTTTTCTGGTTTGGATCACGTAGTAATTTGGTACCTCACTGAACCAGTGAGTTAATCCTGGATTCGATCTATATTTTAGAGGATAACACCGGTTAGGTTTTGGTTAGGTCTGGTATTTGCCATCATCTGGCTCATACTCTCGCATTTTTCGCATTCTTCTGGCCAGATCCAGGGCGTTTTCTGGCTTGGATCACATACTAATGTGGTATCACACTGTAGCAGTGAGTTAATCCTGGATTCGATCTATATATTAGAGGGTAACACCGGTTAGGTTCGGGTTAGGTCTGGTATTTGATATTACCTGGCCCATACTTTCGCATATTTCGTACAAATGTTGGCCAGATCCTGGGCGTTTTCTGGTTAGGATCACGTAGTAATGAGGTACCACACTGAAACAGTGAGTTAATCCTGGATCCGATCTATATTTTAGAGGATAACACCGGTTAGGTCAGGGTTAGGTCTGCTATTTGCCATCATCTGGCTCATACTTTCGCTTTTTTCGCATTCTTGTTGGCCAGATCCTGGGCATTTTCTGGTTCGGATAACGTAGTAATGTGGTACCACACTGCAACAGTGAGCTAATCCTGGATTCAATCTATATTTTACAGTATAATACCGGTTAGGTCAGGGTTAGGTCTGGTATTAGATATTATCTGCCTCATACTTTCGCATATTTCGTATACATGTTGGCGAGATCCTGGGCTTTTGCTGGAATGGATCACGCAGTAATGTGGTACCACACTGAAACAACGGGTTAAACCGGGGTCCGATGAATACTTTAGACGATAACACCGGTTAGGTCTGGGTTAGGTCTGGGATTTGCCCTCATCTCGCTCATTCTTTCGCTTCTTTTGCATAATTGTTGGCCAAATGCTGGGCTTTTTCTAGGTTGGATCACGTTGTAATGTGGTACCACACTGAAACAGTGAATTACACCTGGGTTCGATTAACATTTTAGAGGATAACACAGGTTAGGTGAGTGTTATGTCTGGAATTTGCCATCATCTAGCATATACTTTCGCATTTTTCGCATACTTGTTGGCCAGATTCTGGGCATTTTCTGGTTTGGATGACGATGTGATGAGGTACCACACTGAAACAATGAATTAAACCGGGGTCCCATCAATATTTAAGAGTACAACACAGGTTATGTGAGGGTTAGGTCTGGTATTTGCCATCATCTGGCTCATACTTTAGCAATTTTCCCATACATGTTGGCCAGATCCTGGGCTTTTTCTGGTATGGATCACGTAGTAATGTGGTGTCACACTGAAACAGTGAGTTAAACCTGGATTCGATCTATAATTTAGAGGATAACAGCGGTTAGGTCTGGGTTAGGTCTGGTATTTGCCATAATCTGGCTCATACTGTCGCATTCTTCGCATACTGGTTGGCCAGTGGCTTTTTCTGGTTTGGATCAGGTAGTAATGAAGTACGACACCGAAACAGTGAGTTAATCCTGGATTCGATCCATATTTTAGAGGATAACACCGGTTAGGTCTGGGTTAGGTCTGGTATTTGCCATCATCTGGCTCATACTTTCGCAATTTTCGCATACTTGATTGGAAGATCCTGGGCTTTTTCTGGTTTGGATCAGGTAGTAGTGTGGTACCGCACTGAAACAGTGAAGTAATCTTGGATTCGAGCTATATATTAGAGGGTAACACCGGTTAGGTTTGGGTTTGGTCTGGTGTTTGCAATCATCTGGCTAACATTTTCGCATTTTTCGCATACTTGTTGGCCAAATCCTGGGCGTTTTCTGGTTTGGATCACGTAGTAATTTGGTACCTCACTGAACCAGTGAGTTAATCCTGGATTCGATCTATATTTTAGAGGATAACACCGGTTAGGTTTTGGTTAGGTCTGGTATTTGCCATCATCTGGCTCATACTCTCGCATTTTTCGCATTCTTCTGGCCAGATCCAGGGCGTTTTCTGGCTTGGATCACATACTAATGTGGTATCACACTGTAGCAGTGAGTTAATCCTGGATTCGATCTATATATTAGAGGGTAACACCGGTTAGGTTCGGGTTAGGTCTGGTATTTGATATTACCTGGCCCATACTTTCGCATATTTCGTACAAATGTTGGCCAGATCCTGGGCGTTTTCTGGTTAGGATCACGTAGTAATGAGGTACCACACTGAAACAGTGAGTTAATCCTGGATCCGATCTATATTTTAGAGGATAACACCGGTTAGGTCAGGGTTAGGTCTGCTATTTGCCATCATCTGGCTCATACTTTCGCTTTTTTCGCATTCTTGTTGGCCAGATCCTGGGCATTTTCTGGTTCGGATAACGTAGTAATGTGGTACCACACTGCAACAGTGAGCTAATCCTGGATTCAATCTATATTTTACAGTATAATACCGGTTAGGTCAGGGTTAGGTCTGGTATTAGATATTATCTGCCTCATACTTTCGCATATTTCGTATACATGTTGGCGAGATCCTGGGCTTTTGCTGGAATGGATCACGCAGTAATGTGGTACCACACTGAAACAACGGGTTAAACCGGGGTCCGATGAATACTTTAGACGATAACACCGGTTAGGTCTGGGTTAGGTCTGGGATTTGCCCTCATCTCGCTCATTCTTTCGCTTCTTTTGCATAATTGTTGGCCAAATGCTGGGCTTTTTCTAGGTTGGATCACGTTGTAATGTGGTACCACACTGAAACAGTGAATTACACCTGGGTTCGATTAACATTTTAGAGGATAACACAGGTTAGGTGAGTGTTATGTCTGGAATTTGCCATCATCTAGCATATACTTTCGCATTTTTCGCATACTTGTTGGCCAGATTCTGGGCATTTTCTGGTTTGGATGACGATGTGATGAGGTACCACACTGAAACAATGAATTAAACCGGGGTCCCATCAATATTTAAGAGTACAACACAGGTTATGTGAGGGTTAGGTCTGGTATTTGCCATCATCTGGCTCATACTTTAGCAATTTTCCCATACATGTTGGCCAGATCCTGGGCTTTTTCTGGTATGGATCACGTAGTAATGTGGTGTCACACTAAAACAGTGAGTTAAACCTGAGTCCGTTGAGTATTTTAGAGGATAACACCGGTTAGGTCTGGGTTAGGTCTGGTATTAGCCATCACCTGGCTCGTACTTTCGCATTTTTCGCCTACTTATTGCTTCTAGGTTGGATCACGTAGTAATGCGGTACCACACTGAAACGGTGAGTTAAGCCTGGTTTCAATCTATATTTTAGAGGATAACACCGGTTAGGTCAGGGTTAGGTCTGGTATTTGCCATCATCTGGCTCATACTTTCGCATTTTTCGCATACTTGTTGGCCATGTCAGTAGTTGAGTAAGGGGAGTTCTGGACAGGGGGCTCCGAGGTGGGTGCGGGGGAGGGGGTGATGAGGGGGGGGGGCCTGTGCGCCGGAGGGGGGGCCCGTGGCGGGTCCGTCGGGGGGGGGGGGGGCAGTCGGAGTGGGAGGTCGGTAACTATTACCGACAGTCGATAATTGGTGCCTACGGTCGGTAATTAGTATCTATGGTTGGTAATTAGTATTTATGGTCGGTAATTAGTATCAACGATCAATAATTGACATTATCGGCTGGTAATTAGCAGAGGTTAGAAAATGAAAGAGGGTAATTGCCTGGTATCGATAAAAAGGGAAGGAGGGATAAAAGAGATGCATCTGGTAAAAAGAAGTGGTAATTATCAAAGGTAATTATCAGAGGTCGATAAAGAGGAGGTGGGGAAAGAAATTAGACGTCTTTTGACTATTTCGAAATTTTATTCCACAAAAATTAGATACAGTTTTTATTTTTAATTTTTAATAGCATCATATAAAATGTTATCCAGCGCATATGCCAACAGCTCGCAATCTACAGTCGAATTTTTATCGTAATATTCACGAAGGATTTTGTCTGCATCACGTTTACGCATAATACTATTGCATTTCAAAATATTTGTAAATTCTTGGTATTTCTCACCAACATAGTGCGCATTTTGGCATAGCCACGAATATGCATGCTCGATGCACTGTTCCAGTTCGAATAAAAACAATAGAGTTGTCGGTTTCATATACATGCAAGCATCATGCAATTTCACTTGTACAATGTTCATATCATGCATTGCAACAACCGTAAGCACCAAATCACAAATTGATAACGATGTTGGAGAAGGAGCTGATAGCACATGTTGTTTGATGTCCTCGCGTTTCTGAATAAACACCATCCATGTTGAGTAAGACAGCAACAATTTATTTCCTCGAGTATCGCCAAGTATAATTTCCACGGCGGATACAGGTCCTACACCGATTGCAATATCCAAATACTTGTATGCTGTGGATGTGAGGGCAAACCTCCTTCCCAGTATATGAGGCGTTGGATGCTGTTTCTTGCTACTGTTACATGTAGAAAAGTAAATAAAGAATAAAAGGTAAGTAATGACAATAAGTAATAACAATAAGAAAAAATGGATAAGAAAAAAATTGTGGTAATAATACTTACTCATTACTTGTGCATGCTGTATCGTAAGGAATGCAATAATTCATTTTTTCAGAAAAAATTTGAACGTAGAATTCAATAGATAATGTTTCACGACGATACTATCAAACGAGTGTGAATATTGTGCAGCACTTAAATGCAACATTGCATCATATGTATCAAGGAAGCGGGTGGCGCGTAGTGGGGGGACGAATTTCAGGGAAGCGGGTGGCGCGTAGTGGGGGAAGGAATTTTTTATATCACATGTTCTTCTTCTGCGAAAAGTGCAACTTTTGCAAAAATGTCTTTTAGATTACCTTGAACACGTCTAAACATGCAACTTCTGCAAAGCGTATAACATTACATTCGCAGGATGATGCAAACAAATAATATTCTTCGCGACATAGATCATTTGTGGGGAAGGAGGAATTTTTTATATCACGTGTTCTTCTTCTGTGAAAAGTGCAACTTTTTGCAAAAATTGTTTTTTAGATTACCTTGAACATGTCTAAACATGCAGCTTCTGCAAAGCGTATAACATTACACACGAATTGTGCGAGCTATTGGGGTCCTAATCATTTTACGTACACGCTATTCATATTCTTATTTTATGTCGCATGTTCTTCTTTTGCGAAGAGCGCAACGTTTTTTTTGCAAGACGTTTTAGATTACACTGAACACGTGCAAAAACGCAACTTCTGCAAACGTATACATTGCATTCACAGGCAAAGAATTCTGTAACATATATATATGGAGACCCTTACCATGGGAAAGAAATTAGATACCATGTTTTGATGATTTAAAAATATGATATATTTATTAAAGCAATGAATAATTATGTTACAAAACATTACTTTTATGGATCCACGAATTGTGCGAGATATTGAGCCCCAACCATTTTACGTACACGTTGTTCCCCTTCTTACGCAATACTTTTTCAACTAGATGCACGTCGGAATTTGCAACGCGTTGCAACTCGTGTTCGATCCATGAATTGTGCGAGTTATTGAACCCCAACCATATTTACGTACACGTTGTTCCCCCTTCTTACTATTTTATGTTACATGTTCTTCTGCGAAAAGCGCAATTTTTTTGCAAGGTGTTTTAGATTACACTGAGCATGTGCAAAAAACGTATACAATACATTTGTGGATGAACACGCGCAAAAAACACAACCTCTGCAAAACCTATAACAGCGCATTCGCGGACACAGATTTCTGTAATATATCGCGAGCATCACCGAAAGCATCATCGGGAACAGTGATTTTTTGTAATATATCGTATGCATCACTATACTCATTAACACAAAAGACGACAGTATGGATCATCAAGAGCAGGAGCTGTACGAGCAAGCCGCTCAATTAAGGTCGATGGAAGAATACAATTTATGGGAACATCGATTTGGCGATTATCTCGATTCGTTGGAGGAACGAAGCCGAATCAAGAGACTGCGACTCTCAATCGGTGAAAAACAATCATTGATTGCTCGTATCGCTAGATTAGAAAGTCTAAAAGATTCGACACGCAATCGATTTGTACATGCGGGTGCTGGACATAGTGCAAGACTCAGATGGCGTGAAATTGATACGGCTTTCGTTAACCGTATATTGACCGGTGCAGTGATAAATTCTAACCACATAGAACCTCGCAATTTTCTCGAAGATGCGAGGGATATTGTAGTCGATCATGTGCGAAACATTCTGCTGAAACATGATAGTGTAAAAATAAATACTATACTTAATGGTGAATTTGTTGTTGGTAACAAATGTGCAAACAAAAGTGTTAACACGAAAAATTGTGAACTTTTTCGCTTGTCTGACCTACGCGAATGGTATGATTTACGTGTCATCGAACCCATTCTAGCATCCTTAGACGAATTTCAGGAACGCGATAGTGGGTGGGCGCTGTCGCGGATACTGAATTTAATTGTTAATGTAAATAAATATATGCCAATGCATGCAGGATGTGCCATACAATTACCGCGAGAGGTACGACTAAAGAAAGCAGTAATCAATGTATGCTCGACGGACAATGCATGTTTTGCGTGGTCGGTGGTGGCCGCTCTGTATCCAGCCGAAAGTCACGTATCTCTCGCATCGTCATATCTTCATTATACAACAGTGTTGAATATCCAGGATATTGAATTTCCAATGACATTGAACCAAATTAAAAAGTTTGAACATATCAACAACATCTCCATCAATGTTTATACCATTGAGAATAAGAAGGTGTTACCAATACGAGTCACCGATAAGAAGATGGAAAGACATGTCAATTTGTTGTATTTAGAAGGAGCAAACGACGTGGGACATTTCACATGGATTAAGAACTTATCTCGCCTCGTATGCACACAATTGAGTAAACATAATGGCAGGAAATACTTTTGTGATAGGTATATATATAATAAATCTTTTAAATATTTTATGTTAGATAAAAATTATGCCTCTTATTGCAGATGCTTACACTACTTTAGTTCGAATGAGAAGCTGGAAGCTCACACCATGGATTGTGAGAAGATGAACGATTGCGCAATCATATTGCCAAATGATGATTGCAGTAAGTGGCTCAGCTTCAGCAACTACAACAGGAAAGAGCGTGTTCCGTTTATCGTGTATGCCGATCTGGAATGCATCCTGGAGAAAACGGATACTGATCGAGAAGCGTCAAGATACACGTACCAGCATCATCGAGTATTTAGCGTGGGATATTATGTGCGGTGCTCGTACGACGACTCGTTATCTACGTTTCAATGTTGTCGCGATCCTGATTGCGTATCATGGTTTGTGAGACAACTTCAAGATTTGTCACATCGTGTAAAGTCCATCTTATCGACCAATGTACCCATGGAAAATTTATCAGCTGAACAATTACGAAATTTTAATACGGCAACACACTGCCATATATGCGAAACACCGTTTACGCGAAATGATATGCGGGTACGCGATCATTGCCACTTAACCGGTCGGTACAGAGGTCCTGCGCATTCAAATCACAATCTAAATTATAAAGACGCATTTGCCATCCCTATAGTCTTTCACAATTTATCCAGTTATGATTCACATTTTATTATCAAGGAGATAGCCACAGCATTTGAGGGTGATGTCACTGTATTGCCGATAACAAAAGAGAAGTACATTTCATTTACAAAATACGTTGAAAACGCGAATGAAGAATCAAACTCGCGCAAGCGCATAAAATTGCAATTCATCGATTCATTTAAATTTTTAAATACAAGTCTCGAGAAATTGGTATCTTTTCTTAGTAAAGATAAACTTGAAATTACACGGTCCGAGTTTCAAAAATTATCTGCGGAAGATTTTGATTTATTGACGCGAAAAGGGGTGTTTCCATACGAGTACATTGACTGTATTGAAAAGTTGGACCAATCATGTTTACCATCACGCAATTCATTTTACAGTTCCTTAACTGGCGATACAGTATCCGAAAACGACTACGCACACGCTGTCAACGTGTGGAAACGGTTCTCCATTGAAACGCTCGGCGAGTATAGCGATTTGTATCTGAAGACGGATGTCTTGCTGTTGGCTGATATTTTTGAAAATTTTCGCAATAGTTGCATCGCAAGTTATGGACTCGACCCCGCGCACTATTATACTTTGCCTGGTTTTACGTGGGATGCCATGCTGAAGCATACACGTATCAATTTCGAACTTCTTACCGATATCGACATGGTCCTATTTATCGAACGTGGTATACGTGGTGGTTTGAGTCAATGTTCCAACAGACGCGCACGAGCCAACAACAAATACACGCAATCGCACGATCCATCGCAACCGTCGTCATATTTAATGTATTTCGATGTAAATAATTTGTACGGCTGGGCAATGTGTCAACCATTACCATATGCCAATTTTCAGTGGGTCAACAACAAAAATGTAGATGTAATGACCGTAGCGTTAGACTCATCGACGGGGTATATTTTGGAAGTCGATCTAGAGTATCCGCAACATCTGCATGATTCGCACACTGACCTACCGTTCTGCCCAACACATGATAAACCGCCTGGCAAGCGCCAGGAGAAGCTCCTCGCAACTCTATACGATAAGAAGCGTTACGTAATACACTATCGCAATCTGCAGCAATGTATTCGTCACGGCCTTCGCGTAACTGAAGTTCACCGCGTATTACAGTTTTCCCAATCCCCATGGCTTCGCGATTACATCGAACTAAATACAAAGTTCAGAACTCTTGCTACAAACGATTTTGAGAAAAATTTATATAAGTTAATGAATAATGCAGTGTTTGGTAAAACCATGGAGAATGTGCGCAATCATGTAGATGCCAAATTAGTAACGAAATGGGGAGGGAGATACGGTGCAGAGGCACTAATCGCTAAACCAAATTTCCACAGTCGCAGCATATTTTCGGAAAACCTAGTTGCGATCGAACTGCATAAATTGTTCGTAAAATTTAACAAACCAATCTATGTGGGCATGTGTATACTAGATATATCTAAGATTTGTTTGTATGAATTCCATTACGATTACATGCTACCCACACATAGGAATAAATGTAAAATTATGTACACCGATACAGACAGTCTAATCTACCACATCGAGTGTGACGATATTTATGAACTTATGATACGCGATATTACCCGCTTTGACACGAGCGATTATCCCACAGATAATCGATATGGTATTCCGCTTGCTAATAAGAAGGTACCAGGTTTAATGAAAGATGAAAATAATGGTGCGATTATGATGGAATTTGTTGGATTGAGAGCGAAAATGTATGCCATACAAGTCGATGGTAAGAAAGATACGAAAAAGGTGAAAGGTGTCAAGAGTAATGTTGTAGCGCGAACTATAACATTTGATGATTATGTGCAATGTTTGATGGGTGAGGTTGAAAAGATTTGTCACCAATCGTGTATAAGATCCATGTTGCATGAAGTGTACACGGTATCAGAAACAAAAATTGCTTTGAGTCCATACGATGACAAACGATATATTGTCCCATATTCAACCAAGACGCTCCCGTGGGTCATTATAAAATACCGCTTTAGACATACCAATTATATTTCTTATTCATTTTTCAATATATATATTTTTTATTTATATTTTTTATGTAATTTTTATATTTTTTATTCATTTCATTATATATATATTTTTTATGTATGTAATTATAGTATGTAATAAAACAATTTATATATATATGGTATCTCTACACATCTCCCTCACCCCAATTTGTTATTAATATTACATTAGGAAAAGTTCACAGTAAAAAAAATATTATTTCTGATATTTCAACCACTCGCTGTATAATTTAAATACATTTTTGTAAAACACAAGTCTTTTCATGGTTGTTGGATTACAATGTATTAGCACGATCGAGATTTTTCAAACACTTGATATCTTCGTAATCGGCATCAATGGTTTTAGATTTATTCTAAAGTTCATAATTTTATAAAAAGATACATTTATATCCAATATTTCAACCATCACTAATAAGTACATGTTTTTCAGAAGCTTGCAAAAACATTAAAAGATTTTTAGACATATTCTGAAAGTTCATAATTTTAAAAAATTGCTAGGAAGGAGGAGGATGGGGAAATTAGATGTATTTTTTAAATGACATAAATTGATTCAAAAAAATACATTTATTTCCAATATTTTAACCACCAATTGCATAATTTAAATACATTTTACAAATCAAAAAAGGTACATTTATTTTTGATATTTTAACCACCAATTGTATAATTTAAATACATTTTGCATAGCGCATGTCTTTTTATGGTTACCACATCGCCATGTGTTTGCACAATCAAGATTTTTTAAGCATTCAATATCACCATAATCAGCATCGATGTTCTCTGCATTAATATGTTCAGCCACCATGTTTGTTAACCAATCACGTTTTTGAAGCCCTTTAACATAGACGATTGGGTTATAAGCATTAATAAGCATTTTGCTCATGCTGTAGGGTATAAAACCGTCGTCCCACGACAGTCCGTGATGATTCTTCGTCACCCAAGTAGCTCGTGATTTATCGGGCGCAGATAATAAACACCATGGATATGGACTTTGGAAGATATAATGCGCTAGAGTGCTTCCTTTTTTCAACACTGCCACTTCCTTTACAACAAACTCTGTGTCGCTAACGAATCCTTGTATGTCGACAAATGTTGGTACCATCATGAAAATATCTTTGAAACTATGCTGCAATGCGGCGTGTCCGCCTGTTATATATATTACAAACATTGCTGATGTTACAGTTTATGTAATCTTGCGCACAACGTTGGACAGGGGACAGTATTCGACAACACGATCATGTAAAATAAGACAATAGGCGGTAGTATTTGCTGGCACGTTTTCTTTACAATCAAATTCTATTCGCACATCTATGGTAGCGCTCTTGATTGATTCGTTCTGTCTCGAACAATCGATGACTACAAACGGTCCATACAACGAAAAGTTCTCCCTGTTGCAAAGCGTTTCGTAACAGTCGTATCCATAATAAGCTTTACGAAAACGTGCATACATATCAAAAAGAATAGCATATCTGTTTTTATCAAAATCAAGATTCAAGTCATCATATGGATAAAAGTCAGAGTTTAGATACAGTTTCACATTGGTCAAGTTACATTCATCGAAATTGCTTGCATCTTTAGACATGTTGTTCTTCCGACCAGTCTGCAGCGCAAAAATGACGTATCGCGGCTTCTCCAGCTGAGTTGCAGTTTTAACAGCCCACGAATATTTTGTTGTACTTTGCAATAATGGGTACTCGTACAGGTCCCACGAACGAAAACTCATGCTTACGTATTGTCCGCTTTCCATAACCCGCAACATCGATAGTTTATTCGTATCATTCAGTATAATGCGCGGCATTCGCCACTGTATCTTTAGTAATTCGATCTCCGGCTCCAGCGCGGAATTTGCAATGATACAGTTGTTATCATTGCGAGCGCGTATAAGGATGAGTTCATGTCAAGCGTTGACTACTATACGCCTGTAATCTTCGCAAAACCCCAACAGCATATTGAGCGGTGCACAAAAGTTAAAGTAACCTGTCGGTATGTTTGATTGTGCGGCCCATCCAGCATTCCGTAAAATTAACGATTTGTCATATGTTGAGGACACAAATGTTTTGATGGTACTTGTTATCCCAACGTTTCTGTTACGATCGATCTCCACACCATTGAGTTCATATCGAATTTCATCAAACATAAACGCAACACAATTATTTCCGAGGAATGCATCCAACTCATTGTTTGGCTTCTTTACTATGAATCTTCCTTCAACGTATAGAAAGCTCTCACATGGTAGCGTGTATAAATCCTGCTGTTGTATAGGTATTCGTATCTCATCGTTGTGTCCAAACGTTGTGTTGGCGTATGGGTTGTATGTGTGAGTCTCAATCTTGACAATGCGATCATCAAAGATCGGTTCGCTTCCAATGTTTAAGATATTAGCCATTTCGTACAACAAAACCCAACGATTTCAGAAATTCAACATTCGATGCAGTAAGTTTTGTGGGTGATCGAATTGTCCTCTCGCCTGATGGTTTTAGACAGTCAATATTCGATACAGTGTGGTGTGCAAGCGATTGAATTGTCTTCTCTTTATTTTCATGCGTCGTCTGTTTCACTTGCTCTTCTTCGTTCAGCACAAGCATCTCCTACTACAGTCGTTGACTCCGCACATGCAATCGAACGGTGATCTGTTCCCCTCGAAAATCGAGCAGTTGATCGTCTTGATTCACAACGCGAATCGTCAAATCCGAAATGCTTCGTGCAGTAATCGGAAGGTAAATGATCTGTATTGGTAATTCCGATATCTTATATCCTGGTGGAACCGTAGGCGAGAACTCATGTATCGTGTGCGCACACTTGTTGTTGCTGTAAGCAGCAGCTGTCACGTTGCATTCAATGCGAATGATATTTACATTCATCATATCGATTGATGCATCCGATTCGTGCCATTTTCGTGGTTGTAGCACCCGATTCGTTGAAAACCCCAGCAACGAGCCAATAGTATTGGGCTTGGTAAAATTTATGCTATAATTACACTTGATTTCGCTCGTCATTGTATTGTTGTTAGCTCTAAGCATCAAGGGCAGGTTGCCTTCATTATCCCATGAAAGCGATCGTTGCAAATACATGTAAATGTCGTCCAGCTCATAAGATCCCTCGGGAATAATGATTTCCTTATCATCATTATCGTAGTAAAATTTATTATTTGACAAATTTACATTCGGTATTGTGTAATATGTTTCGAAGTCCATAAGACCGAGTTCGTAATCACCATTGCTCAAATCGATGACTGGAAAATAGCTTACTGCGAGAATACTACTTTGCCCGGTGAGCGTTAGCGTCAACGACATGTTCCAACGGATACCGGAGTTAAAGCGTACAATGATTGTCCTTAAATTGATTGTCAACTGTCAGCAGAAACTGGAAACACAGCTGTCCACAATTGCTTTGATTATAGCGCTGATAAGGCATGTGATTATACTCGATTACACTATTCTTCAAATATTGTATCAGTTCCCTCGGTGGTTGAAGATTGCCAAAACTATCAAAATATATGACGCATGTTCCCCGTTTTGCATATGCCACCCAATGAATACCTGGTCCCTCAACAGTATCCAAATTTACGATCCCGCTCTCATTCCTGCGTACCCTATCTGTTGGTAAAGTATTACGCATAAAAATACCTCTGAAATATGGAATACGCATACACTTTGCCAGTTGCTGCAGTTGTATGTTTGTGGTTACGCCTTCAGGCATTTTAATTTTGATTTTTTTTTTTCCTCTGTGAGACTCCTCGCCCGCGTTTGTATGGCGCGAGATAAAGTCCGTGACTTTCCATGGCGAGATTATGACGTTTCATTTCTCTAAGCAGACGCTGCATTGCCTTCTTATCGTTCACAGCCTTTGCGACTCCTGCCGCCCCCCCCCCCCCCAACCAATGAGCCAAGAACCCCCAATAATGGTAAAATCGGTAGGATACCGCCACGTTTCGCCGTTGGAAGTATTCGCTTCTTCACAGCACTCTTTTTTTTCTTTTCCAAACCCATGCCGAATTTTGTTTTGGCCTTCATAGCCGCCCAAACGGTTGTAGCAGCAGCCTTTTCCCCGAGACTGGAATCTCTCGCAGTAATGCGTTCTCGTGCTTTTGCTGCTAGGATGTTGTCAGCTGCGTGTCGTTTTACGAGATCGTTATTTTGTGAATACGCTCTATCATGCTCGCGACATGCAGCATCCAGCGGATTGATACCTTGATCGCCTCGCGCCAAACGTTTCTCTAAATGTGTTCCGGGGCCACAAAACTGATAACCTGGAATATGTAATTCAATCGGAAGTGTGTTTATAACGCGATTTAATAGGCCTTTCCCAATTTTTGCTGACATTCGTCACAGTTGTTTATCGATGGTGGTGGTAAACAGTCAATGTGTGTTCTGCTGACTCGACAGGTTATATTTGAATACTGATTGTTTCAGCTCTATGCATCGCTATAAATAGACCAGCACTCTCTCGAAAGTATCTTCATTTGTGTAATGCTGATAAAATATGCAGTTTATACGCCAATCACCTATGATCAAAGTGACTAATCTAGACAAAAAGATACAGTCTGAGAAAGAGTTACGCAAACATGGAAATATGCTGCCGGCCTCTATACGTGGTATCATCTGCGGTCCATCGAATTGTGGCAAAACGAACGTGTTGATTAGTTTGTTAGAAAGTCCGCACGGTGTTCGTTTCGAAAACGTATACGTGTACTCGAAATCGTTGCACCAACCGAAATATCGATATCTAGAAAATATATTCTCATCGATAGACGAAATTGGTTATTTTACATTTTCGAATAACAGCGATGTCGTTCCGCCGAGCGATGCACTTCCGAATTCCATTTTTATCTTTGATGATGTGGCATGTGATAAGCAAAACGTGGTAAGAGAATACTTTGCAATGGGTAGGCACTCGGACGTTGACTGTTTCTATCTTTGTCAGACATATGCAAAGATAACGAAGCATCTGATACGCGACAACGCGAACCTGCTGATCATGTTCAAACAAGATGGTACAAATCTAAAACATGTATACAACGATCATGTTAACACTGACATGTCATTTGAGAATTTCTGCAAATTGTGTACCGCTTGTTGGCAAGAAAAATATGGATTTGTAGTGATTGATAAAGACAGCGCATTATGGAATGGTCGCTATAGAAAGGGATTTAATGACTTTGCAATATCATAACATGTTCAGTTATTTCCGATACGTTGGCAAAGCAGTGTTCCAACATGAGCAACAATATTGAAGATTGTGAGAGGATAACGAAACAGATTGCGAGAACGAGTGATTTGATTCGCAAAAAGTATCGTGAATTGAAAACTGGTAAAATTGAGGAAGAGATTGCGCTGGAAAAACACTTTAAGCCTGTTACTGAACCGTTGAAAGCAATTGTTGATAACGCGACAAAAAATTATGATCTATACAATAATACAGATATCGGAAGCGAACCATTAGCCACTCCGAATATCAAAGAATTGGATAAAACACAATCAAATTACTGGCTAAATCTTTCGAAACCACTAAAAATAAAAAAACCAAGATTAAGCAGTTTACTCGATATGAATCCCATGATTTCTACACCGGCCTCTACATCGATTAAGACGATGCCAACAATAAAAAGCTCAGCAAGATTAAGCAGTTTACCCGATACGAATCTGATGGCCTCTACACCGATTAAGATAGTACCAACAATAAAAACCACAGCAAGATTAAGCAGTTTACCTGGTATGAATACGATGACCTCTATACCGATTAAAACAACACCAGCAACAGAAAGCTTAGGAAACGAAGATACTTTTGAAAGCCCAAAAAACAGTTTCTCAACATCTGTTCGAAGTCGGTTGCAAACGTCGGAAGGTGAAAAAACGTTGCGGAATCACCTAGGTCCGCTGAGTCAAAAATACATCGCGCCTGTATTACGTGGAGACATAGAGGTTGGTATGGATCATGTGTATGGTGTATATCTCGGTAATGATGGACCGATGCTCGGTAATAAACATGTTGATGTGGACAATGCTGATAACATAATTATCAATGGCATACGATATTCTGGTACACCCGGTCTTTATGAATTGATATTTAAGAAAATTCCAGATAACGACATTTATACTGAGGCTGATGAATGCAAATATAGGGACATACTACTGACAACGAGTGCACATAAGTACAAGCATGATTCGTATGGTAAAACATTAGGCAACAAAGGATACAAGTATAACTATGTAATCAAACCTTTATTGAAAGATAGAAAAGTTGGAAAGGGTGTAACAAGCTCGATGAGATTAACCAGCAACAAGATTGATTACGTTTACTGGAATGATCCTAACGAACTCGTAGATCGGCTTCGATTGCTCGAGGCTTCGCGTCAAGCCGGTCACAATGCTCACGACAATGAGATGTTATCGATTATCGAGGAACTTCGCGAGGCAGAGCTCATTATAAATTAAGCTGCACTTTGACGATACAGTCAATCATTATCAAAAATGTCAATCAACAAGTTTGGGTCATCGTTTGGGACAATGGAATCATACTATCGCTGGAATGGAGTAGTGAGAAATTATGTGCGCAACAACGCTCTATGTATTGTCGGTGCCGATTATGATGCAAAGGCGCGCAAGATTCGTCGAGTAGCACCACCTGTAGAGGATGGTGACGCTATCAACAAACTATACTTGCAAGAAAACATGACATTTATAAAAAATCGACAAGATGAATTCGACAAGAAGATGATCATGTTTCAAGATTACGTTCAGAATTTGAAAGATCAACTGAATCACTTGGAGAGGGATATTATCGAATTCCGAAATCAAATGCATCAATAGCTGGATGTTGGGACGTTGGAACGTTGGGACGTTGGAATGTTGGGACGTTGGAACGTTGGGACGTTAGGATGTTGGGGACGTTGGGGTGTTGAGACGTTGAACATTGATTGATAAGACGTGTGCGCTAGGTCTTCGCGTTAGTGGCGAGTCATACATGGCCGAGAAGAAAACCTCCAGTATCGAGAAACGATGTCTTGTGGAAGAATTGCATGCTCCAGCGAGAAGACATTTTCCTCGAAGACGCGTCATAGTACATGGATACGACGACCTATGGCAAGCGGACGTGGTCGAGATGCGACCTTACACGCGATATAACAGAGGCTTCCATTACATACTCACTGTTATCGATGTGCTGAGTAAGCATGCGTGGGCTATACCCCTCAAAACCAAGAATGGAAATGAAGTTTCTACAGCGATCGGGAAGATAATCCGAGACAGTGGGAGGTATCCGAAAAATTTGCAGACCGACAAAGGAAAGGAATTTTACAACGCAAATACGCAAAAACTTTTGTCAAAATACACAATAAATCATTATTCAACGTATTCGGTGATGAAGGCGTCTGTCGTCGAGCGGTTCAATCGTACACTCAAAAACGATATGTGGAAACTGTTTACACTTAATGGAAATTATAAATGGATTGATTCGCTGCAGCATCTCATATCAAATTACAACGCGCGAAAGCATCGAACTATCGCTATGCGACCAATTGATGTTACACCAACAAACGCTGCTAAGCTCTTAACAATGGCGTATAATCACATAAAAATTGCCTCTCCTGCACGATTCAAAGTGGGAGATGCAGTACGCGTGAGCAAATTCAAGACAATTTTTGAAAAAAGTTACACACCGAATTGGAGCACTGAAATATTTAGAATCGCCGAGGTACAGAAAACTAATCCTGCAACGTATCTACTGAAAGATATTTATGAAAAACCAATTGCTGGAGGATTCTACGAACACGAGTTGCAACGCGTTGCAAATTCCGACGTGTATCTAGTTGAAAAAGTATTGCATAAGAAGGGGAACAACGTGTACGTAAAATGGTTGGGGCTCAATAACTCGCACAATTCGTGGATCCACAAAAGTAATGTTTTGTAACATAATTATTCATTGCTTCAATAAATATATCATATTTTTAAATCATCAAAACATGGTATCTAATTTCTTTCCCATGGTAAGGGTCTCCATATATATATGTTACAGAATTCTTTGCCTGTGAATGCAATGTATACGTTTGCAGAAGTTGCGTTTTTGCACGTGTTCAGTGTAATCTAAAACGTCTTGCAAAAAAAAAAACGTTGCGCTCTTCGCAGAAGAAGAACATGCGACATAAAATAAGAATATGAATAGCGTGTACGTAAAATGATTAGGACCCCAATAGCTCGCACAATTCGTGTGTAATGTTATACGCTTTGCAGAAGTTGCATGTTTAGACGTGTTCAAGGTAATCTAAAAGACATTTTTGCAAAAGTTGCACTTTTCGCAGAAGAAGAACATGTGATATAAAAAATTCCTTCCCCCACTACGCGCCACCCGCTTCCCTGAAATTCGTCCCCCCACTACGTGCCACCCGCTTCCCTGATACATATGATGCAACGTTGCATTTAAGTGCTGCACAATATTCACACTCGTTTGATAGTATCGTCGTGAAACATTATCTATTGAATTCTACGTTCAAATTTTTTCTGAAAAAATGAATTATTGCATTCCTTACGATACAGCATGCACAAGTAATGAGTAAGTATTATTACCACAATTTTTTTCTTATCCATTTTTTCTTATTGTTATTACTTATTGTCATTACTTACCTTTTATTCTTTATTTACTTTTCTACATGTAACAGTAGCAAGAAACAGCATCCAACGCCTCATATACTGGGAAGGAGGTTTGCCCTCACATCCACAGCATACAAGTATTTGGATATTGCAATCGGTGTAGGACCTGTATCCGCCGTGGAAATTATACTTGGTGATACTCGAGGAAATAAATTGTTGCTGTCTTACTCAACATGGATGGTGTTTATTCAGAAACGCGAGGACATCAAACAACATGTGCTATCAGCTTCTTCTCCAACATCGTTATCAATTTGTGATTTGGTGCTTACAGTTGTTGCAATGCATGATATGAACATTGTACAAGTGAAATTGCATGATGCTTGCATGTATATGAAACCGACAACTCTATTGTTTTTATTCGAACTGGAACAGTGCATCGAGCATGCATATTCGTGGCTATGCCAAAATGCGCACTATGTTGGTGAGAAATACCAACAATTTACAAATATTTTAAGACGCAATAGTATTATGCGTAAACGTGATGCAGACAAAATCCTTCGTGAATATTACGATAAAAATTCGCCTGTAGATTGCGAGCTGTTGGCATATGCGCTGGATAACATTTTATATGATGCCATTAATAATTAAAAATAAAAACTGTATCTAATTTTTGTGAAATAAAATTTCGAAATAGTCAAAAGACGTCTAATTTCTTTCCCCACCTCCTCTTTATCGACCTCTGATAATTACCTTTGATAATTACCACTTCTTTTTACCAGATGCATCTCTTTTATCACACCTTCCCTTTTAATCGATACCAGGCAATTACCCTCTTTCACTTTCTAACCTCTGCTAATTACCAGCCGTTAATGTCAATTATCGATCATTGATACTAATTACCGACCATAAATACTAATTACCAACCATAGATACTAATTACCGACCGTAGATACCAATTATCGACTGTCGGTAATAGTTACCGACCCCCCACTCTGACTGCCCCCCCCCCGACGGACCCGCCACGGCCCCCCCCAGATGCACAGGCCCCCCTCACCATAATTCCCCCCCCCCACCCCCCACCCCCCGCGGAGCCCCCTGTCCAGAACTCCCCTTACTCACCTACTTATATTAGAGGGTAACACCGGTTAGGTTTGGGTTAGGTCTGGTATTTACCATCATCTGGCCCATAATTTCGCATTTTTCGCATACTTGTTGGCCAGATCCTGGGCGTTTTCTGGTTTGGATCAGGCAGTAATGTGGTACAACACTGAAACTGTGAGTTAAACCTGGATTCAATCTATATTTTAGAGGATAACATCGGTTAGGTCAGGGTTAGGTCTGGTATTTGCCATCATCTGGCTCATACTTTCGCAATTTTTCGCATACTTTTTGGCCAGATCCAGGGCGTTTTCTGGTTTGGATCACATAGTAATGTGGTACGACACTGCCTCATGAGTTAAACCTGGATTCAATCTATATTTTAGAGGATAACACCGGTTAGGTCAGGGTTAGGTCTGGTATTTGCCATCATCTGGCTCATACTTTCGAAATTTTCGCATACTTGTTGGGCAGATCCTGGGCGTTTTCTGGATTGGATCACGTAGTAATGTGGTACCACACTGAAACCGTGAGTTAATCCTGGATTCGATCTACATATATTAGAGGGTAACACCGGTTAGGTTTGGGTTAGGTCTGGTATTTGCCATCATCTGGCTCATGCTTTCGCATTTTTCGCATATTTGTTGGCCATATCATGGGCGTTTTCTGGTTTGGATCAGGCAGTAATGTAGAACCACTCCGAAACAGTGAGTTAAACCTGGATTCAATCTATATTTTAGAGGATACCACCGGCTAGGCCAGGGTTAGGTCTTGTATTTGCCATCATTTGGCTCATAGTTTCGCATTTTTCGCATACTTGTTGGCCAGATCCTGAGCGTTTTCTGGGTTGCATTAGGTAGTAGTGTGGTACGGCACTGAAAAAGTGAAGTAGCCCTGGTTTCGATCTATATATTAGAGGGTAACACCGGTTAGGTCAGGGTTAGGTCTGGTATTTGCCATCATCTGACTCATATTTTCGCATTTTTCCCATACTCGTTGGCCAGATCCTGGGCGATTTCTGGTTTGGATCTCGTAGTAAAGTGGTACCACACTGAAACAGTGAGTTAATCCTGGATTCGATCTGTATATTAGAGGGTAACACCGGTTAGGTTTGGGTTAGGTCCGGTATTTGCCATCATCTGGCTCATACTTTCGCATTTTTCGCATACTTGTTTGCCAGATCCAGGGCGTTTTCTGGTTTGGATCACGTAGTAATATGGTACCACACTGAAACAGTGAGTTAAACCTGGATTCAATCTATATTTTAGTGGATAACGGCGGTTAAGTCGGGGTAGGTCTGGTATTTGCCATCATCTGGCTCATGCTTTCGCATTTTTCGCATACTTGTTGGCCAGATCCTAGGCGTTTTCTGGTTTGCATCACGTAGTAATGTAGAAACTACTCTGAAACAGTGAGTTAAACCTGGATTCAATCTATATTTTGGAGGATAACACTGGCTAGGTCAGGGTTAGGTCCGGTATTTGCCATCATCTGGCTCATACTTTCGCATATTTCGCATACTTGTTGGCCAGATACTGGGCGTTTTCTGGTTTGGATCACGTAGCAATATGGTACCACACTGAAACAGTGAGTTAATCCTGGATTCGATCTACATATATTAGAGGGTAACACCGGTTAGGTTTGGGTTAGGTCCGGTATTTGCCATCATCTGGCTCATACTTTCGCATATTTCGCATACTTGCTGGTCAGCTCCTGGGCGTTTTCTGGGTTGGATCAGTTAGTAGTGTGGTACCCCACTGAAACAGTGAAGTAATCCTGGATTCCATCTATATATTAGAGGGTAACACTGGTTAGGATTGGGTTAGGTCTGGTATTTGCCATCATCTGGCTCATACTTTCGCATTTTTCGCATACTTGTTTGCCAGATCCAGGGCGTTTTCTGGTTTGGATCACGTAGTAATATGGTACCACACTGAAACAGTGAGTTAAACCTGGATTCAATCTATATTTTAGTGGATAACGGCGGTTAAGTCAGGGTAGGTCTGGTATTTGCCATTATCTGGCTCATACTTTCGCATTTTTCGCACACTTGTTGACCAGATCCTCGGCGTTTTCTGGTTTGGATCACATATTAATGTGGTATCACACTGAAACAGTGAGATAATCTTGGATTCAATCTATATTTTAGAGGATAACACCGGTTAGGTCAGGGTTAGGTCTGGTATTTGCCATCATCTGGCTCATGCTATCGCATTTTTCGCATACTTGTTGGCCAGATCCACGGCGTTCTCTGTTTTGGATCATATACTAATGTGGTATCACACTGATACAGTGAGATAATCTTGGATTCAATCTATAGTTTAGAGGATAATACCGGTAAGGTCAGGGTTAGGTCTGGTATTTGCCATCATCTGGCTCATACTTTCGCATTTTTCGCATAATTGTTGGCCAGATCCTGGGCGTTTTCTGGTTTCGATCACACATTAATGTGGTATCACACTGAAACAGTGAGGTAAACCTGGAATCAATCTATATTTTAGAGGATAACACCGGTTAGGTCAGGGTTAGGTCTGGTATTTGCCATCATCTGGCTCATGCTATCGCATTTTTCGCATACTTGTTGGCCAGATCCTGGGCGTTTTCTGGTTTGGATCACATATTAATGTGGTATCACACTGAAACAGTGAGGTAAACCTGGAATCAATCTATATTTTAGAGGATAACACCGGTTAGGTCAGGGTTAGGTCTGGTATTTGCCATTATCTGGCTCATACTTTCGCATTTTTCGCATACTTGTTGGCCAGATCCTGGGCGTTTTCTGGTTTGGATCACATATTAATGTGGTATCACACTGAAACAGTGAGGTAAACCTGGATTCAATCTATAGTTTAGAGGATAATACCGGTAACGTCAGGGTTAGGTCTGGTATTTGCCATCATCTGGCTCATACTTTCGCATTTTTCGCATACTTGTTGGCCAGATCCTGGGCGTTTTCTGGTTTGGATCACATATTAATGTGGTATCACACTGAAACAGTGAGGTAAACCTGGAATCAATCTATATTTTAGAGGATAACACCGGTTAGGTCAGGGTTAGGTCTGGTATTTGCCATTATCTGGCTCATACTTTTGCATTTTTCGCATACTTGTTGGCCAGATCCTGGGCATTTTCTGGGTTGGATCACGTAGTAATGTGGTACCACACTGCAACAGTGAGTTAAACCTGGATACAATCTATATTTTAGAGGATAACACCGGTTATGTCAAAGTTAGGTCTGGTATTTGCCATCATCTGGCTCATACTTTCGCATTTTTCTCATACTTGTTGGCCAGATCCCGGGCGTTTTCTGGTTTGGATCACGTAGTAATGTGGTCCCACACTGCATCAGTGAGTTAAACCTGGATACAATCTATATTTTAGAGGATAACACCGGTTAGGTCAGGGTTAGGTCTGGTATTTGCCATCTTCTGGCTCATAGTTTCGCATTTTTCGCAATCTTATTTGCCAGATCCTGGGCTTTTTCTGGTTTGGATCACGCCGTAATGTGGTTCCACACTGCAACAGTGAGTTAAACCTGGATACAATCTATATTTTAGAGGATAACACCGGTTATGTCAAAGTTAGGTCTGGTATTTGCCATCATCTGGCTCATACTTTTGCATTTTTCGCATACTTGTTGGCCAGATCCTGGGCATTTTCTGGGTTGGATCACGTAGTAATGTGGTACCACACTGCAACAGTGAGTTAAACCTGGATACAATCTATATTTTAGAGGATAACACCGGTTATGTCAAAGTTAGGTCTGGTATTTGCCATCATCTGGCTCATTCTTTCGCATTTTTCGCATACTTGTTGGCCAGATCCTGGGCTTTTTCTGGCTTGGGTCACGTTGTAATGTGGTACCACACTGAAACAGTGAATTAAACCTGGATTCGATCTATATTTTAGAGGATAACACCGCGTAGGTCTGGGTTACGTCTCTTATTTGCCACCATCTGGCTCATACTTTCGCATTTTTCGCATACTTGTTAACCAGATCCTGGGCTTTTTCTGGCGTGGGTCACGTTGTAATGTGGAACCACACTGAAACAGTGAATTAAACCTGGATTCTATCTATATTTTAGAGAATAACGCCGGTTAGGTCTGGGTTAGGTCTGGTATTTGCCATCATCTGGCTCATACTTTCGCATTTTTCGCATACTTGTTAACCAGATCCTGGGCTTTTTCTGGCGTGGGTCACGTTGTAATGTGGTACCACACTGAAACAGAGAATTAAACCAGGATTCGATCTATATTTTAGAGAATAACGCCGGTTAGGTCTGGGTTATGTCTGGTATTTGATATTATCTGGCTCATACTTTCGCATTTTTCGCATACATGTTGGCCCGATCCTGAGCGTTTTCTGGTTTGGATCACGTAGTAATGTGGTTCCACACTGAAACAGTGAGCTAAACCTGGATTCAATCTATATTTTAGAGGACAACACCGGTTAGGTCAGGGTTCGGTCTGGTATTTGTCATCGTTATGGGTAATACTTTCACATTTTTCGCATACTTGATTGCAAGATCCTGGGCGTTTTCTGGTTTGGATCACGTAGTAATGTGGTACCACACTGCAACAGTGAGTTAAACCTGGATACAATCTATATTTTAGAGGATAACACCGGTTATGTCAAAGTTAGGTCTGGTATTTGCCACCATCTGGCTCATACTTTCGCATTTTTCGCATACTTGTTGGCCAGATCCTGGGCATTTTCTGGTTTGGATCACGTAGTGATGTGGTACCATACTGAAACAGTGAGTTACACAAGGATTCAATCTATATTTTAGAGAATAACCCCGGTTAGGTCAGGGTTAGGTCTGGTAATTGCCATCATCTGGCTCAAACATTGGCAACTTTCACATACATGTTAGCTGGGTCCTGGGCCTTTTCTGGTTTGGATCACGTAGTAATGTGGTACCAAACTGAAACAGTGAGTTAAAAATGGATTCGATCTATATTTTAGAGGATTACACCGGTTAGGTGGGGGTTAGGTCTGGTATTTGCCATCATCTGGCTCAAACATTCGCATTTTTCGCATACTTGTTGGCCAGATGCTGGGCCTTTTCTGGTCTGGATCACGTAGTAATGTGGTACCACACAGCAACAGTGAGTTAAACCTGGATGCGATCTATATTTTAGAGGATAACACCGGTTAGGTGGGGGTTAGGTCTGGAATTTGATACTATCTGGCTGATACTTTCGCATTTTTCGCATACTTGTTGGCCAGATCCTGGGCGTTTTCTGGTTTGGATCACGTAGTAATGTGGTACCACACTGAAACAGTGAGTGACACAAGGATTCAATCTATATTTTAGAGAATAACTCCGGTTAGGTGTGGGTTAGGTCTGGTATTTGCCATCATCTGGCTCATACTTTTTTTTTTTTTTTTCTTTTTTTTTTGTCATGGGGAAATCTTCGAAAGACTCCCTCCCACCTCCTTGGGGAGAGGTGGGAGGGGTGTGTGGGATTCCCCGCGCCCGTACAACGACAGGCGCGGGACCTACCCACTAAAAACCCCACGGTGACCCTTCGGCACGCTTTGGGAGGATACCGGGAATCGCTCGAAGCATTCTTCCGGTATCCTCCCCGTGCCCGCGCTTTCGCGCCCATCCCCCGGGGGGACAATCGATCCCCCCAGTAGACACACTGCCTCATAGCGGCGGGACGGGGCCACTCCATCCCGCCGCTATCCGTCCCGGGGCCACGTTTAGTGGCGGCTGCGAGCCCCAACTCGCAACCGCCCGCGACCCCGTTTCCACCCCTCGGCGGCCGGGCGTTCATGGCCGCACCAGACCGCCGAGGGTGCCTCCCCTTGCGTCGGACCGGTAGGGGGAGGCACTCCTACCCCCAACCGGTCCGACCCGGCGCCGCCTGGCGGGAGGAGGGTCCCCTCAGGACCCCCCTCCCAGCCTAGGTCATCCGCCACGCCGAGGCGGCCGCCCGCGACGCCTCGCGACCGGACGACGACCTCGGGCCACCGCACGAGCGCGAGCTTCAGCGCTGAAGCTCGCGCTCCCTCCCCGCGGCCTCCTTCTGCAACATTACGTTCTCACAGAAGGAGGCCACGGCCCTCCACTTCTCCTCGCTGCCGGGCGTGGTGCGCGCCACGCCCGGCAGCGAGACATCCCGCCCGACGATGCCGACCAGGACACGGCGCTCCCCCTCCCACGCGGGGCATACCTCCAGGGTATGATCCGCCGTGTCCTGCTCAGCGTCGCAGTGGCAGCAACGCGCCGTCGGCTCCTTCCCTATCCGGCACAGGTATCTTCCGAAGCTGCCATGCCCGGAAAATACCTGTGCCAGCCGGTAGGTGAGGCTGCCATGGCCTCTGTCCAGCCACTCCTTCAGGAGTGGCCGAACAGCCCCGACAGTCCGGTGCCCCGCGGTTGGCAGAGCCAGCCGCTCCTGCCACGCGAGCAACACGGACTGCCGGGCCTGGCGCTTCAAATCGCCCCAAGCAAGTTCCTGCCCGCCCGGGACCGCCCCCACCCCCGCGCGACGGTCGACGCGGTGCCGGTACATCACCGCGTGCGACCGCGCGAGCAGGTCCATGGGCGGCATCCCCGCTAGAACCGTCGCCGCCTCATGTGACATGGTCCGATACCCGCGGACGACCCTGAGCGCCATGCGCCTCTGCACCCGACGCAGCATAGTCATGCTGCGCCGGGAGGCAGCCAGGTCGTCCGCCCAGACGGGGGCCCCGTATAGGGCCACCGACTGGACCATTGCCACATAGAGGCGACGAACTCGGCCCGCCGGGCCCCCCAGGTTGGGCAGGATCCGGCCCAGAGCCGCAACCATCCTTTCCAACCGGGGGACCAGGCAGCGGAAATGCTCCTCGAAACGCCAGTGGCTATCGAGGATCAGCCTTAGATACCTGATCTGGGGCTTCACCTCGATGTCAGCCCCACCCATCCGGATCAGAGGGGGTGGCGGATCCTGCCGAGGTGAATGAAACGCAATCACCTCGGTCTTATGGACCGCCACCGTCATCCCCATCCCCCTGATCCGGTCGTCGACGCGTTGCGACCCCTCCTCCGCGCGACGCATGGCCCTCCCCCAGTGCGCCCCGACGGCCAGCACCAGTGTGTCATCCGCATAACACACCGTGCTGACGCCGTCGGGGAGGCCGGCCCGCAACACCGAGTCGTACGCGATGTTCCACAGGAGTGGCCCGAGGACCGACCCCTGCGGAACACCGCAGTACACCTCCCTCCGCATATCACCATCCCGGCCCGGATACTCGATCCACCTGCCGCGGAGATAATCCCCGACGACCGCCCTGAGACAAGGGGGGACTCGATGATATTCAAGTCCCCTCCTTATCTCTTCCCAGGGGAGGGTGTTAAAGGCATTGGCAATATCCAAGGATATTGCCAATGCCACCGCTCCCCGGGAGACGGCCGCCTCCGAGAGGGCCCTCACACGACCTATCGCGTCGATAGTCGATCGGCCCCCCCCCGGAAACCGAACTGGCAGTCGGCCAGACCGGGATCACCCCGCGACAAGTGCTCGACGAGGCGGGCAGCAATCACACGCTCGAAGAGCTTGCCCACCTCGTCGAGGAGACAAATGGGCCGGTATGCGGAGGGAGACTCCGCGGGCCGACCCTCCTTCCGGAGGAGGACCATCCTCGCCACCTTCCAACTGGGGGGGAATCGCCCGTCCCTCAGGCAGCGGTCGAACAACCGCCTGAGGTCGGCCCCAAGGACGCCCTGGGTCAAGACCCAAACCCGGCCGGGCACACCATCCGGACCCGGGGCCGTGTTACGAACCCCGAGCCGTCTGATGGCCGCTGCCAGCTCCTCCTGCGTGACCCCCAGCTCGGCCGTCCACTCCACTGGGACAGCCGCCGCCGCCGGAGGACGCGGTCCCCTCTCCCCAATTGGGAAGAGTGTATTGACCACGTCCTCCAGCAGCCGGGGGTCAAGACCCTCGGTGACGGGGGGCGCCCACGGGCGGAGCTTATTCAGCACCACCTTATATGGGCGCCCCCATGGATCGTCATCAAGGGTCTGGAGGAGCTCCTTCCATGCCTGGGTCTTGGGCCGTTTGATGACGACCTGCAGAGCAACCCGCGCCACGCGGTAAGCTCCATACAGGTCATCAGCTGCCCTCGCTCGCGCCACGCCGTCGCCTGTACGTTGACGACGGCGCGCGCGGGTGTACTGGCGTCGGGCGCGGACAGTCGCGACTCGCAACTCCGCGATCGCGTCCGACCACCAGTACACCGCCCGGCGAGGAGAAGCCCGCCCGACCCGAGGCATCGCCGCGTCGCAAATACCCGCGACCAATGCTCCGAGCCGGGCGACCTCCTCCTCTATGCTCGGCAACTCGGCCGCTCCCTGCGGCCAAGTTGCAGCGAGGGCAGCTGCCATCAGGGCGTCGTTGTCCAGGCGCCGAAGCGCCCAGCAGCGTGGTGGGGTGCCACGCAGGCGGCCGTGTCGGGATGCACTCGCGGCGGCAGAGACCTCCATCCGGATGTACCGGTGATCGGAGAGTGTCTCTGCCCCCGCGACCACGTGCCAACCCGACACCATGCGCACGGCGTTGGGGGTCGCGAATCAAACATCCACGATGGACCCCCCATATCGCCGCACGCATGTGTGCTCCGACCCCCGGTTCAATACCCGGAGGTCGAGCCCCGCCGCCCAATCGCCCAGGATCCCGCCGCGAACGGAGGTCCTGGGGGATCCCCAAGCCACCGACTTGGCATTAAAATCCCCCAGGACCAGCACCGGCCGGGCCGCGTAGCGCTGCACGCATGCCGCGACCTCGGCCAAGTACAGCTCGAACGCAGCGTGACCGCTACGGGGCGAAATGTAGCACCCCACCACAGCGACTCCCCCCCAGTCCACGGCGACGAATCCCCGACCGCGCTCCAACAAGGAGAACGGTGGGGACCCGTCGCCCCCTCCCCATACCGTCGCCACCAAGCCGTCCGCGTCGCCCACCCAATGAGGGTGATCAGGGACGCGGTACGGCTCGGCGGCGAATCTGGCTCATACTTTCGCATTTTTCGCATACTTGATAGCAAGAGACTGGGCTTTTTCTGGATTGCATCACGTAGTAATGTGCTCCACACTGAAAGAGTGAGTTAAGCCTGGGTCCGATCAATATTTTAGACGATAACACCTGTTAGGTCAGGGTTAGTTCTGGTATTTGCCAACATCTGGCTCATATTTTCACAATTTTCGCATACTTGTTGGGCAGATCCTGGGCGTTTTCTGGTTTGGATCACGTAGTAATGTCGTACCACACTGAAACAGTGAGCTAAACCTGGATTCAATCTATATTTTAGAGGATAACACAGGTTAGGTCAGGGTTAGTTCTGGTATTTGCCATCATCCGGCTCTTACGTTCGCATTTTTCGCATACTTGATTGGAAGATCCTGGGCTTTTTCTGGTTTGGATCACGTAGTAATGTGGCACCACACTGAAACAGTGAGTTAAACCTGGATTCGATCAATGTTTTAGAGGATGACACCGCTTAAGTCAGGGTCAGGTCTGGTCTTTGCCATCATCTGGCGCATACTTTCGCATTCTTCGCATACTTGTTGGCCTGAACCTGGGCTCTTTCGGGTTTGGATCACGTAGTAATGTGGTACCACACTGAAACAGTGAGCTAACCCTGGATTCAATCTATATTTTAGAGGATAACACAGGTTAGGTCAGGGTTAGTTCTGGTATTTGCCATCATCCGGCTAATACGTTCGCATTTTTCGCGAACTTTTTGGCCAGATCCTGGGCGTTTTATGGGATGGATCACGTAGTAGCATGGTACCACACTGAAACAGTGAATTAATCCTGGATTCGATCTATATTTTAGGGGATAACACAGGTTAGGTCAGGGTTAGGTCTGGTATTTGCCATCATCTGGCTCATATTTTCACATTTTTCGCATACTTGTTGGGCAGATCCTGGGCGTTCTCTGGATTGCTTCACGTAGTAATGTGCTCCACACTGAAAGAGTGAGTTAAGCCTGGGTCCGATCAATATTTTAGACGATAACACCTGTTAGGTCAGGGTTAGGTCTGGTATTTGCCATCATCTGGCTCATACTTTCGCATTTTTCGCATACTTGTTGGCCAGATGCTGGGCTCTTTCTGGTTTGGATCACGTAATAATGTGGTACCACACTGCAACAGTGAGTTAAACCAGGATTCAATCTATATTTTAGAGAATAACACCGGCTAGGTCAGGGTTAGGTCTGGTATTTGCCATCATCTGGGTCATACTTTCACATTTTTCGCATTCTTGTTAGGCAGATCCTGGGCGTTTTCTGGTTTGGATCACGTAGTAATGTGCTACCACACTGAAACAGTGCGCTAAACCTGGATTCAATCTATATTTTAGAGGATAACACAGGTTAGGTCAGGTTTAGGTCTGGTATTTGCCATCATCCGGCACATACTTTCGCATTTTTCGCATACTTGTTGGCCAGATCCTGGGCCTTTTCTGGTTTGGATCACGTAGTAATGTGGTACCACACTGATGCCGTGAGTTAAACCTGGGTCCGATCAATATTTTGGAGGATAACACCGCTTAAGTCAGGGTCAGGTCTTTGCCATCATCTGGATCATATTTTCGCATTTTTCGCATACTTGTTGGCCAGGTCCTGGGCTTTTTCTGGTTTGGATCACGTAGTAATGTGGTACCGCACTGAAACAGTGAGTTATACCTGGGTCCGATCAATATTTTAGAAGATAACACCGGTTAGGTCTGGGTTATGTCTCGTATTTGTCATCATCTGGGTCATACTTTCGCATTTTTCGCATACTTGTTGGCCAGATCCCGGGCCTTCTCTGGTTTGGATCACGTAGTAATGTGGTACCACACTGAAGTCGTGAGTTAAACCTGGATTCGATCTATATTTTAGAGGATAACACAGGTTAGGTCAGGGTTAGTTCTGGTATTTGCCATCATCCGACTAACCCGTTCGCATTTTTCGCGAACTTTATGGCAAGATCCTGGGCGTTTTCTGGGATGGATCACGTAGTAGCATGGTACCACACTGAAACAGTGAATTAATCCTGGATTCGATCTATATTTTAGAGGATAACACCGCTTAAGTCAGGGTCAGGTCTGGTCTTTGCCATCATCTGGCTCATACTTTCGCATTCTTCGCATACTTGTTGGCCAGAACCTGGGCTTTTTCTGGTTTGGATCACGTTGTAATGTGGTACCACACTGAAACAATGAGTTAACCTGGGTTCGATTAATATTTAAGAGGATAACACAGGTTAGGTGAGGGATAGGTCTGGTATTTGCCATCATCTGGCTCATACTTTTTTTTTTTTTTTTTTTTTTTTTTTTCTTGTCGTGGGGAAAATCTTCGAAAGACTCCCTCCCACCTCCTTGGGGAGAGGTGGGAGGGGTGTGTGGGATTCCCCGCGCCCGTACAACGACAGGCGCGGGACCTACCCACTAAAAACCCCACGGTGACCCTTCGGCACGCTTTGGGAGGATACCGGGAATCGCTCGAAGCATTCTTCCGGTATCCTCCCCGATCTGGCTCATACTTTCGCATTTTTCGCATACTTGTTGGCCAGATCCTGGGCGTTTTCTGGTTCGGATCACGTAGTAATGTGTTTCCACACTGCAACAGTGAGTTAAACCTGGATTCGATCTATATATTAGGGGGTAACACCGGGTAGGTTTGGGTTAGGTCTGGTATTTGCCATCATCTGGCTCATACTTTCGCATTTTTCGCATACTTGTAGGCCTGGGTCTTGACCCAGGGCGTCCTTGGGGCCGACCTCAGGCGGTTGTTCGACCGCTGCCTGAGGGACGGGCGATTCCCCCCCAGTTGGAAGGTGGCGAGGATGGTCCTCCTCCGGAAGGAGGGTCGGCCCGCGGAGTCTCCCTCCGCATACCGGCCCATTTGTCTCCTCGACGAGGTGGGCAAGCTCTTCGAGCGTGTGATTGCTGCCCGCCTCGTCGAGCACTTGTCGCGGGGTGATCCCGGTCTGGCCGACTGCCAGTTCGGTTTCCGGGGGGGGCCGATCGACTATCGACGCGATAGGTCGTGTGAGGGCCCTCTCGGAGGCGGCCGTCTCCCGGGGAGCGGTGGCATTGGCAATATCCTTGGATATTGCCAATGCCTTTAACACCCTCCCCTGGGAAGAGATAAGGAGGGGACTTGAATATCATCGAGTCCCCCCTTGTCTCAGGGCGGTCGTCGGGGATTATCTCCGCGGCAGGTGGATCGAGTATCCGGGCCGGGATGGTGATATGCGGAGGGAGGTGTACTGCGGTGTTCCGCAGGGGTCGGTCCTCGGGCCACTCCTGTGGAACATCGCGTACGACTCGGTGTTGCGGGCCGGCCTCCCCGACGGCGTCAGCACGGTGTGTTATGCGGATGACACACTGGTGCTGGCCGTCGGGGCGCACTGTGGGAGGGCCATGCGTCGCGCGGAGGAGGGGTCGCAACGCGTCGACGACCGGATCAGGGGGATGGGGATGACGGTGGCGGTCCATAAGACCGAGGTGATTGCGTTTCATTCACCTCGGCAGGATCCGCAACCCCCTCTGATCCGGATGGGTGGGGCTGACATCGAGGTGAAGCCCCAGATCAGGTATCTAAGGCTGATCCTCGATAGCCACTGGCGTTTCGAGGAGCATTTCCGCTGCCTGGTCCCCCGGTTGGAAAGGATGGTTGCGGCTCTGGGCCGGATCCTGCCCAACCTGGGGGGCCCGGCGGGCCGAGTTCGTCGCCTCTATGTGGCAATGGTCCAGTCGGTGGCCCTATACGGGGCCCCCGTCTGGGCGGACGACCTGGCTGCCTCCCGGCGCAGCATGACTATGCTGCGTCGGGTGCAGAGGCGCAAGGCGCTCAGGGTCGTCCGCGGGTATCGGACCATGTCACATGGGGCGGCGACGGTTCTAGCGGGGATGCCGCCCATGGACCTGCTCGCGCGGTCGCACGCGGTGATGTACCGGCACCGTGTCGACCGTCGCGCAGGGGTGGGGGCGGTCCCGGGCGGGCAGGAACCTGCTTGGGGCGATTTGAAGCGCCAGGCCCGGCAGTCCGTGTTGCTCGCGTGGCAGGAGCGGCTGGCTCTGCCAACCGCGGGGCACCGGACTGTCGGGGCTGTTCGGCCACTCCTGAAGGAGTGGCTGGACAGAGGCCATGGCAGCCTCACCTACCGGCTGGCACAGGTATTTTCCGGGCATGGCAGCTTCGGAAGATACCTGTGCCGGATAGGGAAGGAGCCGCCGGCGCGTTGCTGCCACTGCGACGCTGAGCAGGACACGGCGGATCATACCCTGGAGGTATGCCCCGCGTGGGAGGGGGAGCGCCGTGTCCTGGTCGGCGTCGTCGGGCGGGATGTCTCGCTGCCGGGCTTGGTGCGCGCCATGCTCGGCAGCGAGGAGAAGTGGAGGGCCGTGGCCTCCTTCTGCGAGAACGTAATGTTGCAGAAGGAGGCCGCGGGGAGGGAGCGCGAGCTTCAGCGCTGAAGCTCGCGCTCGTGCGGTGGCCCGAGGTCGTCGCCTGGTCGCGAGGCGTCGCGGGCGGCCGCCTCGGCGTGGCGGATGACCTAGGCTGGGAGGGGGGTCCTGAGGGGACCCTCCTCCCGCCAGGCGGCGCCGGGTCGGACCGGTTGGGGGTAGGAGTGCCTCCCCCTACCGGTCCGACGCAAGGGGAGGCACCCTCGGCGGTCTGGTGCGGCCATGAACGCTCGGCCGCCGAGGGATGGAAACGGGGTCGCGGGCGGTTGCGAGTTGGGGCTCGCAGCCGCCACTAAACGCGGCCCCGGGACGGATAGCGGCGGGATGGAGTGGCCCCGTCCCGCCGCTATGAGGCAGTGTGTCTACTGGGGGGATCGATTGTCCCCCCGGGAGATGGGCGCGAAAGCGCGGGCACGGGGAGGATACCGGAAGAATGCTTCGAGCGATTCCCGGTATCCTCCCAAAGCGTGCCGAAGGGTCACCGTGGGGTTTTTAGTGGGTAGGTCCCGCGCCTGTCGTTGTACGGGCGCGGGGAATCCCACACACCCCTCCCACCTCTCCCCAAGGAGGTGGGAGGGAGTCTTTCGAAGATTTTGCTCACGACAAAAAAAAAAAAAAAAAAAAAAAAAAAATACTTGTTGGCCAGATCCTGGGCGTTTTCTGGTTTCCATCAGATAGTAATGTGGTATCACACTGATACAGAGAGTTAATCTTGGATTCAATCTATATTTTAGAGGATAACACCGGTTAGGTCAGGGTTAGGTTTGGTATTTGCCATGCGGAGGTGAGTCGTACGGGGTGTTCCGCAGGGGTCGGTTCTAGGACCCCTGCTACGGAACATCGGCTATGACTCGGTACTGCGGGTTCCGCTGCCCGCTGACGTAGCACTGGCGTGTTATGCCGATGACACGCTTGTGCTCGTCAGCGGGTCAGACTGGAGGGGGACTGCGCGCGCCGCGGAGGTGACGGTAGCCACCGTCGTCGCCGAAATTCGCAGGCTGGGTCTAGAGGTAGCGCCCCAGAAATCGGAGGTCATGTTCTTTCAGAGACTTGGACCCCGAGGGGTGCCGCCGACCGGCCTGCGGATCCGAGTTGGGACAGCCTACGTTGAGGTGAAGGGCCATATGAAATACCTCGGCCTGATCCTCGACAGCCGGTGGCGCTTCGTCGAGCATTTCGACCGCTTGGCCCCCCGCGTGGAGAAGGCGGCTGCCGCGTTAGGCCGCCTTCTTCCGAATATCGGGGGGCCTGATGTTGGAGTCCGCCGCCTCTATGTGGAGGTGGTGCGTTCAATTGCCCTCTACGGGGCTCCTATCTGGGCCCCGCAACTGGATGCCAGCCGGCGCAGCACAGAGATGCTGCGCCGCGTCAACCGTCGGCTGGCAATCCGGGTGGTAAGAGGGTATCGCACCATCTCCCACGAGGCGGCGACTACCCTGGCGTGTCTCCCGCCCCTGGAGCTCCTAGCCTGGAGAAACCAATTGGTTTTCCGGTATTCCAGGGAGCTTCAGTAGGCTGGGAGGCCGCCAGAGGAGAGGAGACAAGCGGTCGAAGGGACGGGGCGCCATGCCCAACGGACCGTTTTGTATATGTGGTTCCAAAAACTAATTCAGGCTGGTGGAGCCACACAACGGCCCGTTGGTGCAGTCCTGCCACATTGGCAAGAGTGGCAGGACAAACCGGGTAGGCTGTCCTACAGGATGACACAGGTGCTCACCGGGCATGGTTGCTTTGGTGAGTACCTGTGTCGAATCGGGAAGGAGGCGACGGCGGTGTGCCACCACTGTGGGGATCCTCAGGACACGGCGCAGCACACGCTGGCAGCCTGCCCAGCGTGGGCAGATGAGCGCCGTGTCCTGCTGCAGGAAGTTGGGAGGAACCTCTCGCTGGCCACAGTAGTTGGTAAGATGGTGGCCAGCGAGAGGACATGGCAAGTGGTGGCCTCCTTCTGCGAGGTAGTTATGTCACAGAAGGAGGCCGCCGAGCGGGCGCGCGAGCAGGCCGCGCCTCCCGCTCGAAGAGGGAGGGCTCGGAGAGGGGCCAGGGCGAGGCGACCTTCGCCTCCTGGCCCACTCCAATAGCTCCTGAAGGGGTAGGTGGCCCGTCAAATTTCAACTCCGGCCACCACATCGATGGCCGGGGGATGGACGGGCCGCCGGTGTGGGCTGCAGGTGCTCGGCGATAGGGGCCCGAGCACCGAAGGCAGCCCCGGGGCCGCGGGCGTCGGGTGACCTGGCGTTTGCGGCGGAGAAATCAGGGGGGGAGGGACACGTTGTCAATCCCCCGGGATGAGCCTCGATAGGCAAGGCGCGGCGGGGGACTCTGTAATGTCTCACTAGAGTTCCCGGTCCCCCGCCGCAGCGCCCGAGGACGGTCACTGTGGGGTTTTAGCCGGTAGGAGTCCGGCACTACCCTGAGGCCCTCCCCTACTTATGGGCCTCCATCAGGATTTCCCCACGTAAAAAAAAAAAAAAAAAAAAAAAAAAAGGTTTGGTATTTGCCATCATCTGGCTCATACTTTCGCATTTTTCGCATACTTGTTGGCCAACTCCTGGGTTTTTTCTGGTTTGCATCACGTTGTAATGTGGTACCACTCTGAAACAGAGTAATAAACCTGTTATTCGATCTATGTTGTAGAGGATAATACCGGTTAGGTTTGGGTTAGGTCTGATATTTGCCATCATCTGGCTCATACTTTCGCATTTTCCCCATACTTGTTCGCCAGATCCTGGGCTTTTTCTGGTTTGGATCACGTTGTAATGTGGTACCATACTGAAACACAGAAATAAACCTGTTATTCGATCTATGTTTTACAGGATAACACCGGTTATGTTTGAGTTAGGTCTGGTGTTTGTAATCATCTAGCTCATACTTTCGCATTTTTCGCATACTTGTTGGCCAGATCCTGAGCTTTTCCTGGGCTGGATAACGTTGTAATGTGGTACCACACTGAAACAGTGAATTAAACCTGGATTCGATCCATATTTTATAGGATAACACCGGTTAGGTCTGGGTTAGGTCTGGTAACTGCCATCATCTGGCACATACTTTCTCCTTCTTCGAATACTTGTTGGCCAGATACTGGGTTTTTTCTGGTTTGCATCACGTTGTAATGTGGTACCACTCTGAAACAGAGTAATAAACCTGTTATTCGATCTATGTTGTAGAGGATAATACCGGTTAGGTTTGTGTTAGGTCTGGTATTTGCAATCATCTGGCACATACTTTCGCATTTTTCGCATACTTGTTCTCCAGATCCTGAGCTTTTTCTGGTTTGGATCACGTTGTAACGTTGTACCACACCGAAACAGTTAGTTAAACCTGGGTGCGATAAATGTTTTAGAGGATAGAAGGTGAGAAAGGGGAGTTCTGGACAGGGGGCTCCGAGGGGGTGCAGGGAGGGGGGAGATGATGGTGAGGGAGGGTGGAGGAGGGGGCCTGTGCGCCTGAGTGAAGGGTCCGTGGGGGGTCGGGTGGGGGGGGGGGGGGAGCAGTCGGAGTGGGAGGTCGGTAACTATTACCGTCAGTCGATAATTGGTATCTACGGTCGGTAATTGGTATCTATGGTTGGTAATTAGTATTTATGGTCGGTAATTAGTATCAACGATCGATAATTGACATTAACGGCTGGTAATTAGCAGAGGTTAGAAAATGAAAGAGGGTAATTGCCTGGTATCGATAAAAAGGGAAGGGGGGATAAAAGAGATGCATCTGGTAAAAAGAAGTGTTAATTATCAAAGGTAATTATCAGAGGTCGATAAGGAGGAGGTGGGGGAAAGAAATTAGACGTCTTTTGACTATTTCGAAATTTTATTCCACAAAAATTAGGTACAGTTTCTATTTTTAATTATTAATAGCATCATATAAAATGTTATCCAGCGCATATGCCAACAGCTCGCAATCTACAGGCGAATTTTTGTCGTAATATTCACGAAGGATTTTGTCTGCATCACGTTTACGCATAATACTATTGCGTTTTAAAATATTTGTAAATTCTTGGTATTTCTCACCAACATAGTGCGCATTTTGGCATAGCCACGAATATGCATGCTCGATGCACTGTTCCAGTTCGAATAAAAATAATAGAGTTGTCGGTTTCATATACATGCAAGCATCATGCAATTTCACTTGTAGAATGTTCATATCACGCATTGCAACAATGTCCTCGCGTTTCTGAATAAACACCATCCATGTTGAGTAAGACAGCAACAATTTATTTCCTCGAGTATCGCGAAGTATAATTTCCACGGTGGATACAGGTCCTACACCGATTGCAATATCCAAATACTTGTATGCTGTGGATGTGAGGGCAAACCTCCTTCCCAGTATATGAGGCGTTGAATGCTGTTTCTTGCTACTGTTACATGTAGAAAAGTAAATAAAGAATAAAAGGTAAGTAATAACAATAAGAAAAAATGGATAAGAAAAAAATGGTGATAATAATACTTACTCATTGCTTGTGCATGCTATATCGCAAGGAATGCAATAATTCATTTTTTCAGAAAAAATTTGAACGTAGAATTCAATAGATAATGTTTCACGACGATACTATCAAACGAGTGTGAATATTGTGCAGCACTTAAATGCAACGTTGCATCATATGTATCAGGGGAAGCGGGTGGCGCGTAGTGGGGGGAGGAATTTTTTATATCACATGTTCTTCTTCTGCGAAAAGTGCAACTTTTGCAAAAATGTCTTTCAGATTACCTTGAACACGTCTAAACATGCAACTTCTGCAAAGCGTATAACATTACATTCGCAGGATGATGCAAACAAATAATATTCTTCGCGACATAGATCATTTGTGGGGAAGGAGGAATTTTTTATATCACGTGTTCTTCTTCTGTGAAAAGTGCAACTTTTTGCAAAAATTGTTTTTTAGATTACCTTGAACATGTCTAAACATGCAACTTCTGCAAAGCGTATAACATTACACACGAATTGTGCGAGCTATTGGGGTCCTAATCATTTTACGTACACGCTATTCATATTCTTATTTTATGTCGCATGTTCTTCTTCTGCGAAGAGCGCAACGTTTTTTTTTTTGCAAGACGTTTTAGATTACACTGAACACGTGCAAAAACGCAACTTCTGCAAACGTATACATTGCATTCACAGGCAAAGAATTCTGTAACATATATATATGGAGACCCTTACCATGGGAAAGAAATTAGATACCATGTTTTGATGATTTAAAAATATGATATATTTATTAAAGCAATGAATAATTATGTTACAAAACATTACTTTTGTGGATCCACGAATTGTGCGAGTTATTGAGCCCCAACCATTTTACGTACACGTTGTTCCCCTTCTTATGCAATACTTTTTCAACTAGATACACGTCGGAATTTGCAACGCGTTGCAACTCGTGTTCGTAGAATCCTCCAGCAATTGGTTTTTCATAAATATCTTTCAGCAGATACGTTGCAGGATTAGTTTTCTGTACCTCGGCGATTGTAAATATTTCAGTGCTCCAATTCGGTGTGTAACTTTTTTCAAAAATTGTCTTGAATTTGCTCACGCGTACTGCATCTCCCACTTTGAATCGTGCAGGAGCGGCAATTTTTATATGATTATACGCCATTGTTAAGAGCTTAGCAGCGTTTGTTGGTGTAACATCAATTGGTCGCATAGCGATAGTTCGATGCTTTCGCGCGTTGTAATTTGATATGAGATGCTGCAGCGAATCAATCCATTTATAATTTCCATTAAGTGTAAACAGTTTCCACATATCGTTTTTGAGTGTACGATTGAACCGCTCGACGACAGACGCCTTCATCACCGAATACGTTGAATAATGATTTATTGTGTATTTTGACAAAAGTTTTTGCATATTTGCGTTGTAAAATTCCTTTCCTTTGTCGGTCTGCAAATTTTTCGGATACCTCCCACTGTCTCGGATTATCTTCCCGATCGCTGTAGAAACTTCATTTCCATTCTTGGTTTTGAGGGGTATAGCCCACGCATGCTTACTCAGCACATCGATAACAGTGAGTATGTAATGGAAGCCTCTGTTATATCGCGTGTAAGGTCGCATCTCGACCACGTCCGCTTGCCATAGGTCGTCGTATCCATGTACTATGACGCGTCTTCGAGGAAAATGTCTTCTCGCTGGAGCATGCAATTCTTCCACAAAACATCGTTTCTCGATACTGGAGGTTTTCTTCTCGGCCATGTATGACTCACCACTAACGCGAAGACCTAACGCACACGTCTTATCAATCAATGTTCAACGTCTCAACACCCCAACGTCCCCAACACCCCAACACCTCAACGCTCCAACATCTCAACGTCCCAACATCCAGCTATTGATGCATTTGATTTCGGAATTCGATAATATCCCTCTCCAAGTGATTCAGTTGATCTTTCAAATTCTGAACGTAATCTTGAAACATGATCATCTTCTTGTTGAATTCATCTTGCCGATTTTTTATAAATGTCATGTTTTCTTGCAAGTATAGTTTGTTGATAGCGTCACCATCCTCTACAGGTGGTGCTACTCGACGAATCTTGCGCGCCTTTGCATCATAATCGGCACCGACAATACATAGAGCGTTGTTGTGCACATAATTTCTCACTACTCCATTCCAGCGATAGTATGATTCCATTGTTCCAAACGATGACCCAAACTTGTTGATTGGCATTTTGATAATGATTGATTCTATCGTCAAAGTGCAGCTTAATTTATAATGAGCTCTGCCTCGCGAAGTTCCTCGATAATCGATAACATCTCATTATCGTGAGCATTGTGACCAGCTTGACGCGAAGCCTCGAGCAATCGAAGCCGATCTACGAGTTCGTTAGGATCATTCCAATGAACGTATTCAATCTTGTTGTTGGTTAATCTCATCGAGCTTGATACACCCTTTCCAACTTTTCTATCTTTCAATAAAGGCTTGATTACATACTTATACTTGTATCCTTTGTTGCCTAATGTTTTACCATACGAATCATGCTTGTACTTATGTGCACTCGTTGTCAGTAGTATGTCCCTATATTTGCATTCATCAGCCTCAGTATAAATGTCGTTATCTGGAATTTTCTTAAATATCAATTCATAAAGACCGGGTCTACCAGAATATCGTATGCCATCGATAATAATGTTATCAGCATTGTCCACATCAACATGTTTATTACCGAGCATCGGTCCATCATTACCGAGATAAACACCATACACATGATCCATACCAACCTCTATGTCTCCACGTAATACAGGCGCGATGTATTTTTGACTCAGCGGACCTAGGTGATTCCGCAACGTTTTTTCACCTTCCGGCGTTTGCAACCGACTTCGAACAGATGTTGAGAAACTGCTTTTTGGGCTTTCAAAAACATGTTCGTTTGCTAAGCTTTTTGGACTTTCAAAAGTATCTTCGTTTCCTAAGCTTTTTGTTGCTGGTGTTGTTTAAATCGGTATAGAGGTCATCGTATTCATACCAGGTAAACTGCTTAATCTTGCTGAGGTTTTTATTGTTGGTACTATCTTAATCGGTGTAGAGGCCATCAGATTCGTATCGGGTAAACTTGCTGAGCTTTTTATTGTTGGCATCGTCTTAATCGATGTAGAGGCCGGTGTAGAAATCATGGGATTCATATCGAGTAAACTGCTTAATCTTGGTTTTTTTATTTTTAGTGGTTTCGAAAGATTTAGCCAGTAATTTGATTGTGTTTTATCCAATTCCATGATATTCGGAGTGGCTAATGGTTCGCTTCCGATATCTGTATTATTGTATAGATCATAATTTTTTGTCGCGTTATCAACAATTGCTTTCAGCGGTTCAGTAACAGGCTTAAAGTGTTTCTCCAGAGCAATCTCTTCCTCAATTTTACCAGTTTTCAATTCACGATACTTTTTGCGAATCAAATCACTCGTTCTCGCAATCTGTTTCGTTATCCTCTCACAATCTTCAATATTGTTGCTCATGTGGGAACACTACTTTGTCAACGTATCGGAAATAACTGAACATGTTATGATATTGCAAAGTCATTAAATCCCTTTCTATAGCGACCATTCCATAATGCGCTGTCTTTATCAATCACTACAAATCCATATTTTTCTTGCCAACAAGCGGTACACAATTTGCAGAAATTCTCAAATGACATGTCAGTGTTAACATGATCGTTGTATACATGTTTTAGATTTGTACCATCTTGTTTGAACATGATCAGCAGGTTCGCGTTGTCGCGTATCAGATGCTTCGATATCTTTGCATATGTCTGACAAAGATAGAAACAGTCAACGTCCGAGTGCCTACCCATTGCAAAGTATTCTCTTACCACGTTTTGCTTATCACATGCCACATCATCAAAGATAAAAATGGAATTCGGAAGTGCATCGCTCGGCGGAACGACATCGCTGTTATTCGAAAATGTAAAATAACCAATTTCGTCTATCGATGAGAATATATTTTCTAGATATCGATATTTCGGTTGGTGCAACGATTTCGAGTACACGTATATGTTTTCGAAACGAACACCGTGCGGACTTTCTAACAAACTAATCAACACGTTCGTTTTGCCGCAATTCGATGGACCGCAGATGATACCACGTATAGAGGCCGGCAGCATATTTCCATGTTTGCGTAACTCTTTCTCAGACTGTATCTTTTTGTCTAGATTAGTCACTTTGATCATAGGTGATTGGCGTATAAACTGCATATTTTATCAGCATTATACAAATGAAGATACTTTCGAAAGAGTGTTGGTCTATTTATAGCGATGCATAGAGCTGAAACGATCAGTATTCAAATATAACCTGTCGAGTCAGCAGAACACACATTGACTGTCTACCACCATCATCGATAAACAACTGTGACGAATGTCAGCAAAAATTGGGAAAGGCCTATTAAATCGCGTTATAAACACACTTCCGATTGAATTACATATTCCAGGTTATCAGTTTTGTGGCCCCGGAACACATTTAGAGAAACGTTTGGCGCGAGGCGATCAAGGTATCAATCCGCTGGATGCTGCATGTCGCGAGCATGATATAGCGTATTCACAAAATAACGATCTCGTAAAACAACACGCAGCTGACAACATCCTAGCAGCAAAAGCACGAGAACGCATTACTGCGAGAGATTCCTGTCTCGGGGAAAAGGCTGCTGCTACAACCGTTTGGGCGGCTATGAAGGCCAAAACAAAATTCGGCATGGGTTTGAAAAAGAAAAAAAAGAGTGCTGTGAAGAAGCGAATACTTCCAAAGGCGAAACGTGGCGGTATCCTACCGATTTTACCATTATTGGGGGTTCTTGGCTCATTGGTTGGAAGGGCGGCAGGAGTCGCAAAGGCTGTGAACGACAAGAAGGCAATGCATCGCCAGCTAGAAGAAATGAAACGTCATAATCTCGCCATGGAAGGTCGCGCACTTTATCTCGCGCCATACAAACGCGGGCGAGGAGTCTCAAAGAGGAAAAAAAAAGTCAAAATTAAAATGCCTGAAGGCGTAACCACAAACATACAACTGCAGCAACTGGCAAAACGTATGCGTATTCCATATTTCAGAGGTATTTTTATGCGCAATACTTTACCAACAGATGGGGTACGCAGGAATGAGAGCGGGATCGTAAATTTGGATACTGTTGAGGGACCAGGTACTCCTTGGATGGCATACGCAAAACGGGGAACATGCGCCATATATTTTGATAGTTTTGGCAATCTTGAACCACCGAGGGAACTGATACAATATTTGAAGAATAGTGTAATCGAGTATAATCACATGCCTTATCAGCGCTATAATCAAAGCAATTGTGGACAGCTGTGTTTGCAGTTTCTGCTGACAGTTGACAATCAATTTAAGGATAATCATTGTACGCTTTAACTCCAGTATCCGTTGGAACATGTCGCTGACGCTAACGCTCACCGGGCAAAGTAGTATTCTCGCAGTAAGCTATTTTCCAGCCATCGATTTGAGCAATGGTGATTACGAACTCGGTCTTATGGACTTTGAAACATATTACACAATACCGAATGTAAATTTGTCAAATAATAAATTTTACTATGATAATGATGATAAGGAAATCATTATTCCCGAGGGATCTTATGAGCTGGACGACATTCACATGTATTTGCAACGATCGCTTGCATGGGATAATGAAGGGAACCCGCCCTTGATGCTTAGAGCTAACAACAATACGATGAAGAGCGAAATTAGGTGTAATTATAGCATAAATTTTACTAAACCCAATACTATTGGCTCGTTACTGGGGTTTTCAACGAATCGGGTGCTACAACCACGAAAATGGCACGAATCGGATACATCAATTAATATAATGAATGTAAATATCATTCGCATTGAATGCAACGTGACAGCTGGCGCTTACAGCAATAACAAGTGTGCGTACACGATACATGAGTTTTCGCCTACCGTTCCACCAGGATATAAGATATCGGAAAGACCAACACAGATCATTTACCTTCCGATTACTGCACGAAGCATTTCGGATTTGACGATTCGCGTTGTGAAACAAGACGATCAACTGCTCGATTTTCGAGGGGAACAGATCACCGTTCGATTGCATGTGCGGAGACAGCGACTGTAGTAGGAGATGCTTGTGCTGAACGAAGGGGAGCAAGTGAAACAGACGACGCATGAAAATAAAGAGAAGACAATTCAATCGCTTGCACACCACACTGTATCGAATATTGACTGTCTAAAACCATCAGGCGAGAGGACAATTCGATCACCCACAAAACTTACTGCATCGAATGTTGAATTTCTGAAATCGTTGGGTTTTGTTGTACGAAATGGCTAATATCTTAAACATTGGAAGCGAACCGATCTTTGATGATCGCATTGTCAAGATTGAGACTCACACGTACAACCCATACGCCAACACAACGTTTGGACACAACGATGAGATACGAATACCTATACAACAGCAGGATTTATACACGCTACCATGTGAGAGCTTTCTATACGTTGAACGAAGATTCATAGTAAAGAAGCCAAACAATGAGTTGGATGCATTCCTCGGAAATAATTGTGTTGCGTTTATGTTTGATGAAATTCGATATGAACTCAATGGTGTGGAGATCGATCGTAACAGAAACGTTGGGATAACAAGTACCATCAAAACATTTGTGTCCTCAACATATGACAAATCGTTAATTTTACGGAATGCTGGATGGGCCGCACAATCAAACATACCGACAGGTTACTTTAACTTTTGTGTACCGCTCAATATGCTGTTGGGGTTTTGCGAAGATTACAGGCGTATAGTAGTCAATGCTTGACATGAACTCATTCTTATACGCGCTCGCAATGATAACAACTGCATCATTGCAAATTCCGCGCTGGAGCCGGAGATCGAATTACTAAAGACACAGTGGCGAATGCCTCGCATTATACTGAATGATACGAATAAACTATCGATGTTGCGGATTTTGGAAAGCGGACAATACCTAAGCATGAGTTTTCGTTCGTGGGACCTGTATGAGTACCCATTATTGCAAAGTACAACAAAACATTCGTGGGCTGTTAAAACTGCAACTCAGCTGGAGAAGCCGCGATACGTCATTTTTGCGCTGCAGACTGGTCGGAAGAACAACATGTCTAAAGATGCAAGCAATTTCGATGAATGTAACTTGACCAATGTGAAACTGTATCTAAACTCTGACTTTTATCCATATGATGACTTGAATCTTGATTTTGATAAAAACAGATATGCTATTCTTTTTGATATGTATGCACGTTTTCGTAATGCTTATTATGGATACGACTGTTACGAAACGCTTTGCAACAGGGAGAACTTTTCGTTGTATGGACCGTTTGTAGTCATCGATTGTTCGAGACAGAACGAATCAATCAAGAGCGCTACCATAGATGTGCGAATAGAATTTGATTGTAAAAAAAACATGCCAGCAAATACTACCGCCTATTGTCTTATTTTACATGATCGTGTTGTCGAATACTGTCCCCTGTCCAACGTTGTGCGCAAGATTACATAAACTGTAACATCGGCAATGTTTGTAATATATATATATATATAACAGGCGGACACGCCGCATTGCAGCATAGTTTCAAAGATATTTTCATGATGGTACCAACATTTGTCGACATACAAGGATTTGTTAGCGACACAGAGTTTGTTGTAAAGGAAGTGGCAGTGTTGAAAAAAGGAAGCACTCTAGCGCATTATATCTTCCAAAGTTCATATCCATGGTGTTTATTATCTGCGCCCGATAAATCACGAGCTACTTGGGTGACGAAGAATCATCACGGACTGTCGTGGGACGACGGTTTTATACCCTACAGCATGAGCAAAATGCTTATTACATCGGCAATAGTAGATGAGTCAAACCCAATCGTCTATGTAAAAGGGCTTCAAAAGCGTGATTGGTTAACCAACATGGTGGCTGAACATATTAATGCTGAGAACATCGATGCTGATTATGGTGATATTGAATGCTTAAAAAATCTTGATTGTGCAAACACATGGCGATGTGGTAACCATAAAAAGACATACGCTATGCAAAATGTATTTAAATTATACAATTGGTGGTTAAAATATCAAAAATAAATGTACCTTTTTTAATTTGTAAAATGTATTTAAATTATGCAATTGGTGGTTAAAATATTGGAAATAAATGTATCTTTTTGAATCAATTTATGTCATTTAAAAAATACATCTAATTTCCCCATCCTCCTCCTTCCTAGCAATTTTTATAAAATTATGAACTTTCAGAATATGTCTAAAAATCTTTTAATGTTTTTGCAAGCTTCTGAAAAACATGTACTTATTAGTGATGGTTGAAATATTGGATATAAATGTATCTTTTTATAAAATTATGAACTTTAGAATAAATCTAAAACCATTGATGCCGATTACGAAGATATCAAGTGTTTGAAAAATCTCGATTGTGCTAATACATTGTAATCCAACAACCATGAAAAGACTTGTGTTTTACAAAAATGTATTTAAATTATACAGCGAGTGGTTGAAATATCAGAAATAATAATATTTTTTTTTTTTTTTTTCTGTGAACTTTTCCTAATGTAAAATTAATAACAAATTGGGGTGAGGGAGATATGTAGAGATACCATGTATATATAAATTGTTTTATTACATACTATAATTACATACATAAAAAATATAAATATGAATAAAAAATATATAATGAAATGAATAAAAAATATAAAAATTACATAAAAATATAAATAAAAAATATATATATATTGAAAAATGAATAAGAAATATAAAAATTACGTAAAAATATAAATAAAAATATATAATGAAAAAATGAATGAAAAAATATAAAAATTATTAATATAAATCGTCGCAAATTATTACTGCCTGCCTCGAAATTTTGTAGAGTGGGATTTTTTGAATTGCTGCAATGCACCCCATACAATGTAGCGGATCGGCAAGTTTATATATTTGTGTACCGTATTTACCACAATATAATATACTGTAACGGCCATCAAACATCGACGACATTGCCAAAATATGGGTCGGCTCTTTGTCATACTCAATATTTTCATAGCTTGGCAGTGCGTCTAGGCATTCCTTGCAGATTCGGTATGGCTCCCGCCTCCGCCTATAGCACTTGCTTCCCCATAAGCAGTGTCTCTTATTAATAACATTGTATCTTACTGAAAGTAAGACAACTTCCGCATATGGACGAGTCCCAGCTGCGCTAACTCTTGCTGTGTGGGGGCGAGAATGTTCATATTAGAATATTATATTTTGTAATTGAGATTGTTAAAATATGATACAAACTAATGTGATAAAAATTATTTCTGTTTTACATACCTTCGACCCACTTATCTGCTACCATTGTTAAACAAATTTTTTTATTTTTTTATGTAAAAAATTTATAAAATCACTTCGGCTATAAATGGTATGGACTGGTCGTACAACTCTTTATATAGTGCATTACTCGGGTGGGGGAGGACTTGGTCTTCTTAGGAATGGGAGTGGTACTCGCTCGTATCTGCCAACATTAGTAGAATTGTATGCCTTCAGCTTCTCCCACAACATTCTGCAAACTTTGCGTTCTTGGATCTTTTATGGCTTCTCCCACAGCATTCTGCAAACTTTGCATTCTTGGATCTTTTATGGTGTTACAAACATATGTATACTGGTATGTCTAAAGCGGTATTTTATAATGCCCCCATGGCAGCGTCTTGGTTGAATATGGTACAATATATCGTTTGTCATCGTATGGACTCAAAGCAATTTTTGTTTCTGATACCGTGTACACTTCATGCAACATGGATCTTATACACGATTGGTGACAAATCTTTTCAACCTCACCCATCAAACATTGCACATAATCATCAAATGTTATAGTTCGCGCTACAACATTACTCTTGACACCTTTCACCTTTTTCGTATCTTTCTACCATCGACTTGTATGGCATACATTTTCGCTCTCAATCCAACAAATTCGGTCATAATCGCACCATTATTTTCATCTTTCATTAAACCTGGTACCTTCTTATTAGCAAGCGGAATACCATATCGATTATCTGTGGGATAATCGCTCGTGTCAAAGCGGGTAATATCGCGTATCATAAGTTCATAAATATCGTCACACTCGATGTGGTAGATTAGACTGTCTGTATCGGTGTACATAATTTTACATTTATTCCTATGTGTGGGTAACATGTAATCGTGATGGAATTCATACAAACAAATCTTAGATATATCTAGTATACACATGCCCACATAGATTGGTTTGTTAAATTTTACGAACAATTTATGCAGTTCGATCGCAACTAGGTTTTCCGAAAATATGCTGCGACTGTGGAAATTTGGTTTAGCGATCAGTGCCTCTGCACTGTATCTCCCTCCCCATTTCGTTACTAATTTGACACCTACATGATTGCGCACATTCTCCATGGTTTTACCAAACACTGCATTATTCATTAACTTATATAAATTTTTCTCAAAATCGTTTGTAGCAAGAGTTCTGAACTTTGTATTTAGTTCGATGTAATCGCGAAGCCATGGGGATTGGGAAAACTGTAATACGCGGTGAACTTCAGTTACGCGAAGGCCGTGACGAATACATTGCTGCAGATTGCGATAGTGTATTACGTAACGCTTCTTATCGTATAGAGTTGCGAGGAGCTTCTCCTGGCGCTTGCCAGACGGTTTATCATGTGTTGGGCAGAACGGTAGGTCAGTGTGCGAATCATGCAGATGTTGCGGATACTCCAGATCGACTTCCAAAATATACCCCGTCGATGAGTCTAACGCTACGGTCATTACATCTACATCTTTGTTGTTGGCCCACTGAAAATTGGCGTATGGTAATGGTTGACACATTGCCCAGCCGTACAAATTATTTACATCGAAATACATTAAATATGACGACGGTTGCGATGGATCGTGCGACTGCATGTATTTGTTGTTGGTTCGTGCGCGTCTGTTGGAACATTGACTCAAACCACCACGTATACCACGTTCGATAAATAGGACCATGTCGATATCGGTAAGAAGTTCGAAATTGATACGTGTATGCTTCAGCATGGCATCCCACGTAAAACCAGGCAAAGTATAATAGTGTGCGGGGTCGAGTCCATAACTTGCGATGCAACTATTGCGAAAATTTTCAAAAATATCAGCCAACAGCAAGACATCCGTCTTCAGATACAAATCGCTATACTCGCCGAGCGTTTCAATGGAGAACCGCTTCCACTCGTTGACAGCGTGTGCGTAGTCGTTTTCGGATACTGTATCGCCAGTTAAGGAACTGTAAAATGAACTGCGTGATGGTAAACATGATTGGTCCAACTTTTCAATACAGTCAATGTACTCGTATGGAAACACCCCTTTTCGCGTCAATAAATCAAAATCTTCCGCAGATAATTTTTGAAACTAGGACCGTGTAATTTCAAGTTATGTAAGTCAAGCCCTAAGGTATGTGCGAAGTGCAGTGGGAAACACCATCCCCTGCTGCATTACGCGCAAAACCGGGAAGACAATAATACGAGGCCGGTTGCAAATAATTCGTACGATAATCGCGAGGAGAGACGTGCGAACGCTCCTCCACGTAGATGGGCCAGGTCGAAGCCGAAAGCGAAAACTTCGGCTTCAAATACTACCGCAAATAATACCTCGACATCGCACTGTACCGCGCTCGGTACAGGAGCACCGAGGCCGGTGGTATTGGCCACGGCACAAGTACGAGTGTTCGGAAAGAACGGTGCAACGCGAAGCGCGCGTGCACTGCTGGACCAGGGCTCGGAATCGTCTTTCGTGTCCGCCAGCTTAGTCAACGACCTCCAACTAATGCGCAGACGAACTCCAGCCACGGTAACGGGTTTGGGGGGCGGTCAGGCGCAAATTATAAAATACAAATCCGCGAAACGCGAGCGTTCCTCGGCATAAAAGAGGGACCAGCTCTAGCATCCATTGCTTCGATCGAGATCATCGGCCGTAATTTTCCAGTGGCATGGTCGAAGCTGAAGAACACCTTCGGCCTCCCACGCATGGTCACGGGAAAATTGCTGGATAAGCTCCTGTTCCTAAAACCAATTGATACCGGTGATCTGGCTAGCATGCAGCAGATCACCGTGGGTTGTACACAGGCGCTCGCTGCCCTCGATAAGAAGGGCACGCCCGAACAGCAACGGGACTGGTTACTCGCGCATTTGGCGAAGCAAAAATTCTCGCCTGCGCTTGAGTTAGAGTGGCAGAAAACGCTCAACCTCTCGACCGAATATCCTACGTTTGAGGACGTAAAGAGGTTCATCGAGATGCACTCCCGCGCACTGCTTTCCATGGACGAGAACCGTCGCGAGGCTGCGCTTGCGCCTGCCACGAAACCGAGCGCACGTAGTCATAGTAGGACTCGGGAAACGAGATCTGCCTCGAGACACGTGTGCAGCCATAACGCCGTTGTGGAAACCGACACGGCTGCACAGCTGCGGGGTTCAAGGACCAACGCCGTGAGGCAGGTTGGCCCTGCGCAAAAGCAAATGTGCGGGTTCTGTACCAGACCGCACAGCTTATTGCAGTGTAGCCCGTTTTTGGTTCTGCCGGCAAAAACACGTAGCCAATTTGTGCAGGGTCGCCATTGGTGTGTACAATGCTTGGCCTCCACCCACACAATGCTACAGTGTCAAATCCTGAGAACAACGAGAAGACAGTGAGCGAGCCGGTCCGGAACCTGGACCCGGAAATGGAGGCCCAGTTCCAACGCCTCCTGCAGCTGGGGGAGGACAAAAACTGCAGGGTCGTGAGCACGGCCTCATTGATCGCCGCCTGGTCTCTGGGGGATCGGTTTCGTGGCCGCGTTGGAGGAGCCGGTCGCTCGATGGGGCGACTCACTCCCCGCTCCTCCGAAGCCCGTTGGCGTTGGCGTGGCCTTCTTCCTGCCGACTGTGGTGATGGGCCTGGTGTCGCGACTTGCGGGACCGTCGGGAGCTGCGGCTGCACGGGGTTGCTCGCCGTGACCACCGCCTCCGCCTCGTGGAAGTCGCACGCCACGAGGCGTCCGGTCTGGTTCCACTTTATGACGTAGTGGCCTCCTGGGACCGCCACTTTTTGGCGTCTTGATGTCCAGGGGACATGGACCGGAATCTGTAGGACATCCTGCCCCAGGTCGACTTTGTTTAAAGAGTCTTTGTTTAAAGACCTTAACCGCCCTTAGGGGGTTATTTTAGTCTGACGTGGTCCGGATTACGAGGGAAAGGACACTGGGAAAAAGTATTGAATAAATTGATGCACCTGAATTTGCTCAATGAAATTAACGTTTATTTTTAATGAAAAAGAAAAAAAGGAAAAAAAACCGCCTAGACGTCGGCCAGACGTCTGGGGAAAAAAACCTGGGCCGGCTGCTCCTGGCCAAGTTCGGTATGTGTTGTTCTGTACAAGGAAAGACAAGGCTGGATTTAAATACCTATTAACGCTTGTCGCGTCGCCCGTCTCGCTCTATCTCGCACGCTCCTGTCTGTGCCGTTCGCACTCAAGAGCGGAGATTACAGACACGTCTCGACGAACTGAGATATGTGTGAGTGGACTGTATATATGAACGTTCTCACAAATCGAGAACCGTTCGATCGCTGTGCGGAAGAAGAGATCTAATTTCTCAATTCTCCGCTTTTTAGCGATCGTTGAATGCCGCAGGAAAGGACAACATGTGGAGGTCGTAAAGCTCCAAATGCTGTCCAAGCCGCAGTTTCTCACCGTTCCCTGCGTACAAGACGCGGTGTGGTGTAGCCCTTAATGGCGCACGTAGCGTCTTACGTTTAAAGGAGCATACACCACGGTGCTCATTATGCGTTGCTCTACGCACAGGGTACGTACTCACTGGCGGTCAAGGAGCGTTGCTCGAGCAGGTTGAGCTAAGAAGTCCGGAATTTCTTAGCCCCGACCGGAGAAACGGTGAGCCCACGTAGGGTATCGGTCAGAGACCACCCTAGGGGTGATATATAAAAACCGTGCGGACAATTCAACTTGTCGCACGACCGCGTCAAATGCAGCAGTCCGTACGACAAATTCTTACACGACCGCGAAACTCAAACGTCACGTGAAGATAATCAACCTCACACGACCGCGTCAAATGCAGCAGTCCGTGGAGAAATCAGTATTGAGTTGGCCGTAGCCACTGGCCGAAACTGGACTTCCGACGACCGCTGGTTGCAGCGAGACGTTGGAAAGTCAGCCTCACGACCGCGTCAAATGCAGCAGTCCGTGATAATGCCAGCCTCGCACGACCGCGTCAAATGCGAGGACCAGCTATCGAGTCTCGAAGCTAAGAAGCGAACAGACATCCGCAGTCGCGGCCACGAGAGGGGTAATCACCACCTCGCGGCGCTATCCCTGCTCTTCAATGTCTATCTCTTCTTAATTTCAATATTCCTCTACCCTCTCTGTTTATGGATCTTCGACGATCGATCCCAAGTAAATATATTGGGTCGATCACGTGACTGAGAGCAGCCAACACTCGCGTATGGTTTTTCTAACCTGTATCGTTCCGTGTACCGATCTACGCATCAGAGAGTCTCTGGAATGTCGCGTACACGAAAAACAATACCGTACCAGGAATTTATGGTTCTCAGTTATAATTCACGTTAACTTGAATATTTCTCTAAACGGTTCTCAAATCCGTCAATTAACGCGATATTTAAACAAAGTTTATCTTTACTAAGAAAAGATACCAATTTCTCGAGACTTGTATTTAAAAATTTAAATGAATCGATGAATTGCAATTTTATGCGCTTGCGCGAGTTCGATTCTTCATCCGCGTTTTCAACATATTTTGTAAATGAAATGTACTTCTCTTTTGTTATCGGCAATAGAGTGACATCACCCTCAAATGCTGTGGCTATCTCCTTGATAATAAAATGTAAATCATAACCGGATAAATTGTGAAAGACTATGGGGATGGCAAATGCGTCTTCATAATTTAGTTGTGATTTGAATGTGCAGGACCTCTGTACCGACCGGTTAAATGGCATTGTTCGCCTATCCGCTTATCATCTCGCATAAACGGTGTTTCGCATATGTGACAGTGTGTTGCCATATTAAAATTTCGTAATTGTTCAGCTGATAAATTTTCCATGGGTTCATTGATCGATAAAATGGACTTTACACGATGTGACAAATCTTGAAGTTGTCTCACAAGCCATGATACGCAATCAGGATCGCGACGACATTGAAACGTAGATAACGAATCGTCGTACGAGCACCGCACATAATATCCCACGCTAAATACACGATGATGCTGGTTCGTGTATCTTGACGCTTCTCGATCAGTATCCGTTTTCTCCAGGATGCATTCCAGATCGGCATACACGATAAATGGAACACGCTCTTTCCTGTTATAGTTGCTGAAGCTGAGGCACTTACTGCCATCATCATTTGGCAATATGATTGCGCAATCGTTCATCTTCTCACAATCCATGGTGTGACCTTCCAGCTTCTCATTCGAGCTAAAGTAGTGTAAGCATCTGCAATAAGAGACATAATTTTTATCTAACATAAAATATTTAAAAAGATTTATTATATACATACCTACCACAAAAGTATTTCCTGCCATTATGTTTACTCAATTGGGTGCATACAAGGCGAGATAAGTTCTTAATCCATGCGAAATGTCCCACGTCGTTTGCTCCTTCTAAATACAACAAATTGACATGCCTCTCCATCTTCTTATCAGTGACTCGTATTGGTAACACCTTCTTATTCTCAATGGTATAGACATTGATGGAGATGTGTTGATATGTTCAAACTTTTTAATTTGGTTCAATGTCATTGGAAATTCAATATCCTGGATATTCAACACTGTTGTATAATGAGGATGTGGCGATGCCAGAGATACGTGACTTTCGGCTGGATACAGAGCGGCCACCACTGACCACGCAAAACATGCATTGTCCGTTGAGCATACATTGATTACCGCTTTCTTTAGTCGTATCTCTCGCGGTAATTGTATGACACATCCTGCATGCATCGGCATATATTTATTTACATTAACAATTAAATTCAGTATACGCGACAGCGCCCACCCACTATCGCGCTCCTGAAACTCATCTAAGGATGCTAGAATGGATTCGATGACGCGCAAATCATACCATTCGCGTAGGTCAGACAAGCGAAAAAGTTCTCAGTTTTTCGTGTTAACACTTTTGTTTGCACATTTGTTACTAGCCACAAATTCACCGTTAAGTATAGCATTTATTTTTATACTATCATGTTTCAGCACAATGTTCCGCACATGATCGACTACAATATCTCTCGCATCTTCGAGAAAATTGCGAGGCTCTATGTGGTTAGAATTTATCACCGCACCGGTCAATATACGCTTAACGAAAGCTGTATCAATTTCGTGCCATCTGAGTCTTGCACTATGTCCAGCACCCACATGTACAAATCGATTGCGTGTAGAATCTTTTAGACTTTCTAATCTAGCGTGTTACGTATGCCGAACGTTTCGTTCCCCAATTTTTTTGTACCACTTGCGTGCATTAGGAAAACGCCCTGCTACTTATCTACCCTTTGGAATGTAGAGTCAATTCGCACGAGATGCAGCTGCTCGGTGACTAACACAATTCGGAGATTACCAAATATGGTAATGTCTAACGTGCATTTGAATCCTCCCCCATGGATTTTTGGGTATATAAACCCCTTGATTTTCTTACTGGGTGGATCATAATCGTACTGTCACGTTAGAGTCAACGTCACGTCTCTCGTCACACGTATATGGTTTCATAGTCAGTTGTATTTTATATTCTATATTAAACCATATAGAATCCGTGAGCCGGCATAAATTCTATTACGGCCATTATTTTCCACCGACTTACCCCCGCATCGCCAGTGCATCAACACCGTGCAAGGTCATTTTAGGTAAATATAATCATTCTTTGATCACGACATAAGATACACGAAACACCTGTATTTTACTTGTTGATTTAAGAATATATCTACTTTTATTATTAAATCAGAGTTATCCAACTTCTTTAACCCATAATCATATAAAGCGATTATTATTAGTTAAACGTTCCCACAATAATATAACTTTACCGCTCGAATTATATTATATTTAAAAATTGAAAGTTACGAGGGGTGAATAATGTGCCTTCGTGTACGCTTGTGTTATAACTAAACATTGCGAGGTCGAGCCATCTGTCCCAATCATTGTTTAAAATGTAATGTTTTATATATTCTGTCAATACGTGGTGCGAACGTTCTATCGAGCCGTTAGATTGGGGATGAAACGCGGTAGTTTTGAATTGTGAGATTCGGAATTTCCGCGCGATTGCTTTCATAAGAGCTCCGGTAAAATTCGCGGCTTGGTCGTTGAGTATGGTCTTAGGGGCTCCGAAACGGCAAATTAATTTATTAATGAATGCATCGGCTATCTCTAGGGCAGTTGGGTGTTTTAACGGCACCGCTAGAGAGTATTTTGTTAGTAGGTCCTGGAGTGCTAATATGTATTCATAGCCGTCTGTAGTGATTGGTATAGGGCCTACAATGTCCATTGATACTTTGTCAAACGCCGTACCGGGCGTGTCTGTTAGAGTCATCGGGAGTTTAGTTTTTACTCGTATTAATTTTTTTAACTGGCAGCTTGTACACGCGTTTATGAAATCCAGTCCGTCCCTTTTCAGTGTTGGCCAGTAATAACGTTCTCTGATTCTCCTGTATGTTTTCGTAATGCCCTTATGTCCCCCGAATGCTGAAACGTGATTTTCGGATAAAATGTCCGGCCTGAGATTCTCCGGTGGTATTCGTATTTCATTAGAGCAGAAGAAAATCTGCGTGTCTGTGGTTGCAAAAAGTTCGATTAAGGCTTCCTGTAGGAATTCGCTTGGAACGCGATCTATACCGGTGCGAGATATGCTAATTGAACGCAAGCCGAGCTCTGTAGCTACATCAGGATGTTTTTCCCGAATTTGGCGACTTTTGCTCGCCCCAAGATTGCGTCTTTAAGGGGGGTTAATTTATTTCGTAAAGCTAGGTCGGTTGCTCCGGTATTCAAGGGTTGTCCGTCTAATGATACAAAGCAGGCTAGTAGGTGAGTAAGGGGAGTTCTGGACAGGGGGCTCCGAGGGGGGTGCGGGGGGGCCTGTGCGCCGGAGTGGGGGGGCCCGTGGTGGGTCCGTCGGGGGAGGGGGGAGCAGTCGGAGTGGGAGGTCGGTAACTATTACCGACAGTCGATAATTGGTATCTACGGTCGGTAATTAGTATCTATGGTTGGTAATTAGTATTTATGGTCGGTAATTAGTATCAAAGATCGATAATTGACATTAACGGCTGGTAATTAGCAGAGGTTAGAAAATGAAAGAGGGTAATTGCCTGGTATCGATAAAAAGGGAAGGGGGGATAAAAGAGATGCATCTGGTAAAAAGAAGTGGTAATTATCAAAGGTAATTATGAGAGGTCGATAAAGAGGAGGTGGGGAAAGAAATTAGACGTCTTTTGACTATTTCAAAATTTTATTCCACAAAAATTAGATACAGTTTTTATTTTTAATTATTAATAGCATCATATAAAATGTTATCCAGCGCATATGCCAACAGCTCGCAATCTACAGGCGAATTTTTATCGTAATATTCACGAAGGATTTTGTCTGCATCACGTTTACGCATAATACTATTGCGTTTCAAAATATTTGTAAATTCTTGGTATTTCTCACCAACATAGTGCGCATTTTGGCATAGCCACGAATATGCATGCTCGATGCACTGTTCCAGTTCGAATAAAAACAATAGAGTTGTCGGTTTCATATACATGCAAGCATCATGCAATTTCACTTGTACAATGTTCATATCATGCATTGCAACAACCGTAAGCACCAAATCACAAATTGATAACGATGTTGGAGAAGGAGCTGATAGCACATGTTGTTTGATGTCCTCGCGTTTCTGAATAAACAGCATCCATGTTGAGTAAGACAGCAACAATTTATTTCCTCGAGTATCGCCAAGTATAATTTCCACGGCGGATACAGGTCCTACACCGATTGCAATATCCAAATACTTGTATGCTGTGGATGTGAGGGCAAACCTCCTTCCCAGTATATGAGGCGTTGGATGCTGTTTCTTGCTACTGTTACATGTAGAAAAGTAAATAAAGAATAAAAGGTAAGTAATGACAATAAGTAATAACAATAAGAAAAAATGGATAAGAAAAAAATTGTGGTAATAATACTTACTCATTACTTGTGCATGCTGTATCGTAAGGAATGCAATAATCATTTTTTCAGAAAAAATTTGAACGTAGAATTCAATAGATAATGTTTCACGACGATACTATCAAACGAGTGTGAATATTGTGCAGCACTTAAATGCAACGTTGCATCATATGTATCAGGGAAGCGGGTGGCGCGTAGTGGGGGGACGAATTTCAGGGAAGCGGGTGGCGCGTAGTGGGGGAAGGAATTTTTTATATCACATGTTCTTCTTCTGCGAAAAGTGCAACTTTTGCAAAAATGTCTTTTAGATTACCTTGAACACGTCTAAACATGCAACTTCTGCAAAGCGTATAACATTACATTCGCAGGATGATGCAAACAAATAATATTCTTCGCGACATAGATCATTTGTGGGGAAGGAGGAATTTTTTATATCACGTGTTCTTCTTCTGTGAAAAGTGCAACTTTTTGCAAAAATTGTGTTTTAGATTACCTTGAACATGTCTAAACATGCAACTTCTGCAAAGCGTATAACATTACACACGAATTGTGCGAGCTATTGGGGTCCTAATCATTTTACGTACACGCTATTCATATTCTTATTTTATGTCGCATGTTCTTCTTTTGCGAAGAGCGCAACGTTTTTTTTTTTTTGCAAGACGTTTTAGATTACACTGAACTCGTGCAAAAACGCAACTTCTGCAAACGTATACATTGCATTCACAGGCAAAGAATTCTGTAACATATACAGGGTGGGGCAGTAACTATTAGCACCTCAGATATCTTGGAAACTATAAGTTTCACAGAAATATTTGCTAAAGTAAATTGCACAGTAGGAAGGGCGCTATTGGCTGGCGATAATAGTTTTTTTGCAGGTGGAGGTACTTCGGACATTTGAAGGTCACATCCATTTTTTTAAATGGATCGGTATGTTTTTGCTTCCGTATCACGATAGAGGATCTTAAAACGAGTTCAACGACCTATTACACAAGGTCATTGAAGGTCATAGAAAGTAGAGAAAGGCGATAATACTTACGGTTTTCGTAGTAAATGAAACATGTTTATAGTAGGTGTTCGAAATGATGACCATCACTGTCAATGCACCGTTGGATTCTTTTTACGATTGATTGACTTGCAAGTCTTACAGCGTCAGAACTTATTGATGCACAGGCTGCAATAATTCGCTGTTGCATATCGTGAGATGTAGTTGGTACTTCTTTGTACACTTTCTCTTTCAGTGTTCCCCACAGAAAGAAATCTAAAGGTGTTATGTCTGGTGAACGAGCTGCCCACGATATTGGACCGTCGCGTCCAATCCAACGATTTCGAAATTTTTCATCGAGTTCCCTTCGCGCAATCGATGAATAATGTGCTGGGCATCCATCATGTTGATACCACATGGTTTGTCGTGTAAATAAAGGTAACTCTTCTAGCAAAAGACCCAATGTATCCTTAATAAAATTAGCATAGACGTTGCCATTGAAATTTCCATTGATAAAATAAGGTCCAATAATTTGATCACCTATGATACCGCACCATACATTCACAGACCATTGTTTTTGATGTTCAACCTGTCGCAGCCAATGTGGATTTTCCGCTGCCCATAAATGCATGTTATGCAAATTAACATTCCCGTGATTTGTGAATGTTGCTTCATCAGTAAATAAGACGGTATTAAAAAAAAGCTCATTGTTTTGAATCTGACGTATAGCCCATCGACAAAACTCAACGCGATTCATGAAGTCGTTCCCATGCAATTCTTGGTGAAGACTAACGTGATACGGATGAAATTTGTGACGGTGCAAAATGCGAAGTACGCTCCTCCTACTAATGCCAGATTTGCGTTCAATTTGTCGCGACTAATATGAGAATTTCTAGACACACTAGCGAGCACACCGATTTCCATTTCTTCGTTAATTACTCGTTTCTGGCGTTCACTTTTACGAACACTTAAACTACCGGTGTGCCTAAGTTTATCATACACATTTTGAAATGTTTGACGCGAAGGCTGAGACCGATGTGGATATCGTTCAGCATACAAGTTTGTAGCCCTTACAGAATTTTGTTGGCATTCGCCATAAACAAGAAGCATATCAACCTGCTCTTGAAACGGATACATCGTGCCGGATTGACCGATTTATCGATACTAATCTTATGATGTTTATCTTACTCTGCAAACTATTAAAGTGTCCTTCAAGCAGTGTTTATTCTCAGTGAAGTAAACGGTAAGCATTACGCATTCCTCTACTGTTGACAATACGTATGTTTCATTTACTACCAAAACCGCAAGTATTATCGCCTTTCTCTACTTTCTATGACCTTCAATGACCTTGTGTAATAGGTCGTTGAACTCGTTTTAAGATCCTCTATCGTGATACGGAAGCAAAAACATACCGATCCATTTAAAAAAATGGATGTGACCTTGAAATGTCCGAAGTACCTCCACCTGCAAAAAAACTATTATCGCCAGCCAATAGCGCCCTTCGTACTGTGCAATTTACTTTAGCAAATATTTCTGTGAAACTTATAGTTTCGAAGATATCTGAGGTGCTAATAGTTACTGCCCCACCCTGTATAGGCGCACATAAGCGAAGTACCCATAATGGGAAAAAAATTTTGTAAAATTTATTTTACGGAAATACACGTTTTAAGACCCCCTGATCACATTTTAATTATTGAAAAAAAAAACAAATTTTTTTTTATTATTCCTATGTATCAGCGTACATATGTATGTTATTAATACGATTTTTGAAAATCAAAATACTTTTAGGTTGAAAATTAATAAATTAAAATGGGAGTCCACTCTTTGCCAGTATCGTGCACGCTGTGATATTTTTCAATAAGAAGAGTTCTTATTTTTATAACACAAACAAAATAGTAGAATTTATAGATGCAGAAATTAATTAATAATGATTTTCCTCGATATGTTTTGAGATAACCGTATCAATTTGATATGACGAACTAAATATTATGTTTGATTTGGCTTAACTTTGTATGAACAAATAATTGTATCGATCCATCAAAATTAATAACATGCACTATCAAACCGTTTAGAAACAATAGAAAAGTGATCCCGTTTGCCAGTTTAATACACAGTATGGGTTAGATTTAAAATTTTAAAAGGACAGAGTCGAATATTTTTAAGGGTACAAAACATAGCGTTTGATTTTAGAACAGTAACATGAGTTAGCAGGTAATGTCATAAAACTATTTTACCCAGTTATATCCCTTTTTACCTGAAGTGTAAGGTAAAAAGTACGAGCTACAAGGTACGACTATCCGAAAATCGTTCACATTTTATCAATGTTAATGAAGCGACCTTTCCATCAGAGTTAAATACAAAATTTTGTAATTTCTGTGAAAACAGAACTTTCATTAGATGTACGTGGTGCTTTAAATTTTTATGTTTTGTCTGTTTTTACGAAAAGTACCATCCAGATTCATGTACTTCGTACATTGAAGATAACATACAGTGACTCGCATTAATATTCGGACACCATGCTGTGTGCGAGATTATTGCTCTATATATTTGTTTACACTAGTGTTATTGAATTGTTTTTTTCGTAATATATTAAAACACTTATTGTAGTTAGTAGAAACATAAACTTTATTTATTTCACACACATAATTTTTTGCAAAATAAGTGATAAAGTCAAGAATGTCGAAATTTAACATCGCAAAAATATTCGGACAGTGAATAACTTACATAAATTTTATATAAAATGTACATATTTTTTGAACAGTATTAATATTTTGTAGGTTGACCCTTTTGTCTTATTACTTCCTGTAATCGTTTGGGCATATTTGTTATAATTTTATTTAAATATTCCTGTGTTATACATTTCCATTCTTGTAATAAACGTTCTTTTAATTCTTTTATTGTTTTTATGGGTGTTGTTCGAATTTTACGATCCAATTGATTCCATAAATTCTCAATAGGATTTAAATCTGGCGATTGAGGCGGAGGGTGTAACACTTTAGGACAGTTATATAGTAAGTATTCCTGAACGATTCTCGATTTGTGCTTAGGATCGTTGTCCTGATAAAACTTCAAACTATTGCGTATGTTCATATTAACAGCACTTTTGATTAAATTTTGTTTCGATAAGTCTAAATATTTCATCTTATCTAAAATGCCGTCGATAAAAACTAGTTCACCAACACCTGCAGTTGAGATGCAACCCCACACCATTACACTGCCATCGCCGTGTTTCACTGTTGCTCTCAAATTTTTTAATTTCAATTCTTCGTTGACTTTACGCCATATCGTTCTTCGTCCATCTGACCCAAAAAGATTAAATTTGCTTTCATCCGCAAATATTACATTGTTCCAGCATGTTTGGTCTTTAGAAACGTAGTCTTTAGCAAAATTTAATCGTTTCTTACGATTCACTTCGTTTATGTATGGTTTTCTTCGTGGAACCCTGCCGTTGTATCCATGGTTTTTTAATACCCGACGCACTGTGTCGGGATGCACTTTCTTTCCAAATTCTTGGAATAATTCGGCAGCTAGTTTTATAGCACTTTTTTTAGGATCATTCTTTATTTTTCTAACAATCTTGCGTTCTTCGCGAGAATCTAATAATTTTGGACGTCCCTTTTGCCGAATTGAATCGATTCGATCTTCATGAATATACCTGTGTACAATATCTGCTACAGTACTCTTGCTTACATTTACCAATTTGGCTATTTCTCGATATGATTTTCCCTTTTCTTTGTGGTAAATAACCAGTTGTCGAATTTCAAAGGATGTATTTTTGCCTTTTCGTCCCATATTCACTAATAATACGTCTACTATTAACGAAGTCAATAACAGTACTGACTCTTGGATGCACGCTAGACGTTATGTTTACAAACAATGTACACTAACAAAATAACCGACTGGATCCAACGACTTACTACAGCCAATAAACTGTTGTGTCCGAATATTTTTGCGATGTTAAATTTCGACATTCTTGACTTTATCACGTATTTTGCAAAAAACTATGTGTGTGAAATAAATAAAGTTTATGTTTCTACTAACTACAATAAGTGTTTTAATATATTACGAAAAAAACAATTCAATAACACTAGTGTAAACAAATATATAGAGCAATAATCTCGCACACAGCATGGTGTCCGAATATTAATGCGAGTCACTGTATATTAAATGTAATTGGTTAAATTTAACTTTAAAAAAAAAAATATTCGAAGGTCAGACAAAAATATAATGTCACATTTAGTGTACGATTAAAATATGATTGAAAAAATAAAAAAAAAATTTGTTCTGCCAGGGTTGGAACCTGCAGAGCAAAACAAGCTCGAACTTGCAGGTCAACACCTCATCAATTACGCCACGCTGATTAGTTGTAAGTATAGTTATATTTCTGAAGATAAGTTCCTGTAATAACCTAACCCAAAACCGGGTGTCATTCCAATTTTTCCTTGTTAGAATCGAGTTTTCAATTTGTCTTAGCGAAAATCGCAGCTGGTTAAGTTGCTTAACTATTTTCATTTACCAAACATTTATTTCTCAATTAACCCTTTGCGAGTAACACCATTTTGCACATTATTCTAAAACATTTGTGGTATTCGTTTTCAATGCGATTTAAGTAAGCATATACAGGGTGTTCGGCCACCTCTGGTAAAAATTTTAATGGGAGATTCTAGAAGCCAAAATAAGATGAAAATCAAGAATACTAATTTGTTGATGGAGATTTCGTTAAAAAATTATTAACGTTTAAAGTTTCGTCGGTACTGAATTTTTTTCTCGAAAGTGCGTAGGATTTCGGGAATATGTCTATTCACCAAAAATGATTGTAATTGACCCCCGCAACCGAAAATAATTTTTTTAGAATGATTTGAAATTTTTTTTTTCGTCGAAAAATTTAGCCACCTACCCTGTCGATTTTTCTTAAAAATTCCTTTTTCATTTTTAGTAATTTTATTTGACGTCCTACAAAAAAGTTGTTTGATACTTTTTTGTAGGTACCCTTGAGCTCTGCTTCAGAAAAAAGTTTCATTGAAATATATTCACTATTGTAGGAGTTATGGCTGTTTGAAAATTGGACCATTTTTATGGGGTTTTTCCCATTTTGCGTGGTTAAGGACCAACTTTTCGAATATTTTTGCGATTTGTACATATTCTCCACCAAAATGCGCGTAATTTGCTTTTTTAAACATTAAAATCGTCCAATCCGTTCAGAAATTATGACGTTTTAAAGATTCGCATGAAAATTCGGGCAGACATTTCTGGCCAGAAATTAGATTTTCGGTAAGGAATTTTTTTCTCGAAAATGCGTAGGATTTCGGGGGTATGTGTAATGGCCAAAAATGATTGCGATCGACTCTTGCAACCGAAAATAATTTTTTTAAAACAATTTGTAAAATTTTTTTTTCTGCCAAAAAATTTCAACACTTACCCGATTTTTTGTCTCGAAAGTGAGTAGGATTTCAGGGATATGTCTATTCACCAAAAATGCTTATAATTGACCCCTGCAACCAAAAATAATTTTTCCAGAACGATTTGAAATTTTTGAATTTAATTGTTAATAACTTTTTAACGGAGCCTCCATCAACAAATTGGTATTCTTGATTTTCGTCTTATTTTGGCCTCTAGAATCCCCTATTAAAATTTTTCCCAGAAATGGCCGAACACCCTGTAATGTATACAATTTCATTAAAGTTTTTCTTTTCTAGAGAAGATAGAGAAAAAGTTTATTTAATTTTTGTTACATAAAATTGAATTCTTCCCAAGATTTATATGAAACATTTAAAAGATCTTTTATAAATCACGCCTATGTATCGGAACAACTATGAAACAAGAGATATAATCATTATTATCCATGGGCTGATTATAGTCAAAGACTAATCGGACTTTGAAATGAGAACATAAAACTTAAATGTAAAGTTCCATTTAAATTCATTCAGCCATTTATACTCAATCGTATTAATAATATGCATATGTACGCTCATACATGGGTATAATAAAAAAAAATTTCTTTTTTTTCAATAATTAAAATATGATCAGGGGGTCTTAAAACGTGTATTTTCGTAAAATAAATTTTACAAAATTTTTTTTCCATTATGGGTACTTTGCTTATGTGCGCCTACATAGGTCGGGAAATAAAAATGCCTGGGCAGTCGAAAATCACGGCTCGAGATTCCAAATCGTATGCCGTAGACGGGAGGTCGGATTTCAGTTGTTAAGAGCGAGAAGGCAAATGTGAGCCTTTCTCTCTCTCCTCCCACGAGGCGGACCGAAATTACTTCAGGCAGCTTCGGAATAATCGAGAAAGAGGGCATGTGTCAGTTTGCCTTTGTCTACTTTCCGAAACTCCACGAGCTCACGTACGCGTGATCTGGCATGTTGAGCAGGGCGGACGTATGGAAGATGCATCGTTGCGGCAACGTGAAGGCTGTTCTGCAACGATGTGAAGCTGCCCCTTCGAACGAGCGGAAGCGAGATCCTGTGTTTTCCGGTTGCTAGAGGAACCGGCAATGATTTGAAAGAGAGTATCGTGAGAGTTCTCGTAGTGGACGGTCGTTCCATTTTGTGTATTAATAAAGTTTCTAGTTTGTGTTTATAAGTTGTGTGTTACGTTGTATTTCTGGTGTTATAATGAGTTCAATAAGAAACGCCTCGCCCCGGCGCAACAATATGTATCGAAATAATTATAAAACTATAAGACGTATAATCATCATTATCCGGGAGCTGATCGCGCTCAAAATATAATCAGCCTTGAAACGAGAACTTAAAACATAAATGTAAAGATACATTGAAATTCATTCAGCTGTTTAGACGCAATCTTGTTAGTAGCATACGTATGTACGTGGGTAAAGAGGCAAAGTGTGAGTGTAACAATTGGGTGTGTTCACATGACGATGCACGGATACTTTGCGAACGCGCCTTTCCGACCCCTAATCGTACTTGTACTGGCATAAGCGTCATGTGTTCCTTTTACTGTTTTTTACAACTGTTTATCCAACCATATGTATTACATGTCGAATCTTCGAGGAGCTGTTCTATATTTGTGGCGTGTATTATATCGGGCACTTAATAAATATTTCCTTAACTGCGTTTACTAACCAATAATAATTAACTCATGAAGGTAATATTATTAAACCTAATTGACTTAATGTTGATAAAGCAAGAAGTCTTTTTAAATCAGATTCAAAATTAGCTATTAATCTTGCTATAAAAGTTGTTATTAAAGAAATATACAGTATGCAGGGGATTCGGCCACCCCTGGGAAAAATTTTAATGGGGGATTCTAGAGGCCAAAATAAGACGAAAATCAAGAATACCAATTTGTTGATGAAGGCTTTGTTAAAAAGTTATTAACAATTAAATTCAAAAATTTCAAATCGTTCTGGAAAAATTATTTTTGGTTGCGGGGATCAATTACAATCATTTTTGGTCAATACACATACCACCGAAATCTTGCGCATTTTCGAGAAAAAAATTCGAGTAAGTGTTGAAAGTTTTGGGTGAAAAAAAAGACTTTCAAATCGTCTTGGAAAAATTATTTTTAGTTGCAAGGGTCAATTGCAAGCATTTTTAGTCAACAGACATACCCCCGAAATCCTACTCAGTTTCGAGAAAAAAATTCCTTACTAAAAACATAATATGAGGGTCAGAAATGCTTCCCCGAATTTTCATGCGAATCTTTAAAACGTCATAACTTCTGAACAGATTGGACGATTTTAATGTTTAAAAAAGCAAACTATGCGTATTTTGGCGGAGAATATGTACAAATCGCAAAAATACTCGAAAAGTTGCTCCTTGACCCCGCAAAATGAGAAAAACCCCATAAAAATGGTCCAATTTTCAAACAGCCATACCTCCTACAATTGTGAATATACATTTCAATGAAACTTTTTTCTGAAGTAGAGCTCATAGGTACCTACAAAAAAGTATTAGAGAACTTTTCTGTGGGGCGTCAAACAAAATTACTAAAAATGAAAAAGGAATTTTTAAGAAAAATCGACGGGGGGTGCCTAAATTTTTCGATGAAAAAAAAAATTTTTAATTAATTCTGAAAAAATTATTTTCAGTTGCGTGGGTCAATTACAATAATTTTTGGTGAGTAGACATATTCCCGAAATCTTACGCACTTTCGAGAAAAAAATTCAGTACGGACGAAACTTTAACGTTAATAATTTTTTAACAAAATCTCCATCAACAAATTAGTATTCTTGATTTTCATCTTATTTTGGCCTCTAGAATCTCCCATTAAAATTTTTACCAAAGGTGGCCGAACACCCTGTATATGCTTACTTAAATCGCATTGAAAACGAATACCACAAATGTTTTAGAATAATGTGCAAAATGGTTTTACTCGCAAAGGGTTAATTGAGAAATAAATGCTTGGTAATTAAAAACAGCAGTAAGCAGCTTAACCGGCTGGGATTTTCGCTAAAACAAATTGAAAACTCGGTTCTAATAAGGGAAAGTTGAAATGGTACCCGATTGTGGGTTAAGTTTTACTGCAAGATATTATTAAAGTTATTACAGCTACTTATCTTCAAAAATAGAACCAAATTCACCAATAAATAGTATGGTGTGAATGATGGGGTGTTTGGCTGTAAGTTCGAGCTTCTTTTGCTCTGCAGGTTCGAATCCTGCTAAAAGAAATCTTTTTTTTTTTAATTATATTTTAATCGCATACTAAATGTGACATTATATTTTTGTCTGATCTTCGAATATTTTTTTTTAAAGTTGAATTTACCAATTACATTTAACATGTGTTATTTTCAATATATGAAGTACATGAATCTGGATGGTATTTTTCGTAAAAACAGTCAAAACATAAAAATTTTAAACACCACGTACATCTAATGAAAATTCTGTTTTCACAGAAATTACAAAATTTTCTATTTAACTCTGATGGAAAGACCGCTTCATTTACATTGATATAATGTGAATGATTTTCGGATTTCGATTTACTTGTACCTCGTACTTTTTACCTTGTACATCAGGTAAAAAGGGATATAACTGGCTAAAACAGTTTTATGATAGTACCTGCTAACTCATGTTACTGTTCTAAAATGAAACGCTATGTTTTGTACCTTTAAAAATATTCGACTATGTCCTTTTCAAATTTAAAATCCAACCCATACTTTGTATCATACTGGCAAACAGGATCACTATTCCTTTGTTTTTAAACGGTTTGATGGTGGGGATCTCGTGACTATTGCTCGTATGTACATTAATAAAAAATTAATGTATCTACGAGCTCTTTTTTCATTACATTAGTTTAAACATTTCAATACTGCACATTGCATAATTAAATAACAATTTTTTACATTTCCCTCCTGATGGAAGAGACCACCACTTTCCCGTGGTTTCCATTGAACGGTATTGTGCACGTTATTAATTTTTATGGATCGATATAATCATTTTTTTATGCAAAATTAAGCCAAATCAAAAAAAATTCAGTACGGACGGAACTTTAAACGTTAATAACTTTTTAACGAAACTTCAGTCAAAAAATTGATATTCTTGATTTTCGTCTTATTTTGGCCTTTAGTATCCCCCATTAAAATTTTTCCCAGGGGTGGCCGAACACCCTGTATTTTTATCGGCTTCAGTTCTTACTTGCCATTTCTGTATCGGTAGTTTGTAGGATAAATGCAATAAACTTTCAAAAAATCTGATTCTTGCATGCAAAATTGACAAGCCGAATTTTAATGCATTTGGATTAACTGGTTTTTTTATTGATAAATTATTAAAATCTTTTGAAGTTGCTCCGCAAATGTAACATTTCATGGTTGACACCGTGTTAGTGGCAGCATTGCATACTTTACCATCGACCATTGCCAGTATCAGTGTGTGTTTAATAGACACTGCACTTCCTGTAATCGGAAATAATTATAGTAACTAATTAGAATATCAATCTCTTAACAGATATTTGAAATCGTTCTTTCATTACCATCTATTAGAGTATTGGTTAATTTGTCGATCTGTTTTTGTATATAATCTATTTGATCTCTAATAATATGCGGAGTTTCTTTTTCAAATATTATTCGGATTGGGCGGCAGTAGTGAGGTGATGACGGAAACGGATTTTGCCATATAATTTTTTTTCCTAACAATAAATAAAAACATTTTTTTAATAAAAAAAAATTGTATCTGTAAACTAATACAGTTTTAGGTTTGAATTGTTGCATTTACCACAAATTAATCGCAATGGCAACATCGAAGTTTGAAATATTTGAGCATCCCTATCATTTTCGTTTTCAAATGTTTATTTATATTCTACTTGTTGTGAACCGTCACACCCCCACTTACTAATTAATTCTAGTTCACGCTGATTTTCTTCTAATCTTGTTAATATGTCTTCTAAATATTTCACTAAACGTGTCGCTGTATGATCTAGTAAATCTTGTAGATTTACTTCGGCACATCTATCTGTCACATAAAAAAATTCTCACGGCTCAAAATCACGGCTCGAGATTCCAAATCGTATGCCGTAGACGGGAGGTCGGATTTCAGTTGTTAAGAGTGAGAAGGCAAATGTGAGCCTTTCTCTCTCTCCTCCCACGAGGCGGACCGAAATTGCTTCGGGCAGCTTCGGAATAATCGAGAAAGAGGGCATGCGTCAGTTTGCCTTTGTCGACTTTCCGAAACTCCACGAGCTCACGTACGCGTGATCTGGCATAGTGTGAGAAAGCACCTTCGGTGCTTTTCTGGCATCTCTGGTCGTTCCTGATTATGTTGTATCAGGGAAGGCGGGTCGAGTCAGTGGGGTTCAGCCATGTTTCGTTGATTAAGGCAATTTGGATTTGGTGTTGTTCAAGGAATATTTGGAGCTCGGATGTTTTGTTAAGGATGCTGGTGGCATTCCAGAGGAGTATTTTGGGAGGTACATTAGCCATTTATAAGTTCAGCAGCTTCAAGGAAGGCTTGTAGCTTCTGAACTTTAGTTTGGCATGAGCTTAGTTTTGTATACAGGAAGTCTAGGGCTGCAGCCATACTATTGATATCAAGGATTTCGTTGATTGCTTGGGCCTTGGCGAATAGGTTGGAAAGGTCTGGTGTAATTTGGTTATTTTGGAAAGTGACGCTTGCATATGACCTTCTGGGAGTTGAGGTGGGTGGGTTATGCTGGAGGAGTGTGGGTATTGCTGGTGGGAGCATGGTGTGGGGGGTGTGGTTGATGGTGCTGGTGCTAGTGGTGAGTTGTCAGAAGTTACGGGGATGTTTTGGGTGGTGATGCGTTTTTTAAGGAATGCAATAAGGGAGGGACACTGGCTGTAGTTAGCCGGATGAGAGCCTCTGCAGTTGCAGCATATGGCTGGGGTTGTGGGGGATTTAATGCACTCCTTGGTGCTGTGTTTGCCTGCGCACTTGAGGCATTTGTGGATCTTGGTGCAATTTGTGGAGGAGTGTCCGTATGCTTGGCATCGGTAACATTGCATATAGGATCGGAAGCTATTGAATTTTTCCCAGTAAGCTCTAGTGTGGGCTAAAGTTCGGATATGGTTGACTTACTGCAGGGTGGTGCCTTTGTGTTGGAGGACAACGAATCTAAATGAATGAATGTTTTGTGTGTGTGTGTGATGAAGGAACGCGGAGTGACGTCAAAATTTATCGATCTGTGATATTGCGTTTTTGTTTCTCATTACCTATTTTGTTCATTCATTTCCAGTTCGTTTCATTTGTACCATACAGAAAGGGTATAGCCGAATAAGGGGGTCAAATGTGCCCCCAAACCGAATTGAACGAATGATGGGTCATTCGATAGCTTATCCAAAAAAACCATGTGTGCAAATTTTTAACTTGAAATCTCGACCATGGGGGTAGTAATGGGGTGAAAACGAAAATCATGTTTTTGAACAATTTCTCTTAACCTATTGAGTAAAAAAATGTAAAAAAATTCAGAGACACTTCGGGTACTGGGACACATATTTTGGGAGATTTTCAGATTTTTTGATCGAAGAACCAGGTAGTAAAAAATAAAAAACCGCAAAAAATGCCGAAAAATGCCAATTACGTATCGAAGGAGGCCCGGAACTACTTTTATACTTTTACAGTAAACACGTATTGCTATTACTATTATTCTGAATTTTTTTCAGATTTTGGTGCGCCGCAGTGAAAAAAAATAAAAACCGATTTTTTCCTCATTTTCTGCGTATTAGAGTAACTTACACGTTAAATTTTTATGCATTCTTCAATATACGAGTGTTTTGTACACTGTTTAATGTTTCTACACTAAGCAGAATTACATAACAATTGAAAGAAATAAAATAAACCAACCCTTGAGCGCAACATATCCTAAAAAATCAACGATATTTTCAACGACGTCGTTGGTGCAACGTTAGTGTCCGACTGTGGAACCGCTGGAAGTTTTTTTACCGTAGGTTCGGGTCTCTCTTTGGGACTTAGAATTTTTTTTTATTCGTTATTTTTTTTTCAAATTCTAACTATATAACAATGGTTTATATTTATTTATAAATATTCTAAAGGCATTTTACAAATATTTTAACCTGAAATATGTATAAATATAATTTTGGTGCGATTTTTGCATAGGATGATTTTCTTATCTCCACATCATTTAAAAATAACTTCAAAAAAATTAAGGATACATATTGTTAAACTATTGCAATATTTAATATACTGTTAAAATCCAAAGTGATTTGAGAATTCGGTTTATGACACAGTTTTCTGGTACATTGTAGTTATTAGGAATGGTTTTTTTCGTAAAATTATTTTTCGTTATTAGTCACTCTATAGCAAGTTACTCTGTAGCAAACATTCATATTTATCAAAGAAAGAGAAAAAAAAAGGAAAGATCTGCTTGATCGAAGGGGTTGAAGAAGTAATAGTAAGCCAGTATAGAATCTTCTGTTCTAATCCATTCACAATAGTCAAAGGTAAGAGATTTGATAACTAACATTTCACATTAAGTTCAGTTTAAGAGATGTTAAACAATAATCGTGGTTGACAAAAAAAATAAGGACGCAAAGACGCTCCAAAATTATATTTATATATATTTCAGGTTAAAATATTTGTAAAATGCCTTTAGAATATTTATAAATAAATATAAATCATTGTTATATAGTCAGAATTTGAAAAAAAATACTAAGTCCCAAAGAGAGACTCGAACCTACGGTAAAAAAACTTCCAGCGGTTCCACAGTCGGACACTAACGCTGCGCCAACGACCCTGTTGAAAACATCGTTGATTTTTTAGGATATGTTGCGCTCAACGGTTAGTTTATTTTATTTCTTTCAATTGTTATATAATTCTGCTTAGTGTAGAAACATTAAACAGTGTACAAAACACTCGTATATTGAAGAATGCATAAAAATTTAACGTGTAAGTTACTCTAATACGCAGAAAATGAGGAAAAAATCGGTTTTTATTTTTTTTCACTGCGGCGCACCAAAATGAAAAATCTGAAAAAAATTCAGAATAATAGTAATAGCAATACGTGTTTACTGTAAAAGTATAAAAGTAGTTCCGGGCCTCCTTCGATACGTAATTGGCATTTTTCGGCATTTTTTGCGGTTTTTTATTTTTTACTACCTGGTTCTTCGATCAAAAAATCTGAAAATCTCCCAAAATATGTGTCCCAGTACCCGAAGTGTCTCTGAATTTTTTTACATTTTTTTACTCAATAGGTTAAGAGAAATTGTTCAAAAACATGATTTTCGTTTTCACCCCATTACTACCCCCATGGTCGAGATTTCAAGTTAAAAATTTGCACACATGGTTTTTTTGGATAAGCTATCGAATGACCCATCATTCGTTCAATTCGGTTTGGGGGCACATTTGACCCCCTTATTCGGCTATACCCTTTCGTGTTTATTAAACTTTATATATTACTGCTTATGTTAAAATCCACTGTTGTTATATTGTTAGTAAATAAAGTTCAATACTTTGGAAAGAACTATTTTGTACGTTGCAAGGTAGCTAAGTTCCTCGCGTTTCAGTTCGGTGCAGGTAAGGGCGTCTAGCCCTTTGGCCTGAATTTCGGAAAGGATTTCGTCCGTTGGAAGTTTAGGGAGTCCATTAAGTATTACTGCGATTGTTTTCTCCGATGTTAGGGAGTATGTATGATATTGTATATTACAGTTGGTTAGGAGGTATTTGGTGGCCAGGGTTTGGCCAGAGTTGTGGCCAGTGTAATTTCGGCTTGGTTGGAGAGCTGTTTTACCTCGAATTTGTTGACGGTGTTTGCTTTAATGAGATTCCAGCGTTTGATATGGTCTTTGATGTGTGTGTGTATGAAAATAGGTAGCGGCTTACCTTGTGTTGATGTGGATGTTTGGTTGGTAGGGGCAGTTACCTTCTCCATGGAGCTGGGTAGCGTGCTGGCGTCGTCATTAATGTCAAATATGTCCGCCAAAATGGCGAATCTATTGTTGGTGGGCGTTGGCTCCGTGGCGGGACGCGTCGGTTTCCCGGTTCGGGAGGCTGTTCAGCGGTTGCCTTCGCCGAGGGGCATTCCCCTCGTCCTGGAAGGCGGCGCGGCTGGTCCTTCTCCAGAAGACGGGAAGGCCCGCAGGGACGCCCTCCGCGTACCGGCCGGTGTGTTTGTTGGATGAGGCGGGCAAGCTCTTTGAACGCGTAGTGGCTGCCCGCCTCTCCAACCACCTGTCCACAGTGGGACCCGACTTGGGCCCCTGCCAATTCGGCTTTAGAGAGGGACGGTCCACGCTCGATGCCATAGAGCTGGTCCGCTCCCTCTCTCAGGGGACCACCTCCCAGGGTAGGGTGGTTCTGGCGATATCAATAGATATCGTCAATGCATTTAACACCCTGCCCTGGGAGGCGATTATGGGGGCGCTAGATTTTCATCGTGTGCCCCCATACCTGAAGAGGATAGTCGAGTCCTACCTTAGCGACAGGTGGATCAGTTGCACCGGCCGGGATGGAGTATACATGCGGAGGGGAGTCGTACGCGGTGTTCCGCAGGGGTCGGTTCTAGGACCCCTGCTATGGAACATCGGGTATGACTCGGTACTGCGGGTTCCGCTGCCCGCTAACGTAGCGCTGGCGTGTTATGCCGATGACACGCTGGTGCTCGTCAGCGGGTCAGACTGGAGAGGGACTGCGCGCGCCGCGGAGGTGGCGGTGGCCACCGTCGTCGCCGAAATTCGCAGGCTGGGTCTAGAGGTGGCGCCCCAGAAATCGGAAGTCATGTTCTTTCAGAGACTTGGCCCCCGAGGGGTGCCACCGACCAGCCTGCGGATCCGAGTTGGGACAGCCTACGTCGAGGTGAAGGCCCATATGAAATACCTGGGCCTGATCCTCGACAGCTGGTGGCGCTTCGTCGAGCATTTCGACCGCTTGGCCCCCCGCGTGGAGAAGGCGGCTGCCGCGTTAGGCCGCCTTTTCCCGAATATCGGGGGGCCTGATGTTGGAGTCCGCCACCTCTATGTGGAGGTGGTGCGTACAATTGCCCTCTACGGGGCCCCGCAACTGGATGCCAACCGGCGCAGCACGGAGATGCTGCGCCGCGTCAACCGTTGGCTGGCAATCCGGGTGGTAAGAGGGTATCGCACCATCTCCCACGAGGCGGCGACTACCCTGGCGTGTCTCCCGCCCCTGGAGCTCCTAGCCTGGAGAAACCAATTGGTTTTCCGGCATTCCAGGGAGCTTCAGGAGGCTGGGAGGCCGCCAGAGGAGAGGAGGCAAGCGGTCGAAGCGACGAGGCGCCATGCCCAACGGACTGTTTTGTTTATGTGGTTCCACCACCTAATTCAGGCTGGTGGAGCCACACAACGGTCCGTTGGTGCAGTCCTGCCACATTGGCAAGAGTGGCAGGACAAACCGGGTAGGCTGTCCTACAGGATGACACAGGTGCTCACCGGGCATGGTTGCTTTGGTGAGTACCTGTGTCGAATCGGGAAGGAGGCGACGGCGGTGTGCCACCACTGTGGGGACCCTCAGGACACGGCGCAGCACACGCTGGCAGCCTGCCCAGCGTGGGCAGATGAGCGCCGTGTCCTGCAACAGGAAGTAGGGAGGAACCTCTCGCTGGCCACAGTAGTTGGCAAGATGGTGGCCAGCGAGAGGACATGGCAAGTGGTGGCCTCCTTCTGTGAGGTAGTTATGTCACAGAAGGAGGCCGCCGAGCGGGCGCGCGAGTTAGGGCTCGAAGAGGGGCGAGGGCGAGGCGACCTTCGCCTCCTGGCCCCCTCCAATAGCTCCTGAAGAGGTGGGTGGCCCGTCAACTTTCACCTCCGGCCACCACGTCGATGGCCGGGGGATGGACGGGCCGCCGGTGTGGGCTGCAGGTGCTCGGCGATAGGGGCCCGAGCACCGAAGGCAGCCCCGGGGCCGCGGGCGTCGGGTGACCTGGCGTCTGTGGCGGAGAAAACAGGGGGGGAGGGACACGTTGTCGATCCCCCCGGGATGAGCCTCGACAGGCAAGACGCGGCGGGGGACTCTGCGATGTCTCACTAGAGTTCCCGGGCTCCCGCCGCAGCGCCCGAGGACGGTCACCGTGGGGTTTTAGCCGGTAGGAGTCCGGCACTACCCCGAGGCCCTCCCCTACTTAAGGGCCTCGGGGTGTCCATGAGGATTTCCCCACGTAAAAAAAAAAAAAAAAAAAAGGGACGCGTCGGTTTCCACGCACCCGTTTGGTTGTCCAGGCGGCAGAGGAGGTGAATCCCTACGTGGCGCGTCCCCAGGTGGCGGCTAGGGGCAGCCGCTGGCGCCTTCTCAGGCTGATGACCTCATCCCCGCATGGCATCCCGGAGGTCGGAGCGAAAGCTCCCGCGGACCAAACATCGGTATGAATGCTTTGTGTGTGTAAATGTGTGTGTGAGTGGCCCGAAGCATGCGATATTTGCCGCGGGCTTTACCTAAGGCTGCAGGTTGGCCAGTTGGCTGCGGATGAGTCCTGCGGCCAACGTGGCCACCCGGCCGGCGGCTTAGTCCCATGTCACGGGGCCGTGCGCGCTGGTGGCCAGGCGCCTGCGGTTGAGTGGAAGTGCGGTGGGAGGAGTGCCTCCCACCGGGAGGGGCTTGAAAGGGCACGACGTGGCGGGGGACTCTGTAATGTCTCACTAGAGTTCCCGGTCCCTCGCCAGGCGTCTGAGGATGGTCACCGTGGGGTTTTAGCCGGTAAGACTCCGGCACTACCCGCTAGCCCGCCTACCGAATGGGCCCGCGGGTGTCCATGAGGATTTCCCCACGTACAAAAAAAAAGGGTCGTGAGGGTACCCTTGACAGTACGGCCCTCCTTTTTCCAAGTGTCCTGGCCGATCCTCCTTTAAGAGGGGGAGACGCGCCAAAGAGAAGCACATGGCCCACTTCGGGCATTTACTTATTTCTACGTCTCTAACAGATCAGAGGGTCTTAAAACGTGTATTTCCGTAATATAAATTTTACAAAATCTTTTTCTCATTATGGGTACTTTGCTTATGTGCGCCTATATATGTCGGAAAGTAAAAGTGCCTGGACAGTCGAGAATCTCGACTCGAGATTCCAAATCGTAGGAGCTAATGCTGCAAAAGCTTTTAAAGAATTATGTGACCTTTGGTTTGATCAGAACGGAAAAAAAACACGATACTTAATAAAACTAGAAGAAAGTGGAGTAGATCTAATTCGTATGTCTAGTATCTTAAGTGGAGTAGGAACTAATGCTGCGAAAGCTTTTAAAGAATTATATGACCTTTGGTTTGATACAGAAGGAAATAAAACTCAATATTTAAAAACTCTAAAAGAAAACGGAATGAGTTTAGCTAATATGTCTAATATTTTACATCGATCAAGAGCTAATGCTGCAAAAGCTTTTAAAGAATTATATGAGCTTTGGTTTGATCAGAACGAAAAAAAAACACGATATTTAAAAACTCTAGGAAAAGAGGGAATAAATCTTTCTAATATATCCAGTATTTTAGGTGGAGCAGGAGCTAATGCTGCAAAAGCTTTTAAAGAATTATATGATCTTTGGCTTGATGCAGAAGGAAATAAAACGCAATATTTAGAGCACTTTGTTAAGAAAACAGATGGGGAAGAAAGTTTTACGGTACATAACTTATCTGGTATGCTAAGTAGAGCAGGAGCTAATGCTAAGGATGCTTTTAAATAATTGCATGATTTGTGTTTTAATGAAAAGGGGGAAAGAACAGAACATTTAGATGATTTCTATAAGGCAGGTTTTAAGTCAAGCAACTTATCCTGTATGTTATGTGGATCAGCTGATAGTTTAAGAAAATTTCATGATTTTTGTTTTATAGGAGAGACAAAAAAGTATTTATATCATTTTTTAAATAAAGAAGGAGGTTTTACAGCAAGTAATTTATCTGGGATATTACACGGGGCAAAAGCTAATATTTGTTCTGCTTTAAAAAATTTTCATGATGTTTGTTTCGATGAGACGGGAAACGCAACACAGCTTTTAGATGATTTCTATAAGGAAGGTTTTATGCCTAATTATCTATCAAATGTATTATCCATGGCAGGAAATAATGCCTCATCTATTTTAAGAAATTTTCACACATCATGTTTTAAAGAAAATTATTTGAATCACTTCTTCGCCGAAGAAAAACTTTTTACGCCGAAAAATTTATCAAATAAGATATTATATGGAGCAGGGATTAATATTTGTCACATTTTTGAAAAGTTACATGATCTTTGTTTTGATAAGGCAGGAAATAAAACAGAATATTTAAACGATCTTGTCACAAATAATCGGCGTGAGGTATTGAGTATGCTATATGAAAAAGTTAGAGGAGTTCCGTTTACTCCCTTGGAAGATATATCGCTTCAACAACGGAATATTAGTAGAATGGGGAAAAGCAAATAAGAAGATATACGAAAGTAGCAAATAAGAAGAAAGACATACTAAAAAATTGTTAATGGGCAAGGGTAATGGTTTCTTATGTACAATAACATGGTGTTACCAAATTTAACAAAATACAATTTGTTTATAACAAAAAAAATTTATTAACTTAATTTTTCATTTCATTGAAATTTTCATGATGACAAAAAATAACGAGCATTTTATTCCAAATCCATTGGTATATAACATTTTAAAATTGCCTCCTACAGTTTTGCAGATTTTTATGATTTACATCTTGCGTGTACATCCACTATGGTAGTAGCCGTTCTAACTTTGATTTTAATGAAGCACTGTAGGCTTGCACTAAATTATACAGTAACAAGTAACAAGTAACAATAACAGTAACAAGTTTCTTAACAACAATGAAAAGATTAATTGTTTTTATTATCCACCTATGACATCGTGGCAAAGGTGGAGCGATTTCTAAATTCTAAATACATACAGTGTGTATAGCAATTACTCTATGCAGTTTCGATAATAGTGGTACTCGTCGAAAATATATTTGAAACATAAAGATTTCCTACACCATGCGCATTTAATTATTGCCACGTCACCACAAATATGGCATCTTGGTTCATTTTCAACAGAATAGCAGTACTCAACAGGATTCTGGAATGGATTTGGTTTTTCATCTATACAGGGTAATCGGCCATCCCTGGGAAAAATTTTATTGGGAGATTCTAGAGGCCAAAATAAGACGAAAATCAAGAATACTAATTTGTTGATGGAGGCTTCGTTAAAAAGTTATTAATATTTAAAGCTTCGCCCGTACTGAATTTTTTTTTAGAAAGTGGGTAGTATTTCTCGAGTAGGTCTATTCACTAAAAATAATTGTAATTGCCCCCCGCAATCGAAAATAATTTTCCCAGAACGATTTGAAATCTCTTTTTTCGCTGAAAAATTTGGGCATCTACCCTGTCAATTTTTCTTAAAAATTCGTTTTTGATTTCATCAATCAAGAATACCAATTTATCGATGGAGGCTTCGTTAAAAAAAGTTACAAAATTAAATTAAAAAATTTCAAATCATTCTGAAAAAATTATTTTTGGTTGCGGGGCTCAATTACAAACATTTTTGGTGCATACAGATACCTCTGAAATCCTACCCACTTTCGAGAAAAAAATTCGAGTAGGTATTGAAATTTTTAGATGAAATTAAAAAATTTCGAATCATACTAAAAAAATTATATATAGTTACAGTGGTCAATTACAAGCATTTTTGGTGAATAGACATACCCCGAAAGCCTACGCACTTTCAAGAAAAAAATTCTTTACCGAAAATCTAATGTGAGGCCAGGAATGCTTCCCTGAAATTTCATGCATATCTTTAAAACGTCATAACTTCTGAACGGATTGAAGGATTTTAATGTTTAAAAAAGCAATCAACGCATATTTTAGTAGAGAATATGGAGAGATTGTAAAAATATTGGAAAAGTTGCTCCTTGATCCCGTAAAATGTGAAAAACCCCATAAAAGTGGTCCAATTTTTAAACGGCCATAACTTTTACAATGGTAAAGGTGTCTCATTGAAATTTTTTTCTGAGGCAGAGCTCAGGGGCACCTACAAAAAAGTATTAGACAATTTTTCTGTAGAGCGTCAAACAAAATTATTAAAAATTAGAAACGAATTTTTAAGAAAAATCGACCGAGGGTTGCCTAAATTTTTCAGCGAAAAAGAAAAATTTTAAATCGTTCTAAAAAAATTATTTTCGGTTGCAAAGGTCGATTATAATCATTTTTGATGAATAGATATACCCCCGAAATCCTACGCAGTTACGAGAAAATTTCATGCGAATGTTTAAAACGCCATAACTTCTGAATGGATTAGATGATTTTAATGTTCAAAAAGCCAAACGCCGCGTAGTTTAGTATAGAATATGTAGCAATTATAAAAATATTCAAAAAGTTGTTCCTTAACACCGTAATGTTAGAAAAACCCCATAAAAATGGTCCAATTTTCAAACAGCCATAACTCCTACAATAGTGAATATATTTCAATGAAACTTTTTTCTGAAGTAGAGCCCATAGGTATCTACAAAATAGTATTAAACAACTTTTCTGTAAGATGTCAAACGAAAATACTAAAAATCAAAAACGAATTTTTAAGAAAAATCGACAGGGTAAGTGCCTAAATTTTTCAGCGAAAAAAAAAGATTTCAAATCGTTCTGGAAAAATTATTTTTGGTTGCGGGGGTCAATTACAATCATTTTTAGTGAATAGACCTACTCGCGAAATACTACCCACTTTCTAAAAAAAAATTCAGTACGGGCGAAGCTTTAAATATTAATAACTTTTTAACGAAGCCTCCATCAACAAATTAGTATTCTTGATTTCCGTCTTATTTTGGCCTCGCGAATCTCCCATTAAAATTTTTCCCAGGGGTTGCCGAATACCCTGTATAGATGAAAAACCAAATGCATTCCAGAATCCTGTTGAATACTGCTATTCTGTTGAAAATGAACCAAGATGCCATATTTGTGGTGACGTGGCAATAATTAAATGCGCATGGTGTAGGAAATCTTTATGTTTCAAATATATTTTCGACGAGTACCACTATTATCGAAACTACATAGAGTAATTGCTATACACACTGTATGTATTTAGAATTTAGAAATCGCTTCACCTTTGCCACGATGTCATAGGTGGATAATAAAAACAATTAATCTTTTCATTGTTGTTAAGAAACTTGTTACTGTTATTGTTACTTGTTACTTGTTACTGTATAATTTAGTGCAAGCCTACAGTGCTTCATTAAAATCAAAGTTAGAACGGCTACTACCATAGTGGATGTACACGCAAGATGTAAATCATCAAAATCTGCAAAACTATAAGAGGCAATTTTAAAATGTTACATACCAGTGGATTTGGAATAAAATGCTCGTTATTTTTTGTCATTATGAAAATTTCAATGAAATGGAAAATTAAGTTAATAAATTTTTTTTGTTATAAACAAATTGTATTTTGTTAAATTTTTTAACACCATGTTATTGTACATAAGAAACCATTAACCTCGCCCATTAACAATTTTTTCGTATGTCTTTCCGTTCTCGAGATAGCCGTTTCGAGCTAAAACTTCAAGGGATGATTGCACCCTTTAAACTCGAGTTACCACAGCTAAAAAAAAATAAGTGTCGATTATTTTTGGCTGCTTTATAAGTGTACGAAGTTTCATCGAAATCGAAAACGAACCGTTCGCGAAGGTTCCTTGTAAGTGAGCACAGCACTGACAAATCTAATTGATATGTAAGTTCAATCAAATGATTTGGAATTCATCCTGCCTAGATTCATTTTGTAAATCACTAGGAAATTCTGAATCTTCATTACCAGTAACATTTACATCCATGTGCAGCCTCTTTGATACTGTACCATCTTTATCTTTAGCAGAACGTTTTTATGAATGACCACTTTGCTCGTGCAAAGATTTTCTGGTATCTTGGAATGGTGTAGAAGTTTCTTTACTCAACATAAAAATCTCTTATTATTTTCATTATTCAACTTATCAGAAATAATCACCAAAGTAAAGTTATTTTTTATAACTAATAACATTATTTCAATGGGTATATATTTCAATACTTTCTATCATTAAATCAATAATGTGATCGCTTTTGTTTAATTGAAAATAATAACCGTGAGAACAATTTTCTTTGGAATGGGTTGGTCTACCGCACAAGATCATTGATATCTTCTTATTTGCTTTTCCCCATTCCACTAATATTCCGTTGTTGAAGCGATATATCTTCCAAGGGAGTAAACGGAACTCCTCTAACTTTTTCATATAGCATACTCAATACCTCACGCCGATTATTTGTGACAAGATCGTTCAAATATTCTGTTTTATTTCCTGCCTTATCAAAACAAAGATCATGTAACTTTTCAAAAATGTGACAAATATTAATCCCTGCTCCATATAATATCTTATTTGATAAATTTTTCGGCGTAAAAAGTTTTTCTTCGGCGAAGAAGTGATTCAAATAATTTTCTTTAAAACATGATGTGTGAAAATTTCTTAAAATAGATGAGGCGTTATTTCCTGCCATGGATAATACATTTGATAGATAATTAGGCATAAAACCTTCCTTATAGAAATCATCTAAAAGCTGTGTTGCGTTTCCCGTCTCATCAAAACAAACATCATGAAAATTTTTTAAAGCAGAACAAATATTAGCTTTTGCTCCGTGTAATATCCCAGATAAATTACTTGCTGTAAAACCTCCTTCTTTATTTAAAAAATGATATAAATACTTTTTTGTCTCTCCTATAAAACAAAAATCATGAAATTTTTTTAAACTATCAGCTGATCCACTCAATATACTACATAAATCACATGGCCTAAAATCTGCCGTATAGAAATCATCTAAAAGCTTTGTTTTCCCCCTTTTCTCATTAAAACAAACACTATGCAACTTTTTTAAATTAGAAGAAGTATGAACCCCTGATCCACATAACATACAGGATAAGTTGCTCGACTTAAAGCCTGCCTTATAGAAATCATCTAAATGTTCTGTTCTTTCCCCCTTTTCATTAAAACACAAATCATGCAATTTTTTAAAAGCATCCTTAGCATTAGCTCCTGCTCTACTTAGCATACCAGATAAGTTATGTACCGTAAAACTTTCTTCCCCATCTGTTTTCTTAACAAAGTGCTCTAAATATTGCGTTTTATTTCCTTCTGCATCAAGCCAAAGATCATATAATTCTTTAAAAGCTTTTGCAGCATTAGCTCCTGCTCCACCTAAAATACTGGATATATTAGAGAGATTTATTCCCTCTTTTCCTAGAGTTTTTAAATATCGTGTTTTTTTTTCGTTCTGATCAAACCAAAGCTCATATAATTCTTTAAAAGCTTTTGCAGCATTAGCTCTTGATCGATGTAAAATATTAGACATATTAGCTAAACTCATTCCGTTTTCTTCTAGAGTTTTTAAATATTGAGTTTTATTTCCTTCTGTATCAAACCAAAGGTCATACAATTCTTTAAAAGCTTTCGCAGCATTAGTTCCTACTCCACTTAAGATACTAGACATACGAACTAGATCTACTCCACTCTCTTCTAGTTTTATTAAGTATCGTGTTTTTTTTCCATTCTGATCAAACCAAAGGTCATATAATTCTTTAAAAGCTTTTGTAGCATTAGCTCCTGCTTTACCTAAAATACTGGACACATTAGATAGATTTACTCCTTCTTTTTCTAGAGTTTTTAAATATTGAGTTTTATTTCCTTCTGTATCAAACCAAAGGTCATATAATTCTTTAAAAGCTTTTGCAGCATTAGCTCCTACTCCGCTTAAGATACTAGACATACGAACTAGATCTACTCCACTTTCTTCTAGTTTTATTAAGTATCGTGTTTTTTTTCCGTTCCGGTCAAACCAAAGGTCATATAATTCTTTAAAAGCTCTAGGTGCATTAGCTCCTGCTCCATGCAAAATGCCAGACATATTAGCTAAACTCATTCCATTTTCTTCTAGAGTTTTTAAATATTGAGTTTTATTTCCTTCTGTATCAAACCATAGGTCGTATAATTCTTTAAAAGCTTTTGCAGCATTCGCTCCTGCCTTACTTAAAATACTGGAGATAGTAGATAGATTTATTCGGTTTTCTTCTAGAGTTTTTAAGTATTGAGTTTTATTTCCTTCTGCATCGAACCAAAGTTCATATAATTCTTTAAATGCTTTTGCAGCATTAGCTCGTGCTCTATGTAAAACACTGGACATATTAGCTGGGTTTATTCCATTTCTTTTCAAAATTTCTAATTTTGTTTCTCTAATTAAAAAATCTAAGAACTCATCAAATTCAGGTGTTCCATCTCTACCAATCACACTTTTAGCAAATTTAGTTTCCTCGTTGTACAGCCTCTTCGATACTACATCAACACAACGCCTCCGTTTTCCAGAACTAGGACCAATTTCAGGACTTTCCTTGGCTGAACTCCTTGAATCACTACTTTGTTTTGATAGGATAGTTCTAGCATCTCGTAATCGTTTCGAACTCTCTTTGCTTAACATAAAATCACTTCTAGTTTCCATTATCTGTGTCTTAATTATTATATGGTATTCAAAAATAAGCAAGATTATGTTTATTTTATTATATCTTTGTTATAAATTTGCCTTCATTCTTCTTTATTCTTAGATAAATCTGTTATTAATCTAGGAATATATATTGCTAAAAACTTAAATAACACAAGCACTTCCAGCAACCAAAATCACTGTCTGTGAGAACTGTTCGTTTTGGGATGGATTGGTCTACCACGTGTACTATACGAACTTTTTTATTATACACTAAAATCAGCTATATTGGCTACTTTTGCTAAATTTACATACGAACTAATTTGCTTAACTTTCTTGAAAGAATTTAAATCTTCTATTTTTATAACCTTACTTTTACGCTGCTTGTTCTCACAAATATACGATATATTTTCTTTTTAAACAAAGTAAATATTTAAAATTTTTACGACGCTGAGGAATTAAGGTATTTCCTTTAAATTCCAATAGAATTGTTGTATCCCTTCAAAATAGTGTAACGTCCGCGTAGCATACGTCTCCCCACTCTGTCTCCTTGACTCCATTTTATGTACAGATAGTTACTAGATGGTAAATAACTAGATCGCGGAATCCGTCTCTTAAAACATCACCAAATATTATAGTCAAGTTTGTTCGAGAATTGACCGTTGTATCCACCGGCAATTTTAAGTTCGGACGTTAATTTTTATACAGGGTGTTCGGCCACACCAGGGAAAAATTTTAATGGGGGATTCTAGAGGCCAAAATAAGACGAAAATCAAGAATATTTTATGCGAATCTTTAAAACACCATAACTTCTGAACGGATTGGACGATTTTAATGTTCAAACAGCCAAACGCCGCGTATTTTAATGTAGAATATGTAACAATTATAAAAATATTGGAAAGGTTATTCCTTGGCCCCGTAATATTAGAAAACCCCCACAAAAATGGTCCAATTTTCAAACAGCCACAACTCCTATAATAGTGAATATATTTCAATGAAACTTTTTTCTGAAGTAGAGCCCATAGGTACCTACAAAAAAGTATTAAACAACTTTTCTGCAGGACGTCATGCGAAATTATTAAAAATCAAAAACGAATTTTTAAGGAAAATCGACAGGGGGTAGGTGCCTAAATTTTTCGACGAAAAAAAAAATTTTGATATCTGTCTAAAAAAATTATTTTTAGCTAGGGGGATCTATAACAATAATTTTTGGTCAATAGACATAACCCCGTAATCATAACCACTTCCGAGAAAAAAATTCGAGTAGGTGTGAAATTTTTCAACAAAATGAAAAAATTTTAAATCGTTCTAAAAAAATTATTTTTGATTACAGGGACCAATTATAATAATTTTTGATCAATAGACATACCCTCGAAATCCTAACCATTTTTGAGAAAAAAATTCCTTACCGGAAATATAATTTCAGGCCAAAAATGCTTCCTGTAAATTTTATGCGAATCTCTAAAACACCATAACTTCTGAACGGATTGGACAATTTTAATGTTCAAACAGCCAAACGCCGCGTATTTTAGTGTAGAATATGTAACAATTATAAAAATATTGGAAAGGTTATTCCTTGGCCCCGTAATGTTACAAAACCACCATAAAAATGGTCCAATTTTCAAACAGCCATAACTCCTATAATAGTGAATATATTTCAATGAAACTTTTTTCTGAAGTAGAGCCCATAGGTACCTACAAAAAAGTATTAAACAACTTTTCTGCAGGACGTCATGCGAAATTATTAAAAATCAAAAACGAATTTTTAAGGAAAATCAACAGGGGGTATTGTGCCTAAATTTTTCGACAAAAAAAAAAATTTTGATATCTGTCTAAAAAAATTATTTTTAGCTAGGGGGATCTATAACAATAATTTTGGGTCAATAGACATAACCCCGTAATCATAACCACTTCCGAGAAAAAAATTTGAGTAGGTGTGAAATTTTTCAACAAAATTAAAAAATTTTAAATCGTTCTAAAAAAATTATTTTTGATTGCAGGGACCAATTATAATAATTTTTGATCAATAGACATACCCTCGAAATCCTAACCATTTTTGAGAAAAAAATTCCTTACCGGAAATATAATTTCAGGCCAAAAATGCTTCCCGTAAATTTTATGCGAATCTCTAAAACACCATAACTTCTGAACGGATTGGACGATTTTAATGTTCAAACAGCCAAACGCCGCGTATTTTAGTGTAGAATATGTAACAACTATAAAAATATTGGAAAGGTTATTCCTTGGCCCCGTAATGTTAAAAAAAACCCATACAAATGGTCCAATTTTCAAACAGCCACAACTCCTATAATAGTGAATATATTTCAATGAAACTTTTTTCTGAAGTAGAGCCCATAGGTACCTACAAAAAAGTATTAAACAACTTTTCTGCAGGACGTCATGCGAAATTATTAAAAATCAAAAACGAATTTTTAAGGAAAATCGACAGGAGGTAGGTGCCTAAATTTTTCGACGAAAAAAAAAATTTTTGACATCTGTCTAAAAAAATTATTTTTGATTGCAGGGACCAATTATAATAATTTTTGATCAACAGACATACCCTCGAAATCCTAACCATTTTTGAGAAAAAAATTCCTTACCGTAAATATAACTTCAGGCCAAAAATGCTTCCCGTAAATTTTATGCGAATCTTTAAAACACCATAACTTCTGAACGGATTGGACGATTTTAATGTTTAAACAGCCAAACGCCGCGTATTTTAGTGTAGAATATGTAACAATTATAAAAATATTGGAAAGGTTATTCCTTGGCCCCGTAATGTTACAAAACCACCATAAAAATGGTCCAATTTTCAAACAGCCACAACTCCTATAATAGTGAATATATTTCAATGAAACTTTTTTCTGAAGTAGAGCCCATAGGTACCTACAAAAAAGTATTAAACAACTTTTCTGCAGGACGTCATGCGAAATTATTAAAAATCAAAAACGAATTTTTAAGGAAAATCGACAGGGGGTAGTGCCTAAATTTTTCGACGAAAAAAAAAATTTTGATATCTGTCTAAAAAAATTATTTTTAGCTAGGGGGATCTATAACAATAATTTTTGGTCAATAGACATACCCTCGAAATCCTAACCATTTTTGAGAAAAAAATTCCTTACCGGAAATATAACTTCAGGCCAAAAATGCTTCCCGTAAATTTTATGCGAATCTTTAAAACACCATAACTTCTGAACGGATTGGACGATTTTAATGTTCAAACAGCCAAACGCCGCGTATTTTAGTGTAGAATATGTAACAATTATAAAAATATTGGAAAGGTTATTCCTTGGCCCCGTAATGTTAGAAAACCCCCATAAAAATGGTCCAATTTTCAAACAACCATAACTCCTATAATAGTGAATATATTTCAATGAAACTTTTTTCTGAAGTAGAGCCCATAGGTACCTACAAAAAAGTATTAAACAACTTTTCTGCAGGACGTCATGCGAAATTATTAAAAATCAAAAACGAATTTTTAAGGAAAATCAACAGGGGGTATTGTGCCTAAATTTTTCAGCGAAATTGAAAAGTTTCAAATTACTCTGAAAAAATTATTTTCGATTGCAGGGATCAATTGCAATCATTTTTGGTTAATAGACATACCCTCGAATTCCTAACCATTTTCGAGAAAAAAATTCCTTAGATAAAAATATAATTTCAGGCCAGAATTGTCATTCGAAAATTTCTTGCGTATCCTTAAAACGCCATAACTTCTGAACGGATTGGAGGATTTTAATGTTTCAAACGGCAAACAACGCGTATTTTGACCAAGAATATGTAGGAATTGTAACAATATTGAAAAAGTTGTTCCTTGACCCCGTAAAGATAGAAAAACCTCATAAAAATGGTCCAATTTTCAAACAGTCATAACTCCTGCAATAGTGAATATATTTAAATGAAACTTTTTTCTAAAGTATAGCTCATAGGTATCTACAAAAAAGTATTAGACAAGTTTTCTGTAGGGCGTCAAACAAAATTACTAAAAATCAAAAACGAATTTTCAAGAGAAATCGATAGGGAGTAGGTGCCTAAATTTTTCGGCGAAATTGAAAAGTTTCAAATCACTCTGGAAAAATTATTTTCGGTCGGAGGGGTTTGACCACCTCTGGGAAAAATTTTAATGGGGGATTCTAGAGGCCAAAATAAGACGAAAATCAAGAATATCAATTTATTGATAGACGCTCCGTTAAAAAGTTATTAACAATTAAATTCAAAAATTTCAAATAGTTCTGGAAAAATTATTTTCGGTTGCGGAGGTCAATTATAATCAATTTTCGTTGAATAGACATACTTCCGAAATCTTACCCACTTTCGAGAAAAAATTCAGTATTGGCGGAACTTTAAATGTTAATAACTTCTTAACAAAGCCACCATCAACAAATTGGTATTCTTGATTTTCGTCTTATTTTTGCCTCTGAAATCTCCCATTAATATTTTTCCCAAGGGTGGCCAAACACCCTGTATGTAGCCCTGTTGAGAACAGGTGATCCGAAAAAACAATTTATCCTAACATCAGAAAATCATGTTACCAAAAATGTTATCTTTCCAGAAATATTATGAAGATATTAACTTTTTCTTTTTTTTCAAAATACTTTATTTCTGTAATATATTAGTCATTCCAATAAACACGAATCAGAAGCCGAGATGGGGCATGCTAGTATGCTATAAAAAGGATTAAAGAATGTGTAGCATGCCTCCAAATGGTTTCAATTTAATTTGTGTAAGCATCACTAATGGAACCTTCAAATTTAACACTGTGATTAATTTTCAAATAGCCTCTGTGATATTTTCTATAACAAAATATTAATTCACCAATCTTGACAATCTTCTCTACCCTTCCAATTGCTGTGCAGTATTTTTATTTAATTTTAGTGATATAATAATATGACATTGTTCATAATTATATGTTACCATATATGTTAATTTTAAGACATCTGTAGCTGAGTTTGTTTTTAGAAAACCATGTACTTTGTTTTGCAAATATCTTTATATGACAACGTCTTTTGCATTTAGTTTGATTGACAGATTCTGGAATAGTTATCCTGCATTGCCAACTTTCATATACCATTTTCATGACATTTCCACATCGCAGACAGTATAAGAAACAGAAGAAAAGCAGAAATTGTTTCAATTGTCATTTCTAATTTTCTTCTATTTCTTGTACTTTATGAATTTTGTTCATTGTGCTATAAACAAGGGTGAATTTTTGTAGTTCCAAAAGAATGGAGCTTATTTAAATTGCACGAATTTTGTAAAAATAAAGAAGCCTTATTGAAATTTTTGCAAGACAAAAAGTTATTTATTAAAAATCTTAATTATCCACAGTGTGGAAATACAATGAAACTGATAAATGATAATTGGCGATGTAAAAGGACAATTGCAGCATCTGCCACAATGCTTGCAAAAGAAAACGAATTTGTAATATAAAAAATATCCATAAAGCGTGGAACATGGTTTTCGAAAACAAAACTTCCTTATGAAACAGTGTTAAAATTAGCTTATACGTTGGTCTACAATTTTGAACAGTATCATATTATACACAAATTAGAATTAAATAAAAACACTGTTTCCCAATGGAATTACTTCGTGAAGCAAATGATGGTTGACTGGTTGCAAAATTCATGCAAAATATTTGGCAGACCAGGGAAAGTTGTAGAAATAAATGAATCCAAGTTCGGTCTGAGAAAATACCCTAGAGGCCATCGTGTGAAATGGTAGTGGGTTTTCGGAGGCATTGAAAGAGAAACTGGGAAAATATTCCTGGTCCGTATTGAAAGTGGGAACACAGAGTCGCTTCTTTCGATAATCAAACAGTGGGTAGTGCCAGGAACTACGATATTATCAGACTGTTGGAAAGCATATAACGTTTTGGAAAAGGAAGGATATAAACATCTTACTGTAAATCATAGTTTACATTTTAAAGATCCGAAAACAGGCACTAATATGAATGCAATTGAAAGTACGAGTAGGCATACTAAACACTTTCTGCCTGAACACTGTCGATTAGTATTTCCAATTTCACATGTTCTTTAATATTTTTTGTAACATATAATAAATATTTTCTATTTTCAGCGAAAAAGATAATTTCATAGGATACTTGAGCCATTATGTGTTTTGCAAATCTTCTAAGCAATGAAATGATGATTTATTTGACCAATTAATAATAGAAATTGCAGAAATTTCATTTGATTCTATAGAGAATCAGAACATAGAAGATTTAGATGATGTTAATGAAATTTAATAATAAAAAAAAGTTAAACCAACGCACTGTATAGAATAGTAATTTATTATATTGTCAAACTGTAAACACTGTCAGACAGGGGTGGCAACATTTTTTAGTTGTTGCTACACATACTGTCTACCTGACCAACTCGTGCAAAGTATGTGTGTAAAAAAATGATTTTTATGCATACATGTTTTGCAAATTCCCATTTGACAATCTAGCATTTTCAAATCAGATCAATTATTTATAATTTGTAACATGAACACAGCAACGATAGTCACTTGTTTCTACCTGTGAATCTGTCAAAACCTATACTTAACCTTACTTTTTTTTACTGTAACTTTACAAGTAGTTTATAAAAAAATTACGAATTTCCGCAAATAATGAAATGCATATTAATAATCTATTGAATTAGTCCGTTTGCTAGAAATGTTCCGTAATATCATTCTTCGCACTTACCTTCACAAAATCCTGTAGAATATTGATGAAAGCTCTGCACACTTCTGAAATAATGTTTGAGATACTCAATTCAGAGATCCGGGACAAATACGAAAGCGAAGTATACATAGCTATCGCCGATAGCTAAATATATTAATTTTTGTAATCAGCGGATTTTTTCCAATAAGTATTCAAAATTTCTTCTACTCATTCGCATAAAGTTTTTAAATAAAGCTTCATTGTTGACAGCCAACTTATAGAAAAATTCTTTCTAACCTCCGCTTTTGATTGGTAGGGAGGGAACCAGTGATGGACATTCGTGGGAATTTGGGCATGCGCACTGGAACGCATGATCACTACCGTATACACTTGACTAGAATTTAGGGTACCGTTGGATCCCGGTAAGGAACAAAATTTAAGGAAGTTACAGGGAAAGAGACAAAAACAACAAATTTTCTCTTAATCTACATGAGTATAGCTAGAGAAATACGTAGGGGATCTTCGATAAGTTAATTTTTGTGTGATTGGCGAGCATTTGAAGTAGAAAGTTCAATTTTGTACAAAACATGGGAATTCCCAACATGCACCTCTTTTTGCGCTAAAGATACATCTATGGCATACAGAATCCCACGAGGGATAATTCCAGTGCGCATGACCAAAGTTCCCACGAATGTCCAACACTGTTACGGATACTTGATATTTGTTATTGATTAATAATTCGATTTTCAAAATTATTAGCGACAATAATATTAATGTTTTCATATGAATGAACATAAGAATTTTCATTACTGATGATTTATACTTTTTCTTATTTTTAAAGCGAGTGTTAACATCTAAGCAATACTTTTTCTTCGTAACAACAAACTTATCATTTATTTAAATAATCGACTCTAACAATTTGACATTTGAAATTTACAAAATGTGCAATTAAGCACCCTTTTTCATTGCTTAGACTACATTACTATACAATTTAAATTTGGCGCATTTTTACTTCCTTGAGTGCCCACTAAGGGGAGTTAGCGAAACACTATAATCACAGTTAACGTGAACTGCTACTAAGACGCCATCATTCGAATCACGGTCGTGAATGGAGTTAATCACGAGCGTGATCGTGATTTTGTGATCACTGTGATAAATCACAGTTAGTGATTTTGCACGCCATCTCTATCTCCGACCTATGTAAGCGTACATAAGCAAAGTACCCATAATGGAAAAAAAATTTTGTAAAATTTATTTTACGGAAATACACGTTTTAAGACCCCCTGATCATATTTTAATTATTGAAAAAAAAGAAATTTTTTTTATTATTCCCATGTATGAGCGTACATATGTATATTATTAATACGATTGAGTATAAATGGCTGAATGAATTTAAATGGAACTTTACATTTAAGTTTTATGTTCTCATTTCAAAGTCCGGTTAGTCTTTGACTATAATCAGCCCATGGATAATAATGATTATATCTCTTGTTTCATAGTTGTTCCGATACATAGGCGTAATTTATAAAAGATCTTTTAAATATTTCATATAAATCTTGGGAAGAATCCAATTTCATGTAAAAAAAATTGAAAGCACCGGGTGCTGAATCTGGCATCTATGTGTCTCATTGTAGCAATAGCAATAATGACAGGGAACATAGATGCCAGATTCAGCACCCGGTGCGACACTCACACATGGCAGATCACGCGTACATGAGTTCGTGGAGTTTCGGAAAGTTGACAAAGGCAAACTGACACATGCCCTCTTTCTCGATTATTCCGAAGCTGCCCGAAGTAATTTCGGTCCGCCTCGTGGGAGGAGAGAGAAAAAGGCTCACATTTGCCTTCTCGCTATTAACAACTGAAATCCGACCTCCCGTCTACGGCATACGATTTGGAATCTCGAGCCGTGATTCTCGACTGCCCAGGCATTTTTACTTTCCGACCTATGTAGGCGCACATAAGTAAAGTACCCCTAATGGAAAAAAAATTTTGTAAAATTTATTTTACGGAAATACACGTTTTAAGACTCCCTGATCATATTTTAATTATTGAAAAAGAAGAAATTTTTTTTATTATTCCCATGTATGAACGTACATATGTATATTAATAATACGATTTTTAAAAATCAAAATTCTTTAAAATTGAAAATTAATAAATTAAAATGAGAGTCCACTCTTTGCCAGTATCGTGCACGCTGTGGTATTTTTCAATATGAAGAGTTCTTATTTTTATAACAAACAAAAAAGTAGAATTAATAGTTGCGGAAATTAATTAATAATGATTTTCCTCGATATATTTTGAGTTAACCGTATCAATTTGTTATGACGAACTAAATATTATATGTTTGATTTGGCTTAATTTTGCATAAAAAAATGATTGTATCGATCCATAAAAATTAATAATGTGCACGATACCGCTCAATGGAAACCACGGGAAGGTGGTGGTCTCTTCCATCAGGAGGGAAATGTAAAAAACTGTTATTTAATTATGCAATGTGCAATATTGAAATGTTTAAACTAATGTAATGAAAAAAGAGTTCGTAGATACATTAATTTTTGATTAATGTACATACGAGCTATAGTCACGAGATCCTCACCATCAAACCGTTTAAAAACAAAGGAATAGTAATCCCGTTTGCCAGTGTGATACAAAGTATGGGTTGGATTTTAAATTTGAAAAGGACATAGTCGAATATTTTTAAAGGTACAAAACATAGCGTTTCATTTTAGAACAGTAACATGAGTTAGCAGGTACTATCATAAAACTGTTTTAGCCAGTTATATCCCTTTTTACCTGAAGTATAAGGTAAAAAGTACGAGGTACAAGTAAATCGAAATCCGAAAATCATTCACATTATATCAATGTAAATGAAGCGGCCTTTCCATCAGAGTTAAATACAAAATTTTGTAATTTCTGTGAGAACAGAATTTTCATTAGATGTACGTGGTGTTTAAAATTTGTATGTTTTGACTGTTTTTACGAAAAATACCATCCAGATTCATGTACTTCATATATTGAAAATAACACATGTTAAATGTAATTGGTAAATTCAACTTTAAAAAAAAATATTCGAAGATCAGACAAAAATATAATGTCACATTTAGTGTACGATTAAAATATAATTAAAAAAAAAAAGATTTCTTTTAGCAGGATTCGAACCTGCAGAGCAAAAGAAGCTCGAACTTACAGCCAAACACCCCATCATTCACACCATACTATTTATTGGTGAATTTGGTTCTATTTTTGAAGATAAGTAGCTGTAATAACTTTAATAATATCTTGCAGAAAAACTTAACCCACAATCGGGTACCATTCCAACTTTCCCTTGTTAGAACCGAGTTTTCAATTTGTTTTAGCGAAAATCCCAGCCGGTTAAGCTGCTTACTGCTGTTTTTAATTACCAAACATTTATTTCTCAATTAAACCTTTGCGAGTAAGACCATTTTGCACATTATTCTAAAACATTTGTGGTATTCGTTTTCAATACGATTTAAGTAAGCATCTAATGTATAAGATTTCATTTAAGTTTTTCTTTTCTAGAAAAGATAAAAAAAAAGTTTATTTAATTTTTTTTACATAAAATTGGATTCTTCCCAAGATTTATATGAAATATTTAAAAGATCTTTTATAAATTACGCCTATGTATCGGAACAACTATGAAACAAGAGATATAATCATTATTATCCATGGGCTGATTATAGTCAAAGACTAACCGGACTTTGAAATGAGAACATAAAACTTAAATGTAAAGTTCCATTTAAATTCATTCAGCCATTTATACTCAATCGTATTAATAATATACATATGTACGCTCATACATGGGAATAATAAAAAAAATTTCTTTTTTTTCAATAATTAAAATATGATCAGGGGGTCTTAAAACGTGTATTTCCGTAAAATAAATTTTACAAAATTTTTTTTCCATCTTGGGTACTTTGCTTATGTGCGCCTACACAGGTCGGAAAGTAAAAATGCTTGGGCAGTCGAAAATCACGGCTCGAGATTCCAAATCGTATGCCGTAGACGGGAGGTCGGATTTCAGTTGTTAAGAGCGAGAAGGCAAATGTGAGCCTTTCTCTCTCGACTCTCACGAGGCGGTCCGAAATTACTTCGGGCAGCTTTGGAATAATCGAGAAAGAGGGCATGCGTTAGTTTGCCTTTGTCGATTTTCCGGAACTACACGAGCTCACGTACGCGTGATCTGGCATAGTGTGAGAAAGCAGCTTCGGTGCTTTTCTGGCATCCCTGTCAGGGAATTCCATTTTTATACGTAGATGTGAACTCATTCAAGCGGTTAAATAGTCGTTAGTAAGGATGTACACATTTAGGTGTCCATTTCAAAATTAAAATTAGAATTCGTTGTACATTCGATTCTAACGTAACCTTTAGGATTACTGTTTTTATGTTTATTTCGTTCAAAGGACGTTACCAGTTCAAGTTAAGCCACGAAATAATCACCATCGTAATGGTTAAATATATTTTTATTCTCGAATTCAAACATAATCCGCGTTAAAATAAATATTTATTTGTTATAAACTCGAAAAATCCTTTAATACAAACTGAAAAAAAATATAGAATTAAAATAAGGATACAAAAAGGAATATTTGTCCAAGAATTGTGTTAACATCCACATGGAGGTAAATATTTCAAAAATTTGTGTTCATTTGACTACCAGCAATTCTTTTCATGCATTCTATGATTTAGATGGAAACACTCGCCAAGAAGTATCAGCAAAGTTACTACGAGTATGTCCCAGATTGGTTAGAATATAACAGTGACGAATATGATTACATAAAACAAAATATTGGCTTTGCTTTATTCGGCCTTCCAGAAACTAACAAAGATGAGGTTAAGATTAACCAAAATGAGACATACAATGGAACAATGTATGACAAGGAGTCGTGTAAAAGAATCACAGCTATATATAATAAGATAATCAAATATGGCACGGAAACCAATCTAACTCAAAGTCCTATCTCCATCGGGATAATATACAACACGATATTTAAATATACAGGATTAAGTAAATCAGAAGGAGAAAAGTGTACTGAAATGTACACGATACCAGTGTTTAAAATAAAAAGAATGAATAGTGTATGGTACATCGATAACAATGCCAGAATATACAAAAACTGGAACGATTATTTAACGAATAACACATTGCCTAAGTGTGTTATGGTTGTACCGAAAGATGGAATTTATCAGTGTGATCCAAACTGCGAGGTAACGGAACAGTCTTCAGTCGTGTGGACAGAAACATTGAACTCACCAGCTTGTTCAAGAAAGAATATTGTTTTCAATGCTTTTGATACTGTTTCTTCTGCATTGAGCCTTGGAACAAGTATTGGACTGGGTGTCACTTCTCTTTTCACTCCGGTTGGGCCTGTGTTGGTTGGGACAGGTATGGTTCTATCTTTCCTGCATTGAAAATAATTTAAATCTCTGGTTCTTAATCACTTTTCTTTTACGGATCACTTTTTCGGTTGTTTTTTAAAATTCTAAATATTCTAGTAAATATTTGTTGCTCTCAATGATCAGGCGATACGTTGATTATTTTTTTAAGTTAATTTAAGCTTATATAATCTGAAATTTAGTTTTTTTGTAACAGTTTCGAAGGTAGAAGTTCATAATTTTTAAACTCTTTACAAGCCCCAGTTTTAATCAACAGGAATAATCACTGCTGGTGTGAGCGGAGCCTGGACTATCGCTAGAAGTTCGCAGAAGTTAGTAGATCGGGGTTTGCATAAAGAATCTGTTCATCCCATGGACAAGAACACAATTTCTGCATGGCTCGGAATAACCGGCACAGCTCTAACATTAGGAGCAAGTGGTGGAACGATGCTTCTCTCAAAAGCCATCGAAAAAGGCAATCGCATAAACACTGCGACCAAAGCAGTATATAATTCCATGATACTAGGCAATCTAGCAGTAAATGGAATTGGTGTAATCTATCAAGGCTGTCGTGTATTCGACAAATACCAAGAGAAAAGAAAAGTCGATATGTTTGACATAATTATCTTCAGCTCCCACGTTTTGTTCTTCAGCAACTCTGTTTTGACTGCTAAACTAGCTAATGACCTTGTTAGATTGTCTAACGGAACCATTCTAGAGAGATTTAAAAATACTTTACGTTTCACACGGTTCTTTAAAGAATTTAATAGGTTAAAAGGAGTAAATGGGGACAGAAAATTAGAAGATCTAGTATATCCAGTAAAACATGTCACTAGCAACGAAGATTTTTTCAGTGTATTCAAGAGGTTTGAGTTACCCTTTAAAAATAATAAAGTCCTTGTAAATGGTATGGAATTGATTGATCCAATTGCGGTTGCTAGACATTTACTGGTGATCGGTAAGTTTGGACTGAATTTCGTAAATTGTGATTTGTCGTTAGAGCTCAAAAACAGAATAGTGTCGCTGAAAAGTGTCTTAGTGGATCTGTTAAAGAATTTCTATTTGAAACGATTTATTGCAAAGAAAGATTCGAATGAGGTGAATTGTTTCAACGATACATTGGAAGAAATATCCTATATGGAGAATGGAACGGACATTTTGAAAATGATTTTCAAAGTAGGTGTGGCTGTGTTACAACATTGTAATAACAAACCAGAGATATTTTTGTATGATGTTGTTCATTTTGTTTGGGAATATTCTAAAGCAAATCTGTACGACTATTTCATAAACGCATGTTCTTATTTCAAGGACAGTAGCAATTTGTATAAGGCGTTGACTGAAATTGTCACGTTTATATTTAACGCCATTGATGATATAAATCAAGAGCTTTACTTCGCTTTTAAAGAATACACATTAAATAAAGAACATTGAGTAATTGCGCATTATAGAATAATTGTAAGCCTTTTGTACACATTAAAATGACTAGATTAGTATATATAAATAAAATATCTTCTAATTATGAACAAATCTTTTATATGTGTTTTATGAAAACAGGTTATATACAGAGTATTCCGCATTTTTCCGTACACACTTCAGCAGTGTGTTTTATAAGTAAAACTAAGACTAATATGTTATACAGGGTGTTCGTCCACACCTGGGAAAAATTTTAATGGGGGACTCTACAGGCCAAAATAAAACGAAAATCAAGAATATAAATTTCTTGACTAAGGCTTTGTTAAAAAGTTATTAACAATTAAATTCAAAAATTTCAAATTGTTCTGGAAGAATTATTTTCAGTTGCGGGGGTCAATTACAATCATTTTTGGTGAATAGTCATACCTCCGAAATCCTGCGCATTTTTAAGAAAAAAATTCAGTACGTGTGAAACTTTAAACGTTAATAACTTTTTAACGAAGCCTCAATCAAGAAATTGGTATTCTTGATTTTCGTCTTATTTTGGTCTCTAGAATCTAGAGATGGCGTGCAAAATCACTAACTGTGATTTATCACAGTGATCACAAAATCACGATCACGCTCGTGATTAACTCCATTCACGACCGTGATTCGAATGATGGCGCTTAGTAGCAGTTCACGTTAACTGTGATTGTAGTGTTCCGCTAACTCCCCTTAGTGGGCATTCAAGGAAGTAAAAATGCGCCAAATTTAAATTGTATAGTAATGTAGTCTAAGCAATGAAAAAGGCTGCTTAATTGCATATTTTGTAAATTTCAAATGTCAAATTGTTAGAGTCGATTATTTAAATAAATGATAAGTTTGTTGTTACGAAGAAAAAGTATCGCTTAGATGTTAACACTCGCTTTAAAAATAAGAAAAAGTATAAATCATCAGTAATGAAAATTCTTATGTTCATTCATATGAAAACATTAATATTATTGTCGCTAATAATTTTGAAAATCGAATTATCAATCAATAACAAATATCAAGTATCCGTAACAGTGATGGACATTCGTGGGAACTTTGGTCATGCGCACTGGAATTTTCCCTCGTGGGATTCTGTATGCCATAGATGTATCTTTAGCGCAAAAAGAGGTGCATGTTGGGAATTCCCATGTTTTGTACAAAATTGAACTTTCTACTTCAAATGCTCGCCAATCACACAAAAATTAACTTATCGAAGATCCCCTACATATTTCTCTAGCTATACTCATGTAGATTAAGAGAAAATTTGTTGTTTTTGTCTCTTTCCCTGTAACTTCCTTAAATTTTGTTCCTTACCGGGATCCAACGGTACCCTAAATTCTAGTCAAGTGTATACGGTAGTGATCATGCGTTCCAGTGCGCATGCCCAAATTCCCACGAATGTCCATCACTGGTTCCCTCCCTACCAATCAAAAGCGATCACGAAGAATCACGGATCACTGTGAAAAATCACTGTGATTGGGAATGAACGTGATCCAATCACGAGTGATTTTAAAGTAGCAGTTCTAGCCATCCCTACTTACAACTACCTATTGCATCCATGTACACTACCAACCTTCGGAAAATCTACATCTAGTTCTTAACCTAGTGACTTATTATATTAGGGAGTACCGCGACAAAGTGTACTCATGTGGCTCTCTCCGTTAGCGGAATTAATCCACGAGCACACGTATATATTTATAATGCTTTATTTAATATGCAGGTTATTGGTGAATAATGAGTAGAATTGTTTCTCTGTAATAACAAAGATTTTATTATTTTTAACAAAATATTAATGTTAATAAATATTTGGTATTGTACGCCAGTGTTTCATTTCACACAACCCTTTATTATTAGTAACAAAGTTAAAATTATGTAATACAGTTTACATGATATATTGAATGCGTGGAAACATCTAGCATGTTTTTACGAGATCCCGCGCAGAGAGAGTAAGCAAGAACAAGGTGGTCAACCCCGTACTAAAAACCCTAGATGTGTTTAGGGACGTTCACCGAGAGATGACGCTGTGTGGCGGAATCATCTTCAATTAATATAATAACTTAGACTGATTATTTATCCTACCTGTAATAACAAAGAAACAACATTCAATGCTATTATTCACACCGTTGTTTCTTGATTAATTTTCTTATATGTAATTCGTTATGATTCTTTTGTAGTTTCTATATCTTTGCACTTTGGCTTACCTTGTCGTACTAACGCCACCTGTCTATACACTAAATTATCTTGATACAATTGGAGATCTAACTTATTGACCTATTTACGCGCTAAATTCAATATAACTAAGGATGCTTTCCTTACATATTTTTAACAATAAACTTTATTCAACAACAATGGATAACAATGCATAACAACGTGTAGCAATGAATAACAATGTATAACAGTGAATAACAGTGACGAGCAACGATAATCTTTTAATCTTTGAATCCTGGCACGCACGGTCGCAAGCGAATCTGAATCAGAGATGCCAGAAAAGCACCGAAGGTGCTTTCTCACACTATGCTAGATCACGCGTACGTGAGCTCGTGGAGTTTCGGAAAGTCGACAAAGGCAAACTGACACATGCGCTCTTTTCTCCGAAGATGCCCGAAGCAATTTCGGGCCGTCTCGTGGAAGTCGAGAGAGAAAGGCCCACATTTGCCTTCTCACTCTTGAACATCTGAAATCCGACCTCCCGTCTACGGCATACGATTTGGAATTTCGAGCCGTGATTCTCGACTGCCCAGGCATTTTTACTTTCCGACCTATGTAGGCGCACATAAGCAAAGTACCCATAATGGAAAAAAAATTTTGTGAAATTTATTTTACGGAAATACACGTTTTAAGACCCCCTGATCATATTTTAATTATTGAAAAAGAAGAAATTTTTTTTTATTATACCTATGTATGAGCGTACATATGTATATTATTAATACGATTGAGTATAAATGGCTGAATGAATTTAAATGGAACTTTACATTTAAGTTTTATGTTCTCATTTCAAAGTCCGATTAGTCTTTGACTATAATCAGCCCATGGATAATAATGATTATATCTCTTGTTTCATAATTGTTCCGATACATCGGCGTAATTTATAAAAGATCTTTTAAATGTTTCATATAAATTTTGGGAGGAATTCAATTTTATGTAAAAAAAATTAAATAAACTTTTTCTTTATCTTCTCTAGAAAAGAAAAACTTTAATGAAATCGTATACATTACAGGGTGTTTGGCCACCTCTGGGAAAAATTTTAATGGGGGATTCTAGAGGCCAAAATAAGACGAAAATCAAGAATACCAATTTGTTGATGGAGGCTCCGTTAAAAAGTTATTAACAATTAAATTCAAAAATTTCAAATCGTTCTGGAAAAATTATTTTTGGTTGCAGGGGTCAATTATAAACACTTTTGGTGAATAGACATATCCCTGAAATCCTACTCACTTTCGAGACAAAAAATCGGGTAAGTGTTGAAACTTTTTGGCAGAAAAAAAATTTTACAAATCGTTTTAAAAGAATTATTTTCGGTTGCAAGAGTCGATTGCAATCATTTTTGGTCATTACACATACCCCCGAAATCCTACGCATTTTCGAGAAAAAAATTCCTTACCGAAAATCTAATTTCTGGCCAGAAATGTCTGCCCGAATTTTCATGCGAATCTTTAAAACGTCATAATTTCTGAACGGATTGGACGATTTTAATGTTTAAAAAAGCAAATTACGCGCATTTTGGTGGAGAATATGTACAAATCTCAAAAATATTCGAAAAGTTGGTCCATGACCACGCAAAATAGGAAAAACCCCATAAAAATGGTCCAATTTTCAAACAGCCAGAACTCCTACAATAGTGAATATATTTCAATGAAACTTTTTTCTGAAGCAGAGCTCAAGGGTACCTACAAAAAAGTATTAAACAATTTTTTTGTAGGACGTCAAATAAAATTACTAAAAACGAAAAAGGAATTTTTAAGAAAAATCGACACGGTAGGTGCCTAAATTTTTCAACGAAAAAAAAAAATTTCAAATCATTCTAAAAAAATTATTTTCGGTTGCGGGGGTCAATTACAATCATTTTTGGTGAATAGACATATTCCCGAAATCCTACGTACTTTCGAGAAAAAAATTCAGTACCGACGAAACTTTAAACGTTAATAGTTTTTTAACGAAATCTCCATCAACAAATTAGTATTCTTGATTTTCATCTTATTTTGGCTTCTAGAATCTCCCATTAAAATTTTTACCAGAGGTGGCCGAACACCCTGTATATGCTTACTTAAATCACATTGAAAACGAATACCACAAATGTTTTAGAATAATGTGCAAAATGGTCTTACTCGCAAAGGTTTAATTGAGAAATAAATGTTTGGTAATTAAAAACAGCAGTAAGCAGCTTAACCGGCTGGGATTTTCGCTAAAACAAATTGAAAACTCGGTTCTAACAAGGGAAAGTTGGAATGGTACCCGGTTTTGGGTTAAGTTTTACTGCAAGATATTATTAAAGTTATTACAGCTACTTATCTTCAGAAATAGAACCAAATTCACCAACAACTAACGTGGCGTGAATGATGAGGTATTTGGCTACCAATTCGAGCTGCTTTTGCTGTGAAGGTTCGGACCCTGCTAAAAGAAATCTTTTTTTTTTTAATTATATTTTAATCGTACACTAAATGTGACATTATATTTTTGTCTGATCTTCCAATATTTTTTTTTAAAGTTGAATTTACCAATTACATTTAACATGTGTTATTTTCAATATATGAAGTACATGAATCTGGATGGTATTTTTCGTAAAAACAGTCAAAACATAAAAATTTTAAACACCACGTACATCTAATGAAAATTCTGTTTTCACAGAAATTACAAAATTTTGTATTTAACTCTGATGGAAAGGCCGCTTCATTTACATTGATATAATGTGAATGATTTTCGGATTTCGATTTACTTGTACCTCGTACTTTTTACCTTATACTTCAGGTAAAAAGGGATATAACTGGCTAAAACAGTTTTATGATAGTACCTGCTAACTCATGTTACTGTTCTAAAATGAAACGCTATGTTTTGTACCTTTAAAAATATTCGACTATGTCCTTTTAAAATTTAAAATCCAACCCATACTTTGTATCATATTGGCAAACGGGATCACTATTCCTTTGTTTTTAAACGGTTTGATGGTGGGGATCTCGTGACTATAGCTCGTATGTACATTAATCAAAAATTAATGTATCTACGAGCTCTTTTTTCATTACATTAGTTTAAACATTTCAATATTGCACATTGCATAATTAAATAACAATTTTTTACATTTCCCTCCTGATGGAAGAGACCACCACCTTCCCGTGGTTTCCATTGAGCGGTATCGTGCACATTATTAATTTTTATGGATCGATACAATCATTTTTTTATGCAAAATTAAGCCAAATCAAACATATAATATTTAGTTCGTCATTACAAATTGATACGGTTAACTCAAAATATATCGAGGAAAATCATTATTAATTAATTTCCTCAACTATTAATTCTACTTTTTTGTTTATGTTATAAGAATAAGAACTCTTCTTATTAAAAAATGACACAGCGTGCACGATACTGGCAAAGAGTGGACTCTCATTTTAATTTATTAATTTTCAATCTTAAAGAATTTTGATTTTGAAAAATCGTATTATTAATATGCATATGGACGCTCATACATGGGTATAATAAAAAAAAATTTCTTTTTTTTCAATAATTAAAATATGATCAGGGGGTCTTAAAACGTGTATTTCCGTAAAATAAATTTTACAAAATTTCTTTTCCATTATGGGTACTTGCTTATGTGCGCCTACATAGGTCGGAAAGTAAAAATGCCTGGGCAGTCGAGAATCACGGCTCGAGATTCCAAATCGTATGCCGTAGACGGGAGGTCGGATTTCAGTTGTTAAGAGCGAGAAGGCAAATGTGAGCCTTTCTCTCTCTCCTCCCACGAGGCGGACCGAAATGACTTCGGGCAGCTTCGGAATAATCGAGAAAGAGGGCATGTGTCAGTTTGCCTTTGTCGACTTTCCGAAACTCCACGAGCTCACGTACGCGTGATCTGGCATAGTGTGAGAGAGCACCTTCGGTGCCTTTCTGGCATCTCTGGTAACAGACCAGATTCGTTTCGAACAGCCAGGCAACAACATGCAAACCAAACCGACCTCTGTGTCATTCATATATTATTCAAATCGACATCAAATCAAAGTTCTTTCGTTAAGTGTGTGTAAAATTGTATATTTAAGTGTTTTAGTGTGCATTGTAAATACATAATTGAAAGTGCTAAAAACTTCATTTCTTCACTCAATCCGAAACCCGGCTTCCTGGAGAGTCGCCCTTTAAAAAAGGGGTTCTACTAGTGGAATTCTCAGTTCCTTCCAAATCATAATAATGACCTCCTTAAGAAATTCTGAACAACGAACTATTACACAAGTCGTCGTTGTTTTTTACCGAAATTACGTACCGGAAATTCAAATAAAATGGTATCTGTAATTCTTGGAATAGAACGCGAACGACAAATATCGGATTTTTGTACATCTGTTTTAAATTCGTTTGAAAAAGATATACATGAAGAGAGAGCATGTATCGGTTGGTCGACGCATCGGTCGAATGATCGGTGCGTGTTCGGGATTCTTCGGGCGTTGCGTGGTGTTCGAGATAAGCGGCGGACGAGAGTGCGTTAGTTTAGTTTTTTTTGGCGTCTTCGAGGCGACGGTAGCACGCGTGGATGTGTCGCGTCTTATCCTTATATTTATTCCATGTTATATTATTAAACAGATCTTCAGTTACTATTTTTTCACGCGTCCAATTCATTCGCCACCCTTCGATCATCCCAAATCCTACATACACTATTGTCTCAATAGAAGCGACGCTCTCGGGGCTCAACGCACGGCTATATCGTGGACGACAAACGATTCTTGATACTTCGTTGACGCCTATTGGAGGCGGCGAGTGTAGAAAAGAACAGCGAGCATATGACAAAGAGGGACTGAGCGCTCGAGCATCGCCGAATTTGCTATCGCTTCCTTTGCTTCGGGTCGGCTGTAGCGAAACACAGGCGATGTTTATGCGAGCCTATACCGAATAGGTGTTCTAATTCTGACCTCTACCACTCTTGGTAGAGGTCGCAGAATGAAATACAGTATTTTCTCTATACAGGGAGTTCGACCATCCCTGGGAAAAATTTGAATAGGGGGTTCTAGAGACCAAAATAAGACGAAAATCAAGAATATCAATTTGTTGATGGAGGCTTCGTTGAAAAGTTATTAACGTTTAAAGTTCCACCCGTACTGAATTCTTTCTCGAAAATGCGGAGGATTTCGGGGGTATGTCTATTCACCAAAAATTATTGTAATTGACTCCCGCAACTGAACATAATTTTTCCAAAACGATTTGAAATTTTTTTTCCCCGTTGAAAAATTTCACACATTCTTGAATTTTTTTCTAGAAAGAGGGCAGGATTTCGGAGGTATGTGTATTCCCCAAAATTGATTGTAATTGACCCCCACAACCGAAAATAATTTTTCCAAGACGATTCGGAAGTCTTTTTTTTTTTTTTCACCCAAAACTTTCAGCACTCACTCGAATTTTTTTCTCGAAAGTGGATAGGATTTTGGAAGTATGTGTATTCACCCCTCAGGGGCTGCCAGCCTTTCAGCTGCAGTACGGGCTTAACGAACCCGGGGTACCCGAGTCATACACACACCGTAAGCCTCCTGTTGGTCGTCACAACGACCCATTCACAATTCCCTATTGGTTTTGTGAATGGTACGTGACGGCAGGAGGAACGGGGGTCTTGGCTTAACCGCCTGGGCCACGAGTATGGCGACTCTATAAAATCGCCCTCCAATCCTAAGCTATGGTGCGCGGCGATGGGATGCATGGTTGGGGGAGAAGGCCCAATCCCAAGCGACCACCTCCGGGGAACCTGCCGAACCCCCGGAGTATATAGGCTTACCCGGGTAAGGCGGCTCTGCCCGGGCGGACCTTTTCTTCCGACCTGCTCGTGGGAATATTATGGAGTTCAATATTAAAACGGGGATGGGACGGGGTAAGTCAGAGGGGGAGGACGAAGGCGGTGTTGGGACTGGAGTGACGGCGCTCGCGCCGCCTCCAGCGCCTGGCCCGGCTTCGTGGAAGGTGGAGGAGGACGACGAGACTGCGTCAGTCTCGTCCTTCTCCTCCAGCACGAGCCACATAGGCTCTAAGAGGAAGAGGACGGGGCAGGCCGTCGTCGAGGTGGGCGGGGCGATGAGCCCGTCGGTGAGGCTGAGTTGCCTCAGGGACGAGGTGACCGAGGAGATATCGGAGAGGATCTCCTCGTCCCTGAGGCGGCTGGAGAAAGTCGCCGCTGCCTGCGCCTTTAAGGGGCAGAAAAGCGGTGGCGCGGAGGCCCTGAAGGCCGCGGCGGAGGAAATGAGGGAGGCGGCGCGGGAGCTCAGAGGGCGGAACGCCCGTCTGCAGCTCCTGTTGGAGGAGGAGCGACAGGGGAGGAGGAGGGCAGAGGCGCTGTGGAACAGCGCGGCCCTCCCTCCCATCCTCCCTCCTCCTCCACCGCCGCGTCCCTCGGCGGAGGTAAATAAGCGGAGTGCGGCGGCAGTGGTGCGGGGCACCGCGGGCCCCTCCACCCGCACTCCGCCCGTGAAGAAGTCCCCGTCCTCCTCAGAAGACGATCTTCTGAGGAGGATTGGGGACATGATTGATGGCAAGCTGGCCGCCTTCCGGGAGGAGCTCCTCGCCGGAAGAGCGGTCAGCAGGAAGGCGGTGCCTCCCCGACCTGTTCCGGTACAGTCGGGGAAGGCAAAGAAGGGCGGAGTGAAGGCTCCGCCCAGCGTTGCGGCACCAGGGCCCCGGGTCGCGACCCCCAAGGGGGGTGGTGTACCCGTGGTCGCGGTGGTCGCGTCCTCCACAGCACCCTCCCAAGGGGGGGTGGCGTGGAGTGAGGTGGTGGGGCGGAAGGCGAAGCGGGCGGCGAGGAAGGCCTCGCAACCGCAGCCTCCGCCTCCGCCGCCGGCGGCCAAGGTAAAGGCCGCGAAGGTCGGGAAGGCACGACCAGGTCGTCCCCCAAAAACGGCAGCGGTGACGCTGACCGTTGCGCAGGGGGGCGACCTGACCCTCGCGGAGGCGATGCGGCTCGCCAGGGAGAATATCTCCCTGGAAGAGCTGGGCATCGCCTCCGTGAGGGCGAAGAGGGCCGTGACCGGGGGTCTCTTGCTGGAGATCCCCGGTGCAGAAGGCGGCGCGAAGGCGGATCGTCTCGCCCAGAGGCTCCGGGAGCAGCTGGGCGAGCGAGGTGTCCGGGTCGCTCGGCCCACGAAGCGCACGGAGATGCGCGTTTGTGGGCTGGACGACTCGGTCAGCGCACAGGATGTGTCCCGTGCCCTTGCGATGGCGGGGGACTGTCCTGTGGAGGACCTGCGGATCGGCGAGATCCGCAGGTCGCCCTCCGGCCTCGGGTCGGTGTGGGCCCGGTGCCCCCTCTCCGCCGCCCGTAAGGTGGCGGAATCCGGGAGGGTGTTGGTGGGGTGGGTTTCGGCGCGAGTGGAAATCCTCGCGCCGCGCCCGCTCCAGTGTCACCGCTGCCTCGAATTGGGGCACGTGAGGCAGTGGTGCACCTCGCCGGTGGACCGCAGCGGTCAGTGTTACCGCTGCGGTGCCAAAGAGCACCGTGCGAGCCAGTGCTCGGCGGCCCCCCACTGCCCGCTGTGTGCGGATATGGGGAGGCCAGCCGATCACAGGGTGGGGAGCAAGAAGTGCTCCCCCCCCTCCCGGAAGGAGGGGAAGAGGCGGGCTGCACCGGCTCCGGTGCCGAGGGCGGTGGCATCGTCCTCCATGGAGGTGGACGGTGCTACGGGGACGGACGGCCGGGAGGAGGCTGGCGCGGCCATTAATTAATGCCGCCCCGCCTCCTCCTCCAGGCCAACCTCAACCACTGCCGCGCGGCACAGGACTTGATGTCCCAAGTCCTCGCGGAGTGGGGGGTTGGCCTGGCGGTCGCCGCCGAGCCGTACCGCGTCCCTGATCACCCTCATTGGGTGGGCGACGCGGACGGCTTGGTGGCGACGGTATGGGGAGGGGGCGACGGGTCCCCACCGTTCTCCTTGTTGGAGCGCGGTCGGGGATTCGTCGCCGTGGACTGGGGGGGAGTCGCTGTGGTGGGGTGCTACATTTCGCCCCGTAGCGGTCACGCTGCGTTCGAGCTGTACTTGGCCGAGGTCGCGGCATGCGTGCAGCGCTACGCGGCCCGGCCGGTGCTGGTCCTGGGGGATTTTAATGCCAAGTCGGTGGCTTGGGGATCCCCCAGGACCTCCGTTCGCGGCGGGATCCTGGGCGATTGGGCGGCGGGGCTCGACCTCCGGGTATTGAACCGGGGGTCGGAGCACACATGCGTGCGGCGATATGGGGGGTCCATCGTGGATGTTGGATTCGCGACCCCCAACGCCGTGCGCATGGTGTCGGGTTGGCACGTGGTCGCGGGGGCAGAGACACTCTCCGATCACCGGTACATCCGGATGGAGGTCTCTGCCGCCGCGAGTGCATCCCGACACGGCCGCCTGCGTGGCACCCCACCACGCCGCTGGGCGCTTCGGCGCCTGGACAAGGACGCCCTGATGGCAGCTGCCCTCGCTGCAACTTGGCCGCAGGGAGCGGCCGAGTTGCCGAGCATAGAGGAGGAGGTCGCCCGGCTCGGAGCATTGGTCGCGGGTATTTGCGACGCGGCGATGCCTCGGGTCGGGCGGGCTTCTCCTCGCCGGGCGGTGTACTGGTGGTCGGACGCGATCGCGGAGTTGCGAGTCGCGACTGTCCGCGCCCGACGCCAGTACACCCGCGCGCGCCGTCGTCAACGTACAGGCGACGGCGTGGCGCGAGCGAGGGCAGCTGATGACCTGCATGGAGCATACCGCGTGGCGCGGGTTGCTCTGCAGATCGCCATCAAACGGGCCAAGACCCAGGCATGGAAGGAGCTCCTCCAGACCCTTGATGACGATCCATGGGGGCACCCATATAAGGTGGTGCTGAATAAGCTCCGCCCGTGGGCGCCCCCCGTCACCGAGGGTCTTGACCCCCGGCTGCTGGAGGACGTGGTCAATACACTCTTCCCAATTGGGGAGAGGGGACCGCGTCCTCCGGCGGCGGCGGCTGTCCCAGTGGAGTGGACGGCCGAGCTGGGGGTCACGCAGGAGGAGCTGGCAGCGGCCATCAGACGGCTCGGGGTTCGTAACACGGCCCCGGGTCCGGATGGTGTGCCCGGCCGGGTTTGGGTCTTGACCCAGGGCGTCCTTGGGGCCGACCTCAGGCGGTTGTTCGACCGCTGCCTGAGGGACGGGCGATTCCCCCCCAGTTGGAAGGTGGCGAGGATGGTCCTCCTCCGGAAGGAGGGTCGGCCCGCGGAGTCTCCCTCCGCATACCGGCCCATTTGTCTCCTCGACGAGGTGGGCAAGCTCTTCGAGCGTGTGATTGCTGCCCGCCTCGTCGAGCACCTGTCGCGGGGTGATCCCGGTCTGGCCGACTGCCAGTTCGGTTTCCGGGGGGGCCGATCGACTATCGACGCGATAGGTCGTGTGAGGGCCCTCTCGGAGGCGGCCGTCTCCCGGGGAGGGGTGGCATTGGCAATATCCTTGGATATTGCCAATGCCTTTAACACCCTCCCCTGGGAAGAGATAAGGAGGGGACTCGAATATCATCGAGTCCCCCCTTGTCTGAGGGCGGTCGTCGGGGATTATCTCCGCGGCAGGTGGATCGAGTATCCGGGCCGGGATGGTGATATGCGGAGGGAGGTGTACTGCGGTGTTCCGCAGGGGTCGGTCCTCGGGCCACTCCTGTGGAACATCGCGTACGACTCGGTGTTGCGGGCCGGCCTCCCCGACGGCGTCAGCACGGTGTGTTATACGGATGACACACTGGTGCTGGCCGTCGGGGCGCACTGGGGGAGGGCCATGCGTCGCGCGGTGGAGGGGTCGCAACGCGTCGTCGACCGGATCAGGGGGATGGGGATGACGGTGGCGGTCCATAAGACCGAGGTGATTGCGTTTTATTCACCTCGGCAGGATCCGCCACCCCCTCTGATCCGGGTGGGTGGGGCTGACATCGAGGTGAAGCCCCAGATCAGGTATCTAGGGCTGATCCTCGATAGCCACTGGCGTTTCGAGAAGCATTTCCGCTGCCTGGTCCCCCGGTTGGAAAGGATGGTTGCGGCTCTGGGCCGGATCCTGCCCAACCTGGGGGGCCCGGCGGGCCGAGTTCGTCGCCTCTATGTGGCAATGGTCCAGTCGGTGGCCCTATACGGGGCCCCCGTCTGGGCGGACGACCTGGCTGCCTCCCGGCGCAGCATGACTATGCTGCGTCGGGTGCAGAGGCGCATGGCGCTCAGGGTCGTCCGCGGGTATCGGACCATGTCACATGAGGCGGCGACGGTTCTAGCGGGGATGCCGCCCATGGACCTGCTCGCGCGGTCGCACGCGGTGATGTACCGGCACCGCGTCGACCGTCGCGCGGGGGTGGGGGCGGTCCCGGGCGGGCAGGAACCTGCTTGGGGCGATTTGAAGCGCCAGGCCCGGCAGTCCGTGTTGCTCGCGTGGCAGGAGCGGCTGGCTCTGCCAACCGCGGGGCACCGGACTGTCGGGGCGGTTCGGCCACTCCTGAAGGAGTGGCTGGACAGAGGCCATGGCAGCCTCACCTACCGGATGGCACAGGTATTTTCCGGGCATGGCAGCTTCGGAAGATACCTGTGCCGGATAGGGAAGGAGCCGACGGCGCGTTGCTGCCACTGCGACGCTGAGCAGGACACGGCGGATCATACCCTGGAGGTATGCCCCGCGTGGGAGGGGGAGCGCCGTGTCCTGGTCGGCGTCGTCGGGCGGGATGTCTCGCTGCCGGGCGTGGTGCGCGCCATGCTCGGCAGCGAGGAGAAGTGGAGGGCCGTGGCCTCCTTCTGCGAGAACGTAATGTTGCAGAAGGAGGCCGCGGGGAGGGAGCGCGAGCTTCAGCGGCGCGCTGAAGCTCGCGCTCGTGCGGTGGCCCGAGGTCGTCGCCCGGTCGCGAGGCGTCGCGGGCGGCCGCCTCGGCGTGGCGGATGACCTAGGCTGGGAGGGGGGTCCTGAGGGGACCCTCCTCCCGCCAGGCGGCGCCGGGTCGGACCGGTTGGGGGTAGGAGTGCCTCCCCCTACGGGTCCGACACAAGGGGAGGCACCCTCGGCGGTCTGGTGCGGCCATGAACGCCCGGCCGCCGAGGGGTGGAAACGGGGTCGCGGGCGGTTGCGAGTTGGGGCTCGCAGCCGCCACTAAACGCGGCCCCGGGACGGATAGCGGCGGGATGGAGTGGCCCCGTCCCGCCGCTATGAGGCAGTGTGTCTACTGGGGGGACCGATTGTCCCCCCGGGGGATGGGTGCGAAAGCGCGGGCACGGGGAGGATACCGGAAGAATGCTTCGAGCGATTCCCGGTATCCTCCCAAAGCGTGCCGAAGGGTCACCGTGGGGTTTTTAGTGGGTAGGTCCCGCGCCTGTCGTTGTACGGGCGCGGGGAATCCCACACACCCCTCCCACCTCTCCCCAAGGAGGTGGGAGGGAGTCTTTCGAAGATTTTCCCCACGACAAAAAAAAAAAAAAAAAAAAAAAAAAAAGTATGTGTATTCACCAAAAATGATTGTAATTGACCGCCGCAACCGAAAATAATTTTTTCAGAACGATTTAACATTTTTTTTTCGTCGAAAAATTTAGGCACCCTACCCCCCTTGTCGATTTTTCTTAAAAATTCATTTTTCATTTTTAGTAATTTTGTTTGGCGCCCTACAGAAAAGTTGTGTAATACTTTTTTGTAGGTACCCATGGACTCTACTTCAGAAAAAAGTTTCATTGAAATATATTCACAATTGTTGGAGTTATGGCTGTTTGAAAATTGGATCATTTTTATGGGGTTATTCTCATTTTGCGGAGTCAAGGACCAACTTTTCGAATATTTTTGCGATTTGTACATATTCTCCATCAAAATACGCGTAGTTTGCTTTTTTAAACATTAAAATCGTCCAATCCGTTCACAAGTTATGACGTTTTAAAGATTCGCATGAAAATTCAAGCCTCAGATTATATTTTCGGTAAGGAATTTTTTTCTCGAAACTGAGTAGTATTTCGGGGGTATGTCTGTTGACCAAAAATGATTGTAGTTGACCCCCGCAACCGAAAATAATTTTTCCAAGACGATTCGGAAGTCTTTTTTTTCACCCAAAACTTTCAGCACTCACTCGAATTTTTTTCTCGAAAGTGGATAGGATTTTGGAGGTATGTGTATTCACCAAAAATGATTGTAATTGACCGCCGCAACCGAAAATAATTTTTTCAGAACGATTTAACATTTTTTTTTTCGTCGAAAAATTTAGGCACCCTACCCTCCTTGTGGATTTTTCTTAAAAATTCGTTTTTGATTTTTAGTAATTTTATTTAACCTCCTACAAAAAAGTTGTTTAATACTTTTTTGTAGGTACCCATGGGCTCTACTTCAGAAAAAAGTTTCATTGAAATATATTCACAATTGTAGGAGTTATGGCTGTTTGAAAATTGGATCATTTTTATGGGGTTATTCTCATTTTGCGGAGTCAAGGACCAACTTTTCGAATATTTTTACGATTTGTACATATTCTCCATCAAAATACGCGTCGTTTGCTTTTTTAAACATTAAAATCGTCCAATCCGTTCAGAAGTTATGACGTTTTAAAGATTCGCATGAAAATTCGGGCAGACATTTCAAGCCTCAGATTATATTTTCGGAAAGGAATTTTTTTCTCGAAACTGAGTAGTATTTCGGGGGTATGTCTGTCGACCAAAATTGATTGTAGTTGACCCCCGCAACAGAAAATAATTTTTTCAGAATTAATTAATATTAGCGAACGTGTTGAGTGGATATAAATGACGTACACGTGAATACTTATACAAACCAATATATTCAAAGTAATCAGCAAAATATAAACAATAATGAACAAATTAAACTGTATAACTATGGCACTGAAATGTATAACTTTGTAATGGACTTTGTAATCGGCGTACTTTTTGCCACGATGGTACGAATCTCAGAAGCGCTTCCAGAACTTGCTTTTTCTTTGTTTCGGTGAACTGTGGTGGGGATGGGCCGTTGCAACGCCATCTTGCACTGCCCAAATCTATTATTTTATTATTCTATACATATGCATGTTCACATACATGCATTCTTACAATTAAAAATTTCTTTTTTCGTCGAAAAATTTAGGCACCTACCCGATTTTTTTTCTCGAAAGTGGGTAGGATTTCGAGGGTATGTCTAATGACCAAAAATGATTATAATTATAATTTAGCCCTATAGACAAAAATAATTTCTTTATAATGATGTGAAATTTTTTAATTTCGTCGAAAAATTTGTCCACTTACTCAATTTTCTTTCTCGAAAATAGTTAGGAGTTCGGGGGTATGTCTATTCACCAAAAGTGATTGTAGTTGACCCCCGTAATCGAAATAATTTTTCCAAAACGATTTCAAATTTTTTTTCCGTCGAAGAATTTCATACATTTCCAATTTTTTTCTCGAAAGTGAGTAGGATTTCGGGGGTATGTCTAATGACCAAAAATGATTGCAATTGATCCCCGAAACCGATAATAATTTTTCCAGAATGATTTGAAATTTTTGTTTTTCGCCGCACAATTTAGGCACCTGCCCCCTGTCGATTTTTCATTCGAGGCTTCGTTAAAAAGTTATTAACAATTAAATTCAAAAATTTCAAATCGTTCTGAAAAAATTATTTTCGGTTGCGGGGGTCAATTACAATCATTTTTGGTGAATACACATACCCCCGAAATCCTATCCACTTTCGAGAAAAAAATTCGAAAAGGTGTGAAATTTTTCGATGGGGAAAAAAAAATTTCAAATCGAATTGGAAAAATTATTTTCAGTTTCAGTGGTCAATTGCAATCATTTTCTATTAATACACATACCTCCAAAATCCAACCCACTCTCTAGAAAAAAATTCGAAAAGGTGCCTAAATTTTTCGACGGGGAAAAAAAATTTCAAATCGTTTTAGAAAAATTATTTTCGGTTGCAAGGGTCAACTACAATCATTTTTGGTCAACAGACATACCCCCGAAATACTACTCAGTTTCGAGAAAAAAATTCCTTACCGAAAATATAATCTGAGGCTTGAATTTTCATGCGAATATTTAAAACGTCATAACTTGTGAACGGATTGGACGATTTTAATGTTTAAAAAAGCAAACTACGCGTATTTTGATGGAAAATATGTACAAATCGCAAAAATATTCGAAAAGTTGGTCCTTGACTCCGCAAAATGAGAATAACCCCATAAAAATGATCCAATTTTCAAACAGCCATAACTCCTACAATTGTGAATATATTTCAATGAAACTTTTTTCTGAAGTAGAGCCCATGGGTACCTACAAAAAAGTATTAGACAACTTTTCTGTAGGGCGCCAAACAAAATTACTAAAAATGTAAAAGGAATTTTTAAGAAAAATCGACAAGGGTGTAGGTGCCTAAATTTCTCGACGAAAAAAAAAAATTTTAAATCGTTTTGAAAAAATTATTTTCGGTTGCGGCGGTCAATTACAATCATTTTTGGTGAATACACATACCCCCGAAATCCTATCCACTTTCGAGAAAAAAATTCGAGTGAGTGCTGAAAGTTCTGGGTGAAAAAAAAGACTTCCGAATCGTCTTGGAAAAATTATTTTCGGTTGCGGGAGTCAACTACAATAATTTTTGGTCAACAGACATACCCCCGAAATACTACTCAGTTTCGAGGAAAAAATTCCGTACCGAAAATATAATCTGAGTCTTGAAATGTCTGCCCGAATTTTCATGCGTATCTTTAAAACGCCATAACTTTTGAATAAATTGAAGGATTTTAATGTTTAAAAAAGCAAACGACGCGTATTTTGCTAGAGAATATATAGAAATTCTAAAAATCTTCGAAAACTTGAGTCTTGAACCCGAAAAATGGGAAAAACCGTATAAAAATGCTCCCATTTTCAAACGGCCATAACTTCCACAATAGCGAATGTATCTCAATGAAACTTTTTTCTGAAGTAGAGTTTATGAGTACCTACAAAAAAGTATTAGACAATTTTTTCATGCAACGCCAATCAAATTTATTAAAAATGAAAAACGAATTTTTAAGAAAAATCGACAGGTGGTAGGTACTTAAATTTTTTGAGGAGATTAAAAAATTTCAAATCTTTCTGAAAAAATTATATTTAGCTACAGGGGTAAATTACAATCATTGTTGGTCATTACACGTACCTCCGAAATCCTATCCACTTTCGAAAAAAAAATTCTTTACCGAAAATATAATGTGAGGTTGAAATGTTTCCCTCATGCGTATCTAAAACGCCATAACTTTTGAATAAATTGAAGGATTTTAATGTTTAAAAAAGCAAACGACGCGTATTTTGCTAGAGAATATATAGAAATTCTAAAAATCTTCGAAAACTTGAGTCTTGAACCCGAAAAATGGGAAAAACCGTATAAAAATGCTCCCATTTTCAAACGGCCATAACTCCCACAATAGCGAATGTATCTCAATGAAACTTTTTTCTGAAGTAGAGTTCATGAGTACCTACAAAAAAGTATTAGACAATTTTTTCATGCAACGCCAATCAAATTTATTAAAAATGAAAAACGAATTTTTAAGAAAAATCGACAGGTGGTAGGTACTTAAATTTTTTGAGGAGATTAAAAAATTTCAAATCTTTCTGACTAAATTATTTTTGGTTGCAGGGGGCAGTTGCAATCATTTTTTGTTAATAGATATACCTCTGAAATTCTATCCACTTTCGAGAAAAAATTTCGAGAAGGTGGACAAATTTTTTAGCGAATTTAAAAAATTTCAAATCGTTCTAAAAAAATTATTTTTAGTTGCGAGGGTCAATTTTAATTATTTTTGGTAAATAAACATACCCATGAAATCCTACTCCCTTTCGAGAAAAAAATTCCTTACTAAGAACATTATTGGAAAATGGTTCCCTAAAATTTCATGCGTATCTTTAAAACGCCATAACTTTTGAACAAATTGAAGGATTTTAATGTTTAAAAAAGCAAACGACGCGTATTTTGCTAGAGAATATATAGAAACTCTAAAAATCTTCGAAAACTTGAGTCTTGATCCCGTAAAATAAGGAAAACCCCATAAAAATGTTCGAATTTTCAAACGGCCATAACTCCTATAATAGTCGATGGATTTCATTGAAATTTATTCCGGAGATAGAGCTCATATATACCAACAAAAAAGTATTAGACAACATTTCCGTACAGCGCTATCCAAATTTATTAAAAATGAAAAACGAATTTCTAATAAAAATCGACATGGGGTAAACCCCTTTTTCGGCGAAATTGAAAATTTTCAAATAATTTTGGAAAAATTATTTTCGGTTGTGGGACTCAACTATAATCATTTTTGGTGAATAGACATACCCCCGAAATCCCACCCACTTTCGAGAAAAAAATTCCTTTCTAAAAATATCATTTCTGGCCAGAAATGTAACCCCGAAATTTCGTGCGAATTTTTAAAATGTCACAACTTCTGAACGGATGGAACGATTTTAATGTTTAAAAAAGCAAACTACGCGCATTTTAGTCTAGAATACGTAGAAATCGTAAAAATATTCGAAAAGTTGGTCCTTGACCCCGCAAAATAAGAAAAACAGCATAGAAATTGTCAAAACTTCAATACGACCATAACTCCTACAATAGTGAATATATTTCAATGAAACTTTTTTCCGAAGTACAGCTCATGGGCACCTACAAAAAAATATTAGGCAAGATTTCCGTACAACGTCAAACAAATTTATTAAAAATGAAAAACGAATTTTTAAGAAAAATCGACAGGGGGTAGGTGCCTAAATTTTCGGCGAAAAGAAAATATTTCAGAACGTTCTGAGAAAATTATTTTCGGTTGTGGGGTTCAATTACAATCATTTTTGGTGAATAGACATACCTCCGAAATCCTATCCACTTTCGAAAAAAAAATTCGAGAAGGTGTGAAATTTTTCGACGGAAAAAAAAATTTCGAATCGTTTTGGAAAAATTATTTTCGAGTGCGAGGGTCAATTACAATCATTTTTGGTGAATAGAAATACCTCCAAAATCCTATCCACTTTCTAGAAAAAAATTTGAGTAGGTACTGAAATTTTTAGACGAAATTAAAAAATTTCAAATCATGCTAAAAAAATTATATTTAATTACAGGGGTCAATTACAAGCATTTTTGGTCAATAGACATACTCACCACATCCTAACCATTTTCGAGAAAAAAATTCCTTACCGAAAATCTAATGTGAGGCCAGGAAATGCTTCCCTAAAATTTCATGCGAATCTTTAAAATGTCATAACTTCTGAACGGATTGAAGGATTTTAATGTTTAAAAAAGCAAACAACATGTATTTTAGTGAGGAATATATAGAAATTGCAAAAATATTCAAAAAGTTGATCCTTGACCCCGTAAACTGAGAAAACCCCAATAAAAATGGTACAATTTTCCAACAGCCATAACTCCCACAATAGCGAATACTTTTCAATGAAACTTTTTTATGAAGTAGAGCTCATGAGTACCTACAAAAAAGTATTAAACAAATTTTCTGTAGGGCGTGAAATAAAATTAGCAAAAATCGAAAACGAATTTTTAAGAAAAATCGACAGGGGGTAGGTGCCTAAATTTTTCGACGAAAAAAAAATTTCAAATCGTTCTAAAAAAAATATTTTTGGCTGCAGGGGTCAATTACAATCATTTTTTGTGCAGAGTCATATCCCCGAAATCCTACCCACATTCTAGAAAAAAATTCGAGAAGGTGTGAAATTTTTCGACGGGGGAAAAAAATTTCAAATCCTTTTGGAAAAATTATTTTCAATTGCGGAGGTCAATTACAATAATTTTTGGTGAATAGACATACCCCCGAAATCTTGCACATTTTCTAGAAAAAAATTCAGTACGGGCGGAACTTTAAACGTTAATAACTTGTTAACGAAGCCTCCATTAACAAATTAGTATTCTTTATTTTCGTCTTATTTTGGCCTCAAGAATCCCCCATTACAATTTTTCCCATGGGTGTCGATCACCCTGTATATAGCAACGGACCCCTTTGGTGGCGAGCATGGAAGGCGACGCCACAAATGTAGTTTCGAGAAAAACAGCTTTGAAATTTCACGTTCAGTTGTTATTCCTGCGCGTGGTATATTTCAGCAGGCTATAACTTCGTTAGTTTTCCGAATTTCAATTTAAGATTTGGTAGATATATTTTCGAGACTACATACAAAAGGAAAACGTGCCTTGTTTATCGTCCAAGATTTATTACCTTCATTTAGAAAATAGTGAAGTTATGTAATATTTTCTACCGATATGTTTGATAAAATCTTGTCAGATGGCACTCAGTCGATCTCAGTAAGTATTCATCCGATTAATTATAGTTAGAAAATTATTATAATGAATAAAATATAAAGTTAGTAATACTTTTGATGATAAATGCATATTTTTTCGTTTTGGGGTCCCAAATTCACATCTTAATTATGCCAGTTAACACTCTGTATATTAGTTTGACACAACCTGAATGACAAACTGTCTTCGATGAGGTGTATTAAACAAACAATAGGATAGTTTAACCAGTTTAGAAATGGCCGTGAACAAGTAAGAACCTAGTCCGGAAACACATTTAAATAATACCATTGAATAACCGTACAGTGTAACAATTTTATTTACATATACGTATCCATCGTAATATCGCCAGTTTTTACTACAATTCCTCTGGATTTACGTCGATCGATCAGTATAGCACTTCTGACAGGAAAAGGATACTTTACAGAGCAATAGTAACAAGGAGTTATTGTTTCATCGACAACAACATTGTGAAATACGACATGCACGTTTTAAAAGTCTTAAAATTAAATTTTATATTAATTAATACTCGTCTAATAATATGTGATAAATCGTAGCTCCGTTATCTTCATACTGTTACATACCATTCCAAAATTCTCTATGTTCATCTCGTATAATCCTCCTGCTGTCAATGAACATGGTTTACTGCATCTTATTTGCATCGTACGGAGTAATCTTTGTACTTCCAGCGGTGCTTGATACCATTGGGACATGTATCTATCGGAATTTGATGGAATTGTTTAAATGTATCAACTTATTTGATGCATTCCTGCATATTTAACCATGGAAACCTTTACTGCAGAATAAGCGTACATGAACATAATCGTATTAATTTAACACTATACCTACCGATCTTCATGTATACTCACTCCTACGAAGACCAGTTTAATGATCAGTTTTTCTTTTTCTCTTTCACGAGGTAGAGTCTTTTACAAAAAAATATAAATCGTTCAACTGGTCAGATGACCAACCGTGGTAAGCAAGATAGACTACACATTTTCCTCAAGAAAACAAGCAACGAGAATAGAAGTGAATATTGAAAAATTCATTGTGGGTATACTATAAGAAAGGTCGTGAAGTTAAATGTCGCTAAAATAATATTGTACGTTTGAAATTTTAGACGAAATTTTAAAAACGATCGTTTGGTCGGTTGTAGCAGGTCTAGTGTGAAATCTTTCAAATTTTGAATGAAGAATACGTCTTAAATGGACATTGGACGAATTTTTAAACAGATATTAATTGATTTGCTTGAAAGGAGTATTAGTTAGTTCAGAGAAGTTGTATGTACAAGAAGATGGTCACTCTCTGATACAACATACTTAAACGAAAATGCACAAGAACCTATAAAACAACTTAATAGCTCGTTTTTCGTAAACTTTTTTCGCATTAGAAACTTACATGTTGGTGGCTAAGTCTAAACTGTAATCTACAAGCACTTGTCCAGGTAAACTGAGAATGAACAAATGAAAGTTCTGAGCGGCAAAGAAAATACAGTATCTGAAAGCTTGATCAGGTTCGAGCAAGTGTACAACAGTCTAGGAAATAAAATTTCGATTTGTTTAACAGTCCTTAGAAACAACGTTATCGAAAGATATACATGTGTCTTACTTGAAACGCCGTGATGCTAATACCTATCATGTTTAGTCCGATTTGAATTAAGTAATTCTTTCGATTTAGATTATCCAGGAACTCGAAAAACCTTGAAACAGAATGGAACGACAAATCAGCGAAACACCATAAAACTGTTTACTTTTAGTTTAATGTTATTTAATCGGTACGAACTTGATGGCTTTATTGTGGACTATAACGCACTGTCTAAAGTCTTGATATTCGTTGGCCTTCGAAGCACCTCCATTTTTAGTCACATTATTATTTTCAGTTGCTTTTCTAATCTTATATCTGTATTTATCAGAATTACTGGTATAAACAAAATTGTGTTTATTTCTATAGAGGTAATGGATATAAAACCTGGTGAACTCGATATAGAATAGTTATGATGCTCCGTTCTAGGTATGTACTATACCTACATGCGACGCGAACAATTTTTCATATACTATTTTGTTCAAGGTTAACAATGGTAATACAGCAAATGTTGGATAACTGTAAGAAACACGGGACCAAAGTTTCTTGGCTATAAAAGGACGGTTACTTTTCAGGTCCCAGAAAGGCATAATCCGAGCTATACCGTTCGGCTTTGTATCTTGCCAAACATTGAAACGAGCACCGAATGTGAAACATATTAATATGATTCATAATTATACCACCGCATGGCACCTTATGAACCACTCTTATACGTGCAGTCCATACTTTATATTTTGATTGTTAGTATGGAATAATATAATATAAATATAAATAAAAATTGATTTTTTCTTGTATTTAGCTATGTAATATTAAAAATATTGATGACATAATTATCAGATATTTATATGGAATAATGGTATTACAGTACTTAGAAAAGGATAAATACAGGGTGTTCGACCACCACTGGTAAAAATTTTAATGGGGGATTGTAGAGGCCAAAATAAGACGAAAATCAAGAATACCAATTTGTTGATGGAGACTTCGTTAAAAAGTTATTAACAATTGAAATTAAAAATTTCAAATCAAATTGGAAAAATTATTTTCGGTTGTGGGGGCCAATTGTAATCATGTTTGGTGAACAAACATACCTCCGAAATCCTATCCATTTTCGAGAAAAAAATTCAAGTAAGTGCTGAAAGTTTTGGGTGAAAAAAAATAGTTTCGAATCGTCTTGGAAAAATTATTTTTAGTTGCAGGGGTCAATTGCAAGAATTTTTGGTCGACAGACATAACCCCGAAATCCTACCCACTTTCTAGAAAAAAATTCGAAAAGGTGTGAAATTTTGTCAACAAAATTAAAAAATTTCAAATTGTTCTGGAAAAATTATTTTCGGTCGGAGGGGTCAATTATAATCATTTTTAATGAATACACTTATCCCCGAAATCCTACCCACTTTCGAGAAAAAAATTCGAGTAGGTACTGAAATTTTTAGACGTAATTAAAAAATTTCAAATCATACTAAAAAAATTATATTTAGTTACAGGGATCAGTTATAAGCATTTTTGGTGGATAAAAATATCCCGAAATCCTACGCACTTTCAAGAAAAAAATTCTTTACTGAAAATCTAATGTGTGGTTAAAAATGTTTCCCTCATGCAAATTTTTAAAACATCATAACTTCTGAACAGATTGAAGGATTTTAATGTTTCAAAGGCAAATAACGCGTATTTTAGTGAAGAATATGTAGAGATTCTAACAATATTGAAAAAGTTATTCCTTGACCCTGTAAAGTGAGAAAAACCTCCTGAAAATGGTCCAATTTTCAAACAGCCATAACTCCTACAATAGTAAAGATATCTCATTGGAATTTTTTTTTCAAGCAGAGCCTATGGGCACCTACAAAAAAGTATTAGACAATTTTTCTGTAGGGTGTCAAACAAAATTACTAAAAACTAAAAACCAATATATAAGAAAAATCGACAAGGGCGTATGTGCCTAAATTCTTCGACGAAAAAAAAATTTTTAATTAATTCTAAAAAAATTATTTTTAGTTGCAGGGGTCAATTGCAAGCATTTTTGGTCAAGAGACATACCCCCGAAATCCTACCTACTTTCTAGAAAAAAATTCGAAAAGGTGTGAAATTTTGTCAACAAAATTAAAAAATTTCAAATCGTTCTGGAAAAATTATTTTCGGTCGGAGGGGTCAATTATAATCATTTTTAATGAATACACATATCCCCGAAATCCTACCCTCCTTCGAGAAAAAAATTCGAGTAGGTACTGAAATTTTTAGACGTAATAAAAAAATTTCAAATCATACTAAAAAAATTATATTTAGTTACAGGGATCAGTTATAAGCATTTTTGGTGGATAAAAATACCCCCAAATCCTACGCACTTTCAAGAAAAAAATTCTTTACTGAAAATCTAATGTGTGGTTAAAAATGTTTCCCTTATGCAAATTTTTAAAACATCATAACTTCTGAACAGATTGAAGGATTTTAATGTTTCAAAGGCAAATAACGCGTATTTTAGTGAAGAATATGTAGAGATTCTAACAATATTGAAAAAGTTATTCCTTGACCCTGTAAAGTGAGAAAAACCTCCTGAAAATGGTCCAATTTTCAAACAGCCATAACTCCTACAATAGTAAAGATATCTCATTGGAATTTTTTTTTCAAGCAGAGCCTATGGGCACCTACAAAAAAGTATTAGACAATTTTTCTGTAGGGTGTCAAACGAAATTATTAAAAACTAAAAACGAATATATAAGAAAAATCGACAAGGGCGTAGGTGTCTAAATTTTTCGACGAAAAAAAAAATTTTTAATTAATTCTAAAAAAATTATTTTTAGTTGCAGGGGTCAATTGCAAGCATTTTTGGTCAAGAGACATACCCCCGAAATCCTACCCACTTTCTCGAAAAAAATTCGAAAAGGTGTGAAATTTTGTCAACAAAATTAAAAAATTTCAAATCGTTCTGGAAAAATTATTTTCGGTCGGAGGGGTCAATTATAATCATTTTTAATGAATACACATATCCCCGAAATCCTACCCTCCTTCGAGAAAAAAATTCGAGTAGGTACTGAAATTTTTAGACGTAATTAAAAAATTTCAAATCATACTAAAAAAATTATATTTAGTTACAGGGATCAGTTACAAGCATTTTTTGTGGATAAAAATATCCCGAAATCCTACGCATTTTCAAGAAAAAAATTCTTTACTGAAAATCTAATGTGTGGTTAAAAATGTTTCCCTTATGCAAATTTTTAAAACATCATAACTTCTGAACAGATTGAAGGATTTTAATGTTTCAAAGGCAAATAACGCGTATTTTAGTGAAGAATATGTAGAGATTCTAACAATATTGAAAAAGTTATTCCTTGACCCTGTAAAGTGAGAAAAACCTCCTGAAAATGGTCCAATTTTCAAACAGCCATAACTCCTACAATAGTAAAGATATCCCATTGGAATTTTTTTTTCAAGCAGAGCCTATGGGCACGTACAAAAAAGTATTAGACAATTTTTCTGTAGGGTGTCAAACGAAATTATTAAAAATCAAAAACGAATTTTTAAGGAAAATCGACAGGGGGTAAGTGCCTAGATTTTTCGGCGAAAAAAAAAATTTCAAATCGTTCTAGAAAAATTATTTTCGGTTTTGAGGATCAATTACAATCATTTTTGGTGAATAAACATAGTCACGAAATCCTACGCATTTTCGAGAAAAAAATTCGAAAAGGTGTGAAATTTTGTCAACAAAATTAAAAAATTTCAAATCGTTCTGGAAAAATTATTTTCGGTCGAAGGGGTCAATTATAATCATTTTTAATGAATACACATATCCCCGAAATCCTACCCTCCTTCGAGAAAAAAATTCGAGTAGGTACTGAAATTTTTAGACGTAATTAAAAAATTTCAAATCATACTAAAAAAATTATATTTAGTTACAGGGATCAGTTATAAGCATTTTTGGCGGATAAAAATATCCCGAAATTCTACGCACTTTCAAGAAAAAAATTCTTTACTGAAAATCTAATGTGTGGTTAAAAATGTTTCCCTTATGCATATCTTTAAAACATCATAACTTCTGAACAGATTGAAGGATTTTAATGTTTCAAAGGCAAATAACGCGTATTTTAGTGAAGAATATGTAGCGATTCTAACAATATTGAAAAAGTTATTCCTTGACCCTGTAAAGTGAGAAAAACCTCCTGAAAATGGTCCAATTTTCAAACAGCCATAACTCCTACAATAGTAAAGATATCTCATTGGAATTTTTTTTCCAAGCAGAGCCTATGGGCACCTACAAAAAAGTATTAGACAATTTTTTTGTAGGGTGTCAAACGAAATTATTAAAAATCAAAAACGAATTTTTAAGGAAAATCGACAGGGGGTAGGTGCTTAGATTTTTCGGCGAAAAAAAAAATTTCAAATCGTTCTAGAAAAATTATTTTCGGTTTTGAGGATCAATTACAATCATTTTTGGTGAATAAACATAGTCACGAAATCCTACGCATTTTCTAGAAAAAAAATTCGAAAAGGTGTGAAATTTTTCGATGGGGAAAAAAAAATTTCAAATCGAATTGGAAAAATTATTTTCAGTTTCAGTGGTCAATTGCAATCATTTTCTATTAATACACATACCTCCAAAATCCAACCCACTTTCTAGAAAAAAATTCGAAAAAGTGTGAAATTTTTCGACGGGGAAAAAAAATTTCAAATCAAATTGGAAAAATTATTTTCAGTTTCAGTGGTCAATTGCAATCATTTTCTATTAATACACATACCTCCAAAATCCAACCCACTTTCTAGAAAAAAAATTCGAGAAGGTGTGAAATTTTTCGACGGGAAAAAAAAATTTCAAATCGAATTGGAAAAATTATTTTCAGTTTCAGTGGTCAATTGCAATCATTTTCTATTAATACACATACCTCCAAAATCCAACCCACTTTCTAGAAAAAAATTCGAAAAGGTGTGAAATTTTTCGACGGGGTAAAAAAAATTTCAAATCGAATTGGAAAAATTATTTTCAGTTGCAAGGGTCAATTACAATAATTTTTGGTGAATAGACCTACCCCCGAAATCTTGAGCATTTTCGAGAAAAAAATTCAGTACTGTCGGAACTTTGAACGTTAATAACTTTTTAACGAAGCCTCCATCAACAAATTGGTATTCTTTATTTTCGTCTTATTTTGGCCTCTAGAATCCCCTAATAAAATTTTCCCCTAGGTTGGTCGAACATCCTGTATTTTAGAAACGTAGAAATAAATAAATGTCCGAAATTAAGGAGTTTCCCCCTCTTAAAGGAGGGTTAAGGGTGCCCTCAGGACCCTGGTTCCCTGTCAGGGTACAGAATTGTATTGGCTTTTGCCGTGAACAAATATAGAATACAGTTTAAAAAAAACAACATTCTTTTTCTTACATATACTATTAAATTCTTAAGTTATTAAATAGTACAACGTGATAAGTAGGATATTTTAAAGAATGTCTTTTTAGAGTACTTAAATGCCAGTTGAGATCTGACGAAGCTTCACTGTTTGTTTAAACTTAATAAAATAAGCGATATCGGGTGACACTTGCTTACGACTCACCTAATTCACTTTTATTTACACCTTGTCCAAGATTAATTTGCAAAAATGTATCGACGAACAAACAACTTCCAGCCACGTGCAATGTTTAGAGGTAATAGCATCAAAATGGAGGATCAAACGGAGCGTATCGAAGGTACACCTAACTGTCACTGACTGGCGGCGATTGCAACTATAGTCTGCGCATTTTAAAGTAATTTCACAATTTTACTTAGATATTACACTTCACATTTAGACTGTCGAAGTAAAACTCTCCCCTTCCTTTTATCACTTTCTTCGAACGTTAACTGTAATTTTGCGTCAATGTACCAACAGACAGGTACGCATTATGAAATTATTTTTGAATTACAAAGGACAGGAGGTAGATAAGAAAATGACCGGTTAGGGGAACGTCAGTCTCTACTTCTGACAATCGAAATTCTACGGAGTATCTTTAAAATTTATGAATACGGTCGTTGCTATATCGCATTGATTGTAAAATCTTGTCAATTATATAGAAAATTTTTTCCTGGATAAATATTTGAATTCGTTGTTCGTAAAGAAACGCACCTCCGCGCGAACCAAATAGTCTTCACAAGGATTCAGAACGGAGTACCTCTTTGAAAGTTATTATTTAAAACCATTTTGCAACAGTATATAAACTATTCGTTATTTTCTGGAATATTGTTCAGTCCAACAGTGATACGATAGGCAAAAATATAAAAGTGATTAATATTTGAAGAATGTCTTTCATCGGTGAGATAAGTCTCATGTTAATTAATTTGATTAAAATATATCGTTTTATGTCACGCAACCCTAAAGACCAAATCTAATAATGTGTTTTACATGTTTAATTCTGTAAGTGCCACTAGCTTATACAGTCGATTGCCAAGAATGGTATTTCAACAATATTAAATAATACTTGTCTAAAAATAATTAGTTGATCACTTACAAGGAACGTTCGCGAACGGTCCGGCTTCGATTTTGATGAAACTTCGTACACTTATAAAGCAGCCAAAAATAATCGACACGTATTTTTTTTTAGCTAAGGTAACTCGAGTTTAAGGGGTGAAACCACCCTTTGAAGTTTTGGCGCGAAACGGCTATCTCGAAAACGGAAAGACATACGAAAAAATTGTTAATGGGCGAGGTTAATGGTTTCTCATGTACAATAACATGGTGTTAAAAAATTTAACAAAATACAATTTGTTTATAACAAAAAAAAATTTATTAACTTAATTTTTCATTTTATTGAAATTTTCGTAATGACAAAAAATGACGAGCATTTTATTCCAAATCCATTGGTATGTAATATTTTTAAATTGCCTCCTACAGTTTTGCAGATTTTTATGATTTACATCTTGCGCGCATCTATTATGGTAGCAGCCGTTGTAACTTTGATTTTAATGAAGCACTGTAGGTTTGCACTAAATTATACAGTAACAAGTAACAAGTAACAATAACAGTAACAAGTTTCTTAACAGCAATGAAAAGATTAATTGTTTTTATTACCCACCTATGACATCGTGGCAAAGTTGGGGCGATTTATAAATTATAAATACATACAGTGTGTATAGCAATTACTCTATGTAGTTTCGATAATAGTGGTACTCGTCGAAAAAATGTTTGAAACATAAAGATTTCTTACACCATGCATATTTAATTATTGCCACGTCACCACAAATATGGCATCTTGGTTCATTTTTAACAGAATAGCAGTACTCAACAGGATTCTGGAATGCATTTGGTTTTTCATCTGTACAGGGTATTCGGCCACCCCTGGGAAAAATTTTAATGGGAGATTCTAGAGGCCAAAATAAGACGGAAATCAAAAATACTAATTTGTTGATGGAGGCTTCGTTGAAAAGTTAACAAAATTAAATTAAAAAATGTTTATTCATTCTGAAAAAATTATTTTTGGTTGCGGGGGTTAATTACAATCATTTTTGGTGGATACACATACCCTTGAAATCCTACCCACTTTCGAGATAAAAATTCGAGTAGGTACTGAAATTTTTAGACGAAATTAAAAAATTTCAAATCATACTAAAAAAATTATATGTAGTTCCAGCGGTCAATTACAAGCATTTTTGGTGAATAGACATACCCCGAAAGCCTACGCACTTTCAACAAAAAAATTTTTTACCGAAAATCTAATGTGAGGTTAGAAATGCTTCCCTGAAATTTCATGCATATCTTTAAAACGTCATAACTTCTGAACGGATGGAAGGATTTTAATGTTTAAACAAGCAATCAACGCGTATTTTAGCAGATAATATGTAGAAATTCTAAAAATGTCGGAAAAGTTGCTCCTTGATCCCGTAAAATGTGAAGAACCCCATAAAAATGCTCCACTACTCAAACAGCCATAACTCCTGCAATAGTGAATACATTTCAATGAAACTTTTTTCTGAAGCAGAGCCCATGGGCACCTACAAAAAAGTATTAGACAACTTTTCTGTAGAGTGTCAAACAAAATTATTAATAATTAAAAACAAATTTTTAAGAAAAATCGACAGGGGGTAGGTGCCTAAATTGTTCAGTGAAAAAAGAATTTCAAAACGTTCTGGAAAAATTATTTTTGGTTGTGGGGGTTAATTATAATCATTTTTGGTGGATACATATACCCCTGAAATACTACCCACTTTTCGAGAAAAAAATTCGTGTAGATGCTGAAATTTTTAGATGAAATTAAAACATTTCAAATCATACTAAAAAAATTATATGTAGTTACAGGGGTCAATTACAAGCATTTTTGGTGAATACACATACCCCGAAATCCTACGCACTTTCAAGAAAAAAATTCTTTACTGAAAATCTAATATGAGGTTAGAAATGTTTCCCTCATGCATATCTTTAAAACGTCATAACTTTTGAACAAATTGAAGGATTTTAATGTTTAAAAAAGCAAACGACGCGTATTTTGCTAGAGAATATGTAGAAATTCTAAAAATATTCGAAAAGTTAAGTCTTGACTCCGAAAAATGAGAAAACCCCCATAAAAATAGTCGAATTTTCAAACGACCATAACTTCTATAATAGTCGGTGGATTTCATTGAAATTTAGTCTGGAGGTAGAGCTCGTATATACCTACAAAAAAGTATTAGTCAATATTTCCATACTGCGCTGACCAAATTTATTAAAAATGAAAAATGAATTTCTAAGAAAAATCGACAGGGGAGTCCCCTTTTTTGGCAAAATTGAAAATTTTTAAATCATTCTAAAAAAATTATTTTTAGTTGCGAGGGTTAATTTCAATTATTTTTAGTGAATAGACATAGCCCCGAGATTCTACGCATTTTCGAGAAAAAATTTCGGGAAGGTGGAAAATTTTTTTGGCGAATTTAAAAAATTTCAAATAGTTCTAAAAAAATTATTTTTATTTGCGAGGATCAATTTCAATTATTTTTGGTGAATATGCATACCCCCGAAATGCTACCCACTTTCGAGAAAAAAATTCCTTACCAAAAACATTACTGGAAAATGGTTCCCTGAAATTTCATGCATATCTTTAAAACGTCGTAACTTCTGAACGGTTTGAAGGATTTTAATGTTTAAAAAAGCAATCAACGCGTATTTTAGTAGAGAATATTTAGAAATTCTGAAAATATTAGAAAAGTTGCTCCTTGATCCCGTGAAATGTGAGAAACCCCATAAAAGTGGTCCAATTTTTAAACGGCCATAACTCCTACAATAGGAAAGATATCTCGTTGAAATTTTTTTCTGAAGCAGAGCCCATGGACACCTACAAAAAAGTATTAGACAATTTTTCTGTAGGGTGTCAAACAAAATTATTAAAAACTAAAATCGAATATTTAAGAAAAATCGACGAGGGGTAGGTGCCTAAATTTTTCAGCGAAAAAAAGATTTCAAAACGTTCTGGAAAAATTATTTTCGGTTGTAAGGGTCAATTACAATCATTTTTGGTGAATAGACATACCCTCAAATTCCTACCCACTTTGGAGAAAAAAATTCGAGAATGTGTGAAATTTTTCGACAAAATTAAAAAATCTCAAATCGTTCTGGAAAAATTAGTTTCGGTTTAAAATTAAAAATTTAAGTTTAAAATTATATTGTATAATTTAGTGCAAGCCTACAGTGCTTCATTAAAATCAAAGTTAGAACGGCTGCTACCATAATGGATGTGCGTGCAAGATGTAAATCATAAAAATCTGCAAAACTGTAGGAGGCAATTTTAAAATATTACATACCAATGGATTTGGAATAAAATGCTCGTCATTTTTTGTCATTACGAAAATTTCAATAAAATGAAAAATTAAGTAAATAAATTTTTTTTTGTTATAAACAAATTGTATTTTGTTAAATTTTTTAACACCATGTTATTGTACATAAGAAACCATTAACCTCGCTCATTAACAATTTTTTCGTATGTCTTTCCGTTTTCGAGATAGCCGTTTCGCGCCAAAACTTCAAGGGGTGGTTTCACCCCTTAAACTCGAGTTACCTTAGCTAAAAAAAAATACGTGTCGATTATTTTTGGCTGCTTTATAAGTGTACGAAGTTTCATCAAAATCGAAGCCGGACTGTTGGCGATGGTTCTTTGTTAGATGACCTCAAAGGTGGTTCATCAAGGACATCAAGGACAGATTTTCAAATTAGGAACTATCGTCTGTTGCGTAGTATAATTTTTAGTAATTTTAAATCCCCGAAATTTGCTTTAAAGTACAATAATGCATCTCAATTCCTATGTTTTGAAAAAACTCATTTTAGATCAATTTACAACAGGAAATTTATTCAAAATTAAATATTTTCAGCCACAATATTTAATTAAAAATAAATTGTTTCTATTATTTAAGAATTTTAATAGTAACACAAACTTGCGTAAATATTTATTTTAGTGTCTTTGTTCCAAATCTGTTTATTTCTAATGCTCAAATACAGCCATCTTGAAAAAAATACTTGAAAAATAGACTCAGGAAAAAGTCAAAGTAAATACTTACCAAAAGTTGCACAGTATATATAATGCAGTTAACGTTTGAAAGTAAACATTTTTAGTAACGATTTACCCAATTTATTATAACTTGATTTTAATTAACAATCTATTCAATGCAACGTTTCATAATTAAGCTCAGACCATTCAGTTCTTCAGAAAGACGAGAGAAGTGGGACCAGTATATTCAGCATTTCTTATTACAAAACGCTTAAGAAGTATTTGATATTTTTGGGACAGTCTCCATTGCAAAGTGATCTACATAGCAATATTAGTGTTACTCTGATAATATGTATTAACGTTAGCATACTACTGCCTTCGGTAAGTGGAAACAGCCGATTAATCAATGAATAATGCTCGATATTAACAATATTGGATATACAAATTGAAAAATAACATAATCTTAAATACCAACGTAAATTATCAGACAATATTGTTACATAATTGCAACGTACATTTCAATAGGTTTTCCAAATGCAGTTGTCGTTATCCAAGAAGGATTGGGACGGTGTCATCGAGAGCCAACCACATTTAATTACAGCTGCTGTCGGTATTGTTAAATTATTAAGTCTTCATCTCAACAGACAAAATGTATGTACACTTTCTACAGTAAATGGAGTTGATTATGTACACAGAATCATAGAAATACGCGACATTATAGTTTAAAGAAATATTTGTCTCCGTGAAAGAAGAATGGGAGGAGTTGAAGCTCACAGATGAACTGCATTATCTAGAAGTTCTCACCGAGAGAGGGAGCAAAATTGCCCAACTATACAGAAGTAAGTGTTTTCTCATAATTTTCAACGAATTTTCGACTCTTTTTCGGAATTAATTCCTCGTAAAATTATCAATCAAAAGTTTTCTATCATTTTGCTACGAAGAGTTTCGTTGAAGCTGTGTTATAGAGGTGAAATGCAATTAAAGTTTGTAACCGTGCCCCCCTGAGGACGCACAGGGGGGCTGATCAAAAATTTTAGTGACATTTTAGTGTAACTTTTGAACCATTAAAGATATCAAAGTATGGTTTCCAACGGAAAAATATTACAAAATTCTACCATTTTAATAATGTAGAGAATATTTTGTAATTACTCCTACTATGTCTAATTTTATATTTATGTTTATTTAATTGGTGTCTGCAATGTTTTAAATGTAATTGTTTCTAACAAATGTAGCGAAATGAACTAGAAGTTTGTTCCTTATTTTATGTATATTATTTTCTTAGACAATTTGTATTGAAAAATAAAAAGTGTATTCCTTATTTTAGATATATTATTTCCTTTGACAATTTATATTGAAAAACATTTACTTTTTGGATTATATAGAAATATATAATCCAATATTATTCCAGATAATATTATTAAAAACTGTAACAAAATGTTACACTAAATAAATAGTTATACAGGGTGTTCCGCCAACCCTGGGAAAAATTTTAATCGGGGATTCTAGAGGCCAAAATAAGACGAAAATCAAGAATACCAATTTATCGATGAAGGCTTCGTTAAAAAGTTATTAACAATTAAATTCAAAAATTTCAAATCGTTTTGGAAAAATTATTTTCGGTTGCGGGGGTCAATTACAATCATTTCTTATGAATACACATATCCCCGAAATCCTACCCTCTTTCGAGAAAAAAATTCGGGTAGATGGTGAAATTTCTCGGCGAAAAAAAAATTTTTCAAATCGTTCTAAAAAAATTATTTCCAATTGCAAGGGTCGATTATAATCATTTTTGATGAATAGATAAACCCCCGTAATCCTACACAGTTTGAAGAAAAAAATTCGAGAAGGTGTGAAATTTTTCAACAAAATTAAAAAATTTTAAATCGTTCTAAAAAAATTATTTTTGATTGCAGGGACGAATTGTAATAATTTTTGGTCAATAGACATACCCTCGAAATCGTAACCATTTTCGAGAAAAAAATTCCTTAGTTAAAAATATAATTTCAGGCCAGAAATGCTTCCCATCATGCGAATCTTTAAAACGTCATAACTTTTGAACAGATTGGACGATTTTAATGTTCAAAGAGCCAAACGCCGCGTATTTTAGTGTAGAATATGTAACAATTATAAAAATATTGGAAAGGCTGTTCCTTGGCCCCGTAATGTTAAAAAAACCCCATAAAAATGGTCCAATTTTCAAGCAGCCATAACTCCTGTAATAGTGAATATATTTCAATGAAACTTTTTTCTGAAGTAGAGCTCATAGGTATCTACAAAAAAGTATTACACAACTTTTCTATACGGCGTCAAACAAAATTACTAAAAATGAAAAAGGAATTTTTAAGAAAAATCGACAGGGGGTAGGTGCCTAAATTTTTCGACGAAAAAAAAAAATTCAAATTGTTCTGGAAAAATTATTTTCTGTTGGGGGGATTAATTACAATCATTTTTGGTCATTACACATACCCCCGAAATCCTACCCACTTTTTAGAAAAAAATTCGAGAATGTATGAAATTTTTCGAGAAAATTAAAAAATTTCAAATCGTTCTGGAAAAATTATTTTCGGCTACTGGGGTCAGTTACAATCATTTTTGATGAATAGACATACCCTCGAAATCTTGCGCATTTTCGAGAAAAAAAATTCCTTACCGAAAATCTAGAAAATGTTTCCCTGTAATTTCATGCGTGTCTTTAAAATGTCATAACTCCTGAACGGATTGGACGATTTTAATTTTTCAAAATGCAAACTACGCGTATTTTAGTGAAGAATATGTGAAAATTCCTAAAATATTCGAAAAGTTGGTCCTTAAACCCGCAAAATGAGAAAAACCCCATAAAAATGGTCCAACTTTCAAACAGCCGTAACTCCTACAATTGTGAATATATTTGAATGAAACTTTTTTCTGAAGTAGAGCTCATGGGTACCTACAAAAAAGTATTACACAACTTTTCTATACGGAGTCAAAGAAAATTACTAAAAATCAAAAACGGGTTTTCAAGAAAAGTCGATAAGGGAGTAGGTTCCTAAATTCTTTGGCGAAATTGAAATGTTTCAAATCACTCTGGAAAAATTATTTTCGATTGCAGGGGTTAATTACAATCATTTTTGGTTAATAGACATACCCTCGAAATCCTAACCATTTTCGAGAAAAAAATTCCTTAGATAAAACTATAATTTCAGGCCAGAATTGTCACTCGACAATTTCTTGCGTATCTTTAAAACGCCATAACTTCTGAACGGATTGGAGGATTTTAATGTTTCAAACGGCAAACAACGCGTATTTCGATGAAGAATATGTAGGAATTCTAACAATATTGAAAAAGTTGTTCCCTGACCCCGTAAAGATAGAAAAACCCCATAAAAATGGTCCAATATTCAAACAGCTATTACTCCTGTAATAGTGAATACATTTCAAAGAAACTTTCTTCTGAAGTAGAGCTCTTGAGTATCTACAAAAAAGTATTAGACAACTTTTCTGTAGGGCGTCAAACAAAATTACTAAAAATGAGAAAGGAATTTTCAAGAAAAATCGACAAGGGTAGGTGCCTAAATTTTTCGACGAAAAAAAAGATTTCAAATAGTTTTGGAAAAATTATTTTTGGTTGCGGGGGTCAATTACAATTATTTTTTATGAATAGACATACCCCCGACATCTTGCGCATTTTCGAGAAAAAAATTCAGTACGAGCGGAACTTTAAACGATAATAACTTTTTAACGAAGGCTCCATCAACATATTGGTATTCTTGATTTTCGTCTTATTTTGCCCTCTAAAATCCCCCATTAAAGTTTTTCCCAGGGGTGGCCGAACACCGTGCATAGTAGAGGCTTATACTATCATTTTCATATACGTACCATTTCCATACATATTTTTATAAATGCATAATTTTTTAAATTAACCCTACTTTAATACTTAACCTGAACTATTCCTATACATGTTTCTATAATCTGAACAGTTCTTTTGAAAAATTTATCATTATCCCGTAGAGTACCGATGATGAATACCGAACGCGCGTAAAATTACATGACACCAACAACTTTGAACATTAACAATTCAGAAAGATGGACGAGGGTGGTTACGATTTTTATATATTATCTAAAAGAAAGGATCCTGAAAACATTGAGATATGTTCGAATGTGGGACAATTTGGGACTCAAAAGATATTCCTTGCCAATTGTAAAAATATTGACAATTTTCTGTAGTACATTCAACGTTACATTCCTGGTACAATAAATAAAATAACTTCAGTCGTAATTAATATTTTTTAATAGACAATAATGTTGTTTATCGTACAAAAGAAACGAAGAAAAAACGTTAAACGAGATCGTCAAAATACCGTGAAAAAGAAAGTACATTTCTCGAGCGTCAAACATACATTTGAAAACGTTAAAGTTTAACAGTTCGATACAGCTATAATTTATAGTTAATTTCACCAATGCTTTAATTTTTGAGGTCAGTAGATATTTGAAAGGTAATACCAATTGATTAAAAATCGATATGCGAAAGTTCATTTTTTGGTAAAACGTCACTAAAATCTTTGATCCATCCCACTGTGAGCCGGTGGCCCGGTATTAATACTCGCGCGGCGCGTAATTAGCGGCGAGAAGATGCGGACGCCTAGCGGCCGCTCGGTGAACCACCAGTCACGGATGGGGATATACGCGCAGAGATACCAGAAAAGCACCGAAGGTGCTTTCTCACACTATGCTAAATCACGCGTACGTGAGCTCGTGGAGTTTCGGAAAGTCGACAAAGGCAAACTGACACATGCCCTCTTTCTCGATTATTCCGAAGCTGCCCGAAGTAATTTCGGTCCGCCTCGTGGGAGTCGAGAGAGAAAGGCTCACATTTGCCTTCTCGCTCTTAACAACTGAAATCCGACCTCCCGTCTACGGCATACGATTTGGAATCTCGAGCCGTGATTTTCGACTGCCCAGGCATTTTTATTTTCCGACCTATGTAGGCGCACATAAGCAAAGTACCCATAATGGAAAAAAAATTTTGTAAAATTTATTTTACGGAAATACACGTTTTAAGACCCTCTGATCATATTTTAATTATTGAAAAAAAAGAAATTTTTTTTTATTATTCCCATGTATGAGCGAACATATGCATATTAATAATACGATTTTTTCAAATCAAAATTCTTTAAGATTGAAAATTAATAAATTAAAATGAGAGTCCACTCTTTGCCAGTATCGTGCACGCTGTGGCATTTTTCAATAAGAAGAGTTCTTATTTTTATAACATAAACAAAAAAGTAGAATTAATAGTTGAGGAAATTAATTAATAATGATTTTCCTCGATATATTTTAAGTTAACCGTATCAATTTGATATGACGAACTAAATATTATATGTTTGATTTGGCTTAATTTTGCATAAAAAAATGATTGTATCGATCCATAAAAATTAATAATGTGCACGATACCGCTCAATGGAAACCACGGAAAGGTGGTGGTCTCTTCCATCAGGAGGGAAATGTAAAAAACTGTTATTTAATTATGCAATGTGCAATATTGAAATGTTTAAACTAACGTAATGAAAAAAGAGCTCGTGAATACATTAATTTTTGATTAATGTACATACGAGCTATAGTCACGAGATCCCCACCATCAAACCGTTTAAAAACAAAGGAATAGTGATCCCGTTTGCCAGTGTGATACAAAGTATGGGTTGGATTTTAAATTTGAAAAGGACATAGTCGAATATTTTTAAAGGTACAAAACATAGCGTTTCATTTTAGAACAGTAACATGAGTTAGCAGGTACTATCATAAAACTGTTTTAGCCAGTTATATCCCTTTTTACCTGAAGTACAAGGTAAAAAGTACGAGGTACAAGTAAATCGTAATCCGAAAATCATTCACATTATATCAATGTAAATGAAGCGGTCTTTCCATCAGAGTTAAATACAAAATTTTGTAATTTCTGTGAAAACAGAATTTTCATTAGATGTACGTGGTGTTTAAAATTTTTATGTTTTGACTGTTTTTACGAAAAATACCATCCAGATTCATGTACTTCATATATTGAAAATAACATATGTTAAATGTAATTGGTAAATTCAACTTTAAAAAAAAATATTCGAAGATCAAACAAAAATATAATGTCACATTTAGTGTACGGTTAAAATATAATTTAAAAAAAAAAGATTTCTTTTAGCAGGGTCCGAACCTGCACAGCAAAAGAAGCTCGAACTTACAGCCAAACACCCCATCATTCACATCATACTACTTATTGGTGAATTTGGTTCTATTTTTGAAGATAAGTAGCTGTAATAACTTTAATAATATCTTGCAGTAAAACTTAACCCAAAATCGGGTACCATTCCAACTTTCCCTTATTAGAATCGAATTTTCAATTTGTTTTAGCGAAAATCCCAGCCGGTTAAGCTGTTTACAGCTGTTTTTAATTACCAAGCATTTATTTCTCAATTAACCCTTTGCGAGTAAAACCATTTTGCACATTGTTGTAAAACATTTGTGGTATTCGTTTTCAATGCGATTTAAGTAAGCATATACAGGGTGTTCGGCCACCTCTGGTAAAAATTGTAATGGGAGATTCTAGAGGCCAAAATAAGATGAAAATCAAGAATACTAATTTGTTGATGGAGATTTCGTTAAAAAATTATTAACGTTTAAAGTTTCGTCCGTACTGAATTTTTTTCTCGAAAGTGCGTAGGATTTCAGGGATATGTCTATTCACGAAAAATGATTGTAATTGACCACCGCAACCGAAAATAATTTTTTCAGAATGATTTGAAATTTTTTTTTTTCGTCGAAAAATTTAGGCACCTACCCCCTGTCGATTTTTCTTAAAAATTCCTTTTTCATTTTTAGTAATTTTATTTGACGTCCTACAAAAAAGTTGTTTAATACTTTTTTGTAGGTACCCTTGAGCTCTGCTTCGGAAAAAAGTTTCATTGAAATATATTCACTATTGTAGGAGTTATGGCTGTTTGAAAATTGGACCATTTTTATGGGGTTTTTCCCATTTTGCGTGGTCAAGGACCAACTTTTCGAATATTTTTGCGATTTGTATATATTCTCCACCAAAATACGCGTAGTTTGCTTGTTTAAACATTAAAATCGTCCAATCCGTTCAGAAATTATGACGTTTTAAAGATTCGCATGAAAATTCGGGCAGACATTTCTGGTCAGAAATTAGATTTTCGGTAAGGAATTTTTTTCTCGGAAATGCGTAGGATTTCGGGGGTATGTGTAATGACCAAAAAGTGATTGCAATCGACTCTTGCTACCGAAAATAATTTTTTTAAAACGATTTGAAAAATTTTTTTTTCTGCCAAAAAGTTTCAACACTTACCCGATTTTTTGTCTCGAAAGTGAGTAGGATTTCAGGGATATGTCTATTTACCAAAAATGCTTATAATTGACCCCTGCAACCAAAAATAATTTTTCCAGAACGATTTGAAATTTTTGAATTTAATTGTTAATAACTTTTTAACGGAGCCTCCATCAACAAATTGGTATTCTTGATTTTCGTCTTATTTTGGCCTCTAGAATCTCCCATTAAAATTTTTCCCAGAGGTGGCCAAACACCCTGTATTGTATACGATTTCATTAAAGTTTTTCTTTTCTAGAGAAGATAAAGAAAAAGTTTATTTAATTTTTTTTACATAAAATTGAATTCTTCCCAAGATTTATATGAAACACTTAAAAGATCTTTTATAAATTACGCCTATGTATCGGAACAACTATGAAACAAGAGATATAATCATTATTATCCATGGGCTGATTATAGTCAAAGACTAATCGGACTTTGAAATGAGAACATAAAACTTAAATGTAAAGTTCCATTTAAATTCATTCAACCATTTATACTCAATCGTATTAATAATATACATATGTACACTCATACATAGGAATAATAAAAAAAAATTTCTTTTTTTTCAATAATTAAAATATGATCAGGGGGTCTTAAAACGTGTATTTTCGTAAAATAAATTTCACAAAATTTTTTTCCATTATGGGTACTTTGCTTATGTGCGCCTACATAGGTCGGAAAATAAAAATGCCTGGGCAGTCGAGAATCACGGCTCGAGATTCCAAATCGTATGCCGTAGACGGGAGGTCGGATTTCAGTTGTTAAGAGCGAGAAGGCGAATGCGAGCCTTTCTCTCTCTCCTCCCACGAGGCGGACCGAAATTACTTCGGGCAGCTTCGGAATAATCGAGAAAGAGCGCATGTGTCAGTTTGCCTTTGTCGACTTTCCGAAACTCCACGAGCTCACGTACGCGTGATCTGGCATGTGGGAGTATCGCACCGGGTGCTGAATCTGGCATCTATGCACACGTATATGTTGGAAATAAAGCGCCACCTAGAGACAATCTGACTTACCTTTTTTCCCCCTAGAACCGTGTGTCTTTTGTCTGTAACAGAGCCTCGTGCTGAATAAATGTGTTTTGCCGAAAGTTAGCTGAGTGTTGCTCATTTGCATCCCCAAAATTCCCACAGTATATTATAATAGCACAGAATTATGTGTCGTAGCGATGAAATTTAATTTGCAACCTAAAATTTACCCAATTTTGGTCAGAGTCTATGCGATAGGAATTTAAACAGTACCAATTCAAAGTTATATTCGCAAACTTTAACTGCTCACACCTCCATATAGAAACTTCAAAGTGCAAAATGTTTCGATTTATGTTGAAACGAGTTATTGATTTTGAAAAAAGTCCCCAATTTTTGCAGACATTCGGTAATTCGTATATCTATAATGACAAAAGTAATATGTACACTTTTCAGGCGTCTTATTATCATTTTTGGTAGTGTTTGTATCGCTTCCACTGCTTAATCCGTTATTGGACATTACTGTACCGCTAAACGAGTCCCGACGGCGAATACAAATACTAAAACTTTATTACTTCGTAAATAACGACGAGTACTTTTATAGCATATATCTTCACGGTACTATCGGCGCGATTAGTGTTATACTAACAATAGTCTCCGCAGATTCTCTATACATGGTAATAGTTCATCACGCTTCTGGATTATTCGCCGTATGCGGGTAAATATAATTGACATTTGAAATGTTGTACACTACAGGGTGTTCGGCCACCCCTGGGAAACATTTTAATGGGGGATTCTAGAGGCCAAAATAATACGAAAATCAAGAATACCAATTTGTTGATGGAGGCTTCGTTAAACAGTTATTAATAATTAAATTAAAAAATTTCAAATCGATCTGGAAAAATTGTTTCCGATTGCACGAGTCGATTATAATCATTTTTTATGACTAGACATACCCTCAAATTACTACCCACTTTCGAGAAAAAAATTCCTTGCCGAAAATATAATTTCTGGTCAGAATGTTTGCCGGAATTTTTGTGCGAATCTTTAAAATGTCAATTTTTGGACGATTTTAATGTTTAAAAATGCAAACGATGCGTATTTTGATGAAGAATATGTGAAAATTCCAAAAATATTCGAAATGTTATTCCTTGACTTTACCAAATGGGAAAACCCACCAAAAATATGGTCCAATTTTCAAACAGTCATAACTGCTACAATAGTGAATATATTTATTTGAAATTTTAGGGGGAATTAGAGTTCATGGATACCTACAAAAAAGTATTAGACAACTTTTCTGTAGGGCGTCAAACAAAATTACTAAAAATGAAAAGGAATTTTTAAGAAAAATCGACGAGGGGTAGGCCCCTAAATTTTTTAGCGATAAAAAAGATTTCAAATCGTTCTGGAAAAAATATTTTCGGTCGCAGGGGTCAATTACAATCATTTTTGGTGGATTCACATACCCCTGAAATCCTACCCACTTTCGAGAAAAAAATTCCTTACCAAAAACATTACTGGAAAATGGTTCCCTGAAATTTCATGCATATCTTTAAAACGTCCTAACTTCTGAACGGATTGAAGGATTTTAATGTTTAAAAAAGCAATCAACGCGGATTTTAGTAGAGAATATGTAGAAATTTTAAAAATATTGGAAAAGTTGCTCCTTGATCCTGTAAAATGTGAAAACCCCCATAAAAGTGGTCCAATTTTTAAACGGCCATAAAACCTACAATAGTGAATATATTTCAATGAAACTTTTTTCTGAAGCAGAGTCCATGGGCACCTACAACAAAGTATTAGACAATTTTTCTGTAGGGTGTCGAACAAAATTATTAAAAACTAAAAACGAATATTTAAGAAAAATCGACGAGGGGTAGGTAGGCGCCTAAATTTTTCAGCGAAAAAAAAAGATTTCAAAACGTTCTGGAAAAATTATTTTCGGTCGCAGGGGTCAATTACAATCATTATTGGTGACTAGACATACCCTCAAATTCCTACCCACTTTGGAGAAAAAAATTCGAGAAAGTGTGAAATTTTTCGACAAAATTAAAAAATTTCAAATCGTTATGGAAAAATTATTTCCGATTCCAGGGGTCGATTATAATCATTTTTGATGAATAGATGTATCCTCGAAATCCTACCACGTTTCGAGAAAAAAATTCGAGAAGGTGTGACATCTTTCGACAAAATTAATAAATTTCAAATCGTTCCAAAAAAATTATTTTTGATAGCAGGGACCAATTGTAGTCATTTTTGGTCAATAGATGTACCCTCGAAATCCTAACCATTTTCGAGAAAAAAATTCCTTATCGAAAATATAATTTCCGGCCAAAAATACGTCCCTGAAATTTCATTCGAATCTTTAAAATGTCATAACTTTTGAACGGTTTGAAAGATTTTAATGTTTAAAAAAGCAAACGCCGCGTATTTTAGTGTCAAATATGTAGAAATTCTAAAAATATTCGAAAAGTTGCTCCTTGATCCCGTAAAATGTGAAAAACCCCATAAAAATGGTCCAATTTTCAAACAGCCATAACTCCTATAATAGTGAATATATTTCAATGAAACTTTTTTCTGAAGTAGAGCCCATAGGTACCTACAAAAAAGTATTATACAACTTTTCTGTAGGATGTCAAACAAAATTATTAAAAATTAAGAACGAATGTTTAAGAAAAATCAACAGTGGGTGCCTAAATTTTTCGACAAAATTAAAAAATTTCAAATCGTCCTGGAAAAATTATTTTCGGTTGTGGGGGTCAATTACAATCATTTTTGGTCATTATACATACCCTCGAATTCCTACGCATTTTCGAGAAAAAAATTCGGTACAGGCGGAACTTTAAACGTTAATAACTATTCATCTATTCATTAAAAATGCTTGTAATTGACCTCCACAACTGAAAATATTTTTTCCAAAACGATTTGAAATTTTTTGAATTTAATTGTTAATAACTTTTTAACGAAGCCACCATCAATAAATTGGTATTCTTGATTTTCGCCTCATTTTGATCTCTAGAATCACCCATTAAAATTTTTCCCAGGGGTGGTCGACCACCCTGTATATTATTGAGAGACGAGATGTTGGCATACTCGTCACAAGCTAAACGACACAAGGAGCAAAAGAAATGATCCATAGGCTCCACCTAATACCCTTCACTGTTAGGTTCGTGGCTTGACCTTGGTTCATGGTCGACTTACCCAATACAGTAATCCCTTTCTAATGTTCGCTGACTTGGTTTCGCGTCGTGAACATTGTCCAGAAACGGTTTATTTCCGAAATTGAGTGAGTGCAGTAAAGAAAATTATTCACCGTTTATTTATACTACAGGTTTTAAAATCATTCAAAAGTCAGAGAGCGTAGTTTTTTTTTACAAATTATATGATATTCGCAACGTGACTCAAGTTTGAAGTAGGAAGGCTGATTTGTTAAAAACATTATGTCTTTTAACATATTCATTTTTAATTTTTTCGAATCATTTTAGTGAGTTCAACATTCTTATACAGGATCTTCGGCCACACCTGGGAAAAATTTTAATGGGAGATTCTGGAGAGCAAAATAAGACGAAAATCAAGAATACCAATTTGTTGATAGAGGTTTCGTCAAAAAGTTATTAACGTTTCAATTTCTGCGCGTAGAACGGTAATCTGTGAACAGTAGCGTGCATGCGACAGTGGTTCTCACTCACAAGGAACCTTCGCGAACGGTCCGGCTTCGATTTTGATGAAACTTCGTACACTTATAAAGCAATCAAAAATAATCGACACGTATTTTTTTTTAGCTGCGGTAACTCGAGTTTCAGGGGTGAAACCACCCCTTGAAGTTTTGGCGCGAAACGGCTATCTCGAAAACGGAAAGACAAACGAAAAAATTGTTAATGGGCGAGGTTAATGGTTTCTTATGTACAATAACATGGTGTTAAAAAATTTAACAAAATACAATTTGTTTATAACAAACAAAAATTTATTAACTTAATTTTTCATTTTATTGAAATTTTCGTAATGACAAAAAATGACGAGCATTTTATTCCAAATCCATTGGTATGTAATATTTTTAAATTGCCTCCTACAGTTTTGCAGATTTTGGTGATTTACATCTTGCGCGCACATCTACTATGGTAGTAGCCGTTCTAACTTTAATTTTAATGAAGCACTGTAAGCTTGCACTAAATTATACAATATAATTTTAAACTTAAATTTTTAATTTTAAACCGAAACTAATTTTTCCATAACGATTTGAAATTTTTTAATTTTGTCGAAAAATTTCACACTTTCTCGAATTTTTTTCTCCAAAGTGGGTAGGAATTTCAGGGTATGTCTAGTCACCAATAATGATTGTAATTGACCCTCACAACCGAAAATAATTTTTCCAGAACGTTTTGAAATCTTTTTTTTCCGCTCAAAAATTTAGGCACCTACCCCTCGTCGATTTTTCTTAAATATTCGTTTTTAGTTTTTAATAATTTTGTTTGACACCCTATAGAAAAATTGTCTAATACTTTTTTGTAGGTGTCTATGGGCTCTGCTTCAGAAAAAAACTTTCAACGAGATATCTTTCCTATTGTGGGAGTTATGACCGTTTAAACGTTGGACCACTTTTATGGGGTTCTTCACATTTTACGGGATGAAGGAGCAACTTTTCCAATATTTTTAGAATTTCTACATATTCTCTACTAAAATCCGCGTTGATTGCTTTTTTAAACATTAAAATCCTTCAATCTGTTTAGAAGTTAGGACGTTTTAAAGATATGCATGAAATTTCAGGGAACCATTTTCCAGTAATGTTTTTGGTAAGGAATTTTTTTCTCATAAGTGGGTAGGATTTCGGGAATATGCATATTCACCAAAAATAATTGAAATTGATCCTCGCAAATAAAAATAATTTTTTTAGAACTATTTGAAATTTTTTAAATTCGCCAAAAAATTTTTCCACCTTCCCGAAATTTTTTCTCGAAAATGCGTAGAATCTCGGGGCTATGTCTATTGACTAAAAATAATTGAAATTGACCCTCGCAACTAAAAATAATTTTTTTAGAATGATTTAAAAATTTTCAATTTTGCCAAAAAAGGGAACTCCCCCTGTCGATTTTTCTTAGAAATTCATTTTTCATTTTTAATAAATTTGGTCAGCGCAGTATGGAAATATTGACTAATGCTTTTTTGTAGGTATATATGAGCTCTTCCTCCAGACTAAATTTCAATGAAATCCATCGACTATTATAGAAGTTATGGCTGTTTGAAAATTCGACCATTTTCAAGGGGGTTTTCTCATTTTTCGGGGTTAAGACTCAACTTCTCGAATATTTTTAGAATTTCTACATATTCTCTAGTAAAATACGCGTTGTTTGCTTTTTTAAACATTAAAATCCTTCAATTTGTTCAAAAGTTATAACGTTTTAAAGATATGCACGAGGGAAACACTTCTAACCACACATTAAATTTTCGGTAAGGAATTTTTTTCTTGAAAATGCGTAGGATTTCGGGGTATGTCTATTGTCGAAAAATGCTTGTAATTGACTTCTGTAACTACATATAATTTTTTTAGTATGATTTGAAATTTTTTAATTTCATCTAAAAATTCCAGTATCTACTCGAATTTTTTTCTTGAAAGTGGTTAGGATTTCAGGGGTATGTGTATCCGCCAAAAATGATTATAATTAACCCCTGCAACCGAAAAAAATTTTTCCAGAACGTTTTGAAATCTTTTTTTTCGCTGAATTATTTAGGCACCTACCCCCTATCGATTTTTCTTAGAAATTCATTTTTTATTTTTAATAAATTTGGTTAGCATAGTATGGAAATATTGACTAATACTTTTTTGTAAGTATATATGAGCTTTACATTCTGACTAAATTTCAATGAAATCCATCGACTATTATAAGAGTTATGGCCGTTTGAAAATTCGACCATTTTCAAGGAGGTTTTCTCATTTTTCGGGGTTAAGACTCAACTTTTCAAATATTTTTAGAATTTCTACATATTCTCTAGCAAAATACGCGTCGTTTGCTTTTTTAAACATTAAAATCCTTGAATCCGTTCAGAAGTTACGACATTTTAAAGATATGCATGAAATTTCAAAGAAGCATTTCTGGCCTCACATTAGATTTTCGGTAAAGAATTTTTTTCTTGAAAGTGCGCAGGATTTCGGGGTATGTCTATTCACCAAAAATGCTTGTAATTGACCCCTGTAACTACATATAATTTTTTTAGTATGATTTGAAATTTTTTAATTTCATCTAAAAATTCCAGTATCTACTCGAATTTTTTTCTCCAAAGTGGGTAGGATTTTGGGGGTATGTGTATCCACCAAAAATGATTGTAATTGAGCTCCGCAACCAAGAATAATTTTTTCAGAATGATTTGAAATTTTTTAATTTAATTTTGTTAACTTCTTAACGAAGCCTCCATCAACAAATTAGTATTCTTGATTTCCGTCTTATTTTGGCCTCTAGAATCTCCCATTAAAATTTTTCACAGGGGTGGTCGAATACCCTGTATAGATGAAAAACCAAATGGATTCCAGAATCCTGTTGAGTAGTGCTATTCTGTTAAAAATGAACCAAGATGCCATATTTGTGGTGACGTGGCAATAATTAAATGCGCATGGTGTAAGAAATCTCTATATTTCAAACATTTTTTCGATGAGTACCACTATTATCAAAACTACATAGAGTAATTGCTATACACACTGTATGTATTTATAATTTATAAATCGCTCCACCTTTGCCACGATGTCATAGGTGGATAATAAAAACAATTAATTTTTTCATTGCTGTTAAGAAACTTGTCACTGTTATTGTTACTTGTTACTTGTTACTGTATAATTTAGTGCAAGCCTACAGTGCTTCATTAAAATCAAAGTTACAACGGCTGCTACCATAGTGGATGTACGCGCAAGATGTAAATCATAAAAATCTGCAAAACTGTAGGAGGCAATTTTAAAATATTACATACCAATGGATTTGGAATAAAATGCTCGTCATTTTTTGTCATTATGAAAATTTCAATAAAATGAAAAATTAAGTTAATAAATTTTTTTTTGTTATAAACAAATTGTATTTTGTTAAATTTTTTAACACCATGTTATTGTACATAAGAAACCATTAACCTCGCCCATTAACAATTTCTTCGTATGTCTTTCCGTTTTCGAGATAACCGTTTCGAACCAAAACTTCAAGGGGTGGTTTCACCCCTTAAACTCGAGTTACCGCAGCTAAAAAAAAATACGTGTCGATTATTTTTGTCTGCTTTATAAGTGTACGAAGTTTCATCAAAATCGAAGCCGGAGCGTTCGCGAAGATTCCTTGTCAGCATGAGAAACTCTGTTTACTGATGTATCGAGAGCTTTGCAGATTTGTGAGACCCATTAGAACTGTCCCCAACTTGTCACTTGCACGCAGCTGTTCGCAGATTACCGTTCTGCAGGCAGAACTTTAAAGGTTAATAACATTTTAACGAAGCCTCAATCAACAAATTGGAATTCCTGATTTTCGTCTTATTTTTACCTCTAGAATCTACCATTAAAATATTTCAGAGAGGTGGCCGAACACTGTATATTTTTTCTTTAATTTTTAAACTTTGCTTTCAACATTTTCGAGGAATGTTAGTCGTATATGTGAACGTTTAATGACCAGTCCCATGAGATTCTACTCCATTCTACTGTTTATACTATTTTATGAATTTTTTTATTTCCTTTCCTACATTCCCTATTCTTAAGATTTCCTTTCAATGGTTCTAACTTATTATTAACAAAAATAATGTTATGTGTCTTTTATGTATAATCATCTTTTTATATTTGCATTATAGTATTACTCTTTCTTTCTTTTATTGATACTTCTGAACTTAGTTACATTACTATCATAAAAGGTATAACATATTTTATATTCTTTTCCTAATTCTTAGAAGTGTAAATATGGTCTTGTTTGGTATCATTTCCATTGGAGAATGCTCAGTATCGCGATTAAAATAATTCAAAAGTATTAAATTAGAAAATATTATTTTTGTTCTTTTGGTGATTCGTTGCGTTATTACCAATCGTATCGCCGAAATAGTTTTAGGAATTGATGGGAATGACTCTGTGGACCATATCGATGGGAAAAATAACAAACATTAGCGAGGAGCCACTGTAATAACCCAGACCCTAACAAGTGGAGGGGATTCCCCTTTTGCATTTTGTAAGAATTGGACGAATTGTGATAGTCGACCTATCAAATTTTTTAACATATTTTCTGAACAGCATTACTCTTATAATAAATTTAAACAAGAGTCGCAAAAATATCCGAAGAAGAAAACAAAACAGTCGAAATTAAAAATTAAATTTTGGTTTAATACTTTTTCAAACATCCGCGAATTTTGATCTAAACGGACCTTTGAAAAAAATATTTTTAATTTAAATACAACTATCACGATTCATGTCAAACCATAAATATTATAGAAAAGAAAGTTTATGATGCAACATTCTTCGAACAATTATTCGTTATATCTGAAACGTACACTATGAAATCATTTTCTATCGAAAAATTATTTTCTTCGTGAAATAGAAAAATTGTTTTCTACTGAGTTGTTTAAGACAGACTAAACATTTTAACTGCAATAGATGATCTCTAAATAATAAATAAAACATACAGCAATGCTTGGATAACTGCGAGTCATTTTCGATTGGATAAGTGAATAGTACAAGTGTCAGATTACTATTATACAGGGTGATCGACCACTCCTGGGAAAAATTGTAATGGGGGATTCTAGAGGCCAAAATAGGACGAAAATCAAGAAAACAAATTTGTTGATGGAGGCTTCGTTAAAAAGTTATTAACATTTAAAGTTCCGATCGTACTGAATTTTTTTCTCGAAAATGCGCAACATTTCGGGGGTATATCTATTCACCAAAAATGATTGTAATTGACCCCCGCAACCGAAAATAATTTTTCCAGAACGATTTGAATATTTTTAATTCAATTGTTAATAACCTTTTAACGAAGTCTCCATCAACAAATTGGTATTATTAATTTTCGTCTTATTTTGGCCTCTAGAATCCCCCATTAAAATTTTTCCCAGGGGTGGTCGAACACCCTGTATTTATCCTCTTCTAAGTACTGTAATACCATTATTCCATGTAAATATCTGATAATTATGTCATCAATATTTGTATTATCATATAGCTAAATATAAGAAAAAATCAATTTTTATTTATATTTATATTATATTATTCCATACTAACAATCAAAATATAAAGTCTGGACTGCACGTATAAGAGTGGTTCATAAGGTGCTATGCGGTGGTATAATTATGAATCATATTAATATGTTTCACATTTGGTGCTCGTTTCAATGTTTGGCAAGATACAAAGCCGAACAGTATAGCTCAGATTATGCCTTTCTGGGACCTGAAAAGTAACCGTCCTTTTATAGCCAAGAAACTTTGGTCCCGTGTTTCTTACAGTTATCCAACATTTGCTGTATTATCATTGTTAACCTTGAGCAAAATAGTTTGTGAAAAATTGTTCGCGTAGCATGTAGGTATAGTACATACCTAGAACAGAGCATCATAACTATTCTATATCGAGTTCACCAGGTTTTATATCCATTACCTCCATAGAAATAAACACAATTTTGTTTATACCAGTAATTCTGATAAATACAGATATAAGATTAGAAAAGCAACTGAAAATAATAATGTGACTAAAAATGGAGGTGCTTCGAAGGCCAACGAATATCAAGACTTTAGACAGTGCGTTATAGTCCACAATAAAGCCATCAAGTTCGTATCGATTAAATAACATTAAACTAAAAGTAAACAGTTTTATGGTGTTTCGCTGATTTGTCGTTTCATTCTGTTTCAAGGTTTTTCGAGTTCCTGGATAATCTAAATCGAAAGAATTACTTAATTCAAATCGGACTAAACATGATAGGTATTAGCATCACGGCGTTTCAAGTAAGACACATGTATATCTTTCGATAACGTTGTTTCTAAGGACTGTTAATCAAATCGAAATTTTATTTCCCAGACTGTTGTACACTTGCACGAACCTGATCAAGCTTTCAGATACTGTATTTTCTTCGCCGCTCAGAACTTTCATTTGTTCATTATCAGTTTACCTGGACAAGTGCTTGTAGATTACAGTTTAGACTTAGCCACCAACATGTAAGTTTCTAATGCGAAAAAAGTTTACGAAAAACGAGCTACTAAGTTATTTTATAGGTTCTTGTGCATTTTCGTTTAAGTATATTGTATCAGAGAGTGACCGTCTTCCTGTATATACAACTTCTCTAAACTAACTAATGCTCCTTCCAAGCAAATCAATTAATATCTGTTTAAAAATTCGTCCAATGTCCATTTAAGACGTATTCTTCATTCAAAATTTGAAAGATTTCACACTAGACCTGCTACGACCGACCAAACGACGTTTTTAACATTTCGTCTAGAATTTCAAACGTACAATGTTATTTTAGCGACATTTAACTTCACGACCTTTCTTATAGTGTACCCACAATGAATTTTTCAATATTCACTTCTATTCTCGTTGCTTGTTTTTTTGAGGAAAATGTGTAGTCTATCTTGCTTACCACAGTTGGTCACCTGACCAGTTGAACGATTTATATTTTTTTGTAAAAGACTCTACCTCGTGAAAGAGAAAAAGAAAAACTGATCATTAAACTGGTCTTTGTAGGAGTGAGTATACATGGAGATCGGTAGGTATAGTGTTAAATTAATACGATTATGTTCATGTACGCTTATACTGCAGTAAAGTTTTCCATGGTTAAATATGCAGGAATGCATCAAATAAGTTGATACATTTAAACAATTCCATCAAATTCCGATAGATACATGTCCCAATGGTATCAAGCACCGCTGGAAGTACAAAGATTACTCTGTACGATGCAAATAAGATGCAGTAAACCATGTTCGTTGACAGCAGGAGGATTATACGAGATGAACATAGAGAATTTTGGAATGGTATGTAACAGTATGAAGATAATGGAGCTACGATTTATCACATATTATTAGACGAGTATTAATTAATATAACATTTAATTTTAAGACTTTTAAAACGTGCATGTCGTATTTCACAATGTTGTTGTCGATGAAACAATAACTCCTTGTTACTATTGCTCTGTAAAGTATCCTTTTCCTGTCAGAAGTGCTATACTGATCGATCGACGTAAATCCAGAGGAATTGTAGTAAAAACTGACGATATTACGATGGATACGTATATGTAAATAAAATTGTTACACTGTATGGTTATTCAATGGTATTATTTAAATGTGTTTCCGAACTAGGTTCATACTTGTTCACGGCCATTTCTAAACTGGTTAAACTATCCTATTGTTTGTTTAATACACCTCATCGAAGACAGTTTGTCATTCAAGTTGTGTCAAACTAATATACAGAGTGTTAACTGGCATAATTAAGATGTGAATTTGAGACCCCAAAACGAAAAAATATGCATTTATCATCAAAAGTATTACTAACTTTATATTTTATTCATTATAATAATTTTCTAACTATAATTAATCGGATGAATACTTACTGAGATCTACTGGGTGCCACCTGATAAGATTTTATCAAACATATCGGTAGAAAATATTACATAACTTCACTATTTTCTAAATGAAGGTAATAAATCTTGGACGATAAACAAGGCACGTTCTCTTTTAGTATGTAATCTCGAAAATATATCTACCAAATCTTAAATTGAAATTCGGAAAACTAACGAAGTTATAATCTGCTGAAATATACCACGCGCAGGTGTAACAACTAAACGTGAAACTGTGGCCAGCGTTCGTAACTTTGGCGCCACGCACGCCGACGCACCCTTAGCGACAGAAGGGCTAACTGTTTTCCACCCCTAGCGACGAGGCAGCCTTCTTGGTTGGGGAAGAAACCTTCCTCCGCTTCACGACGCGAACCAGGACAGTCGCAAGCATTAACTCACGCTCAGTTTCGTAACCTAAAAAAACCACGTGCATTAGAGAAGAAGTTCTTTTTGTTAAACATTGTTGTTGTTAATAAATATAGTAAAAACCGAATCCGCTGTTCTTTGAATTTAAATATTACTATAGTATAATTACTATAAAACTTCAAAGCTGTTATTCTCGAAACTACATTTGTAGCGTCGCCTCCCATGCTCGCCACCAGAGGGATCGCGCTCTCACAAGCGCTCGACCGACCCCTCCGTCGCTATACATATAGATGAAAAACCAAATACATTCCAGAATTCTGTTGAGTAGTGCTATTCTGTTGAAAATGAACCAAGACGCCATATTTGTGGTGACGTGGCAATAATTAAATGCACATGGTGTAAGAAATCTTTATGTTTCAAACATTTTTTCAACGAGTACCACTATTATCGAAACTACATAGAGTAATTGCTATACACACTGTATGTATTTAGAATTTATAAATCGCTCCACCTGTGCCACGATGTCATAGGTGGGTAATAAAAACAATTAATCTTTTCATTGCTGTTAAGAAACTTGTCACTGTTATTGTTACTTGTTATTTGTTACTGTATAATTTAGTGCAAGCCTACAGTGCTTCATTAAAATCAAAGTTAGAACGGCTGCTACCATAGTGGATGTACGCGCAAGATGTAAATCATAAAAATCTGCAAAACTGTAGGAGGCAATTTAAAAATATTACATACCAATGGATTTGTAATAAAATGCTCGTCATTTTTTGTCATTACGAAAATTTCAATAAAATGAAAAATTAAGTTAATAAATTTTTGTTTGTTATAAACAAATTGTATTTTGTTAAATTTTTTAACACCATGTTATTGTACATAAGAAACCATTAACCTCGCCCATTAACAATTTTTTCGTATGTCTTTCCGTTTTCGAGATAGCCGTTTCGCGCCAAAACTTCAAAGGGTGGTTTCACCCCTTAAACTCGAGTTACCGCAGCTAAAAAAAATACGTGTCGATTATTTTTGGCTGCTTCATAAGTGTACGAAGTTTCATCAAAATCCAGGAGCTCAGGTAATTCTTGGCAAGTAAATCAGTCTCTAATTCGACGACCATTTGGAAGGTTATTTAAAAGGAAGCAAATTCAAGTCAGTATAAAATTCGTTAGACTTTAAAAATTTATACTATCTATTAAAATTAAGTTAACACTTGGCTTTATTTCGTAACAGCTAAAATCTGCTATTGGGGTGCGAACAATTGGAGCTGGTTGCATGGTCGATTAACAGAATTTAATTTCGGAGCGACTGATAATGTTTGATGCCGAATCTGCTTAATTGGGACAATCATCGAAAAAAATAAGAAGGAAGTACGTAATTAAATGTACAATTCACACTGGACACTAGGGTTATTTATACTTGATAGAAAATTTTGTGTTTTTCTCCATTAAAGTGTATCACTCTCATACATTTTAGTACCTCTTTGAATTCATCTTTTTACTCTTTATAAGGACATAGAAAACAAAATTTTGAATTTTTTATTTTTCATAAGTCGCAATTCTCGAATTACAAAAATTTATTGCGGAACAAAAATATACTTTTTCGCATTATATTTACTTCGTTAAATAGTACAAGTTTTACTCGTAACATATTTTTCTATGTTTATAAATAACAAAGATATTTAGATATTTCTATTTCAATCATTGTAAAATATAAAATCAATGCAAGGGAATATATTATACAGGATGTTTGGCCAACCCTGGGAAAAATTTTAATGGGGGTTTCTAGAGACCAAAATAAGACGAAAATCAAGAATACCAATTTGTTGATGGAGGCTTCGTTAAAATGTTATTAACAATTAAATTCAAAAACTTCAAATCGTTCTGAAAAAATTATTTTCAGTTGCGGGGGTCGATTACAATCATTTTTGATGAATACACATACCCCCGAAATCCTACCCAGTTTCTAGAAAAAAATTCGAGAAGGTGTGAAATTTTTCGATGGAAAAAAAAAATTTTCAAATCATACTAAAAAAATTATATTTATTTACAGTGGGCAATTACAACCATTTTTGGTCATTACACATACCCCCGAAATCCTACTCAGTTTCGAGAAAAAAATTCCTTGCCGAAAATATAATTTCTGGTCAGAATGTTTGCCGGAATTTTCGTGCGAATCTTTAAAATGTCATAACTTTTGGACGATTTTAATGTTTAAAAATGCAAACTACGCGCATTTTGGCGGAGAATATGTACAAATTGCAAAAATATTCGATAAGTTGGTGCTTGACCTCGCAAAATGAGAAAAACCCCATAAAAATGGTCCAATTTTCAAACAGCCATAACTCCGACAATTGTGAATATATTTATTTGAAATTTTAGGGGGAATTAGAGTTCATGGATACCTACAAAAAAGTATTAGACAACTTTTCTGTAGGGCGTCAAACAAAATTACTAAAAATGAAAAGGAATTTTTAAGAAAAATCGACACGGGGTAGCTGTTTAAATTCTTCGACGAAAAAAAAATTTTTAATTAATTCTGAAAAAATTATTTTCGATTGCGGGGGTCGATTACAATCATTTTTGATGAATACACATACCCCCGAAATCCTACCCACTTTCTAGAAAAAAATTCGAGAAGTTGTGAAATTTTTCGACGGAAAAAAAAAATTTCAAATTGTTTTGGAAAAATTATTTTCTGTTGCGGAGGTCAATTACAATAATTTTTGGTGGATAGATATACCCCCGAAATCTTGCGCATTTTCGAGAAAAAAATTCCTTATCAAAAATATAATTTCTGACCAGAAATGTCTGCCCGAATTTTCATAGGAATCTTTAAAATGTCATAACTTTTGGACGATTTTAATGTTTCAAAATGCAAACGATGCGTATTTTGATGAAGAAAATGTGAAAATTCCAAAAATATTCGAAATGTTATTCCTTGACTCTACCAAATGGGAAAACCCCCATAAAAATGGTCCAATTTTCAAACAGTCATAACTCCTACAATAGTGAATATATTTATTTGAAATTTTAGGGGGAGTTAGAGTTCATGGATACCTACAAAAAAGTATTAGACAACTTTTCTGTAGGGTGACAAACAAAATTACTAAAAATGTAAAAGGAATTTTTAAGAAAAATCGACACGGGGTAGGTGCTTAAATTTTTAATTATTTCTGAAAAGATTAGTAAATGAGAGACGCTTCTTGTTCCTATGGCCTTATCATTGAAACTTATTAAAATATGAGGGTTTAAAGTTTCATTAAAACCAAATCCTTCGCCCAACTACGGTTCCGAATCACGAGAGAAAGGAACATTGTGGAAATTAAATGGTACACGAGAAATTTCTTTCCCCGTTTATTTTTAAATCTATAAAATAATAATTATAGATATGGAACAAAATAAAATTGAAAAGAAAAAGAAAAAAAAATCAACAAAAAAGGGAGACGTCAAACCGAAATTGGAAAAACACGGTGGTAACTTCATCGCCTATGTTTCTTCCTATATCCTGGCCTTATGGCTTGCGTCTCGTTCCCCTGTAACAAAAAAAGACAAGGGTAGGATTTCGGTGATATGTGTATTCATAAAAAATGATTGTAATTGACCCCCGCAACAGAAAATAATTTGTCCAAAATGATTTGAAATTTTTTAATTTAATTGTTAATAATTTTTTAACGAAGCCTCCATCGATAAATTGGTATTCTTGATTTTCGTATTATTTTGGACTCTAGAATCCCCGATTAAAATTTTTTCCAGGTATGGCGGAACACCCTGTATAACTATTTATTTATTGTAACATTTTGTTACAGTGTTTAATAATATTATCTGGAATAATATTGGATTATATATTTCTATATAATCCAAAAACTAAATGTTTTTCAATATAAATTGTCAAAGGAAATAATATATCTAAAATAAGGAATACACTTCTTATTTTTCAATACAAATTGTCTAAGAAAATAATATACATAAAATAAGGAATACACTTCTGGTTCATTTCGCTACATTTGTTGGAAACAATTACATTTAAAACATTGTAGAGACCAATTAAATAAACATAAATATAACATTAATTAGACATAGTAGAAGTAATTACAAAATATTCTGTACATTATTAAAACGGGAGAATTTTGTCATATTTTTCTGTGGAAACCATACTTTGATATCTTTAATGGTTCAAAAGTTATACTAAAATCTCACTAAAACTTTTGATCCGATTTGGCATAATTGTGTGCCTCGTCGTCGACACTAGAAACGACGAACTTCCTTACCGTCTAACGGAGTGGTGGGTATAACAGGCAGAGATGCCAGAAAAGCACCAAAGGTGCTTTCTCACACTATGCTAGATCACACGTACGTGAGCTCGTGGAGTTTCGGAAAGTCGACAAAGGCAAACTGACGCATGCCCTCTTTCTCGATTATTCCGAAGCTGCCCGAACTAATTTCGGTCCGCCTCGTGGGAGGAGAGAGAGAAAGGCTCACATTTGCCTTCTCGCTCTTAACAACTGAAATCCGACCTCCCGTCTACGGCATACGATTTGAAATCTCGAGCCGTGATTTTCGACTGCCCAGGCATTTTTATTCTCCGACCTATGTAGGCGCACATAAGCAAAGTACCCATAATGGGCAAAAAATTTTGTAAAATTTATTTTACGGAAATACACGTTTTAAGACCCCCTAGTCATATTTTAATTATTGAAAAAAAAGAAATTTTTTTTTATTATACCCATGTATGAGTGTACATATGCATATTAATAATACGATTTTTCAAAATCAAAATTCTTTAAGATTGAAAATTAATAAATTAAAATGAGAGTCCACTCTTTGCCAATATCGTGCACGTTGTGGCACTTTTCAATAAGAAGAGTTCTTATTTTTATAACATAAACAAAAAAGTAGAATTAATAGTTGCCGAAATTAATTAATAATGATTTTCCTCGATATATTTTGAGTTAACCGTATCAATTTGTTATGACGAACTAAATATTATATGTTTCATTTGGCTTAATTTTGCATAAAAAAATGATTGTATCAATCCATAAAAATTAATAACGTGCACGATACCGTTCAATGGAAACCACGGGAAAGTGGTGGTCTCTTCCATCAGGAGGGAAATGTAAAAAATTGTTATTTAATTATGCAATGTGCAATATTGAAATGTTTAAATTAATGTAATGAAAAAAGAGTTCGTAGATACATTAATTTTTGATTAATGTACATACGAGCAATAGTCACGAGATCCCCACCATCAAACCGTTTAAAAACAAAGGAATAGTGATCCTGTTTGCGAGTGTGATACAAAGTATGGGTTGGATTTTAAATTTTAAAAGGACATAGTCGAATATTTTTAAAGGTACAAAACATAGCGTTTCATTTTAGAACAGTAACATGAGTTAGCAGGTACTATCATAAAACTGTTTTAGCCAATTATATCCCTTTTTACCTGAAGTACAAGGTAAAAAGTACGAGGTACAAGTAAATCGAAATCCGAAAATCATTCACATTGTATCAATGTAAATGAAGCGGCCTTTCCATCAGAGTTAAATACAAAATTTTGTAATTTCTGTGAAAACAGAATTTTCATTAGATGTACGTGGTGTTTAAAATTTGTATGTTTTGACTGTTTTTACGAAAAATACCATCCAGATTCATGTACTTCATATATTGAAAATAACACATGTTAAATGTAATTGGTAAATTCAACTTTAAAAAAAAATATTCGAAGATCAGACAAAAATATAATGTCACATTTAGTGTACGATTAAAATATGATTAAAAAAAAAAAGATTTCTTTTAGCAGGGTTCGACTCTGCAGAGCAAAAGAAGCTCGAACTTGCAGCCAAACACCCCATCATTCACGTCACACTAGTTATTGATGAATTTGGTTTTATTTTTGAAGATAAGTAGCTGTAATAACTTTAATAATATCTTGCAGTAAAACTTAACCCAAAATCGGGTACCATTCCAACTTTCCCTTATTAGAATCGAGTTTTCAATTTGTTTTAGCGAAAATCCCAGCCGGTTAAGCTGTTTACTGCTGTTTTTAATTACCAAGCATTTATTTCTCAATTAACCCTTTGCGAGTAAAACCATTTTGCACATTGTTGTAAAACATTTGTGGTATTCGTCTTCAATGCGATTTAAGTAAGCATATACAGGGTGTTCGGCCACCTCTGGTAAAAATTTTAATGGGAGATTCTAGAGGCCAAAATAAGATGAAAATCAAGAATACTAATTTGTTGATGGAGATTTTCTTAAAAAATTATTAACGTTAAAGTTTCGTCCGTACTGAATTTTTTTCTCGAAAGTGCGTAGGATTTCAGGGATATGTCTATTCACCAAAAATGATTGTAATTGACCCCCGCAACCGAAAATAATTTTTTCAGAACGATTTGAAATTTTCTTTTTTCGTCGAAAAATTTAGGCACCTACACCCTGTCGATTTTTCTTAAAAAATCCTTTTTCATTTTTAGTAATTTTATTTGACGTCCTACAAAAAAGTGGTTTAATACTTTTTTGTAGGTACCCTTGAGCTCTGCTTCAGAAAAAGTTTCATTGAAATATATTCACTATTGTAGGAGTTATGGCTGTTTGAAAATTGGACCATTTTTATGGGGTTTTTCCCATTTTGCGTGGTCAAGGACCAACTTTTCGAATATTTTTGCGATTTGTATATATTCTCCACCAAAATACGCGTAGTTTGCTTGTTTAAACATTAAAATCGTCCAATCCGTTCAGAAATTATGACGTTTTAAAGATTCGCATGAAAATTCGGGCAGACATTTCTGGTCAGAAATTAGATTTTCGGTAAGGAATTTTTTTCTCGGAAATGCGTATGATTTCGGGGGTATGTGTAATGACCAAAAAGTGATTGCAATCGACTCTTGCTACCGAAAATAATTTTTTTAAAACGATTTGAAAAATTTTTTTTTCTGCCAAAAAGTTTCAACACTTACCCGATTTTTTGTCTCGAAAGTGAGTAGGATTTCAGGGATATGTCTATTTACCAAAAATGCTTATAATTGACCCCTGCAACCAAAAATAATTTTTCCAGAACGATTTGAAATTTTTGAATTTAATTGTTAATAACTTTTAAACGGAGCCTCCATCAACAAATTGGTATTCTTGATTTTCGTCTTATTTTGGCCTCTAGAATCCCCCATTAAAATTTTTCCCAGAGGTGGCCAAACACCCTGTAATGTATACGATTTCATTAAAGTTTTTCTTTTCTAGAGAAGATAAAGAAAAAGTTTATTTAATTTTTTTAACATAAAATTGAATTCTTCCCAAGATTTATATGAAACACTTAAAAGATCTTTTATAAATTACGCCTATGTATCGGAACAACTATGAAACAAGAGATATAATCATTATTATCCATGGGCTGATTATAGTCAAAAACTAATCGGACTTTGAAATGAGAACATAAAACTTAAATGTAAAGTTCCATTTAAATTCATTCAACCATTTATACTCAATCGTATTAATAATATACATATGGACACTCATACATAGGAATAATAAAAAAAAATTTCTTTTTTTTCAATAATTAAAATATGATCAGGGGGTCTTAAAACGTGTATTTCCGTAAAATAAATTTCACAAAATTTGTTTTCCATTATGGGTACTTTGCTTATGTGCGCCTACATAGGTCGGAAAATAAAAATGCCTGGGCAGTCGAAAATCACGGCTCGAGATTCCAAATCGTATGCCGTTGACGGGAGGTCGGATTTCAGTTGTTAAGAGCGAGAAGGCAAATGTGAGCCTTTCTCTCTCTAGTCCCACGAGGCGGACCGAAATTACTTCGGGCAGCTTCGGAATAATCGAGAAAGAGGGCATGTGTCAGTTTGCCTTTGTCGACTTTTCGAAACTCGACGAGCTCACGTACGCGTGATCTGGCATGTGTGAGTATCGCACCGGGTGCTGAATCTGGCATCTATGATAACAGGCATGCACTACCGCAAGAGCCACCTATACGTGAGCTCGGCACTTCGGACAACTTCGGGAATTAGATAAAGAAAGCAAGTGTGAGCCTTTCCTTCTTGCTCTTGTAACAGCTGAAATACGACCTCGCGATAATCGGCATACGATTCCAAATCTCGACTGCCCCGAGATTTTTACTTTCCGACCTATGTAAGGTATAAGGAAAGTACCACAATGAAAGAAAAATTTCGAAATTTATTTTAGCGTAAATGTTAAAATATATGTAGGCAAAATCTTGTATATCGTAACTGATATATTTAACACAATGGAATAGTATAGAGCAATAAAACATGGTTTCACCGCGACGGTCGAAACAAGAAGGAAGATGGTCTGTTGTACACACGGCGAGCTGATCGCCCATAGTGATCAAATAAAACAAACTAAATAATTTGAACTAGTAATACCACAGATGTCGCGATTAGCATTATAAATCATATTTTCAACATTCTTATCTGCACCAACCCAACATTAAGGCGCTCCTTATCATTGATGCGTTCCTATTTCACCATAGACTGTTACTATAATCTAGACATTAGTAGTAAAATGAGTACAAATAGTCTAAGACTGACTAGGTTCAGTAGACTAATGCTCAAGGTATGTACATACATTTATAAGTGCAATTATTAAAATAATAAAAAAAAAATGTATAGTCAATGTACCAACCAAAGGGGGTACATAAGCCTGAGAGAGGCTTAACTGTCGTTAATAAAAAAAAAAATTTTCAACATTCCCCTTTAATCGCGGTATCACACAGTTATATCTATATCCTTACAGAAAATACACGTTTTAAAAAAAGTCTTTTTTTTCTGTGTCTATTTACGCATGTGCATATGTATGCTATTAACATGATTACGTCTTAACGGCTGAATGAATTTCAATGAAACTTTACATTTAAGTTTTATGTTCTCGTTTCAAGGTTTAATTAGATTTTGAGCGTGATCAGCTCCCGGATAATGATTATACGTCTTATAGTTTTATAATTATTTCGACACATATATATTATTTGATAAAATTTTTAATTACGATTTATATAAATCTTAAGAAGGATTAAGATCAAATAAACTTTTCTTCTATTTTTTCTAGAAAGGAAAAATTAAACGAAATCTAATAATAAATATTTAAAAATTGAAATAAGTAAAATTTATTAAAATGAAAAACCACTCTTAATCAGTACCGTGCATGCTATAAAGTAGGAAAGAAAGGAGACTTCTAACCCTCAAGCCACCAAGGAGGTGGGAACAATTTCATCAAAATTATTTGAAGATTTTAAGATTATTAAAATACGTGAGGATGCACCTCATTGGCAACTACACTGAAAATTCTCTATTTTTCATTTTAAATTGTAATACATCGTTTATTTAAACAATAACTCGGTATGGCAGTCAGATCGGGTCATCAAACTCTGTAAGGTGAAGGAACTTTTCGTATACCTCGTCTGTGCTTTCTCCTTCCTCTTTTTACCGACCTCCGATAATTACCTCTCCTTTTTACCGACCTCTGATAATTACCTCTCCTTTTTACCGACCTCTGATAATTATCTCTCCTTTTTACCGACCTCTGATAATTGCCTCTTCTTTTTACCGACCTCTGATAATTGCCTCTTCTTTTTACCGACCTCTGATAATTGCCTCTTCTTTTTACCGACCTCTGATAATTACCAACCATTGATACTAATTACTGATCCCCCATCCTGGCACGCGGGCCCCTCCTCTGCCCCCCACCTCTGGAGCCCCCTAACTAAGAAGTCTTCTTTCTTTCCCACTCTTTAATAATCTCAAGTAAAAAATATTTTTTAAAGATATGATCTAAATAGGAGAATTAATTGCTACTTGAAACTTTACATTTAAGTTTGATGTCCTCGTTTCAAGGTCTCATTAGATTTCGAGCGTGATCAGCTCACGGATAATGACGATTATACGTCTTGTACTTTTTAAATTATTTTGAAACATATACATTATTTGTAAAAATTTTTTAAAACAATTTATATAAATCTTAAGAAGGATTAAGATCAAATAAACTTTATTTTCTCTATCTGCTGTTACAGCAGTGACTCATGATGGCTGACGCCAGTGTTTTGTTTATATTCCTCGCGAGTCGCTTGGTGTAGTAACGACGAGGATAGAGAAAGAAGGGGCGTAGATATACAGTGACTCGCATTAATATTCGGACACCATGCTGTGTGCGAGATTATTGCTCTATACATTTGTTTACACTAGTGTTATTGAATTGTTTTTTTCGTAATATATTAAAACACTTATTGTAGTTAGTAGAAACATAAACTTTATTTATTTCACACACATAGTTTTTTGCAAAATACGTGATAAAGTCAAGAATGTCGAAATTTAACATCGCAAAAATATTCGGACACAACAGTTTATTGGCTGTAGTAAGTCGTTGGATCCAGTCGGTTATTTTGCTAGTGTACATTGTTTGTAAACATAACGTCTAGCGTGCATCCAAGAGTCAGTACTGTTATTGACTTCGTTAATAGTAGACGTATTATTAGTGAATATGGGACGAAAAGGCAAAAATACATCCTTTGAAATTCGACAACTGGTTATTTACCACAAAGAAAAGGGAAAATCATATCGAGAAATAGCCAAATTGGTAAATGTAAGCAAGAGTACTGTAGCAGATATCGTACACAGGTATATTCATGAAGATCGAATCGATTCAATTCGGCAAAAGGGACGTCCAAAATTATTAGATTCTCGCGAAGAACGCAAGATTGTTAGAAAAATAAAGAATGATCGTAAAAAAAGTGCTATAAAACTAGCTGCCGAATTATTCCAAGAATCTGGAAAGAAAGTGCATCCCGACACAGTGCGTTGGGTATTAAAAAACCATGGATACAACGGCAGGGTTCCACGAAGAAAACCATACATAAACGAAGTGAATCGTAAGAAACGATTAAATTTTGCTAAAGACTACGTTTCTAAAGACCAAACATGCTGGAACAATGTAATATTTGCGGATGAAAGCAAATTTAATCTTTTTGGGTCAGATGGACGAAGAACGATATGGCGTAAAGTCAACGAAGAATTGAAATTAAAAAATTTGAGAGCAACAGTGAAACACGGCGATGGCAGTGTAATGGTGTGGGGTTGCATCTCAACTGCAGGTGTTGGTGAACTAGTTTTTATCGACGGCATTTTAGATAAGATGAAATATTTAGACTTATCGAAACAAAATTTAATCAAAAGTGCTGTTAATATGAACATACGCAATAGTTTGAAGTTTTATCAGGACAACGATCCTAAGCACAAATCGAGAATCGTTCAGGAATACTTACTATATAACTGTCCTAAAGTGTTACACCCTCCGCCTCAATCGCCAGATTTAAATCCTATTGAGAATTTATGGAATCAATTGGATCGTAAAATTCGAACAACACCCATAAAAACAATAAAAGAATTAAAGGAACGTTTATTACAAGAATGGAAATGTATAACACAGAAATATTTAAATAAAATTATAACAAATATGCCCAAACGATTACAGGAAGTAATAAGACAAAAGGGTCAACCTACAAAATATTAATACTGTTCAAAAAATATGTATATTTTATATAAAATTTATGTAAGTTATTCACTGTCCGAATATTTTTGCGATGTTAAATTTCGACATTCTTGACTTTATCACTCATTTTGCAAAAAATTATGTGTGTGAAATAAATAAAGTTTATGTTTCTACTAACTACAATAAGTGTTTTAATATATTACGAAAAAAACAATTCAATAACACTAGTGTAAACAAATGTATAGAGCAATAATCTCGCACACAGCATGGTGTCCGAATATTAATGCGAGTCACTGTACATACAGTCACCGAAGAAAGTATCCATACACGTTCAGTTTAAACAATAAAAACTTTGATTTAGAAGGCTAATTAACTATGGAAGGCACACATGCAGTTAGGGAATTAATTCAGCTTTCAGATAGTATGAATTTTATTGTGACTTAGATAAAAATACGACAGACAAATCTCAAATGCCGAATGAAGTAAGAAAATCAGCGAGAAAAAAGTATTCATACAGAATGTTGTTTGTGAATCAGTCATATTTATAGTAATTAATATTTTGTAGGATATCCGTTATTATCAATAATCGCTTGCAATCGCCTGGGCATAGATTCAATTGAATTATTTTTATTAAAGCATTTTTTAAATCAATTTTATTTGTAATTTTATATTTTTGCAAACGATGTTTTAATTCTTGCCATATGCAGGGTGTTCGGCCAACCCTGGGAAAAATTTTAATGGGGGATTCTAGAGGCCAAAATAAGACGAAAATCAAGAATACCAATTTGTTGATGGTGGCTTCGTTAAGAAGTTATTAACGTTTAAAGTTCCGTCAATACTGAATTTTTTTTCTCGAAAGTGGGTAAGATTTCGGGAGTATGTCTATTCACCGAAAATGATTATAATTGACCCTCACAAATGAAAATAATTTTTCCAGAACGATTTGAAACTTTTCAATTTCGCCGAAAAATTTAAGCATCTACCCCCTGTCGATTTTCCTTAAAACTTCGTTTTTGATTTTTAGTAATTTTGTTTGACTCCGTTTAGAAAAATTGTCTAATACTTTTTTGTAGGTACCCATGAGCTCTACTTTAGAAAAAAGTTTCATTGAAATATATTCACTATTGTAGGAGTTATGGCTGTTTGAAAATTGGACCATTTTTATGGGGTTTTTCTCATTTTGCGAGGTCAAGGACTACCTTTTTTAATATTTTTGCGATTTGTACATATTCCCCAACAAAATACGCGTAGCTTGCTCTTTGAAACGTTAAAATCGTCCAATCCGTTCAGGAGTTATGATGTTTTAAAGATTCACATGAAATTTCGGAGAACCATTTCAGATTATATATTCGGTAACGAATTTTTTTCTAGAAAGTGGGTAGGATTTCGGGGGTAGGTGTATTCACCAAAAATGATTGTACTTGACCCCCACAGCTATCAATATTTTTTTCAGAACGATTTGAAATATTTTAATTTCGTCGAAAAATTTCACATTTTCTCGAATTTTTTTCTCGAAAGTGGGTAGGATTACGGGGGTAGGTCTATTCACCAAAAATGATTGTAATTCATCCCCAAAATCGAAAATAATTTTTCCAGAACGATTTCAAAATTTTCAATTTCGCCGAAAAATTTAGGCATCTACCCCCTGTCGAATTTTCTTAAAACTTCGTTTTTCATTTTTAATAATTTCGTTTGACGTCCTACAGAAAACTTGTTTAATACTTTTTTGTAGGTACCTTTGGGCTCTACTTCAGAAAAAAGTTTCATTGAAATATATTCTCTTTTATAGGAGTTATGGCTGTTTGAAAATTGGACCATTTTTATGGGGTTTTCTAACATTACGGGGTTAAGGAACAACATTTCGTATATTTTTAGAATTTCTACATATTCTATACTAAAATACGCGGCGTTTGGCTTTTTGAACATTAAAATCGTCCAATCCGTTCAGAAGTTATGGTGTTTTAAAGATTCGCGTGAAATTTACGGGAAGCATTTTTGGTCTGAAATTATATTTTCGGTAAGGAATATTTTTCTCGAAAGTGATTAGGATTACGGGGGTATGTCTATTGTCCAAAAATTATTGTTATAGATCCCCCTAACTAAAAATAATTTTCTTAGACAGATTTTAAAATTTTTCTTTCGTCGAAAAATTTGGGCACCTACCCCCGTCGATTTTCCTTAAAACTTCGTTTTTGATTTTTAATAATTTCGCTTGACGCCCTACAGGAAAGTTGTTTAATACTTTTTTATAGGTACCTATGGGCTCTACTTCAGAAAAAAGTTTCATTGAAATATATTCACTATTATAGGAGTTACGGCAGTTTGAAAATTGGAACATTTTTATGGGGTTCTTCTAACATTACGGGGCCAAGGAACAACCTTTCCAATATTTTTATAATTGCTACATATTCTACACTAAAATAAGCGGCGTTTGGCTTTTTGAATATTAAAATCGTCCATTCCATTCAGAAGTTATGGTGTTTTAAAGATTTGCATGAAATTTACGGGAAGCATTTTTGGCTTGAAATTATATTTTCGGTAAGGAATTTTTTTTCTCGAAAATGATTAGGATTTCGAGGGTATATCTATTGACCAAAAATGATTATAATTGGTCCCTGCAATCAAAAATAATTTTTTTTGGAACGATTTAAAATTTTTTAATTTTGTTGAAAAATTTCACACCTTCTCGAATTTTGTTCTCCAAACTGGACAGGATTTCCGGGGTATATCTATTCATCAAAAACGATTATAATCGACTCTTGCAATCGGAAATAATTTTTTTAGAACGATTTGAAAAATTTTTTTTGTCGCCGAGAAATTTCATCACCTACCCTAATTTTTTTCTCGAAGGAGGGTAGGATTTCGGGGATATGTGTATTCATAAAAAATGATTGTAATTGACCCCCGCAACCGAAAATAATTTTTCCAAAACGATTTGATATTTTTGAATTTAATTGTTAAGAACTTTTTAACGAAGCCACCATCAACAAATTGGTATTCTTGATTTTCGTCTTATTTTGGCCTCTAGAATCTCCCATTAAAATTTTTCCCCGAGGTGGCCGAACACCCTGTATGCGATCTGGTACTTCGTACAACACGAAATACGAAAAAAATTACAAATATAAAATCTTTCTGTATTGTGAAAAAATCAAAATTCCAATTTATCCGTATTTTGTACATGGATGTGTAGTTTCTCTGTACAAACGGAGAAAAAAAAATCATTAATATCCAACGAGAAAAATAAAAAAATGTGCTACTTTTTAACATATCGTTTAAACAAATAAAAGTTTTGCAAATCTCTTTACACCATCAAATTCACCGTTTAAAAACATAAATTTCATCCATTTGAAGCACACCCCTATCTCTAATAGTTTCCGAGATATTCAACAAAGTATGTTTCGAACCCCATCTTTGAGGGCTGATTTCAACCCCTTAAAGTGAATATTAGCAGTTACAAAAAAATACGTGTCTAATAGATTTATGAGAACTACATAATTGCGAAGTTTCATCAAAATTGGAGATTCACACCTCGGAATGGTCCCTCTTGTGAGAACAATACCGCACGAAGAATTTTGATAAACACATCAAATTAACGCGATATTTAGCCCCCCTCCCCCCTCTACATCATCTGCAATGATCCGCATAAGACCATAATTCGCCACTACACTACAATCACCCAACACAAAGAGGTTTCGTACACTTAATGAAAAAATTAAGTTTCTTACTTTGGCGGCGGGGTGTAAGCCTGTTGGCGGCCCTGCAGGATCCGAAGCGAGGTCAGGACGTCCGTAAGTATTTTAATGTTTCAAAATGCAAACGATGCGTATTTTGATGAAGAATATGTGAAAATTCCAAAAATATTCGAAATGTTATTCCTTGACCTCGCAAAATGAGAAAAACCCCATAAAAATGGTCCAATTTTCAAACAATCATAACTGCTATAATAGTGAATATATTTAAATGAAACTTTTTTCTAAAGTATAGCTCATAGGTATCTACAAAAAAGTATTAGACAAGTTTTCTATAGGGCGTCAAACAAAATTACTAAAAATCAAAAACGAGTTTTCAAGAAAAATCGATAGGGAGTAGGTTCCTAAATTTTTCATGAAATTGAAAAGTTTCAAATCATTCTGGAAAAATTATTTTCGATTGCAGGGATCAATTGCAATCATTTTTGGTTAATAGACATACCCTCGAAATCCTAACCACTTTCGAGAAAAAAATTCCTTAGATAAAAATATAATTTCAGGCCAGAATTGTCATTCGAAAATTTGTTGCGTATCCTTAAAACGCCATAACTTCTGAACGGATTGGAGGATTTTAATGTTTCAAACGGCAAACAACGCGTATTTTGATGAAGAATATGTAGGAATTGTAACAATATTGAAAAAGTTGTTCCTTGACCCCGTAAAGATAGAAAAACCTCATAAAAATGGTCCAATTTTCAAACAGTCATAACTCCTGCAATAGTGAATATATTTAAATGAAACTTTTTTCTAAAGTATAGCTCATAGATATCTACAAAAAAGTATTACACAAGTTTTCTGTAGGGCGTCAAACAAAATTACTAAAAATCAAAAACGAGTTTTCAAGAAAAATCGATAGGGGAGTAGGTTCCTAAATTCTTTGGCGAAATTGAAATGTTTCAAATCACTCTGGAAAAATTATTTTCGATTGCAGGGATCAATTGCAATCATTTTTGGTTAATCGACATACCCTCGAAATCCTAACCATTTTCGAGAAAAAAATTCCTTAGATAAAAATATAATTTCAGGCCAGAATTGTCATTCGAAAATTTGTTGCGTATCCTTAAAACGCCATAACTTTTGAACAGAGTGGAGGATTTTAATGTTTCAAACGGTAAACAACGCGTATTTTGACGAAGAATACGTAGGAATTGTAACAATATTGAAAAAGTTGTTCCTTTACCCCGTAAAGATAGAAAAACCTCATAAAAATGGTCCAATTTTCAAACAGCCATAACTCCTATAATAGTGAATATATTTAGATGAAACTTTTTTCTAAAGTATAGCTCATAGGTATCTACAAAAAAGTATTAGACAAGTTTTCTGTAGGGCGTCAAACAAAATTACTAAAAATCAAAAACGAATTTTCAAGAGAAATCGATAGGGAGTAGGTGCCTAAATTTTTCGGCGAAATTGAAAAGTTTCAAATTACTCTGGAAAAATTATTTTCGATTGCAGGGATCAATTGCAATCATTTTTGGTTAATAGACATACCCTCGAAATCCTAACCATTTCCGAGAAAAAAATTCCTTAGATAAAAATATAATTTCAGGCCAGAATTGTCATTCGAAAATTTGTTGCGTATCCTTAAAACGCCATAACTTCTGAACGGATTGGAGGATTTTAATGTTTCAAACGGCAAACAACGCGTATTTTGACGAACAATATGTAGGAATTCTAACAATATTAAAAAAGTTGTTCCTTGACCCCGTAAAGATAGAAAAACCTCATAAAAATGGTCCAATTTTCAAACAGCCATAATTCCTATAATAGTGAATATATTTAAGTGAAACTTTTTTCTAAAGTATAGCTCATAGGTACCTACAAAAAAGTATTAGACAAGTTTTCTGTAGAGCGTCAAACAAAATTACTAAAAATCAAAAACGAATTTTCAAGAGAAATCGATAGGGAGTAGGTGCCTAAATTTCGGCGAAATTGAAAAGTTTCAAATTACTCTGGAAAAATTATTTTCGATTGCAGGGATCAATTGCAATCATTTTTGGTTAATAGACATACCCTCGAAATCCTAACCATTTCCGAGAAAAAAATTCCTTAGATAAAAATATAATTTCAGGCCTGAATTGTCATTCGAAAATTTGTTGCGTATCCTTAAAACGCCATAACTTCTGAGCGGATTGGAGGATTTTAATGTTTCAAACGGCAAACAACGCGTATTTTGACGAAGAATGTGTAGGAATTGTAACAATATTGAAAAAGTTGTTCCTTGACCCCGTAAAGATAGAAAAACCCCATAAAAATGGTCCAATTTTCAAACAGCCATAACTCCTGCAATAGTGAATATATTTAAATGAAACTTTTTTCTAAAGTATAGCTCATAGGTATCTACAAAAAAGTATTAGACAAGTTTTCTGTAGGGCGTCAAACAAAATTGCTAAAAATCAAAAACGAGTTTTCAAGAAAAATCGATAGGGGAGTAGGTTCCTAAATTCTTTGGCGAAATTGAAATGTTTCAAATCACTATGGAAAAATTATTTTCGATTGCAGGGATCAATTGCAATTATTTTTGGTTAATAGACATACCCTCGAAATCGTAACTATTTTCGAGAAAAAAATTCCTTAGATAAAAATATAATTTCAGGCCAGAATTGTCATTCGAAAATTTGTTGCGTATCCTTAAAACGCCATAACTTCTGAACGGATTGGAGGATTTTAATGTTTCAAACGGCAAACAACGCGTATTTTGACGAAGAATATGTAGGAATTGTAACATTATTAAAAAAGTTGTTCCTTGACCCCGTAAAGATAGAAAAACCTTAAAAAATGGTCCAATTTTCAAACAGTCATAACTCCTGCAATAGTGAATATATTTAAATGAAACTTTTTTCTAAAGTATAGCTCATAGGTATCTACAAAAAAGTATTAGACAAGTTTCCTGTAGGGCGTCAAACAAAATTACTAAAAATCAAAAACGAGTTTTCAAGAAAAATCGATAGGGAGTAGGTTCCTAAATTTTTCATGAAATTGAAAAGTTTCAAATCATTCTGGAAAAATTATTTTCGATTGCAGGGATCAATTGCAATCATTTTTGATGACACATCAAATTAACGCGATATTTAGCCCCCCTCCTCCCTCTACATCATCTGCAATGATCCACATAAACCATAATTCGCCACTACACTACAATCACCCAACACAAAGAGGTTTCGTACACTCAATGAAAAAATTAAGTTACTTACTTTGGCGGCGGGGTGTAAGCCTGTTGGCGCCCCTGGAGGATCCGAAGCGAGGTCAGGACGTCCGTGAGTATTGCCCGATTGGATGTCGCCTCCGCTGGCCGTCTCCTCCGCCGCCGACTGCGGCGCTGGCGTCGCCCATCGCGCTGATCCGCGGCAGTTGACTGTCCTGACAGTGGTTGGGTGGCTGGCCCTGGGGCGGGGGGGTCCACCTCTGGCCGAAAGTTGCAGGCGATTAGCCTTCCTTCTCTTGTCCACTTGAGCACGAAGTGCCCTCCAGGCACGCGGCATTTGTACCGCCGAGTCGTCCATGGGATGTGCGCCGGCACATTCAACACGTCTTGACCCAAGTTTATTTCGAACATTAATGGCGCCGCGTGGTCCAGCACGACAGTTGCTACGCTTTCGTCGCTGGACATCGTTGGTGATCGATTAGGAACTGAGCGTATTCGGTCCGCGAGTCCTGCTTTTACAGTCGAGGAGACTCGCGAATCGCGAATTGCTCCCTTCCTTAATGTTTGACGGAATGGTAGGATTTAGGTTCCCCTTTTTTCATATTTATCACCAGAGACACAGAGTGTGAGGATCAACACTGTGTTTCAAACGGTTGTTCTTGCTTTCTTATTATGTACAGCAGAATTCGGGACTGTTTACATCCCATCTGAGGTCTTCGATGGTCGATGTTGATGTTGACTCATCGACGGGCAGGTTACACAAACGTGTAATTGGACGTGTGTTAGTGGTGTTGTATACGAGTATGTATCACTATGTTTACGCCAATGTGTTTCATCATGTTTACGCGCACACAAAACTCCGAAACATCTCGAATTCTTTTCCATAGTTATCCTGACTCACAGCTGAGCCTTTGTTGAGAGTTCAATGTCTCCTGCACCACTGTAGGTGCATAACTAACGACCACGTGTGTGCCTTAACGGGTCTTTTACACTTTATTCTTCTTATTTCTTAATTATTGTATTATCTTCTCTTAAATAACAGTTCTATTCACAATAATATACAAAAAAATACACCTCAATTAAAACTTAGCACCTATTTACCTCGCCTGTTCCTCTTGTAACTCTTTTGTCTCCTCGACACCAGAGATGCCAGAAAAGCACCAAAGATGCTTTCTCACACTATGCTAGATCACGCGTACGTGAGCTCGTGGAGTTTCGGAAAGTCGACAAAGGCAAACTGACACATGCCCTCTTTCCCGATTATTCCGAAGCTGCCCGAAGTAATTTCGGTCCGCCTCGTGGGAGGAGAGAGAGAAAGGCTCACATTTGCTTTCTCGCTCTTAACAACTGAAATCCGACCTCCCGTCTACGGCATACGATTTGGAATCTCGAGCCGTGATTTTCGACTGCCCAGGCATTTTTATTTTCCGACCTATGTAGGCGTACATAAGCAAAGTACCCATAATGGGAAAAAAATTTTGCAAAATTTATTTTACGGAAATACACCTTTTAAGACCCCCTGATCATATTTTAATTATTGGAAATAAAGAAATTTTTTTTTATTATTCCCATGTATGAGGGTACATATGCATATTAATAATACGATTTTTCAAAATCAAAATTCTTTAAGATTGAAAATTAATAAATTAAAATGAGAGTCCACTCTTTGCCAGTATCGTGCACGTTGTGGCATTTTTCAATAAGAGTTCTTATTTTTATAACATAAACAAAAAAGTAGAATTAATAGTTGCGGAAATTAATTAATAATGATTTTCCTCGATATATTTTGAGTTAACCGTATCAATTTGTTATGACGAACTAAATATTATATGTTTGATTTGGCTTAATTTTGCATAAAAAAATGATTGTATCGATCCATAAAAATTAATAACGTGCACGATACCGTTCAATGGAAACCACGGGAAAGTGGTGGTCTCTTCCATCAGGAGGGAAATGTAAAAAATTGTTATTTAATTATGCAATGTGCAATATTGAAATGTTTAAACTAATGTAATGAAAAAAGAGCTCGTAGATACATTAATTTTTGATTAATGTACATACGAGCAATAGTCACGAGATCCCCACCATCAAACCGTTTAAAAACAAAGGAATAGTGATCCCGTTTGCCAGTGTGATACAAAGTATGGGTTGGATTTTAAATTTGAAAAGGACATAGTCGAATATTTTTAAAGGTACAAAACATAGCGTTTCATTTTGGAACAGTAACATGAGTTAGCAGGTACTATCATAAAACTGTTTTAGCCAGTTATATCCCTTTTTACCTGAAGTACAAGGTAAAAAGTACGAGGTACAAGTAAATCGAAATCCGGAAATCATTCACATTATATCAATGTAAATGAAGCGGTCTTTCCATCAGAGTTAAATACAAAATTTTGTAATTTCTGTGAGAACAGAATTTTCATTAGATGTACGTGGTGTTTAAAATTTGTATGTTTTGACTGTTTTTACGAAATATACCATCCAGATTCATGTACTTCATATATTGAAAATAACACATGTTAAATGTAATTGGTAAATTCAACTTTAAAAAAAAATATTCGAAGATCAGACAAAAATATAATGTCACATTTAGTGTACGATTAAAATATAATTAAAAAAAAAAAGATTTCTTTTAGCAGGGTTCGACTCTGCAGAGCAAAAGAAGCTCGAACTTGCAGCCAAACACCCCATCATTCACGTCACACTAGTTATTGATGAATTTGGTTTTATTTTTGAAGATAAGTAGCTGTAATAACTTTAATAATATCTTGCAGTAAAACTTAACCCAAAATCGGGTACCATTCCAACTTTCCCTTATTAGAATCGAGTTTTCAATTTGTTTTAGCGAAAATCCCAGCCGGTTAAGCTGTTTACAGCTGTTTTTAATTACCAAGCATTTATTTCTCAATTAACCCTTTGCGAGTAAAACCATTTTGCACATTGTTGTAAAACATTTGTGGTGTTCGTTTTCAATGCGATTTAAGTAAGCATATACATGGTGTTCGGCCATCTCTGGTAAAAATTTTAATGGGAGATTCTAGAGGCCAAAATAAGATGAAAATCAAGAATACTAATTTGTTGATGGAGATTTTGTTAAAAAATTATTAACGTTAAAGTTTCGTCCGTACTGAATTTTTTTCTCGAAAGTGCGTAAGATTTCGGGAATATGTCTATTCACCAAAAATGATTGTAATTGACCCCCGCAACCGAAAATAATTTTTTCAGAACGATTTCAAATTTTCTTTTTTCGTCGAAAAATTTAGGCACCTACACCCTGTCGATTTTTCTTAAAAATTCCTTTTTCATTTTATTTGACGTCCTACAAAAAAGTTGTTTAATACTTTTTTGTAGGTACCCTTGAGCTCTGCTTGAGAAAAAAGTTTCATTGAAATATATTCACTATTGTAGGAGTTATGGCTGTTTGAAAATTGGACCATTTTTATGGGGTTTTCCCATTTTGCGTGGTCAAGGACCAACTTTTCGAATATTTTTGCGATTTGTATATATTCTCCACCAAAATACGCGTAGTTTGCTTGTTTAAACATTAAAATCGTCCAATCCGTTCAGAAATTATGACGTTTTAACGATTCGCATGAAAATTCGGGCAGACATTTCTGGTCAGAAATTAGATTTTCGGTAAGGAATTTTTTTCTCGGAAATGCGTATGATTTCGGGGGTATGTGTAATGACCAAAAAGTGATTGCAATCGACTCTTGCTACCGAAAATAATTTTTTTAAAACGATTTGAAAAATTTTTTTTTCTGCCAAAAAGTTTCAACACTTACCCGATTTTTTGTCTCGAAAGTGAGTAGGATTTCAGGGATATGTCTATTTACCAAAAATGCTTATAATTGACCCCTGCAACCAAAAATAATTTTTCCAGAACGATTTGAAATTTTTGAATTTAATTGTTAATAACTTTTTAACGGAGCCTCCATCAACAAATTGGTATTCTTGATTTTCGTCTTATTTTGGCCTCTAGAATCCCCCATTACAATTTTTCCCAGCGGTGGCCAAACACCCTGTATTGTATACGATTTCATTAAAGTTTTTCTTTTCTAGAGAAGATAAAGAAAAAGTTTATTTAATTTTTTTTACATAAAATTGAATTCTTCCCAAGATTTATATGAAACACTTAAAAGATCTTTTATAAATTACGCCTATGTATCGGAACAACTATGAAACAAGAGATATAATCATTATTATCCATGGGCTGATTATAGTCAAAGACTAATCGGACTTTGAAATGAGAACATAAAACTTAAATGTAAAGTTCCATTTAAATTCATTCAGCCATTTATACTCAATCGTATTAATAATATACATATGTACACTCATACATAGGAATAATAAAAAAAAATTTCTTTTTTTTCAATAATTAAAATATGATCAGGGGGTCTTAAAACGTGTATTTCCGTAAAATAAATTTTACAAAATTTTTTTTCCATTATGGGTACTTTGCTTATGTGCGCCTACATAGGTCGGAAAGTAAAAATGCCTGGGCAGTCGAGAATCACGGCTCGAGATTCCAAATCGTATGCCGTAGACGGGAGGTCGGATTTCAGTTGTTAAGAGCGAGAAGGCAAATGTGAGCCTTTTTCTCTCTCCTCCCACGAGGCGGACCGAAATTACTTCGGGCAGCTTCGGAATAATCGAGAAAGAGGGCATGTGTCAGTTTGCCTTTGTCGACTTTCCGAAACTCCACGAGCTCACGTACGCGTGATCTGCCATGTGTGAGTATCGCACCGGGTGCTGAATCTGGCATCTATGGTTCACTGTGACAAAGGAAAAGGAAAAGAAGATTCTGGAAGCCCTACTGGAAATTCGACCATCGTGGCATACAGCACGTTGATTTCAAAAGTGAATTCAAGTCCATCATAAATCATATCCATCATAGTTACCACATTTATATAGTTCGTTTGCTTCATTATTTGTATTTTGCCAATTACACTGAATATATTATTTTATATAAATATTCCCGTGTTCGTCATTTGCATTCACTCACGTTCGCTAATATATTCCCCAGTGAGGATAGGCACGTGCGTGTTGTTAACATCCACTGTTGTATTCCTCTTAATAATACTTTATAAATCGTCGGAATACTAGGTTAACGGCGTACAAATACAATTTGACTATTCGTAGTCTTACAAGGAAGGTTTTTTAGGTGTCCGCCTCCGATTGTTCTGAATTCTGGATATGTTTTAAAGGAATTCTTCTTATTTTTTAATTGTTGTATTACCTTCTCTTAAATAACAGTTTTATTCACAATAATATACAAAAAAATACACCTCAACTAAAACTTAACACCTATTTAACTCGCCTGTTCCTCTTGTAACTCTTTCGTCTCCTCGACACCCTCCGGTATTCCCCTCTCACTCCTTGCTACCAACCTCACCCATCATCACTGCCAACCTCCACAACCAAATCACCACCTATGTCATTCACAGGAGATTATCCCCTAACATTAATAAATGTATTGTTTGTTATTCACTGTGTGACCCGTTATCGTATCCATAACTCTAACAACCTTGACCACTGACTCGTTTTTGGAAGCTCTCTCTGCCTCTACCTTTCCCTCTTTTCCAGTCCTGCATATACAGGGTGTTTGGTAACTGGCGGTACAAGCGAAAAGAGGATGATTCTACATGAAAAAATAAGTCTAAAATATAGAATAAAAATTTCTCATGCGAGACTTTGTCTTCGAGAAAATTGCCTTTAAATTTTCGTCAGGTGTGCATGTCTTGTTATAACATATCTCGCTGTAGATCATTGTCTCGATTGAAGTTTATGTTGATAAACACTTCCAGTGCCATGGAATTGTTTATTAACTTAAACTTAAACTTAAACTGCAATAATACCCATCGAGACAATGATCTACAGCGAGATGTGTTATAACAAGGCATGGTTAAGTGCACGCACACCTGGCGAAAATTCAAAGGCGATTTTCTCGAAAACAAAGCCTCGCATGAGAAATTTTTATTCTATATTTTAGACTTATTTTTTCATGTAGAGTCATCCCCTTTTCGCTTGTACCGCCAGTTACCAAACACCCTGTATATCCTGCACTTTTTCCAAAATGGACATACTCTGATTCTGATTCTCGACAGTCAAGCTTTTAGTCTAACAAGGAAGGTTTTTTAGGTGTCCGCCTCCGATTGTTCTGAATTTTGGATATGTTTTAAAGGACCGAAAAATAAGATCGTATTTCTATATATCGGCCCGTTTTCATATTTAGGGGGTGAAACGACCCTCTAATGTTTCAGCTACAATAGACTATCTCAAAAACTATCATAGATAGAAGACAACTTCTTAAGGAAAAGTTTCAAGGTTTGTTATGCACATACAAGCTGGTCACCAATTTTGTAAAAAATAATTTGTTTATAACATTATTTTCAAAGAAATCACAATTTACATAATGACAAAAAAGAACACAATTTCTTTTCTGAATCCATTGATATATCACATAGTATGTTTGCCTCTTACAATTTTGCATATTTCAATATTATATAGGGTGCTCGGACACCCCTGGGAAAAATTTTAATAGAGGATTCTAGAGGCCAAAATAAGACGAAAATCAAGAATACCAATTTGTTGATGGAGGCTTCGTTGAAAAGTTATTAACAATTAAATTCAAAAATTTCAAATTGTTCTGGAAAAATTATTTTCGGTTGCGTGGGACAATTACAATCATTTTTGGTGAATACACATACTTCTGAAATCCTACTCACTTTCGAGATAAAAATTCGAGTAGGTACTGAAATTTTTAGATGAAATTAAAAAATTTTAAATCATACTACAAAAATTATATGTAGTTACAGGTGTCAATTACAAGCATTTTTGGTGAATAGACATACCCCGAAATCCTACGCATTTTAAAGAAAAAAATTCTTTACCAAAAATCTAATGTGAGGTTAGAAATGTTTCCCTCATGCATATCTTTAAAACGTCATAATTTTTGAACAAATTGAAGGATTTTAAAGTTTAAAAAAGCAATTAACGCGTATTTTAGTAGAAAATATGTAGAAATTCTAAAAATATTGGAAAAGTTGCTCCTTGATCCCGTAAAATGTGGAGAACCCCATACAAGTGGTCCAATTTTTAAACGGCCATAACTCCCACAATAGTAAAGATATCTCATTGAAATTTTTTTCTGAAGCAGAGCCCATGGGCACGTACAAAAAAGTATTAGACAATTTTTCTGTAGGGTGCCAAACAAAATTACTAAAAATGAAAAGGTAATTTTTAAGAAAAATCGACAGGGGGTAAGCTGCCTAAATTTTTCGATGAAAAAAAAATTTTCAATTAATTCTGAAAAAATTATTTTCGATTGCGGGATCAATTACAATCATTTTTGGTGAATAGATATACCGTCAAATTTCTACCCACTTTGGAGAAAAAAATTCGAGAAAGTGTAAAATTTTTCGACAAAATTAAAAAATTTCAAATCGTTCTGGAAAAATTATTTTCGGTTTAAAATTAAAAATTTAAGTTTAAAATTATATTGTATAATTTAGTGCAAGCCTACAGTGCTTCATTAAAATCAAAAGTAGAACGGCTACTACCATAGTGAATATGCGCGCAAGATGTAAATCATAAAAATCTGCGAAACTGTAGGAGGCAATTTAAAAATATTACATACCAATGGATTTGAAATAAAATGCTCGTCATTTTTTGTCATTACGAAAATTTCAATAAAATGAAAAATTAAGTTAATAAATTTTTTTTTGTTATAAACAAATTGTATTTTGTTAAATTTTTTAACACCATGTTATTGTACATAAGAAACCATTAACCTCACCCATTAACAATTTTTTCGTATGTCTTTCCGTTTTCGAGATATCCGTTTCGCGCCAAAACTTCAAGGGGTGGTTTCACCCCTTGAACTCGAGTTACCGCAGCTAAAAAAAAATACGTGTCGATTATTTTTGGCTGCTTTATAAGTGTACGAAGTTTCATCAAAATCGAAGCCGGACCATTCGCGAAGGTTCCTTGTTAGTATTGATGGGCAGCAGCTGTAGTGAGTTGATACTTACTCTTACTGCAGTCCGCTGATTGGCTGTCGCCGATCTTCGTCACTGTCTTCGACCAATACCTGTGAGTCAGCAGACTGCGACAGGAGTGGGGATGTAAACACGCTGTGCCTTCTCGTGGAAGAATGGTAAGCGCGTATAAACAAAATACCATAATGAACAAAAATTTCAAAAATTTTCTTACGGAAATACACGTGTAAGAATGTTATTTCGGTCAGGAAAGTGGTTGGGCGTTTTAATGAAATCAACACGAGGTGGACTTTTTGAAACTGTATTCTATATCTACTCACGGCAAAAGCCAATACAATCCTGTACGCTGACAGAGAACCAGGGTCGTGAGGGCACTCTTGACAGTAGGGCCCTCCTTTTTCCAAGTCTCTTGACTGTACTATCCAGTCCTTCAAAACCAAATCCTTCGCCTAACTACGGTTCCGAATCACGAGGAAAAGGAACATTGTGGAAATTAAATGGTCCACGAAAAATTTCATTCCCCGTTTATTTTTAAATCTATACAATAATAATTATAGATATGGAACAAAATAAAATTGAAAAGAAAAAGAAAAAAAATCAACAAAAAAGGGAGACGTCAGGTCGAAATTGAAAATACACAACCGTAACACTTCATCGCCTATGTTTCTCCCTATAACCCAGTCTTATGGCTTGCGTCTCGTTCCCCTGTAACAAAAAAAGACAAGTCTACTATCCAGTGATGACTTGTTGGCTAGGCATCAACAAACTAAACGGGGCAAGGAGAGAAGGTCTTCGCGCCGCTGCATAGTAGTAGGGTCTCCATATCCACGAGAGATACCTTTTTGTCCTATTCGCGGCTAGTATTTTGAGCGTACGGTTACGCCAATGCCTCTCAGTCTTGCCCTATCCTGCTTTGTCCCTATACGTTTCGTTCACGACCTTTGTCACGCGATGGAATTGTAGTTGTGAGCGGCTCAGCCAATAATGACAATGCGTATGAGAGCAGGCGTCGCTATTACGCTACGGCCAATCAGCGTGCTTAGCCATCAAGTCATCACTGGATAGTACCTCCTTTAACCAGTTAACTGTGTTTGACGAGTATACTCGTCATGTAGAAGTGCCAGGATTGTTTGTCATGATGAGTTTTATAAAATAAACCTATCTTTTTGATGCAATATTTTAACAGCGACACTTACTCTGTGCTTGACGACTATACTCGTCATCGATCGATTTTCGTGACACAGAAATTCGCACTTTCAACACGGGGCGACACAGTCAACTGGTTAAGAGGGGGAAACGCACCAAGGAGAAGCACATGGCCCGCTTTGGGCATTTATTTATTTCTACGTTTCTGACAAAAGT